>NW_024467450.1:0-1424683 GCF_001561935.1 Penicillium griseofulvum
CTCTTGACCACTCTTGACCACTCTTGACCACTCTTGACCACTCTTGACCACTCTTGACCACTCTTGACCACTCTTGACCACTCTTGACCACTCTTGACCACTCTTGACCACTCTTGACCACTCTTGATCACTTTTGACCAATCTTGACCACTCTTCTTAACCACTCATCTTAACCACTCATCTTAACCACTCTCAACCACTCTGCTTAACCACTCTTCTTAACCACTCTGCTTAACCACTCTTCTTAACCACTCTGCTCAACCACTCTGCTGAACCACCCTTCTTAACCACTCTTCTTAATATAGTCAATGATGAAGAGAATTGCTAACTCGCGATGTCTGGTTTTCTGGAATGCTTAAGCAAATGGCCGTTGCCTTTTACATCGATGATGGTAGCTCTAAGTTTATACCCACAGAGCCTATCCTTGGCGAGGGACCAACCATGCAGGTGTATCTGTTTTATTCTTTGAGGTCACCAGAAGGACTGCGTGACATCTAATCACCAAAGCCGTGGGCATACATAGACTTGATATATTTCTATTCTCTCTGAACTAAAAGAAAGTTTGCTGACTACTAGCATCGTACATGCTTTATACAACTTGTTCTTGGTAGCTATCACTAGAGAATGACGAGCAGTAGGCAACAGGCCGCGGTGAAAAATCTGCTGTTACAGTATCGTATTGCACTCAGAGGACCCGATCGCTGTGCACACGCTCAAAGCCTGGTATAGCATCAATTGAAATATCTTTCTATAAAGTAGCTAGGTCCTAAAAGTTTCGCAGATAAAATGTGACATGCCCATGGTGGCGTTCCTTGGCGATGGCATACGCCGTTTGGCCATTCGAATCTTTCAGTCGCTTTTTCACACCACGCCGATTGGCCAACAACTGCACAACCTCATAATGCCCACCAGCCGCAGCCCACCAGAAAGATGTTCTCCCCTGGTCGTCCACCGCATTCACATTTATGTTGGGACGCTCCAATAATATTTTGACAATTTCAAACCTGCCTAGAGCCGACGCAAACATTAGCGCAGTAAAGGAGGAGCAATGGTTTTGGTCATTGATCAACAAAGATCCTTCGTAGCTGACTAGGAGATGGACAATGTCGACATGCTCCATAATTATTGCGACCTGAAGTGGCGACGTCCCCGATGGGCTTATTTGGTTGATATCGACTGAATTCTGCAAGAGAAATTCCACCGTTGCAAATTGTCCTGCGCGACATGCTGACCAGAGCGGCGGAAATGCATCGGTAAATTGAGGGCTTTTATGAGGCCCCGGCTGTCGGAAGAGGACTTTGATCAAGTCTAAGGAGCCATTCGCAGCAGCCTTTGCCAAAGGTGTATGGCCCAGCTTGTCGGCGCAATTGAGGTCCAGATTTGTTTGCTGCAAGAGGAGCTCGACCAATTTGACGTCGGAATTGCTCACCGCATACCATATTGCGGTGCGTCCATTCTCATCTTGATGATTAAGGTTGAGGCATGGACTCAAAAGCAAGGCTTCAATGATAAGCAGCCGTTTGTTGATGGGGAGGAAACGGCCGTGTCCTTTGACAGCCAGAAGCAACGGAGTTTCCTGTCGACGGTTGAAACAGTTGACGTCAACTCGAGGATTTCGTACAAGCATTTGGATTGCTCCATAGTCGCCAATTTCTGTCGCTAGGTGCAGTGGTGTTTGGCCATGATGGTCGCAGATGTTGACATTTGTTCGCTCATCAGACAAAAGAAGTTGGAAGACATAAGTTTGGCGACAGCTCAGCGCAATTGAAATGGGCGCAATCCCGTCCAGTGATTGGTTATTGAGATCAATGTTCGGTACATTGAGGAGCCGTTCGATAATACTGACGCTTCCTTGCAGAACAGCGATCGAGAAGGCACTTTCTCCCAAAGTATTACGCTGTATGACATTCACTGAATGATGGCTTAAGAGCAAATCAACAGCTTCTGAGTACCGCAACTTTGTAGCCAACATGAGTGGTGTAAGGCCAGAAAACTTTCGGTTGACATCTGCCTTTTCCCAACCCAGAAAGTGTTGGACGATGCCTAAGCTTCTATGTTCGATTGCCCAATGAATTGGCGGGGTGTCTTGAAAGTCTATGCAATCAATGAGGCTCTTACTGAAGACGACGTAGGATTTCCGGGATGTGAGACACAGACTTCGAAGGTCTTTCTTGTCGATGGACTTGCCAATCCACAGAAGTAGTTCCAGTGGAAGTCCCAAAAGCGGCATCTCGGTAGATTGTGTGAACGTATAGGTAACGACTACCTATGCAGATGATAATAAAAGGAGGGCTCAGAGTAATAATTTAGAGATCAAGTTTGCCACCGCGAGTGGTTGGCGGAGGAGCTTGGGAGGCGCATTTCTTTGTGGTGCTGGCTTCTATTTAACTATTTTTGAGGGCATATTATCGCAGCCAGTGCCCTAAATAACGATATCACCGACACGGAGTTACCTAAAAGTGTTGAGTCACCAGCTCCTAGGATCGTGCTATTTGCTCCTGGGAGCCCTAAGAAACCCGGGAGACGGCTATAGTCCCAGGTAACACTCACCGATTCCTGGGAGTTATGCATCGTACCTGAGACACTAATATGACGGACATACGAAAGCCGAGTCACCTAACTCCTACGATCTCTGTTTCTTGTCTCAGGGCCAAGTGGCGCCATTGTGACCAACATACAAAGGTCAAGCGCCTCGCCAGCCATATTACAAGTTCCTCCAACCCACAAGTGTACCATCTTCCAGTTACATCCAATATTAGCATTTCTCGAGCATTCAACTTTGCTATAATCTGCTAACGGCTCCCACTTCCACGGATTCTATCCTATCATTTTCATTCAAGAAACAAACAATGGGCCAATACTGGCTGGTGGTTTGCCCGTCCAAACGCGAGTACACAACACAGTCATTTGGTGGGAAGTTATCAGAGTTGCTCTTTTCGTCGTGGTCCAACATACTGCGTGACCTGATTGAAAACGAGTGGGCTGGCACTCAGCTCATCTGTATTGGGGATTACTTAAATCCAGACGACCTCCCTGCCACGATTCAACAAGACAAGTTCCACCTGAGTTCCGCTGAGAGCGGTGCAACATCCGAGCCCCTCCGCTACGATGTCGTTGAGAAAACGTTTGGATTTTGGTCTTACGAAGAAGAGAAAGCAGCGACTCTCACGGTCATGGAAAAAGCTTCCAATCCCAAAAGTCGAGTTCTGAGGAACTTAACTACCGGTGAATATTTCTTTGAGGACGCGTTGCCATTTGGAATCACCATTGGCCACATAGTTCTGATGAGTATCTGTTGGTCGTCGGAAAGTTCAACAGGCATTACGGGCGGAACATATCTGGCCAAGGGAGTCTGGGCTGGCCACAAGTTCGACATTGTAGATGCCGACATGGTGGAACATATGAACAGACAATGGGAAGATGTCACCGAGGATGTCCTCGATGAGGTTCAGGCTCTGTGGCCGAGCGATTTCGGACACAACTCGGAAACTGAATGGAGAGTTTAACACGTCCTGGGCAAGAAGCTATGAAATCACTCGACGTAAAAGATATCCGAGGATATAATCCTAGGCTACCAAACAAATTGCCAATGAGAATATCTTTGGACACCCTTCCCGTGATACTGTACGAACAGGCGTGGCCTGTGCGACCTTCAAATCCCTGAGTTTCCTTAAACACAACGCTTCAATCGATTGACTACTCGAATTTGCTCGTCATAACCAGCCGAGGGAATGTATGGAAAATTATTATTCGAACGATAAGAGTAGAAGTTCATTCAGTAGTAAGGCTTTTAATTTAGACAAGAAGTTTCAATTCGCCTGGATAGAGTGCTCGACTGAGTGCACCATTAAATTGCTTCACAGGGTCAGGTTTCACAGAGAGTAACCCGACCAGCAATAATCCCTGCGCAGAATTTGGGACAAGAAGGCCGTCTCCGGGAGCACCCAGTGAGGTTCCTGGGTGCCAATAAATTCCTGGGGCCGCACAGCATGTTGTCATCCTAGTCGACCCACCCTTTTTTCAAGGATTTTGTCCGCAGACCAACCATAGAATTTGCAATTCCGTTTTAAACAAGTGACTGAAGTTGAAAGTTGCTTTTGACATGAGTGCTATGAGGTTTGATCTGGGAAACGTTTTCTTTATAAGGCTATTTTATGCTCATATGTATAACACCATTGAGAAGTTACAAGGATGATTGAAATAGCAATCTCTCAGAAGAAATACATATCAAAACATACATGGTACGTTACATTACGCTCCATAATTACTTACTAAGTTCTCTTCCGCATCTGTGGCGGTGCGGACCATGTAATTTTAATGTAATTATTTGTTTCATTGTAACAAGCTGGCTGTACTAAGTTTTCGCCAGAACAGCCAAGAGTTGCTCGTGTTGTTAGCCTCAAACGTCTTCTTTACCCACTGAAGCTATTTTCCGGATAGATCTAATCAAATATGTACCACTGGAAATGAATCGATTATTATATAAAGGTGTATCCGCGAGCCCGCCTAAAAGGACGCTTATCATGCTTAAGATTTGCTGCGCTTAAAGTGTAGGGTTTTGCCCCTTGAGCTTAACGTACCAAATTTACTCCTTGTAGACAAGTGTAGTTTAGCAGGCATCTGAGCGATTCATATATTAAATGATCCCTTATTCTCGCACAGCCAAAAAGTTCCAATGGTGCGACAGGGAGTCTAGGGTTTGAAGGTTGGCAGAGGGTCGGACTACCGGCTGATAGCAAATTTGTACAGACAAAGTAAAATTCCAGCACATGTAAATATTATTGACTGAAGAAATAATTTAGTTACCGTTCCAATTAGCCCGAGATCTAGTGCATCTCTGAGAAGGCTTCAATTCCATCCATGCCTGTCGCAGTAACGCCATATCAACATCCGCGAAATGAGGCCCAATCTGTCTCAGGGTCAAATTCTTCCTCTGTAGGTCACGCAACTTCCGTTTGTTCTTTGCGTTAAGCCTCTTGGGGGCTTTGTAGCCATTCAAATCACCTGGATAATGCTGAGGCGACTGGGTTTGTGATTTGGCTCTAGTGAGGGGTCTGCGAGGGCTGCTGGGAGGGACTTGGCCATCACAAGGCCGATTTTGCTTGCCTTCTTCCCGTATAAGTGGATGACTGTCGCAGCCGAATCTTGCGGTAACAGCTTGGTCATGAGTAGGCAAAGAGGTGAGATGTTCTTGCAAATCTTTCCTCTCCTCATTGGCTTCGGTGACAGCACAGTATCCAGAAGGCGGACTGGCGAAGCTTAGAGCGGGAGGTTGCGGCTGTTTTATGCCACTGACGGAAGTTGCCTCACACTCTTCATGTGGGGAGATGAGTGATTCCGGCTGGATGGCAGCTTGATCACAAGATTGGCGTGCATTATCACTGTTGAATTTAGGCGGCTCGAGGATTCGAGGATCAATGGCCTCAAGGCCAGGAGTTGTTGGCCCTGAGCTGGGTGAGGAAACTAACTCCGAGAAGCATGGTTCCACTGAGTTGCTCTTGTTGCTGACGCTATATTTGTCACAAATACTTTGCCCTGAGTATTGTTCCAGATTCCCTTCAACAGACGGGAGCAAGGCCGGGACGGGGATAGAAGACCCTTCTGACACACAGCCCTCACGCTCATGATTTAGATGCGAGTAATGATAAAATCGGGCTTTCTTAGGACGACCCTCTTGTGGGCCTGTTGAAGATATTTGGGCTTCCAACTTGCAAGTGCGCTTTCTCTTACTGGGTAGCTTTGGATTTTGCCATATGGTTTCCTTGAGGCCATGCACATCGTGTAAGTGAAGTCGGAGGTCACGCTCATTGTGGAAACTTTGGGAGCATCCACATATTGGCTTTGTCTGACAATGCCCAATTTTAGCCAAGTGCTGCCCTTCAATATGTTCCCTCAGATTGTCACTTCGCAGCCAGTATCGCAAACGCTTTTCTGCAAAGAGATCCGGGTCCCACAAACAGAAGGGGCAGTAGCCGGGACGAATGACGGTATGACGGTAGATAATTACTTCGCAGTGCTGGGCTTTCCAGGACTGAAGATGGGTATCACAATGATCCCGCCATTGACTCGACAAACACCAGTCCATGCATTCATAGCAAAACTGCATCTCTGACTCTGATAATTGAAGGCCAAATGCTTTCTCACGCCGAATACACCCGTGAATATGAGCACTTCTGTCACATTTTCTCAGACTAGCAGAGTTAGTATCTGCCAAGTTATCGTTAGATCAGGGAGCTCACCTTTCAATATTGATTTGGCAACCTTTTACAGGACAGAGGCCTTGTACTGGGCTTTCATTTGGGAGGTATACCACGTCAAAATCACGGAGACACTGCGTCTGTAGATCTTCGACAAAGAGAAGTTTTTCGTCAAAGGAAAGCTCTTTGTTTGAGGACATGGCTGTTGCGATTCGCGCAATCTCTGGCATAATCAACATCTGAGTGCGTGCGCGAATGTCATTTTCCGAATGGGTTGGCTCTTCTTTTCCTCGATTGATAACTTTCCGGTCTCTCTTCTCCTGTGCCCACCGAATTTGATATTGCCTGAGTTCGGAAAGGCGATGCCGAACGAGCGCCTTCCTGTATTCCAACTTCTTGTCCTTGAGGCGATCCTCGTCGTGGTTCTGTGCGAATGACTCGATCTGGGCTCTCATTGCCACCATATCTGGTTTTTCCAAAATACTCTCTTTGGTCTCTGCTGGCAACTCACCTGGCAAGCCACGTTCGTAATATTGAACATAACCTTGGAAGTACTCGATATGGTCGGACTGGTCTTCCTCATCTAGAACAGCTCCCACTGTGTCTATGGAAGAACAGTGGGCTTGATAATGCTCCGGGAAAGTGTTTAGCCCCCGATGCGCTAGTATCTGACTGACAGGTGCAGAGCCGTTTCTCTCTGTGATAAAACTTAGTATTAAGATCTCTCCCTTGTGTCTATTGTGTTTGTGTGGTGTAGGGGGCTTACTTTCGACTTTTTTACCAAGGTTTCGTCGTATACAATGGATCGTTGCCAATTCACCAAAGTACCCTGCAGCAGTAAAAATTTGACGCAGGCAAGAACAAAATTTTTGTTTCGTCAGAGGTGTCTCCTGAGGCCCGTCCGCCGTGGCATGTCTGAGAACTGGTTTATCCAAGTACTCTTCCTTCCATCGCAACGGAATCTCGCCATTTGAAAGATCAAACTGCGCCAGATCATCCACAGTATCCACCCCATAAATAGCACCGTGTGCTAATGCGAGGGAGAGAAGAAGGTAGCCCGACGCAAATTGCGGCCTGTTGCTGTCTCGGATACCAATTCCGAATCTAGAAGCACCAATTAGTGAAGTCCCGTATATTCGATAAACATACTACTATGGCCTTCTAACTCACACTGTGTATTTTTCACATCGATGATTTTTGAGCCACTTCTGGTCTACCTTCCAACCCACAGCCCAACGAGCTGTGGGTGAAGGAAATAGAACCAACTTGATATGCTAGAATAGAGATTAATGTTGTATAATATCGCTAGAGTAAAGACGCCTTACTTCGTATAGAAGACCTCTTTCATATTTGTCCTCGCTAGAGGGTATGAAAGCTCCGACTCTTGCTCCAGTAAAGAGATACAGCTGGAGAGCAAATAAGATGACAACTTTGAGCAGTCCCGGAATGAATGTTTGGTGATCAGTCTGCCACAAAGATGAGACTGTTCTCAAAAAATCTTGCTTTGTGAAGTTGAGTTTCTCTTTCTTTTGGTCCACAACGACGCCATCTGCCGTCAAAGTTTTTTTGATCCACTGCATCCAGGTGAGTTTAAGATGATCTCAGAGGGGAAGTTACGAATGAACCAACCATTTTTATTTCTTTTCGATCGTCTGGGACGATTTTGGTTCTTGTGAATTGTTCAAATCCACCAAAGAATCTCTCGGCATGCGCACTCACGGTTCTCACCGTGGGTAGACCATCGTCATTCAGTCGCCCTTGAATAGAATTTACGTACCAGCGAATGTACGCTTTGATCATCTCATGTGTTGGAGCAGGAGAACCGAGGGAAGTTTTATAATATTCGTACCCATTCTCCGGGTCTGCAGTGAACCTAAAGGAAGGTCAGCAGAATGCGTGAATAGGAAAGGATTGCCACTTCAGATGCTGTGTAACTCACTCGAGCCAAAGGTTCATGGTTTCTCGGTGTAATTCGTTGGTTTTGGGGAGCCTTTTGTCTTTCTCCCGAATTGAGTCCTCCTCTTTATGGGTTCCAGGGGTATAACCATTCTTTTCCCGCTGTAGACGGCGCCTCTCTTTCGCGAGTTCATCGCGCTTGGCAAAAAAGTCCTTTCGGCCCATAATTAAGTGAGGCGCGACCTGGAGGTAGGGAATGCATTCAAAGTAAAAAGAATGCGATAGTAGATCAATGCACAAGGTAAAGGCGCTTGGATAGAAGATGTGTTGATTATTACATGCTAATGCTGCCATACGGTTTGCTTTTATATCTGAGATCTTGAGCTCGAGCCGCTCTGAATTAAAAGAAAGATGGAAGCAACATCATGAAACGGATGGGGTTCTCCACTCCGTCCTGCGCTTCGTCATGACGTATCTCCTTGATAAGACGTAGTGCTCCAAAAATTGAGGGCAGCAGCAATGCTATCAACGAACTATCACAGTATAGACGACCCTGTGAGGGCTAATCCCTTCTGGGTATAGTCTGCGGTGGGCTGAGTGCATCAGTGTTGCTCACTGATTGGACACTGAGCATCACTGAGTAATCAGGGAGCACCCAATGAGCACTCACTGAGCACTCACTGAGCATCAGTCATTCTGCACGTGACTGATCTGAGCATGATCACTGATCTGAGCCCGTGCTGACATCTACTCAGTGAGCCTGAGCCTGAGCACCCTCATAAAAGCGGCGGCAGCTCAAATAGGAAAGCCCCACCCGCCAGGGAAAATCCGGTACGTATAGTTACATATAGACAATTTCCCCATTACACAGCCCAATGGCAGACTCAACGAGCTCTGCTGCGCCCTCGGGCGCGAGCAAGCCCCAAGCGGCCCCGAAGCCGCCTAACCCGGTGTTCAAAATGATGGGTACGTCTCTGTTCCCCAGATTTGACGGTCCAAAAAAATGCTAATACCGCTGTGGCCAATAGGTCTGCCTAATATGCGGTTCAAACTGCCATCTCGCAACTGGATGATCTTCCTTACTATTACTGGATCATTCACCGGTGCCATCATGTACGATCGCCGGGAGAAGCGTCGCGTGCAACAGAAGTGGTCAGAGCTCGTGGCTCATATTTCGAAAGAGACTCTACCAGTCGATCAGATGCGCCGGAAAATGACAGTATACCTGGCTGCGCCACCGGGAGATGGCCTGCGTGTGGCTCGGGATCACTTCAAGGAATATGTCAAGCCTATCCTGGTGGCCGCGGCATTGGACTACACGGTGATTGAAGGGCGACGTGAGGGCGACGTGAGAGCTGGCACGGCGGAAAACATTCGCAAGCAGCGCCGAAAGGCCGGTGAACCTAGCTCAACTGTTGAGGAGGTCGGTGTGGAGGCTGTCATTGCTGCCACCCGGGAACACATTGGGGTCACTGACGAACCCAGCCCCAAGGGCGACTTGGTCATTGGCCGACACACCTGGAAGGAGTATATCCGGGGCTTGCACGAGGGCTGGCTCGGCCCCTTGGATGCGCCACCTCCGCCTCCGGAGGAGGTGAAGGAGTTGGCCGCGGATACAGTGGAGGACGTGAGTGCGGACAAACCCGTTAGTCTCGCGAGCCCCGAGATTGCGAGCATCGATTCCCCCGAGTTCTCCGAAGAGAACAAAGAAGCGATCCCCGAGCCTAAAATCGAGGAACCCGAGAAGGAAGAAGAGAAAGAAGAAGAGAAGAAACCTTCCAAGCCAGCCGGTCCTACTCCTGCATACATCTACCCCAGCGAATACTCATCCGCCATTCTCCCCCACACCATCCCCCAATCCTTCGATAGCTCCGCCCCAGTCGAATTCCCCCATATCCTTGGCTTCCTAAACACCCCGATCCGAGTCTACCGCTTCCTCACACAACGTCACCTTGCCGAGGACGTCGGGCGCCAAGTTGCCGCAGTTGTCCTCGCAAATAGCGCGCGCCCATACCGCGAGGACACCCCCACAGACTCGGAGCCCACCGCCGCCAGCGTTGAGCCCAATCCTTCTCTTGACACCTCGTTCACCGACCTCCCACCTCGCAATTATGAGCAACAAACCGTAATGCAGGCTGCGGAAAGTGAGTGGCACAAGTCTGTGCACAAGCACGAAGAAGACGAGAAGGAGCGCGAGTGGCTCGATGATATTGTGCTTGATCAGCGTATTGCCTCGCGCATGCAGCGCGCCACCCTTTCTCCGGAAGATGAGGCGCGCGCTCAGCGTATCGGCGAGAAGCAGGAATACATTCTTGGCGAGGAGCGTCCAACTCCCGTGCCTTTCTGGAAGCGCATGTGGATCGATTACGGCTACGGCGAGAGTGAAGAGGCCCTGAGACGTAAGCCCATTTTGGGTAACATTGACGAAGATGTACAGTGAAGAGATCTTCAGACGTTTTCTGCTTGATGTTCACAACTTCTAGTCTGGTTGTTTACTATAATGGTTATGGGATAGATTCTTCCCTAGCATCCAGCACGGCATGTGTTGGTCCTTTTTGTTTAGCATATTGTGACTCCCTCCTCGGCTTGTATATTAAAGGCGTTTGATGTCCCATTTTAGAAATGTACATTGATGGAAAAATGTTCCTAAATTTGGAGTAGATTGTTCTACATTTAGCACTTTGGTTGGCAATAGATACTGGTACATTGGTTCTCCCAGCGCCTGTATACTCACTCCACTTGGCATTGGCCAATACCAGAGTATATTTGCTCTCCCCGTGTCTTTCTCTATGTTTTAAACTCCTTTTGTTGTCCCAGCTCCTGCAACTGGTTTTATTGCTAGGTATCTAGGCAACTCATGGTCGAAGCGGGGATGGGGGTGGGAGCTCACACGATCCTCGATTCAGATCAAATCAATTCAGCACAAAGACCGAGGACTCGGGCCACTTCTTGTTCGCCTTCTCGGCGTAAGCAGTCTTATCACTGCCCCACTTGTTCAGTAGGTCCAATGCAATGACAGCCTCGTCGAGAGTGATGTCGGGGAAATCGAGGGTAGCAAGCAGGTCTTGCTCGCACTGCGGCTTAGATTCAGGGTTCAGGAGTTGACGACCAGACAAGCCGGTCTGAACGTGTGTGGCACTGCCCTTGTTGGCCAAGATGTAAGACTCGTTCCACTCTTCGAGCTTCTGGGTCTTTGGGAGTAGCTTGTCAAATTCTGCATTGACAACCTCGGCAACCTGCTCAGGAAGAGGCTCGGCAAGGCTCTCGAGAGACTTGCGGAAGCGAAGTAATTGAAGGTGGAGAGTGGGGTTGGAAGGATCGATAGAATGGGCGGCTGCAAGGCACTTGACGGCAAGGAGGTGCTTGTCTATAATCGTATTAGCATGAGAGTCCCGTCTAAGGATTACCAACTTGACTCACTCTGTCTGGAGTAAACCTCAAATCCAACGCATTGGGCTTCGATGTTCTGGGGGCTGCATTGAAGCAATGGCGTCAAGAACTTCAAGGCATCCTTTAGGGGATCCTGAGTCTGGACCAGGGTGTTGCCCAGAGGATCGGAATCTTCCTTCTTAGTCTCTCCATCAGCACTCTTGGCGGTAGCGGCAGCCGCTTTCCTTGCTGCGCGCTTGTCAGACTCGATCTTTTCCAAGCGCTGCTGTTCCTTCTTGGCCTTCTTGAGAGCCTTCTTCCTCTGATTCTCATCAGTAGAATCAATTCCATTTACTCCGCTGGGCATCGGTCCGTGCACGAGATCCGGCTCGTCGTGGAGAAGTAGGTGGGCCTTGACGGCTCCGATAGCCATTCTTGTGTAGAAGGGATGCTCACGCAGGCGATCTTCCCAGCGCACCATGTCCACGTAGGCCCTGATCATGCCCTTGCGAAGAGAAAAGCCGTGGAAGTCGAACTGATCCTCCTGCCAGGTATCAAAGATGTTATAAACCGAGTGGAAGCGCTTCAGGGCCAGACCGAGCTTCTTCTGTCGGAGGAACGCCTCGGCGTCCTCGGTCAAGAACCAAGTGCACTGCATTTCGTGGAGGTCACCCAAAGTGCCACCGACAGTCTCGTTGCGGGTGAACTTGCTCATAAGTTCCAGACCCTTCTCGTTATCGTTGTTTCGGAGCACATATTTGGCTGCCTTGGTGTTGATATGGCGATCCTTCTCATCTAGCAGTCGAGCCTTCTCCATCTCTTCTGCTGCCTTCTCTGGGTTTCCGTAGTGCTTCCAGATCCGTGCCTTGGACATCTGATATTCCACGGCCTTTGGTGACAGCTCAATGGCCTTCTCAACGTTCTCCATGGCCTTGGGGAGGTTGCGGCTGAGGTGATAGTTGTAGTGTTGAGCCAGGAAGTAGTATGTGCATGACAGGAACTCGTTGCTGTCGCCGTTCGCTTCCGCAGAGCCATTTGCGACCTTCTCGGAGAGATATCCCTCGACTAGTTCTTGTATCACGTCACGCTTGGCCGGGTTAACGTAAAGCTGCTTGATGTTCACGAATAATGAAGGAACACCCTTCTTCAGCGAGCGTTGCAGATAGGCGTCAGCGGCCTGCTTGAAATCTTCACCTTCTAAGAAATCGAGAGGAATGCGACGAGCAGCATCGCAGCGGGGGTTTTTCTCCACCCACCCATCGTACAGAGCCTTCAATGCCTTGTGGTCGTTTTCGGGGATAGCCTTTGCCTTGATCAAGCCATTGTAATAGATCGAGTTGTCTGGGTTGCGCTCCAAGAGAGCTGTATACGCGGCCTCCGCATCGGCCTTACGGTCCAGTCGCAAAAGATAATCCGCCTTCATCTCCATGACTGCGAGCACATCAAGGCATCGGTATCCAACCGCCTCGAGGTGCTCTAGAGCTCTCTCGAGGTTTCCAGTCTCCGCAATGATCGTGTTCTTGTACAAGATGGCCTCCGAGTTCTCCATGTCGGCGACATGTGGGATGGCACCCTTCAATGTGTCCTCGTAGGTAGTCAAAACCTTCTCAGCCTCTGCCAAATCTCCAGCCAAGTGATGAGCGATTGCGAGTGCCGTCCAGTTTTGACGGAAACCCGGGCGAGTTTGCAGCATCGCACTGCGGCTCCGAATATATCCCTGGTAATCCCGCATCTGCATCTGGAGCAGTGCCAGATCACGCTGAATAGGTTGCGATTCAGGTTCGAGGCGCAGAGCAAATCGATATGCTTTGATTGCCTCCTCGTAGTTCTTCTCCTGGCGTAATAGCAACCCATACACGTGCCAGGTGATATGCGACTTCATATCATTCTGGAGAGCCTTCTTAGCGAGCGCAAAGGCCTCCTCCAATTGCCCTATCTGGCTCATGTTCAGAGCCTTCATGGCTTGTGTGTCGCCATGTTTGGGGTTTTTGCGAAGAACCTGGTCTGCTATCTTGATGCCTGGGAAGTAAAATGTGGTTAGACAGGCGTTGGTAGTTCAAGGTCACTTCAGAGGCCAACCTTTCTTATACTGTTTCATCTCAAAGTGGTGAACCACTTGACGAAACAAGGAATGGTCCTTGGAGCTCAATGTTTCCGGCATTGTGGGCGATGCTGACGTCGAGGGACCTGACTTGTGCGAGTGAGGAATCGATGTGTGCGGGGGACGACTTCTCCGAGTCCGATCTTGGCAGAGCTAATAGGCCGATAAGATAGTTAGCCTTCACCAACTTCTTCAGAGAAAGCAGAAGTGAATCAAATGGGGTTAAATCAGGTTAAAATTGATAAAATACATTCTATATTTGTACTCATATGTTCATCAAGGGGGGTATACATAGTAGGGTGTAAAATGCATATCTCGTGACGCACACGTGGTTTCTTGTGTACAATGTTCTTTTGACTTGGGGCAGCAAACAGACAATGCATTCTTTTCTTTGTGCTAAACTTGAAAGGTTTGCTCACTTACTCTTAGAATCTCAAAATCCACCATCTATGGTATGGGTCACCTCTCGTGGGTAGTATCTCCGCGCTGTATACCATACTCCGGATTCCCTTTCTATCCGGAATTCGAAACTAATACGCTACATGTGTACAACAATATTGCAAGCAAAGAGATGACGCAAAATAACAGCAAAAATCACGCTAAGACTGTTCAAACATGTGCAATTTGGGGTGAGATCTCCCCTGGTTTAAAAGAGTAGAGTTATACAGTGATTCTAGTGTACTGCAGCATGCCCCTGCCAGAGGAGTCATTTCTGATGCAAATGGCGCCAGTTATTGAGAGCTTCTTCCCAAGTAGAAGAGCCACCGCATTTTTCTGACACCATCCCCCATGTTCGGGCCCGAATGATCTCTTCAATAGTACGCTCATTGCGAATTAAATTGGCCAATGACTCCGTCCGTGCTTCACGTGGAAAGAAGCGAGCTGAGTACGGATCCAGACGCTCATCAACTTCTCGTTCCCGGTCTCGGGCGGATTCTGTTTGCCGAAGAATCAAGTCCGGATCGTCGGGATCCGGACTCGTAGCCACACCAGCGCAGTAAGTGAGAACGTCTGATCTAGTTTGCCATGAGGGAAATAACACATTGTCCTTGAAGTTCTGGCAGGCTGCAGGGCTGATCCGAGACCTAGATTCAGTTTGTCGCACCAATGTTGATGATGGGTCAAATGCTTCCTGGGCTGGTGTAATCAACGCGTTCAAGTTCTGTGTAATCGAGTCATCGATGGTAGATCTTGAGAGTCGGAGAAAGTCTGAACAAAAATAGGGAAGTCAATATAGGCTGCTATCAAGACGTCACATTTCAAACGAACCTCTGAGTAGTCTCTCATCAAAACAGAACCGAGGGGTCAGCGCCGGAGCAGCTGTGGATGAGGCCTGTGACATCCTCCCACGAATTTCCTTCCCACCTTCTCGATTCGACTTGATCCAGAACCACTCCAGTTTGTAGTGAGGACGTGTATAACGTTATTGATGGCTGTAGGTCGTCCAACAGCGTTGTATGGTGTACCGTTGGTGACTGTTATATTCAATGTTGAAGTATATTTCACTGAGACCCGGTATGATCTGGTATACCTATTCCAAGGACGGCAACAGTCATGGACAACACAAGCTCTCCGTGCCCACTAGGTGCCCAGGTGGACCGTCGTTATGCCGTAATCAGCCTTAAGCTCTGGGCCGTTTTGGGACTAGCTCATTCAATGATATTCACGTGACAGCGCGTACTCGTGTTTCAGGAGCATCGCGTCCCTGCTTATGCCAGATGGTCTTTCGGAGAAAACGCACTTGTACATACCCTCGAATTTATTTATTGCATGTTTATCACGTTCATACTTGAAACATCATATCAGCATGCCCGAGCTAGCCGAGGTCCACCGCATTGTGCATTTCATTCGTGAGCACCTGGTTGGGAAAACGCTGGGCAAAGTACAAGCACAACATGATGATATCGTATTTGGCAAAGTTGGCACTAGTGCCGCTGAATTTCAAAAGGCAATGGAAGGGAAAAAGGTCGTGGGGGCAGGCCAACAAGGGAAATATTTCTGGATCGCAATGTCTTCACCACCACACGCTGTGATGCACTTTGGAATGGCTGGTTGGTTGAAGATCAAGGATGCCGACACATACTACTATCGAACCGACAAGCCTGCAGATCAGGAGTGGCCACCCAAATATTGGAAGTTTCTGCTAGAGACAAGTGACGAGCCGAAAACAGAGGCAGCATTTGTGGATGCCCGCAGGCTTGCTCGCGTGAGACTGGTGGATTGCCCTGCTGATGAGATACGAAATCATACTCCGCTCAAGGAAAATGGGCCTGATCCGGTCGCCGATAAAGACACTGTGGATGAAGCATGGTTGACAGAGAAGCTGGGGAAGAAGAAAGTGCCGATCAAGGCTCTACTACTCGACCAGGCGAATATTAGTGGAATCGGAAATTGGATGGGGTACGTCTTGCAGGCAAACATAAACAATGAAATATATGGAAGCTGATTATTTCTTTAGCGATGAGATTCTCTATCAAGCCAAGATACACCCAGAACAATACAGCAACACTTTGAACGGCGACCAGATCAAGGCATTACACTCTGCCATTCACTATGTCTGTTCCACATCTATTGGTGTACTGGCAGACTCAGAGAAGTTTCCCGATCACTGGCTATTCAAGCACCGCTGGGGCAAGGGGAAGAAGAACCAGCCCGCCGTCCTACCCAATGGGGATAAGATCACATTCCTTACTGTTGGGGGTCGAACAAGTGCCGTTGTTCCAGCTGTCCAGAAGAAGACTGGCCCTGTCGCCAAAGATATTAACGAAGACGTTACAAAATCCACACCAGCTAATTCGAAACGCAAACGTGCGGCCCTAAAGAAAGAAAGCGACTCCGAAGCAGAAGAAACGACAGAGACAAAGCAAGGGAATCCAAAACAGAAGAAACCCACTATAAAGAGTGAGGACTCTGAAGAAGAAAAGGCGAAGCCCGCTATTGTTGACAGAAGACGATCTACCCGTACATCTAAGTGAGGTGTGTATGAAACCCAGCCATGTATGACTGCATCCAAGCAGCTATTTCTAAATGAATACCGTCAGTTTCAAATTTTATTGTTGCCATTTTTGATATTTTGGTTGAATAAGCCATGCCTGGAGGGTAATCTACTAGACAAAGCCTATGGATTAGCCCATCCATCAATGGCTATACTTAGTTCAATCCCGAACAATGTGTTTTTGTATCACATAGTTCTATTGTTCGATTACAAAGAGCATTCGTCTGTCATTGTATGCGATTGATATATTAAGTCCCTAGATGGCCCCTTTGAGATATACCAGTCTCCAGTCTCATTCGGACCCAATCAACAAGTCTACCATCGAGTAATTACAACCCTACTTTTCCAAAGCCTCGATTATACTTGACTACACCATGAATTCGTCAAAGATGGCTGACTCATGGGATGTCTATGTTGTATTCCGCCAACGAAGAGGTAATGACCCTTTGCATTGGATGCTTTTACTTTCTATCCCTGGATCACTGTATTGTACGTGGTATCATATCGTCGGAGGCCCGACAGAGAATCGGGCCTACGAGCGCAAGATTGAAGCCGGGAAGAGAATCGACAGTTATAGTATATCAAAGAGGCAATATGTCGGCAAAATTTCCGCATGGAATATCAACAAGGCCAAGTCAGAGATAGTAGCAGTCCCTATTCAAGAATCTCAATGCTGGACAGTAGAAGTGCTTGCTGCACTTGAGCGCAAATCCCTGGTTCCTGCTAGCACCAGTGTTTATTATTATAATCAGATGGAGCCTTCTATCAGAGAAACTGAAGATGGCTGGGTCTTGCTCTCCGGAACTCTTGAAGAGGAACTAACTATTGAATAGACCTGTAACGACTAGGTGCTACAGACCAGCATGGTTGGAAGTGAGAATTTCCTGCTGATTGGAGATTCGGAATGTATAATGCTGTTCTTTTTTCTGCGCATGCAAGTCCGTCACTGATTTTCCTTTTACAAATTTCTTTACACATTTGTGCTTTTATGCTCCTAGTCAAAGTTTTATTTGGAGTTTATAGTTCCCAGTTTCTTGACAATGCATGTATTTTCAGCTCAGTCTCTAGTGACTTATAGGAAATGTAGAGATGAACTCTCATCAGCCAGTCACCTGTCTCTCCTGGATAGGGCTGGTGAAGACGAGTAAGAGAGACGGTTGTCCGGACTCCACGTTTCAGTATAGTAACAGCGGTCCTCATGATGCCAAGATACTGGTTCATGTTATCAATTCAATTAGCGAAGAGTAGCAAGAAGAATCTATGGGTGGCAATAGATAATAGCTGTTGTCAGAGTCAAGAATGGTGGTTATGTTAAGCCTACCTGAAAGCTATGGTGGGCGGAACTACATTATGAAAAGGACCTAGGCATGTATGCACATATGTATCTATCTATCTACACTGTAATCTGAGTCCCTTCATTAGACCACTTCTTCAACACATAACTTGACTTGAAGGATCTGGTATAATTTGCGCCTGCCTCAAGAGTCCTGAATTTCCCCCAAATGGAAATTGAGCCTACGAAGATTATCACATGTTCAACCCATCCAGTGTCTTTGTGAAAACTGCGAGATTTTCCTCATGTGTCCCATCTTTAATTACAAAATGAATCTGCTCAAACCATCCCTTGAACTCGGCTTTCTCAAGAGCCTCTTTCCAACAATCGGCGACCTTCTGGGTGGGGTGAGAAAAAACCCCACAACCAAGGGCACCGAGGATCAAGCGGCGATGATTGTTGACTGCTGCCGTGCGTAGAATTAATCGCATCTTGTCTACCATGAGGTGTCGTTGCCCGGGCTCTATGTAATCCGATTTGTCGGCCGTCAGATCAGGCCTGTTTCGCGCTGCCATGCTGATGACACTAACAGAGGGGTTCAGGTGTAGCCTGTCGTCCGCCGACATGAAGCTATAACCATTGTCCGCGCTATTTCGGTAAACAATAACGTTGGGCGAATAGAGGCATTCCAGATCTCCCATTGGGTAAAGCCGAGGTTGGAGGGCCCCAATGAGTGTGCTTCGATAGCAAAGCTGTTCCTCCTGGGCCGTAGCACCTTTGAGCCAGCCCCCGCCTGGTGTGTTAGCATTGGCAAAGTTGAGAACACATACTGGCATACAATCGCGGGTGTTGCCAGCAGCTTGCATCTCGAGAGCCCGGTCATATGTGTCTCCCGGCACGACCTTAACAACAGTGGTAAGATCTGGAAACTCCGCGGAATCAGGCTCCAGCCGAAGAACGGTGTGTTTGTTCGCCACATAACTAAACCGAGTTCCCTCCAACTCCGTTTTGGACAAAATTTGTCCCGTGGTTTTCTGTGTTATTTTGACCACCTTCAGCATTTCCTTCTTCGTGTAAGACTTGCTGACTCCACCACCCTTGCTTCCAAGTGGATTATTAGGATTCTGTTTCTTGAGCAAGGACTTTGCGGCGGGATTCTTGACAGGAGCATGACTAGGCTTTTGTTTGCGGCGGGTGCGAAGGGTTGCTTTCTCACGAGTGCTCATTCTTTTTAACATTCGACTTAGGCCACCACTGCCGCTGCTGCCTTTGCTTGCGGCAGGTGATTGGTTCGCGGGCTGGGAACCTATTGACTGTTTGGACTGTGCCGAGGAATCGGATTGGGTAGGCGCTTTATTTTCTGCCATAGCTCTTTTTTTCGTATTGAATGTAATAGATATGCGAAAGAAACAGCAAAGTTGCTAATTTGATGAAGACGAGGGTTCCATGGGGTCTTTATGGCGCATATTAACTCACCAATTGATTACATATAATAAAGTATAGTTGCCTACATACGACGTGAAGGGTTAAGAGAGAACAAAGACTCGAGACTCGAGCAGAGGGAAGTCGAAGTTGAAAGAAACATCAACAGGTCACGTGCATACTTCCGATCCGACCAATCAGGGAAACTGCGGCCCGCATAAGGCGGTGAGCTTATCTCCGATCTCGCCACCATGACAAAGCATGCAACGCCGTTGGCTTGTCGCCTTCTTACAGAACTATTTTAATTCGAAGTCTTTATTCTGATTATATGCAATCAAATCAGCCAAATATAGGTCATTTCTTTCAATTTAACCACGGCCATCCAAAGCAGTTCCCGCCACAATGAGCGCGATCCTGTCAGCAGACGATCTGAATGATTTCATTTCGCCGGGGGTCGCGTGTATCAAACCAGTTGAAACTCTACCACAGAAAGATACAAAGAATCAAGAAGTATGTCCTTTTATTGATCTTGATGGGGATATGTACTATTAGAGTTTCTTCTACTGACTTTCTAATTATAGGGCGCCTATGAAGTAACTACGGAAGACAAAGTCGAGCCCGAGAATCTACCCCCCGCACAGATTTCTTTGACAGACTGCCTCGCTTGCTCTGGTTGTGTTACATCTGCCGAAGCAGTGTTGATATCACTCCAATCTCACGCCGAGGTTCTCAATACACTTGACGCTCATCCGGAGATTCCCTTGGCGCATGAGGACCATGGAGTGGTAGTCAATAATACTAAGGACTCTGGAGAGGGTAAGATCTTCGTGGCCAGTGTCAGCCCGCAAGTCAGGGCAAGTTTGGCAACAACCTATGGGATTTCAGAGAAAGAAGCGGGGTACATGATCAACCAACTACTTAGTGGTCCGCAGGGCTTGCGAAGTGGGGGTAAATACGGAAATGGGTTTACATGGGTTGTCGATACCAATGCCATGCGAGAGGCTGTGCTAGTACTCACTGCAGACGAAGTTTCGGACTCTCTCAGCTCAGCGAACTCGTCAACGGCTAACCAGTCGGAGGACTCTCTCCCCAAGCGACCTATTTTATCATCAGCATGTCCTGGATGGATTTGTTATGCTGAGAAGACTCACCCTTTTATCCTTCCACATCTTTCTCGACTCAAGTCCCCGCAGGCTCTTTCGGGGACGTTCCTCAAAACAGTTTTAAGCAAGTCTCTCGGGGTCCATCCTTCTCGGGTTTGGCATTTGGCAGTCATGCCCTGCTTTGACAAGAAGCTAGAAGCTAGTCGTGAAGAACTCACAGATGTCTCCTGGCGACAGGGGGATTCCACGAGCTCTGAGACACAGCCTGTTCGTGACGTAGACTGTGTTATCACTGCTCGTGAGCTTCTATCTCTGGCTTCATCTCGAGGATTATCACTGCCAAAGCTGCCTTTGCAGCCTCTGCCTTCGTCTTTCACCCCATCCTTGCCTGAAAGAGCCCTTAATTCCTTTCTTTCCTTCAAACGCTCTGGGGCGGAACAATCACTTGCTACAGGTACTTCTGGGGGCTACCTACATCACGTTCTCACGAATTTCCAAGCTCGCAATCCAGGCAGCGAACTTGTGATCAACCGCGGACGCAATGTCGATGTCGTCGAGTATGTGCTCATGTCTCAAGAGGGTCAACCCATTTTGAAAGCAGCTCGCTATTATGGTTTCCGGAATATTCAAAACCTTGTCCGGAAGCTCAAGCCCGCACGCGTTTCGAGGCTTCCCGGCGCAAAACCAGCCGCCAGACCCGCCGCAGGTCGGCGCCAGCCTATATCTCGCAACGCCGTGTCCACAAGTAGCTCAGGATCAGACTACGCATACGTGGAGGTCATGGCCTGTCCTGGTGGGTGCACGAATGGCGGTGGCCAAATCCGAGTTGAGGACGCTAGAGAAACCATTGGGCCTTCCCAAGGAGAGACGCTGGATACATCTATGAAGCCATCACCTCATGAGCAGCGCGCGTGGCTTGCTCGCGTCGACGAGGCTTATTTTTCCATGGATTCTGAGTCCGAGTGTGAAGTGCAGACTCAGTCTCAGCTGTCTTCATTGGCTGACAAGGAGGCTAAAATTCATGAAAGCTTGCGGCGCTGGTCAGAATACATGGACATTCCGCTCTCTAAGCTCGTCTACACTACCTACCGCAAGGTAGAAAGTGATGTTGGCAAGGATCAAACACCTGCTAATGATACGAGTCGGGTTGTGGAGCTTGCGGGGAAGATTGGTGGTGGTTGGTAACTTTTGTCTACTTCTCTTCGCTTCTGCGAAATCCACCCTTGACATGGTCTTCTTCGTAGTCTCTTATTTACTTCATTTGCATGGCGCCGGTGTTGATTCTACTTGCACATTTTTGGGAGATATACCACATTTTCATTTTTGAAGTCACGATCGACGATACATGAGGTGCTGAATTGTTTTAAGCTTATGACACGATAGATACATAGAAAAATGGTCTCAATACCTTCTACAATCAACATTGAATGATATTAACGAAGCTCAAAACTGCAAATTTCATAAAAAAAAAAACCAGATAGATATTTTTATACTTCCAGATCGGGCCTGGACGCGATGACTAATATGTCAAATCCATCCATGGGTGAC
Source organism: Penicillium griseofulvum (assembly GCF_001561935.1). Classification (NCBI taxonomy): domain Eukaryota; kingdom Fungi; phylum Ascomycota; class Eurotiomycetes; order Eurotiales; family Aspergillaceae; genus Penicillium; species Penicillium griseofulvum. The sequence goes on from NW_024467450.1 coordinate 21,905, forward strand.
TAAGCACCTAAAATCGCGGGCTCCAGAAAGAAAAAGAATTGAAGTATCTTGGCATAGAACCAGTTTCCATCTCACAATTCTCATCCTCCCACCCGACACGAACAACTCTCCCGCGCAAAATAATCACTTCACCACCACACTCAATCCCAAACAATGTCTCGCGAAGCCTACCAGGTCCCCTCGACGGGCGCCCAGAACAACTTCGACACCCAAGGCGGAGGTTTCGGCAATGCCATGGCCATCGACAGCCCCTCAGTCACCTACCTATGTGGCGAGTGCTCTGCTCGTGTTCCCCTGAAGCGTGGCGACCAGATCCGCTGCAAGGACTGCGGTCACCGTGTGCTGTACAAGGAGCGAACCAAGCGGTAAGATTTTCTTTCCTGGAATTATCCTGCGATATGCGCAAGACATGGGCTGATTTGTTTTTGCTTCATAATAGTATGGTTCAGTTCCAGGCTCGGTAAACGTTTCATCTGCCCAAACATGAATCGGACCTTTGCAGGTTGTGATGGGCTCAAGCGGAATCAGCCTGAGTTCCTTTAGTTGAAGACTTTATTTTTGACGAATTATGCATACAATGGCGCTTTGGGGTTGAATTACGCAAACCAGTTTTTCTATGGTCTCAGTCTACAAGACCCATATACGATGTTCTCGCCATGTCCTCTAGTCCTAGTCCAAGCCTGGGCCTGGGAGGGGGCAGGCTTCGGCCTTTATTTAAGGAACAATTATAGTTGTTTTCAAAAAAATTAAAGGCATTTATTCATAGAGTGTTGGACTCAATTACCCGAAATATCCATTATCTAAACGTACACCAATGCCCACAAGGTGAACCCATACATAACTCGAACCCGAAATTTCCTTGAACCCGAAATGGCCATATCACACTAAATCCAGGCCTACAAAACTAGTCACTGCAATATTCTACTTTAAAGCTGGTTAGTTACTTCAATGAATTGCTCAAGGTTTTTCAGAGACTGTCCGCTCTCGATTGCCCAGCGTGCGCGACGCACGCCTTCTTTCCAGCGGCCACCGCCAGGGCCACGTTCCGTGATGACCTGTCCGTCATCGCCCGGTCCCATGTTGCTGGTATCGGCCTCGCAAATGCCAGAGGTAACAAGCAGACCAGCCACATTCATGAGAACAAACTCCAGGATGGGGTCATCCCGTGGAAGCTCGTTCCGAAGTATGCTCATCAGCTTTGCCGCGTTTTGCTTGGGCAGTTTACCTCCGCCAACCTCACTAAGAGGGTGGCTAGAGAGGCCAAAGTCCGACGGCTGGAGCTGGAAAGTATCGAGTTTGACGAGTGTACGAGGATTGTCGGTATCCTCTTCAGATGAGTCATCTGCATCGTCTTCTGGTCTGTATGCAGGGTTTGGGTACTCAGAGAGTCTCCAGCAGTTTGTCTTTCCAGCGCAGCTAATTTCATCCATATCCTCTTCGCCACAAACAATCATAGCTTTCTTCGCTCCGCTTTGCTTGAAAGCCTCGGCAAATACTGGACCAAGGCTCTGGTATGCTACGCCAACTACACGTGCTTCCAGTGCCCAATCAACGGGATTTGCCAAAGGGCCCATCAGGTTGAAAATCGTTCGGAGGCCAAGACCCCTGCGGACAGGGTTGGAATGCATCATTCCCGGGTGGAAATTGGGAGCGAACAAGAAAGAATAGTTGGTTTTCTCGTAGACTTGGGCCAGATTCTCGGCGGTGATAGCTGCGATTTTGGGCGGCACTGGCTGAATAGCATTGAGGACGTCGGCGGCCCCAGAGGTGGATGTTTGAGCACGGTTGCCATGTTTGGCAGTCAAGAGAAGAGGAGATGCAATGATCGAGGAGGAGGTTGAAATGTTAAAGGTCGAATGGGAGTCTCCTCCGGTTCCAACAATATCACACTAGACATTGTGCCTTGTCAATATAACTCAGCGATAAAATGGATGAGGTCGTACCAATCCACCGTGATAATTTCCTGTTCTCAGAGTACGAGACTTGATAATCTTCTTAAGCGGACCTTTCTCAACCTGGCAAGCAGCATCTCGCATGCATTGAGAACATTTCGCAATCACATCAGCCTGCCTATCCTTGCCAGTTGAGTGGAGCAATGTGAGGAGGGCGGCAGTCTGGATTTGAGATAGTCGATCCTCGAAAATCAGTGCAAAGGCAGAAGCAATCTCCTCTGCAGTCACAGCGGGGAGATCCTGTGCGCTGACACGAATGCCAGCAGCCGCGGGGTAGGCGAGTCGCTGGAGGAGCGGGGCGATCGAAATGGGCTCAGGTCGCTGAGAAGGAGACGATATGGGTGTTGCCATAATTGAAATGTTTGTAAGCCAGTATATGTTCACAATACCCCGGCGATCCTAATGATGTTCCACAAGCTTAATAAAGATACCTGTAAATATTATGCAAAGTGACTCAATGGGAGAACTATATAGTCGGCAAAATATCTCACCGCCTTAAACACGCTTTACCCTTTTAGGGACCAAAAAATATCACGCTTTGCATTTCCCGGGGGCTGTCTTTACTTGCCTTGACCTGTGTATATCACCTTTTTGAATTATTTGGGCATTGGTAAATTTACCAATCACATCAAACATTCACAATGCCACCTCGGTTAAGAATCTCGTCGCTTCAACAAATCCCTCGATGCCAATATGAACTCCGAATTACCAGGAGCGCATCCAGTGCTGCGGCCCCGGCAATCACGCCAGCTGCTTCAATTGAGCAGATGACACGTTCAACAGCTCCGGTATCACGATACCCTCCTACTCAGCCACCTTCGCACCGCAATCCCGAGTACCGCCGGTCGCAGCTCTTACGGTCATACACCTCCCTTCTCCGCACATCTCCTCTCATCGTGCTGTTCCAACACAACAACCTCAAGTCCATGGAATGGGCCGCCATCCGACGAGAACTAACCATTGCCCTGCAAAAAGTGGATGAGAAGATTGCCGCTGAAGGCCGGACAGCGCCCGCCCTCGCTCCTTACATTAAGATCCAGACCATCCAAACGAGCATCTTCGAAGTAGCTTTGCGCATCGTCGAGTATTTCCGGCCCAGCGAGGCTTCCCTGGGTTCAGGAAAGCCCCCAAGCGCAATTGACCCCGTGACACAAACCTCCGCCGAGCTCCCTGCGGTCTCCGGCTCCAAGGATGACCCAGCTTTGACACACGATTTGTCACGCACTGCCCACGCCGCAGTGAAGAACATGAAGGGCATGCACGAGCTTTCTCCTCTGCTCGTCGGCCCTGTTGCTGTCCTTTCTATCCCCACCGTCTCGCCTGAACACATGAAAGCCGCGTTGTCAATCCTTGTCCCCAAGGAATCCGGCTTCAAGGCCCCTACCCGCAAGGCGAACCCGGAATACTATGAGCCCATCGTTCAGAACGGTCTCAGCAAGATTAACATGCTGGCAGCCCGTGTGGACAACCAGGTGTTTGATATCGATCAGACTAAGTGGGTCGGCAGCATCGAGGGTGGCATGGACGGTCTTCGTTCCCAGCTTGTCACTGCCTTGCAGAGCATGAGCTCTAGCGTTGCAACCACTCTGGAGGGAGCTGGCAAGAGCATCTACTTCACCTTGGAGAGCCGCCGGAGTGTTTTGGAAGAAGAGGAGAAGGGACCGGAGGGCGACAAGAGCGAATCGTCCTAATTTGGTCATGGTCAATTCTGATTCATTTTCCTGTATAATAGATCATATTCTGCGTTTCGTCCTTAAGACCCCGACTTCCTACTTCAGGATCAATGTATACTTGCAAGAAATCAACTTTGGTGCATCATATTTTTGTGTTTAACTCATGAATCATTGTGTTCCCTGTATATGTGAAGCAAAATACAGACCGCGCCTAAAAGACAAGTTTCCTCCCGAAGTTTGTTCACTGCCTAATTCTGCCTCATACGCAGTTTGGCATTCATGCCCACAATACAGCGCACAAGATCCCAATCACCATTCAAACCAACCCAGTCCGTAACAAGAATACCTGTCGAGCAGTCCGCATCATTTTCTTTGCCTCGGCGACAGATATAATCCACAACAGCCGGGTTAACCTTAGCAGCAACCTTCTCGGGCCAAGTATCAGTCTTCCAGAAGTTACTGGCACTCAAGAAATTGACGTAAAATGGGAAAGCCTTGGTAGCATGCATATCAGCCTGGACACCAAACGGATAGCGACAGCAGCTAGCCCGATCAATCTGCTCCGAGACGAACTTGATCTTCTTCTCGATATTCATACTCTCCAGCACCTCATAGAAATCCTGAATGCAGAGCTGGCCACTGGGACACGTAGCATTGGGGGTATTATCCGCCCATGCAGCAGCATCAATGCCCCATCCATTCCCACCATGCTCGTGCTTCAATTTCTCCTGCAAGTTGAAACGGCGCATAAGAACAACCTTGCCACGCGCCTCTCCCAGAGTCGGGATCTTGGGCCGCACCCACCAACGACTACCCTCCTTAGCGTAGTGGTCGTGCAGGATCCGCGAGAGCTGCTCGTCAGTCGCGTTACCGGTACCCTCTCGCTTAACAGAGATGATCAGCGTCTCGGACGGGTTGCGTTCGAGGAAACCGTCGACTTCACGCATCAGGTCGCGGAAGTACTTGTTTCCCGTCAGCGAGATGGGGAAGACGCTGTGTACGAGGATCAGCTCGTCACGCGCTGCGTCGTCCGGGTACTGCGGTTGCACACGGATATCAAAGAACCGCACACCGTTCTCGAGCTGCTCTTTCGGGCTGACGGCCTGGCAGCGCACCGAGGGCGGCGCGATGTGGCATGTGGGCGAGTTGTGCGTTCCTGGGATCGAGAGAGCGGAGAGAAGGGTGTCGTCGCGGAGCTCGTGCATCCAGGCGTTCAGGTGCGCGGACGAGAAGATTGTTAGGAAGGATGCTGGAACCACGAAAACACCGGTGAAGCGGTGTTTGGGGTTCTCGCTTAGTGCCTTCATTGTCGCGGACTCTGCTGTTGGGACAGGGGCTTGGATTTGGTATTTCTGGCCTTCGGCCTCGAAGATCAGACGCATGCGCTCTTTATCAGAGTGGATAAAGGAGCGTAGCTCGGTCTTCTTGGTTGCGAATGGCTCCAGGTGAATATCAACATCCTTCTCCTCGAAGTGGTGGCTATCCTGTTCGATGGAAGAGACAGCGTCGTTGCGGGTTTGGTTGGTCAAGACCTGGGTGAAGTTTCTGGCCATTGTGCTGAAGGCATTGAACCCATCTTTCTCAGGTGCCGAGAAGCGCTCAATGCGCTTCAGGGCGATTGGAGTGGAGGTGTTGTTGCGGAGAGTGAGGTATTCGGCAACCATGGTGAATTGACAATGTGTAGGGTTGTAATTGAAATCAGTGCAAGTCCCAGTTTGTCTTAATATGGATCGAAATTGGGTGCCTGGAGAACTGAGATCGGAGTGGATTACCCCTCCACTAGAGATCAGCGGACGATCTCCGATAGGGGAGTCCTCGTTCTTGGCACGTAAAACAAATGGAAATTTTCCGAGGCAAGTGAGCGACAACGAGATCAGCCCCATTTTTGTTCTCGGAGAGAAGCGAGATCCTGTCCTCACACGTGGGCATTGCGCGTGGGCGTCGTTACCAATGAGATTCAGCAGGTCAATTCCAACATCTTCAAGTCAAGATAAGGAATGGAAAGACAACTGACTGAAGAATCAACTGCCTTATATTATCCCCAATACCTAGTCTGCGGATTTGATAGCTCCGGGGGAAATGTCTGAGTGAACATAATCTTGAGTAGTATCAGTACCATTATCCTCTTGAGAGCTTCCGCTATATGGGGACGTGTAGATTGATGAATACATGGTGAGAAGAAAATGAAACAACTCTTGAAGTGGATAAATCAAAAGTGTGCAAGTGTAGTCGATTGCAAAAGGGAAATGTGAGGAAACGAGGAACTAGCCTTGGGAGGTTGTATATAATGTCATCATGGTGCATCCATGGATGACCTCTAGCCCTAACTATACTTAGTCGACCTTGTGTTCTTTTCAATGATCTTTTTTTGTGTTCTAGGTGGTCGTGTCAGATATTCCGTTTTGATGTCTTTGATATATTTCTCTCCCTCGGTTTTATAGGTACTAGACAGTGCAAAAAATGGCGAGAAAACGCTTTATTTACAAAAACGACTTTCCATGTAGTATAACCTTTTCTATATGGAATATTCATTTGCTTGGCACTTTCCAATTGATACTTTATATGTTTATAAAACAAGAACTGCCTTTGAAATAAGAGAGAAGAGACTATATCTCCCCCATACTTGCGTAGATGCGGGGAGATCACGTGGGTAGCATCGGTTAGCGTCGGCGTGCGGGCAGAATAGTCGATCGAGTGCCAAATAAAATAGACACAATGCTCCCTTTTTCTTCAGGAATTTCGAAAGAAAACATCTCTTGAATCTGTCTCTATCACCTTGTTCTTCTATCATGAGTTTCACCCGCAGCGGGAGACTCACTGCCCGTAACATCAGGCCTTGTCTACCCCAGAATCACCTCCGCATTCGCTCCACCCTACCTCCGCTCTTGTCCCGGAAATTCCATGCCAGCTCTCTGCTATGGGGGATTAAATCACAAGTTCTAAAGGATGTTGGAGAGGGTAACTTATAGTCCTATATCATTTTTCGATTTATTTACTTACAATTACTAGGCATCACTGAGGTCCAGATCATTCAATGGTACGTGGAAGAAGGGGCTCATGTTGAGGAATGGAAGCCTTTGTGCCAATATCAGTCGGATAAGGCTGTCGATGATGTAAGTTCCACCTTCTTTGTTCCCCTAATTTGGCTTGTGGCTAATGAACCCAGATTACTTCGAGATATGAGGGTGTTATCAAGAAATTACATTTTGAGACAGATGATACAGTGCCTACAGGAAGGGTGTGTGCTACCTTCACTCTTGTCCACCTAATATACACACTAGAATTATTATACTGACAGGCCTCCATAGGCACTCTGCGACATCGAAGTTGCAGATGGGAAATACCCCGATGATAACCCACCGCACGAATCAAGGGCCGCGCCATCGGAACCTACTCCAGCCGCTGAGATCACACCTGCAACTCAAGCAGCGGAGTCCACTCTATTAACTCCTCCTCCTCCTCCTACCAAAATTGTAGATGAGACACCCAAGTCAAAGCATGCATCCCTTGCCGTTCCCGCAGTACGCGGGCTATTGAAGAGCCACGGCGTGGACATCCTCCACGTCAACGGAACCGGCAAAGACGGACGGGTGATGAAAGAAGATGTACTGAAGTTCGTAGCAGAGAGAGATTCTCCATCAGTTCCAGCATCAATGCCGGCGCCAGTCACAGTGTCACCAGACACACGACAAGCAGAGTCAATTGTCAACCTGACCCCGATGCAATCACAGATGTTCAAGACAATGACCAAATCCCTGAACATCCCTCACTTCCTCTACGCAGACGAGCTCAAAGTCAATGGCATCTCTGCCATCCGCAAGAAGCTCGCCAGCGACAAACGCGATCCTACCAAAATCACTTTCCTCCCCTTCGTCGTCAAGGCCGTCTCACAGGCTCTGACTGAGTTCCCAATCCTCAACTCAAAAGTCGATACCTCCGACCCCGCAAAGCCCAAGCTAGTCATGCGTGCCAAGCACAATATCGGAATTGCTATGGACACGCCCAATGGTCTGATTGTTCCGAACATCAAGGACGTCGCCAGCCGCTCGATCTTCGACATTGCCGCTGAGGTTTCGCGGCTCAGTGCCCTTGGCCAGAGCGGCAAGTTGACCCCCGCTGATCTCAGTGGTGGCACTATCACTGTGTCGAATATCGGCAATATCGGAGGTACATATGTGTCTCCGGTGATTGTGTCGTCAGAGGTGGCTATTCTCGGCGTGGGTAAGACTAGAGCTGTGCCGGTCTTTGATGAGGACGGACAGATTACACGCGGGGATATGGTTAACTTCAGTTGGAGTGCAGACCACCGTGTCGTTGATGGTGCGACAATGGCGAGGATGGGTAACAGGGTTAAGGAGCTGGTTGAGTCGCCCGAGCTTATGCTTCTAAATCTTAAGTAAATAGACTAGCCACCAAGTTATATCTAAATAATACCAATTTTTGGGTACATCTAAGACGCTTCATGCTTAGTTTATCTAGTTGCTAGCTCAAATATATAATAGATTGAGCTGCGTAATACATAGATGAAAAGAAAAGATGGAAAAGATATAGACAGGTCAATTGATTGGGAAATTCACAACGAGCAAAGGATATCGCGAAGCCTGCCAAGCCAGGCAGTATATCAAACACACGAAATAGAAGCTCGAGATGCGAGCTTCAAAAACGCCAGATCTAAAACAGACCGGTGACATAGCCAAACCGGCCAAAACACCAAACGCCATTGGGAGGAACAAAACCAGAGAAGAAACAAAATGCTAAATCCTCCATGCATAGATACCCATTTTCGCAACTCACATGGGCAATGTACCATCGCCGACAATCCCAAGTACATAACGTGACCTCAGTCCCATCCATAGAAAGGCAGAAAGATAGATCACTTATACTCCGCAAGCTTCTCGGTAACAGCCTCAATAACATTGCGCTGCACGTCCTCCATCGTACCCTCAACATTGACAGTGATAGCATCCCACTCACCCATGGGCTCCTCAAGCACAGCAAGCTGCGACTGCACCATACTGCTCTTCATGTAGTGTGATTGGCGCTGTGTGACGCGCTGCAACAAGACCGCCTCACTGAGCTTGAGGTAGACGAAGTGGATCTGCACCAAGGACGAGCCGTATGCAGCGACGCGCATGACATCACGGTACTTCTGCTTCAGTGCGGAGCAGGCTACTACCACGCCGGAAGGTGGGTGGAAGTTGTTGGTTTCTGAGGGGGAGAGCGCGTCGATTGCCGCTTGTCGAAGCGAGATCAGCCAGTCCCAGCGGTCCTCGTCTGTGAGTGGTATGCCTTTGCCCATTTTGTCTTTGTTTGCGGTGGGGTGGAACTGGGGGTTTGTTAGTCACATGTGTGTATACGAGGCTTTCGGGTTACTAGAGATTGGGCGCAATTGGGTGTGGTTGGGTGCCTGGTGCCTTGGGGTACTTGTGTACTTGGGGTTACTTACATCGTCGCCTTCTAGGAATGGAATGCCTAGTTCAGTGCGTAGGACGTTGCCGACGGTGCTCTTTCCACATCCTGCGGGACCGGTCACGACCCAGATATGTTGTATTTGTGAGGAGGAGGATGTTGCTCCGTTGCTTCCGTTGGTGGCAAGGTCCGGCATGATGCGCGCCTTGCTCACGGTGGAATCTTTGGTGGAAGCGTGGGAAGGCTGGGGTCGTTCCCCTGCGGAAAGCATATTGTAGAGAGGAAAGATGGGGGGTTTTTTTTTGAGAAAGGGAAAATTCCTTGGATTTTCCAGTATAAATAACTTGGGTCGGGGTGGAGGTATGACGCTGCAGTGATACACGGGAAAAAGTGTTTTCTAATAAGTCAAAATTTACAAGAATTTATCCAGAACAGCTTACTTTTAAGTATTTATATCTTGTACTTAGTGGGTCGGATTTAAAAACATTCAGAAGCCGAGTGGGGGGAAGATTTCATGCAGGTTTATATTTTGGACATATATACATCTTGGATATATATCTTCTTTTGGCTATACCCGGTGAAGAAAATATATGTACAACTCTCTTTTCTTTATACTTTGACCTATCAACTCTCTATTGACGACAAAATACTTTCAAAATATCCCCAGATACCTTCATGATGTCACGGTATTCGGTATTACACTAACCCCCACGCTAAGAAAAGACACCGCCAGTTTGGGTCCTTAGTTATTTCCTTTATTTTTGAGTCTACTGTTGTATGGTTGAATTGATCCAATACATTATTTATCTCTCTCTAATATTCCGTGCCGAACAACCCGAGTAACTCGACACCGAGAAACCCCACAATCTGGGAGATTTGCAGATCCACTGTAAAGATTGTACATATTTACTCCGTATACGGGCTGTCAATAATCCCCTGAAACACAGGGGACACAAACATTCCGGGAAATATAGTCTCATCCGATAGGACAAAATAGACATGACACAGCAGACACGACAACATGATCAGGGAATATGCATGGTGATTCCCTACAGTCACACCGACTATACCTAGGTGTGCCTGGTAGGCATGATGGACGGACTACAGAGTGATTCCACGTCAAATCCGGGGAAGAAGTGAACTTCCGGCGGGGTAAATGAACCGGATCCTTGCTTGGAGGAGACCATTTTCTGCTCATTTCCTTATGGTCACGAGGGCAGTTGGCTATGACGGGAAGCGGATTCCGACATATCCGATGCTCGTGTTTGTTTGAAGATTAGAGGGTGTGTTGGGCTCGGATCCGTATGGCTCATTTGTGTTTGGACGCTTGAAGGACAGCGAAGACATGCTTCAACTCCAATCTTCTCCTGTCAGTGGATCTGACATGTCTGAAGAGCCCACGGAGCCCAAGGTCCAACCGGATAACTGTAGATCAGACATTACTTTAAATATTCCAGAACAAACACAAACACTGAGAGGGGACCAAGTTCAAGTAAAGCTAAATATGAATAGAGTATCAAATAGCGTATATAGATATTCGTTCAGGTCTTATACAATCACTTCGATGAACTGAATAACTATCAGTCCATGGGGGTGGGGCGCGGAGGCGGTATTACATAAGCCCATCTCCAGGCCACCACGACAGCTCCAGATCATCAAAGCTCCGACTTATTGGTTCGGACCTCGATAGCTGCAGCCTCAATTACCTCCACTATGGCTTCGCTCTTCTTCTCCACCCCGGTCGACATCGATGTGGTCCTCGAAGACCTCGATGAGCGCCAGACCGTTGACGTCAAGCTCGACAAGGGCCGCCGCGAGCGGGTCCCTCTGTACATGGACGGCGAGTCCGTTAAGGGTGCCGTGACCATCAGACCGAAGGATGGCAAGCGACTGGAACACACGGGGATCAAGGTGCAATTTATTGGCACGATTGGTGCGTTGGACCTGCTATTCAGCCTCTCCCAGCTGAATTCGCCATCACAGATTGGCCGCTGACACCTTTCGATTTCGGAATACAGAGATGTTCTACGATCGAGGCAACCATTATGAATTCCTTTCTCTGGTTCAGGAGCTCGCCGCGCCCGGCGAGCTGCTTCACCCGCAGACCTTCCCCTTCAATTTCAAGAACGTCGAAAAGCAATACGAGTCTTACAATGGCATCAACGTCAAGCTGCGCTACTTTGTCCGGGTGACCGTCTCGCGGCGCATGGCGGACGTCATTCGGGAAAAGGACTTGTGGGTTTACTCGTACCGCATGCCACCTGAGAATAACAGCCCCATCAAGATGGACGTCGGTATCGAGGACTGCCTACATATCGAATTCGAATACTCCAAATCCAAGTATCATCTCAAGGATGTGATTGTCGGTCGGATCTATTTCTTGCTCGTACGGCTCAAGATCAAGCATATGGAATTGTCTATCATTCGACGGGAGACAACGGGATCCCCGCCAAACCAATATAACGAGAGTGAGACTTTGGTGCGCTTTGAGGTATGTGGTTTATCGAACACACTTGATGTGATTCCGAGCATGAAATGCAGACCATAAGAATGCTAACTTGCATGCAGATTATGGATGGTTCGCCATCGAGAGGTTAGTGAACACCTCGAAACTTCGGATCCCATCCACGGCCATCAGTCCGGGGTTTAATGATCCCCGCAATGATTGACAACCTTGGGGTAATGTTGAGCATAGCTAACTGTCCACAGGTGAAACCATTCCGATCCGTCTATTCCTTGGTGGATTTGACTTGACGCCGACATTCCGCGACGTTAACAAGAAGTACTCGACAAGGTACTATCTCAGTCTTGTACTGATTGATGAAGGTATGTTCTAATTAACCCATCCTCTGTTTTTTTCACCATCCTTGGCAATCCCCAAATCAGACCATGACGCATGCCAGAATGCGGGGTGCAGAGACAGGCAAAATGATGCAATAACCGTCGGCAATTGAAGTTACCCAATACAACCATCCAAGTCGGCCCGTGTTGCATCATTTTGTTGCCGACTTTGCATCCGAAACCCCCCAAAACCCGACACACCCCACACTAAACCCTTTCTGGCATAACAACTCCACTCATATAATTTACCATACACTCTTCCCATTTCTGATACATCATTGGCCTATCTCAATGTTAATTCTAAACTAACCCAACAACAGATGCCCGCCGTTACTTCAAACAATCCGAAATTGCACTCTACCGCCAAGCCCCCGAGATCGCCCCGAACGCACAGATCGCACAGCAACAGCAGATCCAGCAGCAGATGCTCCTCGAGCAACAGCGTCAGCAGCCCGCTCTTCCACCAGGTTCTGCTACCGCTGGACCCGGCAGAGAAGCCGCGCCGCCTCGGCAGGAGCCTCAGCCTGTTCCCGCGCCCGCAGCATAGACTATTTTATTCTATTATTATCGCTCGCGTCTTTCTTACTCTTGGTACCTGCGGATCTGTTCTTCTATACCCGCCTCTTGTCTCTGCTCTCGATTTTCCCCTCTACTACTCACTATTCCTTTTGTATCCGTTGATTCTATCTCACGGCTGTGACGATATCACTCTGTAGTATACATTACTCTGTCTACATTCGTGCCAAGACCCATTTCAAATCGAACCTTAGATTCAAATTGTAAGATATATTGAAACGGAGAATCTTGAAGATCTAGAGTATGAAGAAAAACAATGCATTAATCGCCATGATACACACGCAGCCGGCCAACTTCATCCAATCCAAGTCTTAGTTCTAATACTCAAACCGACCAATTTCCTGCAACACCTTCCCCAATGCCTGGAGAATCTGCCCATCATCACGTTCTTTACCAGCGACCTGCACAGCACGAACAGCCAACGGATAAATCCACTCGAGATGTTTCCGATAATGATGTTCCGCATCTCCAGCCTCGAGAACTGAGACAGTCTTCAGTGAAGGGGGATCCGGGATAGCCGATGGCTCACTCTTCAGTTCGACCATGCGGACGAGCAGATGGAGCAGGGCCTTACGAGCAGGCGTGGGCTGGGGCATCAAGCCACGCAGCGGCTGGTCTGCGATGTACGACTTCAACGAGACCGCACAGCGCAAGAGGAGGTACGGCGAGATCGAGCGGGCGAGCAGAGTCTGCGGGGATGGGACGTCGGCTTTTGTCTCGGTCTTGGCTTGCGAGTGTGCGGCGAGCTCGAAAAGTGTGTCTAGGAGGACGTAAGCTATTCCTGGACGCATGGTTGGCGGCGGGTCGAAGGTGCGCCCGGGGCGTACGGTGTAGAAGTCCTGTAGGGGTGCGTCTTCGAGACTGGTGGTAGGTAGGTCGAAGCGGAGGGGGGCGTAAATGAAGGAGGAGTGGAAGAGAGCGCGGGCGAAGTTGCGGCGGACGGCGTCTGGGATTGCTGCTGCTCCGAGTGATGGGAGGATGAGGGTCTTCAAGCGGGTGAAGGCTTGGATGTCGAACGTTTCGTCTGCGGTGATTCGTGCGTTTGGGAGTTGTTGGCTTTGGAAGCCATGGGCAGAAACAATTCCGTTTGTGATGTCGACGATACGCTGCCAGAACTGAGATGTTTCGGACTCGGTGGTCTTCGTGTATTGATTTTCCACGTAGGGGACAGCGACTTGAAGGACGTTTAGGGATACTGTTGTAGCCTTTTGCCATAGGAACGGCTCGCGGTCCTTCCCTTGCCAGAGGTACTTGTGCGTGACTAGAGCACTGAGGTGTGCGAGGCAGTTTGCAAGAGCACCATTCGTAAAGACGTCTTGCTTGATGCCGAAGTCGGCAATGTACCAGCTGACAAGATCGATGGTTCTTTTCGAGAAGGCCACGAACGCTGGTCTTCGAGTGTCGCTGCCGGGGCTCCATTTTGATAGTGCTGAATCGGATAGCTCGGCAAGACACAAGAGAATATCTGGCTGGGAGTCCTCTTTCTCCAGGCAGAGCACTTTGATACAATCAATGACTAGCTCTTGCAGTGCCGAAGGCCGGTCGATATCCGGAGAGTACCGCGGGGAGACCGAGTTCCACACAAGCAAGCTCAGGTGGTGAAGGACATTTTCAATATGTTTCGTGGTCAGCTGGTCTTTGTAAAGGCGATAGATCTGTTGGAACGCATGTAGATAAGCCAAAGCAGCTTCCTGGTTAGGTTGATCTAAGTCGAGTATCTGCTCATCGCCAGCGGGGTGTCCGTTTGCCCAAAGAAGCCAAGCACACTCAAGAACACCGCTGCTAAGTTCACCCCCATTTTGCACCCGGAGGAGAATCGCCGAGAGGCTTGAAAAGGTTGCTTCGCTGAAATCCAAAATGTGCAAGTCGATTAGACTTTGCAAGTACTTCAAAAGTCGCCCCCAGGACTGATCAAACTTCTCATCGCGCACAAGGGTATCGAAGAAATTTGTGATAAGATTTGATAAACCCTTGATCATCACTACTGCCGTATCCACCCATGCCGTGAAGTCATCGGATTTTGCATTGCTCCGATTGTTTTTTGATTGGAGCAGAGGGGTCTCAATTCCTTCGGCCATCTTAAAGAGGACCATGTTCAGGCACAGACGCCATGCTTCGGGGGAAAGCTGCTGCCCGTAGGCGTCAAAGATGCGCAGTAGTGTATGGACTGCGCTGTTTCGAATCTCAGGTCGGCTATCTGTTGTGATATCAACGATACGAAGCAACAGCAGCAGCCACAACGAGTTCCGAGAAACAGAGGGGTCCTCGTCATGAGCCAATTTGGCTAGCTCTTCTTCGCTTACAGATGCATCAACGTGGCCAACTGAGATATGTTCAATCTGGCCCTGGAGAAAGTCCGAAACGTTCCAGAAAAATGAGGTGGTGGTGAGGGAGATGTTGAAATCTTGGGTTTGCGATGTAAAGCTAGAGAAGGCGTTCACTAGGCTCAAGAGACAGGGAGCTGGAAGCAGAGAAAGGAAGTCGGATGCGACAAGATGCAAAGACTTATAAGCAGCACGTACCAGACGAGGGCCTGCGGGCAGTGCCGATGATCTGCGCTCTATCAGGGTGGAAGACTGATCGCCAGTTTCAGGATCCGGAGCAGATTGGAAGACACCAGATATCAAATCAAATATGAGGTGCCATCCGTCCACGAAAGTTTCTGCATATTGTTCTAGGATGTTGTTTAACACTTCCAAGCTCTGTTCGTGAATTTCAATCACGGTTATTGGTAAAGACTTAGAGGTGTGCATGTCTGATGCATAGAGCGAGGAAACCTGGGCTTTCAATGTCTGCAGATTCCTCATTTGCAATTGATTGTAGACTTTCTCGTCGTCTTCGTCCCTTTGTTTCATCGTTGAGAATACGAGTGAATTCAAAATTGCGCTTGCCTGCAGGCGAAGATTCGGACTGACGGTAGTATTTGTGGAGGTCGAGATGAGACTTTGCGTCAGCAGCTCCCATGCTTTGCTGTCTTGTTCTTCAAGCGAAGACATTCTCCCAAGGTTTGCCCTCGCTAGTTCGTTTCCTTTTTCCAGTACGAATTTGAGTTCTTCGTCTTGCATTCTCGATTTTCCGACGGTCTGCGATACACGTCGAGAACCTTGGTGTAAGCGTCCACTTCCTTGCAAGGATTGTGGCGTTCGTGGCACCTCTGATACTTCCTGTGCATCAATTTGGTTGCGACGCTGCTCGGTAAATGTTGACAGATTCAACAAGGCGAATAATATTTCCTCAAAAGATGCACTTGGGAAATCGCTGGTGCTTTCAAGCATTTTGCTAGAAGCTGCCTGGACTGCAATCACCTCAGTCCCAAGATTAGCTGTCGGAACGTCGTTTCCTGGGGTAACTGAATTTTCCCCAGTCCCAGTAGCCGATTTGACCATCGCGCTTGAGGACATTCCAATCACCAGTCCAGTATATTGAAGTGTTTCAAAAATAATGGACCAGGCCGGCTGATCCAATGTCGGGCCCAAAGCAATTCCGAGGTTAAGCAAAGCACGCATACAAAGTAGGTTCCTCGTGCTTAAAGACACAGGTGGCCCTTCGCCCGCAGTTGCTCCTGAAGCCTCCATTGTTGAAGAACTGGCATTTGACAAATCCGCACTTCTCCGTTTCTTTTGGGGTGTGTCGCTTTGCTGGGAGCTAATGGTAGACACATTGTGTGACTTGGCACCACCCGCACTCGCAGGCGTGGCGGCCTTTCCGAGAGTCGTTAAGAAAGCATCTCGGGGAACCGCCAATCTTAGAAGACCCGCCACATGAGCTAACTTTTGGAAAGCTCGAACGAGATTGTGGTAATACTCGTCATCCAAGGATGCGCGCAAGAAAGTGGAACAAGCCGCTAGGACAGCAGGCCAACAGTTCTCTATTATCCCCGCACAGGTCTTGATAGCGGAGTATTGTATATGGGATTGCAAGTCAAGAGGATTTATGGGGACATGTGATTTTTTTGATGGCGAGCTAGGCCGCACTCGAGTGGGTTCTGCTGTAAAGTCTTGAGAAGATCTGGCGGAATCAGGCCCTTGGGCGGGACTCATAAGTCGATTCTTGCGTCTTTGCTTTAGATCCGGGACCGTCAATGGAAGAATAAATTTCGCGAGCCCTTCGGCAAAGCTACTGATACAATTAAGAACCAGGCTGTAAATGTAGGTGTCTGGTGGTGTGGGTGGGTCTGTCTTGTCAAGGAGATCGATATATGGCGTACGAACCACACTCCACTGAGTGCTGATTCCAGGTACCTTGGTTTCACCTGGAGGAACCGTTGACCCAATGACACCAGCAACACCACCGGTTTCAAGAGTTATTGTATCCTCTGTGGTAGATCTTCTGTGTTCCGCGCGTGAAGGTACTGTTGATTGATTGCTGACACCAATCAACGAAGGCTTCTCTGAAGCTAGCCGAACAAGCGCAGCCATGTGATCTCGGAGGATGTTCTTTCTGCCTTCCTCGCCGTCATACAGAGTATAGATTAGCCGCACGGCACCCGGCTCAGAGTATAGCCCTCGGAAAACCTCCATGCAGAGTAATCGTTTCCAAGGCGCTGTCCCATCCGGCTCAACGAGATGGGTTATCAGACTCAATGCCATCTCGCATTCGGTAGTCAAGAGAGACATATGACGCTTCAAAAGAATGAGAAGAATTCGAGCCACTCGGACGGTTTGAGCGAATGAATACCTCTCAGATAGGCAACGGACGGCTAGTGGTAATAATCGAACGCGCAGCACTTGCGAAAGTTCGGGATGTCCCACAAAAAGACGGCCGCTGTTCAGGAGAATACTCTCGATAAGTTCAAGCACAAAAGTCTGGGATAGGGTTCGTGTTCGCAGAAATTGCAGTGGCTCGCCATCGATCAGACGACAGAGATCATCCAATACTCGCAGTGCATCGTAGGCGAAGTAGCCGATGTCAAGCGACCGACCATCGACTTTGATGGTTGTAGTAATTTTGGCATCTCTAGGAAGATTGTCTTCACTTGAAACTCTTTCAAATGTCGATACCACCAGCTGCTGGAGGGTAGCCGCGGCAGTACTAGAGACTGCAATCGTTTTGCTTGCCTGTAAAGTGGCGCATATTTCCAATGTGTTCGCAAGAAGCTCCCCACTCAATTCATTGGAATAAAACTGCAAAAGCGAAGGGAGAGACTGCAGAATTTTTAGCTGAATATCAAGGCCTAGAAAGAGTTAGCGCAGTTGAAATGTGTTGATATATTTGGTCACTTACTCAAGCTCGTTGTCTCTTTTAGGCCCCCGAGGACATCTTTCAAACGACTCGAGGGCAATGAGCGGGATGCAATTAGTCTCTGTAAGCAGATCACACCAATGCCAGCAAGCTTCGCATGCCGAGTATGGCACGCAATGATGAATGGCTCGACAAAATTCGGTTTACGAACAAGGTCTAGTGGCGATTTAGCGGCTAGGAACTGATGAAATGTTGCCGCGTAAAAGCTTACCTGCTGCTATCTGAGCCTCAGACGTTGATGGTAGTGCTTTAAGCTCATTCAACGATTGTTCGGCGGCCTGACAATTCCTCATTAGTGTGCCATGACCGATGATGCCTAGGTGGAGAGTGATAACCAACATTTCGCAAATCGGAGTTCTTCCTTCGAGACTCATGAATCAAATTGGCGATCTCCGTCTGCAAGAATTGAGAGGACATTTCTGATATGGGTTTGTTGTATCAGAGCATGGCCAGCACCGGCTAATGCCCGAGGTCCCGATGTCAACAGTACAAAGAGCTCTCGATCGCAGCTGAATAGATCGGTGTTTCCACGCCAGTCTAGTTGTAAATCTGAGCTATTAGACCGGGTTCATATGAGCAGCAGGAAAAAATTGGCCACGATTCTCTTATTACAATGATTCCACGATGGGATCAACAAGGCGTGGCATCTCCAACTGCCAAGCTATCGATAAGCCATATCGCACGTGACTTGGTTCCAGCTTGACCGCCTAGCGCATTGCCCCTCTTGTCGCAACATCCCTCTTTAGCATCTGCTCACACTTGTCGTGACATTTCCAGCCTCTGAAACCACTACTCGGTGCTCGAAATGGCTGCCAAGGTTCCAAGAAACTTTCGACTCCTGGAGGAGCTCGAGAAAGGCGAGAAGGGTCTGAGTGCAGGTACGATTGACTCCTACGATCTCCGACATTGTCCGATCTTAGATCACTGACGTATCTTTCTTATTCTTAGATGCCTGCTCATACGGACTTGCCGATGGAGAAGATATGATGATGAGCAACTGGAATGGAACCATTCTAGGTCCGCCTCACGTTAGTTCTGGCCCTACTCTCCGCCACCATGCAACTCTTGCTAATCTGCCATCTTCAGAGTGTTCATGAGAACCGGATATACAGTGTGAACATTCACTGCGGACCTGACTACCCTGATAACCCGCCTACTATTCAATTTGTCTCTCGAGTCAACATCCCCTGCGTCGATCCCAGCTCTGGCAAGGTATGAAGAGAGTCAGTACCAAAACACAAAGCCATTACTGAGTGATTATACTACAGGTCGATCCGACAAAGCTTCCAACCCTTGCGCAGTGGAAACGAGACAACACCATGGAGACAGTTCTAATTGAGTTGAGAAGGTGAGCAGAAACCAATGGTACAAGATGGATGGTTGGTGTTGACACTTTGTCCAGGTACATGGCCTTGCCCCAGCATAAGAAGCTGCCGCAGCCCCCAGAGGGCTCGACTTTCTAGTCCAGTATATGTGACCCACTCGGTGCAGGCGGATCTCGGAGTATCAGGGTCGGCTTCATTCAAATTTTCTGGCTTCTTCTTATTTCTTTGACCCTAGAGCGTGTACAGTCTCTGTATGAAGGCATTGGCGGGGGCTCGTTTGGGCCCCAACTTTCAATTTTCATCCCTACATTAGGTATTCGTCTCTAAAGTGTTTTGCTTCGTGGAATTGGGCATTGCGGCAGGCGCCTGTTTACAAATAACAAAAACAGATGATATTTCTTTGTTAAGTGACAAGATAATGAGTAGAATTAATCATCCAGTCCTTTATTGTATTTCCATGTGCGGGTTCGACCAGCCCTTGGGGGACATGTCAAAGAGAAGTCAAACAATGGCATCAAATCAAGATCACCCAGTAAGGTCAGAGCAAGGCAAGGGTTATTAGGCAAGACCATGGGTGCGAAAATGTTTAGTGGCCTGTGTTTAATTTCAATTAAAATATGCATCGCTGCCTGATTCCTGCTTTAATTTGATGATTCGTTTGTGCGGTCGGAGGGAGGTTTAACGCGTGAGATTTGACCAAAACGATGAGTTCTAGTAGGAATAACGTTCAACGCCAGGAAAATATTCAATTTGATGATTTGTGTGGTGGGAATAGCTTCAAATTACAATACACTATATACAACATAGAGAGGTGGCGAAAGCGGTCTAAAACCAAGCACAGTTCAGACATTTCAAGGCATAAGATAGCAAGACCTCAAGGTGACAGTGGGACACGTGATACAATACAGGATCATGGGGAACAAATACAGTGCATATCAAGTGCGAGTCAAGTAACTTCTTCTCCAAACGCCCGGACAAGCCGAACAATTGATGAAAAAGGAGTCGCGTCTATTGGGGGTAGTGTAAGCCCAATGACACTGTGCAACAAGGCATGCGCAAGCACAGGGGCCAAGTCACGAGGTACAAAAATAGGAATAATCAAAGTGTTTCCTGGACGGAAACTTTCAGAGATTAAACTGAAAAGAACAGATACTACACTTGATCTAAGCCAATAGGCAAAGAGAGCTAAAGAAGGAAGAAAAGAAGAGGAAGATCTGTCGGCCGGGTCAGATATATATAGGTACGTGTGGTCACGTGACCTTTTTCAACCACGGACAGGGAGCGGAGAACATTAACCGGATTGGGACTCCGCCAACGCATATGTAATTGGGTACGCTAATTCCTTTACAATAGGCGGTGATTGGGGCGGTGTCCCTTGTATAGCTATATGCCATATACCCAAGCTTCATTACTGGTACTCCGTATAACCATTCAACACGGCAGAATGCATAAAGTACTGGTTCCCAAGTATTCTGGAGCTCATCGATTTGCTTGTAAGAGATAACCCCTTACATTTCCAGCCCTTCTAACTAACAACCTATGATAGGCTTGGCACTTTATCGAGCACTTCTCCGACAATGCCGTCCTTCAACTGCAGACACCCCGTGGCTGAATGAGACCAAACCTCTCGTTCGGCAGAACTTCCGAAAATATAAGAAATTACAGAGCCCATCACAATCAGCAAATGCGTTGAGGGCAGGCTATGAGGTATGCGTATCGAATCTTCATCTGGGCTGAGCTTATGTGCTGATATTTCGTCGCCGTATGACAGGCTCTAGATCTCCTCTCTTCGTCCCATACCAATCAACAAGATGCACACCGGATCACAACTCTCATAGCCCAAGCTAGGTCACAGAAAGATAAGTATGCTGCGATGCAAAGGAAAATCCGGCCAGTAGCACCGCCTGCCAAACCTCTTACGCCCAAGCAAGCTCGAAAGGAAAAGTCAATTCGCTTCCAGGAAGAAACATCTCAGCGGCATCCGAATGCTACATCGATCCTCGAGCGACCTCGGTCGCTGGGTGACAAAAAGCGCAATGTCCCTGTACTTGTCAATGCACGCGGGCTTCCATTCTTGCGCTATAAGAAACCGCAGCCGAGAAATGTTAGCAGTGTGATACGAACAAAACTTGGGCGTCGTTGGAACTGGATTGAACGTCGGGACAGGCTGAAAATAGAACTACTTTTCGCCAAGGACGAAGAAGAGTGGGATCGCATCACTAAGACGAAGGAGTCGTCCACTTGGTATGAGCATCCTGCAAATGCCATAGCCGATGTCAATACGAAAATTGGAAACTTCGACATGCATACCAAAGAGCTTGCAAATAACATGTGGAAGATTGTTCTAGCTGAAAAGGCTTTGGCGGAAGAAGAAGCTAGCCAAAAGCAGCCAAAGCAATGAAACCGAGTGGTTGTGGTCCGCCTTGCCACGCACGTGTCGTTGCCATCTCAAAGCACATTCCCCTCCCCTTCGGGCAGACGAATGTTGGTCAAGCCATATGGCCGTTATAGCAGGTCCATGCCTGGTCACATTAGAGCCACCTACGTCTATTGCCATGCTATTGTCAATATCGCCTGGAATTAGAAAGCGAAAGTCGGAAGCTCGAAGTTTCCAGAGAGGCGTGGTACATTATCCATGTATGTCCTTTCTTGGTCATATCCGGTCAATGGGCACCACTGCTAGCATATCGAGGTTACTGTGCTCCAGAAAGAAGCTCAACCCAAGACAACAGCTATATTTCGGGTCCTGTTTCTGTCTAATGATTGAGCATTATATTGTCGAGCACCATAATCTAAGTCCATGTGGACTCTCAGACCTGTATATTACTCCACCTACCCTTGGATATGTACAACATTGAAGCTCACTTACTGCTCAATATGATCACACCAATATAACAATCTTATAATACATAATTTCATGAAGTAATGGTAGGTCATTAACATTTCTATGTATTAGCTCATGCAGCCACTTTGAGCTTCTCAACGGGCGGCAAGGCATCATCATCTTCCTCATCATAATCACCCTTGGCCAAGCCTCTCTCCCACAATTGCCGGCCTGTGAGTTTTTTCTCCTCTTTCGTGGGCTTTTTCTTCTTGTCCTCCGATTCCTTTTCTTCGCGGGCCCGAAGCTCCTCCTCCTCCTGTTCCTTTTTAAACTTGGCACTCCACTCCAAGAACGACTCGACCGTGACAGGTGTGCCATGGAATTTTCGGTTTTCCTCCTCCTCTCTCTCTGCAGCGACTTGGTCTTTCTCAGCCTGAATGGCATCTGCTCGCTCGATCATAAGTTGTTCTGCGCTTTCCTTAAGTGCGCTGACCAGTGTGAATATCATGGGCATGCCCAAGTTCTCTTCGATTGTAGGCTGAAGAGACTCCATCAGTAGGTCCCTGTCTTCCTGGACATCTAGTCGAGCATGCTTCACGGCGTTGGGCGGAGAGGAAATGGTAAGATTTGGGCCAACATCGGGGTAATCCTCAGGGTAAGAAACTTCCAGGCATATCACGGGTTGTTCCGTTTCGTCGCCTTCATATTCAAGGGCATCGAGGGCTATGGTTACTCGGTACGAGGTTTCGGATATGTCTAAGTGCCGGGTCTTGCTGTGAGCAAAGATAAAAAGGGAAATTGAGTCGTCTGCAGGCCTTGTTTGTTACTTACCGGTAATTTCGTCAGGGAAGATTGAATCGAGCACTTCACGCTCCTCAATCTGGTCTTCGCGACCCATAGCTGCTGATCCGCCCGCGGATTGGAGGGGTAACGATTTGAGCGCAGCTGGAGTGCAGATTCTTCTGAAAACACCGCGTAGAGGGACAATAGTAGCTCTATCTGTGTATATTTAAAGTCGGTCTCGGCAGGACTTTGAGATATCGCAATATTAACCAGCTTCGAAGAAAGATTGGAGCGCAAACTAAATCAACCGTCGAGGCCAAGACCAGTCACGTGACTGTATCGATTCCCCGTCATCCTCGCCAGCTTCCAGCCATTGTGGGCTCGAATTGGAATACCCGGACTCGCTTGCTAATATTCTAGCTGGAAGAAATCCCTAAGTAGCTACATATAAGAGGAACCATGTGGCTAGTATGTGCATCATTATTATATTGGGTACTTTACGCTCATGCTATTGTTATGTGCTTGCCCCATTGGGAGATTTGCCTACATAAGTACATGTAGATATATATATATATATATGGAAATTCTGAGCTAAATCCATGCAGGCCTGGGGGTATTAGGGAAGTTCTAGTGCTCCCGCCAATGCCTTCCCTGAGGATGCTACACAGTCGGCTACCGGGCGCATAGTAAATTTTTGACCGTCTGGCTCACCGCTGGCTTTTCATTTGAGTATAGAGGATACCTGCTGAGTTAGCTACATAGGTAAACTTTTGATAGTCAGCCGCGTATACGACAACATTAGAAGGTTGTGGCCTTTTTGAAGTCTTCTAGTAGCCTTCTAGTCTTCTCGGAAATATACTGCAGGCAGAATCTGAACGAGACTAAACGCAACGCGGCGAATATTGCGGTCCCACATGCAAACCCGTCAAACATCTGCTCCAAAATTTTGGCTGCGGAGCTTCACTTTTTTTTTTAAATAGATACCGGTTTATAATTGTCACTCTGTCTGATATCCCAGTCGACGATATCACGGTTTTTTATTGAATTTCGCTGCGTCCTGCCATGGGAAAGCCTAGACCGCAAAAGAAGAAGTCATCCAAACCCCGCGAAAAGTCCGTCCTTGGCCCTGGTGGCTCAATCTCGAAAGGCAGCATGGCTCAAGATCCCTCGACATTACTGGACCAAGCCACAATCCTCCTACAAACTGGCCGAGCAGATGAGGCACTCGCCGTCGCACAGCAGGCTCTGGATTTGACTGCTGAAAACACCACTGCACAGCTCCCCGCTATTAACCTGCTTGGAGAAATCAATGTTGAACTAGGCGACATCGATACTGCTAGAAACTGCTTCCTTCAGGCTGTTCAACTCGATCAAAATGGCTCGGTACCGGAATCCCAGGGCGGAGGAGCCGAGAAGTTCCTATGGCTTGCACAATTGAGTGAGCAAGGTGGAAAGGACAGCGTCCTGTGGTTTGAGATGGGTGTAGCATCTCTCAGACAGACTATTCAGTCTCTTGAGGGAAAAACATCACCAGAGGAGATTGCCGATATCGAACAGAAGAAGGTCAAGCTGTCTAATGCACTCTGCGCCGTCGCTGAAACCTACATGACCGACCTTTCGTGAGTTCCTCTACATTCTATATCTTATGTGGGCCAACGCTAACATACTCGTTCAGCTGGGAAGAGGATGCCGAAGCTCGGTGTGAAGCACTTATTACGGAAGCCCTCCTTATCACACCCGAGGCCCCGGAGGTACTACAGACACTCGCCTCCATCCGCATTTCACAACTGCGCACCGAAGATGCCCGATCCGCGCTCACTCGCAGTATGAGCTTTTGGAAGGACCTGGCCCCAGAAGATCTCAAGATTCCCGATTTTGCAGTGCGCATCAGTCTTGCGCGACTCCTAATGGAAGTTAATATGGAGTTCGAGGCTCTGGAAGTCCTCGAGCGCTTGATTCTAGAGGATGATCAAAGTGTAGAGGCCTGGTACCTCGGAGGCTGGTGTCTCTTCCTGTTGGCAGAAAAGCAACAGGCACCTAAGGATGCGACCGTTGAGGAGCTTGCCGAGTCCCCGCGACATGCATCACTAGACGCTAGTCGTGAATGGCTCAAGCAAAGCCTGAAGCTCTACGATGTCCTTCAGTATGAGGATGACCGACTTCGCGATCATGCTTTGGAGCTTGTACAGGAAATCACCAAAGAAATTGGAGAGGATGATGAGAGTGAAGCTGAAGTGGAAGGAGAAGGCGAGGATTCAGATGAGGAGATTGAAGTCGACTCCGACGATGAGATGGCAGATTCATAGATACCAAAAGTGACGACCACATGAGATGATGTACATGTTCATTGATTTATTTGATTCAATACTTCTATAAGTAGTTTCTTTCATACCCCCCACCCACCCTAAATGTTTGTCTCTTTTTTTTTTTCATTGTCGACCCCCTGAACCAACAAACCAAAACCTTTCTTTGATATCGCCACTCCAATTCATTCATCGGTTCCGGATTAAGTTGCCTCCGGTGAGGCAGATGCCCGAATTTTTGCCAGAGCAGATTTCAAGCGCGAGTGAAGAGTTTGTCTCCGTGGCTGGCATCTCAAACTCCTGCAAAATGGATTTGGTACCAGCCCCAAAAGGAGAGTCTTCGCTGAAGACCACCGTAGTTGAAGTAGAGGCCCTGGATGTGGACGATCAGTACGCTATGGACGACGACGCGCCGGACCTCGCACTTGAGATTTCGTCGGATTTGGAGACGGACAGCGATGATTCCGATGGATGGGATCATCTGTCTAACTGCGATGAGGCGATCCAGTTCCTACGCGATGACCAGATCCGCGACGGGCTCAGTATGTAATTATATCCACCCTCACATCTTACCCCGGACACCCCCGCTCTCGGAGATCAGAACGAACATTGGCTAATGCGCTCGCTTTTCCGTCGCAGTTCCCGGTGCCTGTACTCTAGAAGAGGCGACTGCATATCGACAGCGTTTACATGCCATTGGTAAGGCAGCGTTCGTGGAAGAAACCCTCCTCCGCGAAACCGTCACGGCCAAAAAGCTGTGCACGGCATTTGGAATCGCGCCCCCGGCATTCCTTGATGGTGCCCCAGATGAGTCTTACCATTCTCTTCTGGCGATCGCGATCTCGCGCGAGTTTTCCCGGAGGCCCAAGCTTTCCCAGTACAACAGCATCGACGATGCTGTTCGGCTTCTTCGCGAGTCTCGGAACATCGTTGTTCTGACAGGTGCAGGTGTATGTTCATATTAAATTATATGCAGAAGGCTCCTAATCCATAAATGCTAACCTGTATTTTACCAGATCTCAACAAGCCTAGGCATTCCCGATTTCCGTTCTAAGGACACTGGGCTCTATTCAAAACTGACGCATCTGGGCCTGAGCGATCCACAAGAAGTCTTTGATATCAATGTTTTCAGGGAGGACCCGAGTGTTTTCTTTTCAATTGCCAAGGATATTCTCCCGACAGAAAAGAAATGGTCGCCCACCCATGGGTTCATTCGGCTTCTACAGGACAAGGGCAAGCTGTTAACCAACTACACCCAGAATATCGATAACATTGAAGCAAACGCAGGGGTACTCCCGGAGAAAATTGTACAATGCCATGGATCCTTCGCGACAGCCACCTGCGTGAAATGTGGGTTCCATGTCCCGGGCGACGCTATCTTCGATGAAATCAGAGCAGGAAACATCCCCCATTGTACCGCCTGCAAGGAGAGAATAGCAAAAGAAGAATTAAAACCGCAAGGACTTAAGCGCAAGCGAAGTTCCAATGGTCAGCACAAAGACCGCAAGGTCTCCGACGACAGTTCGGATGAGGATGACTATGAAATCCCGACTCCTGGAGTGATGAAGGTCGGTGACTGTTGAGTGCCCTGCATGCTTTCTTTCATACTTACAAATAGTACAGCCTGATATCACATTCTTTGGCGAAGATCTACCCGACGAGTTTGGCGAACGTCTAATTCACCAAGATCGGGAATTAGCAGACCTAGTCATTGTCATCGGAACCTCGTTGAAGGTAGCCCCCGTGGCTGAAGTGCCGGGGATCCTCCCTCGCAATGTCCCGCAGATCTACATATCGCGCACTGTAAGTCATACTGAAAATATCGACAATGTACTATACTGACCATGGCCTGTAGCCGGTGACACATACCGAGTTCGATATTGATCTCTTAGGTGATTGTGACGTGGTGGTATCAGAACTTTCGCGTCGGGCCGGCTGGAATCTACAACACCATATGATACCAGCCGATGAGAAGGTCGATATTACCCCGGTGGAGGGATATGAATCACGACATGTTTTCAAGGTAGTTGGTGCATAGGGGCGGAGTTTTTGGAATGTATTCTGTCATAAGGCGTATCTTCGGGTTTCTGTTCATAGTATGTGATGATATTAAGTAGTGTTGTTATATTTCTGTGTTATATCACTTAGGTAGATCTGTTTAATCGTTCATTCTGCAAATCTTCCTCGTATCCTCTCTGTACAATTATCTTGTTCTAATAACCCTTTGTAATTGTATCATTCGAATCATATTCCATACACGACTGAATTTCATTAATTTATTGTAAAATTAAAATGAATAAAATTTCTGATATAAAATCCATACTCTCTCTGTCTCTCCGTGGAGTATATTTCTGGCCCGAGAAAAAAAAAAAAAAAATCTCAACCCGCACCCCGCCTTGAAAGCAGCAACAAATGGTGTGAACTCCCACTTGTTAAAAACATAAATCTTCAAAAAGCTAGACATATATTCGTCTCATCATGGATTATCTGGTTCGGTTCGCCCAGATCCATGAGACCTTCCGACGGCCGGAACTTCAAGCCTGTGCCACACTCGCAGGCGTTGACCTCGAAATCATCAGTTACTGTGAATATGTATGATACCCTTTCTTTGTCTCTAAGCTGGAAGCGTCCAATTTACTTCATGGACAATGATCCGAAATTATGACACCCCTCATCTTTTATCTTTGCATGATCATCTTCGATTTTCAGAAATTTGACTGACATACCCAGTCACCATACTGCGTCGTAAGACTACCAGACGAAGCTGCGGCGCGGGCCGTCGTGAAGCGCAGTATCCTGGTCAAGGATATCTTCGAGCTATGGGGCGAAGGCACCAATTATGAAGAGCTACATGCAGATGTCCGTCGACGAACTCAGCATCGCTGGAACGACTACAATGCTGTCTCATTCAAATTCACGATTGACTATTTCGCAGGGACCCGCAGCCCAGCTCAGAAGGGAGAGATCATTCGATCATTCTCATACATGGAGTTCAAAGGCCCGATCCGGCTAACAAACCCCGACGAGGAGTTTTTCGTGATGGAAGAGTACATCGACGACGTTGAAGTCTCTGTACTGGGCGTATCACGAACTGAAGCTCCACGGAAGATTTACCTTAGTCGCAAGATTGCCGATAGCTGTCGTGAGGATGTGCTCAAATACGACCTCAAGAAGCGTCGTTATATCAGTACAACTTCCATGGATGCGGAGCTGAGTCTCATTACGGCGAACATGGCTCTTGCCGCACCTGGGAAATTGTTCTTTGATCCATTTGTCGGAACTGGAAGTTTCATAATTGCTGCTTCGCATTTCGGCGCTCTGACTCTGGGCGCAGACATTGATGGCCGAAGCTTCCGTGGCAAAGTAACCGGAAAATTGGGCATATATGAAAATTTCGACCAATATGGGATCAAGAGCAAATTTGTTGATACATTCACTTCCGATCTCACCAACACGCCTCTGCGGAGAACCGCCATCCTTGATGGTATTGTCTGCGATCCGCCATACGGTGTGCGTGAAGGGCTGCGGGTTCTGGGAAATCGTAGGGGAAAACCCGCAGTCAATGTCATCATTGATGGCGTCCCTGCTCATCTGTATGTTTTATTTTGCCTCGTTGTCGCAGACTTATAATATTGACTCTTTGACCTAGCCGACCCGGTTACGTGCCTCCGAAAAAGCCTTATGGCTTCGAGGCTTTGCAGAACGATGTTCTCAACTTCGCAGTTCACTCCTTGGTTCCCAATGGCCGTTTGTCAATGTGGATGCCCACAACAAATGATGAGAAAACCGAGTTCCCTGTTCCAATGCATCAGAATCTCGAAATCGTCAGTATCTCTGTGCAGTATTTCAACACCTGTAAGTGAAGGCCTTGTGTGGTGCAACCATGATATTGGAAAGGATTGGCTAAATTTTGTCTTGTAGGGTCTCGCCGACTTATAACCTATCGCCGCCTACCCGAGGGACAATTGTCGGATATCACACTGGCCCGGAAAAAGATTGATGATCAGGGTACTAGAGCGGATGATCTCAATGCATTCCGACGAGTGGTACGTTTCATTTGGGAGATAGCCGCTCAGTGCTTGACTAACTTTTTGAACCAGCATATGCTCCGAGGCCACGGCACTAGGGTCGAGAAGGACCAAAAAACGGCAGAATAAGAACCTCAACATAGAAAATCAGATAGAGAGCGATCTAGCCTATCCCTCAGCTTGGAGGCTTTCAAAG
This sequence comes from Penicillium griseofulvum, assembly GCF_001561935.1. Classification (NCBI taxonomy): domain Eukaryota; kingdom Fungi; phylum Ascomycota; class Eurotiomycetes; order Eurotiales; family Aspergillaceae; genus Penicillium; species Penicillium griseofulvum. Next base: position 51,056 of record NW_024467450.1, read on the forward strand.
CTGAGTAATAAAAATGCCTATGTACAGCGAAGATGGGACCAATGATCAGATGAAAGAACAAAAGAGAATACAAGATGAAATGTGGTTCACAGCTTCCCTCGCTGGCTTCCTTCTGGAACCAAGTCTGCAGCCAAGTCCACGCCTTCATCCCTCTGAATTCGTTTGACTTCCTCAGCCAGCTCAATTCTCAACTCACGAGTCAAGGCCGCAGCCTCATCATCGTCGAGCTCCTCTCTCTGCCCACGGCCGAACATAGCAAAGCTTGTTCTCTGATTGACCCCTTGAGCAGGGCGGGGGATGATGTGGAAATGGACGTGGGGTACTACCTGTGCTGCTCTTTCGCCTGTCGCTCAGTTAGATGATTGCAGTTTTTTCTTCTGAATAAGATGCGTGGTAGACATTCATGCCGTTTCAATTCAGTGACAAATAAAAGAACATATCGGTAAGGGGTGTTCAACCTCCCTGAATGCCAATATTGATACATACATACGGAGTAACAGCATACAGTGTAGCAATACCCCGAATTGAAACCAATTCAAGGGGGAAACGGAAAAAAGGAGAAGACATACCGTTGTTCTGTACAACATTCCAATGTCTATCGGGATCATCGCCGAACACAGCCTTCGTTACTACCCTGGAGAGAATAGGCAGCCATTTTCCCATCTATGCGACAAATCAAAGAGAATTAGCTAAAGAAGTGATTTTTCGGCACAATTATATCTGAACTGATGGGAAATAAGTACATACCTCCTGTCCTGCTTGAACACCCATGTCTCCTAGCAACTTGTAATGATGTCTTGGCGCTACAAGGACATGGCCGCGGGTAAGCGGCATGATGTCCAAGAAGGCGAGAACATGCTCAGTGGAGAGTATGACATGGGACAATGGGCCTGAACCCGAGATAGTAGAGGCTGGATTGGACTCAGGGTCATTGAAGGGGGCTGGGGGATATGATGAGGCGATGTTGCAGAACGGACACGGCGGAGGTGTAATGGAATCCATGATGGCATATAGAATAGTCTATTTATCCAGTCCAAGAGTAGGTTCGTATACCTGGTTCAGTATCAGCCCCAAAGAAAGATGTAACTATTGTAAACAAGATGGAGGTGGTGATTCAGCGGCTCACCGGGACCAACCTTGGAACCTTGGACTAACCTCGGCTAAGCATAAGCTTAATTGGACGCATCTACAACTTCAGATATACTATACACCCAAAATGAAAGAAGAAATGGTTTCAATAAGCACGCCATACACACGGATCCAGTGTTAAAAATCCAACTATTTTGAACAAAAACAAAAGCGTTCCAACTTGTCACCGATTCACCGATTACCTCGTCCATTTGATATCAATCTCGCCTGCCTGGAAGACTCAGCTTCAATAACCAATTGAATCTCCCAGTTGATGAATTGGGAAACACCTGAGTAACAAAAAAAGAACATAGCCACCTTGGCTCCACAAAAGATTTCCAATCCGCAATGCCACGCAAACATGCAAGCCTTCGGAACTTGCATGATAAAACAAAAAAGGTGATCCAAAGAGGATACACTGCACCGTCCGACCTAAGACCAAGGCGAATCGGGGTGAATCAAGGTAAAATTGTTTGAAGAGAAAAATAGACCCCGACGCCTGCAACACGTGTGAGAAGGTAAAAGATATCAAGGCAGGCGGGAGTTAGATGCTGATGCATGGAAAACAAGCAAGCCGAGGGTGAAGATGTAGGGGATAAAAGAAGAAAACAATAGCACACAGGGCCGAGCGCCGAACACCCCATCACAGAAGACAAATGCGGAAAGCGCAGAAATTCAATCAAGTCGTCGTAAGAATATGCAAAAAGGTAGTGAAGTGAATACCAGCACAATGAAATGCCAACATATGTAGGAATTCGATTTCCCTGCTCAAGTCGTCTCAAGGCCCTAGGGAGTCATGAAAGGCATCGACGTTGGCGAGACAGGAGTAGCATGACATCGTAAATGATACAATTACTGTTCATCCTTGGCGTAACTGCTCTGATCGGAGCTGTCCACGTAAAGGTGGTGATACTTCTTGGCCCATTGGCGAGTCAAGATAGAAGCTAGAAGACTAGTTAGCATGTCGTCTCGGGAGACAAGGGAATACCAACGATACTTACCCTTCAGGAACTTCTTGCTGGCATATTTCTTAAAGAAGGCTTCGTGGGAGACCGGGCGGTGGAGATAATCAACCATCAACTGGAAGACGGGGTCGATCTCCTCTTCAGTGTATCCAGAGTAGTGAGCGAGAGTGGCATCCTATGATAAGTTAGTTGAGATGTATGAACAGGTTAAATGTAATTTAACATACCCAAGGTCCACGCTCGAGGATGAGACGTGCAAGGTACATGGCTGCGGCAGAGATATGGCTCTGGGGGTAGCACATAAAACGGTGATCGAGGAGACTGATCTCCATCAAGTACTTGCCCAGAGTGCGGGTTTGGATATCATAGTTATCGGCCTTGGAGATACGTCGCAAAAAGTTCATGGGGTTGGGGAAGCTCATGTTGTACTCGAGGGTGGCGAGGACGTGACGTTCGGCATCCAAAATCTCCTTGTCCGAGAAGGTCTCATCGGCGACATGGCTGAAGTTGGCGACATGAGGCGAGAGCACCTCCTCATACTTAGAAGCAATGAACATGGCGGTAACACCAACGAGCTGAAGACGATCAAGGGCGACAACTTCAGCTGACAGGAAGCGATCGATGATGTTGACAGCAAGGAACAGGGTCTCAGGGAGGAGACGGAAACGGGTGTGCACTTCGATAAGCCAGTCGACAAGGATCCCACGCATCTTCCATTCAAGATCGGGCTGATGGTCGATGTAATCAGGGTTGGGCAAAGTCATGATCTCAAGGTCTTTGAGATACTCGAAGATTTCAACAACGTATTCGGCGGCCATTAATGGGTCGTCCAAGTCCTCAGTGTCCAGATCTTGCACAGCGTCATTCAGAGCATCCTTCACGCTAGGATCCTCCTTCCCTGGTTCTTCCACAATCTTCTCGATAGGAGTTCGGGTCTTTCGCTCAAGCTCGGGCTTCTTGCGGGGAGGTTCCTCCACGGGGGTATCCTTCAACGACGGGCGCTTGGGGGCGTTGGGTTTCTTGTTCGAGTCGCGGGGTTGCAGGGCAGTTCGTGAGGAGTTGGTGCGGCTGAGCTTCTGAACACCTCCAGTTTGGACAGTTGCCTTAGAGGTCAAACCAGCCTTGGTGGCGACCGGCTTCTTCCCAGCTTTCACCTCAGCACCTTCCGTCTTGTTGACATTGCTGACATCACCGAGGGCAGCACGAGGACGTTGAGTTCCGTTAGTCGTGGTGGTCGATGTGGTTCGCTTTGTCTGCAGGGTTCTTTTGGCTCCAGCGGCAGAGACATTGGTGGTCAGGGCGGCTGCCTTGGCCCGCGTCACACGTGCTGACGGACCGTTCTCATCGTTCTCATTCATCGTGCCTCTGGTGCGAAGGCTGCGGGCCTGCAAGGGAGTCAGTGATCAGTCCAGTGAGATCGTAGGATATGCCAAGATCTCGAAGCTATGGATATGATATCCCGCGACCAAGATATCAAACGCGTGTTTTGGCAAGGTTAAATATTACTTACCTGAGGCATCGTGAAGATAATAAAAGGAAAGCGACGCGTAAAAAGGGAAGAAAGGGGACAGGAATATAACGATTCTTGTCCTGTTCAGGAAATCAGGTTAGCATTCCAATCGACATTTCCTCGGTGGGGACCTCATACCAGAGGGTTGAGGATGAGGTGCACGTACCACGCGTGAAAATGCGGTTGTACTGAAGAAACTACAATGCCAGTCGGCAGAGGTAGCTTTCAGACAGGTGGAGGTGATATGAGTCGATAATTACGGCCCAAACAAGACTATGTTGATGCGTATCAAGACCGCGCCGAACCCTTGTTCCGAAGATCAAATAGCGCGCTAATGGCAGGAAAAAGATGTCAAATGATAGAGAAATGATCTGGGGACACTGTACACCAGAAATCCACACGCGATAATTGTTAGTAGGGGGAGTGGGGGGAAGATGAAATGGTAGCTTTAACTGGAATGATGAGGGAAAAGGAAGAGAGCTTGAGGGCAAAAGGCGATGTTTGGCCCTAGTACTGTGGCTTAGCGTGGAAAACAAGTAGCCCCACTCAGCCAGTCGCGTGGATCACTTAATTGACGTTCAAGCCCTTTTTTTTCCCGTAAAATTTGTAAAATGAAGAATTAGGCTGAGCAATGAAGAACAGAATAGAAACAAGGAAAAGATGCGTTGAGATAGGTTAAGAAAAGTAGATCCAGCAATGAAGGGAGATACGCGTGCAAAGGGTAAATAAATGGGTTGCTCCGACAACAGACGTTTCGGGTTTGTACAAGTATCGAATCTTGTAATAAAGAGTCACGTGTATTGAACATAAGGCGGTGCTTGTGGCTGGAGAGGCGGTCCAGGATGAAGGTCACGTGGTGGGTGAACTTTTTGTTTCAGCGGATAGTCAGGTGCATATCTACAAAGCAGAGGAGAGGAGCTGTTGAGTCTTTGTTGGTCTACACCATTGACATTTGGCTTCCATCCCTTCTTTAGTCAATTAATTCCCCGAAACCCCGTCTTCCTTATTCCTCCCACTTCTTTGGCAGCAATGCTTCAAACCCGAATTGCCCTACGGGGCATTCGGCTGCCCTTTAGGTGTCTACCCTCTCTGCCTTCGCCAGTTCGTGGCTATTCGACAGTTATGAATGAAATTGAGCAGAACAAGCCCAAGCCTATCGAAACACCAGTCAACACTTTTATCGACCCGAACGTCTCATTTGCTCCTCCACCCAGCCGCGATTCTGCTGGCATTCAGCTGCGCACCTACACTCCGCGCACCCCCGGTGTGAGACATTTACGGCGTCCTGTGAATGACCATCTGTGGAAAGGCCGCCCGGTGCACAAATTAACGTTCCCTAAACGTGGCCACGCCAAGGGTGGTCGAAACAACTCTGGCCGAGTCACTGTCCGCCATCACGGAGGTGGTGCGAAGCGTCGAATTCGGACAATCGATTTTCTGCGCATGGCTCCGGGGCCGCACACAGTGGAGCGTATCGAGTATGATCCTGGGCGCACTGCACATATTGCTCTGACTGCTAGTAAGGAGACCGGCAAGTTAAGCTACATTCTCGCAGCGGATGGAATGCGCGCCGGCGACGTAGTCCAGAGTTATATGTCCGGAATTCCTGAAGATCTGTGGAAGAGTATGGGTAGCGCTGTCGATCCCGGTGTGCTCGCGGCCAGAACCGCCTGGAGAGGAAATTGTCTGCCGTTGCACATGGTTCCCGTGGGAACGTTGATTTTCAACGTGGGATTACGACCTGGGAAGGGTGGTCAATTGTGTCGGAGTGCTGGAACCTATGCTACAGTCGTGGCTAAGGGCAGTGACTCACGCCAGCAAACGATCCAAGACGAAGAACCCGAGGCCGAAAAGAAGCCATTGTCCCAGCGTGAGCAGCAGAAGCAGGAGCGTCTGGCCCAGCACATTACTGTCCGTCTCTCAAGTGGCGAGACTCGCCTCATTCACAAGGACTGCTGCGCTACTGTTGGTATCACCAGCAACCCGAACTACCAATACACCCAGCTCGGCAAGGCTGGTCGCTCACGCCATCTCAACATTCGTCCGACTGTGCGTGGTCTGGCCATGAACGCCATGGACCACCCTCACGGTGGTGGACGAGGAAAGTCCAAGGGTAACGTCGACCCGAAGAGTCCTTGGGGTATTCCGGTATGTATTCCCTTTTGTTTTGCACCTTCTGAACTTCCATGGGACTGACTGTTGTTTTCACCCGCAGACTAAGTCCGGCTATAAGACCCGCCCCAAGTGGAAGATCAACAAGGCTGTTGTTCATGCCAGACCTCGCAACCAAGGAAAGCGCCGTCGTGGATACAATTAGAGATGATGCTGCTTTGCCGAAGTGGCCATTTTACTACCTATGCTTTGTCTCTGAACCATCTGTACCTCATCACCCTATACCTCATCCCTACCACGCAAAGGATGACTGTACGATATCTTCTCTTGTTTTTTTGACACATTAAATGTCTCATTTCTTCTACCACACGCTATTTGGGGATTCCTTTTTTTTTCGCGCATCTGCCATCTGACTGAAGCTTGGGCAATGGGCACTGTACAGTACGATGACTCGAGGCCATATACATTCAAAGCGAAAGAAAATAGATTTATAAACTCGATGGACGGTAATGGGTTCAATGATCTGCAAGTAGATATGGTAAATGTCTTGTAGATGGGTGCCAAGCCTCTAGGCAACCTCGCTGGTGCGTGGCCCTCACCTGTCAACGCTCTTGCAGGGGTTAGAATGTTTAGAATGGAAATTTAGGTCTTCCCCATAGTTCTCATTGGAATCCCATCGAAATAGAAAAATAGGGGTTCTTTGATCTAGCTCTTCATACGAGTTGGGGTGGAACTCAGCCTTTCCTGATACGAACTTCCGTCATCCATAGCACTTTATTTTCACATCTCCATCTCGGCAAATTTGGCGAACTCTTGGGTGTTCCTGGCTTTTTGTCGCCTTAGGTTTATTCTGTACACGTCATTCTCCCAAAAAAAAGGTTCGCGCGCGAACAAAAGTTGGCCAATAATTCATCCACTCGAATTACTCAGCCACTACATCCTACCTAAATAACATCATCTGCAACCAAGCCCGCTATGGCGGCACTTCCGCCGTCCAATTTTGGACCCGAATCGTTGCAGTACTCCACAGAATCCGACCCGTCTCAAATGGAATTCATGCGCGTTGAAAGTGGCGCCGCTGCCGAAAGCACTAGCACCGGAGAAGGCAACTTCGTGCCCCGCCCCAAGCGCATCGCATGTGTTGTCTGTCGGAGAAGGAAACTAAGGTGTGATGGGAGACGACCAAGTTGTGGGACTTGTTCACGTCTGGGGCATGAATGCTCTTACGACGAAGTGCGCAAGAAGAGTGGTCCGAAACGGGGATATGTCAAACAGCTTGAAGCCCGATTAGGTACGAACTCGTTGAGAACAAGGTCACAAATTCTATATCAACAACGAGCTGTATGCTAATGATAATGACTGTGTCAGCTCAAGTAGAGACTCTTCTCAAAGGCCAGGATCCAGAACCAATCCAACGAACCTCCCCATCTCGACCATTGGAGAATGCATTCACAGCACCCATCGCCGATGAATCTATACTGGACCTGCCTGAGCTCTCGGACCTAGGAGGTATTGGAGGTAACATGGATAACTCCTTCTCATCTTTGGCAGGCGCAGGTCAACCAAGTCAAATGTTATATCCTTCGCAGCCCACTACTCAGGGTGGAGGCAACCCTCAATGGGACTTGATCAGTTTAGGACTGGAGGAGCCTCTTCCTTCACAGGACGTGATTGATGAACTGTACGTGTCTCGTGTGGTCTTTTACTTGAATCTATCTCTAATACAGTGGTGCCGTATAGGGAAGCTTTATTCTTTGAGAAAATCTATCCAACAATGCCCATCATCCACCGCCCACGTTACTTTGCAGCCCTGACTCTCGCCCCTAATATGCGGCCACCGATCTGCCTGCGATACATTATATGGTGCAATGCCGCATCTGTCAGTGACAAATACTTCTTTCTGCATAGTCATTTCTACCAACGGGCACGCAAATATGCCGAGCTGGACGAAATGAAAGGATTCGGAGAGAACATCGTCAGTTTAGCACATTGCCAAACATGGATATTTATCGGCACATACGAATTCCGAATGATCTTCTTCCCACGAGCTTGGCTGAGCGTTGGTAAAGCTGCAAGACTAGCACTGATGCTGGGGTTGAATCGGCTTGATGGTGTTGGTCTCGACGTGAAACAATCCATTTTACCACCGAGGGATTGGACAGAGCGCGAAGAACGCAGAAGAGTCTTCTGGGCCGCATTTTCCACGGATAGATATTCGAGTGTTGGAACCGGGTGGCCCATTCTTATTGATGAGAACGATGTCAGTATATCTTCCGTAAACCCTCTTCATGGCTTTGTGGGCGATAGGCTAACAGTAATCAGATCAGGACCAACCTTCCCGCATCCGAAGAATCTTTTACCAAGAGCAAGCCACAACGAACACTTCATCTGAACGACATCATCACTGGAGAGGGTGTTGCTACGCTAGCACCTTTTGCATACGTGGTGGTTTTAGCAAGCCTCTTCGGTCGTAACCTCGTACACATCCATCGACCTCAACCCCAAGACAACGATCATGACCTCAATGGAGAGTTTTGGAAGCGCCACAGAAGTCATGATAATATTCTTCTGCATATTTCGCTCTCCTTGCCTGATCATCTTCGACTCCCAAGTGGTATGTCGGACGTGAACGTCATTTTCGCCAACATGAGCATTCATACTTCCACCATATGTCTTCACCAAGCGGCAATATTCAAAGCCGAAAAAAATAAGATGCCGAATCAGATTACGACAGAAAGCAAGCGTAGATGCCTTGTCGCCGCGAACCAAATTTCAAGTACCATGAAGATGATCAGCCACGTTGATTTAACAAATGTGAGTTTCTATTGAGCCTTTTTAACCAGAATTCTTTGGATTAACACCTTGCAGTTGAATCCTTTCATGTCATTTTGTCTCTATATTGCTGCTCGTGTCTTTGTGCAGTATCTCAAATCCCGGCCAGAGGACTCTAGTGTTCAGTCCTCATTGCAATTTCTCGTCTCCGCTCTGAACGCCATGAAGAACAAAAACCCTCTAACTGAGTCCTTCCTTGTTCAATTGGACGTTGATCTTGACGGAACTGGCATTCGCGCTTTGAACGATAGACAGAAAATGTCTGCTGCACATTCAATGGTAGTATGTTTCCCTGGCTTGTTCCCCGAGGGTTAATTGAAGCTAATCTAATTTTCTCTAGCAATCATACTGCCATGAAAATGTCGAATGTACACCTATGTACGACGTCCGCCAGTCACAAGGGACCGCGCATAATCAGTCTCCTCAATACAGTATCAATCGCGGTAGCAATCAACAGCCTATGCCTACCGGTTCGACGACGTCTCTCCCTAGCCGGAACAGGGACTCAGTGACACAGCTTAACGCAGGGTCGGACTTTCATGGTGAGGAAATGCGTCATTTTTCGAGAAATTCCACTCAAGCCGGACCCCCAGGGGCCATTATCGATATGGACATGGATTTTCCACCTGATTTTGGCAACCTCAGCGATAAAAACAACCCACCATCTGATCATCCCACCCCTTCAACCATGAATTCATCCTCCAACACTTCTTATTCGATCAGCGGTGCTGACGACCCATCACCCGGAAACAAGCATCAAAAGACAAACTCGGTATATCCGAGTCAGGGGTCGGCTCCGTCCTTTGACAAGGTCAATCCAAACATAATGTCACAAGGAAACCCAAACCCACAGGCTACTGATTTGGGTTCCATGGCTGGTCAGTTTTATCCAAACAGTTCTGGTAGCCCATCGCTTCCTACAGGAGCGTCGGGAATCTTTTCCATACCCTCTGCGTGGGACCTTCCCAACCCAGACCCAGAAACGGGCAATGAGGACTTTGGAAATCTAAACATGGATACTTTCAGTGAAGCCCAATGGGCTCAGATGCTGAATAGCCAAATCCAGAGCGAAAATGGGACCAACGCTGGCTGGCAGAACTGGCGACCATCATGAGCGCAGCACGTGCGGAATATACTTTCCCTTGAAAGGTCTCCGATATCAACAACCCACAAGCTTGAAATTGTTATAACAAATGGAAGTCTCTCATATTGCCGCTGCACAAATGACATGGGGTGCTAGGCTCTGTGTCCCCTCCACCTACTCAAGTCCGAGGTCATAGGCTCTCCCAACTCGAACGACCCATCGAGACCTTTATCAATCCTGGTTGGGGATCTCATATGTGACTCGAAGCAGGCCATCATCCTATTGGATACTTCTCTTTTGCTTTCATTTTTGCCCCCCGGCTGCAGACTGAATTGATATGCGTGAGGCATTGGTCTCCTACCACAAATATTGAGGACCATTTACTTGGACTGAGTGCCTTCTTTTCCCGGGGTTAATTTACTAACCACGGCGTTGCAAATCCATTTGCAATTCTCTTGCCACAATGTTCGAGTAAAGTGATACTCGATCAGCTTTTATTAACCTCTGGGTTGAATGATTTGATGACGAACGAATGAACGGTCTTTTTTGGGCGGAACTCTTCACTTATACAGTTGAAATCGGAGTATTTGGACCTTTTAGTTCATGTTTATAACCAGTCACTACAATATTACATCAAAATCTAATAACTGATTCATCATACTTGTTTGATCTTTTTTTAGTACGTCCATTCATGATAATTTTTGATAACAACCTGGATCGTCAGGTTAGCGCAAAAGAAAAAATAGCCCACTGAAGAAGCGGAAGGGTGTTAAAATGCTAGAGATTACAGGCTACCACCAGCAGCACCGACAATCTTCAAGCCTCCAGCACTGGAACTACCAGGTCCATCAGTGGTAGTCGAGTAAGCCAACCAGTAGCGAGAGGGGTGCCACGCAACTGCGGAAACACCAGCATTGATACCCGCAGTAGGAATTGTGTGAACCCTATCACCAGACTCAGCATGGAAGATCTCCAGTCCATTCCCACCACACCCAAGCTCGTCGCATGCGCCAACAATGTAGCGGCCATCGAAGCTCCAGCTTACACCGCGAATAGCGCCACCATTCTCGCTGGACAAAGTGCGACGGCAGATCCAGTCGGTTGTGTCCCAGAGCGAGATGAGGGCGTCACTTCCGCCAACTGCAAGGTATCGGCCTGTTGGAGCAAGCGCAATTGAAAGGCAGGCTGAGGTGTGGGCATTGAGGGTGTGCATAATATCAAAGGAAGGGTAGGACATGATTTTAACCTTGCCTTCACCAGTCGTCACAAATACATGTTGCTCCGGACGTTCGGGTGTCGGCATACACCAGGAGAAGGTTGTCGCATTTGTTTGGACGGTCTGAGGACGAGGGTCGAGAGCTGTGTATGTAGTTGTGCCGGGGGTAGAGGAGGGAAGGTTGAGAGCATTCACGCCATCAGCGTGGGTGGTAGGAGAGGAGGGGAATTTAACGGAGACAGGGATTAAGGTATCGTCCTGTTTACATGTCGCATGTTAGTAATTCTGTCATGAGAGAGATAAAGTCTGCGGAGTTGCAGCACTGCATGCTTACCTTCTTGCCGACGATCATTGTGCTGCCGTCAGCAGACCAGGATAACGTGAATGCTTCACCGCCGACATCTAGACGGCTCACACATGTCTTGGAGCGCACATCCCAGAAGCGCACTGTACCGTCGGCCGAGCAACTAGCCAGCTCCGCATCGCGAACTGGGTTGAAGAGAGCCTTCTCAATACCAGCTGTGTGGCCACGCAATTCAGTAGAGTATCGTACATGAGGACGTTCGGGGTTCCAGATTCGTAGAGTGCGATCTGCTGAGCCAGTGGCAATCAGCTGGCCCGTGGGGTTCCAAGCAAGAGTGCGGATCCTGTGGTTCCAGGCCCTTGTCAGTAAATGAATAGCCCCTGCGCAAAAAGCAGACTTACGTGTGAGAGCCAGGTCCCTTAGAAATAGGATCTAAGTAGTTTTGAGTCTTCGCGTTTCCAAACAGGGCCGGGAAGTGATCCTTGTGTAGGAGCTCGCGACGCGAAGTGGGCGCCATCTCTTCGTCTTCCTCCTCTAGCAATTGGCGCAAGACTGGAGGTCCACCTGCATTCAAACCAGCAATAGAATCAGTAGCAGAAGTAGAAGCGATAGGACTAGAAGCGATAGGACCTAGCAGTTTAGGCTTGATGCTATTCGAAGAACGATGGACGGACGGAATTGGAGAGTATTCGGATACCGCCTTTAGACAGGCCGATATTGCCAGGGAATCGTTATCAGGTGTTTCCGCCATCGCGAGGGTCGCCTCAGGCATCCAACACTTTCTGCCTGCTGTATAAGATTTGGATTTCAATTGCCCAGAATGTTGGCGAAAATTTGGGATAGGGAAGCATAGGTAAGAAGTCAGCAAATTTTGTTTATTTCTCTCACCGAAAGGGAAGGAAATGCATTTTATGTCGTTGCATACACATCAAGGTACACCACCTGAGGAACTCCGCTATAGACGTAATGGATCAGGTTAAAATATGTACCTAATTACTTTTGAATCATCCTACTCCTCTTGCTTATTTCTAGGCCCCTATACTATATGCCATTGATACTGTTCCTGTGCATTATGGTCCTGATTGACAATGTGTTCTGTTTTGTTTGCTCTATAGTAAATTCGTGCTCATATAATGTGGAAAAGCCTTTGAAGCAAATTTCAGTACTGAATAATGGAACCTGAGCTCTGAGTTATACACATCTCGTATGAATTGATACAAGTACCAGGCTACGTTGAGTTACAACCTTGAGGCTTATATTTCATTGTCTTGAATTCATATACACCATTTAGACTCAATATATCTATAAATGTAGTTCCTACATTATATATTTCTCTATATGGTTTGTCAAAATACGCCAAATTCCAATTCAACGTTGGAATGTGGAACGTTTGATAGCTGCAGCCTTATGGGTCCGATAAGCCCGAGCTTAATCGAACCTCACCCTTCGGCTGAAAATTTAACCCTTCGGATCTCAAGAGCTTCGATTGTCAACATTAAATAGCACTTTCAAGTCTATCAAAGACAAGATGTTTGAAGAAGTGGACGATGCATCGCGTCGTGAAAAGTGTTTCACAACCATCGCTCAACTGCCGGCGTTCATCGACCCAAAGCAGATCCCGGGCAAGACATCGCCCTTTTCAACGATTCAAAATCATGCATTTGTACACTCAGTATGTGGCCTGTGGCCTGATTTCAGGGATAAGAGGGCGTGGACTGACCATTGGGTATAGGCCGAGGTTATCTTGTCAAAGGAGGTTTACTCGCAGATCAAGCCGTCGCTCGAGACCAAACTGGAAAAACCTCGATATGCACGAGTCTTCATGCCTCCTTTAGCTTTGCTTGAGCATGATTTCTTCAATACATATATCAAGTCAGGTATTTGTGCCTCCGCAAGTTCAGTCCAGAAGTTGTTCCATATTTGAGTGACCATCAATCGCACAAGCATCAGACAGCTTTTGTGTCCAGAGAGTCCATGCTATCAAAGGCGGCAATCTGACTTGGAACATAGGGAATATTTTGATGATATCTGAAGGACGCTCGGGTTCCGATAATGTCTTCACACTACAAGATGGTTCGTTCTCCTGAAGCTGCGTCTGGGGGAATCTTGCCGTTGCGGAACCGACAGTTGACTCAAGTCGAAACAGGGGTACTTCGAATGGAACTAGGAAAGGAGATCTATGAGCGAACAGGTCTCACAGGCAAGCCTTTCCGTAGCGGAGGCAGAAAACACGCGAAGGAAAGATTCTGTGTGTATAACCAGAGCAAATAGGTTGGTTGAATCTTTGCTAATCATGTCGTCAGTGGTAGAATTGAACTTACGGCTGCCCTCGATGCTGCATGGCAAAAAGGGGTTCGAAAGAATCGTATGGGCATTCACCAATGTTCTGACTCAATCAATGGCCTGGCTCTTCCACGACCTGGAAAGCAACTCCAGTCTGGATGACGGTGATTACGCTTCCGAACTCAAAAAGAGAAAATTGCCAGTAATATACTGACAGTTAGAACAGGAAACAAGCCGATTAACAAGGCTCAACCACAGTTGATAACCTGCGAGCTGCAGGAAATAGATCACGAGCAAATAATCATTCCACCGTTTTTCGACGGGAAAGTACTCGAAAAAATGTCGGAAGGTGATCTGCAGGAACATTGTGGCGCCCTGTCTGAATGGATTGCCATGGTTCAGATGGCTTCTCCGCGAGTATCTGGGGAAGATGACGTTGATCCTTTCCTAAGTCGTTATGCAGTTTTAGACGCAGACGAGAGCCAGGCCTCTGATTTGATGAGCTTAAAATGGCATGGTTTGATATCGTCCCGTTGGATCATGCAGCTGTTCCTTAATCTGTTGTGAGTTTCGAACATACAACATGAATTTCTAGGAGCTAACGTTGTCTAGGCAAAGCACTAAGGCTAACAATCTATCCTGGTTCGCGCTTTCCGTCGCTACTCTTGGGAAAGAAGCCGTGGAAGGAAGGGACGGATATATGGTTATGGTCCTTCCTAGTGGACAATCCAATGGACAGAGTGAACAATTCCAGGTGAATAGCGAGGGAACCACTGGATCTGTTAGTCGGATGACTTTATGTTGGGAGTTGATGGGGGCATCAGTGACTGAACCCTGACCTAACCCTTTCCCTTTTAAGTCTGTTCGTCCCCATGGGGAAATCATCCAGGGCTTCACCCCCCATGATTCTGCCCTGACACACCATCCCACACACAGTTATCCTTCTCCCTTTCTCTTCTCATTTTCTTTCTCTCTCCTTCCTTCTCCATACTCATCGCACTTATTCCTACATTCATTATCATTCACTACCAATCATTTCATCTTAGCTATTAGCTATTAGTCTTTGCTCGAGTGTTCCACTCCGCAATTGACATACTCCATTCCATATTTCTTAATTTCCCGGATTCTGCACCTTCCTTGACTTGTACACTCATTCACATTTATCCCATCATTCGTTATGGAGGAATCAACTTTCTCTTTCGACGCGCTTGCCGAGGTGGATTATGATGAAGATCCGAACAAGGCTCTCTTGGGTCTCGACGAATGGGAAGTACCCGAGTCAATTTATCACGAAGATGGCTCCATCATGTCCCTCTGGGAACTCGCTTCCCACAATGGTAATTACATCTCTTAATTCAGGGCTATCGAACACAACTGACGTGTGTTCCTAGGATATCGCTTCGAGGAAGAGAACGATACCTTTGCAGGTTCGACTTTTGACAAGGCCTTCGTTGAACTCGGTGTAGACCCTGTCATTGGCCCATCAACTCAGGACCACCTAGAGCTGTGTTCTGGATTGCCCACCCCCATCGTGACTGATGAGGTGACTACACAGAGCACTTGCGCCAATCAGCCGGCTACAGTCTATCCGCTCGATACTCTCCGATCTCTCGAAAACGCCGACCTGGGCCCTCCCCTTGCAGTTGTTCATCCTACTCCTGCCACTGATACCCCAATCAGCCAAGTTGCTACTACAGTCACCCAAGGTGCTCCAGACATCATTGAACCTGCCGTTCAAGTTCCGGCCACTGATGCCGCTGCTGCCCCAGCCACCAATGTTGGCACTGCTGTCACCCAACGTGCTCCAGGCATCATTGACCCTTCCACTCAAGTCATCACTGCCACCGATGTCCCAATCAGCCAAGTTGCTATTACAGTCACCCAAGGTGCTCCAGACATCATTGAACCTGCCGTTCAAGTTCTGGCCACTGATGTCGCTGCTGCCCCAGCCACCAATGTTGGCACTGCTGTCACCCAACATGCTCCAGGCATCATTGACCCTTCCACTCAAGTCATCACTGCCGCAGCTACCCAATGCGCTCCTACCACCCCTGATTCGACAACTAGTGTGCGCAAAGTGTTTACCATGTCACAAACCAAACCGCGATCTCACCCTGCTAAGCCACCACTCAAGCAGAAGGCTAAGCGGGTCCCTAAGAAGCAAAATGATGAGCTTCACAAAATACAGAAAAATACCAAGGCACAAAACACCACACGCATGGCGAAGGGCAAGACAACCCCAACCTCAGTCGCACCACCCCTTCCGAATATTGCGCCTGCTTCAATGACACCGGCGGCCGAGGTCACTCACAACACAACCGCGTATCCTAGCCCACAGAAGCTTCTTCAAATCCAAGGACGCCTTAAAAGTCAAGAGCAACATCTTCGTGCAGAATGGAAGCAGCTCGGACAACAGCAAGCCAATCTGAAGAAACAGCAGCCCGTGGATGAACAGCAGCTCCTGATTCACCGACAACAGTGGCAGCTCCACCAACAGCAGTTTCAGCTGTGCCACCAAAAGATTGAGCAGCACAAAGAGCAAGTACGCCGATTCCGGTGTTATGAACAGCATCAGCATGCAACCCAGCAAGCCCACCTATTCCAAAATGCATCGACCCCGCAGGTTCAGCAGCCCGCACAACAAATGCAAGCAGACCATACCTCCCCCACTAAGGAGCGTATGCAATCTGCGATGCAACAAACCGAGCAACTTCAAGCCTCCGCAGCCCAACATGCCCACCAGGGCGCCCAGAAAATGCAGTCTATGATGCCACAGACTCCGCAGGTTCAGCAGCCCGCACAGCAAATGCAAGCTGTCTATTCCACCCCCTCCAAGCGGCGCATGCAGTCTGTGATGCCACAGACTCCGCAGGTTCAGCAGCCCGCACAGCAAATTCAAGCTGTCTATTCCACCCCCTCCAAGCGGCGCATGCAGTCTGTGATGCCACAGACACCGCAGGTTCAGCAGCCCGCACAGCAAATTCAAACTGTCTATTCCACCCCCTCCAAGCGGCGCATGCAGTCTGTGATGCAGCAAACTCAGCAACTCCAAGCTTCAGCGGCTCAGGGAGTTCAACAGCCCCAGCGAATGCAAGATTATTCCACCCCACCCGAGGAGCCAATGCAATCTGTTTCTTCCCTTTCTGCCGCTTCACCCAGCAATAGAACCTTCCAGTTTATGGAGAACATTGTGCCTGTCAACTTTGTGGCGAACCCAAACAATCATGCCCGGTGGGGGGTTAGTCCCAATGGCGATCGAACATACTTGAACGGATCTCCGGCCAAAAAGGCACGAGTCTATTCGAAGTAACTCGGCAGTTATTGTAACCGCCCCGGTGACCGTGGTTCTTATGTCTTTCTTTTGTCTTTCTTTAGCCTTTCGAAGGTTTAGCCTACCATAGTTCAATATTATGAATCAATCATCGTTGTTTGCAGACTACAGTGCCTTGCAATAAAAGAAACCAAATGTCATTATAATATCTGACAGCTAATAACCAACAGGCTGCAATGCTAATCGAAATTAGAATGTACAGGGTGCTCAGTGCATTCACCAGCCCAAAACATTACACACGTAAGACGAAATGGCCGCACCAGCGCGTCAATTCGCGCGAGATAATAGAACAGAACGCCTCAGTTTGCATTCAAAGAGCAGGAACAAGGACATTGATTGAAACATGATATGCTAGCCCGTTAGGTCATTCACTATGTCTCGCAGGATGGGCCGATTCCCAACGACATTCGTGCCGTTGAACAATTTTGCACCTGTCTTTGAAGGCTTTCGAAGGCCAGGCGCTGCTTGTCGGGAGCCCAGTGGGCTCAGCGGCTCACGGGAAGAACGAGAAGCTGCTGCTTTGTTTTTGTCATTACCTTTGCCTTTGGCAGAGCCAGGAGTTGAGGCTGCACGCGGAGACATGAGCTGCGACTGTGTGGTGCAAGAAGGGAAGAAATGCTTGTCTATCGCTCCGCTTGGCAAGTTATAAACCCAGCCTTTGTTTTCTACCAGGCGCACGTATTTGCAGAGGAGCTCATTGCCGTCGCGGAGAGTAGATCTGCTGCCCACGACAAGGAGCTTGGTCTGTGCGCGAGTGAACGCAACATTGACACGACGCCAGTCACGTAGGAGCTCACCGACATTGTTTTCGGCATTACTGCGGACGCAGCTCAGGATAATGACCTCTTTGTCGCGGCCTTGAAACTTGTCTGTGGTGTGCATTTCCAGATCCGGGGTGTAGCGTCGCAGGCTCTGGCGAAGGAGGGAGAGTTGACTGCGGTAGAAAGTGATCACGCCGATGCTGCGCGCAGGAACACCACAGGCAATGAATGATTCCACAAGCTGCGCGCAGAGGAAGACCTCCATGTGATTCACGACGCGGTTCCCCTGTGCTATCTCGAGGGCTGCAGTCCCGATGGAATCGGTATTGACCAGGCGGGTTTTTGCAGATGGCGCCAATAAGTCTTGGAGCCAGCAGGGTGTACCAGAGGTACCCGGGCAGATTTCTCGTTGGGACTGTGACGGAGCATGGCTGAAGTTCTCGACATGGAATTTCTTGAGGGCGTTGATGTTGGGTATAACCAAAGATTGGGCTGCTACCTGCGGTGTTCCGCATTTGAGACGGCCCGAGTAGATCAGAGTGTTGGAAAGTAACATGATTTCCTCACACATGCGGTACTGGTGCTCTAGGTTGACAACAGAATCCGGCTGTGCATCCGAGAGCAGCTTGAAGAGACTGACGTCAAGTCCTCCTTCCTGGGCCGCTTTATTTTGCACAAGTGGTGGCAATTGATAGTGATCACCGACCAGGATGAAAGTCCTTGCCATCCGAATAGGGCCGAGGCAGACTGGGAGTGTGATCTGTGATGCCTCATCGACAATACAATAGTCAAATATGCGTTCGTTGAAGATGTTATGGTTGACTCCGAGGCATGTGGTGGCAATAACTTGCGGCTTTTCGTACGAATCCTTGAGTTCTTCAATGGTTGATTTCGGGACTGCGGCAAGATCGGCAAATTCCTGAACATCTGGGTGAACTTTGGCGGTCGCGCCTATACGCAGTACACGAAAGTTGTCGTCTCGAATCTTCAGCAGAATGTTGTCAACTGCAGTGTGGGTGTAAGATGTAAGAAGCACACTCTTGCCTTGGGCGACAAGGGCCCTAATGATATGGGCAATCGTTGTGGTTTTTCCAGTCCCAGGCATTCCAAGGACAAGAGCATAGTCTTTGGCGCTCATAACTTTGTCAATGGCTTGTCTTTGATCCACGTTGAGGTTTCCAGGATCAGACATGTACGAAGATGATGTCGTTTTGAAGGCGGGCGCTTGTCCCTCAACAATGAGCCGTCGAAGGTGCCTCGCTTGGAACAAGTCTTTGTCCATCATACAGATGAGGTTGTTTCGAACAGTGGCCATGCCATTGACAAACTCATCTTTGTCGATCCGGTAAACGAGCTGTTCACCTGGGTCTTCCAGAGCAGCAGGCTCTTCTTTCCCAACCTGCATGATCCCCCTGAAAGATTGATTTGTGACTGCATCGAAGCCAGTCGTCTTTGATCGTGCATTGTGAAGTTTCCGGTCCACGCCAACCTTAACGTGTGACGAACTAGTATGCAATACGTATCCGTTGGCGAGAGCAAAATGGCCCATTTCATCCGAAATGACAATCGGATCACCGACAGATATTTGAGATTCAGCAAAGGAGAAACCAGGAGACGCTTGCCGTTTGACGAACGTATAGTTGTAGCGATTAATCTTTGCCCCAGTGTTCTCCTCATACACTGATTTCGGATCGATAACGACATCCCCGAAGCATCGACCCAGAGTTTCTCGCTCGCTGCTCAGAAGTGTCCAAATTTCACGCCGGAACTTCACGAGGTTTCCTTCCTCTTTGGTCAAAAGCTCATCCCATTTACGAAAAAAGTCCCGGTCACCGTCGTTCAGATGACCAACAGCTGCATCGAAATCCTCGCCAAGTGCGCTAGTCTCGCCATCGCCATCTTCGGAGAGCTTGTGATAGATGAGGCAAGGAGTCTTGGCATAGCATCGAATACACTGACGAGCTTTCTTCAACATCGGTGGAAGTTGCTGCCTTTCGCGAATGTAGCCAGCAAGGTGATTGCGCACCTGGATCATTTGGAGCAGTTCGTGTCGGATCCCACGGATACTGAGGGTCTTTGTTAACTCAAGGTAGTAGAGAAGCCCAAATGTGACGTCGATATCTACAACGATTTTAGCAACTAGTCAAATGCCTTCAAGAGATTATGGGATCAGATAATATTTCACCACTTACCATAGCGATCCGACAGAAGTAGAGTGTATAGAGCAGTTTGGGCCCTATGTGACTGGTTTGTATCCCTTCGCCCAGTCTTGAGCTCCAGCGGAACCACCAGGTTCTTCTCCATTTTGTCTTCGCGACAGGCGACTTGTACCGTCGCATCGATGTTGCCTTTGAGGCCATACATTGGGGACCAGATGTGCTCCTCTACCTCAAGTAGTTTGCTGATACTCAAATTAAGCTTAGAGTTATTACGGTCTTCAACCATGGAATTGGCCTATTGATCTAGTTTAGCAAGGTTCCTTGGCTGTAGAGGCCTCCATCGGCCTTGAGACATACCTGTGGCTTGAGATGCAGGAAAGCATCTGCCCAATCGAGAACAGCAGGCATCCTGCTCATGAGATATTGAACAGCTTCAGGGATACTCATTTGAATCGAGTACAACTCTTCAATGTGTCTGCCCATGACGGTTTCGATCAATGTCTTTAATGACTCCATATCCCATTGGTTCGCCTTGAGGGCTTCTTGGAAAACTTCGTGGAAAAAAACACCGAAGGCTTGCGGTCGCTCGAGTGCGCCAATGACTTTGACTCGGTCTTGAAGGACAGCTCGTCGTTGGCAGTCTATCGAGTCTGCTACGACCGTAGCGGAAATGAGATGGTCAGGGTGAAGAATGATCATATGGTTCAAATTATCCACAACGCATTGGCCGGCTGCATTGAAATCCCCGACTAGGGAGATATACGAGTCCTTGCTGCAGGGAGTGTCAAACCATGAGTCTCGCAAAGTGATAACTTTGCGGTCTCGGGTTTTCTCGTCTTCAACTAGCAAAACCTGTACTTAAAGTCAGCGGGCAGGACTATATCCGGAACAAGGGCAAGGTGTCTGACCTGCTCTGGCTGAGTACGTCCTTTCGGCGTAACATATGTGCTCTTCATCATGTCAACAATCTGGTAACGCTTGATAGCTTGTCGACCTTTTAGGTTCTATTTGTTTTGACTGCCTTAGCATATATTTAAAGATTAACCAATTAAGAGTGACTAACATAGGCTGGTCCTCCTTCACCTGCTTGCTTCATAGTTTGCTCAATGGCCTCCAGATCAAAATCATCATCATCAAACTCATCATCCGATAATGCCGCCTCAGCTTTGTCAGGTCCGGTTGGGGGTTTGATATGCATACTGCCATTCACCGGGGCATTCATTGAATCTGACCTTTGCAAAGATGGCCCAGTGATTGTTGGATTAGATGAGTTGACCGGAACGGGCTTTGTGTCGCATTTTGCAAGTATTTCCTGCAAGTTGTCGGTCAAAATGTCATCTTCATCTTCAAATTCATCGAATTCATCGCGTTTTGGTTCGTTAATCGTCATAGCGTTGTGGGGTAGGGGAGGGTTGCAGTCGAGCTTTGAATTCTCTTTGGGTTGCCATGAACGAGACTTATCTGCGGAAAGGGCAGCCCAGCTAGAAGACCCCAGAGAAGCAAACTCATTAGATGCACGTGGCGGCTCGATGAAAGGATCCTCTGAGGCATCGGCCAGCTCCATCAGATCTTGATCAAGATCATCGTCTCCGAACTCGGAGGACGACTCTTGCAGAACAGGAAGTTTCCCGGATCTTACTTTCTCAAGCGATACATCACATGGGGATTCGGAGGTTTCATCGTCAGCTTCGTGAAGCCGATGGTCCTTCGTAGGTGAAGACGATCGACACCGTCGCACATCCATATGTTGGCGCAGAGGCGACGACCCAGGTGGACCCGCATCGACAGGGGCCATGTGTATACTTTTCTCAATCTTCTCCATAAGATAGTTGATCCTTGAGGACTTTGGTCTCCCAGATTCGATGTTGCTGCTAGTTCGTTGAAACATGCCGCGATTGGGACCAACGTCTAGTCTATTGACTCGTCGTCGTTTTGTCCGAGAGGTAGGGAAATCGGTAGTGCAGCTAATTGCGCGTCTCAGCCCTGAGGAGTCTCGACTTGTTCTACCGGAACCTGGTGTCTGGGGTGACGAAGAAAGAAGATTTGCGAGCCGGGGGGGTGGAAGATCATCCGGGCCATCAACCATGTTTTTATCCATGTAGTTGTTCCACAATTCAGCAGCCATATCATGCTGCGGTGTCTTAAAGAGGGCTTGTATTGAATGAAGATCAAGGGCTTCTTTTTGCACCTTCTTCTTATTCCCGTTTGATGGAGAGCCAGCAGGCGAAGAACTGTGTCGGCGCTTCCTGCGACGACTTGCTGGTGTCTGGGACGAGGTATCTGGGTTTGAGCTGGCAGGCACATGTTGCCAGATGACGTGCTCCACTGGGGTCACCTCCGGGCCTGGCGCGGGATCAAACGAATCCTCGGCGTTGCTGATCAAGTCCGCCAGGGGTATCCTGTTTCCCGGAGTCTGAGGGCATTCTTTAATCGGCTTTGATTCCTGTGCTTGGGGCTCCGTTGCGTGAGCTTCGCGAGGTGGAGGATATCCTTTGTCAGACGCAGCCTGTATCAGACTTGCCGTGCCATTTGAGCCCGAGCTTCTATGTTCTTTGCTCCCATTAACTGATTTCGTCTCGTCTTTCGAAGTGGCGTCGCCGGGAACTACTTCGCCCTCTTGGAAGCGGAAAGCGTTCAATTTCGTTCGTGAGTTTGAAGATATGGGGTATGCATTGTTTGTTGCCATTGCTTCGATTTGGAGATATCCAATGACGCGTTCAAAATGGGTAAGGATACATTCCGCGCGAAGCTGGAGTAGGACAATGTCAGAAATGGGGATGAATTGGGCATTGGAGACGAAACGTACCAGCTAATAGAGAGTATTTACGGATTTAATTACTTTGAATGTTCGTGCATATGGGGAAGATGAAACGAATGGCGAGTCCAGCGCCCTGTAGGCGCCCTAGGAGAGAGGACCAGATGTGATAAGAACGCGTCGCGTGTGTAGTGCTGACACCTATTTTCCAAGGCAGGAGCATATTGCTGCCTGAAATAGCAGGTGTAAAGGCGGACAAGAAAATTGCCCAAAGTAGACTAGCGCGATAACTGGACAGCTTCCCGGCCTTTTACGGCTTCAACATCAACCCGCCGAAGCACCCCTCCACTCTCCTACAAGAGGCGACATATCAATTGAGACCATTCTTTCCACTTTAATTTAAGGGGATATTAAGACCCTTGTGACTCACACCAATTCCCTCGCACGCCAGTGTTCCTTCGATCGGCCCCAACCCCCATCTTCAAGATGACTGCCCGGCCATTGTCGCACATCCTCCGGGCGCGCTGCCTGCTTCGCCAGCCCCAGAACACCCAGGCGTTCTCAACTCGGTCCAGTCTCTATGCTGCGGACCACGGTGACCACTATGATCCTCCCACCGGCTGGCTGTTCGGTGTCAAGCCCGGCCAGAAGTACGTGAAGGAAGGTTGGGAGAACATTTGGTACTACGGATTCATTGGAAGCTTTTTGGTCGCTGGCGTCGCATACGTTTTCAAGCCTGATACCTCGTACGTATACTCCATATCCTGATGTAGCGCCTGAGTATTGGCGTTTATACCGACACACCACGACACCAGCAACTAGCACACATACTCCAAATGAACAAGTAACAATGTGTAAGCTAACAAATCAACCTAACTATACTCCTCTCTCCCGCACAACTGGAATACTGACAATTGCGGTAGTATACAAACATGGGCTCTTGAAGAGGCCCGACGGAGACTGGAAGCTGAGGGCATCCTCGAGGACCCCGAAAAGGTCAAGAAATAAACGCCAAATTTGTACACTGTACATAGAGATCAAAGAGGGACTATTTCCACTTATGCCTGTACTACCTGCGACGGCAGATATGATGTTCCGGTCTCGTTCTTAGACAGGTTTTTTTTGCATGCTCATCTATTTTCGTTTGTTCCTTGTTGTATCACTTTACACTTTTCGAAGTTTCTTTCCGTCATGTTGGTCATAGGTGCTCCGGTCGCAAAAAAAATGCTTATAATTCGCACTGAGTACGTCATGAAAGTTGATATCTAATAGACTCTTCGCGAAATGTACTAGGGGAAAAAAGAGGCCGATGGCATTCGCCTCGCTGTCCATAGAGGATTCTCAAATCTCTGGGTATAGATCGTTTCTCCGGAGCAACGGCATTTCACGCCTAATCTTTGCCACAATATCGAGATCAATATCGGCAGTCGCAATTTGTGGTTCCTGGTGCTCATCTCCCAGCTTGGCTACCACTTCACCCCATGGGCTGATGATGGCAGAATGGCCATAGCTTCGTCTCTTCTCATTATGGGGTCCTGCCTGCGCAGCTGCAATCACGTATGACTGAGTCTCAATAGCTCTTGCTCGTAGCAAGGGCTCCCAGTGAGCCTTGCCCGTCGGAACAGTGAATGCCGATGGGTATGTGATGATTTCAGCATTCTGCCGCCTCAACGCCAGGCTGATCTCTGGAAAACGCAACTAGATAATCCAGCATGAGTAAGAGGTTGAACCGCCTGATGTTCGATATAACGTCAGATTTCATAGCGCTTACATCAAAACAAATGCTTAAACCAACACGCCCTATAGGTGTTTCAAATGGCCTTGGGATTTGTTGTCCCGGCTGGACACTCCTATAAGTTCGAGGTTAGCGAATAATTTGTCAACTATCAGATCATCGTATCAGAAAAGGGAATGCTTACGCGCTCTCCTTAAGTACAGGTCCGTCTTTGATATCAACGTCGAATAGATGGACTTTCTGGTAGTTTTGGGTAATGGTTCCCTTGTCATCGATCCAAATCAATGAATTCTTGAGCCTGGTTTCAGAAGCTACTTCATGAATTCCAACGTTTATGTGGATGCTATGTTCCTTGGCATCTCTCTGTAAAGATGACACGAAGCTAGCCCTTTCTTCAGACTGGGCGAGGGAGTACGATTGCTCTGCTGAGGATGCGATATAGTCTGAGGCCTCTGGAAGAAACAACACCTAAGATATATGAGTTGGCTATCAAAGAGTTGGCAATAAAATATATATAATGTCACCTTGGCACCTGCTGCAACAGCCTTTTGTACTAACACCCTGCACTGAGCTAGATTGGAAGTTATGTTGCTAGTCGAGCATAGCTGCCCCACGGCCTATATCAAAGCAGGTTGTTAGCCAAAGCAGCTGACGCCCAATGGATGGTGCGCATACCGCTAAAACCATGATGATTAGATTAAAGTGTTTGAAAGGAATCTGAAGGGAAGGTTTTTTTTTACAAGAAAATCCCTTTCTTGTAGCAATGAAATGGCATCTTTTAACACTAAAGTGACGACCTGCACGTATGCTGAGTCAGCTAGTTATCGCGGGCGATATCAGCGATAACCTTTCTTCCCGCCAAGACTCTCACCTCAGGTTTTGACAGATTCAGCAACTGCCAGACGGTAGAAACTTATCGTCGCAATGAAGAGTTTAAGGAGAGACTTGTCTGCCAACCCGCAGGCCGCAAATGTTACCAGCAAGGTCTTCGTTAGGTCCACAAAAAGTGGGAAGGTGCAAAAGATTGTCCGCGAGCTCTATTTGAGAGAAGATATTCCTTGCTCTTCTAAGCTCTGCTCACAATGCCCGACGATTGCGCCAGCTGATGCCAATGGAAACAGTAAGGAAATTATTGCAGTGGCAGTCGAGTAAGTTGCTAATGCAAAACAGTTGCGCCGTTCATCCTTTCCGATCGCCCCGCCGGCACGACGGCATTCCCGCGAGGCCACTACCTTGTTCCGGACACAAATGCGCTGCTTAATGGAATGGATCTTTTTGAGCACACCGGGGCCTTCTACGATGTGATTGTTCTCCAGACCGTCCTTGAGGAACTGAGAAACCGATCACTACCACTCTACAACCGTCTTCTAGCCCTCGTCAAGTCAGAGGAAAAGCGCTTCTACCTCTTTTTCAACGAGTTCCGCCGAGAGACCCATGTTAGGAGAGGCCCCGAGGAAACAATCAACGACAGGAATGATCGAGCTGTGCGCATGGTAGCAAGCTGGTATGGTTCCCACCTGCAACAATCAGCGAAAAAAGGAAAGAAAGAGAAGACGATCCCGGCAATTGTGGTAATCACTGATGACAAGGAGAACCTTCGGAAATGCAAGGAAGAAAGTGTGGCGGCCTTGTCCTTATCCGACTATGTCTCCGGTTTGGAGGGGTCCGAGATGTTGCTGGATATGATCAGCGAGTCAAAGGACGCGCGAGATTCCAAAGAAACCAGTCGCGGGGAATTATTCTACCCTGAATACTTCTCGATGTCAAAACTCACTACTGGCCTGCGAGCCGGGACATTGCACCAAGGAGTGTTCAATGTTTCTCCTTACAACTACCTGGAAGCCTCCGTCAAGACCACAGCTTTCGATAAACCTCTTCTCATTCTGGGCCGTGATAACAGTAACCGTGCTATTGCAGGCGATTCTGTGGTGGTCGAAATACTGCCAAAAGACCAGTGGAAGACCCCATCAACTAAGATTGTGGACGAGGAGGCCGTGACCCGTAATGATAACCCTGATACCGAGGAGACCGAGGCTGTCGTCACGGATAGAGAACGCAAAGCTCTCCAGGAAGAAGTCAAAAAGGCTCATGGCAAGAACTCGGAGGGCAGGCCGCAACCTACTGCCAAGGTTGTTGGCGTGATCAAGCGCAGCTGGCGTCAATACGTTGGTCACGTCGACTCAAATTCTACCGGCTCACAGGCCTCTGGCAGACGGCAACAAAACGTTTTCTTACTGCCCATGGATAAGCGTATTCCAAAGATCAGAGTACGCACAAGGCAAGCTAGCGAAATTCTCGGCCAGCGTATTCTTGTTACCATCGATTCTTGGGACCGCGATTCGAGATACCCTACTGGTCACTTCATCCGGTCTCTAGGAGAGCTCGAAACTAAGGGGGCGGAAACTGAGGCTCTACTGCTTGAATACGACGTGCAGTACAAGCCGTTCCCGAAGTCTGTACTGGACTGCCTCCCATCCGAAGGACATGATTGGAAGGTCCCTGTCTCGAAGGAAGACAAGGGCTGGAATGGCCGGAAAGATCTTCGAGACTTGCTTATTTGCAGCATCGATCCACCCGGCTGTCAGGATATTGACGACGCGCTTCACGCGCGTCTCCTGCCAAATGGTAACTTCGAGGTGGGTGTGCACATTGCCGATGTGTCGCATTTCGTTAAGCCCAACAACCCAATGGATACGGAGGCCAGTATTCGCGGAACCACTGTTTACCTAGTTGATAAGCGTATCGACATGCTTCCGCATCTTCTTGGTACAGACCTGTGCTCTCTCAAACCATACGTTGAGCGATATGCCTTCTCGGTTTTGTGGGAGATTACACCTGATGCCGAGATAGTGTCTTCGGACTTTACCAAGTCGGTCATTCGCTCCCGAGAAGCATTCAGTTACGAACAAGCCCAGCTACGTATCGACGACAAATCACAGCAGGACGAGCTGACCCAAAGCATGCGCACACTCTTGAAATTCTCCAAGGTTCTCCGCCAGAAGCGTATGGACGCTGGTGCCTTGAACCTTGCCTCCCCAGAAGTCCGCATTGAGACAGAGGGTGATGAAGTGGGAGATCCTTTGACCGACGTCAAGACTAAGGCTATGCTTGAAACTAATAGCTTGGTTGAGGAGTTCATGCTTCTCGCCAACACCACTGTTGGCTCGAAGGTATACGAGTCCTTTTCTCAGACGGCTTTGCTACGTCGACACGCCACTCCCCCGCCTCAGAATTTCGAGGATCTTCAAAACCAACTCTCAAAGAAGCGGAATATGGAGCTTGATGTCTCTAGCTCGCGAGCTCTGGCTGATTCATTGGATCGCTGCGTCGATCCCAAGAACCCATTCTTCAACACCCTGGTACGTATCTTGGCAACCCGCTGCATGACCTCTGCCGAATACTTCTGCGCGGGTGCCTTTGCCGAATCTGAATTCCGTCATTACGGTCTGGCCTCGCCCATTTACACTCACTTTACTTCGCCCATTCGACGATATGCCGATCTGATGGTTCACCGACAATTGGCTTCTGCCATTGGATATGAAGGCGAGGATGGACACGCCGTCATCGAGGGTGTCAGCACCCGCAACAAGCTTGAAGACATCTGCCGGAACATCAACGTCCGTCACCGCAATGCACAGCATGCCGGCCGCGCTAGTATTGAGTACTACGTGGGTCAGGCTCTCAAGGCCCGTGGAGAGAAGATGGCCGCCGACGGTGTCGATGCAGGCATTGAAGAAGAAGGCTACGTGATGCGTGTGTTCGAGAACGGTGTTGTCATCTTTGTTCCCCGCTTCGGCATTGAAGGTGTCGTTCGTCTGGAGGATTTCGTCCTTCCCGGTGAATCTGGGGCTCGTTCTGTTGCCGAGAGACGGGAGCTAGCTCCTCACCGCACCACAGAGTTCGATAGTGAGGAATACACCCTTCGTGTGGAGGAGAAGGGTCACCCGGAGAAAGAGCGCAGTGTGACTGTTGAACTTTTCCAAAAGGTTCGTGTCAATGTCAGCTCCGTCAAAGAAGAGGGTCGTGGTGCTGGCAAGAGAAGGGTCCGTATTCTGGTTATGGAGGCATGAGCCCAAAACTACATCCATGTGGATTAGATCTATTGTCAAAATGGCGTTCAAATCAAATTAATGACAGACGATTGTCTATTTTTGTATGTTCATTTTGTCTGACATGTCTCTGTACTCTGCGTTATGCAGTTATATCAAACTTTTTTCAAAGTAATCATTCTGCGAACTAAGCTGACTGGGGCCCACAACGGAGCATTCGTTTCGGCCTCCAAGGCCGGGGAAATAGTCGCAGGGAGGGTTTGCTTCTCATTTCCGTCGCTTCCAGTTAGCGGGCCAGGTTGAACAGAATCACGGCGTTTCCGAGAACGCTCCAACTCGCCGACCTTCCAACCACGGACAATCCACAAACACAAGGAAGCACCAAAATACATGAAGCCAGTAAATAACTGAACACGCAGATATGAAGTCCCACCACCAACATCATGGCTGCGGAGCTGAAGTGCGATAGCCTCGGAGACAGTGCAAGGGGCAACAAGCGTGAGCCAAGTAATGCTTAAGCCGGAAGGGAGGTCTCTGATACCAATAATCTCCGCGAGAACGGGAGAAACAGTAGCCCAATACGTTCCTGCGACAGTGCCAACCAAAACAGCGAAGAAGCATACCACGCCCATACTATCAGCAGAAGTCCAGACGGCAAGACAGAACAGACCGCAGAGGAATGTGAGGGAAGTAGCGATATTAATGCGACCAAGCCGGTCACTGAACATGCCAACAAACGGACGGCCGAGACCCTGGCCGAGGTTGAGTAGCGCGGAGACAATACTTCCCTGGTGCGACGAGAGGCCGACAGAGAGGGCGAAGTTGGCAACGCTGAACAGCAGGGCTACGTAGCCGAGCATACTGAACACACCCCATCCGAGGAAGAGCAAAAACTCCGGACGACGCAGGAGGGGCAGATGGAAAGCCGTGAATCTACTGCCGACAGCCTTATTGCGGTCTCGGAGCAAGTTACAGCAGACCAGGTTCACGACGCAGGAAATGATACCCAAAATGCGGAACGCCCAGCCCAACCCGTATCGCGGGATAATGGCGCCCACTGCGAGGGAGTAGATCAGGCCGCCGAGACCAGACCCGGCCGCGTTGATGCCCATCGCCACGCTACGGTGTTTGTCAAACCATTGCGGAGTGATACCGACACTGCCCACGAAGAGAAAGCCCATTCCCCAGCCGAAACAGACACCTTGGCTGAGGAATATGTGCCATTTATGGGTTGCGAATGAGGACCCTATTAGAGAGAGGGTTTCGAAGAAGACGCCCAAGTTTAGCACAAGTCGTGTGCCCCATTTTTGGATCATCCACGTCGCCAACGGAGCCACCAGAAGGGCACAGGAGATACTCAAGCCGCCAGTGAAGGCATAAGATAGGGCAGATGTGTTTGGAAATACATCATTTGAGAGGTAATGGCTCAGAAAGACTCCGTAACTCTGAATAGTAACCTGTTAGTAAAATGACAGTGAATGGACATGCAAAGATTTATGACTCACGCTATTGATACCCCAAGTATGCGCATTAATCCAGAAAACGCAGGCGACACAAACCCAGCCATAGCCTCCGTCCGGGGCTACATCGCGCTTATATTTCTCATCTTCATCGATGTTCAGTGATGCTGATTGTGAATCAAGATTCTTTTCCTGTTTTGCGCTCTCTCTGTCTATATCATCCTGGTGGGAACGGATGATATCAATTGGCACATTATCTGCCATGTTAGCTCCGATATAAGCCCTGCTTATTGTGTATGAGATAAGGAGCTTTTTGGAGAGTAGACTGAAACTAGTTGCCGTTTTTGTCACGACATCGAGGTATGTAGTGAAAAGAAGCAAGAGACCAAAGTTAGCACGCTAACAAAAAAAAAAAGGGACTAGATTTCAATCAGTTTTATCTTGGTAATAATTGGAGTCATCGGATTATCGGATTATCGGACTGAATCCCGAATCTAAGGAACATTGTTCGAATAGAGGAAAATTGCCCGGGACCTCGTGGTTTATTATCTACATTCGGCGATATTGGACCAATGACGGAAGTTGATATACATAGGACCTGCTACTTTGCATCCAAAACTGTGAAGTTCTTAAGTGTCAGCGCGTTACCTTGGCTGTGGGGGTTCTCCGTGCCGAGATGCCGATGCGGAGAGAGTCCAAGTTGGGTAAATGTGGGGGATTTTCATCTCAAGAATGGATGTCTATGTTTAATTAGAAATATGTTAAGAAGTCTTTATCAAGTATAAAAGGCTATATATATTCCAATATGCACCTAAAATTGTCCAATATAGGGCTTAATAGGGTTGAATAGAAGCCAAGCCCTTATCAATAGATAAGAATGATGAGTCATCCGTTGCCTCGCGACGGGGGGTTTGTTTGGAGGGGAGCCCAATGACGCTAGCCAGCTCAGACCGTAAAGTGTAGATCGAAACTAGACTCTTCTCATCTTAGTTCATTTTGGTCCTTGATCCCTCGTCATTATCTGTACTTATCCGTATTTCTCTATCCTTGCAATTTCATGATGCATAAACATAACACTGGTCAGAGGAAGGTCTCACCTCCTGGTCCGTCCTTCATGTCCAGTGATCAAGTTTGTAAGTGACTCTTTGGTGTTGGGCCGCCCAGGGCTGACAGGTGAGTCAATAGCAACATACTTGAAGGACTTGCGGGCAAATCGTCCTGTGCGTCCCACGGGATCACGTCCATACCCAGGTAGATCAACCGCATCAACAAGCGAGCTCCCTGATAGCCTTCCTCCAAGAGCGTCCTCGGCATTCTCGATGCACAGGCCGGTCGAAGATGGCATTGAAGATAACCGACGCTCAGGGAGTGCAATGTCCCATCGCCGGGCAAATTCCCACGTTCCTAGTGGAGGCGCAATGGGTCGTCCTTTAGCTCAGGAGCCACGAACGCACTCAATCCGAAAGAACGTGTTTCCAGCACAAATCCACGCACGCACCATCCCTATCCCGGCATCTCCAGCTTTGTCCTATCGTGAAAATGGTCAACGACGACACGAAAAGGAAGAGGCACGGGCACTACGAGCGGCCTTGCAGAAAATGGATATTGAAGACGATGTCGGTCTTCACCAAGCAGCCCAGGATGAGGCCACAGAGCTAGTTTGGATGCACCAGAATCCCGGCCAAGCTTTTAAAAACCCTTATGCGCCATACCAAAATCCCGATGCCAACAAAAATAGACAAAGTCCTGTCCGAAATAGTCCGCGAGAATCTAACCCCTCGACCAATAGATTTAGCCAGTCCACGGGCTCAAGTGTTTCCTCTGATGGTAACTCTAGTCCAGAGTCAGCACGGAAACGATCCTCTCTGGCTGGACCATCAAAGAAGAATCTCAAAGTTAATTTCAAACTACCTGACGAGGAACCTGAGCAATCTGTTCCTCCCAAATCGCGCACCGTCAGCAGTGATTCATCTAAAGGAATCTTCAGAAATCCCAACGACCAAATTTATGAAGAACCCCGTGATACTCAGGAAGCAAAGCCAGAATTTTCTAAGTCTGACTCGTCGGCTTTGAAAAACAAACCGCGCAATGCTCTGGGGCGTGTTCCTAGACCTCTGCCTTGGCTGCAGAATAGAGCTCACAGCAGCCCTGTGATGGATAAAATCTCGCGGTTCGAAACCAACAAGAACCCTCCCACCCAGTCGCCTAAAGCTGGATATACTCGAAACGAAAGTGCTACTCCTCCTCCTACCCAGTCACGCAACGCCGGTTACACTAGAAACGATCCTGCTACTTCGACACCTCCCCCTGACGAAAAGGATGAACTTGTCTCCACCCCGGATGGAAGAGAGAGACGTAGTGACGATATCCGCGCAGCTACCAGCAAAAGACGCGGAGACCGCAGTGAAAAGCTACCCATGCCTTCGGCCGTCAGTGATCGAGTTGGACGCCCAATCGTGAGCTTCGACCAAGATTGGAAACCAAGTGATCAGCCGAAGCCTGATCGTCCAACTCTACCCGTAATTGAAGTTGCAGCACCGACCATTGAAGTCTCACCCCCCTCAATCGAAGTCTCCGAGCCGTCTCCAATCCCTGTGATCAATGTCCCGGACATTAAAGTACCCACTATCTCCGAGATAGAGGCTCCTTCCAAGCAACCGACCAGACCGGTGCCAAAGTCGAC
The DNA here is from genome assembly GCF_001561935.1 of Penicillium griseofulvum. NCBI lineage: Eukaryota > Fungi > Ascomycota > Eurotiomycetes > Eurotiales > Aspergillaceae > Penicillium > Penicillium griseofulvum. The sequence goes on from NW_024467450.1 coordinate 83,423, forward strand.
GAGAAGCTGCCCAACTAACCAGACTTTTCCGAGACAGCAGGGATCCGACTCCCAGAGCCGTTGGTACACACCCTATACACGATCTGGTGTCCCGACTGCAAGCTGCGAGCTATGCACACTTCCAATTTCCGGAAAAATTGTGACTGCTGGCGGATGTCGATTCCACCCGGAGTGCTTTACCTGTTTCCACTGCCACACAGCTCTCGAATGTGTAGCTTTTTATCAAGAACCAGAGTCCAGCAGAGCTGAGAGACTAGCAGCCGAGACTGATGAGCATGATCACGAGGCCCGTGTGCCCCGTTTCTACTGCCACCTGGATTTCCACGAGATGTTCAGCCCCCGTTGCAAGAGCTGCAAGACCCCCATTGAAGGAGAAGTGGTAGTGGCATGTGGTGCGGAATGGCATGTCGGCCACTTCTTCTGCGCAGAGTGCGGTGATGTATGTGTTGATTTCTTTTCTGATTGCGTATGCAAGATAATTGACTATCTCTCTTCAAATAGCCCTTCGATTCCCAAACTCCCTTTGTCGAGAAAGATGGCTTCGCATGGTGTCTCCGCTGCCACTCGCGCCGTACCGCGCCACGTTGTTTGGGCTGCAAGCAGCATGTCATGGATGAGGTTGTCATTACCGCAATTGGCGGCCAGTGGCACGAGCGCTGCTTCAATTGTCATGAGTGTGGCGATGGTTTTGGTCCGGAAGGCCGCTTCTTCGTTCGTGAAGGAGAGCCCAAGCGAACAGCCAAGGGCCGTGTGATCGGTGGTCCGGTCCAACTGGCGATCTGTGAGAGATGTGAAGGTATCCGTCTCAAGGCGCCTGGGATGTGCTAAATGCACTGTCTAGTTGCTGGGCTACCATGTTTTAACGAGATTACTGCATTTATGATAGATTCACGCATGATGTCGGTGTTTTATTGTTGCATTACCATTTCTCGGCATGTGTTCTACAACCCCCTTTCGGGGTTCATTTCGGGAGTTTGTTCGTTTTATGTTATGTTTTTGTTAGCAAGCGAAGATTGTCAGCGATGTTGGAGTATGATATTGTCAATGCATTTAGAACGGAGGAAAACGCCTCAAAACACCTCTCTCTCTTTTCATCATATCAGATCAATGGTTCCAATAACGTCCCGTATTCTCTATAATTAGGGATCCAATTCTCTTCACTCCTTCAAGCAGGCCACTCAGGATCAGCCTTGCGCCTGAAAACAGCAACATACTTGTTGCCCTTATTTCTCGTAACTTTCTTCGACTCCTCTGTCTCAAACTTCATTACCCGCACGCAAGGATCGAGAGCAAGCTCCTCCTCGGAGACCCGCTCAAACAGATCCTTACTGCTCGCAGCAGGAGCTGGCCCACCCTCCGGTTGCTCCCCGTGTAGGAAATGACGAAGGACCCAGTGGTGATACTCCTCGACATCGGTAATGGTGTACAGCAGACCGCCAGGCCGCAGAACATACGCATACTCGGAGTTCAGCGTCTCGGAGACAATACGGGCCTTGTGCTTACGGGCCTTGAAGTGCGGGTCCGGGAAGCAGATGAAGATCTTGGAGAGTTGGTGGTGGCCGAAGAAGTTGGGGAGGAACTTCATTGTGTTGCTACGGATTGCGGTGATGTTTTCGAAGTTTCCTGGGAAGAGTTTCTCGGTGCCGATTTCGTCATCGTTGGCTGAGACTGGGGTTGCGGCTGATTCGGTGCTCTCGGGTTGCGCCGAGGCGTCTTGAGTTTCGGTTGATGAGTTTGCGGCTTTGTTCTTGAGACGTTGTTGTTGGCTGCGCAGGGCGTGGATGCGAGAACTGAGGTATTCCAGCACTGAAATGCGGATTTCCATGCCTTTTTTTTCATTAGTTTCTCGTCATATTGAATTTGAATATCACTGCGCTGTACTTACCGACCATCAGGGTATCTGGCATCAATGGCGCCAGGCCAACCATCAGTCCGCCAAAGCCGCATCCAATATCCACGACTTCGACCTCCTTCGTCAACTTGCGCCCTCCACTGAGGTTCTTTTTGGATGGATCTGGATCCACAAATGCAGGGTAATGAGATGACCAATCCATATGCGCGGGGCTGAGGGGACTATTAGGGCATTAATTAGCTCTCGTTCGCAATCGGATGCATAGGAATTGTCGCCATTGAAGCTCCAAAACCACATGGATGCTCCCGTATAAATTGTCCGACGTGAAATAGGTAAAAGAGGATACATACTACTCTAGCTTGTGGTCAGAGAAGGGATTGGCGTGCGCGCGCTGGCGGAAGAATTTCTTCTGCGGCATCTTGATGACGGAGCCATCGGTGGAATCTTGTTGGGCCTGTACATTGCGACGGTACTCTTCGCGCTTGATACGCTTTGCAGGGGGATTTTGGGTGGACATTGTTGAGCAGCGGGGAGGGGAGAGAAATCAAAAATGAAGTTGAAGTCGACGAAATTGAGAAAATCCTGGCCCCACCTTTTACTCCACAGGTTGGAGTCTCTCGACTTGCTTGTCTTTCTATCTGTTGTCTCTCTATATACTTATCCTTTTGGCTTCCATTTGATCTTTTTTGACTATTTGTTCTTCTCCTAGCTCCTTAATACTCTCCAATATGACAACATCCCAATTCACCTTCCCACCAACCTACAACTTCCCCCCCTTCTTCACCCCGCAACCAAACACAACAACCCGCCACTCACAGCTTGAGAAATGGTCTTCTCTAATCCAATCCTGGTGTCGGCATCACCGTCAATACCGTCTCTCCCTAATCGACGCTGTTGAAACCCCTCTCTTCCATAACACAGCGCTGCGTAAACGCCTTGATCTGCGCGAGGCCCGCGCGGTCATCGACTGGATGACTAAAAGCGAAGAGGAAGGCGGCGGTGGGCGAAGAGCGGAGTGGATCTCTGATGCTGGAGGTGCGTCGTCTTCGGGGGGCTTGGGAAATGGTGCTGGACAGGGGCCGAAGGCTGTTGCGTGGATTTGGTGGAGGAGGCCCGAGGAATGGGCGGATGTCTTAGTTGAGTGGGTTGAGGGCACTGGGCAGAAGGGATCAGTTCTGACGGTCTATGAGCTTATTCATGGGGAGGGAGCCATGTCGCAGGGTGAGATTCTCTCTTTGGTTTTTTTTTATTATGGCGTCTAATTCGCGTCTACAGAGTTCCATGGCATGGATACTGATGTCATGCTGCGCTCGTTGAATGTCTTGGTTAAGAGGGGCAAGGCACAGATTTTTGGTGCTGAGGGCCAGGAGGGTGTTAAGTTCTTTTGAAGAGCTCAAGATGAGGTGATGAGATTTCTCTACGGGATAAATCGTGGCTATTCGTGACAAAACAAAGCGCTTCTCATGTGCAGGTCCAAGTACATGTCAAATCACGTCGCCAATACTCCAAACTTATACACAAAATCCATATTCCTGGGTTGAAAGCCCTAAAAGGATGAGGGGTGTGGACTCAATACCTTGGTATCAGTCTACTCGTCCGTGTTCTCGATCATCTCCTCGGTCAGCTCATATTGGTCGGCGGCACGTGTTTCCTGCGACATGGCCATGTCCAGGAGCCAGTCAACTCGGACAATCCGTGGAGTCTTCTTGATATCAAGTGCTAATTGGCGGAAACGAGGCCAGATTCGACCGTGATTAGCTCCGGCGCTGCTGAGGAGAAAGACATCCTTACGAGCAGGGTTGTCGTCTTCCGCTTCGCTTTCGTTGTCGCTCTCCTCCCGCCGAGAATGGTTTGATATAGCCAGACGACCACGGAAAAGCATGCACTCCCCTCCGTTTGTTTCAACAATAGATTTGAATGCATCAAAGCCTCCTCGAATGTCCTCGACGCAATAGATGCGATAGCCCTGCAGCATCTTATTCTTGTTCTTCTTTGCGTTTGTCGTGACAGAAGACAGGTTAAAATTGTACTTCTTCTCGGCTTCTTTGTCAGCCAGAGGGAAATCGGAGGGGTCAAGCAGCTCCTCCTTCTTTAGGCAACTGGTGACGAAGTCTGTGCTCACGATCGTCGGCGCATACGCGAGTGCGTTGACGAATTTGGTGGTTCGCAAGATCGACGGTGCGGCCAAATGAGTGCATCGTCGGGCATCTTGGACCACCAGTATACCAAGATCTCGAAGGCCTCGCTGTGCAAATGTCAGTAGCTTAGACAAGTCAAGTTCATGATTGCAGTAGCCAAACAAACCTTATCTGCATCCTCTTTCTTCTCGTTGCCCTTGCCTACCCATCTCTGATAGCCAGTAATCAACAAGTGCATAGCAATTGGTGGCCGAGACTTTTTCTGTCGTTTGGTCTCTACTGCCTGCTCGCCTTCGCTTTCATCCTCGGCTTCAAGTGAGGCACGCTTCTTGTTCTCTTGAACCCGGCCCTCGTCTGACTTTCGTCTGCCACCATAGATAACACCGCCCACTCGTTTTCTTTCCTTTTCGTACAAGGCAAGATCTGGGGCATATTCATGCAGTCGGGCAGTTGCTGCATCTTTTGACTTACGGCTACTAGTCGACGACGGGGTTTCGTTTTCTTTGCCCTCGGACATGATTCGAGTTCGTGCGGGTGTCTGGATAGGTCGGTGCGTCTTCCCATTGCCCTGCGGAGTACCGTGCGAAGTTTCCAGGGCATCCTCATTAATCTTCCGTTTCTTCTCAGCGGGAGGCTGCACTGAAATCATATTTTGCTTCTTGCTCTGCATTGCGCGCCGTGGGCTATGAGCGACGGTCTCCCCGGACGAGAAAAAGACCTGTTCCAAAACATTGCGATCGAGCTGGGTCTGGCCTGCGACTTCTCCGAGATTTGTTCGCAGAGGGAAATGGGTATACCTCGGATTTGAGGCTGGCTGTAGCTTCCATTTTGCATAGCTGTCTTCTAGCCACAAATGGTTGACAACTTCAAGGCCCCATTCCTTCGCTGCATTGCATTTCTCACTCGTTCCATGTGCCGTAATCAGATGGGTATTTTCTTGCTTCAATGTTTTAGTACATTCTGCACCTGCTGCTGCGACCAAGTTCTCCATGTAGATTCTTGCTTCGCCAACATAATTAGACAAGCTAATCTTCAAGCCTTCAAACCCGGGAATGGGAGTTCGTGAGACTGGGTAATGAAGAAGTCGTCTGAGGGGTGAAGTGTATGTGTTGAATGTCATGAGGCGGTAGAGCCATGCGAGACTCCCAACGTCTATATTCAGTCGCGATGCCGTGCGGTACGCAAACCCTTCCCGATAACGACAAATTAACATGTCTGCCCCATCAATATTTGATGTTATTTTGGCACCGGCTTGTTCGAGGACAGCTTGGATTGATTCCTGCAAATGCGAGCCAATTCCAAGATCCGAAGACAGCATGACAGACTTCCCTTCAAAGACACTCCGTTCACCTGGTTTAAGCGGCGAACTGGATGGCGTGGGCAGCTTAGCTGGATCTGCTGTTGACGCACCGACTAAATCCTTATTCTCTTGCCATCGGATTGGAGTTTCAGGACCAACGCGCAAGATCTCTGGGTCTGGAAGTGTATACGGACGTTCGTCGATTCGTCGGCCAAGTTTAAGGCAGTCATCAAACCTGTTCTCAGTCAGCGAGGGTCTCTGGATAATGTGCCATAAAACTCACCAGTGCGGTAGTACAATCTTCACATTCAATTTCTTCGTCTGGACGAAGCGCGCCTTGTCGGAATCGGCTGTGAGATCCACCAAGTGTGTAACCATCTGAGAAATTCTCGGTGCATACAATCCACCTTTTGCAATCACACCACCTACGATTGCATCCTTGTCTCCGTCAGGTATGTCACCACAGGTAACCACCACATCGTTCATGAACAAACGCGGGTCTGGGCTGTATTGGCGGGGATTCGCCAATTTTCGCTTCATCAGTGAGTTACTCACCCACTGTGGCTTTACCACAGGGATCAGCGCATCGCAGGCGGTATCGTAGGCTTCGAAATCAATTGTGGTAGAGATCAAATGGCTGAACTTGGCCAAATCGGGGACCTCGGCACCGGGTTGAACAATCAGGGGCTCGCCTCCATGTTGCTCGAGAGTGGTTGCGAGCTAGACGATTATATTTCGTCAGTCTGGTTCAGGCCGTACTAGTGGCAGGGAAACACGTACCTGCTCCGCGGAGTCTGTCGAAAGATCCTTGGAGCATAAAATGCAGAGGCAACAATGCTCGAAGAGCTTAGATTCTCCGTTTTCGGCGACCATGGCCAAAGTTATGGATGAAGTATGCGAGTGTTGGAAAATCCCCAGGAGAGTTGCATCCAAATGTAAAACGAAAGGCAATCGCGGACGCGCTCACGCGTGTCAGGAACGCCGGATCACGTGCACGGCGGGGATTAGATTCAGATAGGTCGAGTTTGATGTATCTCGTTTGTTATTTTGTTTGATTAAGACACTCGAGTTTGATCCTTTTTCATAATACTCCGTATTTTATGTACTACTATGAAAACCCCTCGATCTTTATATGTTGTACTCCGTATATTCGACTCTTTGGATGTTAAATAAGGAACTCCTACAACGGAAGGCTACATTACATGTCTGTTTGGTATAATCTGCCAAATGTTGGTTTAATTTTAACTTCTGATCTCGCATTTGTGGCTCTAAATACAACTATCTTCATAAATATAGACGATACTTGTACAACGTACTTATGCTTCCTCCCAGATTTCGTTTGTATACATTGGGCGGTGTAATTCTGCCAAATGGGTATAGAGCTCGAGACCTTGCACGCTTCACCCTTCGGGGCATATGGTCAAATGAAAGTGTACAACATCCAGGGAAGATTTAAACACCTTACACTAAGGCTGACACGCTCAATCCAAGAGAACATTTGGAAGCTCCCTATCTCCCCCTTATCGAGGTTCTGTATTGCGCTTGGACGGTGTGTAGGTCCTTTACAGCCGTTTGATTGTCTCGGCGTGGTGAGACCTGAACGTCTGCATGTCCATAAAGACCTAGAAAAACAGGTAAAAGAAGTACTTTTTCAATCATAAGATGGGATTTTTAGTATTCAATGACATTGGACTCGATCTATCCTCTCGATCAGACAGGCTCGAGGCGCTTCAGACATGTTTCAGCTAGTTTGCTCAGAAACTGCTTTTTACGGCGACCAGTTGCGAAACACCCAAGGCCTAACTAGCTGCAATTTCCCTTTCTCCATATCAGTCACTTTCTTCGAGCATAGGGCCATATGCCGCATCCAATCTGCTTGATGGTAGATACAGTCCAGCGAAGATATCAGTGACAGCGTCAACTGGCCACTCCTCTTGGTCCTCGGGCTCGAAGTCAACTTCAGACACAGGTTTGGACACAATCTTGCAATCAGATCCAGATTCAGATGCAAAATCAGGGTCATCATTGGAGTCATCATCAGAGAGTTCCACATAGTCATTGGCATCAAGTGTTGATGGCGCAGCCAAGATCATCAGTTGATTGGTAGGAAGATAGGACCCGCACTTAATATTATCAACGTACTTTATCTTGGGTTCTTGCTAGAAGTATACTTACTGCATAAGACGGGCCTTGCCCAGGTCGGTGAAATTGGATTCCGTACTCTGCAGCAAACTGGGCATCGGTGCGCCTGGTAGAACATATCAGTATATGACCCCCGTAGAGTAACAGAAGAGACCCACGCAATTTCCTCTAACGTATCACAATAGTAGCCGATCTGAGAGGTAGAGACGACCTTTTCCCTAGGTTCCTTTAAATAAAGGGCATCGCGCCAACCTCACATCAATACCCAACGCGTTATCGCATTATTACCAGCAATTGTTTCCTTGACAGTTACGATGCCCCACCTTCTTAACACCGTAACTATACACTATCAGAGAATACTCTGAATGTACAGAGTGCAAAACAGAATACGCACCGGCATCAGCGTGTCGATCACGAACATGACGGCTGAAGGTTGCCCGGTTGCTGAAACTGTCTCCGCACATCTGAGTGCCTTGAATCACGATGTCGCAACTATTTTGGTTAGCCAGTATTTGAGAAATTGAGGATCACATGTTGTACATGAAGACATGGCAACGATTCAGAGTGACCAGGGGGGCTTCTGGCATATGAGTAGTAGTAGCAAGAGCAGTAATAAATTGTTCCATAGTTTGACGTTCGGCTATCAATTTTAGTCCTCGACCAGGATTATTACTTGGAATAGGTCCTATGAGGCTTTAATACACTGCCGCTGCCAGAGCAAATTACCTATATTCTGTACTCACCGTGTGCGTAGCCCCAAACTGGATGTGGGTTCTCTGCATTCAGTACACCGGGATGGAGAAAGTCACTTTTAGATAACTGTGGCCAGGCTACCTCCATCCCGTTCCGATGGCTCATGGACGGACGACTGCAATGAAGATGTAAATGGAGAAAGATGGGCAGGGCATAGTGATGGCAAGGAATGAGAAAATGATGACCATCGTGGGAGGGTCTTTATAGACTTTGTACATGTATAGTGGCAAACAAGAAGTAGCATGTCTGGATGAGGTCTTGTTCATGCAGGTTTTCTATTGCTTCCACCATATTACGGCCGTCTCCAACCAGCAGTGCACCACAGGTTTCCCGTGATAAGTTTGTTAGACAGTCTTATCTTTGTGCCCAGTCATTTGGTAGTTTGCTTCCGAGTTCCTACAAAGTACTACACACATTACATACTACATGTGTATGTGTATGTACCGGATTTTAGGCCACAGTCGCGAATTTCCCGATCGGGGTGCCCGCCGCTTTATGAGGGCGATCAGGTTCCTGCTCACTGAGTATTCACAGCACAGGTGATCACTGTACAACATAAGTACCTAGAGTATACTTAGTAATGTAAAAAAAATATTGTTTAGTACTTAGGGTGTGCTTAGTGGGTGCTTAGGGTATGCTCAGTGAGTGCTCAGGTTTACTCAGTGAACACTTAGAGTATGTGACAGAAATCTGGCTGTATGAGATGTATTGTGCAAAATGACAGATAGTTATGTAGAACTCTAACTAAAATGATCAATTTGAACAATCTCTAGGGCTGTCCACTGCGGACACCGATGACTAACTGTAATATACACTTTTGTATGGTATGCCTAGTACTCGAAGTCACACGATGTCCGGGGTAATATGCCAGGTTTCAGCAATATAATTCAACGTAGTATTTGATAATTATCATTCCGAAGGAAGACCGGAGTAAGATACTCAATAATACAAGCAAATCTCCATTCTTTGCACTGAAGTACGCTAAGACTTAAACTAATTACAATACAGTGGATATGTTATAGTAACAGAAAACGAAATCGTCCTAAAGAAAAAGTACAACATAGCAAATTGTGCTTGAGGTTTAGGCCGACCAAAGCGGCAAGTATCAAGTTTCCTAATATAGGTAAATCTGGTGCCGCTATAATACCCTGCGGAGCGTCCAATGTGGCGCCGGTCGGGGTGGGGCCGATAGTCTGATCGACAAGCATTCACAGCCTATAGGTCTACGAATATATCACAGCCTACCACCTATGGCGAGCAAACGCCCTCGTTCGGATTCCCCAGAGGCATCCTTTTGTCGCCCCTGCCGCAAGGTCACGGAGCCAGACCCGCCTCCCCCAGTCCCGTCTGAGGATTCAATCTTCTCGGTCCAAACAGATGTGTCGGAATCCACGCGTGCAGCAAATCTAACCGCAATGCTTGAGCGTATTGATCGGTACACCACAAGTGCGGAAAGACCCCACGATGAAATCCTCCAAGCATCCCTTAGAAATTTCCTCGAGATGTTGCCACCAGATGGAGGCGCCGAGCTCTTGAAAGACCTCGATAGCAAGCCAGGAGACGAAGGCCTATATGAGGTTTTCAGTAACCTCTACACTGGCCTGAGATCCCGGAGTAAGTTATGATCCCTGACTCAGTCTTGAAAAAAAAATGATCAACTTATGAATCGGACTACTTAGTGATGTCGCGCTCAAAGCCTCCCTCGATTACCCCATCTCCGAACCCAAAGCGGGGCGATCATGCCGAAGCACTTAGCGCGAAGATGGATAAGCCAATCAGCCGCGACCGAAAGTTCAAAACAGCCTTGCTAGCGAGAGATGGATACAAGTGTGCCGTGACTGGGCATTTTGACCGAGGACGATATGAAGAACTTGGTTTGGATTCGCCCGATCTTAATCCTACGAATACACAAGGGGCTCATATAATTCCCTTCTCATATGGATTTTGGAACTCAAGCCAGGTAAGATAACTTTCTCTCTAAGGTAGTTGATATGAATGCTAAGTTTTAAATAGGGCCTACCTCCCGATATGGCTACTGCTTGGGAAATTTTGTACCGGTGCTTTCCAGCACTCCGACGCCTAAGATTCAACTGGGAAGATATCAACAACCTTGAGAATGGAATCACTATGGCTGAATGGATCCATTCAATGTTTAGAACATTTCGCCTTGCTTTTAAAGCAACAGTTAGCTATTTATACCTTTCAAAACAAGGCTAGGTACTGATTAAGAGGATACAGGAAGTCCCCGATCAATATGATGTTGAGACATTTGGACCGATCGGCAATGTGTATCGCAATATGATTCACGATCGGATCACTTTCACAAACCACGACTCAGCGAAGGACCATAAGCTTCCCAGTCCAATCATACTAGAGTGCCATTACATTCTAGCAAAAATTCTTAATGCTTCCGGTATGGTCGAGGCATTCGATCATGATTTTGATATATGGGAGGCCGTAAAGGAATCAGTCCATAGCCTCCGCGAAGACGGGAAGACGGATATTGGCAGTATCTTAGGATTATCATTTTTGTGCGATGATATTGCTCGATAGGGGCCCCCGGATTACAGTGAGCTGGATCCTTATATTTGTATGGTTTTGAAGATACATAGCTATTCATGACAGCAAATTAAGGAGCAAGTTCAACTTCAAGTTAATAAGGAATCCTTACAGCGCTTGCTAATGTTAGAAGGGGGATAGTTTACTAGATTGAAATTTTGAAATCGAGTTAAGCGAATATTAGCTTTTAGGATATAACATAGTTAGATAGAATATTTAAATCAATGAAACCCCTCAAAAATGTGTAGACTACAACAGTGATTGAATTATTATCTTTGGATATCTCAGTTGATACACTTCGACGTACCCTAGCTCGGAGGGGGTATAACTGGCGTATTGCGCTTGGGAGACCTGATATAAAGGATAGGAATATCTCTGCGCGTCTTGAATGAGCACTTGAGCACGTGAATTAGACCCGTGAGGATTGGTGCCGAGTAATTTGGACTAATGAGACTTGGGTAACTCCTGGATATCACCGAAAGATACGAGTAACGAGACGTGCCGATGAAGAGAGATACCCTGATTGTCTTCGACCACGACGCCGGGGTAACGGGGGCTAGATGTTTTGGGGGTCGTTTCTTGGATCTGAGAAAGGACCATGTCTCTTTTGGGAGAAGGAATGGGGCTGGATAAATGGTGAATCTTATACTGAACGGATTGCTCCTTTAATTGAAGCTTCTTCCGTTTAAGAAGTGAGAAAGATCCGATGGCTATGCACGATAATGCTCCTGGACATGCTGCTAAAGAGACATTGGAGTTCTTCGAGGCACTTGGGGTCACTGTGATAGAATGGCCTGCTAAGTCCCCTGATTTAAACCCTATTGAGGAGGTTTGGAATTGGATGAAGGACTATATCGAGAGGAAGTATGGGGATAAGCACTTTCCTTTGTCGAAGCTTCGTGGGGTGGTGCGGGAGGCCTGGGATGCTGTGCCGGAGCAGTTTCTATCTGATCTAATAGATAGCATGCCATTAAGGTGCTAGGTAGTTATTGATGCTCAGGGGGGTGCTACTACCTTCTAGTATATAGCAATTGATGGTTGAAAATATGGATTATATCTCTCGTAATTTGACTTAGTGAAATAAGAAGAAATTGAGGGTTGAGAACCCTGTTTTTTGAAAAATTCTCGTAGTATTATTCTGTAAAAATACTATATAAAATACTACACTAATTATGCGCTAGTAAAAATGGGTGGAGGTGGGTGAATCTTTATGGGGTAGACTGTTGCTGACCGACTCAGACCGAGTATACCTAGCTAGTGATATTTAATAATCTTAAGTACTAAGTATTATACGAAAAATACAGAGGATAATATAATAATGTATACCCCTTAAGATCATAAGTCTAGGTATATTTGTATTATTTGATATCTATTAAATATTTACGAATATCTAATAGATATTAGGTTTATATCCAAATCTTAAAGCTGCGGACATGGATTGTGGATCGTGCTGTAGCCTACTCCTAGCTAGAGGCGAAACAATCGCCATATTAATGACGCCAGCCTTTCGTTGAGGGGATAACGGTCAAGAGTGCTGGGTGAACAACTGCATTAGGATGGGGCTAGCGTGGTACATTTTATTAAGGTAAGCTGCTGACTTGGCTGCTCTCAAAGGCTGCTCAGGTCACGCTCAGTGAGCGAGTTCATCCTACTTGTATAATGGCCAGGCGATGCCCAGTGAGCAAAAAGCGGCTAGGGGTGAGCACTAAAGTGGAAAGGGAAAGCCATGTCGCGCGGCCTAGAATCCGGTGTATATGTAGTACCTATGTAGGTTTGGTTGACATTCGTAGGAATAGGGGTGGCTTAGATAGGAAAGAACCACCCAGCTACCTAGCAGAGGAAATCCGGTATGCACAAATGATATAGACAGCCTCAGACATACATTGGGAGCAGTCACTCAACTGGACCTAAAGTCTTGCTACAACGATCATAAAGAAAATTGGTATGCATGCTTCCGCTGCTATGTACGAATGAATATGTAAACCAAAGAGCCGGGGAATATCAACAATAAAAACGAGGCTCAACTCGCTCAGACAACCACCAAGTTAGATGCAAAAAGCAAACAAGCTAAGAAACGAAAATCAAGCTGCCATCGTCAAAACATACGAGGTGATACTATCCATGCGCTCAGTCGTCAACTTCAAGCTGACAGTCAACAGCTCACGAGCAATACGCGGCTCCTTATCCTGTAGTGCTTTCCACTGCACCCCTGTCAAACACCAAGTCACACAATCGCGCTCGGCCTTGACCGTCGCTGTGCGGCGCGTATCACTAAAGAAAGGCAGTTCGCCGCACGGTCGACCAGCGACAATGAGCTCGAAGTAGCGGCCCTGTGGGAGGTCGTAGCCAGCGCGGAGCATGCCCGACTCGAGGAGGTAGAAAGCGTGGGGGGCGTCGCCTTCGTGGTACAGGACTGTGCCGGCGGGGTAGAATTCACGGGAGAAGTAGGGGCAGGCGGGGAACCAAAAGTCTTCATTTTCGGTTGAGAGGCCTTGAAAGGTTTGGAGGAGGAGGGGGAGTGGTTGGCGCATAGCGGACCAGGCGGGAGAGGCCATAATGGCTGTTTCATGAGCTTGGATGGTTGAGGTCGCTACGCGCTGTAAGTACTGACGGCGGGGTGAGCTGACGACATTGTCGGCTAGGGTGGTGGGTTTGGGCCCCGAGGGCACGGGGACTGAGGCGGGGACTTGGAGGAGCTCAGGGTTTGCAGTTGGGTCGGTGGGTGTAGTGAGTGCTTCCTGGTGGCTGTAGAAGACCTTCAGGTAGTTGTTCTCGCAGAACTCAAGCGCTGAGTTAAGGTCTTCGAAGATTGGCACGCCAGACTCTGGCTCGAAGAGTCCTACGTTTTGTAGAGACTTGCCTACATCACCTTCGACATTCAAGCCGGAGATGGCTGTCTGCACGTTGCGCTTTCGGAGAACGCGGTTGATGCGGGTGAATGCTTCCGCGGCTGAGAAGTCGAGTCCGTAGACCCGAGAAAAGTCGAGAATGAGGAATCGAATGGGACGCCGGTCGAAAGCTTCCTCCTCGATCAGGCCACGCATGGTGTTCTCGACGTTCACGATGGTTCCAAAGAAGAGATACCCACCAAGCTTGATGATCAGGGTTTGCTGTCCAGCCTCACGTAGGAATTGCTGTTGGATGGGAGGACGTCGGACCGTCGACCCGGAAATTTCGCCCGAGAATGTTGCTCGAATGGCGGATTTGCGAGATGTCTGAACCACAAAGTTCACGCAGGCCAAAATGATTCCAATGAAGATTCCAACCACGAAGTCCCATGCGCCCATGGTAACAACGATAATGACAACGGTTAGATATTCAAGCCGGGTGAGTTTTCCCCATGTGTCCACCAACGCCTCTTGCAAAAGCTCAATGCCTAGCAAGAAAATCAAGGCGCCGACAACCATAATGGGAATATAGCCGATTATGACTGGGCCAATGACCATAATGCCTGCAGTGGCTGCGGCCAACATCAGACCGGCCAACCGAGATGATCCCCCACTTGCGATGAAGAGAAGACTATTGGTATAAACAAGATAGTTCTACTTTCGTCAGCTCATTAATCACAGCGCTATAAATGGCGGTCACATACCTGAATGCTTCCTGCAAATCCTGAAAGTGCATTCGTCACGCCATGTGCCACGAGCTCTCTGTCGACATTGAGATTGTCTTCACCGGTAGATATGCCGAGCGCAGGTACGTTAATGGGCACATGAAGCACACCAAAGAAGGTCAAAGCAAACATGGCCGGGATGGTCTCACCAAAGGCAGTCCAATTGACCGCTGACAGATCTGTAACGAATTAGCATGGCGGCGCCGAAGTATCGCAGCCAATCGACTCACCATAAAGAGTATAGAAATGGTACCACGGATTGTTCGAAGACGGGGCATCGAAAACCCATCCATTGTGGCGCAGAGCACCCATGGAGATCCTGGCGCTCAAAATGACGATGTAGAACACTACAGCAACAGCAATGAAGTATCCGCCAACAAGGAAGTTTGAACGAACAAATCGTTTGAGAACAAGAAGGCCAATTGCAAGGAATAAGGGTATTATCCAAAGAGGGAAAGTATCAAGCTGGCACAGTTTCTGGACCGTGGGGAGGTTGTACTCAAAAGACCCAGGAAGCCGGGCCGAAACTTCCATTCCAGTTTGTAGAAGAAAGTAGCCCACGCCACCGATGCACCCGATGAGAATATGACGGGGAAAGAACCCTATGAGCGAGCCCAACCCACAGACACCCATTAAGAAGAACACCAAGCCGGTGAGGATCGAACTTGCCGAGAAGGCTAAGATGGTCGTTGCAATCACTGATTTCGGGTTGTCCTTGCCGATTGAATTCATGATTGTGAAAGCCATCTGGTGGAAGAAGGGTACTACTTCAATCATCTCACTTCCTATTCCTCCTTTGAAGATCGAGCCTCCACAAGAGAATACCACTTGGGAAATAATGGTGCTGACATAGAACATCGAAATTCCGTCAGTTCCCAGGTGAGCAAAGAGGGGTTCTCCAAGAGGAAACAGGATCATTCCATAGGATAGGGCATCAAGAATGTTTAGAAGTAGTCCCAGCAATACGGCAGGAACCAGACTGGCGGGGTAGACCACAGCCTCTTTCCATATAGCTCGTCTATTCCATGACTTTGGATTCGACAGGATCCGAGTATAGTGAGTGGCAGATGCAATTCCTTTCGTTATTAGGGTTGGAGACCGCTTGACAGCCACTCTTTGGTTCTCGATATCGCCTGAAATTCCATAATGTTGTATAGATTTGGATCGTGATTTGGATAATAACGCGGTGTGCTCAGTGTCTCTTTCGAGTTCCTCGTGGGTGTCCGGTAGTAGGGGAGAGGAGATATCATCGGTCTCGGGTTGTGTGACCTGGTCCTCGACCGTATCCGTCAATGGACGCCGAATCATCTCTGTCAGGGCCGAAGAGCCGGAAGAGGAAGTGGGATCGATAGAGGCATATCCCGGCTCCAACAAAGCTTCCTCCGCGGCATGATGAGAGCTTGTAGCTTCATCCTCGGAGTAACTTGTAGAAATATGGCTGCTGTGGAATATATCAAGACTGGGGGGTAAGCCGGGCCCGTCCCTCAAGTGGGATTTCTTATTCAGCGAGAGGCCATAGGTAGCGAGTTCTGCGGTCTGGTCACGGAGACCATCTGAAGCATAATGAGCCGGGTCTACGATAGGTCGAAGGTCAGTAAAAAATCACGCGCTGACTCTAACAGTACATCATGCACAGTGACCTACCCATATTGTTGTTGAAGGACCGGTGGTAAAATGAACGTGTTGGTGTTCTCGTTGTCGATCCATTGTAACTTGATGCTTCCGCTCCCATTGGACCGGGGGGGCTGCCTAGGTTTGCATGTTCCACCAGCGTTTCTGACGGGGCGTTACCCTGGATGTCGCGGTCAAACATCAGATTGCGTGACAGCGCTGATGCGCGAGAGTCACGACGGCCGCGAGGTTGCAGCACCGCCATATTGTTTCGCGCAATTGCGGTCCAGCTAAGTAAAGGCGCCGAAGAGTTAAGAAATTCGGAAGATAACCGGGAGCACTAGCGCATGGGGCAACCGTTTGGACAAACAAATGACGCAATCGAGATGAGCATTGGAGAGGGGCTTAATGAGTTATATAGAAAGAAGCAGTTATCAACACAAATATAAATTAGCAACAAGATAGGCGTTGGAGGAAACCTTGGAAGATCTACCGGAGTTTTTTGACTAAACGTTCCTTATCTCTTAACTGTCAAGCTAAACCACATCCGGACTGATACAGATGAAGAGGTCCGTGCAGAGCCCTGGAAGAAACAGCCATGTGGATAAGCAACTCTCTCTTGGGCTCCTTATCCTGTCTCTTCACTTGCACTAGTTTTAGACTAACTTAACTAACTCAACTTGTAAAACTAACTATGCAAATTAAAATAGTATGCAGCAAACTGCAGCTCCGCTGTCGGAGCACTATACGCTGCATGATCGACGGAACCATGCAGCAGAAGCCTTGTTATTCCTTGCATAATGCTATAAGCCAATCATTTATAAGAACATTTACCGATATTTGCCGGACATCTTACCAGGTTTATAACAGTCTAAACAGATCTAGATTCTACTCTAGTACTCTACCCCACTGACCTTTTGCCATAGGCTACTCTAGCTCTAGAAGATACATTCGAAAGAGAGAGAGAGAGAGAGAGAGAGTAATAAAAAAATCCATTAAACTAGTAGCCATGCACAATAACCAGACTTGTGTCACACCATTGCAATGCAGAAAATCATCATTTTGGCCGTTAGATCTAGACACGCTAACGGCGGGGGGTATCTCAAAGTACATGGTCCCTTCATAAAACCACTGTAGATATCCAACGCCAATTCATGTTTCTTGTACTCATATAGAACCCGAAAAAGCCAGGTAGTTCCGACTCACATTCAAGTCAACCGCTCCAGGAAGCCCTGAGCAATCAGCCGCTCCACATCACCTTGACGAACATAAAGCTGACTGTTCTTGGTCAAGTTGATCACACTGATCCGGAATTAGCCGCTAAATCCTCAGACGATGCCAGGGGGGAAAAGAACATACCCATATTCGGTCTGAATCTCACCAGCATCCTTCAACACCCGTACATCAATAAACAAATCCTTCGGTGGCTCTAGCGTACCCGTCAAATCCACATCTGTCCACTGGCCCTTATATGCAGCAAGCATATCCCCATACTGACGGAAATACTCCTCCTCTTCAGGACTCAGCGAGCTATGCCCGCTATCCCCGAGAGTCGTATGCTGAGCCACCCCACTGTCCTCGGACGGCTGCTGCTGCTCAAGGATATCCACCCCCGTCCAGCACAGCTCCTCGAGCTTCTCTGTGCGTACGCGGTGGTACGCGAGCAGGCATCGCTTGTTTCGGCGCATGCACAGGTGATCGACGAGTAGCGCGCAGGCGATAGCTGGGTCGGCGGAGGGGTTGAATCCGCCCTCGAAGGGCTCTAGGAGGCGAGTGACATCACGATCGAGATCGCGGACTTCACGAGTTACTGCGCGCACGATCTCGGTTTGGTAAGGGGGTAAGTGGGCGAGGGATTGGGTCCGTTTGGCGTGTTGGACCTATCGCGGGTAAGGTGTTGGTCAGCGGGTTGTGTTCTCTCTTTTTTTATGCTATTTGGCGGCCGGTGTCTTGGTTTGAATTCTAAATTCTGAACGCCCAAAACGAGGGTAAATATGTAACCTACGTACCAATTTATTGCCGAGTTCGCCGTACATGGTGGTCACGCGGTCGGGGTCCAGATGAGAGACGCGACTTTGATCCATTTCGGCGAGCGCCAAGATTGGTTCTTAGTCAGGTGGAGTGATCGGCGCCAAGGTCAAGTATGGAGTCACTTTTTGGGTAAAGGCTCTAGATCCTCGAAAGAGACAGATGGGATAAGTAAATTGGAAGTGACAGCTCTAGTATATTGAATAATGTGTTGGGTTCATGTTTCACAAGACAGTCGAAGAGGAGGGGGAAAGGCAAAAACATCTGGAAGGAGCACAATGGCTTCATTTTTAGACGAATCGGGGGAAAGTAACCAATGGGATTATTCCTCAATGATAACAAAAAGTGAGCAATTATTTACACTACTATCAGTACTGCATAGAAGCCCTCATTTTGTTGTATTCAGCTTCTGTGATCGGCTCATACTTTGCAGCTCCTTCACCAACACATGGAATGCATTCAATCACCGAGTCAGGATCCGGTGCCATGAAATACGGAATAGAGAACCGTCTACGAGTGGTACGATTGGTCCCTTCAAATCGATCAGGCAGAGGTGGCAAAGTGACTCGATGGCTTGTAGACCTCAGAAGATCTATGTAAGTCAGCGGTTGAGAGCAGACCAGGAACATAGATCTCAATTGACGAACCATTACTCCACCTCTGCAAAAGATCCCCCACATTCATCACAATAGCATTCTTGATAGGTTTTGCAGAGATAAATGCTCCCGGTGATGAAACATCCTCGACTTCCAACCCACCACAGTCATCTTGAAACAGCAAGGTGATCGAACTCCAGTCGGTATGCGCAGGGCATCTGGCTGCACGCCCTGTCTCAATTTCTTCTGCCGCAATAGGCGGGTAATGTAGCAAGCGTAGCTGGTTGTTATGACCCGAGTGTTTCTCAAGCAGATGATTATCATCTAGCTCCAAGCCAACCGCAAGCGCTTGTAGGATCTCCCCTCCGACACGGAAACACTCCCAGTAGAAGCGCTGCATGAAGTCACGAAAACCGGGGAGACTATGTTCAGGCAGCCATTGGTTAGGCTGGGTAGTAGTGTTGTCGCTTCCTATGTCGTAGCTTTCCTAGGGCAAGTCAATGAAGCCCAAAGTTATATTATGCATACATAGACTCGGAGCTAATTGGAAGGTACGAGACCATGGATAAACACTGCAGGTTCTCACTTTGATGTCTGTAACTTCTCTCAGCTGGTTCGTCTTTTTCTCGTCGTCACCGGTGCTCATCGCCTGTGACACCTTCTCCAGCCCGGGCCAAGAGTACCCTCTATGAACAGCCCATCCCTCTGGATGGGGCGCTTTGAGTTTCTCATCTAGTGGCAGTTCGAAGAATAGCTTTGACCAGTCAAATGCCTCGTCTAACATCGACGGTGGCAATGAGTGGTTGACTATGTACACGAACCCCACTGTTTTGCAAGCGGCGACGATTTCTCGCGCGATTCGCTGACGACTGGACTCCGTGTTCCAGCCGGCAAAGTCCACGACAGGGATGTTGGGGGACTTGGTGGAGGCCATGGCACGTTGAGGTTCTAGTGTAAGCGTGTGAGGGCCAAGAAACAAAAGACAGCCTTGAAAGAAGACAGTATAAGGGAAAAGCTCAGAAAGAGCGAAGGGTAAGTTTCGGACCTTTTGGAACTTTGAACACCCCTTACATGGGAGACAACTGGGGTACACTCCATTACCCCGCCTTAATCTCAAACTTCTATACAGAGTACAACATGTAGGACGGCAGCAGATCCCTGAAATTTCTCTACAAATACCGAATAAAACAATGCCCCATTTGTCAGCACCATACCTAGCATCACTATACGTAGCACCGAGCTAGGCACCGGGTCCTAAGACAAGACCTCCGCACTAGCCCATAAAGCCCAGGGCCCAACCCAACCCAACCCGCAAATGGGCTGGGCTTTGGGCCTGGTCCTTAGGCCCACCGGTGGGCTATGGGCCTAGGGTAGAAGCCCACTGGGCTTTAGTGGGGGCCCAATGGGCCCCAAACAGTACAAACATGCTAAGAATTTAGGTGCCAAGTAAAGTTGAACCCTCCCTTTTCTATCTTTTTAATTACGCTTCGTTTTACCTACGTTTCTAGGCCTTATTCCTAAGGTAATATTCTATTTATTTAACTAAATGATTTAGAGCTTATTATTAGTAATTTCTTAATATCACGTTTAAAAAAGCGAAAAAGCGCGTTTACAAAGAAATTCTAAAAATTACAGAGCTTTACTAGAAAGTAGTAGTACTCCCATCTAGATCTAAAATATATATCTAATATCATCCTCGAATAGATGAGGAGTGGCAGCGTCGACGACATAAGGGAGATATGTACTCCGTAAGACGGCTTGGGTCAGACATGACTTTGAGAAATCTTCAATAAGAGGCGCTACTATCAGAGGTAAACTTCGCCTAAGAAAGTCTGGTCTTATTAGCACACCTGCGTACGGGACTCCGAATGACAATTGGAAATGCGGCTAATATAAATTTCTGGTAACCAAAGGCCCGCAGGGAAGATTGAAATTTAGGGAATTTCAAGGTTCAATGGTATATCTAGGCACATAGAATTAGAAAATATATACTCCCAAATCATTCGTACACCATGTATCCGGCATTGATATTCTAAATCAATTGACTATGTTGTACATATATTAATTTATATATCAGAACCATGCCTGGTAGACAATTAGCCCCATTCTTACATATGTTGTACATTGACGATTCATATGAGTTGGGTCCGACCCCTTAAGTCTTTATAGCAACTACAGTTTTAGGCAAATATTACAAGACAGTGTGATCAATATTTGTCATTACCGAATTGTGGCTGCCTGTACTCCGTATAAGGCCCACATAACTTCAGATGACTATGCAGCAGTAAGGAGTTCCCATCTAGATCGACAATCGTATTGGGAAAATAGCAGGCAATTGAACAACTAGCGTCATTGGGTTGCATGCTTGCTACAGTTACATTAGTAACTTCCCTTTTTAGGCCGCTGAGCATGCTGAATAGAGACAACATTGAAGTGTGCATTCATTGGTCTCGATCCCTTTTCGACCTTATTGGTCCGATTCTATCGGCAATCTCCAACTCTGTCCATGAGACCTATCAGATCTACATATTACACCAATCAAATTGGTCCCTACCTAGGTTGTAATATTATAGATCAGTTCAGCTGAGCACCGCCTCAATGATAGATCTACATACTATATCTAGGTATGTACAACATAGGCTATGTCCCGGCAAGGACCAATCTTGCAAGGGTTTTGGATTCCAATAGAGAATCGTTCAGCTCTACTTTTTACGCCAACCAATTTGGTCCCCAGTGAAATCACAGGTAGAGGTGACATTGAACATA
Source organism: Penicillium griseofulvum (assembly GCF_001561935.1). NCBI lineage: Eukaryota > Fungi > Ascomycota > Eurotiomycetes > Eurotiales > Aspergillaceae > Penicillium > Penicillium griseofulvum. The sequence goes on from NW_024467450.1 coordinate 104,781, forward strand.
GCCTAGTGGGCATATAAAGTAGGGGGAATCTCACCCGTATGCGAAAACATCAACATCACGCAAAAACCGCCAAGCAGGAACACAAAATATGCTGTTCCGTACTTTCAAGTCGCTCGTGATCGCGCTAGCGTTCGGCGCTATCACCACGTCGGCACAGCACCTCGATCGGATCGCGAGCCGTCGCCTCACTGAGTATCAAATGCCGGCCACCACCCAGACGCATGAGTTTGCGCGCGTGCCGGACACGAACATAGTGTTGCTGTCGCAGATGTCTAACAGCAACCTCGTCAAGATCGAGCTGGATCCAACAACCGAGGAGCCCATTGCTCTTCACTCGTTCCCCATGGGAAAGAACAGTGATTCCGGGCTACATGGCGTGTGGCCATCGGATGTGTATCCCGGCAAGGTGTGGCTGTCGCTGCAGCTTGAGAACAAGCTGCTGCTCGTGGACCCCGGCAAGGATCTCCAGACTGCGCCGACCATCCTACAGACCATTGATATCCCGGCGCCAGGGAACGGGCCGCACTGCGTGTTTGAAATTGGCAACCGCATCTGGGCCGGCCTCAAGGAGGAATCTGAGCAGACAGGCAAATACTACGTGTTCTCGGCCGATGTCTCTGACCCGACGGACTACACATTGTACGAGTGTCTCAAAAGCCCCGTATTTATCAAGGAGGAGCCGATCACTGGACTGATATATGTTACGCAAGACACCGACTCATCTATCATGCGCATCAATGTCAGCACCGGCGAGACGGAGCAGCTGCCAATCCCGCCCAGCGTCGGCAACACTGCCGTCGGGATGATCACCGCCTACGGCCCCATGAATGGTGTGTGGTTCACTCTCGCTGGGAATGCCACTGGTGGCACTGGCACCTTTGGCCATATCGGAACCTCTGGCGAGATGAAGTTCTTCCAGCTCCAGCACCCACTCGGAGTTAATTCAGGTCTACTCCATCTTGCTGACGCGACGACCCACGATGTCGGCCCGGCCTTGTGGATTTTATCAACGTCGCTACTCAGCAACGATTCACCCGATGCCCTGATACATGTGACTTTTAACGACGATCTCACGTCCGTTGCCGACGAAGAGTATATTTCTATGCTCACTCAACACTCTAAGGTGCACCGGGTCGTGCCCTTGGATTCCACGGTTTTAGTCTCTGAGCTCAGCACCTTTACACTCGCCCAACTCCGCTACAGTAACACCGTTGCCGGGCAGTGGCTGCCAGCTGAGTCTGTCCATGGCAGTGCAGTTTACGCGGAGGCTAGTTGAAGATGAAATTTCCAGTGGGAAGCCTGTAGATATATATTTATAGGGCTAGGTTTATAGATGGATGCAGATGCATTACTTAATTACTAATCTAATCATACATTACACGTTGAAGTCTTGCGCATTTAGATCATAGTCAATTGGAAAGGACTTACCTGTGAAATCGCCGAATAAACAGCCGCATTTCCGTAACTTTGGACAGCTACTTGGGCCGCTGCCCTGTACGTGGGATAAGAAAGCAAAGTGGTTCAATGTAAGCACCCCGTTCTTTTTATCCATAAACTCGATCGGGGCGCCAAGCTTATAAAGTGGAGTGATTTACATAGGCTAGTCCCGATTAGGTATAGAAATGCTGTTCAACGACCCTCGAACAGGCTTCGATACTGTCACGGCAATATTGGAAGCTATTACAGATTGGGCAAGCAATATCTTGACAATGGATTGGTTCTATTGTAAAAACTAAAGAGGCTAACACAGAATAATCTGTCTGTAGGGAGAGGCAATAGCTGAATGGTAAAAAGCCCTAGTATGTTCACGGGTATACATAACTCAAAGTATAATCGCACCTATTCCCTTAATATTCTCAAGCTCGCATCCTATGTATACTAAATACCCCGAAGCTAGGTACAAACCGGGTTTGAGCTATTCTTAAGTATACTGTATAAATCTCTCAAGGGTTGCGTATGCGGTAGTGATATAAGATCGCGAGAAAATATGAGTGGCTGTACTCGTACTCGTATAAATAAGTGTAAGATCAAGAGGAGCGGTGCCCCTGGAGCCCTGGAGGTGGGGAAGTCTGAGCTGAGGTCTCTGTCATGTGACCCTGGGGGGGGGGGGGGGGGGGGGGGGTGTTGTTGGGTGTGTGTTGTTGTGGTTTGGGGGGTTGTTGGGGGGGGGGGTTGGGGGGGGTGGGGGGGTGTTACAAGTTTAAGAAGGACCTCGGGATGAGCCGAACTCAATCTAGAGGTGAGGCGACCAGGTCATGATGAATAACACACCGCAGCAAATCCTCAACATTGAGGATGCCCTGGTATCGGAGGACAACCCTGCGCGCCTCAATGGCCCCCTTGACTACGAACGCTGTGCGAGGCTACACAACTACCTAGTTGCGTATGGCTGGATGGCCCGCCATGGACAAGAGGCATCCAATCTCGATGAGCTAGCTAGTCAACCATTTGTTTTGGCGGACGAAAATATACAAGGTGTGCGCGAACGACTCCACCCGTCCGTGAATTCCTTCATAGGTTCGATATTCTCGCCTGAGTCTAGCTTCTTTTACTGGGTGTATGGTATCCAAATGATGTTGGTCGACGACATTTTTCCCGATGAGGAAAATGATCTAAACGATTTGGAACGATTTGTTGTTATCTATGACACTGTGGTTGATTTGGGCTCACATTGTGTCGGCGTCGTCTATGACCAACAGCTCCACCGCGCTGCTTTCCCAACGACGCTAGAAAACCTGGATAGCGTGCAGCCGATCCACGAGCATGAGGATATGTGGTTCCCGTTGGAAACGATCCTTACCAACTGGATTCATATGCTTCGAATCGGTAAAATCACGGCCGATTCGCCAGAGGGCGAGGCGCCCAAAGAACTGGCAAGATCCCGTTCGCAAATCGGGCTTTGGTCTTGGCTTCCATATTCTACTAGTCAGATCGATAGTACTGTGGCCGCGATAGATCGGTACTCGGCGGCTATCGAAGCTAGAATGCCCTCTAGATCGCTTTTACCTATCTCTAGAGATACGCCGCTTTTCACCGATGCAGAGCTTGATGCAGCGTCTATACCGGAAGAATGCTTCATTCGTTCAGTTCTGACGAGAGTGAAGACACCTCGTTTTAAAGCTATTGCGCCCGGCTTGGAGGTTCCGCATGACACTATGGCTTTCATTGCTCGGCAGAGGTTTACAAGGGTACCTCGCGACCATGGGGGATGGGGCGAGAATATTCCGCCCGTCCTTCTCTTTGCAGCTGCAGATAACAGCCGCACAGTCAGTTTCGGGGAGGAGATTCGATGGCTTTTCTTTGGGCGAGATGATACGGTATCATTTAACGGAAATGATCTTATTCCTACAGGACTCTATAGTGAGTCAGTGTGCCGGTGCGAATACGATACCGAGGAGGCTGGCTTCCGTCTACTACTACCTTTCCGAGATTACAATGCGAGAATGAGTGATGGGACATCAATTTCGTTAGGGTCTGTATCACAGCTCTTTCAGCATGGTATTTTCCATCCATTTGGTGGTGAAAGGCGGGCTCAGAGATTGGAGAGGTTGATAGATCGATGGAGAGAATTAGTAGAAAGTGGTGTTTGGACAGTTGGAAGGGACGGTGTGGAGGGAACAATTGATAGATTCCGTACAAACGCCTGGATGGATTATTGGATTGCTCCTGATTGGTGAGTTTCAATGATTGAAATACAACACAGAAATAGATGGAAAAGGGCGGGAACAGGCATAAACTGTGCAGATGACCTTTCAATGTATAACCTGGGATGCTACTGGACTCCAGGGTTGTTCACCTATTGGTACCTGATCGAATAGATCTTATCAGAAGTAACTATAACGGCTTGTACGTATCTCCGTGCCCAAATGAGTAACAAGTAGTGAGACATATATATTATATTGGCACTGGGACATAGGAACTTACCCGATCAGCCAAACAGTTCAGCTGCGGTAGTTGAGAGCAAAACTATGTCCTAATCTATGTTTTACTTATATTCTTGGAATTATTTTATTACATGATATCTTCGGTCATTAATAGAATCATAAAAAAAATTAATATAATCTGACTTGGGCTTTGGGTCTAGAGGGTCGGGCTGCGGTTGCTAGGGCATCCCGGTGGGCATCCCGGTGGATAATTGTGACCTGACTCTGGTAACTACATCATTTGTTCTTTAAACTCCGATCTGCCCTAAAATCTCAAATTCCCCCTTGGGACAGCAAATACCCAAGTATGTTCAAGTGCCGAGTCTTCAATTATACTCCCGACCGATGAAAATCTAATCTTACTCCTTTAAGTAGTTTGTTGACACAACCCCGACCTCGGATAACGCCTCCAACGACGAAACGAAGCATGAGAATAAACCACTAAACCCACCCAATCAACCAGAACCTCAAGTTAATTTCTCCAAGCCGACCATTCCAACCCCCGCCCAAAGACCCCGAGAATGCGGGCTTCCGGATGGATCTTATTTGCCGCCACATTCCTCACATCGACCGTCCACTCAATAGAGACGGCACCCTTCACCGAAGCAGAAGAAGCCACAGCCAACAAACGAGCCTTTGAAATCCTCCGCATTCTCAGACGAGCTGAAAACAACTGCCCGGCCGGCTTCACCCCTTGCACCGAACTGGGCAACGCCAACGCATGCTGTAAGCACGGGACGAACTGCTCACGGGATGACGCCAACAACATCGCCTGCTGTGCAAGTGGCGCAAGCTGTACCGGCAGTCTGACAGGTACGAAGACGACGGGTACAGGCACTGGCTTCATGTTCCCCGGCGGCGCATCCGCAACCCCCACTTCCGATGGTAGGGCGGGGTCCGTAACCGGGTCGACACTAGACGGTGCATACCCATTTATTGTTGTCCCGACAGCTTTCAAAAATGCTGAGACTTGCTCATCGTACTACTCGCTGTGTCGGTCTGAGTACACACAGTGCACTGGCGCGCTGATGGGCCGCTACGGTGTCACTATTGGCGGTGCCGGGGAGGGCAAGACGGTTCAGGCTGTCACGGCTGTGTCGCAGGCAACTTCCATTTGCTCAAGCCTGAGTGCGGATGCTTGCCATGGTCTTAATTTGGGGTACTGTGGCAGCGTTGCGACACAGACGGGTAATGCGGACGACACTGGGAATGATGCCTCTCCTGTGCGGATGTCGAGTCTCCATGATCTGGTCTTCGGGCTGGCGGTTGGGGTTGCGGGAATGTTTATATGATTCACGGATTTGAAATAATGCTTGAAATGCCTGCTTTTTGTTTGTACATCCTTGTTTTTCCCTGTGGATTTTCTATGATTTGGAGCAAGCAGAAACCTCTGGAATATATATATATTGGCTTTGAGCGGCAGCTCCGCCAATCTTCTCGGTACAAATGCTTTACCACATGTGTCCTATGTTCATAAAATTTATTCAACCATGGAAATGTTTGCCACTTTGCTCCGCCCATTCTAAATCTTGGACCATACATCAAAACAATTTGACAGTGTTTGGCAGGCTACGTATTGTTGTTCACTCCATGATAACCGGCTGGCACATAACAACAGTAATGTCATTGCTAGTGGAAGATTGAACCGAATAAGCACTCGACACCTTTTTAAAGTCGAGTCTCACTATCCATCCATGGATGGTATCATGGTCTCATGTAATGATCGCTTTTAGATCTGACATATTCATTATTCGTTTCTGGAAATCCCCCGTGATATTGGGGCCTGTTCGTATTCAGTTCTTGCATGGTACCTCCTGCTAGATATCGAGATACTTGGTCTTAGGGCTCTTAAAACATCGCGAGGTTTACCCACTTCGTCACTTCCAGTTCGCATGCCAGGTCATGTGGTCCAATTTACAATCCCGATCCAACCCATACGCAGGCTAAGAATCCCTCACAGCTTTGGCAGTATGCTCCACATTGGGGCCAAGGGTGATGATGCGGCGGACAAGATCGTGGATAGTCCGAAGCTCGTTTTAAACGTGGCCGATTTTGACGATGCGAAGAGCCTAGTCATGGATGCCCAGGTCCATCGATGGCCTAACATAAGCAGCTATCTAATGATAAGACACTAGCGGGCAGGATCTGTATCTCCGGTGGAATCGAATATGGTTGTTGAGACTATCGCTAGTTTTTAGCCATCGTACAAGCAACCATATAGTCAAGTGGTTTCGCGGCATACACCACTATTAGTTAGGGATATTTTATAGAAAAAAGAACGATATGCCTAGCAATTTCATAACAGAGTGAGAAGTTTCTAGGTAAGCATAGCTATGTCGCCCAGACAGTGATACTTTTCCATTAGAATGAATTGGAGAAGCTTCGATTGTCGATTGAACATGCAGAAACCTACGATGTAGAGGCGCTTTTGGGGATGTCCCTTGGACATATGATCACCTGTAGGTAGGATGTCTAGCGATTTTCCAGGACTTGCAGGTTTGACCGGATCTCCTGTGCTTTCATAGGATTGGGCAATTCATTGTTGGGCTGCCATTGGTGACACGGAATATCCCCGACCTGCAATTTATGAGACTCATGGCTGCCCAAAGAATTCCATACAACATACAATGGGATTTTGTTCCTCACACGAAAATTCTAAAATGGCGGTGTTGGACATAAAGCTGATTGCTCCTATGTGGGTGGAGAGACCTGCATTCGACCGTTGATCACTTCTGACAGGATGCAGGGGAGGGCTTATTATTCGATGTAAAAAATAGTGTTGGACTAATCAGAGGCAAGAAAAATAGATTTAATTTGAAACCCAGCCACCATAAAAATAAAAAGAAGGGATTAGGCGATTGGTAGGAAATCGGGTGGTTGGGTATACGGAGAGAGGCTGGGAAACACTGTGTAGCTAACAAACTGGAACACTCTCCTCTCTTGACTTCTCTCATTCTTCTTTATTCTTTGTCTACTCCGTACATTCCGATCACTTGACTCAAATATTCTAGATCTTCATTTACTGGTGATCTACAAAGATCGAGTATACGGGGTGAGACAAGACTACTGAGGAACACCACTCCATTCCAAATCTCCAGGCTCTCCCACTCGAGTGGTTTCACCATTAAATTAAGGCAAACGTTGCCTCGCTGTTTCCTTGCGATGCGGTCTTTATCCGTCCTGCCGGTGCTTTCGACACTTGCCTTACTTCTCAACTACTCGACCCACACAGCCGCAACCCCGCTCGGATTGGGAGCAAACGTCACTGAGGGAAACGGGCTTGAGAAGCGCTGTGAGAACCCTTGTGGCTACAATGGCTGGCTTTGCTGCGCGAGCGGTCAAACGTGCACTACCAACAGTGCCAAAGAGGCTGTCTGTGCAGATGGGAGTGCTAGTGGCGGTGGAGACTGGGAATATTACACATCCACTTACGTGCTCACCAATACCGACGTAACAACTATTACCTCTGTCTGGAGTAGCCAGATAGCTGCACCGACAGGCACAGGCTCGTGCAGATTCGACCTCGGAGAGACAAAGTGCGGCTCGAGTTGTTGCGATGCCACGCAAGAATGCGCCTTGAATGCCGCTGGTAATGCGGGCCAATGTGTCGCCGAGAGCTCTTCATTTATTGCGACTGCGACAGGAACCGACGCCACGCCAGGCGTTCGACCGACGAGCGATGGGGCAACCACCGTAACAGCAACCGCAGCCCCAACCATCACGGAGGGATTCACGGCGCCAGTTGGAACGGACGGGGCAGAATTGATCGGGGTCAAAGCAGGTAACAACGGCTTGAGTGGTGGCGCCATCGCAGGAATCGTTATCGGCAGTATCGTTGGTGCGTTCTTGTTGCTACTCCTCTGCGCATGCGTCTGCTTTAAGGGTATCTTGGAAGGCCTATTTGCCGCACTCGGCTTCGGCAAGAAGCGCCGCAGACAGGACACAACCTATATTGAAGAGCACCATTCTCATCATTCGCATGGCGGTCGGCCTCCCCCTCCTCCCGGCCGAACGTGGTTCGGCACCAAGCCAACCGCGGGAGGCAGTGAGGTTAGCGAGAAGAAAGAATCCAAATGGGGCTTGGGCACAATTGCCATCATTATCGGTGCTCTTGCTCTGTGTTTGGGATTGAAGCGGAAGAGAGATAGAGAGCACGACGACGACAAGACAGAGTCCTCCTACCCAAGTTCATATTACTACTATTCCGATTATTACTCGGGCACCGGGAGTGCGTCTGCCCCTATATATTTTCACGAAAGAAAGACCTTTACTGACTTTTTTTTCTTTCACAGGTAGCCGAAGTTCTGACAGACGAACTAGAGATACGCGACGATCACGACGATCGCGCACTCGATCTGACCGTCCATGATATCTGACGTGAGACTCTTGTCTTTCACCTCGACAACTTTGGTTTGATTTACGCATTTATGGCGCTGGATTTATAACGTGATTAATGTATGACTACGATTTGCACGATTTGGTTTTTTTTTTTTTTTTTGGTTTTCATTGACGATATTTCCGTGTTTTCGATGTCGATATGAGAGATTTATGGCATACTACGACGTACATATGAAATTATGAGCACAAACTCGACATGATTCTTGGACTTGTTTATTGTCTAATACGTATTTTGGCATGGTATATAATTGCTGACGGGCACCGGCATGAAATAACCATGAGCAACTGGCGCATGGGGGTTGCAATGGCTGCAGAAAGCAAACAGCTTGCAGGAAACAATGTGCTCGGTTCCAATGCCATGCAGGTTTGACAACACGCAAATCCAATAAATCCCGAGTTAAATGAGATAAAAGATTAGAAAAGATAGAAAAGAAAATCATTATATAGAGTAAGATAAGTGAAGAGAGACATACCCAAAGGCCAAAAAAGACCACACAAAAGTTAGGGGAGGCACTTTACCTCCCCGCCTTCACTTCCGCCTTTTCCCTCCTCCACACTCCTCTGTTCTACCTGTTCGAACCATTCTACCCATTCTACCACTATCCTTGCAACTTGTCTTCAGTCATCAATGATTTCAGTCTCGGGATTAAACTCCTGACGTTATTAACCCTATTTCAACTTTAACCCAGTCTCCATTTTGCCGTCGCTTCGCCTGAGTTCCGATCCTTCGGAGTATTACGAGTCTCCGAAACGACTCATCACCCACCATGCTTCAAGCCCAGACCCAACACGTCTTTTCCCACCAACATCAATACCCCCAGGCTGATCCTTCGTGGATGCAACATCAGCAACAGCAACAGCACCACCAGGCTCAGCCACACCCACATCAGTCGCAGCAGCAGCACGCTTCCCTTGTTGCCCAACAGCATGCTCAGGTACAAGCTGCTGCTGCCGCTGCACAGCAACAACACTATGGCCGCATTGCCATGAGCGGCAACGGCGCTGGAAATCCCGCGCAGGGAGCCGGTGGCGCCGGCGGCATGGGTGGAGATGGCATGCCAAATGCGGTCTCCGCCATGGATGGTGGAATTAGTGAGGAGAATCGCAAGGTCTTCATTTGGGTCGCTGAGCTATTGGATCCAGCTCGCAGGGAATCTGCTTTGATGGAACTGAGCAAGAAGCGGGAACAGGTCCCCGAACTGGCCCTGGTTATCTGGCACTCTTTTGGTATGGCTCCATTCCCAACGTGCGCCCAGCCCTGTCTACAATAACTAACGGTCGGAAACTTGCAGGTGTCATGACTGCACTCCTTCAAGAAATTATCTCGGTATATCCGCTCTTGAACCCTTCTCAGTTGACTGCCGCCGCGTCAAATCGAGTCTGCAATGCGCTGGCGCTTTTGCAATGCGTCGCGTCCCACAATGAGACCCGCACTCTTTTCTTGAACGGTGAGCAACATATCTACCCTGACTCATGCCAAAACGGTTGCTAATTCCCCTCGTTTAGCTCACATCCCTCTTTTCCTCTACCCCTTCCTCAACACCACCTCCAAGTCTCGTCCCTTCGAATATCTCCGACTAACATCGCTGGGCGTTATCGGCGCATTGGTGAAGAATGACTCCTCTGACGTGATCAACTTCCTCCTAACTACAGAGATCATCCCTCTCTGTCTTCGTATCATGGAGACGGGATCGGAGCTGAGCAAAACTGTTGCTATCTTTATCGTACAGAAAATTCTTCTTGATGATATTGGCTTGGGTTACATTTGCGCGACATATGAAAGATTCTATGCCGTGGGCACTGTCCTGAGCAACATGGTCACTCAGTTGGTGGAGCAACAGACTGTCCGCCTTCTTAAGCATGTTGTGCGCTGCTTCCTTCGGTAAGTCCTTGTGCAATATCCCTCTTCTTGGGCGTCTCTAACAGCAGGATACAGCCTCAGTGATAACAGCCGGGCTCGAGAGGCCTTGAGACAATGTCTCCCCGAACCTCTCCGGGATGCCACATTCTCCTCCGTCCTCCGTGACGATGCGGCCACCAAGCGCTGCCTGGCTCAACTCCTTATCAACTTGTCCGACACCGTCTCGGATGGAGCCCCGGCAGCCATGTAACATACGAAAAGCATCTGTTTCTTTCTCCCGAAATATTTTACCTTATGATATGCATGGGAAAGGCTTCTGGCGATTAACGGACACAAGGCGCAAAATTGTGGTTGAAGAACTGGATGGATCCAGCGCGTGAGGTATGTCATCGATTGAGGGCATCCAATGTTTTTTTCTTCATTCCGGGTTGTTTCTCTTTACCGCATTTATATTGGGTTTCTTGAGGGTTCGGTGATCTGCGTTTGGGGGAAGTTTTAATGTATTCTTGTTTCTTTCTTTTTTTCTCCTTTTATCTTTGTTTTGCATTTTGCTTGTGGGAAATATGCTTCTTCTCTTTGTCATTGATTTTTTCATATTCGACGGTACTCTGTCGTGGCGCGAATTCTGGTTGGCGCTGTCGTCTGTGTGCATTTTTCTCCTCGTCTTTGACGACCCCCAACTGCTCTGTGTGAGATAGACCTTTGAGCGAGAGATATCCAAAGATCCAGGCGTCTGCTTTGTTTTGATTATTTCTCTCTTTTCTGTTTTCTATTGTGTATATGCGACGTTCTCAAAAAGCATGAATGTACTTGTCTCCAATTCATGAATATTCGATCTTCCATTGTTTGCATAACCTGCAGGGCTCTGTGATTTCCTGAAGATTTATATGATCGACAAGATAAAATTTGCTTGAAATTCTCTCTCCCCTTGCTGAATTCGACAAACGCATCTGCTCACGTGATAAGGTCTTGACGCGCCGCCTTACTGTCTTGCCTCACGACACGAAAAAAAGCCCAGACTCAACCTCCATATTTCATAGGCACTTTTTTTCAATTTTCACGCTCGTATTTCTTATTTGAAAGTTGGTCACTTCTCTGGCTTTCATCTCCGCTTAAATTCCATTCCAGTGAACACCCCCAGTTGAACACCTCCGAGAAAACCGGCCTTAACGGTTGTCCCGCCGCGATGGGATCGCGAAAGCGCACCCACTCCGAGGCCGCCCCGGTGGTCGAGCAACAGGCACCCGAAGAACCTGGTTTGCTCTCACAGCTTAGGAGCGACTGGGCATTTGCAAGCCTGATGCAATATATTGCCATCTTTGGCCAGGTCATGAAGATTGACGAGGAGTTTGGGATTGAGGTATGTCCATTAGCATTGTCTGAGATGAGATCAATGATGCGCTTCATGTCGCATTGATGAGATGATACACAAGCACATCTCACTTGGTTGAATTATCGCTGATAGCTTTTGCCGCACGCTAGGATCTAGAAGTCGAATGTCTCAAACCCGAGCCATCTCATAAACTACTAGAGATTGGATTGTGTCTCCTCAAATGGATCTCATCGCATCGCGGCCTCACGTACGTATACTGGGACATGTTTCTTGCTATCCCACGCGGATTCACTGACACCACTTCTTTGACAGCTTCGACAATTTCGATGAGTACACCCGACGCCAGTACAACGCGAAAGCACCCAATACCAATAATCCCTTCGGCTACGATGAAGAACCGAACAAGTTCTTGCATTTCGATGTTTTCACCAAGATCCACGTCCTCCATCAGCTGACGGTATGGACATTCTGGAACCCGGACCGCATTCGCGATAAGATGCCCGAAAAGAAGGAAACCGAGCAGACAGAATGGGTAAGCTAGCTCTCGTATAACCTTAACCCCTGGTTATCGCATACTGATCTTCTCCAGCGCATTGAAGAATTTGGCTGGGATCGCGAGGGGCGTTCATACTATGTGCTAGATGACAACCGTCTTTACCGTCGCACCGACCCACCTCTCCCTCCCCCTCCTCAGCCTCCCAAGAAGAAGGCAAAGAGCCGATCTTCTCGAGTATCGAGAACGTCAAAGCGTACCTCTACGGCAGCGGCGGAAGAGGGTTCCGACGAGGAGAGCAAGGATACCAACGATGCAAATGCCGTCGCGGCTTTTGCTAAAGATCCTTTCAAGTGGGAGTGTGTGGCTGTCACGCTCGAGGAATACCAGGCCTTTTTGGAGACACTCCAAAAGACCAAGGACGCGGACGAGAAATACCTACGCGATAGTATTGTTGAGCATGTGCTGCCTATCCTCGAGAAGGCAGAGGAAGCGCAACAGCGTAAGCGCCAGAAGCGCGAAAAGGAGCTTCTGAACCTGCAGCTGGTTGCAGGTGCTAAGAGGTCCAGCCGACTTGCCGCCAAGGAAGAAAGAGAACGGCAGGAACGAGAAGCTGCTGAAGCCGCCCAGAAGCGTGAAAGCGACCTGGCCGAGGCTCGTAAGCAGCAGGCGAAGCAAAGTCAGCTCGAAGAAGACCGACAGTCGCGTACAATGACTCGAGAGCAGCGCATCAGAGACCGTGAACAGAAGCGACTGATACATGAGGCCGAGCTTGAAAGGATCGCGGAAGAGCAAGAGAGAATTGAGAGAGGTGAAAGCAGAGTGTCTGCCCGAAACCTCCAGGCTGACCTGGAGAAGTCCCAGAAGAATCTGGCAGGGCTTACCCAAGATGACCAATGGGTTTTTGATTGTTCTGGCTGCGGAGTGTATGGCGAGAACTTGGTGAGTCTTAGTTGCTAAGTAAAAGTGGCAGCCTTAATCTAACCTTTTCCTAGGATGACGGAAGTCACAGTGTTGCGTGTGAAAAATGCAATGTTTGGCAGCATAGCAAGTGTCTTGGTATCTCACAGGAAGCGGCCGAAAAGGAAGACTTTCACTTTGTCTGCCGAGACTGCAAGCAGAAAGAAGAAGACTCCAACAGACCCAAACTTCCACCCCTCAAATTCCGAGTCAGCGCTTCAGCATCTCCTTCGGCTGCTCCTCCGGTCAATAAGAAACGGAAAATGGAGGACGACGAAGATCATGCTCCGCCTTCACCTGTGAAGAAATCACATCTAGCTTTATCCAATGTCCAAAACGAACCGTCAAGAACACAACCTGCACTACACTCGTCCGCTATTGGTCATGGCAACTTCTATCCTCCTCCATCTCCCCAGCGCCGGGCTCATCACACAGGTCACACTCCTTCTTCAAGCCCTCCTCGTCCACCATTTTCTCCACCAAAGGGTATGAATGGCTTGCTGCATACCGCTAGGGAGCAGCATGCACAGCTATCCTCCTCTCAGCACTCTTTGCCCCCTATGCAGCCAGCTCCTCATCTTCCCCCCTTTGGATCATTCCCTGTGCGGCCCTCCTCCTCTCACTCTGCCCAAAGTCCTGTTCAAAATCAACCATCTATGTCACCTACTCAGGGCAACCCTGATGTTGGCCCTATTGCGGGCTTCCCCCCTGGTGCTCCAAGCCATGCACCATCTCCGTGGAGTTCTTTCGAGACTCCACGTCCGCAGTCAGGTCATGCAGCCACTCCGTCGATGTCTAGTCACTACCCGTCTTTCTCTGCCGCAACACCCAACGGCAACCACTCTTCGCCTCCCCAAAGCTCTCACGGCATGGCTATGTCCGGGATTAGCCCAACTAAGCAGTCACCTCGTCCGCTTACTGGCAGTGCCATGGCAGGCGCACCGGTCCTGCCACCCATCCGCAGACTGGAACCGAGCCCGAAGCTCATGGGCCGTAGCTCTCCAGATGCTCCGATCCCTCCGCCTGTCAAATGCATGACTCCTGAGCAGGAGGAACGTCGACTGAGAGAGAATGCGTCAATGCTGCACCAGGCTCACCAATACCAGGGCAATGGTCAGCATCCGATGTCATCGCCATCCCTGAATCGCCTTCCTCCCTTGGGCTCTGGTGCCGTATCTCAGTACCCTGATCCTGTTCCCTCGCCTCAGCACGGAAGCAGTGGCCAAAGCCAATGAATTTCTAGCGCAGCAGTAAGGACAGCATGTGTTCTTTTTTACAACGCCTTTTTTATTGCCCACTTTTTGAGTTTGCAAAAATCTGATCGCCGCCCTGGATACATCATGGACTCAGTCCCGGAATCCAACCGCCCAACTTGTGCTGCAGTGGATTTTGAGCAGGTGTGATCTGTGCTCTTGACGTGTTTCTTGACGTCTGTTTTAACTTCTGTAGATCGTGGTCAAGTGGGCACAAATGGTATGCATCCGGTTATTGTTTCCAGGCGGAGTCACCTGGGAAACGACATGTCATACATTGCCATACATTGAATCTCCAAATCTGCCAAATCAAGCCTTCTGGCCTGATAGGCGCTTGTTTTTGTTGTCTTTTCCAAAAGTTCTGCTGTTGCAGACGAACCTTGTTGATGTACCGTGTTTTTATACCGAGTTTTCCCTTTGTCGTTAGTGTCAGGGCTCTGTCTCGTGGGAGCACTCCTTTCTCTTTGGAGTTGGTTGAGACTGTGGTGGGCTGGCGTTTGAAACTTTTTGTTTCTTTCCTGTTTTTACAATGCATCAAGATGGATGGGGACTCGAGCGGCGTTTTCAGATGGTCCAGTTCTGGCACCATTGTTTTTTTGGTGGGCGAGGACATGTGTATTCTAATAGACAAACTTATTTGATTTCAGTTTTGAGCTACTTGATATTTGATGTATTTGGTGAAAAGGTAAAAATGTTTGGAAGTTGAGATATACATTCTAAATCTATATATTTGCAGCCCCCTTATCCAAATAGGGGGAATAACATATCAACTGAAATGTTCTCTCAGTTCTGACCTATTGTAAAACATTCCAGCTGATAAAGTACACTTATTCAACAATTATCCCCTTGATAAGATGGCTTTATGTTCATCCTACCGTCTTACTAGAAGAATGTGGTAGTCAACACAAAAGTATTATGCCCAGTCTGATTGAAATCGACCGATACGTCGATCCGCATATACCCCTGGCCATAAATGCATGCCCAAACGCAGACCTGCCCTAAACAGCCAACAGTATGCGCTGACATACCGAGATGCATACTACCTATATCCCTGTACGGACACACCAACACGGCTCGCAACATTTGAACCCTTTCTCCCTAGCTCCGGTCAATCATATTATGCTTCTTTATTAATTGTCTCACTTATTATAAACACAATAGAATCAGAATAACCAGGGGGCTAAAATAATCCAAAAAAAGGAAAAACCAATAAAAAGGGAAAAAAAAAGAAAAACAAAAGGCCATCTTCCCGTCCCAGCATCCCATTCCACAAGGGTATTAGTGTGATAGTAAGTTAGTTGTTATTAGGCATATTCCCGGTAAGAAAAAGTCATTTCATGATAGTTCGGCTTCAAACTCCGCATTACAGCGCTAAAAAAAAGGCAAACCCGTTGGCAGTATAATAGCCTGTTGGATCTAGTATGCGGCGCAGTCAACCTACATAGTTGCAACCGACCGGTCCCGACAGTAATTGGAGGTGATCGATGTAGATCACGCACTAACCGGAGTAGTGTTAGCTGCATCCCCCATCTTCCCCCCTATATCACGGCAATTTGTCTCTTGGGACCAGATATGTCTAGGGTACGGAGTTGGGGTACATAATGAGATGATCTATCATCCTGTCATGTCCTGTCATAACTCCACAATAAAAGGGGGCTTGGACAGGGATATGGATTAAGTGAGGCTATATGGGAAAAATTAAGATGAAATAAGAATTTAGGGAAATGAGAATGAGACAGGTGAGTTTATACATAGATCACAATGTCACCCATGAGCTACAAATGCCAAGTGCTGAACAGTCTTGAATCATGAAATGTGAATCTGAAGACGAATGTAGATGTAAATGTAAATGTAAATGTTATTCCTTCCCCCCTAGCAGTCATTTCTCCTAGCAAAAATATTAATTGGAGGGCAATGATTAGCTGCTAAAATAACGCTCAATGATACAATCAGAAAATTGTTAAGTAGCACAGACACAATATAAATGATTTGAGATTCAGTTTCGGGATTTCAAAATTATACCTACTCCATATAGACTCCTTAGCTCCTTTCGTTGTACGGAGCTGGAGTACTCCGTAACTCCGAAGCCAGAATAAGCTTAGGGCCATCTAAATAGTTAGATGGTGATTGGACATATTAGGTTCACACGGCAGACATGATCGTGATCCGAGCTTGTCCATCTCCACTCATGCAACTCATATCTCTTGTTAAATGGAAAAAGTGGAAAAGAGAGAGTGGAGTTCCGGAAACTGATCCGGCCACTCGTGGGAGTGCCGGCTCCCGCGATAATTTGAGCCTAGATTAATGTTATACGGAGTATAACTATATTATAGCCATGGATATAAGGAAAGAGGCTTGTGGGTTTGGTATTATAGATATATAGATACTATAAAACATGCAAAACAGCATAGAAAGAGAGAACAAAAAGCTCCAAGGTTGTCAAATATCAATTTTTTAGACTCAGACACGGGTGGCTACAGCCGACTACGCTACTCCCCCCACTAAGCTAGTCTCCTTGATACGAAAGGAAAGACAATTGCATTCGTGTCTGGAGATCCTTTTCTTTGATCAAACGGAGACAGGTACTCCACCATATGCATAGATCAGGTACAATATCTACATTGTACTTCTATATACATACTCCGTTTAGTATATCGGAAATAAGCATGGATACATACTATACCAAGCAGTTGTAATTGCTTCATCCAACTTGAATTCCAACACTGTATTTTATCTCCTCAATCCACCAGACCAAATAGGACCCTAACCCGTACAAATTCCAGACCGGGGTTACCTTTTAAGACTTTTTCGTGCAAGTTATTAATTTATCTTGGCGATAAATCTCTCCCGTGTTTTATTTTCGATTGGAAATCAACTAAAGGTACACAAAAATTCTGAACACAGCCGAAACCACGCGTAGATAATCCACTAACAGTGCACCGATACCCGCAGAGGTGGAGTAAATACACTTGGCAGTCAAGGCGCCGTTGGATGTGACAGACGAACTATCACATCCGCCAAACTCCGGTACGATCTTCCTCTTGCTCTTGCCTTGCTTGGAATTTTATCTACACGCCTATTCTTTAGTGAACTCTAAGGCACTGACCGTTATTTAAACAAATTCAGTAACATTTCTTGTTGATCAAGACCTAGACAACGTATATTGTAGGGCTACGGAGATAAGCGATATCCCCGCATCTCTGAACAGGTGACCGTGAGCCAAGCCAACAAGGGTCCTTTAGGTACTTCTAAGCTTAGTACAGAGTACGCCGCCGAGTAAGTACCTACCGTATTAATGACTCGACATGTGTCTGTCTATTTTGAGCTTGTTTTGTCAAGTCTAGCTTGGGATCTGTTTAATTTGATCCTGACTAATAGTTGGTAACTGTTCATTTTAATTAAATTTTGAGAGTCGAAAATGTATATGGAAGAGAGAAAAAAAGAGAGATCGTCCGCTCCGATAATCTAGATCTATTTTCGATGTATGTCTCCGACAACTTTCTCCTCGGGATTTGCGCCCCGTGGGAAATATGGTACCATCTCCAACTAACTCGGACAACACAAGAAAATATCAGTTTATACGAGATGATTACCAACAAGAACCGTTGAAACCTAGCGCTTCGGGCATTCCGGTCCCAAGGACGGGACGTAGGGCGTTAAGAACTGTGACACCCGAATCACACACATCAACTTTCCACAACTGAGGGGCTTGAGAGAAGGGAAGTCCATGCCCCAATCGTCGATATGACGATCGACGTCTGTTCTCCCACTATGCGAAGCTAGTGGAAAATTGGCAAAAGAAAAAAAAAACCGAGAGAAGTGACGGGGAGAAAGGTAGGGCGCGTAGTCGATGTTGGTTCCAAGGCTAAATGTGACAACATGATAACTTCTACTCCGCAAGGTTCGAGATATTGACCGCAACAGGTCAAGTGCAGCACAAAAAAGGCGCAGGAAGAAGAGGTAGGTATCTACAAAGCACGAGGTTCGCCAGCTCAAGCCCGCATTTACATAGTCGTCACCTGTGCACACTCTGACAGATAAACCGTCAACAATCTCAGCCGTTCAACCAATCGTGAGAAAATCCAACTGTTGGTTGAGAATGCCACTATATTTTGGCTGAGGCTTGCAGGTTATTGCAGGCAGCCCTTTCTCCTATTTGGGCAGCAAGCGCATCAGACCCCAGTATATAGAGCTGACAAATGAAATCTAGCCGCTGTTCCAAGGTTGCGCAGGAGATTCCTCGTGGCGGTCTGGGAATTGGCACAGATCTGATCTTAACCCATGTCTCATATGGGTTATCGGTCATTCTATACGCTCTCTTTAACTGCATTGTGGTTAGGGTTTGATATAATAGAGTTAGGTTTTATGGGGCTCGAAGACATTACTTTTCAATGTCGCATGGCGATCCGCCGTTTGCGCGTCATTTTTGGTTCGCCAATTCCGGTACATCTCCCCGCTCTTTCCTCCCCGTAATACGGCCTGACCACTTTAAGTGTTGGCAAATGCACTTTTCACTTAGTATGGATTTTCTGAATAGGTGGCCTAGCATTCGTGGCGAAAGCAGCTATGCCTATAGTATAAATAAATTAATTGAAACGTTTTACAATCTACTATGTCAGGAAAGGCCATGTAGATCACAGATAACAGCAATAGCCATGCTCCGCCGATCCGGCCGAGTCAACCGGGGCCCCTGCAAAAGCCGTATGAAAAATCTGTAGGACTATGAAGGGACT
This sequence comes from Penicillium griseofulvum, assembly GCF_001561935.1. Classification (NCBI taxonomy): domain Eukaryota; kingdom Fungi; phylum Ascomycota; class Eurotiomycetes; order Eurotiales; family Aspergillaceae; genus Penicillium; species Penicillium griseofulvum. Next base: position 123,735 of record NW_024467450.1, read on the forward strand.
ATGGAGTACAGGGTTCAGGGTTCAGGGAATCGGGGAATCGGGGTATCGGGGACATGGCCTCGAATAAAAATATGAGTAACAAAGTTTTCTAGTTCAGTAAACCCTTCTTCTTTTATGTCGTTGTTTATTATCAAAATGTCGATCTCTCCATGATGCTGATCAATCCCTCAGCCCTCTCTCTCTGTCTCTCATGCTGTCACTATGAAAATAGCATCAACAATGAACCTGATAAGAATATCTTGAAACGAAGATATCTTTAGAAACATTTGAAACACCCGAGCTGCGGATCAAGGGGTTGAAAGAGAAGATTCAACATGAAACATGGTCTAGCTATGAGAACGTGGAGATCTGGGCGTTTTTCGCATTTCCCAAAGCAGTCGAGTCAGCAGACTGAACTGTGACTATCCGAAGGTTAGAGTTGGATTTAACCTCTTTCGTCGAGAATATCGAGCTTCTAGAAGCACTTGGAAGATGACCAGGGGGGGGTCTGAGCGGGGTGATTCTATCTGTCAATATGGTTCACGCTCATTAGAGAAGAGTTCATGAGTGCTCGACCAGTTGCAGCAGTGGCTCAGAGGCCTGAGCACCTCATTTGTGAGCACTGACGATTAGTGCGGCTTTTGGACTGGGGTTTAGGAATTGATAATTCCGGTTGACAGGGCTGTTGGTTATTCGTACCGATGGTTCCCCCCGATGCGGTGGAAGTTTCCATTGATATCTCATTTTTGGTCCTACGAATGCGGGATTTGAGGAAATCCACATGCATCAAAGCCAAAAGCCTGATATCAGACTAAGGCACGGAAAACCAACTATAGGACTTCCAGGACAGGGTGTTGGGGCGTCGGGGAGGCCGCTGGAATGTCAAATGGGATCTGCGAATATGAGTATTACCCACTTTTGAATTTCCTCAGCTTTCACAATGATATTCCCCCGAGTCGGCGGAGGCTGCTTTGTGGCTCTCTCAATGCTCTATTTTTAATCGATGTGGTCATTCTAAACACCTAGAATACATCATGACTTCGCCCCATAGCAACGCGGCATATAGACAAGGGCAAATAAGATGCTTACAGAATGCCCGACAAGTACGTCTAGGAGATAAAAAAAAAATTAAAAGAAGATAAGCTCAAAGCGCAGGCTTGTGTCAAACTCCCCACCCTCTTTGAGCGAGGGGTAACCCACATGGCAATGCAGTGCAGGCCTCAGCTTTCCAACTCCTCGCAGATCACACATGGCATCTGCATGCTCTCCACCATTTTAGCAATTGATCGACATTTTGTGTCCCTTTGGGCAATTTTCGAGTCCCCGAGGACAGGGTGTAGGGGTAGACAAAGAAAAACATGCATGGCCAAGCCTTCAACACGACGAGGCCCTTACAACAACGTGGCTGGTTCCTGCGTCCAACTTCCCAAGAGCCCAAGAGCCAGTCCCTGGGGAATAATAATCCCTTCCAGAAAAGCTGCAGGGTTTGGTTGGTCTCTCACCGTACATTATAAACAGCCACACCCAAACTTTGGAAATATCCTAGTACCCATGACCTATTCAAGGGTCTGTGACAACATCAAAGCAATACCCATTTTAGGTTATGTCATGTCTACTAAACTTGATCGGGAACTATAGTCCCCGAGTAAATGTCCCCGAGTAAGCGCGAACCGCCGCGCATCTAGAGTAACAAGAGGCTCGACTCATTTGATCGGGGAGATCTTCCAGGGATGTTGAGTTCAATGATTCATGACTCCCCGTGGCGTTGACTTCACCGGTGAATCTGAATAAATCGAAATCCAACATTAAACATTACAAATTATGCGGTGTTGCCGTACAATTTAAACCCCCAAATTGCAATTTATAATCTGGGTGAAATGACACGAGCTATCCATTGGAATCCAAGAAGTGGTAGAAATGAGGGCAAGGCAGGTCACGCCCAGGAAATCCACTGCCAAGACTCCAAGACTTAATTGAACCAATTCCAGCTTAGCTATCTGCCGGATACATCACCCAGGCGGGGCATAACCAATAAGAATCCATGTGGCGCTGTTGACTTCTAGTCGACTTTCTGGTCACGATATCGACTTCAACCGTGGAAACGATGTCAACTTTCCGTCGATCAGGGAGGATCCACAGTACTCCACTACACCCGCGATAGAACGGCACCAGAATTCCCCCCAACTAATTGTCATCCCTGACATTAATCATATGGTAGAAAGGTAAAAAGGGAAAGGAGAATCCCCCCGCGACTCCCCGATCCCCGGACCCAAGATTACGAGTTACGGATGCCCAGATCTAGACTGCTGCCTTTTTCTGTATAGCAATCCATGGTTGATCTGATCTGGGGGAATTTGAGGGGAAGTAGTTTCATCTCTCGGTTGACTGAACTGTGAGATATGCTTTTCTAGGAATTGCCGTGACGGTATTGAAGTATATGAGAGTTAATCAATATAATAACTAATGGAGGTTACTGGTATTATCATGGTTTAGGTTACTCCTTAGCATGTCTTGCAGGCTTACCTCTGCTAATTTATCTACTCCATTTTGTTATACAGTATCACATATAACGTAATTGACAGCAATGAGCTATATGCTTTTTGTGCTTGATTTTCCTCATTTTTCTCCTAGCCAGCATCTTTCTGGACACATGCATCAGCTATATGCCTCTCCGTGATTGCTTTTTTCCAAATGTCAAAGCGCACGCAGTTATATAGAAAAGATTAAAAAGCAATTAAAAGAAAAAGTAAAATTTCCAACGAGCGTGCATCTAGGCTAAGATCAACACTATGACATTTCCCATGCATCTGGCATCTAAGCCCCTCTTACCCCGGCTCCGGATGTCTCCTTTCTATTTGCCATTTAGATTTGCCCTATTACATCCCCGGGTACAAGTTCCTACAGGTCCACGGTCTGCCCCTCTAGTGCAATGACTCCATACTGCGTCCCATGTGGACTTATTTGCCGGGGTTATTCGGTGCATCGTCAATCTTCCGAACCTTCTTCTTTCTCCCTAGGCTATTTCTAGTTGTCCAAATTTGGCACAAAGACGAGATGTTTGAGATATTTCTAGGGCCCTGGAAGGGTGTGACATATATGCCATATCGATCAAACTATTCTAGGCATTGAATGAAAAATCGAGTAGAAAATTGATCGTATCAAGCCAATAACATATCTGACTAGGACCAAAAAGGTAATCAAGCCATGAACGCCTCCACTAGATTTAGAGTAAAAAATGAAATGAAATAAAATGAAATAAAGAAATTAAAAATCATATAAAAGAAAAGGCTAAAATAATAATAATAATAAAATAATAAAATAAAACATTTAATAAGTATAAAAAAATAAAAAAATAACAAAAAATAACACCAAGAGAAATAGATCCACGCCATGCGTATTGTATTCCAGGCCTTCTTGAGTCAGTTTCAGCCTCTGTTTGCCGTATCGTCTCTTCTCCTCTCTCTCTGCCGTCGACTCTATTTATTTCGAGACCCGCCCATCTTTCAATTTTCAATCTCCAAGTCTTTGGCTTTTTGTTTCTCCATCTTCTTTGAACTTGAATCCACCATACCCACTTGCTCTTCATACTTCGTTACTTTCATACTTATTCACACTCCATCCAATTGGATTGTTGCAGTGTTTGTCTCACCTACTAGCAGATCTATCTGCAGTCGTGTTTGAGACCTCTTTCAGGGGACCTAAACTACAAGACAAACCCATCATCTGGGTAGGACAGCAGAGAATATCTTTATTCTACATCTCTTCCACTTCTTTCCTCTTTCCGGAAATTCTCTTTCTCTTCTTTACCCTCGCTGGAATAACTTTCTGGCATTCAACCTGTGTCTTTTTATCCTGTCTATCAGGGACTAAAAGATCACAACAATGACTGTAGTGGGAAGATCCACTCCTCCTACGCCTCCACAATCCACCGACGGACATCCATTGCCCGGAGAGTCCTTCGAACGACCTGGTGTATTCCAACCTATGTACATCACCCTGAAGATGGATGGCGAAACCAACAGTGCCCAGTCCCAGTCGCAGTCACAATCCCAGCCGCAGCCTCAGTCACAGCCACAAGCAATGGTGAGTCTCTTGCTTTCTGGCAGTTGCCAATAGCAACACTAACAATACTAGCACTACGATTCTCCCCCATTCTATGCCGCCCCCAGTTTTCCTCAAAACATGCCTCCTCAATCGGTAAGTTGGATTCCCCATGTTGCCATTTGACCGCACGTGAGACTGATAAAATACATAACAGATCATGATGTCCGGTACCCAGGTCACCACGCCTCCCCCGGTATCTGATGAAAGTCTCTTAGGATCACCTACCATGATGACCCCTTCGCCACCTTGGTCGCGGGCCTCGCCTCGCAGCAAGACACCAGTCAAGGCAACCAAGCAGCGACGCAACCGTAACCGGAGAGAACTCTCCGATCCAGGTATCAAGCTTGAGGGACCAATCAGTCAGCTCACTGAACATTTCCACACTACTCCGATCAAGGACATGGATGCTTGGGTGGCTCGATCCGCTCATGAGCGACAAAACGAGGTCCGCAAGAAGAATGGGAAGATTTCTCGCCCCATGAATTCCTTCATGCTTTACCGGTCTGCATACGCAGAGCGCACCAAGAGATTAGTGGGCGCGAATAACCATCAAATTGTCTCAAAGGTTGCGGGCATGGGCTGGAAGCTGGAGCCCATTGAGATTCGCCGAAAATACGAAGATCTGGCGAAGCTGGAACGTGACAACCATGCTGCAACACATCCAGACTACAAGTTCTCACCCAACAAAATGCCACCTGCCAATCGACGCAATAGTGGCTCTCCTACTCTCGCCGATGAGGGATTCTTCTCGGACATGGATAGTGATCTTGGATCGACTATCGGTCGTGGATCTTCCTACATCCACTCTCGATCACAAAGCTTCGAAGAGGCCTACTACGACAGTAGCCGGGATTCCTCGCCATTCGGGCCTGACTCGATGATGACCCCCGGATACATTCACCCCTCCTGGCAAAACACAAGCCACCCAAATGGCCTCCCAGTGATGCAGTCCAGCTCACTCCAGAGTCAGGAATCATACACTGAAGATGCACACTTCCGCTCCAGCAGCCCGAATCAGCAGGACATGGGATATGGCTCTTCCCTCGCTGGACTCCCTGGTGCTACTCACCACGAGTTGCTCCAGCCTCAGCTTAACAACTTGACACACGGCATGCCCATCCATGACATGGATCCCCGCCTTCTTAACAACGGCGGCGAGTCCTCTGGAGTTGCCCCAATGGCCGCTCCTTCATATGCTGCCACTCCTGGCTCATATTCTAACTGGACTGACGAGACTCAAGCTGGCTATTACCCAGCCTCATCGGCGCCGTCCATTTCTACCAGCACAGTTTCATACGCTCATCCTAGCATGACATCTGCATACCTCCCCAGCATGCAGAACATCGAGAACCGGGATTCATCATGGGATATGCCTCGCCATGAAAGCATGGCTGATCCTACTGGTGCTGAGTTCGAGTTGTGGTGCTCTGCTGAGCCCACCTCCAACAACTACTAGACTCTGAGAGTCAAACTATGCCCCTGGACATTTCAAGGGCTTTGCATAAGTCTGCTGCGTCATTGAATGTGGACTGACCAACCTTTTGCCAAACATGAGCAAGAGTTGGTCATGCCGATGGGCTTTCTAAAAAGTTGGCTCAGTGGGAACGGAGTTCGGGCCTGAGGCGTATGGGGTCCAGGAATGATCTCCTCGGTTCGGTCTTTTACTTTTCTTATTGTCATGCCAATCAATCCAGTATCTGTCTCACTTTGATTTGATTTTCGGATCTGTCGGGAAGCCAATTCAATACTTATGGTCTTTAGATTTCTGTTATGTTCATGTTTGAAGGAATTATGCACTGGGAGGAACTGCGGTCTTTTAATACGCGTTGATTTTACCTACTCAAATATCCATTGCGATTCTCTCTCTCTCTCTCTCTTTCTCGAAGATATTAAACATTAGGTAAGAGGCTTCGTGTATTGTTAGCAATCTTAGATTAGCACCCGCACGAATCGTCATCACTCCTATATGCTATAAATGGTAGTATTATCCCTCCCTCCAAGATCTTGGATCTCATGACGTTGCATAAATATCCTTCTATTCTGTTCTATCACACTATCACACCGCTACTTGAGATATCTGTGCGCAGTTTCCATATTCTAGAAGGCCTTGATGGGGCAATATGGCCGTCTTCTTTCTCATACTTTTGTGGCTGTCAGATTTTCCAACTTGTCTACCACCTTGTACATAACATAAGTAATAGATAATCTTATGTTCAAGGTCTACAATTATGATTGTCTTCTCCGAACTCTGAATGAGGTGATCAAGTCCGAAGTTCTAACAAACGGGCCTGGTGCTTGTGAACACTGTGTGGTTTTAGTTACGTTCTTTGTACTGGATAATACCCATAGACACTTCTAACAAGGGGATTTGGACACTGGAAGACCTGGTCAGCTTTTATGTCTTACTCAAGGACCTTTGGATAGAATTTGGCCTATGTTAAGCTCGCCCTTCCTAGACAGAAGCCCGTGTGATGCGAATTGATGGAGCCAAACTGAACCTGATTTAGTTAGAATCTCTAAAAAGGAAAGAGGATATAGCAGAGACAAATACATATGTCTTGCCTAACACGAACTCCATGTTTCCCTCTGAAATTTCACACATCTCATATACGTCTCGTTCTCTCGTATACCTCGACCCCTAAGTCAGGCAATACTCCACCGCTCGCCCACCGCCTTGACCCCAAAGGTCTCGCCGTGCAAGTCAATTCTGTTGATCAAGACATTGCAAAGAGACACCCGTGCGAGACAGTTTCAATAAAACCCAAATCGGTCGATACATATTTACTCCAGGGGGAAAATCAAGCAACTAATCCGGAGTCCACGAAAACAAAACAAATTCACTTCCGCCCGTTCCTCCGCACCCCTCCTACCCCTCAACCACATTCAAGCTCCAAAGACAACATCTATAGTCAAGATGTCGATTCCCAACGAAGCTCTCCAAAAGGTGTGTCTCAGGTTGAATAACTTCGCGTTTTTGGATCGGATACTGCGAGCAGATGGCTAGGGGACGCGGTGTGCCAAGTCAAATACGGTCTCGCCTAGCCTCTTGTCTCTCTCTGGTTTCCGATTGAAAATGTCAATTCCAATGAAGATGTGCAGATGCTAATTGTATTCACAACTACAGCTTCTTCAGGAGATTGAGGCCCGTGCGATCGCTTCCCAGCAGCAGATCAGCATCACTAAGGCTCATATGACGGCCAAGCAGCGCGATATCCGCATGCTCCAGCTCACATCGAAGGAGTTGTCTGAGTTGCCTTCCGAGACGAGGGTTTACGAAGGCGTCGGAAAAATGTGAGGATTTTAATTTTCCTCCTACCTGTCTTTTTCTCCCTTCTTATTTTATTTCATTTCTCTTTTCCTCTGTCCAGTTTTGCGACTCCGAATCAGTGAGACAGTCAGGGAAACTTTTGATTTGCTCCATTTTTTGTAAACCCGAGACTGATTTCTTTCTGTTCCAGGTTTGTCAACGTTCCCGTCAACACAGTCAACAAGCGCCTTACGCGCGAGAGCGGCGAGGCCACAGCTGAGATCGCCAACCTTGAGAAAAAGCTGCACTACCACGAGACCACAAGTCAAAAAAGTCGGGAGAACATGGAGCAGATTCTCAAGTCTGGTGGGAGGGCATGAACGAAATTTTGGAATAAGAATATGAGACGAGAGCAAGACATGAACGCAATGGGCTCCCACATGGCTAGCGTCCTTGACTTGTGGTATCTTTATACCAGAGGTTCAGCGATTCTTGCGAATGTGGATCTTAATGGGTAGGGATAGACAAGGCTGATTGTACTCTCTCTGTCTTTCCTATCCGGACGGACCTACGACACATGTTGGATAGAAAATAGGATGGGTTGAAAATGCCGTCATCTCGAGGCTGACAAGTGGATATGATACACGTTGCCTCGGGGAGATGCAGGGAGGTATGAATATTTACCCTTCTATGTCCGGCTGGCCTGGTCACATTCTGGTCACTATACATACTTGGCTTGCAGGCTGGAGACCTAGATACCCAGGAGTTATTGTTTGCGAAATATATTCCTTGGATGGATCAAGCGAGGAAATACTAGCATGCCATAAGAACCTTTTTGCATATACCCCCCTCCATCTTCTATGATTTCTCTGTCAATGCTTGAATCTGGAATCAAATATTTATTAATCTTTGTTAGTGAAAGAGGGCCATCGAGAGAGACACGTAGTCTCGGTGCCAATCTCCCAATTTTGAATGTTCTGTAGTTGGGCCTCAAGAAGCGCATTGTGGGGCTAATTATTGCAGCTGTCACTGTCAATGCTGCAAGGGTCTTCAAATGCGAAGCACGGTTAAATTTGCTTCATTCTTCTGGTAGTATGATGCCTGCGATATACAATATAGGTGCCTAAGATTACCCTGATATTCTCATAGTGTCTCACCAAAACCCTAATTTGATAGGGCTGATATGCCAAGGGTGGTCTAATTGAAACTATACTTCAAGATCTGCGACGGTCTTCTGACTTTGGAAAGATCTAAGGGAGGAAAAAAAGAACTAATGATAACGTTGAATAACTCTAACTTTAGTTGTTGTAGTTAATATCAATATTGTACATTGCAGGGTTCTCGTGTGCCACCAAACCAACGCCGTTGGCGTCATCTTACTTAGGCTCCATCAACGCCCATTTCCCCACTGTGTATATTAAAAATGACGTATACATGGGCAACACAGCCACCTGTTTCCTGGAATGAGAACTAACGACACATAATTTGTACAACATAGAACAATGCCCAATGATCCTTTTCTTGTAGCTACTTTGCGATATCGTCACTGACTGACCGCTGAGTGGCCGGGCAAGAGAAACATCCTTGTCGCCTATATCGCAACCACAGGGGTTCCCTGGTTTAAGACCAGGAAGGACAAGTACCTTGTACATCTTATAGACATACCATATAATTTTTTTTTGCCACTGTAGCTGTTTGTTTAACAGGTAGTTTCTTCTATGTGTGGGCTAGGTTACGGCGTCTATATGTGTAGGTTAGACGTAAGCCAGAACAAGCTTTAAGGTCAGGATAGGAAGTCTTAATTTTATTAATATATAGCACATAGAATGTAGAGAGCAGTGCAGCATGTTGATGGGCTTTGCAGTGACACAGGAATTTTGGGAGTGCATAATCACGCAGTGGAAGCATAGAAGCACTACGGAGTAATGGTGCTTCACTTGGTCGTTGTGGATTATATGCAGTAGTTAGGCATTATAGATTTACACACAGCTGATACAACATGCATATAATTTGGTCTTCGAGAATTAGACACATAAGGTCCAGGTATCAAGTATGAGTGTTCATAGACCTGACGTAGAAACTAGAATGAAGAAAGTCAGGTGCGGAGATTCAGGTGCCCATGGGTCATCTCACGGGAACACCCGATCTTATCCACAGGTTTACCGTGACATTCCATGGATGTTATCACGTTCTCAGATATGAACTTCCCATTTTAGGTTCATTTCTCGCCGCTTTTTGGACAAGTAAATGAGCACGTCCCCTCAACCCCTCGCCCTAATCCGACATCTATCTATTATGGCGAAGAACGAAAAAGGAAAAGTATGGTATGTGTTGGGGGGGGGGGGGGGGGGGGGGGGGAGAAAAAAGAAAAGGGAAAGTTTGGGGTTGGGGGGGGGGGGGGGGGGGGCGGGGTGGTGACAAGTGCAAGAGCAGAAGAAGAACATCTCAATATCTCAGAGTCTCACCGCCTGATAGTCTGTCCCAAGGTCTTGAGGCTGAGTTGAATCAGCCTCCGCTCATTCTACCAGTTCAACCTATGTTGTATTTGCAATTTACAGCCCGTGTAAGCACTTAACACAGTAGATTTTACAGCTACTCGAGTCAGTCGAATATGGTGCTTTGTTAAATCACTGACGGCTTAGCCAAGATTACTCTATAGGCTTTGATAGTCCGGTCCAGACTGAAATATACCAGCCTGACCGTCCCTCCCCCAAAAGCCACAAAAGCCCCAAAAGCGGCAATACAGATCCATGGATAACAAAAGCCCCACACCCCCAAGAGTTACCATGGATCGAAATGGATATAGATCAAGGAGATATGAAACACTGTTGGTGCCCAATCTATCACACAATACATGTTATCTCTATCGGTTATCAAAATTAGGCACAAAGGGGGGAAGAATAAGCGCCCAAATAGACTCAAAACTGGAGTCTAACTTCAAGTAACAAGTTTATCCACAGAAAAAGGTGTCGATCGTAAAGCAGGGGTTCAGTAACCGCCTTATGTCTTTTACATGCATTCTCTGCGTCTCATATAATGTTAGCGCAAAAGGTCCGATCGTGACTATTTTAAGTAGTGTACACGAAGGACATGGTTGCATATCTCCGAAGTTTATGCAGTAGGAAGGCCCGATGTGCGGTCTAGGAGAATTAATGCTAAAGTGCCCAGCTTTTCAAGGCGTTTGCATTAATGAGGCGGACTTAAAGTGGGCCCTGATGATGCTGTATTCTAACCCTGTAGTTGGAGTTGTAGAGAGAGTATGTGTATAGAACGTAGAGAGGAAAGGTTAAAAATAGTAAGTAAATTAAGACTCGATTGGAATAGAAGAGAAACTAGGGGTGATATAGTATAATATTATCGAGTCAAATGTAGAGATTATGCGCCATGAGGCTGAACTGCAAGTGCCAATTAAAAATGACGCCCATGACGCCCAGCTGAATAAATAAGATACTCCATGGCTTCCCTCTTTTCTTTCTCTTTCTTCCCAGCCCCTCCCCCGCTTTGGCTTACAATATAAGCGCACACTTTCTCGTATACGAATCTCGTTTACTTTGGCCCCCATTTTTGTTCTTCAGTTTACTTCTCATTTCTCTCGCTTTCTTTTGATGTTCAAATCTATCCTATCATCTGCCACCTGCACCTGATAACCACGCTCAGGCCCCTCTATCAGGGCCCCCCCAATCTATATTATCATTCCTACCCCCCGCATCCTTTTTGCAACTGCACCCCCAAAATGCCGGTACACGCAACATTTGACGATGGTTTTTCCTCGGACGACTCGGAGTACTCTGAGACCGACGTTTCCCTCCATCGACCTGGTGTCAGAACCCATATCCGCCAGCGCTCCCTCTCTCGCCACCGCCGCCCGGAAGTCACTCAGTTCCTGGCACCAACCCAGACCCGTGTATACCGGTCGGCCTCGACCAGCGGCCGGCGCCGCGAGCGCCCACCAGCAGCACCAGCAGCACCCGTACCACCAGCGGTAATGATATTCAACGAGCAAGGACTACAGTCAGAGAGTCGCGCGGAGAACAAGCCCCAGTCTCGACGGGTGCACCAGAAATTCAAGGAAAATCACACCCACGACCATAGTCCCCGCCATAGCCGCTACGATGATGAAGACGATCTGCCGCCCCCACCACCCCGCCGTGGGCGCGCCGTCAGCAGTGTCTCGCGCGAGCACTCTCCTTTTTACCGTGACCACGAGCTGGTTATGGGTCAGCAACTCCTGGGAAAAAACGATTTGCGGCAGGATTTGGATATCTGGAAGCATCAACAGGAGATTGAACGTCTGCAGCGGCAGCTGCAGAAGACTCGGGATCGCAGCGCGCATGAGCGCGAGCAGATCATTATAAATCCGCCAGCAGATCCGCGCGAGTCTCGGCTGATCAGAGAAGAGGCGGATCTATATGAGGAAGAACTTTCGGAGCGGCTGCGTAAGCTGCAGCGGCTCGAGCGCAAGCAAATGTCTGCGGAAGAGGAGCGCAAGGCTGAGGAGCGCTATCAGCTCAAGAAGTATGCGATGGACAAGAGGACTGCTGCTGAGCAAGAGGAACTTCAACGCAAACTGCAAGAGGAAAAGTTGAGGGATCTTGCGCGCAAGCAGGATGAGAAAGGACAAAGGGAGAAGCTCATGCGGGAGGAGAGGTGGAAGGAGCTTGCAAGGCAGAAGGAGGAAGAAGAGGAGAGGGAGAAGCTTGTCCGAGAGGAGAAGTGGAAGGAGCTTGCAAAGAGGAAGGAGGAGGAGGAGGCACATGAAAAGCTCGTTCAGCAGATTCGAGATGAAGATATGCGGAAGGCGAGGGAGGCCGAGGAGGCGCGGAAGAAGGAGCTCGCTATGAAGGCTGCTGCAGTTGAAGAGTGGAAGCTTCAGCAGGAGAAGCTTAAGCAGCTACAGGCAGAGGAGGCGGCGCGGAAGGCAAAGGAGTTCCACGATCGCCTTCGCAGCATTGGCTATACCGAGGAGGAGATTGATGCCATCGTCAATAAGAAAAAGCATGAGGAGAAGAAAGAAGAGAAGAAGAAAGAAGAGAAAGAGAAGAAGGAAAAGGAGGAGAAAGAGAAAAAGGAAAAGGAGGAGAAAGAGAAGAAAGAAGAGACCAAGCTCACATGGATTAGGGTAAGGAGTACCCTCTATATACCAGGGTTTCCAACTGACACTATGCTAGGTTCATCGCAAGCACTTGCTGCCAGATACCTTGATTGCTTACGGTCTTCCTTGGGATTGGGACGAGGTAAGGTTCATCCCTTGAATATATACCATAATCGAGACTAATGACTTGATAGAATGACACCAACTACATCATCATCAAAAAGTGGATAGACCACGACTTCCAAGATCAGCTCTTCGCCCACACCCAACGTCTACGCGAGGGCAAGGTCATCGCCGAGACATCTCACTCGAGGACTGAACTGAAAGTCAACGACCGTAGAAAGGACAGGCTGTTCCTGGTCCGGAAGAAGAGTCCTTCAGGCCGGATGCGCATCTTGACATAAACGTATTCCATTCTGCACTGCCTTGATCATGGATGCTGCTTGGTCAAGAAATTCGGATTCACGTACATCTTTGTTATTGCGTTGTTTTGCCGGTCCGATTGGACTGTTTCTTGTTGAAATCGTGCTGAGTTCTGCTGTGCTCAGGTGTGTTTCTTTTCGAATTTTTTTTTATCACATAGTATGTGGTCGTACATTAACGCGATATGAGCTGATGACCTTATTGTTATTTTGATTCAAAATTCTCTTTCGCCATGCCAATTGTATCCACCGTCAGCCTGCTCCATATATCTAGTCCATCGTCTCCTGTGTAGTCTACGGGTCTAACGAACATCTCGCCGGTACACGCGTTTGGTACAGCTAGACTGAGGGCCACTGATAGTATAAATGGAAAACTTGAGGTAGGGGATTATATGGTAGGCGATATGTGCAGATACAGTACAATATACATGCCAGGCCTCAGCCTACCATGTAAAATCTCCCATTGGGCCAAGCCCAATGCAGGTATACACGTCTGGGGACGGACCCAGATGCGAGGTAGAGTAGGGCCTGAACGGACTATAATACAGAAAGTGGAATGGGTATGATGTAGGGGAGAGTTATAGCAAGGGCAGCTATAATGCAAGCCTAAAGACCGATCTGGGAATTCGTCTCCCATCGCCTCTCAGCGCGCAAGATGAGCTCTTCATAGACCGTCCATGCCAGCGCTGAGCTGATGGCCTTGCGAGCCATACGGAGACCAAGTCCACCAAAAAGACTGCGCATGCCATCCTCGTGGATCATCAATCGTGTAGCATGCACCATGTTTTTGTATTTGGCAGGCATCAACTGCAACCGGGTCTTGACGGCATCAAAAGGATTGGTGATTGCAGTCGCCATTCCAGCGGCCGCTCCACCGGAAACGAAGTGTATTGATGAGGACGAAACTGCAGTTGGTGTCTCGCCATTATTAGAGGGTTTTGCAGCCATCAAGGCGAACCGTCGCTTCAATTGTTCGTAGAAGAGAACATAGAGGCCCGCATATGGGGCATCTCGAGCGGCAGTAGCCCCAAATCCTGCAAAAAGACCACGCAGGCCTTCGGTACGCACGATATCCCGGCCTGCGCCTACTAAGCTGCGATACGCGTAGTAGTCTGACTCGTAACGGACCTTGAGCACGGTCACGGGCATCATTACGAAGCCCGCGGCAACTCTTGCGACGGCACCCGTAGCGAGATTTGCTGTGTTGGAGAGTTTCGGGAGGACGGATGATGACCTAGCGCCTGTTACCGGACTGGCTAGGGCCAGTGGGTTGCTTTGCGCAACTGCTTGGCGCAATGCATTGAGACTGGTGAAGTATAAAGCCGACCCAAAGCCGGTACGAAGGGCTGAAGGGAGGGTACCCCGCCATAATCCACGGATAGGGTTCGGAGAGGAGATGATCGCCTTTAAAGTTGGGAGGAGGGCTGCTCCCTGGGACTGTTGGACTCGAGTTTTGAGTAAATCTGCTGGTTGGAGAAGGATGGAGGAGGTAAGGCCAGAGCAAAGGCCAGCAGCGAAGTGAAAGGGTGTTTTTGAGGCTGGGGTAGTAGGAAAATTATGATTAGCAATGAAATAAAAATGATTGGGTTCGGAGAGCATACTGGTTGAGGTGCTTGTTTTCACCTGTGGCACCGTTAATGTGCTATTGCTCGACATTGCTGAGTCAACTCAGACTGTGAGTTTGGCGACAGTGAATATATTTAATTTAAAGATAAAAGATTCAATGCCAGATTGAGGTCCATAGGCGTCGCGTATGCGTAGCGGTCAAGAAGGCGTCGGAGGTCCACCGGATGCGTAAAAAAACAGAGAAAATTCCACAAAGATGGTCACAGCCAAGAATGAGCACCAAGTTTGCATTCCACCAGGGATTAGATGAGGGAAAATAGAATGGAACAAGATAGAGAGCAATTATTGCAAGCGTTGACCTTGCCGAGGTCACGGATAGACGTTGAAAACAGTGAAGTCATGGGGCTCAGCAATGGCTATCGATAAGCCACACCGCTGGAGGATTTTGTCCAACCTTGCCCAGGTGGAAGGTATACAACCATTAGATTGTAGAGGTTTATTATTCGCCTAATTAATGATAATATATAGTTCAAATAGTATTCAAAAGTCAACTAGTATATCGTATGACTGTCATATCTTTCATGCGGCTCTTGGACCTTGTACTAGACCATTTATAGTCAACGCATATGCAGGGTTTGTAGATCAAATGCAGCAACATAACAACAAATATAGATATAGATATAAATACAAATATATAATAGAAGAAATAGAGATATAAATATGAAAATATGAAATGTAAATGTAAATGGCTGTGAGTTGCCATTTTGAGTTAGTGTTGCTCTTTTGGGGCTAGCGCCTCAATATGCCTAGACCAAATTAGGCAGTACATACTCCGTAGATATAGTTATGGTATCCTGTACAGGTATATCGCTATCGATGCGATGGGCTAGGATAAATGAAGTCATACCGTCGAAGGAGGTATTGAACTATTTCTGGCGTAGCAAATGGTCGACAGTCAGGAAGCAGAAATATTTCTATTGTTCCGCTGACTACTCGTATACCTTCAAACACACAGAGAACAACATTCCAATATCAAATGTTTTCTCATTCACCTATAAGCCCAGCCGACCAACGCCAACAATATCGGCCCGAAATATGGTTTCTCATCCTACCTCGAAAACGCTACCGTTCGGGCCAGGCGGATCAGGCCCTGGGCCCCTAGAAGGGAAATAGCCTAGTCCAACAATGCCACAATCCCCAAATGACAAGCGCCGGAAGTGGCTTGTGGCTTAATCCCAATGAAGGGAAACGTGCTCCAGAGACCCTCTATTATTCGCTTCGGAAGTACTTGACATACATTGGTGCCTATGAGCGCCCTTCTCCTATAAGCTGTCAACGTGTCGATGTTGTTACTTCGTGTTCGGGGTGGCATAGGCGACGAAGACTGAACAGACATAGACTCACTAGAGGGTAGGTTGAAAGAGTGGAAGAAAGGGATTGATATTTCCTCACTAAATTTCCAGGCAGCGTGGGAGGACTTGGTTCCCTCCATATACATTTTAAACGACTGGTATATCTTTAGCGCCTCGGTGTGGTACTTCCAGGGCTATAGGGTGGGGTAAGATCTAGGTCCGACAGAAGGGCAATCACCTAGATCTGCTCGTCGTTTCCACTAGGTATAGACATTGCATGCATCTAGGTCCTGAATTGATTATTGGGCGAATTCCATCTTCTCATTGCAGCTTTGCGAAGGGTGAAATAGTGTTGGGGATGAAAGAGGGATATCGTCGCCAATGTAAAATCAAGGAACCTTCCGCTTCCGGCATCTCGCGGAGTGCACGGACCCACCAGTCCCGTAGGTAATCGACGTCATGTGGTGTTTGTTTCGCTTTTCCCTTTTTCTCGTTGAATTTAGAAGACTTATAGAGAACACTTACAGAAACATCTCTATTTACCTTGGTGTACAATATGCCTTGGTCTTTGCCCTTTTTTCCTTATCCGCCTGCCAAGGACGGATACTGGGAGCCAGTCACTTCCACCTTGAACTGGTGCGAAGAGGTACGTATTCCAAGAAGCCCACAGGTGAAACATGCTAATATATCCCTTTGCCCAGGACTACTATGCCACCGAGTATTCCGCAGAGATTGTCAATACACTCACGAATTTGCTGTTCATGTGGCTCGGAGTCCAGGGCATACGGAGCTGTCGTCGCAATGGACATGACCAAATCTTCACGGTTGCCCTCCTTGGCTACCTAGTAGTCGGAACAGGGAGCTTTCTGTTTCACTCGACCCTCAAATGCAAGTGCCCTTATACCCCTCCCAAGCCCAAGATCCGGTTAAACCGCGGTGGACGTTCAACAATAACTAAAACGAGATATGAGTAATCGCAAGAGCAATGCTGACCAGTGAACCCCCCACAACAGATCCCATGCAACTAGTGGATGAGCTCTCAATGATTTATACCACCTGCCTTATGGCCTACGCCTCATTCTCCTACTCCCGGACCACCGCCATGCGAGTCTGTCTCGGAATTTCGCTCGCAGGCCTCGCTATATTCATCACCCTATACTACCACTACCTCCAAGACCCAGTATTCCACCAGAACGCATACGCGCTCCTTACCACTGTCGTCGTCTTGCGCAGCATGCACACTATGGAAGTGACCCTCCGTCCCAAATGGCGCCACTCGACGGAAGAGGATCGCCTAGCGCGCCAGAAGAAGGGACTCCCCGTGCCGACAAAGGAACGCCAGCTGTACGAAAACGTGCGCGACGAGAAGACACTTAAGACTATGTGGTTCATGGTCGCATATGGACTGAGCATGTTTTTGGGAGGTTTCTTCATCTGGAACTTGGATAACGTGTTCTGCTCTGAGATCCGTCGGATGCGCCGTTCTGTTGGTCTCCCATGGGGTATCTTTTTGGAAGGGCATGGCTGGTGGTATGTGTTAAACCGGACTATATTGATTGCTATTGGTCTATTTGCTAATTTATTCTTGCAGGCATATCATGACTGGCATCGGTGCTTATCTCTATATAACATGGGGAATCTGGCTCCGCCACTGCCTTAACAACCGACAAGAGGAATACCACCTGCGCTGGGCGCACTTCTGGCAGATCCCCGAGGTGATCCGCACCTCTGGTGGGTCGCTCGAGAACGGGGTAGCCCGAGCCAAGAAGTCGACGTGAAACAGCCGCCTAGATATCCTCTCTCCCCAATTAGTTCGTTGCTCGCACTCATCGTTATTTATGGGTGGCAATATACTACACTCTTGCAAATGTGACCCCCAACATACCATGAAATAGATACCATGCTCCTCCCTGTCCGTCCTTTGCCGCGAGGCTCGGAGCAGAGCACTGTTTTTATTCCCTCTTGGCGTTGCGATTGCATAGCTTCCACGAATACAATTCGTCCCGGAGACGGATCTTTTGGCTTTGCACCATAGATATATGATGCCTTTTTCTTCTTTTTTACCTGGGGGCGCGCGGGGTCATTGCTATAGATGGGAGTCGGAGTTGTGAAGTATCATGATCATTGATTTGGCGTACTCATAGGATCTGAAAGCAATAGAAAAACATATAGATGCAGACTTGAAATCTATATTCGTATGTGCTAAGATAATCCGCGAAAGCAGACAATGCATTTATATTTACACCCAACGCTGCGAAATCGAAGCAGGCAAGAAATCAGACCGCTTACAGCTTCGACTCTCCATTCTGCGCCTTCTTCGGCCTTCGCTCTGGCGCAGGGACATTCTTCAACCACTCCGCATCAATAGTGGCTTTCTCAATCTTCGACTTCTGACTCCAAGCCGCGCGGAAACTCTCCTCCTCAGCACGCCAGCGGCCGATCTCCGGCGTAAGCCAAGAAACCGCCGCATCGGCACACTCATTCACAGCCTCCTGGGCAAGAAGATGGCCCGCGTTCTCGAATAAAACATCACGCACACGGCCTGCAGCAACGCCGCCACTACCACCCAGCCCGGTGCCAGTGTTGGCGAGCTTATCGGCGCGCATGGCGGGTTGACACATATCGGACTTACCGGCGAAGATGTACAACACGCTGGGGCGCAGGAATGGAAGCTGGGAGAAGATCCGGGCTGGCTCGGGACGGTAGAAGGGGTAGGTGTGTGGGTGATTTGCGTCTAGGTCTGGGTGTGTTACGCGGTTGACGGGCTTGGTGCTGTTCGGGAGGTTCGTGTAGTTTGGTCGCGAGAAGGTAAATACTTCTTGGTGCAGTGTGGTTCGGAGGGTTACTGGGGGCCCGGTGGCTTTGCCTGTCTGGATCTTGGGATCTAGTGGGTGGATGGCTGTTGGGAGGTCGCGCAGGCCGTACTCGATCCAGCGGGATAACACTCGTGAATCCCAGGCTTGGTAGAAGGGGCTGCGGCGGAAACCCTCTGCGGCTGCTTGGCGGGAGGGCCAGATATCGCGCCGGTGGGTTGATAATTGGGTTGTTTTGGCGATTTCACGCTTGTTTATTTGAAGCATGAGACCATCTAGTTGCGTGGTTTGGCGTTGAATCACTGGGTCTAGGAGGACTAGTGTGTGGATGAGTCGGGGGTGCATTAGGCACAATTGTGTACTAGGAGGTATATCAGCTAGCTGCTGCATGAATGTTATGTTCATTGGAACTTACAGATGGGCGCCTCCCATGCTATGCCCGATGCCAACAATAGGCCGAGGCATTTCAGCCCGCTTGACATTGATTAGGTGAAGTAGGTCTCGGGGATGGTCAAACCAGCTAGCTGTGACACAGTCAGTATCATATTTGCTTCTTATAAGACATTCAGATCACATACGATCATTTCCGAGGGAATCTTCATTGATCACGCTGCTCTGGCCTTGTTGCGCCACGTCAGCCATCCAGATACTGCGAATGCGTATGCCATTCTGCTTGGAACGAGCGTGAATTTCCTCCCAAAGTGGTTCATATAGTTCCTATGAGAAAATATCAGTACATTGCCAATTCTATACTTCAAAGGCCATCACAATGCGCGCGCAGTCCGAAAGCGGGTCTGACGTCTCTAGTCTGGACCTCGGCACTTTGTATCTCATACCTTGGGGAAGCCATTCGCGTGGGCACCAAGAATAGTAATATCGCCAGGTTGCGGATTGGGATTGTCCAGTGGAATGTATTGTTTTACAGCCAGATGTAAGGGCTCTTCTTGGTCATTGGCCGTGGCTCCAGGGTACTCCCTGATATGCTGAGTGGGCACGACATGCTCAACAATGCGGAAAGGGGACATGGTGTACAATGTTACCCTTCGAGAAAGAAGAGTACATGTATTTATTGTTCGGAATCATAAGATGTAAAGGAGAAGGTAGAATTCCGAGAAACCGCGGTTTTGCGGGGAACGAGCCGAGGATCTTTGGGGGGTTTGAGGCATTCGCCTCAGTTCAACTGCCGATGATCTCTCCTTTTCAAAACTTATACTTAGCGACATATAAATATGTAAATTCAATTAAATGAGATATTTAGGTCTTGTATCTGCAATTAATAGTTTTTATTTGGGCGACAGATCGGATATCCAAGTTATCATACCGAGTATCCTGCCTTCTGTGTCAAGGAGGCTCTATGCTGTCTTTTTATAGGGGAAAAAAAAATACATCAAAGGTTTGTTCTATTTCAGTTCAAAGACAAGAGAGCATTGTCGCTAGGACAGTTCCTGACATGATATTCCCCAATAAGCAAAGTTGCTACATTATTCTATATACTACTCCGCGCTGAGAGCAAGACAAGCATCAACAGCTAGACCAACCCTGCAAGAAACAGTTAGTCGAGACTCAATAGAACATTCAAGCATTTGCAAGGATAGAAATTACTTACCTCCCCTCTTTCATCTTAACGACGTCATCAATAAGTTCACGATCTAGGTTGGGAAACATGTTCGAAAGTGTCTCGACAACATTATTATGTTCAGCACGTTGGATGCGGCGTGCCTCCGCGTCTTCAGCACTAGCCTGGCGCGCGGCGGCGTCCTGAGCATCGAGCACGCGGGTTAGATTCTTCTTCGCGGAGGTTCCACCACCGTGGGCGCGCTCATCGCCTGAGCGTCGGCCGTCCTCGCTGCTTGCGCGAGGAGGCTGATAGACATTGGGAGTGAGACGTGCCGGAGCAACACTGGGTTGGGGCGTCGGGACAGGCTGGGGGCGTTCTTGGGATGCGGCAGATCCCGAGTCTGGGTCGTCGGAGAAGATGCGGCCGATGGTGGAGAGGGGTTTTTGGATTGTGCGTAGTAGTCCCGCAACTGGGGCAGAGGTATCGTCGTCACTGGATTGGGTAGTTTCTTTGCGGCTTGGCCCGGCCTGGGGATGAGATGGAGGGGGTTGGGTGGGGCTTTTCTCTTCAAAGCTTTCGGATTCACGGTTTTGTTCTGCAATAGCTGACACGGCGGCTTCCACATTGCGGTCGAATTCCTCGTCACTGACGGTTAAACTTGTGCGGTCGAGGCTCTCGATGAATTGGATGGCTCCAGACTAAAAGAAGTCAGTTCTGAATATCTAGGGCAGTATGCAAGCCAGACATACCAACGACGAGATGTAATATCCTGCTTCGCCACCAAGTTTATCCTGGTTGCGGAATCGAAGAATGTATTGGATGTTAGAAACGAGATGGTCAGGGTTTGCATGCAAAACCACATAGATCAGGAGGGGGATAAAAGAGTCGGCGGATGTGTCGCCTTTTTTGGAATTCTTTAATAGACCAAAGATGACTTTGCAGCAGTTCAAAATGCAAATGACCTTATCTCGAGGAGCACGGTAGCCATTGATTTTTGATATTTCTGTCAAGCAAAGTCAGAAAGTTGGGAAATGACCCAGATAGCCCATAACACCTACCTTGCTGTGCCAGGTTCAAAAAACGGCGTCCACCGCCGCTGACAGTTGGGATGTCTAGGTGCGTTTCGTTGACCCAGCTGTAAATGCGAATCTTCTGGGCTAGTATATCATCTCGTTCGATGTCCTCCTGATGCTGGCCACGTCGCCACGGCCCATGAAGCCTCTCTAGCTCTCTCCGTCGGCTCCGACTTGCACTTCTAGGTATCGTTGGCGGAGCTGGAATGGCTGGGGCAAAAGTCTGCGAATACAGGCGATTCATAACAAGTTTCTCCATGCCTTCCTTGGCATTATCGAATTCGCTATCCGATACATCTCGCCAGATCTCGCACATGGCCATCTTATTTGTGATAAATGTCAGGAAATCGCTGATGATTTTGACTTGCTCGTGAACCATCCATTGCTTCTTGCCAAACTCCATGAGGAACGACCGCAAAAACTTGGCTACTGGGTCGGCGGTGCGGTGACGCAGCTGCTCTAGGAAGCGGTGGAAATCGAATGGTTGGTCAGACTCCGGTTCCGGCAGTGGTAGGACGGTCGAGGTTGACGCTCGCCGGTTTGATACCGGCGATTCGGGCTTGTGGGAATGTTGGGATACAGGCTGCTTCTCCGGGGATGTAGCGACAGGAGAACCCGCAGATTCGGTGGAAGGCGCATGGTCCAAGCTGGATTTGCGTGGCGGGAAATATGTTGGACCACCTCGGAATTGCTCAGCAAGCTCAAGCCGTGGAGACATGATCTCTTTCTGGTCGGTGCTCCGCGCGGGGTCCTGGAATTGTCCCATAATACTTTGAATCTCCGGCTGGGAGGCATTATCGTCCTTAAGCCCTTCAACTTGCCCATCTCGTTTAGTGTCCGGGTCACTATCACTAGGCACATCTGGGAGCTCTTTCTCGGGGCTGGGGGTCCGGTTTGTATCGATGGGGGGTAGTGTTGGCGGAGTGGTCGAGGAGCTGACGTTGGGGTTGAGGTAGGCATCATCCTTCTGGGGCGGAGGGGGCGGAGGAGTATTTGCGCTGGATGACAGATTAGGTGTCTTTTTCCCTGAGACTGACAGTTCTTCCATCTGCCCCGCAAGCTGTTGTTGCTCAGCCTGTGATGGTTGGGTAGCTGTGGTCAAGTCCATCGCGGCGGGATCGGAGAGAGCAGCCACGACATGTGGTTTTGTTGTCTCTTGTGCACTCATTTGTACTGTTTGACTGCTGTCTGGGTTCGCGAGATCGTCCAGTGTTTGGACTAGGAGATCGGTTGGAGCGGCCGGTGTCTCAGTGGATTCATGGATATGGGGGAGATCTCTCGTCTCGGGACCCGGAGAGGACGGGCGTTCTGTGGCCGACATAAGCTATATTTAACATATGCGCCCGGGCAAAAAAGATAGATTCAGGGGTCATAAAGGCTGCAAGTATGCTCATGCGGCTCTCTCATGTTGATGTGCGGATCATCATTCAACCGAGGTAGTCCGCTTCTTGATTCAGCAATGTACGGAGAAATGAGTGTCCAGGTAGTTTTCATATTTTATTTGAGACTGGAGTACAGATAAATGTATCGATAAATACAGCATTATGGATATGTCAATCAGAAATAGAGCCTTGGTGACCTAGGTAGGTTACTATGTGTACATAGTTCCAACATGCTCAGTTGGTGTACCTTGTAGGTACCCCGTACAGCGACTGGACATAAGTATTTGCATTGTCCACAGGCCTGGACCTTGATTATATAATATACTGCCGGTCAAAACCCTTTTTGAATTCGTCCTATGAAATCTAGTATAGGGTATATCACCCCTGACCCCCAAATAATGGCTTCCACTCTGTGTGGCATACGCTCACAGAGATACTCCAAGTGCCTCATCTCTAATTTTTCCCATGCCCGCTGCGTAGTAGCAACCAGGATCTCCTCTGTAGTGTTATTGTTCCCTATATGTAGGAGTATACATAAACAAAACATGAAATAAAGACGCAAGATGAGACAGTACAGCTGCAGGTATCTAGCTATAATCTCTTCTCTAAGAGCCACCTCATGGGTAACAAGTAGTGAAAAGACTTTAAGATAGGAGTGTTTCAAAAATTCCTAAGCAGGCCCGAAGGCCCCCTTAAAGTAGTTAATGAGTAGTTTTAAACTAGCAAAACACGATCTCGGATATCTCCTCATTGATACGTGTGAAACCCATACACCAGGATAGAGAAGAAAGAGAAGAAGAGGAAGTTCTGGGGGCAGGTAGAGATATTTATACTTCTTCGGTTACCGCGGCGGCAACCCGTTCGTAGGGGCGGCAAACCGTTTGTGGGCGGCAAACCGAATATTGAACCCGAGTATCATTAGATACATATAGGTATGCAGTGACACTTTATGATAAACTATGTTGTAGGTACCTACTGTCACAACATAAATACGTACATACTACGCATTTTAGGTAGGCGGTATGGATAGTTATATAGGGGCGGTCAGCTGGGTGGGTCGACAGGCGATGCAAATACTTATGTCCACTGACTGTACTTGCATGATGCTCTTCACCTTTCAATGATAAAGCTCATTAAGGATAAACAAATTCCATCTAACAAGAAACATCAACTTACAACTTTAACACTTGTCATGAATGCATATGCTGGTGATGGCCCACCTCTGGGCGATTTATAGATATGACTAATCATATAATTCCTCAGGCACCAATGTCCAAAAAAAGCCACCAAGCTAACCATCTCAGAATAAACAACACTCTCACCATATTTCTCCGCCATGTGCGGGATTTCCTTTTCGTTGAGCTCGTCAAAGCCCACATCATCAACACAAGAGACTTGCACTCTGCTCCAAAAGCGAGGACCAGACAGCTACAAAACTTATACAGCGCAAAAGGATATCAGTGCACAGGATGGAGTGTCTCCGCCCCTTTCCTATTATCTCACTTTCACATCTACAGTGCTCTCGTTGAGAGGAGATCATGTGTACACACAGCCACTCGTAGACCTCACAACCCAGTCTGTGCTCTGCTGGAATGGGGAAGCTTGGAAGATTGATGGGGAGCGTGTCCAAGGCAATGATACTGAACGCGTTTTCAACTTATTTCTACAGGCAGTGGACAGCGATCAGAATGATTCTGTTGAAAGAATGGCAGAAGCTATTGCAAGTCTCTCCGGACCATTTGCCTTTGTCTTCTATGATGCAATCAAGTCAAGACTCTTCTACAGCAGGGATTGTCTTGGGAGGCGATCTCTCCTCCAGGGATTCGATGAAAATGGGAATTTGAAGATTTGCAGCATTTGTGACAGTGCATCGATGGATTGCTTCAAGGAAGTGGGCACCGAGGGCGTGTGCACCATTGATCTAGCCCGTTATCAAGATCCTTCTATATCACCCAGAGAGTTGTGCCAAATTGAGACCTTGCCATGGAGCTCTGCTGCTTCACCACCAGCTGGTCACATTGTATGTCCTTCATTTCTTCTCCCGGGAGCAGCAACTGACGAGAGACCAAAGAGAAAATCAATCCCACCCATGAACACGTCACTACCAACGGAGCAGCCTCCTGCACTGACAACAGACTCAGTATTCGTCGAGCAGCTCGAGTCAAAACTGCGTCAATCACTCGAATTGAGAATACAGAATGTCCCCGTGCCTCCAGGATACATTGCAGGTCAGACCGCCAAAACAGCCGTTCTCTTCTCTGGCGGTTTAGACTGCACACTTCTCGCTAGACTCTCTCATGACATTCTCCCCCTCGACGAACCAATCGACCTCCTCAACGTAGCATTTGAAAATCCCCGAGTGGCAGCAGCCGCAAAAGCCAATCAACAAAAGTCCCCTTCCTCACCACCACCCCTCTCCATATACGAAAACTGCCCAGACCGGATAACTGGCCGGTCCGCGCATGTCGAACTCCAAGCAACCTGTCCAGGCCGCACATGGCGCTTCATCGCCATCGATATCCCCTACGCAGAAACTCTCGCACACCGGGACCAAGTGAAGCGCCTAATGAGACCCCACAACACCGAAATGGACATGTCCATCGCATGCGCCTTGTACTTCGCATCCCGCGGCCAAGGCACAGCTCAAACAGACCCCTCAGCCCAACTCCCAACCCCAGACACTCCATCACCCATCTACACAACCTCCTCCCGCGTCCTCCTCTCTGGTCTAGGTGCCGACGAGCTCTTCGCCGGCTACGGCCGACACAGCGTAGCCTTCAACCGAGGAGGATTCAAGGACCTGATCGCCGAGATCGACCTGGACGTCAGTCGACTCGGCTCGCGCAATCTCGGCCGTGACGACCGCGTCCTCTCCCACTGGGGCCGCGAGACGCGTTTCCCCTTCCTAGACGAGGAATTCGTAGCTTGGGTGCTACGCGCTCCAGTGTGGAAAAAGTGCGGGTTCGGGCTTCCAGAGACCGAGGCTACGGCCGGTATTGATTCTGAGAAGTTAGCGCTACGGCTCGTTGCTCTGCGACTGGGCTTGGTGAAGGTTTCTCGTGAGAAGAAGAGGGCTATTCAGTTTGGCGCGAGGACGGCCAAGATGGAGACGGGCAGGTCGAGAGGTACTGATGCTTTAAGCTGAGATGGACTTGCGGATGAATTTCTGATATTCGTTTCCGAGTCTTTCGAGGTGTTTTCGCATCCCCCATACATCTTCCTACACATCTACTCTTTCTTTCCATTATAGATTCATCCTTTTCACTCTTCCCCTATACTACTTCCTCATCCACCAGCTATGATGACAGAACATGGAAACAGATACTTCCGAAACCTCCACCTCACCCAACAACTCAACCTTCATTTCAATACACAACATCCACAAACACACCTATCTTTTCATATCCCCAACCCATGCCAGAACCCCAAACGCCCCATCTCTCCTAATGTTTCCGAGTCTCTTCCATTCATCCATAGAGCAACAGCAGTCCTCGGATGGCGTGTAGCTCATGCTGGAAGGAAGCGGGCGAGGCGCGTTTTTGAGGAATGGAGTGCTGTTTGGCTTGTTGGTACAGGGAGGGGATTGGGGGTTGGGTTGTGAGTGTGGGTGGTATGAGATGGAGGTGTCTGGCGGGATCGAGGTGTGTTGATGAGGCGTATAAAAGGCAAGTCTGAGCTGGCTTAGATTATACACCTTTACTTCATGCAGATAGGGCATGGTTGCTTGTAGATTGGGACTGAAGCTACATATGATTATGTATTCAAGAAATCTTCTAGAGCATGGTTTACCAGTATTGGAAGGTGTAAAGCAATATAATTGATTTAAAAAACAAAAACCCATATTAAGATAGCCACGAGTCAATCCCAGAGGGAGACAATCAGAACCGGCCTAACAAAAAAAATAATCAAAAATCAAGTAGGTAACGAGAAACAACAGAGAAACAAAGGTCAGATCCAAAGAAAAAAGAAACAGAACTGAGGAACATGTCTCAAACTTTTAGGAGAATCAGATGAGACGAACCAAATCGCGGCCATCTGATCTCGGTGAGACGTCAGGGTTAGGCTTTACCCATCACCCGCGCCTACCATAATACCCAGGGGGGTCAAAAAGGAACCAAAAACATTTTTGAACACAAAACAAGACTTGAATGTCCAATCGTTACAATCGTCAGAATCACCAAATGGGGCCATAAGCCAAAGACCGATGTCTCAAGATTAGGACCAAGATGGGATGAAAGCACCATCACTGGTAAGTGTTTTGAATCTGGAGCTGAGCCTTAAGCTTGGCAATCTCCGCGTCACGCTCGGCGATGATCTTCTGAAGATCCTCAATGCGACGCTCCGAAGTGAACTGACGTTCCATCTTTTTGGCACGCGATTTTCGTGCAGCCTCAGTGTTGCGAGCACGCTTAGCGGCAACAGGATCATTGGGATCGAACTCGATAGGCGACAGGTTCTTGCGTGATCGTGCGTTGACACCTGCGACGCTGGAGTGCTTAACAGCACCGGAGGCGGGAACAGGTGACGACGCGATCGATCGCTTTGCGCGAGGGGAGGCAGGAGACATGGGAATGGGCAAGGCTGGCTTCTTCTTCTCTTCCGTAGGGAAGGCAGCTGCGGCATCCAGAGTAGCGAAGTCAAAGGCATTTAGTGGATCTGACGTGTGATCGAAGAGGGAGGGCCATTCTTCGTGGCCGGCAATATCCATGTCGGTGAACATGGGTGAGGTGTTTTGGCTGAAGCTGCCGGGCGACTCAAAGGACGGAGTGCTCAAGTCGGTGAAGGTTCCAGAGGGAGGAACAGACGCATCCATCATGAGGTCCTTTGGCGAGATAGTGCCTGGAGGACCAGATGCGAAGTCGTTGGCCAAGCCGAGATCGTTGAACGAGAGCGGCGAATCCATGCTACCAGGGAAGCCGGTAGGGGGCAGACCGAAAAGATCAACCTCGTGAGCTTTGGTAGAGTTAGCGAGATGTTCGCTAGGATATAGTGAGACGTATGATAAATTACCTTCCATGAAGTTAGGAGTGGACATGACACGTCTATATGCTTGCGTGTTGTTTTTGTGGTTTTGTTGACCGTTGAAAAGTGGGACAGGAGGGCGGTTGGTGTTTGGAGAATTGGAAGGCACAGAAGCCGTGGGACGGTTGTGCGTAAACGTGGGACGGGACCAATAAGAGGGGGACCGGGCAAGCTGGGTTACTCTGGGGTCTTGAACAGGTGAGCCAGAGAACTGCTGCTGAAGATGCCGGTGCAACTGCAGACTGAAGGAGTGTCGTCGAGGGTTATTCTGCGCCAGGAATGGCTGAAGTGCAGAAGGTCTATGGGTTGTGTTCACGGGCACACGCGAGCGGGGCTGCGGGTGTGGTGTTGCTGATGGATAAAGCACAAAGTCCTCGAGTGCACTGTTGTTGTTGTTGTTGTTGCTGTTGTTGTTGCTGTTGTTGTTGTTCTGATTGGAAGCCAAGGGCTGGGACGGGGGTGAGGGAAGCCATGGTTGCTGGTGGTAATCCGTGGTGAACGACGTTAAGTCGATCGGGGTAAAGTTGTTGGGAGAACTCGAGCTACGCGATGCGATGCTGAAGTTCAGAGGTCCAAAAGGAGACTCTGAAGGGGGAAGAGAGGAGATAATAGGGTTGGTTCCGGTTGAAGAAATAATGTCTGTCTCAGTTGAGATAGACTGGTTGTTGAAAGACGGGGAGCTTATTGGGCACCCATTTTGGCGATAGTTAAGTTCAGTGTAGTTTTGGTCTGGTAGCAATATGGCGGTTGTATTGGTATATTGGGGAAATGTGTGTGAAGAAAACAGGTATGAGAAAGAAGGAAAATCAGGCAAACGGGGAGGGGGAACTCAGGCACTTCTTAAGGGCTGTGTGCCCTGGCGCTGACCAATCGGAGTTCTGGAGCCGCACGGGGCTTAGTCGTAAAAGTCACGGGGTGTGAGTCACAAGTGTGATCCGTGGTTCTTATTGGCTACATTGGACAAGGCATCCATTGAGTCCACAGTACATATGATGATACCTACATTTTTGCCCGCATTTACCTACGTAGTTCAGGTATCTTTTAAGTACCTGTCTCCACCAACCTCTCCGCGTCTTTTCAAATTGACCAATAATCGATCATCTTCCTTATCCCTCGGGAATATCCAGGTATTTTAATTTTTTTTTTATTTCTTTTGCTTTTTCTCCATTTTTTAATTTTTAATTTTTTTTTTCCAATCCAGAGAATACAGAGTACTCTAGTATTATTTTCTTCATCCTCTTAAAGATATATAACTTCCTTGGTCTTTTAAAGGAACCAATTCCTAACAATTCCTAACAATTCCACATCTCGGGGAGGTACAGCCTTTCTCCATGAGGATGAGGATGCAAAGGATCCACCGATCTTTTCCTAATTCTGTCCCCGCGGTGGGCTGAGTCCATGGGCCCATGTCCTATGAAATGCTTCCATTTCTTTTAGTCCGACCGAAGGGCGTGAAATTGACTTTTTATCATTGATTCCTGAAAGATTTTATTTAAAAGTTATATGTAAACAGAATGCTGTACGGAGTAAACCATACTCTTCAAATGATGTATATGTATACTACTTTCAAGGGTTCAAGGAAAGAAATCCCTCAATGCGATATATCTCGTTTATATACTTCGACTAACGTTAGCGGACCAACTGTCAATGTTATACGGAGTACTTCTCCGTAGTCCAGACCCAATTTACTGCTTTTTTCTTTCCTTTTTACCTTTTTTCCCTTAGTCTGGGTGGGTTTAAAGTGCCGACGTAGTATCAAAAGCCGAGGCATCGCCGAAATGGGTGCTGGATATCTACGGACACGTGTGATGGACTGGAAAAAATGTCATCATTATTGCCTAGCATACTTGACCTTCAAGTCTAGACTTCCGTCAATCAATGCAAAATGTTAAACATAGGTAACCACAATATGAGGCCGTATGAGAGGCCGATATCACAGGCATCCAAATACACCATCCATACCTGCCTAGCCGAATTGTGGTTTCCTGAGGGACTTTGGGACGGCAATACAAGATCCACTTCAAACCAACGCATCACGATGGGGTCGATCATCAACTACGAGTATTGCTTGCATATAGTATGCAACTATGGTGGGGCTTTCCTATCTAAGCTTCTGCTCCTTTCATACCATGAAGTTCACGACTTCTTCTGCTTAACCGAGCGCCATTCAACCAAAAGACTTCCCACCATTGTCGTGCAGGCCAAAGCGATAGTAAGGTACCAAGTATGGGTCAAGCTCCGATCAATACCACCCAAGACCTCGTCCCACCGCTGCATAGGAACCCCATTCTTAATATCGCCAAGTCCGTGCTCTTCAATAGACGCAGGTGTCAATCCTGGTACAACGTCTGCCAAATTTGATGACAGCTGATTCGTGAATATCACCTGCGCAATAGCGATAAACACCGCTGGGCCCATACTCTGCCCGAACAAGATGACCCCGATTCCAAGGTTGACATCTGCTGCACTCAAAGTTGTCTGAACAGCCGCTTGGGGAGCTTGGAAGCCGATGCCTCCACTGAAGCCTACGAATCCGGAATAGAGGATTATCTTGGTTAGGGATGTGTGGAGATCGTATGTTGTCATCAAGCCCGCGGCAATTGGCATGCACACGGAGCCGAAGATCATAAAGGGGGCATAATAGCCAAACGTGGTGGTGCCGATGCCCTGGAGAAAGAGCCCGAGCATCATACCAACGAGGATGGGGATCATTAGATACCCGCTCTCGCTTGGGGACTGGCAGGATAGAGTATTGTTAGTGCGTTTTCTTAGAGTCAGGAATTGGTTATAAAGACATACCCTAGATCGAACAACTTGATAGTATGTTGGCAAGTACCACTCCAAGACATTCGTCATCGAATTGGTGCACGTCGTGAAGATGAAGCCGGCGATGACACTTCGGCTTCTGATGATACGGAAAGGGAGTGCTGCCGATTCTCCTCGTCGATATTGATTGAATACAAAAGCGGCGAGTAGCACACCAAATACAACGAACAATGCAATCACTTTCCCATCTGACCAGGGATACTTTGTTCCCGCCCAAGACAGCGCGACAAAGAGTGCCGTTAGGGATGGGATGAACAAGCAGTTGCTAACGAGGTCCAGCTCTATGATTTTCTGACTCAGTGTCAGGTCGTCCTCTTGACGGGTTCTTGGGTCTGAGAAGAGGAAAAACATGGTCACTAGCGATAGAATGCCAATTGGAAGGTTGATCCTACAAAAAAGTTAGTGTTAAGCTACCTTGATCAATATCCGTAACTAGAAAAAATTACCAGAAACACCATCTCCAACCCAAAGACTGTGTCAATGCACCACCTACTATAGGCGCCGCAATGATCGCAAGCGATTCCACACACGCCATCAAACCCGCAAACACTGGGCGTCTGCTGAGTGGCATAATGTGCACCACAACTGCAAAACACCCAGCCATCTCACCCGCGAATCCTAGACCTGCGACTGCTCTCCCTACAATGAACATAGTCGACGTAGCAGCCGTAGCACAAAGCAAAGAGCCGACGAGGAAGATCACATTGGTTATCAAGAAGATCGTCTTGATTGAGAAGAGCTTATAAAGCTTCGCGAACCCAAATTGGAATGCGCAGGTGCACAGTCGAAATGCAGACGAGTACCATCCCACGTCGGCAACAGTGTGGAAGTGGTTAGTGATGCTCGGCACGGCTGTGGCGACGATGTTGGCGTCTAATCCTCCGAGAATAAGGACCACGCATAGTGAGGTGATTGTGAACCAAAATTTGCTGCCGGTTGGATAGTTGGGTTCTCTGTCTTGGGTAGATTCGATGTTAAGAGACTCAATTATTCGTTCCGATCCCGTAGGCGGTTGATTTTGCTGTTGCTGTTCGAGGGAAATGACCTCTGTCATGGTTGAGGTCGCCATTGTATGGGACTCTCTGGAATAAGGAAAGAAAGAAACCTCGGGATGAGTAGAAGGGGGTTGGCATTATCATACACTATCTACACTTGTGGACGACCTCGGGATGGACCAACTCCGAGGGTCTGTTTTAGGAGCTAGTACCTACACATGTGAGAGGTCTATTTTATATGCCGGCACGCCCGCAATGATTCTAACCTACCCACCCTAGTCCGTTGATGGAATTAAGTCTACATATAATACAGTTGACACAGATGTAAAGCAAAAACTGAGAGATTCTATTAAGTATTACCTATCGCAAGGTGTGCCACCTCCACCGGTGGAATATAAACCAACCGTTCGGGACAACAACGGTAGACAAAATTAGAGGGCCAATTTGAGTTGCAGGAAGTAACAAGTCAACAGACGAGATTCAAAACTCAAGCAACAAGCAAAAAGAGCACCCATCCTCCCCACAGGGTATCAAACAGAAAACCAAGAAAGAAACCAGAAAAACACGGCAGAGTGGTATCAATCTAGTCGGACGACACACCACGTAACGCATAATCGAGTCGCGAATGGAGTCACAGTCGCGAGACGCAGGTCGTGAAGGAATGAACCGCAGTCCAAAGGGCTGCTGGCGTCGTTGGCGCCGATGGTATTATTTTTTAGAGAAAAGCAGATTAAGGGAAAAAAGCGACAGCGGGTATCTCATTGCCGCCATCTCGGATCCAGGCCCAAAATAAGGAAGGCCATTGGGTACCGAAGACAGCGACAGTGGCGAGGGAAAAGCAAAACTGGAGCGCAGTGGTATCAAAATTGCACCTTCAGGTCTCGATTAGACCGTCAGGGATATCGCGGGCGGGCGGTGGATAGGACATGTCCCACCACCGTTCAAACTCCACGACAGGTCTCCGAGGAGTCGCACTTCATGCGGTAGCCTGAACGGGGGTGGCAACAGCAACGTTAACGTTCTTGGGGTCCTGGGCAGTCTCGACGGCCTTGGGGGTCTCCTCAACGACAGCAGGGGTCTCCTCAGTAGCAGTCTCCTTGGCGGGGACGGCAGGGGCCTCCTCGGCGGCATCAGCCTTGGCCTCGGTCTCAGCGGCGGCAACCTCCTCCTTGTCGAGCTTGACAGCCTTGCTGGGCTTGCGGAAAAGACCGCCGAGCTTGTTGGACTTGGCCTTGGTCTCACCATCAGTGACCTCGTTGTCAGAGTCAGCCTTCTTCTCCTTCTTCATGCCAAGGTTGCCGAAGAACGAAGTGCGGCGCTTCTCCTTGGGGGTGGAGACGGCCTCGGCGGGAGTCTCAGCAGCGGGGGTCTCGACAGCCTCGGCGGCGGCAGTCACAGCCTCGGGTTCGATGGGCTTGACAGCGGCCTCCTCAACGGGGTTCTCAAGCTGGGGAGCGGTGCTGGCGACAGGAGTCTCCTCAACAGCGGGAGCAGTGGCCTCCTTCTCGGACTTCTCCTGGGAGGGGCTGGCAACCTTCTGGAAGAAGTTACCGAAGATGGAAGTACGCTTGGCCTTCTTCTCGGCCTTCTTCTCATCCTTGGCCTCCTCCTTGGCGGCTTCGGTAGTCTCAGCAGGGGTCTCGGCAGTAGCCTCAACAGCCTTGGCCTCCTCAGCGGGAGCAGCAGTCTCGGTGGTCTCGGCAACGGCGGGGGCAGCAGCCTCGACGGAGGGCTCGGCAGTAGCCTCAACAGCCTTGGTCTCCTCAGCAGCGGGAGTCTCTTCCTTCTTCTCCTCGGCCTTCTTCTCCTCGGCCTTCTTCTCCTCGGCGTCCTTCTTGCCTAGGAGGGAACCGAAGATGCTAGTGCGCTTGCGGGACTGGGAACGGCTCTTGGAGGCGGTCTTCTCCTCCTTCTTCTCCTCCTTGGGCTCCTCCTGGGCGGCCTCGGCAGCCACAACGGGGGCCTCCTCCTTCTTGTCCTCGACCTTCTTCTCCTCGGGCTTCTTGGCGGCAACAACGACGGCAGGCTTGGTCAGCTTCTCGAGCTCAGCCTTGTAACCCTCGCTGGAGGTGATGGTCTCCTTCTCGGCCTTGGCCTCAGTGGCCTGAGCCTCGATGGCAACAACCCAGCTGTCACGCTCAGCGGCGCTGGAGGCCTGGAAGGTGTGCTTGTGACCAGCAATCTTGAAGAGGAACTCGCTGGTACCCTCCTTGGTGACGTCAGAGACATCGGCCTATTGAACATGTTAGTCGTTATCATATCGTGTGACAGTGACTCAAGCACTTACGAGGTTCAAAATGCCAGCGGGGGTGGCCTTGTCCTCAGCGCGCTTGGTGAAGAAAAGCAGACCCTTGCCGGTCTGGGTGGCCCAGGCGGCGGTGGGGTTGGCGACAGCGGCCTTCTCGTTCTGGTTGAAGATGGAAAGGTTCTTGCTCTCCACTGCCTCCTCGTTGAAGTAGAAGAAGCGCTTGGCAAAGCGGAAGCCCCTAGAAAAAGCATCCCCGTTAATCTATGCGCCGTTTTTGTGATCTCCGTCTCAACTTACTTGACCAGACCAGGGGCCTTGTAGCCCAGGACACCGTCAGTAGCGGGCTTCACCTCCTCCTTGGCAGGCTCAGCAGCCTCGGTGCTCTCCACGGCGGGAGTAGCAGTGGGCTCCTCAGAGGTCTCCTTGGGAGCCTCAACGGCCTCAGCAGGAGTCTCAACGGCAGTCTCGACGGCAGGGACAACCGCGGGGGTCTCCTCAACAGTCTTCTGAACTTCGGACATGATTAAAGTAACTGGGTATTAAAGAAGCAGAGCTTAGGGGAATAAAAAGTTGGGTATAGGGTATCTCAAAAAGAAAAGCAAAGGAATTAGAGCACGAGAGCTCGGGTATCACGTATCAGGGTATATTTTTGCTTTGTGGGAGAAAGAAGGAAAGAGAGGAAGGGAAAAGAAAAAAAGAGTCAGGTTGTTGATGGCCCAAAAATGGAAAGGACCTGCAGGGAGCCCAGAGCTTAGTGGATCCACCGAGATTAGCTAATACTACTTCAGGGGTTAATTATTTTTCTTTTTTTTTCTTTTTTTTTTCTTTTTTTTCTTTCCTTTTTTTTCTTATTATTTTTTGTTATTATTTTCCTTATTACTTTCTTATTTTATTTCTCTTAATTTCAAATTGATTTTCTAACTATTCTCCCTTTTTTTTTAACAAGTTTAATATGTAACCTGGAATATGGTTTTATAACTTCCAAGGTTGGTGGAACATAACCTTTTGCCATCTACGGGTTACGAAGGACATTCGTAAAATAACACGAACTTCTTTGTCTAGCAATACGCTAGACCTGAACTGAATTTAGTAGAAAATAGGAGAAAACTCTGCATCTTGGCCAAACCATCACACCATGCTATGATCGGCCATGCAGCTTGAATCAACGGTCTCTCCTAATTTACCCGTTCGGATACTCTTACCGATTTGACGTTCAACACTTCTTTTTGTTTTATTGTATACAATTAAAATATACATATCGTCATGGCGGGGTTATATTGGATAGTAGGTCATCAGACTGTCAAAAAAGTATAACTCAACAATTTTCATACTTCCTGGTCCCGTAAGGAGGTTCTATCATTGTTCGGTGGGCCACCGTTGATACTCCTCATTCCACACTTTCAACTCTCGTTACACAGTTCAAGGGGGGGAAAGTTGCCATCAGAATTACTGTGATTTATATTCATTATCAAATGAACTGAGCGTTTTTTTTTATGGCTCTTTCGTATTACTCTCCATACTTTGTAGTCGACATCCGAGCTTGTAGGCTCTCCCATTCTTCGGAATAGCCATATCGGTAAAGAGCACAAGAATATCCCTTTGGAGGGGTCATCCCTGTGGTACTCCATGTTCCCCCCACTACACAAGGCAGCCCGTTATTTTTGCATCCTTCGTCATGATCAGCTCAGTACGGAGTACTAAAGTACATACATATGAGCTTTGTCGCATTCATCCGTATGGCTTAAGGTGGCTTAAGGCTGGTATTGGTTACCACGGCCATGCACCCATCTTTAGGTCCTGCAGAATGGTTGGCCATCGCGACTTTTTGGTGCAATCTTTACTCAGACCCCATGACCTGATATCAACTCTATGATGGAGTGGCGTGAAAACCCTCGTGGACAACCAACCAGCTGTGATACAACCCCTCCTTCCTGGCTCTGACTTTGATCTGCGTCCTATCGGCGTATCGACTATCTTTACCACACAGCGGCAAGATGTCGGGGATCCCATGATGTCTTTA
Organism: Penicillium griseofulvum; assembly: GCF_001561935.1. Taxonomy (NCBI): domain Eukaryota; kingdom Fungi; phylum Ascomycota; class Eurotiomycetes; order Eurotiales; family Aspergillaceae; genus Penicillium; species Penicillium griseofulvum. Next base: position 159,434 of record NW_024467450.1, read on the forward strand.
TCTAGCCAATCCCAGCACATCTACAAAGTGTCGCCTCTTTACGTGATCTGTGCATCATTCCAGACGAAGATCATCTCATACTTCTAATGGAGTACGAAGTATACTACATATTGTACAGACTACGGAGTACACAAGAACATATTTGAAACTAGAAGCAGATCCACAGGCTAGGAAAATAAAGCCCCTTTTCTTTCCTTTCCAACGCTACAGAAAATTCTAGATTTATCAGTGATAGTATAAAAAAAAAAAGTACGGACTACGTCCCCACTTGACTATACATTTAGTTTCGAGTCTTAGTCTTAGCGAATAGGGGGCTGGCCAGCCCTACCTACACCTGAATCAGAGCACTCTATTTGACATTTCCACGGTTCATCTAGATAGGAAGGCCTAACCTGAGAAGAGTAATAGGTTTTACACTGTTCTTTTTCTCTACAATATACGGAGTACTATGACACCATTTTATATCAGGGATACGTTGTTCTTTTTCTCTACAATATACGGAGTACTATGACACCATTTTATATCAGGGATACGTTGTATGACTGGTCTACTACCATCAGGACAAGCTCCATGAGGTCTCAACGCTCCATCCAGGCATTTCCAGTAATGATAGCCACTCGGGGGAATCCACCCCCTGCTCGGGAACCCATTACACCCTATCATGGGTCCCTTTTTCATCCGTTAGGGCCTCCAGGGCTACTAAGGACCATTCATAGACGGAGTGCTCCATACCAACCCTGCCGTCTTGGCCCTTTTTTGCGGTCGCGACCCTGCTCCTGCTGCATCATATGAATGGTTAGAAATCACCGACCATCGCCGATCGCATCATCGTTCCAAGTCTGGCTTGTTGATCTTTCCTCCTCTCTCGCTATATGGGCTAAATTTTGACACCATGCAAGTGCCATGCGAAGCGGAGCCCGCCTAGGGATTCTTTCCCGCTTTTTCGCTATGCATATTGCCCCATCGACTACGGAGTACGGAGTACAACAGACAATATACACATCGTAGCAGCATTGTTCCACTCCATACCTCGACATGGTGCAGATAACTAACGAGTTTTGAGCAGGAAAAAAAAGAAAAAAAAAATATCGTGTCACAACAGCAGGGCTACAGTTAGGTCCACACAGGTCCTTTACTTTCGAGATAAAACATATCTCCCGATTGAATTACAAGTAAATTAATCTTAATACTTCATGCCAAGTACCAACTTGACCTGCGGTGTACACAGGGGACGGGTTTCCCGTCCATCTAAGCTCTCCGATGCTCCCCGACAACTCTAGCGTCCACTAGATCGGCTTAACCATGGCACACTTTGATGAGGATGGTCATTTGCTTAATATTAGCTTGATATTAACTGTGGACTCTTCACCCGATTTAATCTTGTAGAACATTCTGAAGGTAAACTTCCGACGGACAGTATCCGAATCAAGTTGTGATTCAAACATCTTTCGCGTTTTGGGTCGCACGGGAGGTGAGAGCCACAATACAAAGTTGTGGAATAGGGGAGGATCCACACAAGCTCGTGTATGGAGCCTGGCTTGTTTTTGAGGCGTCGAGTTGAGAACAGGGAATTTTCAATTATTGATTCCCTGTGATCTGTGTGTTCAAGATGCTCGTTCTGTGACTGGCACAAACATGTAGAAACCTAGGAAATAAATGCAAGGTACCTGTATCCTGTATGTACATTCTGCGATGTACATTCGGAGTACCCCATATGGCCATCCCTCATCCTGACAGGTCAGAAATATCCTAAAAAAAGGGGAGGGGTGGATGAGTCATATCACATGCAGCTCCAAGGTTGAGTCTTGGCATATATCACGTGGTTTCGCTTACTAGCCAATAAAAGGTCGCCAGCAAATTCGCCCAGTTCTGCCACCGCCTTTATGTTTGTATAAATACCCGCAGCTCCCTCGTCTCTTCCTCTTCTTTTTCTTTCTTCTTCATACTTACCTTGTTTGGGTGACTGCGATCATTAAGGCGGTTCACCACAGTTTGGTCCCTGCATTGCACAGCGCGGAGGAACAGGCTGTTCAACGGCCTTCGGGTCATTGACAGGCGTATTCTTTGGCACTCTCCATTCGTGGAACTCTTTCTTTTCATCAAGTTTCGAGCCAGTGGCTCGAGGTTGGAGAAGAGATGTAGCTTGTAAACTCTCTAGTCGTAATCGCCTCCCATTATCCTCCAGTCAGTCACGCCGAGATCCGTCTCCTCGAGTCGCAGCCATGTGAGCGTCTATTGTGTCACGTCCACTGGCCCCTTGACGCTATCAACAGCTGTCGGCTTTTTTGATCAGTAAGTGATAGACAGCATATTCACCTAGTGTTTATTCTACAGCGCTCACTCCGTACGGAGTAGTTCTCTCTCTCTACTGTCAATTCTAGTTTGGCTGGTCTCTCACTTCCTGGGCCCGTTTTGTTGACATGACGTCGGACCCAACGTTGGAGTGGCTTCGCCACCACATGTGGCGACAAAGCACAAGCTAACTTGCCAGCATAAAATCAATCCTCCGTGTATTTGCTAACTTCAAAATCGCAACTGCTCGAATTCCAGTCTACCATAATTGCTTCCTTCAACCTAATTTCCTCTACTACTTTGCAACCCAAAACCACAACCTCAACCAAAATGCCCGTCCCCACCGCCGATCTCTTTGACAAGCAACAAAACGAAGCCAACTCGACACAGCCTCCCAGCTCTGCTTCACACACTTCCACCGACCAGAGAAACAACAACAGCTATTTCGGGACCACGCCTGGCAGTTCGACCAGTGTGTTGCAGAATGCTGACAGTGGTCGCGCTCTGACCAAGGAGGAGGCTGATCGTCTGTACGAGGAGCGGATGGAGGAGGAATACGCGAAGAGGGATGGCGGCGCCTAAGCCAGTACCAGTGTACAGTTGAACATGCTTGTTCCTCTGTGCTCGTCGACTCCAGTGGATACGAGCTGGTATCTACCGATGATGGTGGGGTTGGGTTTTCTTTTTTTCCCCTTACGACTATATATACGAGTGTAATTATCAATCTCCAAACAGTTTGTTTCAATTTCCAAAGCTCCCTAATCATGAAGCGACACTGTGTTGAGCTTCGAAGGGGCTAAGAGATGCGTCGACCTCCGATGTCAGTCTATATTTCTATCGAATTTTGTTCAAACAACGAGAATTCACCATCTTATGGTGTTGCATCCCTATATATTGTATGGCTATGTCGCTAGTGTCTACGAGACAAATGAACCTACTTATTGCAGAGTCCGGATTCAGGCCGGGGAGTGACCGTGTCAAGCACCCAACGTATCTCCTTGAACTCATATAAAGATAAGTACCTAATTTGTAGATTTTGAGTAGTGACGTTTTTGAATATAGTGGGGCCTAGCACAGGGGAGGTGCTTTTCACGGTTAACAAATCCGCAACTATGACTCATGCAAAATACGTTAGCTGCTTACTTCGACGCGAAATTATGTTGGTATTGTAGGTCAAAGCGACCAGATATATGATTATACAACATTTCTCTACACTAATCTAATTGCTGATATTTGGAGCAGATAGTGCGAAGAGGATAATTGTAGGGATATATATTTGTCTTTTTCCTATACAACACACACAATTCCAAACACATACCTCGTCAAAATGAGCTTCTACCTCAACCAAACTACATCTGTGATCGTTCCGGCCGATTTGGAGCCTATCCACACAAGTCGGCTGTATTTACGGCCACTGACGGTGGCTGATGCCGCAGCCATCTTTGAGATCCGACGCCGACAAGAGGTGGCCGACTGGCTGTAAGATTATACCCAGGGTTAAATGCCGCAAGATCCCGAACTAGACGCTGACTTGTGACTGTCTGTAGCTGGCCCAGAGTCCCCCACAAAGACATATCAGAGTCCGAAGCCCTCATTGCCAAAAAGACATTTACAACACCGGATGCGTCAGGTGCTGTTGGGCGGAAGTTTTTCTTTGCCATCATCCGCTCCGATGATCCATCCCAGAGGGTCATTGGAGGAGCGGGAATCAATTCTCTTAGCCCAGCCCCGTCAGTTGGGTACAATATCCATCCTGACTTCTGGGGTAAGGGCTATGCCACCGAGGCTGTTGCTGGTATTATAGATGCATGGTGGAAGCTTCATAGAATAGGATTCGAGGGGGCTGTACAAGATTTAGAAAAGGAGAAGCTGTTCGCGGCGTGCAATAGAGCGAATATTGGTAGCGTGAAGGTGCTACAGAGGACTGGGTTTAGTATCTACCACGAGCAGCCGATCGAGGGTGACGTGGTTGCGCTTTTTGAGCTAGAACATCCCACTCGATAGTATAGCGGAGCCATGGAGCAAATTTACTCGGTGATATCTGACATTCGAGGGTCCATGGGTAAACATTTTGTTGGAATTTTATCTAGTTATCTTGTTTTATAATGAGAAATTCAACCTATTATACGGAATCAAACGACCAATATTCGATTAAAAGACCTCATAGATGACATTGCAACCGTTTGACATAAGAAAGTACAACCAGCTATGTAGACCTTGACAGTAACCATGATACTCAACACCTCGATTGCATATTGGTTTAGTGATACATAGTATACAAGACTAATTGGCTGCTCATGCGTTCCTATGATGACCTTTTAATAACCTGCTTGGATGTCTTTGTATATGTTTTCCTATATATTCATTCACTTTATTAGTGTTATAGCTAGAAGGACAAGAAGAATTGGCCTCAAATTTTAGAAGATGGGCGGTAAAAATGACTCTGCTATGTATAACACGTCATTGTGTCCAATATATGTAGCAAAAAAAAAATCGAAAACATACCTAGGTAGGCGCCCGCACTGTGTAATTTTTCCATCCGATGTATATAATTCACTACATAAAGAGACTAACAGCGATTCCATCCTATGAAAGATATGGCTACTCGGCAGTCTTGGAAACGCCCAAATCTCAAGAGCTAATGAGGCCACTGCCACTAACAAGGATATTGAACAAGAACAAAAATAGTTGAGGTTATAGAAACTACATCTTAGGAGAAGACACTGTGTTTAAGTCGTCGTCTTATGACATCACGTGAAACCAAAATCACGTGGCTGGATGCAGCCAGCTTGACAGAGCCACCCGAGAACAGTCCAAGTAGAGTCCGGACTAGACTATCTGCAACAAAGAGTCGAAATCTGGAGGATCCGTGCCTCTCATTGAATATATCTATCTATTGTCGCTCTTTACATTTCTTCTTTTCTCTGTCTTCTTACCAAAAGACACGGCTCCTGGTAGCCTCCTTACACCATGGCTCCGCGGGACACCTTCTTCCGCTCGGCGGATATGAGCTTGACCCAGCTCTACATTGCCAACGAGATCGGAAGAGAGGTTGTTAGTGCTTTAGGTGAAGTTGGTCAGGTTCAGTTCCGAGATGTAAGTGACCAAGGACTATTTGCTTTGATACTCCCCGCTGACTTCTTCTAGCTTAACCCGGACACGAACGCTTTCCAAAGAACCTTTACAAAGGAAATCCGTCGTCTGGACAATGTCGAAAGACAGCTACGCTATTTCCACCAACAAATGGACAAGGCTGCAATCCCCATGAGGTCTTCATCGGACTTCTCCGATACATTGGCTGCCCCTTTAGCGTCAGAGATCGATGAGTTGGCTGATCGCAGCGAGAGCCTTGAACAGCGGATCATCTCTCTCAACGATAGCTACGAGACTTTGAAGAAACGCGAAGTCGAACTGAGCGAATGGCGATGGGTACTTAGAGAGGCCGGTGGATTCTTCGATCGGGTAGGTGGCTTAGGGTATACCGCCGTTGACAGACGAGGCTAACTAAATAGGCCCATACACAAACAGAAGACATTCGCCAGTCCCTAGATAACGATGAAGCTCCCTTGCTCCGCGATGTTGAGCACCACGCCCCTCGTCAAAATGGAGACACCCAGGGTCAGCAGAGCTTCTCGGAAATGAACATTGGATTCGTTGCTGGTGTTATCCCCCGTGATCGCATTGGTGCCTTTGAACGTATTCTCTGGCGTACCCTGCGCGGAAACCTTTACATGAACCAGTCTGAGATCCCGGAGCCCATCATCGACCCGATGACCAACGAGGAAGTCCACAAGAACGTTTTCGTCATCTTCGCTCACGGCAAGAACATCCTTGCCAAGATTCGAAAGATTTCGGAGTCTCTCAACGCATCCTTGTACGGTGTCGATGAGAACAGTGAGTTGAGAAGAGACCAGATTCACGAAGTGAACACCCGCCTCGGCGATGTTGGCAATGTGCTCCGTAACACCAAGAGCACCCTTGACGCGGAACTTTCGCAAATTGCTCGCTCGCTAGCGGCGTGGATGATCATTGTCAAGAAGGAAAAGGCCGTTTATGATACCTTGAACAAATTTTCATACGATCAAGCTCGGAAGACGCTGATTGCCGAGGCGTGGTGCCCAACAAACTCTCTTGCTCTGATTAAGTCGACTCTTCAGGATGTTAATGACCGTGCTGGTCTCACTGTTCCTACAATTGTCAACCAGATCCGAACCAACAAGACCCCTCCGACTTTTGTCAGGACGAACAAGTTCACCGAAGGATTCCAAACGATTGTGAATGCTTACGGTATCCCCAAGTATTCGGAAGTCAATCCTGGCCTGTACACGGTCGTCACTTTCCCCTTCTTGTTCGCAGTCATGTTTGGTGATTGTGGTCACGGTGCACTTATGACCTTGGCCGCTTCTGCTATGATTTTCTGGGAAAAGAAGTTGGCTCGGACTAAATTGGATGAACTGACATACATGGCATTCTATGGGCGATACATCATGTTGATGATGGGTCTGTTCTCGATCTACACCGGTTTCATTTACAACGATATTTTCTCTAAATCTTTCACCATATTCCCCAGTCAGTGGCAATGGCCCGATGACATCAAGCGCGGCCAAATGGTCGAGGCGACATTGAAAGAAGGCTATCGTTATCCAATTGGTCTGGACTGGAACTGGCATGAGGCAGAAAATTCTTTACTCTTTTCAAACAGTATGAAGATGAAGATGAGTGTTCTCCTTGGATGGTGCCACATGACCTATGCCCTTTGCTTGCAGTACGTCAATGGACGGCACTTTAAGTCTAAAGTTGACATCTGGGGCAACTTTGTTCCTGGATTGCTCTTCTTCCAGTCGATCTTTGGTTATCTTGTCCTCACTATACTCTACAAGTGGAGCGTGAACTGGCAGGAGAAGGGAGTGAACCCTCCCGGTCTCCTTAACATGCTCATTTTCATGTTCCTGAGCCCTGGTACGGTGGAAGAACAACTCTATCCTGGCCAGAGCTTGGTCCAGATTCTCTTGCTTCTTATCGCTGTCGCCCAGGTACCTATCATGCTCTTCCTCAAGCCATTCTGGCTCCGCTATGAGCACAACCGTGCTCGTGCCCTGGGTTACCGTGGCCTCGGCGAGAACTCCCGAGTAAGCGCACTTGACGCCGATGGTGATATGGACGGTGGACTGGGTCGTGACAGTATGGCTAGCGATGGAGAAGGCGTGGCCATGCTTTCCCAGGACATCAATGAAGGTGAAGAGCATGAGGAGTTCGACTTTGGCGACATCATGATCCACCAAGTCATCCACACCATCGAATTCTGTCTCAACTGTATCTCTCACACGGCCTCTTACCTTCGTCTGTGGGCTCTGTCGCTTGCTCACCAGCAGCTCTCAATCGTTCTCTGGACCATGACTATTGGTAGTGCGTTTAACCAGGAGAGCCCCGTGACCCGTGTTATCATGACCGTTGTCAGCTTCTATCTCTGGTTCGTACTCACGATTTGCATTCTGTGTGTGATGGAAGGTACCAGTGCCATGTTGCACTCTCTTCGTCTTCACTGGGTTGAGGCGATGAGCAAGCATTTCGTCGGCGAGGGTATTCCTTTCCTGCCCTTTAGCTTCAAGACCCTGTTGGAGGAGGACCCCGTGGACTAGTGTTCTTTCTTTTCTACAAGTCACAGGACTCACTTGTTTCCTTTTTGTATTGTAAAGGGTCTAGAATTATACATTATCTATCTCGTACCGATCCCTGTGTTCCATTGTAGATCCATACACCGAACTATCATTTTTAGGGGTAGATAGCCATCTTTAATTAGGTACACCAATGGCATTACCTAAATCTCAGGAACTTTTCAAGTGCGCATGACTACGAGTGGGGTATAGGGAATTCATTCTTCCGTTGCTGATCCCGAGGCCGAATCTCAAGGGACAGACCGGGAGGATCTAGACCATTGGACAACGTATCTTCGATTAGGTTGGACATGTTGGTATGAGCGTATAGCTAATAGGAAAAAGTATAGGGCAATATAGCTAGAATGTTAATTTTTTTGCAGCGATCAACAATAATAGTCGATCATTGATAGGAAGTTCTATAGTTAAGAGACGGGCATTCCCGGCAAGGGGGGAAACCGGGCGAGGCCCGGGAAGGTCACGCGGGGCAAATGACGAAAACGAAAGCCCGGGACCACACTGAGGTCACCTCTTCTCCCCCATACTTCTATCCGGTTTAATCCCCCCTCACTGACGTTGAACTACTTTTCTTACTCTGCCTTGTTTCGACCTTGTCGCTTTTACTACTTAAATCTTCATTTGAAACTCAATTGATACATTTTAATCTTTTACCTACCTTATATACTTCAAATACCTCAAAAATGGCTTCAGGACCCCCCGTCGGAGCGGAGAACATCAACACTGATATCGTCACACTTTCCCGCTTCTTCACAGAAGAACAGATCAAGCACCCTGAAGCCTCGGGTGATTTCACCCTCCTGTGCCATGCCCTCCAATTCTCCTTCAAGTCAATTGCCTACTACATTCGTCGTGCATCCTTGATCAACCTTACCGGACTCGCCGGTTCCTCAAACATAACCGGTGATGACCAGAAGAAGCTGGACGTGATTGGCAACGACATCTTCATCTCCGCCATGCGCGGCTCCGGCAAGTGCCGCATTGTCGTCTCAGAAGAAGAAGAGGAAGTGATCAGGTTCGACGAGCACCCCGATGCTCGTTATGCCGTCGTCTGTGACCCCATCGACGGTTCCTCCAACCTGGATGCCGGTGTGTCTGTCGGCACCATCTTCGGTATTTTCCAGCTTCCCGATGAGGTACTGGGTCCCAACAAGACCGTCGGCCCAGAGGACCTGCTCCACCCGGGTACCAGCTTGGTGGCGTCCGGCTTCACCATGTACGGCGCCTCAGCGCAGCTGGTGATCACAATGCGCGGTGGCGGTGTCAACGGCTTCACACTCGAGAACTCGCTCGGCGAGTTCATCCTCACTCACCCCAACATGAAGTTGCCGCCTTCGCGCGCCATCTACTCCGTCAACGAGGGTAACAGCCAGTACTGGGATGAGTGGTGTAACGCATACTTCCACAGCCTCAAGTACCCCGAAAACGGTGGCAAGCCTTACAGCGCCCGTTACATCGGTAGCATGGTCGCCGATGCTTACCGCACACTGTTGTACGGCGGTATCTTCGCCTACCCGGCCGACTCAAAGAGCCCCAAGGGCAAGCTGCGTATCCTGTACGAGTGTGCCCCCATGGCTATGGTCTTCGAGAATGCAGGTGGCCTTGCTGTCAACTCGCGCATGGAGCGGTTGATGGAGGTTGTGCCTGAAAGCATCCATGATAAGAGTGGTGTCTTCCTCGGCTCCAAGGAAGAGGTAGAGAAGATCATTGCTATGTACAACAAGTACAACAAGAAATGAGCATCTCGCTGAGTTTCTATTTTTGTTCTTTTCAAATGCTGGTTTCCGGCATATTACCACCTAACACTATTTATTCATCTACCTCATTCTTGGACGTGATGATTTAGGAGGTCGGGAGCTTACATTTTGGTTTCCTGACCTCTGAATTTTTTTGTTTTCAGCGCTTTACGATACTTATACCTGCGCAAGTCGGGATTAAAAATAAAAGAAAATCTTTAAATCACACTGTGCTACCTACTTTGTACCCCATAGTGCATGCAGAGGGATGGGAACGCCACTAGATCGGGTGGCACATAGAATATAGCTAACATCTCTTAACCTGCATTAATTCTCCCCTGCAGTATCGGCACTTCGGGTGAAACCTCAAAACATTTCTGTAATTATTCCGGATTCTAAGGCCCGAACGAATAGAAACTGAGCTGGTAATTTCGTGATGCAGTTTTGGTGATAGTGTCAAATCCTAATTTAGTGACTCCTCATTCGAGTGGCCGATGGCGTGCTCGAACCCAGCCCTATAACAGTTCAGAGCTTCCAAAAAATGAAGCAATATCAGATATCTGATCGGCGTCATATCCTCAGGTACTTATCCAACCATGTCTTCTCTACCCATTGAGAAAGCCCCGCTACCCATCGAGAAAGCCCCGCGGACAAAAGAAGCCGAGGAGAATCCAACGAAACTAGAGAATCCAGGTTCTGAGCCTGCAAACCAGAAATGGTATGAATGGTTTGCACCGACAGATACTCCCGCCGAGCGGCGGCTGATCCTGAAGCTCGATGGACTGATAATCGTCTTCGTCTTCCTGGCGCACTGGGCCAAGGTCTTGGATTCGTCGGCTACGAGCACGGCCTATGTGTCTGGCATGAAGGAAGATTTGCAGCTGTTTGGGAACCAATTGAACTATCTGCAGACGGTCTACATGTATGTCAATCCAATGGGTTGGTGATGGTGTCTGCCGAGTGGACATTAAGGATTGATGCTGATTTGGTATAGGGTTGGTTTCATCACTATGCAGATTCCTCTGACATTGTTGGTTCGTTGTAGTTTACAGTCTACCCCATGGGTATACTGATTTGCTGACTCCTTTCCATAGATGACTCGCTGCCCAGTGAATTATTTCCTGCCTGCCGCCGATCTATTGTGGGGTGTCTTCACTCTGGCGCAGTACAAGGCCAGCAATGTCACCCAGCTCTATGCTCTCCGCTTCTTCGTCGGTGCCCTCGGCGGATTCTTCTTCCCTGCTGTGCAATGGTACCTGGGCAGCTGGTATAAACGTTCGGAACTGTCCCGTCGAGGCGCGATCTTCTTCATTGCCTCCCAAGTCGGCAGCATGAGTTCAGGGTATATCCAAGCGGGAGCTCATGCCACCCTTGATGGTCGGTATGGGATTGAAGGGTGGAGATGGCTATACATCATTTGTGAGTATATCCCGCGCGTCATACAAGAGGAAACGAAAACGGGCCACAGACTAACGATATCAGGCTTTGCATGCACAATCCCTATCGCCTTCCTAGGCATATGCATCCTCCCCAGCACACCGGACAAATGCAACTCGCGCTTCCTTAGTGTCGACGAAATCCGTCTGGCTCAAGAGCGTATGGCATCCGAAAACCGCGAAGCCCGCCAACCCTTCACCAAGTCAAGTGTTCTCCAGATCCTGAAAGGCTGGCGGCTGTGGATTCTAGTCGCGTTCGCATTCTTTTTCTCGCAAGCAGACGGTGTATCCTCGAATAGCGGCTTGCCGATCTGGCTTAAGGAGGAGGGATACTCGGTCGAAAACATCAACACGATTACGACTGTCTTGCCAGCAGTCACCATTGTGTCGTCTGTGATCTGTGGAGTTCTATCCGATGTGTACGATGCAAAGGCCAGCTTGATTGCAACCACTGCTGTGCTGAATATCTTTGCTTGCATTGTGCTAGCTATCTGGAATGTCCCTGTTGGACTGAAGTTCTTTGCGTTCTTCCTGTCTGGCACTGCAAATGGTATTGCGGCTATTATTTATGCCTGGGCAAATGAAATCTGTGCTCATAGTGCCGAGGAGCGTGCTCTGGTCATTAGTGCCATGAATACCATTGGTAATACCTTTGGAGCTTGGATCCCGCTTTTGTAAGTGTTGGTGCAACCTGCTGATGCTAAATATTATACTAACCAATTTTCTATTATTTAGCGTGTGGAAGACTGTTGATGCTCCGAGGTATCTCATCGGATATAACTGGACTATTGCCCTTGATGTGTGCATGCTAGCTATGCTGGCTGTTCTGTGTCAATTCTGGGCTCGTGAAAAGAAGCGATCTCATGCATAGATGAATATTGTGCTCGCAGAGTGTAAAACAATATATTGAGATAATTTTGTGATTAGGCTAGGACTTTGCTGCCTTCGTCTTCTATATTGCGGTAATCTGCTTCTCCGTACTATGTTGTATAAATAAAAATGCCGTCACCGCCCCCGGTTGTACTTGACGTAAGCAAAACTCGCCTATGAAAGGCTAGTCCGGATTAGGATTAGTCCCGGCTGAAGGTGGTTCCGCGCCGTCGGAGCTTGAAAAAAGTACAAATTTCTGCTTTCACTCTTTTCTCTTCCATCATCCTACGCTCATCTTCAGCATGGTTAATGCTTCCAATGCAAACGGAGACTGAGGTCGATTGATATCTGGGCTTGAGACAACCATAAATCTTGACACAATGTGTCTTTCACTAACCAACAGCCGCTCTGCAGGATCTGTGACGATGGTAAGATCTTGTCCACTCCATTACCCCCAATACAACCACATATCCATTATGATGATACCCTTAACCAAACAAACTAGAGTCTTTGACCTCAAGGGGAATGAAACTTATGTTATTGCACGTCAGGCTGATCTCACTTCATCACTTTGAAATTATCACACAAAACTTGAAGTTGGACTGCGCTAACTTGCCTTCCAGAAATGCTAGTATATCCATCTCATCGATTGCAGATATCACTCTACAACAAGCGCAGATGGTGAGTTATTCTTTCTCCATTTTTCAACCTTTCCCTCCTATCATGATGAACGCGATGTGTATGAAAATACGCTGGAAATTACCGTCTCAGACCTTCGGGTCGGTGATGATACAAATGGCTATTTCTGATCTTTACCCTATCACAACATTTGCATGAAACTTATTTTTAGACCATGAACTAATGTTTCAAAGACCAATAGGTTACTGCGCTGGCTCAAATGGTAAGCCTACAGCACCTTTTCCACCAGATTATCTGTCCGAAGATGAAACGGCACTGGGCTCCGACGGCGTTTAAAAAAATGTCCGGTCATGACGGAGATGCCTTTTTGCGGCAGGCCTAGAAAACCTCGCCCACTGAGACATACCATATATTCATCAACTTGTGAGATGGTTGCGTGACACAGTCACTAACCCTTTTTTGAATAGAAGCCTATTTGATTATGCCCGATTGAGAGCCAACTGTAACTGTAGAAGGTATGCGACTGAGTCTGTTTTTTGTTCTGCCCTATTTTTTATGATGATACCCTTTAGATGACGAGTCTGATTCGAGTTTTCGATGCTGACACAATCTTTTTAATAACCATTCATGCCTTTCTGACATTCACTCCTACACATAATTTCATTCATCAAATTTCGTTGGCTGGTGCTAATGATTCTTTGAAGACAGATATCTTTTTCATGGACTTTTATAAGTTTCCAAGAACTCGTCTTGACTGTGGGTGTATGTACACCTTGTCTCCTTCCCCTTCCTGACCTTATATGATGAAACGACACAAAAAGACAAGCATATGTCCAAGTCAGCTTGCTGGCGAAGACGATAAACTGTCATGCCTGATCAATTCAGTCTCAATATATTGCTGCAATGTCCATTCGGTACTCGACGCTGATGGATCTCGAACAGAAACAGTTGAGCGAACTAATATTGCAGACGCAATTGGCGATCTGCTTTGCTACTTTCTGTAAGTTCTAACAATTTTTCTTTCACCCTATTTCTTTTATGATGATTCACTTCAATTTATCACGACGGTCAACGTAAGGATTTTTATTGACGACTATCGCCTGTGACAAGGCATGATCTGAAATACCTTCTTATCACATTTTATTTGCCATCGCTTGTTAGTTCTTGTACTAATATTCAGCGACTAGGATATCGGATCCGTCGGTCTTTATTCGGGACCAGACACGTGGGGAGATTATCTCTTCCAGGGTCTTTCGTTAAGAAAGTCCATAGTTAGGAGTTTATGCTGGCAAATACCAATAAGAATTCAAGAAACTTCCAATCCTTAAGATGTGATTCTTTTTTTAGATGTATTCTGTACGTACAACATGCCCCCTAGTCCTTTGTGCAAAGTCCCGTATGATTTATTTGTGGGGACAAGGGAAAGGACAAGGATATTGGGCCTCTCACAAGTCTACGCGCCGAGCTTGGACCTCCAAATGTGATGAGAATCTCCCAAGGTGCATAACAATCCCCGCTTCTGTCTGGCTCATTTGTTCTCGGGATTCTTCTTTCTGTTCCAAATTTAGATTTCTTTTTCATATTCGGCTCTGCGGTATGGGGCTATTCTTCCCCCCCTCTCAAGCTTGCCCTTGAGAATAGAAAATTTAGCGTCTCGCCTGTTTCGAGCCAATAGCTTTTTATCTGTTCTGTTGGGTTATCCTCTTTCATTCCAGGCGGCCATGGCTTCGGATCGGGCCTCCTAAATGGATGCACAGCCCAGTATGAATAGGTACGACCTCGTATTCTCCGGGAATTTTCTATATACTGATCCTCTTTAGCTGGTTGGGTTCAAATGCAGGCGTCGAGCAGCCGCTGAGCAACCATTATACGAACTGGACATCTGCGAGTTCCGGCAATCAGCCATCACCAGGTCGCCGAGAACATGTACAGCCGCCATTGTTGACAACAGCACTGAGCGGTCCTCAATACCAGGGTCTTGGAGCTGGTCTTGGACTAACCCCGACGCCTTTATCATCGACCTCGCTTTCGAGCCCATTTACTCACGGACTATCGCCGGCTGTTCCATCTCCTATTAACGGTAGATCCGTTTCGTCGTCTTCGATGGCGTCAAGAAACGCATACAATGTTCCTTATAATCCTCAGGACTGGGGGCCTCCAGGCAGGCCACAGGCGCAGGCCCCATATCTTCCGCCAGGCACTATGCACCGTGTGACGCAAAGAAATAATCCGGGTGAGTCCCACAGTTTATGCCTCTGTAGAGTGGTATCCTAGGACCCACTTTGAATTGATATTGATACTTCGGTAGATGTGTCGTTGTCTCCACCACCTCCGCCATACTCACCCCCTAACAACCAAAATCGAATGTCCCAGGACTTTTCCGGGGCAAATCCTAACTTTGCCGGAACTCCTTCTCCACCTGATAACAGGGAGAGTGGATTTGATATGCCTGCCCAGTATCAAAGGCGCTCAAACCGGCCAAGGCCACTATCTATGGCTTATCCGTCTGACTCGGGGTCTCAGCACCAGTCACTACCTCCTCCGCCTCCTCCGCAGGGACATCCAGCGAGTAGATCTGTTTCTCAGGGTCGAGTGGAGTACCAAAGGATGCCTTATAATGACCAAGCTACACAATATACTGTTGCAGCTAGCCACAGGCCTCGGCTGGCACAGTATGACCAGGGCCAAGAATCGCCCGCCTTTAACGAGCGTATGTCTGCAACACCTGCTCATTTCGAGACACTATCCCGGGCTCCGGGATCCCGAAGAGCTGCATCTGCTGGGGCTGTAGTAAGCAGTGCGGGCTCATCGAGGGCAGCGAGCCAGTCGCGAACCCGATCGCCGTCAAATAGTAACTGGGAGCCCGGTATGCCACTTCCGCCACCACCTCCAGGGCCTCCTCCTGCTGCAAGGTCCGTCAGCGTGAGTGGCTCGTCCGAATCATCTATGAGAACGACCCAGAGCTCGAATAGAACGACGAGAAGGGGACCTCCTGTGCTTGGAACAGGACTGGGAAGCATTCCTCCTACACCAGCTGACTGGATAGATGAGGGATATTTGAACAGCCGACCAACAGAGAGTTTATATGTTGACACGGCAAAAGCGTCCAAGGCACCAGAGCCGACGGATGGAGATCCTCACGACCCATCTAATCAGAGAACTCCTGGTAGTGGCGGTCTTTTCCGCAGCTCAGCAGTCCGCGATCCAAGTGCTAAGGGTATCCGTGAAAGGCGAATTGAACGACGCAACCGGCAAAGCCAGGTCTTTGAGCCCCCGAGTGCGATATCGGCAAATGGTAATCCTTGGGCCGATGCTCTTGAGCAGGTCAAACCGTCGAACTTGATTCTGCCATCCCAGACCAATAGTCCGAATCAAGATCGGCACCCCACGTCGGGCAAGTACGATCAAACCCCTCGCAGTACCCGCAGCATCAAATCGGAAGGACAACATACTGCTTCACGGCCTCGAGCATCTTCCAGCGCCATCCTGCCAGAAAAATCACCTTATGGGACCCCCAGACAACAGCCCAGCTCTGCTGGCCCCTCGGCCGCATTTGCACATACGCCTCCATTTTCGCCAAATCCAAATGGAGTGGGCCCATCAGCATATCCTAAAGAACCAAGTCAAGCAGTACCACCAAAAGCACTACCAACTCCGCCTCTCAACTCAGGAAAGGAGGCCCGGCCACGCTCACGCTCCCGTGCACCCTCCCGAGGAGCGGAAGACCGTCCAATTTCTCACATTCTCCACACGCCTAACGAGGCTGTGTCTATTATGAAACCATTGTCGCCACGCCGAACGCCGGGTCAGCAAACGGCGCAGGTGTCAATGGAATCGATCCTTAGACAAGATCCTGCTTTCCTACATGATGCGATTCAAAGGCACAAGATCTTTATTGATAAAGAAGCTAGTGCCGAGGATGATACCGAGGCACTCAAGATCTTTACTGACTACATACTTGCCGAATCTCAGATCCGGCGCCAGCGGTACTCCAAGGTCTGGGATTCCTTCCAAGTTGACGATGTGCGCCGCAATCTTTTCGAGTTGCCGCCCAAGCAATCGCCAAAACCTAAGCCCCAGCCAAAACTAGATATCCCACAAAACCGAGCAGGTCGACCGGAGTCTGCGTGGTGGAATAACTACCAGCCTTGCCTATCGCCGATCGCCAGCCTCAACATGAGCAACGATGAGAGCTCTCGAGGCCGTGCTCCAAGTCGCTGGTGGGAGTCGGCAACCGGTTCCACTGGCGAGGGGGCCGAGAGAAGGGTTCAACGATCTAAACGGGAATCGAAGTACATGGGATTGCCTCGGGAGGCCATGCACGGGGATCAGGAGTTGACTCCTTCTCAGCCTAAAGATGTGAGCATGAATTATGGCGGCACGGAATATGGCTCTGATGAGTACCCGCCTGAGAAAGTCGGCTGGCATGAAGGGTCTCCTGCAAATTCCACCGGGACGGGATATCGCTACGAAAGTCGCAAATTAGATATCTCGCGGTTGATCACCCTGCCTCCGCCTTACCCCCGTCATCATCCTGCTGTGAATAACAGCCATCCTGATTTGGTTACCCATCGAACTACGGTCCGGTCAATTACTGATCTTGCGGAGATCAAAACCACCAGGCATCGGTACAAGGCCGACGTGGAACGAATGCTGCAAGAGCACCAGCAACAAGTCGACGAGGGCCATCGCCACTTCAGGTCGAACATCCAAAGCCAGATTCAAGATGGCAGTCTGACCTTTGCGGAAGCAGCAGAGGCCGAGGCAGCGATGATTGCTGAAGAGAACGAGCGAGAAAGGGCAATGGTAAAACGCCAGCTAGACACGTACCAAGAAACAGTGCTCAAGCCGATGCACGCCATCCTCGTCGACAGAATCAGCAGAGCAACAGCCTGCATTGACCAGCTGAGCAGTATGCTCTCGGACGATGCTCAAAGCGGGACACCCGATCAAACCCAGGCAGAAGGCGACGAAAAGCCCGAACTCCTAGAGAAACTGACGCAACTAAAATGGCTCTTCGAAGCCCGCGAGCAGCTCCACCGTGAGTCATTCGACCTGATCAGCGACCGCGACGACAAATACAAAGCCGTTGCCCTACTCCCCTACAAGCAGGCCAAAAACGAAGAGAAGCTACAGGAGACGCAAGCATTCTTCACCCAGGACGCACTAGACCGCCGCGTGCAGTATGAAAACGAGGCGCTAACTCGGCTTGAGACCTTCTTGGATGTTATTGAGCAGAACGTTATGCGAGGGGTCGAGGTGCAGCTCTCCGCATTCTGGGATATCGCCCCGTCCCTCCTGGCTCTTGTGCAACAGGCGCCTGAGGACCTGCGCGGCTTCGAGGTGCAGATCCCCGCAGACGAATACGAGGAAAATCCAAGCTATCACGAACATCCGCTGCAATATCTGTATACGCTGCTATCGCATGCAGAGAAATCAAGCTACCAGTTCATTGAGTCGCAGACCAATCTACTATGTCTCTTGCATGAGGTGCGGTCTGCCGTTATGCGGGCTAATCAGAAGCTTGTGGAAGCGCAGCGTATTAAGCGCGGAGAGGCGGAGGAAGATGTTCGTCGTGAAATGCAGGAGACTCGTGCTGATGAAGAGCTTGCTCTTACGACTGATCTTAAGGATAAGGTTGCCACCGTTGAGGGTCAATGGACTGAGGCGCTGGGGAGCCAGATTGAGGGACTGAGAGAACGGGTTAAGGAGCAGCTTATGAGTGAAGATGGTTGGGAGGAATTGGAACAATTGGAGGAATAGAAGTGTGGCTTTTGTGAATTCCTTTTATGTACTTGGTAGCGTGATATCCCCATTCGTTCGTTATAGATCAAGTATTGCAAGGCAGTGCCTGCAACATTTGAGTTTTTGGTATCTTTATGGCTCTGAAGGTTGAATCTACATATTTCAACGAGGAAATCCCAATATCCAAGTGAAGATAAAGAATGACCTCATGATATACTGAGATATCGCTAGCGTTATCCACAGTCACGTGCACCTTCTAGAGTCTTCTGTCCCGGCGCTTCAAATAGCTTTCTTCCCCCTCGACTCTCCTTTCTTTTATTTCACCTTCCGTAATATCTTTCTATTCGATCTTCTGGGCTTGATTACAACTGTAAGTTTTGAATTGCCCTTTGCTTTTACAACATTCCCCTTGAGTGCAAAAAAAAAGGTTGTGGGATTTCTACCCCTCGACCTCAACACTCAATTGGCCTTATATGAAGAGAATTCAGCTGGCACCAGTCTGAGAGATGTTTCTCCATCTACTTGCGGACAATGCTTAACAAGTCCGGGATACGCCCCGAGACCTGACTTTGGCCTTTCCTTTACATGCAATTTTCGTCCACTGCGAGAAAAAATCATTGCTAACAGGAATTTTCAACAGAACTTTTAGCACTCTTTTTTCCCCAAAAGATTTCATTTTTTTTCTTAAAAACAGGAAGAATCCCATTTTCCAACCCCAAATCAGATTTTTCTTTCATACACCTAGTCAACATTCATCATGGTCCTTCACAACCCCAACAACTGGCACTGGGTCAACAAGGATGCCTCCGGCTGGGCCAAGGAGTACTTGCAAAAGAACCTTGTCGGAATCAGTGTCGAGGAAGGGGGTGTGTCAGCCAAAGTAGACAAGCTGTTGTCCATGGATGGCGACGTAGATGTCAGCCAGCGCAAGGGCAAGGTCATCACTCTGTTCGATGTCAAGGTCTCGCTAGAATACTCAGGTTTGTAGTCCAATATCAATTCAGTTTATTTCTATTTTGTCTTTCTTTCTTTTGTGGACCTGGCAGCTGAGACGCTTCCATAGGTAAGACCAAGGACGATGAAGATGTCAGCGGCACTATCAAAATTCCCGAGGTAGCCCACGATACCGAGGAAGATGAGTACGTCGTATGTTCACTTGACCCATCCCCGTCGCCAGAGCGATCTGTAATACTAACCATGTAAATCCCACCAGTTCGAGATTGAAAACCACGCCGACTCCAACTCCAAGCAGCCCGTAAAGGACCTGGTGCGCACAAAGCTCGTTGCCGAAATCCGCAAGGCCCTGACCAGCTTCGCACCCGCCCTGATCGCCGAGCACGGCAAGGACCTCCAGCACGCCCCCGGCGTCAACCCATCCAGCGGCTTCCCCAAGGCCACCGTCCACCCGCAAACCAAGGCCGATACCACAGCTGCGAAGACCACTACTACCAAGACCGGTAACGCCGTCGTCAACACAACTACCGTGACTGCCTCGGATGAGTTCCGTACCACAGCCGGCGAGCTCTACAGCACCTTCACAGACCCGCAGCGCATTACCGCATTTACCCGCGGCGCACCGCGCCAGTTCGACGGTGCCAAGGTCGGCGGCAAGTTCGCTATCTTCGACGGTAACGTGACTGGCGAGTTTGTCACCCTCAACGAGCCCAAGCAGATTGTCCAGAAGTGGCGTCTTGCCCAGTGGCCTGAGGGTCACTTCAGCACACAGGAGATCAACTTCGATCAGAATGATATCGACGGTGTGACCCAGATGCGTGTTTCTTGGTCTGGCGTTCCTGTTGGCCAGGAAGATGTCACCAAACAGAACTGGGACATGTACTATGTTCGCAGCATTAAGCAGACTTTCGGGTATGTCTTCCTTTTATTATCCCCTGCCTCCCATCTCCCATTTGTCTTTTCTACACATTTCTTTCGGGTTACCGATTCCCCCCTTCTTCTGGACTGCTTTGCCAATCCGCTGTCTACAGATCTCAGCGTTCCCCAGCAATCTCGCAATACTGGAATCAGTTACTAATCATACTCGTTCTTCTCCTTGGTGTAGGTTTGGCACTATTCTCTGATCGACTACATCTCTCACCGGTGGCATGAAAGACACAAAACAATGCATTCGTCCGAAGTCTTCTATATTTTTTTCTCCATGAATTGGCCACGCATAAAGATCGCAAACGCGCAAGCACTAGATTATTTGCCTTCTTTTTTTCAATTCGTGTCTCTTTTCTTTTCCACCCGTGTGGCCCAGTTGTGTGTTGGGTCTGAGCACAACGATGCTATGATAAGAGGAATGGTCTTATGATAATGAAGATAAGTTTACGTTTGATCTACTTGCGAGACAGTATACTGGTTACTCTCCTATTGGCTTTGATTGGTATTATAGTAGCCTCGGGCCCTCGACATATCGGATATTCTAAGATGGCCGACTCTGGGATTTGAGTCCTGTCGTTGACGGGTCTCTTATGAAGAGCACCTCAGAATATCCTTCCAAGATCCCTGATACCGGTATATACGGAACCTTGCGTTCCGTTCCTTCCAAGGAAACCCGCTAAGAGATCGAAGGCTTTGCTTTCTCGATTTTTTTCTCAACTCTCGACACATCCGATGTAAATTGCTCTCTGGTGTAACCTCTTTCCTATGGCATTGTGTACTAACTACCCCAAGCCATTGCATGATGGGGTCGATCTATGTAAACGCATATATACCCCATTGATTGGGTGGAAGATAGAGTAGCAATGCACAACGTCATTTCATTCATCGTCTATGTCATTCCTTTCTTTTTACTAGCCGGAAATCTATTCAATTTTTACTATCCGACTACACCCTTACAGAGTGCGCTCAATGAGCTCCATGCCGTAGTCCTCCTTCAGGGTCTTGATGAGAGGCTCACAGATGTCCCAGGTCACGGGAGCGAGAACACCCTATAATGAAGTCAGTACAGAAAACCTCGAGAGCAAAGGGGATATGGAGAAAACGTACAGTCTTGCTGATGGTACCATCGAGAACCTGCTTAACAGCAACACCACAAGGAATACCAACAGTGCGGGCCATGGCCGAGGAGACGGGGGTACCGTACTCGCACAGGGTGGAGGTACGGGTCTCCTTGGAGCCGTCCTTGTTCTCAATCTCGAACTTGTGCTGGAGCATAACGAGATCACGCTCGTCGGGACCGTACTGCATCTTCTGCTCGAGGGTAGCGCAGAGGGTGTCGAGGGCGTTTCCGCGGGGAATGGTCTGCTCGTCGGAGAAGAGACCAATCCAGCGCAGGCCGGAGAGAAGACGATCACGCTCTTCGTTGTTAGGGAAGTTAGTCTTGGACGCGATGGCCCAGTGCAGATCCTGCTCGGAGGACGAGGTAGCGCCGAGAACGGCCTTGGTGGCCTCCTTCCATGAAGTGGCCTTATCGAAGACACTATTAGGTGCGTCGTTGAGGAAACCAATGTCGACAAGGACCTTGATCATCTCAGGGAAGCCCTGGTAGCGGAGAGTGCCGCGAATAACGGTCTGGGCCTCGGGGATACCGTAGCGCTCGCGGAAGGGAGTCTGGAAATGTTAGTTTACTGGAATTAAGATTTTGAATGCATAAATGTCATACAGAATCGCGGTTAGGGTAGCCGACGAAGGCAAATCCAGGGTAAATGAAGAAGGGCTTAGCGGTAGCCATCAGATCAGGGCCGTCGATGGACACAACCTTGCCATCTGTATTCTGCATTAATACTCTTTGGTTCCTGATTAGATGTGAATGAAGCACGTACCTTGGTAGATCTTGGCGGCGTTACGGAGGGCAAGAAGCACACCGCGGCTGGGCTAGTTAGTTATTTGTTCAAACAAAACTCAGAATTGGACTTTTGCTAACCTAGACCAAGAGAACTTGAAGAAGCCATTTGTTAGTTATTTATCAAATTAGGGAGAATTTGGCTTTTGCTAACCTTGTATCCCAGGGGGTTGTTGGAGCATTCGGGGGCGGGCAAGCTGTTGTATGTTAGCTATACCTGCTATAGAACATGGGAATGATCTGACGAACCCTCCACAGAAGGAAACAAATCCGGTAACCTTGCCGCCAGCAGCGTGGACCTCGTGAATGGTCTTAACAGCGTCTATTTTCTTTTATAAGCGTCGGTCTGTTTTAATCTCTGGTAGAAACACTTACAGAGGTGATCAAGACCAGGGTCGAGACCGATCTCGTTCATGACTGTGATACCAGCCTCGCGGCACTGCTCGTCCAACTCCATCATCGCCGGGGAAACGTAAGATGTGGTAACCACGTTTGTCTGTTGTAGTGAATTAGTAAAATGCCCGCTTCCTCTATAGAGATCATAGTTACCTTGGTGCGGATAGCAGACTTGATGACAGTAGCGTGGAAAGTGTATGGGATAAGCGAAATCACAACGTCGGCCTGGTTCAGGGCAGCATCGAGAGCGGCATCGTCGTTGACATCAAGAGAGATGGCCTTGGCGTTCTTGAAGCCAGAGGCCAGGGCCTGGGCGCTCTCGAGGGTACGGCAAGCTATTACCGCATCGTCAGCGATTATTCATTGCAATAGGAGTTCATGTAATTCAATTGGACATACCGACAGTGACCTCAACATCAGCCTTGCTGAGAACATCAACAGTGGGCTTAGTGACTACCAGAAACCCAAAATTAGCAAATGTATTAACTCTAGAAGCTCGATGCGGGGCACCATGACGCGTTTAGGGCTTGGAGATTTGAAAGAGAGACGGGAGGCGTACCGAAGCCCGAACCCAAAAGGAGGGCCTTGGAACCGGCGATTTGCTTAACCATTTTGATTCAATTGATTTGATAGATGATATTGGGGTAGTTCAACTGGAGAACATCCCGCAGTCCTTCTGTGTGACTCAATATCACGTGAACCGGTATCGGGGCGGGGTGCTTACTAACCACAGACTCGCCCCGGGGGCCGGGCCGGGGCATCAAAAGGTCGTTTCCACCGCCTGCTGTTTGAGGCCAGTTATTTTGAAGCTGAGAAGGGAACAAGTTGTTGAAAAGGACATTTTTGTATTAGATGATCTGAAGTATGTAGTAAGACAGATAGAAATGGATAAGAAAGACAATCCATGTTCAAGAAAGCTAGCTATAACCAGAGGAAAAGCGCATGTATGCAAACAACCAATGCAGGCAAAAAGGAGGTGGAGGATTAGTAGATGATATTTTATTTACCGAGGACCGATGTAGTGTACGGCGATGCAAAATATATGCTGATATCAAGTCGGGCGTGCCCAACAGAAACTCCGCAAAAAGCAAGACGCCAGTGATGCTGAAGCTGAACAAAAACGAGTAGACACAGGGTATATGATAGACAATTTACTATATGTCTTTGACCTTTCCACCTTGACGCCACATCATTGAGTCTGGATTTTCCTCGCTCGACTTTGAGTCGCCGGCGAAGTTCCCCTCTGCATTGGGGTCCTGTCGGGACTTGGAAATCCGTCTCTGCCATCCAAGCATCACAGGTAGGAAGTGCCACAGGTCGAACTCTGGCCACATAACATTGAGGAACACGATCTCCGTGTTCTCATGGGTCTGCCAGAGCATAAAGTCACTCAGGCGTTCGACGCCTGAAGTGCGGATCAGGATATCCAGGGGCGGAGTACCCTTGGTCAACATGTGGTCGTTTAGAGTTTGACGAGTGATGGTTTCGGGGGAGATATAGACTGGGCTATCTGACCCAGCGGTGGATCTTGTTGGTGAACCTCCCTTGGGGTCTTGCTGGTTTCCGAGGTGGAGGGTTGTGGAAGATGAGCAGGAAGACATCGATCCATAAATTCGGTCGGACTCGTGCCGAGGAGATGCATCATCCTCGTGCCCCGAAGAACCCGACGTGGATTCAGAATCACTGTGTAATTCGTGTGTTGTCGAGCCAAGTGTTTGGGCGCGGATATTATGTGCGATATGGGATTCCGAGAAGGGATTGCGAGAAGCGGCGGTCGCGGAGTGACTTTGTTCGATCGGCGTGCTATAATCCTCCACCGTGTCGCGGATAGCGGAGGTGATCTCGTCGCGGGAGGTGTAGGGGAAACAGATATTTAGCACGCGGTCTCCGTTGCGGCTGGTCATGTCGACTGCTTTGTTGACGGCCTCCAAAACGTCGGGTTTGAGCATATCGAGACGGCCCAGGACGCGAACCTTTGCTCCGTATCGATCAAGTAGGTCTCCGTGCTGAGCCATCTGCGACAGCTTCACCTTTGCCATTTCCATGAGTGCATCCACCTCGAATTTTGAGCGTTTGAAGTTCTCGATGCTGAACGCGTAGATCGTGACTACCTTGACTCCACTCTTGTAGCAGACTTCAAGGATCTAATTGTCGTCAATATGGACACAATACGGACACTGTCGTGTAACCCTGAGCTAGCAAAACGTAGCACTCACTCTTGCAAGGGCTTCAAACCCCAGATTGTGTCCCTCCACTGTCTCAATTCCATGTGATCGAGCAAAGCGCCTGTTTCCATCCATGACAAAGGCCACATGCTGTGGGACAGGGCCCTGTTGGATTGCGCCGATCAGCAATTCCTTTAGGCTCGTGATGGCATATTCGGCAGGCGGAGAGGCGAGGAACCAGTTTCGGAGGCGTGACATATGCATTGAACCCGACATGATGAATATGTTGAAAGATGTAAGTCCTTAAACTCCGTAGAAAGAAAAATTGAGGAGTTGGGGATCGGAACTGTGTATGGAGTTGAAGATAAAAAAGGTGCACGGTTAGCCGGATTCGGGCTTTGTGCTACTAAAACGCGACGTGGTCGGTTATGACAGTCTGATTAAAGGGGGCAATTTTTAGAATAAGTTTTGAGGCGATGCACTTTTTTTTGCCTAGGCTACATCATTTTCATATGCATTTCTAGTTTTAGTTTTTTTAGCCCCCTTCTTAGAAGAGGCGAAAATGAATCATCGGCGATTTATCTGATCTTATGGGTTATAACACCCCGATGTTTATTTCATATTTTGGGTACATAACTAATATATATATATATATATATATATATATAATAAGTGTACTCTCTATATAAACAATATTCTACAATATATAATGAGATAATAACCTATAGCCTTGAAATACATGTTAGGCTATCAAGTTTTTACCCATATACTGCCTGCACATGCACATGTGACTCCGTAGTTATGCTAACTATAGCACAGCCATATTTATGATCAACCTCTACATTTAAATCGACAGCCCTGGGCTGAATTATTACAGAGCTAAAAGTCCAAGAAATAGGAGGCTCTGGAAATTCTGTAGATGAAAAGGAAGTGATCGACTAGTGCTAGCCACATGACCTCTGAGTAGCATGATCTGACCCGGGATTCGCCTCCAAAGTTTAGCCTGTCTAAACATCATCCATTGAACTCTTTCCCCGGATATTTGATATTGTCAGGCGGATTGATATAACTATTATTGCACGGATGCATGGCTGCCTGAAGCTCCCGAATCTCCCGTCAACTCCGTAATCTGGGGAAGTGTCCACAGGTCCACTGATAGCCGAGAGTCAGAGTTGAATACGTAACTATCATAGACATCCTACCTAAGTCGTATGGTGCCTTCTTTTTTTTAATATTATGATACCCTATGGTTTTAGTCATAAATGGACGATCAACCGATTTTACTAATACCATTCTATTATAAACCTTCATTGGCAAACATCCATATCATTCGTAAGTGCATAAGCACCGCTTTCGTGTCGCTAACTGCTAATTGATGAGGACATAATGTACATGAGATGGAGAATCAAAAGCTAGTTTGAATATGTCATAGAAGGGCATCTTGAAATAGGCCTCCGCTTCATTACTAAGTAGATCAAGTGGCCCGTCGCAGCCTCTCCTCTAGCTCTTGGGCGACACTTTGTGACTGAACCTCCTCGTAGCATGGAGGTGGCTCCACGGGCTCGGTACCGGTGTCAGATACTCGACTGCTTTGTGACTCTTCTGGTGTCTCGCTCGGTCTAGCATTTTGGCTAGTATTAGGCGGAGCTTCATATGCAGGCAACTCTTCCAAATGAACTGCTGAGAGATCCACGTTTTGTTGCCCACGAGTGCCTTCGCTTGTGTTCTCAACAGCCTGCTCAAGTCGTTCCTTGATTCGCTCGAAATTGGTATGGAAGTCAAAGGCTCCGCCCTCCTTAAATGTCACTTTCAACTGAATGGCAGGTAGAGATGGTGAAACGCCACCTCCAGGTACTGGCTGTACGAGAGCTGTCCATATATTGGGCCCAAAGAATGGCGCAGATACATGGGAGTCACGGACATTCAAGAGAGGTGACGAGAAGGACTGGAATTCATTGCTTCTGGTGGCGGGAAGGTAGACAATCTGGCGAGTCACCGCGAGTGTTAGAAGAGGAAGACATGGAGGTAAATGGATACTGACTCTTTGGTTGGTGAGGTGGATATAGCCGGCATTGCTTTGAATTGAAAGTTTTTCTGCGCCTTTGTATCCCACCGGTGGAGTCAAGGAGAGACTGGTACGAGGAGGAGAGGAGTAGATCAAACGCTCGTTGGGAAGACGGACGAAGCCATCCTGGTCATCAAGCATTACCCAACTAGACAGTCAGTATAGATGCGTATATGGGTCTGGTCCTGGCCTCAGAGAGAAGCAGTCATAGGAAGCAGAGGCATACTTGAGAGACATGATGCGAGATTAATTCAGGTGCATGTGACACCGTTTTTATCAAGGAAACGGTCAAGGTTGGGGATGAAGATGAAAGGTGGGAAGGAATTGGGGACGTGTGGGATTAAAAGAGATTTCCCCAAAGAGAAAGGATTTATAAGTCAAAGGGATGAAGACTTGTAGAATATCAAAAGTGAAGTTGGAAAGGCGGGGCAGGCGGGGAGACCTGCAGGGGAAACTTCTACGTTGTGTACTGTACTTGTTATACATGAAAATTCCCTTTTTTTTCTTCTCGTGTTATATATAATTTAGATATAATTTAGATATAATTACACTACATTATGTATTTAACACTATATCAAATTCTATATTGTCTCCACCATAAGCTTAATCGTTTCACTTGTGGCTATAGCTTCTAGGCCGATCCCATTAAAAAATAGCCGCATGACGCTTTGATCGCCGAATACCAGTTTGCATGTGAATTAGACATGTTAAGGAATGTAAATGTTGGTGGAAAGGGTAGGAATTCCAAAAGATTTACTCAGATATATTAGCTGTCGAATGTAAGATATATAACATGATATACAACATTGAAAGAAAATACCTCAGAAATTCGTTGAACTTCCATAAGATGTCACGTTCTAGAAGCGTCCGAGTCAAAGCGCGCTAAGACGTCAAAACTTTCCAACTTCAGATTCCATCCCCCCCCCCTCTCAACTTCTCCCATCTTGTCTAATATATTAGATCATACGTGATCTGACGTTCGAAACTAAGGTGGGTCCCCCCAAGCTCTTCCCGGTTATCCGTACTTACATTCATCTTTTCTTAAGGGACTTCATGTCGACACGATCATAACACTTTCACCCCTCCACCCTTCTTTCCCCCGGAAACTGCCCATCGGGCTTCTACAGTACAATGGGAGAAAAAGGCCAGTACATCCCACCCCTCATTGGGTGGATGTATGATTTGGTCCTTTGGACATTCTCCGTACTCATCGACCTCTTCTTCCGCGAAGTCCACCCCCGAGGCTCATGGAAGATCCCCCGCCGCGGTCCCATAATTCTGGTGGCAGCTCCTCATGCGAACCAGGTATGCCGCGCCCTTCCGGTTCCACACACACAAGCTAATGATGGATGTTTACCTAGTTTGTGGATTCCTTGGTTTTGATGCGTGTCATTCGCAGCGAAGCGCAACGTCGCATCTCATGGCTTATTGCGGACAAGTCTTTCAAACGCAAGTTCATTGGATTTCTGGCGAGGGGAATTGGGGCATTGCCCGTGGCACGTGCCATGGACAACTTGAAACCCGGGACCGGCACTATCTATCTCCCCGACCCGATCAACGAGCCAACTCTGCTACGAGGTGTTGGAACCAACTTTGAAGGGAAAGGCTTCGAAAAGGACGGAACTATTGCTTTACCCACCATCAACGGAACTTCACACAGTACTGCGATCGCCGAGATCAAGGGACCAGAGGAATTGGTCCTCAAGAAGGCTTTCAAGCACAGGGATGCGCTGGCCCAGCTTACTGGACGGGATGACATTGATCGTGATGGAAATTTCACTGGAGATGCATCCAACCAGGATCCAGATTTCAAGGGTACCAAATTCAAGGTTGCTCCGCATGTAGATCAGACCGCAGTCTATGAGGCAGTATTCAAAAGGCTGGGCACAGGAGGATGTGTCGGTATCTTCCCGGAAGGTGGAAGCCACGACCGCACTACACTACTTCCCTTGAAAGGTAAGCTCTTTGTGTCTAATAGATCCAAAATATTCACTGACATGACACTGACATGATATAGCTGGTGTCGCCCTGATGGCTCTGGGCACTCTGGCTGAAAACCCGGACTGTGGTTTAAAGATCGTGCCTTGTGGCATGAACTATTTCCATGCCCACAAGTTCCGCTCCAGGGCCGTTATTGAGTTTGGTACTCCAATTGAAATTCCCTCGGAATTGGTGGAGCAGTTCAAGCAAGGTGAACGACGGGAGTCTGTCGGTGCTTTGCTGGAAATCATCTACGGAAGTCTCGTCTCGGTTACTGTCACTAGTCCTGATTACGAAACTCTTATGGTAGGTTTCTTCTTATGTCAGAAATTCCCCTTCGCTAACAATTCGCAGGTCATTCAAGCTGCCCGTCGTCTATACAACACCAAAGGCAAAAATCTCCCTCTTCCTATGGTCGTGGAGCTGAACCGTCGTCTTGTGAAAGGTTACGCCCACTTCAAAGACGATCCGCGGATCGTTGGTCTACGCAAGTCTATTGTAGATTATAATAAACAGCTTCGTATTCTCGGAATCCGGGATCACCAAGTGACATACGCCAAATTCTCCATTTTACAGGTGGTGGCTACATTGATCTATCGCCTAGGAAAACTGGTTCTCTTGGCAATCGGAACGCTTCCTGGTTTCCTGCTCTTTACCCCCGTTTTCATTGCGACCAAGTACCTCTCGGCTAAGAAGTCCAAGGAAGCACTGGCTGCTTCTACAGTGAAACTTCAAGGCCGAGATGTCATGGCCACATGGAAGCTTCTTATTGCCCTTGCATTCGCTCCGGCACTCTATGCATTCTACACTGCTGCCCTCACTTATTGGACGTACTGGAACCGAGTCAATGGAATGGTTCCAGACTGGGTACCACTTTGGTCGGTAGTGATGATCGGCATGGTACTCTTCCCCACAATCACTTTTGCAGCCCTTCGGATTGGTGAAGTGGGCATGGACATCATCAAGTCACTTCGCCCACTTGTTCTATCTCTGAATCCATCATCGGCCAACACGCTGGTGCGACTTCGAGAGAGACGTGCTGCACTGGCTCATCAGGTGACAGATGCGATCAATACCATGGGACCAGAGCTATTCCCTGACTTTGACGCCGCTCGAGTTGTCACCGATCCATTCCGGGAAGCGAGCAACACTGATACGAAATCCGAGAACGAATTGCCAGAGATTAGAAGAACCAGCGTGGCGGACCATGGCGAGAAAATGCCTTCGTCAGAGCCCCTCCCCCGCAACGAGTCCTTCCACAATCTGGCCAACATTGGCTTCTTCTCCACACGGCCTCCTAGTCGTGATCGTAGCCGCAGCAGATCTGCTAGCGCCCGACCTGGGTCTCGTCACGGACTGAAGCCGCTCAGCCCTCTCACTCCGAAAGACCCGCTTGAGGATGTCAGTTCACGGATTCGTGATGCCATGAGGGAGCGCGGAGAGCGTCGTCGACGCCGAAGCGAAGATGGAAGCTGGGATATGGGCAGCTCGGGCCCTGGAACTCCATCCAGCACTGAGGAGTCCCGAAAAGATCTTTGAGATGTGAGCTCCCTTGACCATTTCCTTTTACCATCCCGACTATCATAGTGGGCTGTGTACGTATTTGCTCTTATATAATCATGCAAGATATCCTCTCTGTTTTATTTATGATTATGAATGTCATCAAGCATCCACCTAGGGGAACAACCTTGGAATTCATTCTAATAGCGTAATTAGTACAAAGTTCATCTAAGCAACTTCCTAATACAATCACGGAAGCTATGACCTTGAAACTGTGCCCCACAAAATGAAACTAGTCCTAATCTGGTAACAGTACTTACTTAAAATACCCACGCGGTTTTTGAAGCTCATTGTTTCAACCTCCCTTTCATACTCTCGATATCTCTTTTAAATCTCACAATGGAACCTACTCAGAACCAGCTGGCACGTCCGTTACCCTCTTTGAGCAGGAAATTCGGCACCTCCAACCCATCGATACATAGTGAGCGCGTCTCCCTGATGTATATGCATCAGTGGAATTCATTCGCTCAAGATGCCTTCGACCGTTTTCAACGAGAAAACCTAGTGCATCAGGTCGCTATCCATGATGAAAATGAGTTATACACAGTTGGAAACGAATTAGGCCTTACTGGCAGGTTTGTGCGAAACCTATGCGACCCAGTAATGAGGGCACTAGAGCCACTGTCCAGCATGTCGTCTATGAGATTTGCGGACCTCCAAGCTATCACTTACGACGCAACAAGTATTGTTCCAGATGTTTCTTTGGGACTTGTTAACACCCAGTGTACACCTGATAATGTTTATCTAGTCGGTGAACTAAAGACGCCATGGACATTTCCTGAGGCACATATGAGACTAGGCCGGCCGAGTACCTCTCACCATCTTGAGCCGTTGATTGGTATGTTCTCACTTATGTCTTCTTCTATCATTGTGGAGTTAAAAGCCGACCCTTCTCTTAACCAACTCCTAGGTCAACTCGTTAGTCAAATGCGAATGGCCTTTCTGCAATATGGTTTTGTGTCCACCTATGATTCTACAGTCTTTGTCAAAAGGACTGCCGACGACTGCTTTCTACTTTCTGAGCCTATCAGATATGATGCCGCCCAACCCTCGTTGCGACAACTGTTTACAGGGTTTTGTCTGATGGCCTTGTCAGAGCCGCGGTACCATGAGAGCCCATCTTTTTCTGCCACAAGCGTATCTATCTGAGTGCCCCTAGGAAGTAAGAACAGCTGCTGATATATTGAAAAGCTCAGAGGCCCTCCTCCACCACATATCTCAGATCGTCTCTGCGGAGATGAGCCTCACCCACCTCAACCGCCATCTGCACCAACCGCACAAGCAATCACTTCAACTAGTGTCGTACTCGACTATGGTCAAGGCACACCTATGATCGTCAATTGTGTTCAACAGCTATCAAATCCAAACGTAGACGCCAAGGCGGTTTGGCTGGCCGACCTGGACGGTAGGTCTGTTATTATCAAATGCTGGAGATTTGAACTTGAGGAGTTGTGAGTTATACCACATTCTTTTATTGGGCTTCACTAATTATTCATATATAGGTTTGATTCGGAAGCAGCGGTTTACGAGAGGATTTGGACACAACAACCGTCCGGGACTCATATGTTCGCCAAATGGATATCTCGAGGCAAGATCATCTGTTCGAGTGTTTTCACATCCGGCTACGCAATCGTTCTTGAGTATAGGGACGGTGCACGTCTCTCTACTATCTGGCATATCCTAAACGAACTTGAACGTACACACATTAAGACCCAGTCCCTCAACGGCATCAATGCCCTTCGGCAAGTCGCAGTACGACTCAGTGATCCGGGAATGCATAACATGCTTTATGACAGACAGAGGCGAACAGTCACTTTACTTGACTTTGAGGTTGCGGTGGAAATTCAACCTAACACTTCTATCCCCACTTATCACGAAATGGGGGCAATATTCGGGCCAACCACTATGCTATGGCATGAGTAAGGATATTCTATGTTGTATTACAAGGTTTGCTTCACTAATCCTACTTTTTTTGCTCATATCGTATCACGAATCGTATAGATGAAGATCGCTCTAGATATTAGGTATCAACGACGAGCTCACTCTTCTCCGCAGGGTAGATGACTATGTGTAGTAACCTTCCAGTGAGGCCAATATGAGCTCAGATGTATATAATGTGAACTTCTGCCGGCTGAACCTTGATAATTTCCTCAGTAATTATACTAACTACCTCTTAAACTGTACTGTTAAGTCCGCGATGGTGTTGGACCCTACTGGCCAATCACGTGCGGCATAATTGGCGTCTCTCAGCGGCCGGGCCTTTCCGATTTTCCAGTCCGAAAGAAGCAGCTCTTGGGCAAAACCAACAACCTCCCTCAATTACAACCCCCTTCCGCTTTTCCACCCCCACACAAGACCTCCGGTCATCATTCAATTGATCTCTGTCGCAATGGGTCTCTCCGACTTTTTCTCTGACGTTGTCTCCTCCTTCGGTTTCACCGAGGCCCAGGCTGAGGCTCCCGTTCAAGACACCGAGACCGAGACCACCACCCAGGAAGAGCCCGCCGAGAAGGAGGAGTCCGCTTCCACCGAGTCCACTGAGACTGAGTCCGCCGAGGAGACCCCCGCTGAGGAGGAATCTTCTGAGGAGGCTCCCGAGGAAGAGGAGGCTGAGGCCGAGGAGGAGGAAGAGGAAGAGGAAGAGGAAGAGGAGGTTGAAGACATCAAGCCCAAGCTTGAGGATGGTGAGTGACCTGTTGTTTTGACTTTTGCTTTTTTTTTATTCGCCCCCCATTGTCGCCCATGTCATGCGATCGTTGGACGTAAGCCGTTCGCACTCCAATTGGTCCTATGTGTCAAGATGTGCGTCTGCGGTATAATTTCGCCAATGGCACTGCAAAGACGAATTCCACCAGCTTTCTCGATCGGAAACTAACCATTATTTTTAGAGTGCGCCCACTCCGCCGTCTGCGCTCCCTACAAGCACCACTACGATGAGTGCGTTGAGCGCGTCACCCGCCAGGAGGAGGATGAGGATTACAAGGGCCCCAAGGAGGACTGCGTCGAGGAGTGTAAGTGCAATTGACACCAACGATGGAACCAAACGAAACTATGGGTTTGCCTTCTATCGAGTTCTGGTCCTGCGACTAACATAACCCCAGTCTTCCACCTCACTCACTGCGTGACCGCCTGCGCTGCCCCCAAGCTCTGGAGGGAGCTGAAGTAAACGACTCTTCCATTGAGTCTTGATTTCGGCGTTCCAACCCTTGCATCGATCTAGCCCACGGATATTCTTCGCTCCCCACCGCATCGATGCGGGGGAAACCCTTTGGACCGAAACGCCGGATGAAGAACCAATCCCGCTTTCATGATGGCTGCTAAGGCCAATTCATAGCCTGGTAGCTTGCCGCCTTGGATTGAGAACGCAGGGTCGATCCAGAAACGTGAAATTTTGTTTTCTGCTCGTTCCTTGCGTATGTGTGCGCATATTGTGTTTTCAAGGCAGAGAGGAGGGCCCAGAGGAAGTATGAAAGAATAATAGATCATTTGCCCTCCTCTTTCAGCCTTGCGTGTACAGATAGCTGGTCTTCCGCCTGTTCGAACTGTGCTTTTGTTTAATCTTTTGTAAAACGAATCTCATCTGTCTAGATTGACATTGTGCCCTGGTAGGCAAGGCCTATAGCCATCACCCAATTATAGTATTCATATAAGTCAGTTGTTGTGGTCATATTGATCCACAAGTACGCTCAATTTACTAAGACTGATATAGACCCAAACGAAGTCCCTGTCGCAAATTCAAAAGATATTAGGGTAACATAATGGAGTATCACATACGCTGATTAGAGGACAGCAGAAACAAAGATTCGTCAAGAACATGCACCATGGCCATGGCGCAGCATAAGAAAGGAATGAAACATCATAGCTCTTCCAAACTGGGGGTGGGATAAATCGCACATCCCAAAAGAACTCTGATAGCGGGAGGGCAATCTTAAGTCTTCATCAGAGTATCTGTATCCACAGCAGAATCATCAGACCTAACCTTCCTAACATTATCGGCCGTCCCAGCCACCTCCTCAGTCTCTTGCAACTCAACGCCTTGATCAACCTCCAACCTACGATGGTGAACAACCCTTCCAAAGAGTCCAATCGTCAACGGGAAGGGCGCAGCGACAACGGCAATTACAGCCGCAAATATTAACGCATTCCGCATATTATACGGTGGCGCAGCCTCAGCCCCAGCCTTCAATGCATCCTGAATAAGAATAAAGCATGCACCAAGCAACTGCCCACCCGTCCAGCACATGGTACTTCCAATCTCTGACGAGAGCGGATAAGTAATCTCAGCCAGGTACTCTAGAACAATGGGCAGCATCGCGAACGATGCCGCACCCAGCAGCGCCATCACCACATACGAAGGTGGGATTCCCGCCGAACTGCCCGGTGCAAATATCAGCCCGATATACGTGACTACCACCACAGGAACAAGCACCCGGATACTGCCCAGATAATGCTTGTAGCGATCTGTTATCGGCGACATGATTGCTGATGTGATGAGGCCCACCACGATCAGGATAGCTCCCGCAATGCCTGCTTCTGTCTCGGAGAATCCATGCGGACTGAGAATCTGGTTTAACAGCGAGGAAACGCTGTTGAAGAAGCCCACGTATACAGAAAACGGGACGAAGATCTGCCAGAACTCCCGCGTTCTGGTTAGTTTGCGTACTGCTTCGCCCAGTGGCGTGTGCGGCTTTGCGGACGATGCGCTTGCGGGTGTTGGTGGTGCTGCTGGAAGGAAGAATGATGGGAGTGCTGCGACGGTGGACTGTTTGGTTACGTGGTGTGTGAGCGAGAGGGAGAAAGGACCAATGGATGGCTGGAGTTTTGGGGGGTGGGTTTCACGTACGATGACCGAGATGTACAGAACCATATTTGGAATATCGGAGGGTTTTGATGCCCACTCTGCGTCAATTAGCTGGCCCAGGGCTGCGCCCAGTGGGTTTGCTAGACTGGCGACGGCTGTTGCGCTTGTGCGGCCTTTGTCTGAGAACCAGAGCTCGCTGTATCGAGTTGGTGCGCAGAGGCAGAAGGGCTGCGCGAACCCTATGAGGATCTGGCCGAACATTGCGAGCCCATAGATGCCCCCGTTCGCTCTAGTACCGGCATATCTGAGCCAGTTGCCGACTAATAGCAGTGTGGCAGTAGTGACTATGGCTGGTTTGGGTCCGCCTTTGTTCAGGATCCAGATGACGATGCTGGGAGTCTGGTTAATGAATGGGATACTTGGAGCTGGAGTGTTGTCCTCTTTCTGTTATACTTACGGGCTAACAGCGCAGAAGGCGAAGAGATAGCCAGTGCTCATCCAGTTAATAGCGCTCTCCGAGACATCGAAGTACTCTGCGGCCGTTGTCGAAATGGACGAGAATGTCAACCACTGTATAGAGTCAACGACATGCAAGGTAGGTCAATTGCAGAGCACATACATCCCAACTAACGACGATATTCAGCAATACCAGCTGGGCCAGTCCCCAAAAGCGTCGCTTGTAGACCTTGTAGATAGGTCGAGAGCCCTGCTCGGTATCTGGGAGCTCTGTAGTCGCCATGTCCACAGTTGTAA
Source organism: Penicillium griseofulvum (assembly GCF_001561935.1). Lineage (NCBI taxonomy): Eukaryota > Fungi > Ascomycota > Eurotiomycetes > Eurotiales > Aspergillaceae > Penicillium > Penicillium griseofulvum. The sequence continues at coordinate 195,328 of NW_024467450.1, forward strand.
CAAACCAAATTACATTCTGTGCGGACCTCTATGATAAAATGGAACAAAGCGGGCATTTAGTCTCTTGGCCTTTTTTTCATGTCACTCTAAGGATCCGAGGCACGCGCTACCGTGGTACTTGGCAGTACTTGATGAACCATACTATGATGTTACATTGAACAAGTACTATTAGGTAGTCCGTACCTTACTCTAGGTATATAGCGGGGTTGTTCATGTGAGGTTGTACTTATATTAATTTATCTTATTATAGCTACGGAGTAGTAAATATTGTATAGTTAGATATTGTATAAGTATATAGTCGAATGTATCTCTACAAGTGGATATCTCTCCCCTGTAGGTAGTCTAGTCCAGTTTTAAATGATCAAAGAAAGAAGAAAAAAAAAAGGATTCAGGGGTATGAACTTCAATATACCATTTACTCCTTACATATATGTACTCAGTATATCTTTTATGTACAAATCGAACATATCATTTAAAGAGAAAATTGTAGAGAAATGTCTGTGAATTGTGCCGTGTATTTTCTCCTTTACTCCCCGCCATCTAATTACCGACATCTCTCTCCACAACTCTTTAAACTCAGATATATTACATTTCCTTCCACCGCCCATGATGCGCGACACCTGTTCTTAAATTTCTCCTGATTATTCTAAGTGGAGAGATCCTGGCCAACGGCCATGAATACCAGTATGCGATCCAGCCAGTCCTCCTACGGGGACCCGCGATATCTCTCGACCATGACCGCCTCCGATGCCCCAGCTCCAATCCCGCCGCACGGAAAGTCACTCGTGGATGGGTATCGGGATGCTCTGGACCCCCAACATGAGGAGCGGTCACGATATAATCCAGTGAGTACACAACACCCATGGACGCATAGTACTCCAGCTAACCATGGTTACCTCGTCTCTGGTAGCTCAACTCGGCCCACCCGCGAAGCTCGGCTCTCCTGAATGCCAACGACCCTGTCGCCATGTACCTGTTGACCGAGACAGCTATAGGGGATAGCACAAATTATGAAGTGTTATCCTTCGAGGAGGTGGAAGAGCTGAAGAAGGAAGTCACGTTACTATCTACCCGCATCCAGGGTACGAAGCGGAAACTGGCACTCGAAACGAAACTACGTGATGCGGCGCAGTCTCTTGGTAGGCTCTATAGCCCGCCTAGCCCACGAAGTAGCGGCGAATACAATTCCAATGGCGGTTCGAACCCGCGCCGGAAGAGCCGGGGCATATTTGGTCGCAGTGAGGCTGCTGAGGCCCTTGACAAGAGCGACTCCGAACTCGCGGTCAGCCAGCGGCGATGTGAGGAGTTGGCGCAGGAACTCTGGAAGCTGGAGAAGAGGTCTCAGAAGATCAACCAGCGCTTGCTGGAGCATACTGCCGGTATCTTGCAGATGACACACAAGGGTCTGAAAAAGGGTCCTAAAAACCCTGCTCCGCACACTTCGGATAGCACCTATGATGATCACAAATTCGATGACCGCAGTCTCTACCGGGCGGGCGAGCATTTGGATGACTTTGGCGTACACGGGAAGGGTGAGACCAACGCGGCCGCCGCAATGAATACGGAGGCCATGCAGGCTACAGAAAGACGATTGGAGGAACTGAGCGAGCGCATGCATGACATGATGATACAGTCCAACCCCGGTGAATTCATCGATCCTCCTCCGCAGCTGTCAGCAGGCGGAGGGCCTGTCAATCCCACAGCAACGGTCGAAGCTCACCTGGCCTATATCAAGAATGGCATGAATAATATCGTCTTACATACGGGAGACGCTCCTACTCCTGTGACTGCTCGCGATGTTGCTCCTGAAGCTGAGGGCGCCTGGAAACATCAACTCACCAAAATTAACAACCAAGTGCAAACCATCGTTGATCGGTTTGGGTTGACCCGTTCGCCAACCTTGCCTCCTCCTCCCGATGCGTCTCACGGCGAGGGGCTGGAAGAACAACTCTCATACCTTCAGACTGGTTTAGATGGTCTGGATAGTCGAGTGGATGGAGTACTTGAGCAGAAGAGTATCCTCACCATACAAATCCAGCAGCAACGCGAGCTCAACTCCAAGTCAGATGCCGAACGAGATGCCTATATCGGTGACCTAACAGAACAGTTGAACCACGCTCGCAGAGATCTTGAAGTATCTGAGCGTGAGGGTAACGCCAACCGCGACGAGCTGGCCCTTGTCATGGGACAGCTCAACGCAATGCGTCAAAATGGTTCTTCCCAGGAAGAAGCCAAAGCGGCCCTAGTTCAGGCCGAGGGCGAAGTGGCACGTTTGCAAAGCGTTATCACCTCGTTGCACAGCGAAGCTGATGCCAGGGTTCGCGAAGTCAAGGAAGCCCGAGATGCCCAAGATGAAGCAGAGACCGAGCTTAAACGCTTGCAACAGTACATCGACGAAGTGCAAAGAGAAAACGATAGCAAGGCTGAGGAAGTCAGTGATGCCCGCGACCGTGCAGAAGGCGAGGTCAAGCGGCTACAGGTCGTTGTTGCATCATTGCAAGATGATACCGACGCCAAGAACGAAGAGATCAGAGAGGCCCGTGACCATGCGGAAGATGAAGTGAAGCGTCTACAGGTCGTCATTGCATCTTTGCAGACTGATACCGACGCTAAGATCGAAGAGGCCCGCCGCCATGCAGAAGACGAAGTGAAGCGTCTACAAGTGGCCATTGAGTCTCTGCGAAATGATACCGACGCTGAGATCGAAGAGGCCAGGGAGGCCCGCGACCGTGCGGAAGACGAAGTCAAGCGCCTACAGGCCATCATTGAATCTCTGCAAAACGACACCGCCGTCAAGAGCAAAGAGGCTGTGGAAGCCCGCGACCGCGCGGAAGATGAAGTCAAGCGTCTGCATATCGTCATTGAGACTTTACAAAATGACGCCGACGCTAGAGACGGGGACATCAAGGAAGCCCGAGACCGTGCGGAGAACGAAGTCCAACGCCTGCAGAGCGTCATTGAAACCCTACAGAACGATAGTGATTCTAGATCCGAGGAAGTTAGAGGTGCTCGTGACCGCGCAGAGCAAGAGGTGGCTCAACTCGAAGCCGCCATCCAACAGATCCGGATTCAATCTGATGCCCGTATTAAGGAAGCAGATGATCAGCGCGCGCAGTCCGAGCATAATGCCACTCGCCTGCAGAATGAGATGACTGAGCTCGAAGGCGAGATTGTGCGGGTCACAACTGAACTGACTATGGTCAAGGCAGAGCTGGATGGTGCATATGGTACCCGAGCTGAACGCGCGGCAGAGGTGTCTTCCAACCCTAGTATACAAAGGGAGAACGATGCTCTGGTTACCCGCAACATCGAGCTCACTGAGGAACTTGCTACTCTAAAGAGTCAGCGAGGAGGTGGTGATCTTCAGCAGCGGGCGGATACTCTTGAAAGAGAGCTTCGTGAGACCATTGACGACTACGAAGCCATGACAAAAGCCAGCATCGAGTTTGAGAAGGAACGCGAACGTTTCGAAAGTTTCATTGACAGTCTGCGGGATCGCTGCGAGCAACTCGAGACACAACTGGCAGAAGAACGTATCAGCTGGATGAACTTGAGTAGTCCTACATCTGTGGGCCGTGATGGCACTTCTGAGACAACATCTACTATGGTGCTTAAGAATGAGTTCAAGAAGATGATGCGTGATACGCGCAACGAGAACATGAAGATACTGAGGGTGAGTTATATTGTAACTTTCTGTCTTTTTCCCTAACTAACATCTCCTAGGCCGAACAAGAAGAACGTCGCAGAATTGAAGGGTTGCTGCGAGCCCTAAGAAAGGAGCACGCCCAGGTGACTGGCAAGCCAATGCCCAGCCCAGGTGGCACTCCATTATGATCATGACATTCAACGTTTTCGGGTTCTGAGCGCATATTTAGTTAAGAGTGTACATATAGACTGTTCTCTGTTTTGTATAATATTTCTTTTTGGTTTGATCTTGGCAGGCACGATGAGGGTTTTTAAGGAAATCACATACTCATCTTTGATATTCCCACCTGTCACTCCCCCAGTATATTTTCTATTTTCATCTTGACCAGGCTTCGCTCTTTCGCCTTCAAGATGTTTGTTCGAGGAAGACTCGATCAGTCCAGTAGCCCCCATTCGAATCTTCCAGCATCACAGAGCCCCAGACGTGAAAAGCAACCCGATTCCGACTCCATTTCACCATACGATAACCCAGAATCATCTGAGTCGGTCCTTAGTGATGAAAGATCTATATACAATGCGATCAGAGTCACCACACCAAATGATTCTAGCCCTCGTTTCTATGCATCTCTCGCCCATGATAACCCCGTGCACGAGCAAGGCTTAGCGGTAAACATGGCGAAATTTGCTACTACAGATTCACAGGATGATCATACTCTTATCATTATACCAGGAGGAAAACGACAGAGAATGGCCGGGAAGCTTGGGAATCATGCCAAGCTGTTATCTGACCAGTACTGGCAAGCTACACAACGGCGGCGATGTCCTTTGAGTAGAACGGCATCGGTACCAGACCCTCACCGATCTTTAAATCGCAAGGCTGTCTCTCTTGATACGAATGATAGTATCGACAGGCCCAAATGGCCTGGATGCTTGGGACCTGCCGTAATGACCGTCCAGCCTCGATATCCACCGCCAGAAAGAAAGCCCACACCCCCTGGCCTTCCCTCCTTCGGTACGTCAGAGGCCATGTCCTACTCTGCGCAGTTCATGCTCCCAGACAACGGTGTACGACCACCCACAACACTGCATTGTGGGGGTCTTTCTGGTAGTCAGCGTGGAAGTTCGTATGGTGATACCCTAAGGAGATTCTTCGGCTTCTCGTCTTCTACATCCCATACTGGCGGGATCTCCGTTAATGGCATAGGAAGAGCCGAGGACGGAACACTGGTACAGGGCCGGTTCCCCCATCGACAAAGTGGCCATGGAATGAGCATTGGTCGACAGCTGCATGAACACCCTTTTCATCAACGCAATCTTCCCATTGCCCAACCCGAAGTCACTGATACAAGCCATGATTCCCATATTGAAGCTGCACACACAAAGGGTGATCTCGGGGCTCGCCCAGGCAGGCGTGTGCAGCCTCCGGCCTCCCCATCTCGACGACATTTTCCTTTTACATCGAGTCCCACCCCTGCTGTGGTAAGCCGCGCACCGCGGCACAGAGACACTGGACATCTCGGCGTGTCGTGCAACTCGCTTGGATCAGACGGTCCTACAGATTCAGTGGAATCTTCTGCCCAAGGAACTAGAGCAACTGGAGACCATATCCCCCCACATCCGTCGCGGTTGCATTCCGTTTTGACGATTGTCCGCGGCGGTGCAGATGAAGGCCCTCATGCAAGCACGCCCATTTGTCCGGACGTTCTGTCATGGGTAAAATCCCAGACTTGTCTCTGCTGCTGCTCGGGCAGCCAAGAGGAACAGGATGATTCTCTTGGGGCGACCAGCTCGCGGGAAACATATGTAACGGCCCAGAGCCAACCATCGCCTGCTGGATCCCAGAATGAAAACAGTGAGGGGAATACTCGTTTCCATGGCCTCCAGGCATGGATTTCATCTCTTTACGGTGCCATGTTCCCGGCCCCTATGAACCCTACCGCTGTATAATCTTCCATGGAGGTATATGCTATACGCTTTCACAGCCTGTTTCGTGGCTACTGTGATGTTGTTTTCTTTCTTTTCTGAATGTTCAGTGCATGAACGTGCTTGCTTACTGGGTGGTCTTATCATTAATTAGAACGTGTTTTAGCATCTTGCTTCTGTACATACGTCCCTCTCTTGTTAGCTGATGCTCTACCTTTGAATAGGAGATGGTTCTTCTCTCGTATGCTGAAAATCGCATGCTTGTTGTCTATCCACAATAGACTATTACGAGAAACATTTTGAGCCCCATCGAATGTACAGTTCATCTCTCAATCACATTGGTGAATGCTTGATAGATTCCTTCGTTTCATTAATACCTTAAAAACGTAGCGCATTCAAATGAAACCTCCTTTCTACCATCACCGGATGTTCACATTCTACGTAATGATATATGTATTTAGTATGGTTTAGACCTCTGTACCCGAATCAACTCTTCACGATATAATCTCACCCAGAAACCGAGAAAGTCCAATCCCTCGGGAACAAACTGTACTGCACATCATCTCTATCCCGGAAGATATCATCATAATGCGCAATACAAGTCTTCGGATCCTCAGCCTGCACATAGTAGCTATCACCCAGCGCCTTGAACACGGGATCATTCCACATCTTCGCCATCCACGCCAGCACATCAGGGCTAGCACCATCTAGCGAAAGACCATAAGAGCGGAACCGCTAGAAAGCAAAGTCAGCCAATGTTTTTTTTCTTCTATCGTTGAAGAAAGAAAAACATACCCAAAGAACTGGCCAAAAGAACGCATCCGCAATACTAAACCCGCCAAACAAAAACCCTTCATCAACCTCGCCCAGCACGGCAAGCCGCTCTGCAGTCGCCTTCCGCGCCGAATCCCAGATCCGGAGCATGCGCGCTATCTCGGCGTCTGTGCCGTCCGGTATCGGGATGTTGCCTGTATACTTGCCGAGGAAGTTTGTGCTGAAGTTGTTCCGCAGGACTGGGAAGCCGGAGTGCATTTGGGCTGCGGCGCTGCGGGCTAGGGCGCGCAGTTGGCGGTCTTTGGGCCAGAGGGCGAGTGTTGGGTTTGATTCAGCGAGGAATTCGCAGATGGCGAGGGAGTCTGTTATTATTGTTGAGGGGAGAGAGTGGCATTGGAGGATTGGGACTAGGCCTGTTGGGGAGAAGGATTTGTTCTATGTTTGGTGAGTGACTGTATACCTATCTTCATGAGGATGGAGGTAGGTACTTCAGAGAGTGGTATGAATTGGCGTGTATGGGGGATCTGGAAGTATTCCAGTACTGCTTCAACGCGTGCTGTCCAACCTAGAGAGGACTTGTTAGGTCTGATGTGTGGATGGTTGCATGGTGCTTACTGGAGTAGCGGGTGTATAGCCCGATGAGGTGGTAGTCCGGGGTAGCCATGTCTAGAGATGGAATTGAGAAGTGAATAGTATGAGTCTGGGGAAATGCAAGTACTCCAGGGCTAGGTCGTTGATATATAGCCCTATGGTGGGGTATGAGTCATTCAGAAGGTTCATGTAATTGATGCTAGTCATAATGCTATCGATCAAATGCCACACCGGCGCCATGCAAGGAAAAGTAAGATAAATAGAAACTCCGAAAAAGATATAGGCCATGACTCCTAACATAGAAGTCAAAATAAGAAATACATCATTTAAGCCCACCGTATAGCATGACACGACATTGAGAAGATGGGCAAGGGGAGGGGAACACGGAGAGAAGGAGAAGAGAGTGGGAGAGAGGATCAATGCGCCAGGTAAAGCACAGCGCGATCGTATGGATGCTAATAATAGTAAATCGTGAAGTGAATTGAGCCATCTTTTCATCAGAGGGTTCGAAATTCGCACTCAATAAGGGCAATGCAAAAGATGCACTGAAGTAAAACAAGAACAGATGCTGATATTAAAAGGCGTAAAAGGCGAGAAAGAATTAGAGACTCTTGAAGAATGGACTCGCCTCAATGATTTCTTCATCATCGCAGGCAAAATCCCATCCCACAATGCGAGGGTCCACGCTGGCACAAATCAGCTTCCGTGCGTCAAACTGGAGTTTGAACACCCTCGCAGCTGTCGAGGACCCTTGAGGTCTGCGCTGATGACCATGGTGGTGATGGTGGTGCGCAGGAGGTGGGTTGAGTGCTGGGGCATTGATAGCCACAGGAGGCACAAATGGTGGGTTGGCACGACTAGCGTGGGGAGTGGCATTGGGTTGCCCAAGTGTCGCCAGAGCCTGTGCTGCTTGTAATTGTTGAGCCTGGGCCGCGACAGTGGCTCGTGCCACTTCGCTAAGGTTCGCACGAGTGGAATTGGCGATGGCATCACTGTGTCGCAGTTGATGATCCGTTATCCACTTGTTATCACGGTCTTTGTGCCATATTATGATTGACTCGTCGTAGGAGCCCGACACGATACGCGCCCAGCTACTACCTCCCCCACCAGGTGGGATTTTAGCTCCCAGGGCGGGCATATCGCGAGGGTCTCGTGATCCTGCAGTGTTTGGTTGGTAGCCATTGCGGCGTTGCTCCCGGTGGCCCATTTCGACGTCCAACCCGGCCTCTTGAGCGGCGAAGAATGCAGTGTCACATGCTAGCGCTTCTTCGCGCAAGGTTCGGTCGGCTCCCGGAGCATCACCAAACCCAGCTTGAAGGGTGCGAACGAGATTATTATGAGCTCGCAGACACGCCACCTCGGCTCCGGTAGCATGATCGTAGATGCGAACAGTGTTATCATTACTGCCACTGATAATTCTTCGGCTGTCGAACTCAACACATGCGATGCCTTTCTCGTGGCCCGTCAAAGTCTTCGAGCAATTACCAGTGCGGATGTTCCAGACCTTGATTACTCGATCTCCAGACGCCGTCACAATATCATCACCATGAATCTGCATCGCGTTCACGGCGGCTCCATGTCCTTCCACGGTCATTAGCAACGTGTAAGGCTCTAGGACTTTGTATTGACCACGCGCAATGCCAGCTTCAAGCATGTTCGGTGCAATGGTGTTCAGATCTATTATCCATCCGGGATATGTGGCGCTTGATTTATGGCAGATATGCGGATAATCCTTGCTATTCGGTAGAAGATCTCGGCGGTTCCATACCTTCACAGTTCGATCTTTGGAACAGGTTACGAGGTAACGATGATCGAATTTGAGATTCAGCACCGAGTCAAGATGCGCTTGCTCAATTTGATGGATCTTTTCTCCAGTGGAGAATTTCCATATAATGACGGACTTGTCACTGCTACCGGAGATGATGATGTCTTCCTCGGGTCGGGGATCAAATTGCAGGCAAAGTACGGATTTCGTATGTCCCATCAGTGCGGGATGCCACAGTCGTTTGGTATCCAGGTTCCAGACCCGCACGGTCTTGTCTCGGCTCCCACTGACTAGCCATCGGCCTTCGAATTGGATCGCATATACGCATTCCCGATGGGCTTCTTCTGGATGGGACGGGTCAGGAAGTTGGAAATTGGTGTATCGGCCTTGATGCCAATTTGCTTCAAGTCGCCTGCGTTGCTTGTAGATATGGAAATAGTTGACTTTAGCACTTCCATCGGTATCCCGCATGAGAAGACGCGATCTTAGAGGTGGGTACAATGGTGAGGGAGATTGGGGAATATTAGTGGGTAGAATAAACTCTGGGTCTTCGGCAAACGAAGGTGCTGTTTGATCGTCATCATCAGTCATGTGGTGATCGCCTTCACTGTCGGCCATGGGGGGCGCAGGGCCAAACACGGTCGGTCTTTGGCTTTCGTCACTTCGTGAATCGAGCCAGGTAGATGGCACGCGCTTTTTATGTTTAGGCTCCCCGAGGTCTGGTTCCAAGTGTCGTAGGCGGGACTTCCGGGTCTGGGGCGACATGGCCTCGGAATGTTCTTGCTCAAACGCGCGAACCGCGCTCGTGTCCACGTCCCAACCTTCGTGTATGTACTGGAATCTCCATAGACCCGAGTCAAGGATACGTTCACGCCATGAGCGGGATGCAAGCGAGGCATTCAAAAGCGTCCGGGCGTCGAGGTAGGTAAAGACCTCCCATATGATTTCTGGGGGAAGCCTGACACATGGGTCGATATGGAGAATGGGGTTAAGTCGATCAACTACTGCGGCGATGCTTGAGGTTCGTAGAGATCGAAGAAGGCTGTATGCGAGCTCTGGGGGCGAGAAACCGTCGGTTAACAAAGAAAATTAAGAAAAGCAAGAAAATCTGATGTTTCGCGCTCATAGCAATTATCGAGGGGGCAAAGGGAAAGGGAAAGGGAAAGGGATATCTTACCAGCTCTACCGGCCTCAGACTGGGCGAGCACCCAATTTGGAAGGGCCATGACATTGTCCGATCCTAGATCTTTGTCGGCCTGGCTTCGAGTATCGTCCGAGTAGCCCTCATCTAGCTTAAACGACGGTGATAGAGAAGGGGCGGAGAACTCGGAGATGGTAGTTGTTTGCAATTGCAGTGTAGGGGATATCTGAACATCGGGCAGAGGCTCACCCTCCATTGATGCGGGTTTTCAGAGCGGGTCTGCGCCGAGCTGATGAGTCGAACGCCGAGATCAATGGTGCGCGGTGGCTGCGAAGTCCCACAAGGGAGTTTTCGCGAAGAGAGATTATAGAAAATTAATAAATGGGTAGGGTTCTTTGTAAGAGGAGGGTTGGGGATGGGAGGTTGAGTAGATAGATGGGTTGGCCTCGGTGCAAGTCACGTCACGTTTGGACGAGACAAGGCCCACCTGATAGAGCGCAACAGCTTCAGTCGGAAAGTAGGAAAAAAGAAAAAAGAAAAAAGAAAAAGAAAACATAGAATTTCAATTTAAATACAGAGTAATACTCTCAACCGTCTCTCATCGAAGTATGTAATAAAAAGCTTTGGAATAACACGCGTGAAATGGACATTATTGTCCCAGTCACGTGGCTCGCGCCTGTAGCAAAACATATACAACATATGCTTATGAGAAAAACAGACTATAATAAAGACATTAAGAATATTGCATCAAAGAAAAGTAGGAAGTTAACAATAGGTCGATTTCTCAATGTCTCATACAGTATTGCATTGGCAAAGGACTTGGCCTGTTCTATTAGATGTTGATATAGTATATCCGATGGAAACCGGCAATTTACTTTCTCCAATATTAACGCAAAAGACAAGAGTCAATAATAACCTTGGAAAAGTTCTAGAGCAAAAGATTTTGACTGTAAGTGTATACTTCACTAGTTCAATGTACCTTTTTGTACTCCGTATGCGAATCTATAAAGGGTATTGTACAAGCATCTCTCTCTTTCTAGGCCCAGCCCCGGGGGCCTGGCTTGCCCAGCCCTGGGGGTCCCTGGCGCTGCTGACACAAGCAAAAGCCAACTGCCCCTCTCCACATCACACCGCCCCATAAAACACACGCTAAACCATTTGAGGTAACTGAACAGACTCCTTCGGCTCACCCTCTCTCCATCCTATTCCTCTGTTACCATCAGAACTCTTGTCTGTTGTACTTGCTCTTGTTTGTCTTCTTGACCTTATTCAACTGCTGAGACTGTCTTGTTTTGGCCATTATTCTGTTATTTCGTGCGCCTCCCCCTTTTTTTAGAGGGACTTCGATTGTCCGCCTGAGTCCTAGTGACTGGCCCTTTCGCAAAGGTGTTCCTCCGAACTCTCTTTAACCTGATTTGACTCGCCTGCCCGGCTGCAGCAGTCATTCAGACACTTGAATTCCCCACGCCGCATTGATTGGGGCTGGCTGCAGGTCGGAATATATTCCTCGAGCCCCTCCTTTTCCTGGAAGTGACGGTGCACCATATTTGATATCCGCGCTATTGGATTCAAATAAATATACCTATATTTATTACCTCTTGCCTCTGATCTCTCAAGGGCATTTCCAGGGGCCCGCATCCAAACCGATCACGCCTACGACCGAGAACCGATCGTATCGCTGTTGGTCTCCGGAATTTCGGGCGAAACTCCGGTTGACAACTCCCTGCGCCGCACAGCTCACAACCCACCCGGGGAACCCATGATCGTCATCTCTTCACTTCCGACGCTCGTCGATTCCTCCGAACCTATCCCTATTGGGTCTACTGTGCAGATTTAAATTGAGCCTGGCTGGTCTAACTCATCTATATCTGGCCCTCGAGGAAATTCGATATGATCGACTCCGCAGCCATGAGCGGCGCTCCGATCGCCGAGGATAACATTATAAACCGCCGCGGTGGAGAATCGATTTACCAGAGCTGTGTCAATTTGAGGAGGCGGCTATCTGAAGTTCCTAACTTCGAGCCATACCTGCAAGAGATGGATGACGATGATCGCATGAGAGGGAATACAGATCCGGTGGCTTCCTTGTGGAATTGTCTCCGAAATGGCTATCCACTGTTGAGCATTTATAATGCGTCCGGTCCCGAAGAGCAACTAGAAATTGATCCTGGCAAGGTGACTGAGGCGAAGCGTCCCAAAGCGGCAACCTTCAAGTTCCTACAGGCCTGTTTACAAGACCTGGCATTCCCTCAACAGGATTGCTTTTTGATCACTGACCTTTACGGCGAGAGTACCACCGGATTCATCAAAGTGATCAAAATGGTCAACCGTGTGCTGGACATCCTCGAGATGCAAGGTCAATTAAAGCAATCCGAAGTTCTAGAGACCCCCAGCGCGAAGTCCAATGTGAAGCTTACCAAGCGAGAGCATATTCTTAAGGAACTTCTAGAGACGGAGCGTGATTATGTTCATCACCTGCAGAACCTCCAAGCACTCAAGAAGGAACTGGAAGAGACGGGTGCTTTGACAGGCGATGCAAGCCATCAGATTTTCCTCAACTTGAACAACCTTCTAGACTTTGCCCAACGGTTCTTAATTCGCATGGAGCAGCACTACGCCTTGCCAGAAGAAATGCAGAACTGGGGTCACCTTTTCTTCGTGCATGAAGATGGTTTCCGACAATATGAACCTTTCATTGCCAACCAGATGCGTTGTGATGAAGCTTGTATGAAGGAATGGGACAAAATCCAAAGTGCGCCACGCCATATAGATCTGCAGCAAATGGTTGCTCAGCCCAAAACGCTCAATGGATTCTTCGTGAAACCTTTCCAGCGTTTGACTCGATACCCACTGATGCTCTTGGTAGGTTTGTTTCCGTGCTTGGTTCAAGATCAACGAGCTAATGTGATTGTACCCTTCACAGGAGCTACGCAAACAATTAGAAGACGAGCAACTCCAGGCCGATATCACACACGCAGTCAATTGTATTCAGAATGTGTTGGACTTTGCCAACGAAGCAATCCACAAAGAACATTTGGCTGCGGCCGTAATTGATCTATCTGAGCGTGTGGATGACTGGAAAGCATTGAAGATGGAGTCATTTGGAGATCTCCTTCGATTCGGCACTTTCCAGGTTGTGAAAGGAGACAGTGGAAAGGATAGCGAGAGAGAGGTACGTGATCTCGCTCTCTGCGTCTTACGCTTTTTTTGGTTCCCGGAAATGCCACATAACTGACATGGCCCTTAGTACCATATCTATCTCTTCGAGCGCATACTTCTCTGCTGCAAAGATATCAATCCTAACAAGCAAAAGTCGAAGCTTATGATGCAGAAAGATAAGCCGTCTTTGAACGCGAAAGGAAAGGCTCGTCTCCAATTGAAGGGTCGAATCTACATGGCCAACGTCACAGATATTGTTTGTCTTCAAAAGCCCGGTAAGCATTACTCTTGACTTATTAGATTGGGAAATATTCCTCTAATCGATTCCAATAGGACTCTACCGTATTCAGATTTTCTGGAAAGGAGACCCTGGTGTCGTCGATAATTTCATCATCCGATATGCAAGCGAAGACACCATGCGGAATTGGTACAAGGACATTGACACCCAGCGGGCGATACAAGCGGAGCGACGCACTATGCGCAACACTGGGACATCTGACAGCGAGTTCACGTACATGGAGGGCATGGCGCACATGCCCAACCCCTATCAACAAGAGTATGATACCGATGACGCCATCAGCAAAGATCCATATCATTCCGAATTCCCCATGAGCCGAAATGCGTCCAGTACCAGTCTGAGAACCCGATCTGCCACCGGTGGCAGCACCAGTTCTGTTGCTCACCCCAACACCCGACCGCGCTATGTGGGAACCGATCCAACACTTTCGGTGCACACTCAGTTCACTGGCAACGGTAACATGTCCCCTAGTGATCGAAACATGGGCTCCTATTTTTCCCCCACGGAGACTCCGACTCCTTCCACGAGATCGAGTTCTCAATCCGCAGGATTTTCCTTCAGTCGCCAGAATACAAATTCTACCACTCCGTCGGGGGGCTGGAGTGAGGACTCCCTTCGCTACACAGCACCAGCGTTGTCTCGTGTAGCATCTCGAGAAGGGACAACCTCCGGTGGATATTTCCCACCACAGCCTAGTGGAAGAAGTGCTCAGCGTCCGTCATTGCCCCCACTCTCGGGCCCGCAAGGTCACTCCGCAAATGGCATGACCCAACAACGCATGCGATCGGCCAGTAGCCCTGATATTCACCATCACAATAACAATCCCGAGTCACGGCGTTATATGGGAGTGCACACTATGCAGACAGTCGACAATGTCCCAGTGCCCCCAATTCCTGCGCACATGGCCAACATGAAAGCTCCCGTCAGCCGCAGCCAGAATGGCTCCCCCACCAACACCCAGCTCCCTATTCGTAGCCAGCCTCAACTCCACACCACGCATTTCAACGAGCCGGAATATAACGATAGTCGCCATTCTGGGCAAATCTCCGATCATGCCACATCGCCCCTGACCCAAGAGCCAGAGGAAGGAGACTACATGCCCACCCAACTCAAGGCCAAGGTGAATTTTGATGACAACTATGTCACGCTGGTAATCGCGACCAACATTTTGTTCCGTTCCTTGACGGATCGCGTGGATGCAAAACTTGCTCGGTTCACCGATCGATCCATCGGGAACAAAACCGTTCGACTACGCTACCGTGATGAAGATGGTGACTTTGTCACGATTGATAGCGACGAGGCGGTCCAGCTTGCTTTCATGGAATGGCGGGAACAACATCGTGACATGCTCGCCAAGGGCTTGGTGGGAGAGATTCAACTCTACTGCCAGGTGGTCGATTAGATCATTTTCTTGTTTGCTTTCCCGCTCATTCTTGACTTAATACCTCCTTGATTCCCCCGCGAGGATCCCGTCGATCCTCGTCTTTTCCAACGCGTTGCGTCACCTCTGGCGCTCTCCCATCCTGACCCTTGTTCCAACTGGATTGGCTTGAAACTGTTGAGCAGTCGTTCTCAGGGGAGATAGTCATTTTTTTCTATCTCCCCTTCTTACTTTCAGCGAGCCACGCCGTGACAAACATGTAGTGTGTACGGCAACGACGTCCTGGTGACGAGGTGAAGGGATGAAAGACCTGCATTTTGAATTTGCGTTTCTCATATCTCTTTACTGATCTAGTCAATGTCTACGAACGTACGAAGCTTCTATATGATGTATATGCCTATTTTGTGGAGTTTTTTTTGGTGCATGGAGTTCTACAAAAGACCTTTCTTTCCTATATAAACCGTATCCACTTGCCTATCTGATCGGGATGCCGGTCCTGAGGTCGGATAGCCGATAAATTCTTGGCATATGGTCAATATCTGCCTGAACTATATATCAACTTCCTACTAAACCTCCTTTCCAATGAATGTTTTGATCTTAGACGTCACGTTTCAGAAAGCAATACTCAATTTGTTCAATACTATGAGTCTTATAAGTCGGTAAAAACACCCTGCAGTTCCAATACCCTATCTAGTATCTATCTGGTGGTACTGCCCTCATCATTTGGACAGCTTGTCTGATCAGCCGAGCCTCCGAGGAGTGTACCTCGATGTACTGGCCGAATATGGGCGACAAATAATTGTCCTCTCGAGCGCACCGCCATGCTCTGCCCTTCGTTCCGAATGATGTGAACGCGTACACAAATTGCAAGTCTGGGTGCTCTCCAAGATACTTTATACAAGCAGTAAACGCTTGTTTCTCGGCTTCTTCGACCTCTTGAGGCCGTGTATTCGATACTTTTGTTTCATGGAAGGCGAACACCGCAAGTTGATTATCTCCCAGATGTTCTATGGTAGTATCCACGCGTCGACTGCCACTGCCCTCAAGAGTCTCTGGGGAAAGAACCCAATATTTCTCTGAGAAGAGGTGCTTATTCCATAAATGAACCCAGAGCTTCGCTGCCGCCCATTCATCGGAAGATTGTGCCCGGGCTTTCCCCCAAAGTTCCATGAGGATATCATCGGTGATGAGCGACATTGTTCTGTAATGTTTACATGTAGTTATGACACAAAAGTTACAACTATGTTGAGACTACCCTTTCGCCGGGACAATATTTATAGCTGGGCAGGTCTTATGCAAGCGCTCGGGAGTTAAGAAGAATACTCGTATTTCACTCCAAGCTTTAGATCCTAAATTTCTAACTGTTTGACAATAAAAATAGAAGTTTTATTTCCTTATATGGGCTATTATTTTAAATCCCTATTAAATCAATTGGCCAACACCGTAGCTATTATAGCCATATCTAATGCCTGTATATCTATTTAGCATAGGTAAATACTCATATTCCTGATATTTGAACCAATATATTATATAGGAAATAGCTGCGGTATTAAAGTATTGGACGCTGGGCCCTTCTGGTGCCCGAAGGTATAAAATTGGCACAGTCGGTGATTTCGTCGAATCGTCGCGTAGTATTTTGGCAAGCGTCATCCTCTTAAATCAAGGCTGTGTTGTTGTTGTTGTTGTTGTTTTTTTTTTTTTTTCTCTTTGAGCCTTCCCACATCTCTAATTCTCTTGACTCTTTTTTCAAAAAGAGAAACTATACAAAAATCTTATCCCAAAATAGTCGCCAAGAATGTCGTTCTCCGGACGCCGCCTGAGTATTTTGCGCCCCTCTGATAATCGCCGTTTCTCGGCGACCAAGGACCTGTCGGACAATGGTACGTGCATGTGCTTCATCACATTTATAATTCTGATCCTGACCTTTAAAATCTTCAGAACACCGATCAGAAACCCATCGGCAATTTCGTGCCGCTCATGAAGGTCACCGTCCCCACGCCGGTCTCGACGCTTCTCGTGCCTCTACCGGTGTCGTCTGGTGCACAGAGCGAGCCTGTGAGCATGGATACGCCGAGGATCCCACTGGCTGGGCCAACCTAGGCCAGGGAGCCCCCGAGGCCGACGACGAGATTGAAGGAAGTTTCCCTCGTCCGACTTCCATTCCTATCACCTCCGCTGCTCGCGAATACGGCCCAACCGCTGGTATCAAGCCATTGCGTGCCGCTGTCGCTCGTCTGTATAACGACCACTACCGCCAGGGCAAGGAAAGCCAGTATACCTGGGAGAATGTCTGCATTGTTCCCGGTGGCCGCGCTGGCTTGATTCGCATTGCTGCTATTCTGGGCAACTCGTACCTGTCCTTCCCCATTCCCGATTACTCTGCGTACTCGGAGATGTTGACTCTGTTCAAGAACGTATGTTTTTAGGAGAGCTGAGCTGGAGTATATTACCGTTTACTGATCCTCCTGCAGATTGCTCCCATTCCCCTCCCTCTCTCAAAGGATGACCACTACCGCATCCATCCCAACAAGATCGCCGAGGAAATCGCCCGTGGTACCCAGGTGCTGCTGACCTCCAACCCTCGTAACCCCACAGGCCACTTCGTACCGCGAGATGAGCTGGTGGAAATTCAGGACCTCTGCCGTGACCGCGCGACTCTTATCCTGGACGAGTTCTACGGCGGATACAACTACACAACGGGCTGCGATGGATCGACAATCAGCGGTGCCGAAAACGTTGTTGACGTCAACAAGGATGGTACGATATCCACACCCCCAGAGCACGAATTATGTATATGACCAACTAACGCGAACCATAGACGTTCTCTTGATCGACGGACTCACGAAGCGCTTCCGGCTGCCCGGTTGGCGAATTGCGTGGGTGGTCGGCCCCAAGGAATTTATCGAGGCCCTCGGTTCCGCAGGCTCGTACCTCGATGGCGGCGCAAATGTGCCCTTCCAAGAAGCCGCAATCCCGATGCTGGAGCCCGAGCTGGTGCGCACCGAGATGAAGGCGCTGCAGCATCACTTTATGGAGAAGCGCGACTACGTCCTGAAGCGTCTGTATGATATCGGCTTCCGTGTCCAGGACGTCCCCGGGGCGACCTTCTATATCTGGCTCGATCTCACTTCGCTTGACCCGCCCCTGCCTCCCCAGGCTAATATCTCGGACGGACTGAACTTCTTCAATGCCCTGCTGAGCGAGAAGGTCATTGTTGTGCCCGGTATCTTCTTTGACTTGAACCCGGCGAAGCGTCGTGATCTCTTCGACAGCCCATGCCACCACTTCGTCCGTCTGAGCTACGGACCTAGGATGGATGTGTTGAAGATGGGTCTTGATGGTATTGAGCGTGTTGTCAACCGTGCACGTGAGGCTGGTGTGTCAAAGTGGGAGGATGAAGTTGCTGTTGCGGATGATTAAGCCTTTCCGTTCGATACTTGGGCCATTTGGTCGCATCTAGAGTTGGGCTGTTGTCAGGCGGTGCCCGACCAACGTCTTAGCTGAGACGTAGCGTAATAGACTGCATTATCGCATTTTTTTTGATATTGTTTATCTGGCTTGCTATGTAAACTGGTAACTGAGAAGAGGTATCTTATAGATGTAAAAAAGCTTAGAAAGGAGGGATCGACTCAGGATGCGCCTATATTAGAGTAAACTATGTGCATACTTCTAAACTGCGCGTCTTGCCTCTGCTAACCGAATAACCATACATACATGGATAACATGACGGAACACGAGACCACCATTGCATGTGTACCTGCATAAAGTTACTGATATCATCCAACTACCTGCTCATGTGTCCAAGGCAGCCAACAACCAGACATCAGCCGGGAGGAGGGGTGGCCAATATCGCAACGCGGCAGTCTCCTCCCACTGAGCCTCGGCCGAAATACCATTCGCCATGTGCCCATCTCGCTGACATCCTGACGGATAGAGCCCCAGAGGAAGTATACAGTACATTGCCCCAGCTCCCCTAGTCAAGCCACGACAGCGCCCCCATTTCCCGTTCCCGAATAGTCCAGGAAATCCTCCGCCTTCCCCAACCTCAGGAATCTACATATGTACTGACCCTTGCCAGGACTATTCCTAGATAGGTACATGGTACAACATACGTGCCATACACAGACCATCTTTATGTAGGCCGGATGGCGTCGCACAAAAGGCTTATAAATGCAGCCGTTACCAGCGTCGTACACCCGTGAGACCCTCCAGATCAACGGATGTCCCTGGGTATACCGTAAATTATACAGTAATTTGTCTGGACTAGATATCTTCCCCAGACCGTGTGGGGGATATATGAAAGGAAATGAGCCATTGACAGGAGCTGTAGGCCTCTTAATCGTTTAAAGTTTCCTAATGCAGTTTAGCGGCCACTATATTTTTGCCTGGGGCATCTTTTATGAATACGGAGTCGTAGCGAGAGCCTTGCAATTAATGTTGGCCTATAGCGATCGTAATATTATTCCAAAACCGATTTACTTTCGGACTCATTTGACTCATACACTAGGTAGGAATCGAAATGACTAGGTGTTCCCAGTGTACGGAGGATATTTGTATAACATTTCCAATTCAACACAATGTACTGGTACTACCACGTCCTAAGACCACTGTGATACAGAGCAAAAGAAACAGTATAGAAACGAACCAAGATCACTTATCTGACTAGACTCTATATAGAGTTCTATACACACGTCAACTCTCAGGTGGGAAATGAGCAACTGTCTCTACGTATCCTAGCGCGACATAAGTGGAATCGAGAACCAGAGATAGTGATATGGTAACAGGATCTCTCTGTATGCTGTATATCCACGGCTCGCTCTAAGATGCCGCTGATCGATGGAGCTCTAAAGGAAAGGCGATCCCGCGATCTAGACCAGACATTCGCAGTTCAAGAAGTGGGACCACTCCCAAGGGGAGATCTTTGGTCATATTAGGACTCATAATGCGAGCTGACTTTGAATTTTCCTGAGTCAGGAGCTCTGAACTCCGACTGCTCCATATATGATAGAGTTTGAAGGTTGAAGGTACCATATATTTCCGATCTGCCATGTGGGAAAGAGCAAGAGCAATTCAAGGTTTTGAGGCTTCTCCACTGCTCGCCAATAGCCGAGCGGTAATTTGGTTGGTTCTAATGGTTGGTTTTTCTTGGTTTTCTTGGTTTTCTTGGTTTTTGTTTTTGTTTTTCTGTTTTTTTTTTTTTAAATTTCTGGCTCGAAAGAAAAAGAAAGTTTGAAAGAAAGTTTAGGATCGGCCTGAGCCGCAACACAATTCGAGCTAGAACCAAGTTTCCACTCACTTGAATCCGTCGATCGCTCGTATCCCAGTTGCCATTAGAGGTCAGACCTCGTTTTTCCAAGTCTTTATACATTGTACTCCATACAAGGTATGCTACTTTGTTTCGGAAATGACTTCGCTTCGTAATCATTGGATAAAAACGCTATGATCTGAGATTTGCGCGTCCTCTGCCCCATTCCACAAAGCTTGTTTCCTATGCCTCTCTCCGGGAAGATCGGGCTAGTTTCAACGGAATGGGTCGAAGCGATGGGGTTGAGGATACAATATATAATGGAAAGAATACCGATCCACTTCTCTTTTGACTCCATCTCTTTTCTTTTTCCCGATCTAGACTGTGCAGGTCTTGACGGGGACCACATGGAACCAGAATCTCGTTGGCTAAGAGGTGAGGTTTCCAAGAAATAATCTCTGACAGGTTACATTGTGGATTCATGCCAAGGATATCCTTTTTCCTTCCTCAGTATATTCATCTATTATTCATTGTATACTTGGTACCATAGGATATTTAACCATGGAACGAAAATACAGTCTCCAGGTACCGGGATCTCAGTGGACCTTCGGGAACGGTCCATAGCGCACTCCGCAATGTCATACAAATGTATCATGACAATACAATACCCAGTGTACCCTGATGCTCCCGAAAGGCCCAAGCTCCTGAAAGTCAAAGCTTTGGTTTCCTCTGATATAACTATATTATTTGTAGATCATTTGATAGGTCCAGAAATAGCCGTAGTAATAGCAGGGATGTGCTCGAATTGCATACCCCTTTAGATACCCTAGTACGAAGTAGAAACTCACGTTCTCCACCCGTTAACGCCGGCAAGCTACACGGCGTCTACGGAGTTCAGTCTAGGAAATAACGTAATGTCTTAACTCCGATACGACATGGCCATGCTCTGTGTCGTCATCTAGTTCAGAAAGTCTAGTAATATTTTAGGCAAAGCTCCAATGCACCAGTACAGGGAATATCCATGATAAATTCTCTATACTTTTTTTTTTTAGTTAGTTCTCACATATAATCTCTTTGACCATTCACACAAAGTCTTCTGCGGGTCCAGCCACCTGATTCCCCTTGGATCGCCGTTGGAATCATCCCCACACCGACACTTGAAGCGCCCGGGATCTCGGAGAGCTTATGTACTTCGTATATTGAAATGAATCTGGGAAATCTTTTTAGCCGATCTCTAAGTGAAAAATAACAAAATAACTGCGTGTAGCTCCTTCCAAGTCTAGTTTTGTTTCCTTCCTATTTCTCTCTGCTCCGGTATTGCACTTGTCGCATCACGGAAATGAACTTAAATTATCAGTTTCGAAAATAGCTGCATGCAGCTTCGACGTCTCGTATCCCTGATGCCTATCTGTGTTTTATTGGCACATAACTTCCCCTGGACATTAATAAGGCCAAGAACACCAATGCAATTATAAGGGCTTGGCTTGGCTTGGGGGCCAGAAATGTCAACCTTGGTCGCTGAATGCACCTGATTCTTGAATCATTTCTTGATTGTTTTTTTCTGCTTGAATGTTTTATCGAGTTTGTTTCTAGCACTCCTTATCATATTCATGCATATACATGGGTCCAATCACCATCCCGCAAGAGCAATTTTTGTTTTGGTTTCATTCCCATCCCGACGCATTCCGATACATTAGCTAGCAAGTGGCTAGATTTCAAGTCTCAGGAAAGAATGTATAGTCCGACGCGCGCAAGGCAGTAGCTGCCCCCGTTTTGCCAATCTTGAAACTCTCTCAGGAGTACAGAAGTGGAGGCCGCGCAGGACTAATTGACTAGTGCCAATTGAGTAAATATCCATCCCCAGAAGTCTATGTTCGCCGAGGAAGTCATTATCTGTGGAGTACTCCGTACTCCGTACAGCATACTATATTGCATGGACTATATTGCATGGCGGCTCGAAAGTTTGCCCGTCGCAGACGCCACTTGAGTTGCCGGGTCGGAAATAGCAATATAATCAGGATCGGTCTAATTGAAATCTCCGGGTATCGGCGAAGTGAGCAAGAGATGGAAGCGAGATGAATAGAGAGTCGAAATATCTCAATGATTGGAGGTATATCAATCCGGTTTTTTCAAGACTAACGCACAAGGCTCAGTTTGCACGTAATTTGTGACGTGCATTAAACAGGCCCTATTATGAGGCTTTTCCACTTACATAGTGCGCAGGTACTGTGATATTGAAATCCCAGTCCGCTGGGAGAACGGCCGACAGCACCGACAGGCCGGGTCTTCCGAGGTGTCCAGTTATCCTCCGGTGTTTTCCTGAAAATAAATTGGTTGATCCTTCTGGAGACGGGATCTACCGGCCCTTTCACATTTCGTCCGCATTCACCAGGTTCCAACTCTCCACTCTTGACGGGTTTGGCAATCAACCCCCTGTATGGATCTGCGTCGAAAGTTAGCGGTGTCACTGGGCAGGCCTTGGCCGTAAGTCCGGAGTCTCCGCGTTATACTTTTTTTTGTAGGGAAAGACATCCCGAAAAGCATCAGCTGAAAAGTAGTTTCACAATTTCATGATTTCCATGTTAAAAGGATATAGTCTCCGCTTCATGTAGTTGGATAGTGCCCTCCTCAAAGGAAATAGGTACAGGTGTCAGTGAAATCGAAGTAAATCTACTGAGTAGGGTACGGAGTAATCAAGCCAGTAATAGGTCTGCATTGTACGGACTATTGATGGGAGTATGCCTGTGGCTTCTAATTTTCTTTTTTATTTCCTTTCATTTGATTTGAGCATGAGATATTTGAATTAAAACCAGGAATATTTCCCCTCTCATTGCTCAACTCTTACTGGCTAGACCGTATATTCTCTATAAAGGATCCCAACATGTACCTTGTACCTCTGAGCCAAACCCGTATACACAATTAAACAAACCTACACAACACTTTAGAAGGCGTAGTAGGTGTCTCACAAAGTTCTCGAGAGGCGGCAAACCCTTGATCAAAAGGGAGAGAAAAAAAATTTCATTTTGCCACAAGGCTCTTCTAGGGCCATGTACCCTGACCAAGTACTCCGTAACCCACACGGACTTGTGTTTGATTTGCTACTAGTGGCGATGTGTTTTAGCCAGAGTGCAACACTCCTGCTACCTTAGATTAACGGTTATGTACTCAATATGCAGAACAGAACCTAGTCTGTATTGGTGGACAAACCCTGGTAGAGATCCCTACCGGGATAATCCACTAGGAATTGTCTACTAGACATGGGCAAAAAACAAATTGCTGTTGCATCGGGAACTCGGGAAGAGAAGGCGAAAAAAAAAACCTAGAACCTTGCTCGAATATATTCTAATATTATGATTTAGAGGATTATTGGATTGTCAGACTGAATAATGTAGTAAATAGTTATATAAATAGTAAATAATTACTATGGCTCTCTAAAAAGTGTCTAAAGTGTCAGCCAAAATAATACATATTAATATAGCCTTTTAACACCTTATTCTAGAAAGGCGAAAACGAGCGAATTAAAAAAAAAAACCGCTTTGTTAGCGAGTCAGGGTTTCTTTTCCCTTGGCCCCTTAGCCTTGGCTTTCCCGACTCATAGAACTGGGCTCCTAGAACTCCGTGGAGCAGGAAAATGGGGCCACTTATAAACTCGAAAAAATTAAGTATAAGAAAAAAATAATAGAAAGGAAAACGAAAAAAAGCCACGAGTCATGCATGCCATGGAATTTAATTATTTTCGGACCGTATGCCAATCTAGGAATGGTATGACATTCTATAGAGATTGCCTGTGGGATACGGGTATAGGCCGAGAGCGGGAAGAGGGATTTTGTTTGAAAGGGCTAGGTCTTTGATGGAGCCAATGAGAGTGGGGTTTCCATCGCATTCATATTCCTGGAAAACGCTAGTCGGAAATGGTATATCATGTCGAACTTGGGTAAATTCTTCGGGATCTGAATCCTCGAATATAACATAAAATAATAAAGGAAAAAAAAAACACAATGTTCAGGTATCAAAACAAGATCGCCAATGAAAAAAGGAAACACCGTTGCCTCCGTTTAAAATGACAATATATAGAAAGAACATAATATCGCAAGGGGGAATCCATAATAAAAAAAAGGGCTCAGAAATTCTGGAAATGAACAGGAAAGAGCCAATATAGAACCACAAAGAAAAAACAGATGCCTGATTTGCAATTCCAAAAAAGAAACAGGAAAGTAGATAAGTCGTAACGGGCATTAAAACACGCATTGGATCCACAATTCTAGTAATCCGCTCTTAACCGCCTACTCCCAAAAACGTCCAGTCAGTCCCCTCCGATTGATTTAAGAGCCGGGATCCTGGGGTTTTGTACGCATAGTTTGGGTTGTAAGAAACCATCATTGGCTGCTCGGGTGGGAGTTGATGGCCTTGAAAAGATGGGTGCGGATATTGTTCTGGGATATAGTTGGCGCGTGGGTTTGTGTCGTAACGTTGCATCATTTGCAAGTATTGCTGCTGTTGCTGTTGATGCTGTTGCTGCGGATGTTGCTGTGGATGCGCATGGTGTTGCGGGTGTGGCTGTTGAGCGTGTGGCATGTTTACCGGAGAGGTTCCAGGTACATTCTGGGCCACGATCGGAGGGGCAGCTTCGTGAACCGGCACGGTACCCATCGGCACACTCTGGGGCGAGTAAAACTCATGACTTGGAGTCGCCGATTGCGGGTAATAAGGTTGCTGGGCGAGCATGTACTGCTCACTTGGGACCGAGACTGATACGGGTGTTTGGTGGTAAGAGTGCTCGGAGGTCGCATCTTCTGAGGATGGTCGGGTCAAACTCCCTGGAGGGTGGGAGCGGTGTTGATGTTTGGTGAGGGTGGTTTTGCGACAAAAACTGCAGTTTCAATAAGACAATTAGATGGTGCTTCGACCATTTTCACCCCAAAGTACTTACCTCCGCTCGCATGTTGGCTCATGGCATATGTATGGCCGCTTGCCGGTATGGATTCGGCGGTGGCGAGCCAAACTCGATGACTATAAGAAATCAGTAAATGCGCATCCTAAATTCCCCCCCCAAAAAAGTGCTTACATCTGAGAATGCCTTCTGACAGCCTTCATGGTCACAAACATGGGGCTTTTCGCCCGTGTGGGTCCTCGAATGTACGGTCAAGGCACTGCGCTGAATAAAGCTCTTATTGCAGTCCTTTACGGTGCAATGATACGGCCGCTCATTGGTATGAATACGATAATGGCGACAGAGATCGGACTTGCGATTGAAAGACTACAAATATCATGTTAGGATGAAAAAGATTCGAAAGAGCTGAAACACCCACCTTTCCACAATGCTCCCATGAGCAGTTAAAGTCGCGCCCGCTACCTGGAGCCATGGTGCAAATAACTGGGAGTGAAGGAAAAGAAAGACAAAGGGGGAAGAGGGGGAAGAACGTAAGCGCATATGCGCAGGGAAAAAAAAAAAAAAAGAAAGGTCAGGCTGAATCCCGAATCCAAAGCATAATATTAGAGGGGAATATCAAACAGATAAAGAGGGGGAGCCTCAAGTATTAAAAGTAAATGTTAATAGCTTTTTGAAGGGGGTAAAAAAAAAACGGCGCGGATGGGACCGTAGAGCATATTATTATTTATATTTTTAGTTTTATTTATTTTATAGATTTATAGATTTATTTTAATTATTTTATACTTCTTTTTTCTTTTTAGGTACCAGGTACCTCATTTTGTTATATCCATTTTTATATGTTAAATACTACACCTATCAGAGACCTTCTAAATATCACTGCCTACTTACTTTTCCCTAACATCTTTCTTTTCCCACGTACCACATCGGAAAACCGTCTAATACCTAAGGTAATTTTCTTACTAATTCAAAGGTAAGTTTACTATTTTAAAATGGAAATTGCGATAGCCAAAAAAAATAAAAAAAATAAAATAACCCCCACACCAGATTATTTATCACCCGGGCAAGAACATACTAGACTGGACCAGGCATGGAATAATACCGTATATAATACATGTGTATGTGACCCGTATCTAGAATAAACTTCTCAATCTCTTGGCCCTTTTTAATAACTTTAGATACAGAGAGGGGTATTAAATCTATAGACGGAGTACTCTGTACACACAAAGGACGTGCCTTGGGTTTCAAGGATGATATCATACATATTTTAGGAGACTCGGAAATTTGGCCATTCAAATGACTCTTGAAATAACGCAGTTTTAAGCCAAGCCACTTTAGCCGCGGCCGAACTACTCCGATCTACTTTTTTTAAGACACAATTTCTACGCTAAATAGAACGATCTCCAAGGATTATAATTTCTGTCTAGAAGTTCCCAATCTCTGCAAAGTCAAAGGAAATATGATAAGCTGGAGTAAAAAAAAGCCTCTGGAGTTAAGAAATGACTGCAAGGGATGGCTTATGACGCGGCATCTGTACCGGTGATAACTCGGATTCTATCCCGATGGATCAGGTACCCCAGCTCATCCCGCTTGTCCACCCCGAACCCCAAAGGGCTTCGGGTCCCATTTCCTTAAGGTTGGGGCTGTTCCCGTCTCTCCACTTCTGTTTAAATTGTTGATATTGTTCTCAACTTATATGTTAAGACAAATATCCATGGATGCTCTGAAGGTGTTACTTAATATCTTCACCGTACTCCGTATGGTGCATATTATAATTGCTTTTATCGTACCGGGGGTTGATCATTTGGTTTTCTTCACCTTCCTCCACACGTAGAGAAACAACTGGCCACTTGGTTTTCTATCCACATTCTGGTTCTAAAGTTCCAGTGGCAAACCATATGTCTTAAAGATTGAACAGCCTGTCGCCTCGTCACAAGATGTATCGGGTAGTCTCGGTTGGCCTAGGATGTCTCAATTGTCGATAGGCTCAAAAGGTGTCGCAAGAAGATTCGATATTCGCGCAACGTTTGCGGTGAGGATCACAGTTGAAATATACCAGAGCAGGTTAGATCTCTTAGAAAGTAAAAAAAAAAAAAAGGCAAAAAGCAAATAGAAAGCGTCTTCGGTGGTGACTGCTCCTGAACGTGGCAACCCACTCGCAGTCATCTTAACAGTGGCGATCTTTTAATCCTATAACCTTATTACGCCGGCATGACAGACGCCTTGTGGCTTTCCTTTTCTTTTACTTCCTTTTCGTGATCGACAAGCCCCATTTACATACCCTAGGTATGGACGGAGTACTCCGTAGAGCTTTGCCTAATCGTGTGGCGCAGATCTGTTGCCGCCAATTGCCTGATAGCGCAAGTAGATCTCGTTCAGATGACCAATAATGCTACGCTCATGATATATCCGAATCTTGATGATGTGCGCAGTGTACGAGGCAAAGCATGTGTGGGTTTGAGACCCACACAAATTTACCTATTAGGAGTTATGGATGCAGCCTACCTCAGCCATTGAGGTAATCGAACATGCGGAATAATTATTGGAACTAATGTTTGGAATAAAAAATATATATATTACCCGAAAAAACTGTTTAAGACGAAGATAGAAACTAAGAAAGGCTGCTAAGAAATTCTATTGTACATTGTTTAGTGTACGGGGTACAGCTTGCATAGCCCATAATTTTCTCCTGAAAGTCCAGACTTGCAGATACAATTGGGTCAACACTATGAAACTTTGAAAGGGAAATTATGCAATAAAAGATCGAAATCTTCGCCGATCAGCCCCTAAGAGATAAACTGCGAGCTCGGCCATCGCTTCCCTTAGATGCATAATCGCTCGACTTACGGAGTACAAACGTAGGTCGATCAGGTAGGTACGGCACAGTGTGCATGCTATACTGAGGCACATATACATATCTACGTATCATGTTGCGAAAGTAGGGTACAGTTGGTGTGATGCAAAAACAAAACCAAAAACCGGTGTACTTGCATGAAAAGAAATGAGGCGCCAGTCACAATATATCCAAGAACCTGGCCTTTGGGTGCTTTGTTTTCGTGGACTCATTTGTGAAGTGAATACCCCGGATACGGACGGGTTCCTTTTGGGGGCCATATCATATTCGGAAAGAAAAGACTTGTTCAGACAAATTCAGAAAAGGAAATCCAGAAGCTGTTCAGAAGCTCGAAGCTGCATGTGTATCATGCAAGGACAATGGCTTTCAAAGTTAGAGTTCAAGTGAATCAGCTTTTTCTTCCCCCCCCCCCTTTTTCCCAAGGCAATGTTTTTTTTCTCCCTCGGGTGAGATGATGCTCTAAGAAGCTCTGACTACCCCGCATTCCGTTTCATCTTGGCGATTAAAAGGTTGATATGACGCTGTTGGTAAGCTCTCTGATTTGATCTATGCAAGGTATGGCCCCCTCTTGGGCTTGGGACTAAGCCACTAATAGTGTTGGTATTTGTAGGTAATGGGTTGTATACGAGGGAAATCGTATGTACCCTGTACCCTGTACACCTGTGAAATTGAAAAGGGACTGTGTGAAAATAAGATCGGAAATATCTCACTTCCGTGGCGATCACTTATACCATGTGAAGTGCCGATAGTTATGTTGTACATAAAATACATGTAAATCCTATAAACAAATATCCCTCCACATGTCCCGGAAAAGCCACTAAATTAATCTCCGACGCGCAAATGGCGACGCACTAAAGAAGCTCGGGCTGCTTTATCCCCCACTTTAGAATCAAAGGAAGCTAAGAAGTGTGGACTCTGTTTCGGCAATCTGGCTATAATTGACTACGCGAGGTTAGAGACGGTATGAATGTGATATCATGTTTTCTCTAGGATACGACCATGGTGGTATGGTTCCGAGGAACGATAATATAATTCTCTTTCTCTTATTCCCCGCCATATTGCATTCTCTTGCTCTCGAATGTCGGTCAACAAAATTGGGGGCTTGCTCTCAGCGCTAAATACCTGACCGGCCAGGATCTTGCTAAGGGTGAACAGCCACCAATTGACCCCTTGCAGGCATTTTGACTCGAGTTTCAAATTTAGAACCGTTGGTTCTGCCAACAGCGCGAGAAAGATTGTGATCAAATCATCGAAACTTACCTTAAGCCCCTATCACAGCTGACAGTGAAGTTAATATTTTGTTACGCCTCGTTATTGGAAACCCGGGGTTCTCTTGCCCAAAAGACATTATCTCCGCCTATCCCGTAACACTAATGCATGTATACCTACAATATAAAAGGGATATCGAGAGAAATGACGTCTTGAATTTAACTCCGTCCCCCGCAAAAAAAGGAAAGAAAAAAAAAAAAAAGGAAGAAACAAAAATCCCGCATCCACCATTTTTCCGATCTCTGTGCAAGGGGGCGCCGTTGATAAAGCAACACGGGGGAACGTTGGCTCCTCTATTCTGTGCAATCACCGTCTCATGTTACTTTCAAACAAGCCCGGTGGAGCCCAGAGAAACGAGACCCCGAGGGCTGAGAGAGAGCGGCTGGTAGTCTTGGCTTTCCAAAGCTGCATCCCCTTGCTAGTCATCTGATGTTGTTGCTCATTTGAGGATATGACGTTTTCCCGTGTAGAATGGCTTCATGGATTTCTAAGGCCATTTCGGCCGTCGGGTACGCATGCACGCCTTGCTGCAACTAACGTGGTGCTATGGAGCACATTCGATAGCGTGGCACTATATCTTGGAGGGCACTTCGGTCTGAGATATAGTGGGTACACCTGAGTTAGTACACGAGAAATGGAATAGCCGGACGAAGGGCATATGTAGGTGGTTTCAAAGTTATCTGATTTGTATACCCAAGATTCAGACATATACACCTGTCTAGGTAGAATTCAGCACGCCCCACAGGTTGGCCCCGCTTCACCTGGGCAGTTCTAGGGCTCGGTCTATGTATTACATAAGCTTGACTCGCCGTCGACTTCGGGTCATCCCCGAGGTCAACATCGGGGCCGAGGAACTGTATTATATAAGCTCGGAGGCTTCCAAACTTGGAAGGTGCCATAGTTGTCACCGTTTCTATCCGAGATCTTTGAGAAACTGCGAACTAGTGAGCATACGGAAGGCTTCATATACAGGGCTTAGTGGCTTGCAAAAGCTGACGTTGCAGTTAACTCTGCATTGCATATATCTAGGCGTGAAAAGCGGCTTTATACATGGCCAAGACTACATGTCATCGTCAGTATATGTTCTTTAAGCAGGAAGCGTGTGGTTGTAGCCAACTTGAAGGGATGAACAATGTCCATACTAAAGATATTTGAAATGACATATACTTGATAAGGAGCAACGCTTGAAGAAGGATAATGACTATAAATGCATTTATTGATGTATTGTGTCTATGGGCAACGACAAGAACAGCTCTTCTTCTCGGGCTTGCGAAGCGTCACTCCTTCCGAACTTAAGGCCCACAATATTCTGACAGAGGCAACGACGCCCCAAAGTTTCTCGCAAAGGCAAACAACTCAAGTTGTAAGCCTGCCTCATGTGATTATATGATGTAGACAGTTGTGGAAAAGGAGTACAGGATATGTCAAAGATACAATGATCAGCCTGCCCAGGTGGTTCGGACCTAATGGTCAACACTATGGTGTTTTGTTATCTATCTTGAAAATTATAGAGAGATAGTAGTAATAATAGCAACTTGTCGTTATAAAAGCCTCACCCTAAATATCTCTGTCTCTCAATTAGTATGAAAGTGGTAGAATCAGGTGATAAATAGTAGATATACCATAAGAGTGCTACCAAGTATAGACATTGGCATTATACGCATAGACAGAGATTTGATTCGGGGGCAGTGCTGCATATGAGACCATTTCAATAGAAAAGCACAGATGAGATATATTAGGCAACTTAACATCAGCCCCGCATAGTAATATGTGTCCGTGAAAGACATTGCTATATCCACTCCCCCCCCCCGTACAAACTCAACTTTACCAACTCGTCAGCCCGCGCTCACGATCAAACCCAGCCCGCAACTGCTTCCCAGGCTTGAGCAACTTGCCCTGCAAGACAGTATACCGAATGATATTCTCACATTCCTCCGGCCGCACACGCGCCAGCCAGATTCCCTGCGCAGCACCCTCATCATCGACCTTCCCCTCCCCATCCGCAGCAGCATCGCGCTTGTACCACTCAAAGTCCCGACGGCGGTACACAATCACATTGGCAGAGTACTTGTGCCCGCCGACATGGCTAATGAAGTAGATACCCACGCCGCCAGGCCGCTGGTCGTCCATGTCGCGGTACAGGCCGAGAGGGCGCAGGTGGCGCTCGAACTCACGGCGGAGCAGGGGCGCCGATTGTCCGCAGCGCGCATCGCGTGTCCGCTGCGAACACAGCAGGATTACTGCTGCATGGGGGCAGGGGTGGGATTTGAGGGATGTGGTGATTGATGTTGTGGATGGGTGTGGGAGGTCTTGTGTTTTGAGGTCTTGGTTTGCCTCTGTTGATTGCTCCGGTGGAGGTGGGATTGCGCCTAGTGGCGTTGTTGTTGTCAGGGACCGGTTGATGAAGTTCTCAATCAGATCTGGAACTAGCTGTGGGGTGACGTGCTCGACAATGGTGAAGCTCGGCAGCAAGAGGATGGTTGTTGGCTGTTTGCCCTCGTCGGCAATGTGGTATTCATCCGGGACGGGCATATTTGATGCTGACAGTTTGAGTCGCTGTAGGAGATTTCGGCATTGCTGTTAGCTTCTCTGTGGACATTGGTTTTGGAAGGTAAAGAGGGATGGTGGTGGATATTGTCATACCCCGTTACTCGGTTCCAGCCCTCCCTTCTCAATGGCTTCCATGACGCTCCCTTTCTCGTCTGCCACATCTCTCACCCAATCTGATTTCCCCGTTGCGACGAGCATATGCGTCGCCCATCCATTAACCTGTCCATATAGTTCGTCTTGTTGATCAACATCGAATTTGGCGGGGTATTTGATTGTGCATGTCGCGCAGTCATGCAGGCAGTCTTCGCCGTCTACCGCTGGATCAACGTTTTGGAAGAGTTTATCGCTCGAGGAGATTGTTTGAAATCCCTCTGCGGCGAGGGCGTTGTCGCCCACAGCGTCGGTGGTGTTGTCGGTCTTAGACGAGGCGAGAGAGACGTTGGAAGAGCTGAAAAGGGAGGAAGTCCCTCGGCGAAACAGATGCATTGTTACAGGATATGGGTATATTCTTCAACAGCTCGAGAAGGGAAAATATGTACCAGTTTGGCCTCTTTTTATTATGACGCGTTTGTCAATTATAAAATTGATCTTATCAATCATTTTGCAGGTTCGCCAAGGAATCGGAATGTTTTCCGCCTGACTAAGTCCACCCCACCTCAGCCTTGGAAAGCTTCCGACCTTAGGTCCAGGGTTTATCGCAATTGGATGTCTAAACGACGTTGCTCTATAATTAATATACAAGGTATGAATGTGATGCCATTAGTGCCTACGTCCAGCGTAGTCAATTGTATACGGCAAATCTGTTGGATCTCGTGGCTGCGTCAGGCGAATGACACTCCCCGCCGAACTGCCGGATTGGCCCGATGCCACGCGTCGTAGACTCCTCATAGAAGGTGTGCGAAAAGGACTTCGTACCGCGTAAGATCCACTGTCTGTTGACATTCCCGACGCGGGGCTTTGCATTGCGGGCGCAGTGTCATATCCGGACTGGGTCTCCCAGGTAGACGCATTCGAAGGGCGAAGGCTGTCACTCCGCATGGATCCTAGAGCCCCGTCATAACCATATGTTCCAACAGTATCTGTTTCCCCCTCTTCGTCCGATGGCCCGATGGCAGATTCGCTATAGGCCCGTCGGTAGCTTGCGTTGTCGCGAATTTCATCCAGGATCGGTGGTGCAAGGGATGTCATTCCTCTCAAAGTTTCTGCGAAAAGATGCATCAGGTCGCGGAATTCAGCCTCGTGTAGATCGCGCGGCGAGAACCGGGCTCGTTCGTACAGCGCAAGGAAATCCACGCCAAGTTCTGGTGGATAGATAGCCCCAAGCGACGTCAGATGGCGGATATATTCTCTCAGACCCATTGAGGCAGGACGTTGCAACACTTCTACCACGCGTGTATCCGGGAGAGAGTGTGTTGTAATGTCGCCTGGCGGATCGAAGGGGTATGGGGGCGCAAGTGATAATGAATCGGCAGGGGCAAGAGAGACAGCTTTGGCTTCAATCAAGCTCGGGAGCTCCAGTATGACCGTGCGATATGGTAGATCCGGCAAGTCTGGTGAAACAGGCGAAGACCAGCCAGGGTGCTCGACATCGCCCCATGGGGGTCGTTCAGGGTCAATGAGAAGCGGTCTGTAGGTTTGGAAGTTGTTCTCATCGGTGGAGACATCGCGCGGGCGGGCCTGGTAGGCAATGACTGCGCTACGAACGAGGCCTTCCTTCACTAGCCGCCTGACGCTCTTGCTCACATCTTCCTTTTCCACGGGGATCCAGGCTTTGGGTATGCCGGTGAGTGCACTCCGATTCGTGTAGATGCGTGTCGCATAGATAAGGGCTGCAATTATAAAAGTTATCACATATGCGCCAATAATGAAAAAGACGTTGGTGAATCGATTCGTCTCCCAACATTGGTAGATGGTGTCGGCGGGTGTGAGAATGATGAGGCAGAAGAGGATGATGGCGAAGAAGAAGAATCCGGTTGTGTTGAGAAACCGCTCAAGTCTGACTGCCATAGCTTCCCGTGTGCCAACCGCACGGCATTTGGGTGAAATTTAGGAGATCCCAGCCATGAAGCGTGCGGAGGAAGTGAAGATCAAGTATGACGGGGATGGCCCCGGGGCCATATCTACGATTCCGATAAGGATAAGATTTACAGGCAGTCACGTGACTAACGTGGCATAGGTAATTACCCCGTTCGGTGGATTATCGACAACAGACATTGCCAGTGCTCGTTGGAGGGGAATCCTTTTATTTCTGGTGCAACAGATTGTCACATACCTTATTTGTTGTGACAACAACCAACACCCTCTCCAGCCTCAGCGAACTTCAATTATTCCAAGGACGTCTTATCACATAACCCCTATCTCCGATATCAAAAAAAGTGCCGAGTCAACAAACTCGCTGGAGTAACACGCCATGGATCAGCTCACCCCCGCTAATGAGCAGCAAAATATGTTGCACATCCTCGTGACGGGAGCCAACAGGTATAATCTTCCAATGAAACTATTTTCTTCAATTTTCTATACTAAGTTGGTCCATACTTAGCGGTCTCGGATTCTCTATTTGCTGCCGTCTTGCCGACGAGTTCCTCTCCTCTCACCCAGAATCCGAATCTCTCACCATAATATTCACAACTCGAAGCCCGCGTAAAGCCCAAGACACAATCCGCAGACTAGAAGCACACCTAAAATCAACCTCCCCTTCCGCATCTGCCGCAGCGCGCGTCCACTTCGTCTCAGAGAGCGTTGACCTCGGCGATCTTCGCTCGGTGCGCGAGCTTTCCCGCAGACTAGTCCACACCCTCCCACGACTCGACTCGATAGTCCTCAACGCTGGGTTAGGCGGCTGGTCCGGCATCGACTGGCCCAAGGCCATTTGGGACGTATGCACAGATCTCCTCCACGCAGTGACCTGGCCTGCCTACAAGCTGGCGCCAACGGGCGTGTTGACAGGCAAGCAAACAAAGACGGAAGAAGAGCCTCCGCTCGGAGCGGTCTTTTGCGCAAATGTTTTCGGGCACTATATGCTGGCGCACAACGTGGCCCCCCTGCTGAAGCGGGCGCGCACGAACGGCCCCGGGCGTGTGGTCTGGGTCTCCAGTCTGGAGGCGACTTGGAACTTTTTCAAGGTCGATGATATCCAGGGTTTGCGCACTGATGCGCCGTATGAGTCTTCTAAAGCTCTCACTGATATCCTCGCTTTGACTTCCAATCTGCCAAGTACCGCCCCCTGGTCGGTCCAGAGCTTCTTGCAGTCCGAGACGGAGCTTGACACCCATGCTATCCACACAGATGCTCCCGACGCGACTCCGCGCATGTATCTCTCTCACCCTGGTATCTGCGCCACATCGATCATCCCGCTTATTCTTCCCCTTGCGTGGGCGATGATTGCTGCTTTCTGGGCCGCGAGGATGCTGGGCTCGCCCTGGCATCTATTGTCGACTTATCTCGGGGCTTGTGCTCCGGTTTTCCTCGCTCTGGCATCGCAGGCTGACGTGGAAGCTGCTGAAGCGCCTTACCACCGGGCCGGTGGTGGCAGAGCCAAATGGGGCTCGTCTTGCGGGCGTCTTGGGATTGAAAGTGTGGTTTCTACCGAGGTCGATGGCTGGGGACATGGAGGTGTTGTGGGCACTCCTGTTGTTGAAGCTGACCGACTCCGACGTCGTAAGCGTGGCGCGGAAGATCTTACTGAGGAAAAGAAGGAACAGTTTGAGGAGCTTGGACGCCAGTGCTGGAAGCAGATGGAGGAGTTGAGAATTCAGTGGGATGAGATCTTGGATCAAGCCGAGGCTCGTTCCTAGAGCCTAAAAGCAAAGAATGGCTTCGCCGAAGACACACATGCTTAAATCGCTACTTCGGTTTCTCGCTATTTGACCGATTCGAAGCAGAACAGCTTCAATAACTATGCCCAAAACTAATGTATGTAATTTTCTGTGTATGATACTTCTACAAAGATGAAATGAAACGCCTGAATTGTCTTGAAGACCAACTGAACTTGCATTTTTTTTCTTTTGCGAATTCTGCCTCCCATTATTTACATCAACAGAACCAGCCCCACGCCCATGTTCTCATTAAAACGGATATGGCATGAATTCCTTGCCCACCAATTACCAGAAAACCAGTGATAAAGAAAAATTTGAGAAAAAAGAAAGATTGGAATGAAAACAGGTGGCCAAACGCAAGGGAGCGGGGATGTAGTGACGAAGCCCTATGTAGCACTAAAACGGGAATAACTTGAAGGATAAACGTAGAAAAACAAGACTAAAAGGGGTTATTTCTTGCAAAATAGCCGAAATCGCACGCTTTCACCATCTAGGTTTCTGAGTGCATCGATCATCGGACGAAAGAGAGAAAGTTGCGAGGGCGATGAACCGTCACGGAAGAAAGGCAAGCCGGCAGGAGAAGAGAAGACAACGCAGTAAACGACTCCGGTTCTATGCATCAAAGAGGGCGGGATGGAGGTATCGGCACGAGAGTTGAAGGGAGGTATTTCAAAAGGCATAGCGACGTGAAGGAAGAGGGGGAAAGTAGGAAAGGGGATTACATGATGATCGCGGGGACTGTATAGGTTGATTAGTATAGGTTTGTTGGGATCGATAGAAACCAAGACTTACCATCAATGTTCTGCTTGATGCTCTTGTGAGGCAGAATCGAGCCACCGTTGACATACACCTCGTCGGCGATGGTAACGTCGTCTCCGAGAACAGTCACGTTCTCCAGACGAGCCCAGCGACCAACAGAGCTGTTCCAGCCAACAATGGTGGACTTGATCCAAGCATGATCCTTGACCTTGCAGTTCTCCATCACGACGCAGCGCTGAAGACGGACACCGTCACCAATGACGACGTTGGGACCGATAACCACGTTGGGACCAATGCGGCAGTTCTTGCCGATCGTAGCAGAGGGATCAACCATGACATTTCCGCCGTACACGTAGGGCTCTGTATGAGAGACAAGCATCTTGGGGCTGCGCTTGGCCAGGGAGGTCAGGTACAGGCAAGTACCGGTAAGGAAATCCTTAGGTTGGCCGACATCCATCCAGAAGCCCTCGAGATCGTAGGAGTGGAGCTGGCCCTCCTTACAGATGGCGGGGAAGGTCTCCTGCTCGATGGAGGTCGGGCGGAGATCAATGCGCTTTAGAACACTGGGGTTTAGAATGTAGATACCGGCGTTGATACGGTTGCCAACAAATTCGACGGGTTTCTCGACGAAGCGGTCGATGCGGGAAGCATGGTTGGGCTTGTGCACGACGACACCGTACTTGGAGGGCTCATCAACCTTGGTGACGACAATGGTACCCTCATCACCGTGGCTCTTGTGGAAGTCGGCGAGCTCTTTGAAGGGGTAGTCGCAAATAACATCCGAGTTGAGTACAAAGAAGGGTGTGTCATCTTTGCCTAGAATCTCCTCCGCCAGCTTGAGTGGACCAGCCGTGCCTAGCGGTTCGGACTCGACGGAGAACTCAATGTTGACTCCGTATTGCTCCTCGTACTTCTTTAGGGCCGCGACCATCACATCCGGGCGGTAGTTGACGGCAAGAACGATATCAGTAACACCCGCAGCAGCCAAGCTCTCAACCTGGTGCAAGATCATGGGCCGGTTTCCGAACTCCACCAAGGGCTTAGGAAGGGTGAGGGTCTATATCAATTGAAAGCATTAGCATTGTCAAGTAGAGAAGCCCAAAAAATCAGGGGATTTACCAAAGGACGAAGACGGGTTCCGAACCCTCCAACAAGAATAAGAGCTATAGAGAGGGGTTAGCGGGGGAAAATGAAAGCATTGAATATACTCCATACCCTTCATGATTGAATTGGAAAAGAAAATGTTAAAAAAAATTAGAAGAAATTAGGATTAGGAGAAACAAAAGGAGAGAGACTCTCTGTTATTTAGGGAACACCTGGCCGTTGATGGATTTATTTTCGTCCAAGTGGGGGCACGTGAGTGGCGGTGATTGGAGGGGCTTCTGTTTGCGGGAAAAAGGGGGCCATATACTTCACTCTGTTTTAGGGATCTTATTTTTGCTTTGCTTTGCTTTACTTTTTATTTTCTTTCGTTTCGATCTTATAAAAAAAAAATATGAATGAAATTATATTGTCAATGCCAATTTACTCTGTATAGTTTTTCAAATAAGTCAGTGGATAGCTCTCAAAAGTCTCCTGAGGTTTCCTTAGTTCAGCCATCCCCGGCCAATATGTCCAATGTTATTGCATGGTTATTACCGGATGCAGATTGCCTCCCCCGCGAAACTAAACTTCATTTTACGATGGTCATGAGGTGTCGCCCCCTGAAACTTAAGTGATCGGGTTTTTTTGGTGGGTATTTCCCCTCTCCTGTCTCAGATACAATATTACTTAGGAACTACTCCGTACATAATACATGGATATCATCAATAATAACTATCAAGCTCATATTTTGACTATAGGATTAAAAGCAACTACTGCGTATCCGGAGGCAGCCCACGTGGATGGGACATTCCAACCGAATCCGTCACAAAACGGAGCATCCAGTTCCGTACACTGCGGGCCTTCAGGGCCGGCTGATCATCGTGGGAGCCACCTGCTGGGATTCTTCCCTGGTAAAATCCAACTGCATCCGTCACATCCACCGGTTGTCGATGCAAAAGCTCAACCGTAGTCATCCCTCGGCGCAGGCTTTGCCCATACACCCGATCTTGGAATGTGCTGAGCCCGACGGTTCGCAGCAGAATGATGTCGCGGGGTCGAAGTGACGCCAGCGATCGACCCAGATCCGCTTCATTATTCTTGGCAGCGGTTGGCTTCTCTGGCCTAAGCCAAAAATTGACTGCAAACCCAGCCCTTGTCTCGTCTCCAACCACGAGCTCGAGAAGGTCCAGTTCGGTTTTCCATTGTCGTGTTACTATCCGACGTGGGGGATGAACTGCTAGCACCCCCACGATCATATTCACCGTCATCGTTTGCGGCGCGATGGACTGTATGTACCTGACTGTGGGAAGGTCTTGCAGATTGCTGAGGGGTCCAGGGATATGGAGGATACGAGGTGACCCTGGGGTGTCTGGTTTGTCCAACCCCGTAGAGCTAACCACCACGCTGTCCTCGCCTAGACTGCTCTCCTGCGTGGTATCTGCTACGTACACATCTGAGCCAGCTACCTCGGAGGTTTCGTGGATCGCAAAAGAATGGTCGTAGAATTGAAGAATCGAATCTTCTGGATGTTCTGGCTCGTCTGTCGCAACGGCCAGTTGATGAGAGATGAAAAAGGCTGGATCCTCATAGCCTTGGAAAGAGTCATAATTGTCACCTAGCTTATCGACTGATGGTGACCGTAACAC
This sequence comes from Penicillium griseofulvum, assembly GCF_001561935.1. Taxonomy (NCBI): domain Eukaryota; kingdom Fungi; phylum Ascomycota; class Eurotiomycetes; order Eurotiales; family Aspergillaceae; genus Penicillium; species Penicillium griseofulvum. The sequence continues at coordinate 234,114 of NW_024467450.1, forward strand.
TCTCCATCTTACAGGTGGCTGATCTAGGGATAGCTGTTGTTCCGGGCTCTTCGTATCCTCGTGAAATGGAGGTATGGGCTTGTTGAGAAGCTCGTCTGTGTCCCAGTTCAGACTTGCTGACAACGGAGCGCCTACCAAGAATATATTCTTTCGAGACATATCTGCATTATACAGAACAAGTAAAGGGCTCTTGTCCCCAAGAAAGAGTGTAAGCTGTTAGATCTCTCCATTGATCAAGGGGTTTGTCACAGGGTCATTCTTAAGAGCGTTAAGATGAAGAGACGTCAAGACGTTGAAATTCGTAAAAGATCGGGTGCGAACTTTGGAACCATGGGTAGCTTCAACACCATTGATAGGCATAACTGGCTCTTTCCAGCTACTACCCGTCGTTTTGCTGAAATCATTCAAGATACATTCGAAATTATTTAGAGGTTATACTACTCAAGAAAAATCGGCAGCACATTTTAAACATTTCCCTGCTTTTTATCATTTGTAGTCTACCTATAAACCGACAGAGGGAATAATTACCCAATGAAAATATCGAAAAAAAGACTTCGAACCATACATTTCCTTAAAATGTCCTCTTCATTCCTTCGTTGGAGTTCATAAGAGCCAATGACACTTATCAAGAGCTTCCATTTATACCGCGCACGTGCCACCTGAAATCACGTGGCATTTATACGGTCGCCCATTCAGACACAACTGGCCCGTCGCCCTTCGCCGCATCAAAGCGGAGCACACTATCGCCTTCCTCTATCTTCACTCTTGCGTCAGTGATGTCAATCTCTTCAACTTGGGCTTAACATATTCTCAATTTTACTCTTCGGCTGTAGATTTGACCAAGAGGAGCACACGCCCATCCTCGCACCCGGCCGAGTGCCGCTGTATATCGGACCGTCATGGCCTTTCAAGTCCCGATCCCCATGCCTGTGAGTATCACCGCGATTTTTCATCCAAATTCCACAACTGACATGAGCAACCTGCTACTAGAATGTCGCTGCCGTGACATCGGATCTCTGGCCTTCAATGTATAACGTCCTCGCCGTTCCCTGGAAGCAAACCGGTCGAACTCCGACGACAAATGTCAGTGCGTCTCTCAAGCGCAATACTAGCCGACAAGAAAATGAAAGAGTATGGCATAATCTATCATCCATTTGGCGTCACCCCATGCTGATCGAGATAGATCTCTCAACGCGCGACCTTGCCTGAATACCTCGAAGGCGTTTCCATTGAAGCTCTACGAGCGGAGATCGTCAGCCGGCCTTCGCAACAAACGTGGTCATCATTGCTGAACCGAAGTATGTTCCAGCCCAAGCAAAAAACCCTGATGAATCATATCTAACCATCGATAATAGACAACGCACTTCGAGCCACCCCATCCTTTACGCCGATTCGCCATGCTATCCCAGGCGCTCGTTCATACTCAACTCTAACCCCATTCCGCCTTAACTCCCTACGCACGGCCCCGAAGGTCAATGGTCTTTCGAAGGCACAGCAACAACGGTTTTTGTTCGGGGGATCCTGGCATCATATACTAGCTCAGAAGGAGAAGGTCGCCAACAAGAGTCCGAACAACGTAGACGCTCAAAATGCTTTCTATTCGGCTCTTCTGCGTGCCAAAATGCCTGGTATAGTTATCGAACGACACCGGAGCGGTTATTTTGCAGGTGACCTCACAACTGAAGCATTGGTCCAACAGGCCCAGTCAAGCCTCGGTGGCGCCGACGCTGCAGCTGGAGCTGGAGCTTTCACCGGGTCAAACCACAATCTGAGTCCTGAACAGCTTCAGGCGGTTGGTCAAGCGGTCGCAGCCCGGGCTACTGGCAGTCAAATCGGAATGGGAAAACAAAACGGTACCGGCGCCAAGGACGCTCCTCTTTACGTTGTGGTCGATGAGTCTCTCGGAAGCACAGTGTTCCGTTGGGTCAAGTTCTTGCTCATTTTCGGCTTTTTCACTTACATCTCTCTGGTCACGGTCACTATCTTGGTTGAAACCACTGGCGTTTTGAAGAACGTTCGTGGTGCACAGGACAAGGAAGCTCAGCCTGAGCAGCAAACAGCTCGTTTCAGTGATGTGCATGGCTGTGACGAGGCCAAGGATGAACTGCAGGAGCTGGTGGAATTTCTTCTCAACCCAGAGCGTTTCTCTTCCCTAGGTGGCAAGCTGCCCAAGGGTGTTCTCTTGGTCGGTCCTCCCGGTACCGGTAAGACCTTGCTTGCGCGTGCTGTTGCTGGCGAAGCGGGTGTCCCATTCTTTTACATGTCTGGATCTGAATTCGATGAGGTATACGTCGGTGTTGGTGCCAAGCGTGTCCGTGATTTGTTCGCTCAGGCTCGTAGCAAGTCTCCGGCTATCATTTTCATCGATGAACTGGATGCGATAGGTGGCAAGCGAAACGAGCGCGATGCTGCCTATGTCAAGCAAACGCTCAACCAGCTGCTCACTGAACTCGACGGATTCTCCCAGACTAGCGGTGTTATTATCATTGCTGCTACCAATTACCCTCAGTTGCTGGACAAGGCACTCACCCGACCTGGTCGTTTCGATCGTAGGGTCGTTGTGGACCTGCCTGATGTTCGTGGCCGAATGGACATCTTGAGACACCACATGAAGGAAATCCAGTTCGGTACTGATGTTGATATCGGAGTCATTGCACGAGGCACTCCCGGCTTCTCCGGTGCTGACCTGGAGAACTTGGTCAACCAAGCTGCTGTCCATGCCAGCCGTGACCGCAAGGCTAACGTTGGCCCATACGATTTCGATTGGGCCAAGGATAAGATTATGATGGGCGCTGAGGCTCGCAGTCGCATCATTCAAGACAAGGACAAGCTCTTGACTGCGTACCACGAGGCTGGTCACGCTCTTGTTGCACACTTCTCTCCTTCATCTACTCCGCTATACAAGATCACCATTGTTCCCCGTGGTATGGCCCTTGGTATCACTCACTTCCTACCAGAGATGGATACTGTTTCAAGGAACTACACCGAATACTTGGCAGATATCGCCGTCTCCATGGGTGGCAAGGCTGCTGAAGAGCTGGTTTTCGGCCACGACAATGTCACCAGTGGTATCTCAGCTGTAAGTCTTACTGGTTGTCTTTTTATTCTTTTCTCGATACTAACGGTCTGTTTAGGATATTCAAAGTGCCACCGAGACGGCCTTTACGCTGATCACCCGGTTCGGATATTCCAAAAAACTTGGCAACGTTGACCTGTCTACAAACTACGACAGCCTATCATCGGAAACCAAGCAAGAGATCGAGGGTGAAGTGCGCCGGCTCGTGGAAGAGGCCCGTGACCGAGCAACCAACATCCTGACCGAGAAGCGCCATGAGCTAGAACTTTTGACAAAGGCGCTCATCGAATATGAGACGCTCACAAAAGAAGAGATGGAGCAGGTGCTGAAGGGGGAGAAGATCACCAAACTTCAGTCCTCCCCTAGTGCACCGCTAAAGCTTCCCGGTGCGTTGCAGTCGGCCAATCTCAGCTCTTCTGCGGCAGGAAGAGCACCCACGGTCAATGAATAACCTTGGATGTTCACCACATGTAATCTCCCCTTTTCATTTCCCTGTTTTATTTTCTTGCTGGCTCTACAAACACCCACCTACCATGTTTTCTTGTCTCCATTGTGCATCCCCTTATCATTCGGGCGTCTTATGAAAATACCATATTCCGTTGGTTCTCTTTTCTACATCGTGTCTCAGGTCCATGCTCGTTGACTCTGGTTATCAACTCGCCGCTTTGCGTGCGTAATACCATGGAAGCTTGAATTGATCTCTGTACATATTTCTTGTACGCTGTACCTTGTATGTGTATGTCACAATCCATTGATTGAACCGCTTGGTGTCAACGTATCTGCGTAGCAGGCAACGATCCCTGGTCCATCAAACTATGACATGTCCATTCGCCTGCATTGCGCATTAGCTCGGACCAGCCTCTTCTACAACATAGAGGTCATAATAAAAACAAAGATGCTACGAAAATTTCTCTTCTCTTCATCTTGAGAGGGAAAGTATAGCAGGAAAAACGAGCAAATTCCGCATGAAAATAGAAATATCTATTCCAAATTTATACATACACATGTAATTAGGTTGCAAGTACATGAGGACATCTTGTAAATAATCCCGTTGTATTGATTAACGTCCAGGACCTTGGGGGTATAGGGACCTAAGCTAATGGTATGTACAAAAAAAAGTGCGCCTTGGAAAGTAAGTCATTCGAAGTGATATGGTAAACATCTTACCTGGCTGCCCGTCCTGCAACCTATGAAATGGATACCTTGTGTCTTGGGTGTGATTACTACCAACTGAGAGCCGAAGACGGAGTTGTATTACCGCCAAGGCGGCCTTTACTTGCTTGAGGGCGGGGCTGGTGGGCGGCAAAGCCGGTTGAATCGCCCTAAGGTATCCCCATGCGAGGACCAAAGGGTTCAATAATCCCGTCAACCGTCGAAGTTAGGGCTCCACACCTGTAATGATGTCATGTTTTTTTGATACAAGTTGAGAAGAAACATTTCGAAGTTCATACATACATAACATACATACATAGTAGTACATACATAGTATGTAGTAGTACTACATCCATGGATGAATGCTGTGTTTTACGAACTACACATTCTAGTTGTAGTTAGGAAGGTGTACCTCATCAGGTATATGTACATATAAACCCCCCCTCGTTTTCTCAACACCAGAAACATTCCTTTTCCCAAGTCCCGGCGAACTTACCCCATACCCGGTTTGTTGATCGGATTCTTGTACATAAGTTGGAGAGATCATGTATTATTTAAATTTTTTTTCTTCATTTTCTCACAAGAAACCGTTTGTATATACACATGTGCCAAGTCTAGCTCGTTCTATAAGAAGCAAGCCAACAGCAAAATGAAAAAAAGTAAAAACCCCAGCTCTTCTGGAACCAACGACTCCCGTCATAACGGTCATGATGAAGGTGGGGGGAGGACATGGGCGTCGGACAACGCCTATTAGGACGGACTTTCTAGTCTGGAAATTCTCTAAATATGTATAATTGGAAACGCGAGGTGTCCAAATGCCCCCGGAGAAAAAAAAAACAATTCGGGTATCCAAGAGAGGATAGGTGTGATATCAGGTTCACGTGGTCTTCATGCAAACCAAATATCTCTTGCTTCTTGTGGGTGTGTGTGTCGTGCGTGGTATGAGATGCATAACCTGGCCGCGGGGGTCGATGACGGAACCGATTGGGGTCATCTCAAAGGAATATGTATAAAAGTTGCTTATTCGTTGTCGTCATTGTGGTCCTCTCTATCCTCGTCGGCCATCCAGCCGCGCGACATCTCCACGGCTTTGGACCACTTTTTATACATGCGGCCACTGGCCTTGACGGACATTGTTGGGGTGAAGGAGGCTCGGTTGGCGCGGTTCATATGCTTCAGTTCGGAGAAATCCTTCCAGATGTTGACAGCGAAACCGGCGGCGATTGCGGCGCCGAGGGCAGTAGTTTCGTGCATTGAGGGGCGTTCGACGGGGATTTGAATAATATCAGCTTGTGTCTAGTGAAAAATTAACAGTTAGCGTGTGGTCTTGGAAGATATAAAGGTGAAAAAGAGAAACGTACCTGCATGCAGACATCCGAGTTACTCATGCCACCATCAACAGCCAGTTCGGTCAGGCTCTTGCCGCTGTCCATTGCCATCGCATCGAGAATAGCTTTCGTTTGGAAGCAGGCCGCTTCCATAGTTGCACGGGCAATATGTCCTTTTTGTGTGTGGGCAGTGATTCCCCCTGGTGAACGTTAGCAATCAAATTTCCGCGAGGCGAAGCATGTTCGAGACTTACAGATAGTTCCCTGGGCATCATCGATCCAGTAAGGAGCAAAGAGACCACTGAACGCAGTGACAAAAACGCAGCCACCGCTATCCGGCACGCTGGCAGCTAAATCGCTGACCTTCCGTGAGTCGCGGAAAAAGCCGAGGTTATTCATTAGGAAGGAGACACCACTGCCTGCCACGGCCACACTGCCTTCCAGTGCATAGACGGCCTTGCGGTCTCGCCCTAATTGGAAACCCACGGTGCCCAGGAGACCGTGTTTAGAGATAACCGGCTTCTCACCAACGTTGTAGAGAAGGAAGCATCCGGTACCATAAGTGTTCTTGGCCATTCCCGGAGAAAAGGCACAGTGGCCGACCAAGGCTGAAGCCTGGTCACCCAGACAGCTGGTAATGGGAACACCCTCCAGCGGCCCTTCGGCGACTCTACCGAAACCCTCGGGATCGGCCGAAGGAAGGATCTCAGGTAGACGGATCTTTTTGGGGTCAATGTCAAAGAACTTCAAGAGGCGATCATCGTATTGGAGGGTTTCAAGGTTCATGAACATCGTCCGTGAGGCATTGGTCACATCTGTAACTAGACGCTTATTCTGAGGACCACCATTGAGGTTGTAGATGAGCCAGCTGTCAACGGTTCCAAAGGCAGCCCGGCCATCATCATACGCCGACTTCACATCGGGCAGATTGTCGAGCATCCATCGTAGCGTGACCGATGAGGGGTATGTGGAGAGAGGCAGGCCGCAAATATTACGGAGCTCATCGGCACCGGGCTTTTCCTTTAATTCCCGTACCAGGTTGACGGTACGAGTATCGGTCCAAGTGATTGCGTTATGCAGGGGCTCGCCGGTTTCCCAGTCCCAGACCAAGGCGGTTTCTCTTTGACTGGTAATACCAATGGCTTCGATGTCGGATGTGGTGTAGCCAAGAGCAAGGAAGGATTTCATAGCCTCTTCAATACAGATATAGACCGATTCAACCAATTCGTAAGGGTCTTGTTCGTGCCATCTGTGGGGGTGCGGGGCAATTAATATCCGGGAATTTCAAAAAGAGGGGGTTTTTTTTAAACCTACCCTGGGTGCTCATGAATTTGATGGAATTCAGTTTGGTATTTGGCAACAGGAACACCTGTGCAGTCGAAGATGATGAATCGTGTACTCGTTGTACCCTGGTCAATGGTACCAATGAACCGATGTTTCATTGCATCCTCGTCCTCTTGATCCTGTAGCAAAGAACGGTCCCCATCATCTCTCTGTTTTGGACGATAGTTGAGATTCAGTTGTTCCCGTTGTTTGTCCTCCACATGCTGGTGCACATGTTGTTCGGGGGCCTCGAAATCCTGGGCGGGTTCGGAGTCTCCATCGACGCTCTCAAAGTCCAACTCGAATGGGTTTCGCATCTTCCAAAAATGTGTGAAAAAAAAAAAGGTATTAAGAGAGACTGATTTTACTGTCCTCAAGATTTAAAGAGGGGAATGGGGAGAAGAGAACTACGAGGTGGCGGTGTTGAGAGGGGACCAGCTCCCGTGGCAGAAAAGTGGAGCGTGACGTATCAGAGAAGTGGCCAGGTATAGAAGGTGAAATATGGCAGTCTTCACCGTTATAAAAAAAAAAAGTGAAAGGTTGAAATTGTCCGGGGAGTTAAGACGTTGAAAGGGTCGAGGTAGAATAAGTATAAAAAGGTAAGTAAAAAGTAGGGGGAAAAAAATGAAGATCTAAAAAGAAGGGCCCTTCTCTTTAACCAAAGGGGAAAACCAGGTGGGGGAAAAAAAAAAGACCAGAAATCCGGTTCGGGGGATTTTTTCTGATCAGAAGACCTCGTCACCTTTCACCCCACTCTATTTGCCCTTACATTTTTTTTTTAAAGCTTTCCAAGAATTTTTTATACTTATATCTTATATCTTATATCCAATGTTTCTTCTTTATCTATATATCTTCTATATTCAGACATTTATAGAGAGATATATATTATGCATACCAATGCATATATTCTCTATCTTTCCTATATACGTACTCTTCCTCTGAACCCCATCTATCCAAGCCTAGGCACTCCACAAGCCCCCCCGTCGATCGTACACATGACACGGTCCAATTTTCCCCTGTCCCTTAGTTCTAGAACCCCCTTTTTTTATTAGTTGACATTCTTTGCAGATTAGTTAAATCATTCCTATTCATGGAGAAAATCCCACTATCTGGAAGAATTATTGAACTTTTAATATAGCCTATGGGAAGAGAAGAAAAAAATAAAGAATGGGGAATCCCCATTCCCGGAGCGGGCTCTAGTCGCGGCCAAGAACATTCGAGCGCATCTCTGGGGAACTTCTGATCTGAACTCCCTACTTCCCGGGTTCTTATTGACCAAGATCCTGGTAAAACCATTGACATGAAATTTATGCTTGATGTAGTATAGTTGCTAATTATAAACTATATCAGGAAGATGACGTCTTCAAGTATGGTTGTACCAGGTTCTTCCCCATGGAGAACCGGTCTTGTTAACCGGCATTGTTACCCTATAAGAGGTCAAGCGTGGAGAACGAGGGGGATCTTGTCAAACCTGCCAGGGACAGGGACGTGCGAGACAATAATTGTATAGAAAAATGGAATAGAAAAGAATTAAAAGAGAAAAAGAGAAAAAGGCTGACCTAGGTGGATTCTCCAAGCATGTTTTTTTTTTCTCGGGCGTTACTATACGCATGCAACCCTCGCTTTACCTTCCATTCTAAGCTTTTTCAAGCATCCACAAAAGTACCTCTTTTTCCATATTCAAAAACGTTTCACTTAGCTTTCTCCATAATAGATCTTTAGTTGATATTTTCGGCACCCCGTGACTCCCATGGGACCCGCCCTATCTTCCGTTGCATATCCCTTTGGATATTCCGATCTGCGGCAACCCGTGTGACCAAGCCGATTATCAATTATATAGATATTTAGGTACTCTTGCAGCTTTAAATCAGATTTAATATTGAATATATAGCTCTTTGTGAACGTTTTGTGCATTTTCTTTTTTTTTAATGCTTATGATACCATCGGGTCTCGTGATACTACCTAGATCCTTCTACACCTGTGGACCCGTCACACATTTATCTACTCCCCCACTCAATGGATTGTGCAATTGATCTCTCAAAGACAAAAAAAAAACAATGTTGTTACTTGGGCGAGAACACTCTTATCTCCAACTATCGACACTCCAATTGAACAAAAGAAAATTTCAGTGGCCGCCCTAGTGCGTTCTGCGTATATTCTACAGGAAATCACGGGTAATGCAAACATAGAGATCAGTCTCGGGGGTATGATGCCCCTCGCCTTGTCAAAAGGCAAATTTACTCGGAATCCTCAATCTCGCTGCGACGGCGAGCCTCAGCCTCCTCCTTCTCCTTCTTCTGCAGGAAGATCAGAGCATTGATCTTGTCCTTGATGCTGTGCTCGGAGGTAAGGGTCTGCTGGATCTGCTCACGGCCGATCAGGGTGGCCACGATGGAGGCACCGACAACGAAGGTCAGCACGAAACGGTACATGCCGTACCAGTGAGGAGCACGGCCAGCAGCGGCAGCACGGGCATCGTTGTAGTACAGGAAGGTGAAAGCGAGGAACTGGCTGATCAGAGCGTACTCGACAGGGAACAGCAGGGTAGGCCAGGCCACAGCGGGGGCGATCACACCGGCAGCGTAGCGGCGGTAGCCGAACTTGCCGCCGTAGCCAGCCCATTCAAGACCCCAGTGGATGGCACCGAGGAAAGAAAGGATCTAACCATAAACGGCGATTAGTAAACTTTAATCGATTACTCAGGCTCTAGACTCGGGATCACTCACAACGGCACCGTAGCCAACCTGGATGGGCTCAAGCATGTGCAGCATCAGCTCAGCGGTCTGGCCGGAGAAGATCAGACCGTCACCAAGAGCAGCGGCGCGGTTGATCTCGTAGGAGAGGAAGACGGTCTGCATAGAGGTGGCCAGGTAGGGGACGACACCAGCCATACCGAGATAGAGGGCCTCCTTGGGGACTCCAGCTAGGCTGAAGGTGTCCTTGATAACTTTCTAGATTGGCAATTGCGCAATTAGCATGTGCACACCCAGCTTCACAATGGAGAGTAAATACGTACCGCCTCAGACTTCATACCCGCCATAACATCGACATCATCCTCATCGTGCTGTCGTACCGGCAATTAGCCATTGAATGTCTTTGCGCAAATCGCATTCCATATGTCGTCTCTTACCTTAGCCGAAGAAGACGAGTAGCGCACAAGAGCGGTGGTAACAGGCTTGTGAGCGGTGAGCGCGAAGCTCGAGACGGTGGGACGGAGCAGACTGCGGGCAGACGAGGTCATCTGGGCCTTGCAGATCTGGTTGCCCAGAGTGGAGCGAACCACGGAGGCATTGGAGCTCGAGAATGCGCGGAGCGCAGAGCGGGCAGCGGCGTTGCGGTACATGGTGAGAGATACAGCTTTTCGTCGTCGGGTTAGCAAGTCGGAGGAGAAAAGCCTCGGGTATGGCCGGAGGGCAGTGTCAAGTGTTAACGCACCCAATTGGCCTTAAAAAAGCTAAACAGAAGTGGAAGAGTGGAGATTAAAGGGTATACACCCGGAAAGTGACTTGATCACAAAGTCGACGGCGTGGATTTTCCGGGGGGGGGAACAAATAAGAAGATCTAGAAATGAAGTGATTGAGTGATGAGGTGTGGTCTGCTTTCGGGCGGACCGCAGCGACCCGAACTGCAAATTGTAGCTCAAGAAAGATACTTTTTGCCTCAGGCATCAAAAGTTTTCCATCCAGTTAGGTTCGGGGGCTGCTGCCCTAACGTTGGTTACGTCACTGGGGTAAACAAGTGTATCCACCAGTACGGTACAGTATGTATTGTTCTCACTGCATTGCCTCGTGCTTGGGTGATGAAGGCAATTAAAATGTACATCCATCATTATATTATGACTGGCTCCTAACTACTCACGTAGTGCCAAGTGTATCGTAGCTCAAGTACTCTAGACCTTTTAATACTTTGGTGGTAGGGCGGAAATGATACCCGCCACTGGGTGTAATAAGCTGTACCTTGTTTGTATCGAGTACCTCCATACAACTTGCGTAACAGATATCACCTCTCTTGATCCACGCAATTAGGGTCATTAGCTTGGCTTGGATACCTACCCAACACCATTCCGTCTCAATTTAGCGCCTGTGATTTCTTCTACTTCCCTTAATCTGACACCTAGTTGCCTTACCCTATTTTCGCTCTGCTTGGAGGGGAAAGGTTCCACCTCGATATCGCGCGTGCTCCCAGCCCGCTCAGTTGGATGGCTTGATGTCCCCTATTAGCCAGGATTCTTGAAAGCAGTCCTTATACTGCGTAAGAGTCCCATTTAATGAAGATGTTTCTTTATTCACCTTCACTTGGATTGCGACTGACTTGCCAACGGCTTTCAATTACAGACTATCATCAAATCCCCGACCCACTGACCCTGGCCATAGAGCCCAACCACCAGGTCCGGTCTACGGCTGCAAGCCGCAGCCATGTTGGAGGGAGTGGTTGCCAACCTCCTGAACCGGTTCCTGGGATACTACGTCAAGAACTTCGATGCGACCCAGCTCAACATCGGAATTTGGTCAGGCGACGTCAAACTACGCAACCTTGAACTGCGCCGTGAAGCGCTAGATCAGCTACGCCTCCCTCTGAACGTTGTCGAAGGCCACCTCGGAGAGCTCACACTATCCATACCATGGTCAAATTTACGAGGTAAACCGGTGAAAGTCGAGATTGAAGATGTGTTCCTACTCGCCGCACCCAGAGAAGATGCGGATTACGATGCGGAGGAGGAAGAAAAGAGAGAGAATGCGCTGAAGATGGAACGAATTGAGAGTGCCGAGATTCTGCGTGAGCGCAATGCGGAAGGTATGAGCCAAGAAGAACAGCGCCGCAATCAAAGCTTCACGCAGAGCATGATCACGGCCGTAGTGGACAACCTGCAGATTTCTATCAAGAACGTGCATTTCCGTTACGAAGACTCTATCTCGTCACCTGGACATCCATTTGCTGTCGGCGTGACACTCAAGGAGTTGAGTGCTGTTAGCACAGACGGGGAATGGAATCCGACTTTCATCCAATCCGACTCCAGCGTCACACATAAACTAGCCGTTCTCGGTGCTCTCTCGGTTTATTGGAATACAGACGCCACACTGCTCGGAACCGGGCGAGGCTCCGATATAGGCGCAGAAGCGCAGGGAATCGGCCGTGCTGAGTTGATGGAAAAACTGAGAACTGCGATTGATGCCGACGAAGGAAACCAATTCATGTTGCGCCCCGTCAGCGGTCGTGCTGGGCTAGAGATGGACAAGTCAGGCAAATACGACCGGCCCGCAATCAAAGCACGGTTGCTCTTCGATGAGCTCGGTTTTGTTCTTGACGACAAACAATATCGTGACGCGTTGATGCTGGTGGATCTGTTCCATTATTTTATTCGCCACCAGGAATATAAGAAAATTCAACCCAAGTCATCACCAAAGGAAGATCCCAAGGCATGGATGAGGTTCGCAGGAGAAGCCGTTCTTAGCAAGATCCACGAACGCAACAGACGCTGGACCTGGGACTATATCAAGGAGCGCAGAGATGACCGCATTGCGTACATTGCCTTATTCAAGAAAAAGAAGAAGGAAGAAGCTTTTACCCCCGAAGAAACCAAGGAAATGCAGAGGCTGGAAGCAAAACTTAGCTACGAGGATATCCGATTCTGGCGCTCACTTGCAAGGAACCAGCTGCGAAAAGAAAATGTCGGTGTGAAGAAGCCCGCAGAACAGCAATCATGGTCCGCCTGGCTCTGGGGGGCCAAGAAAGAGGAGTCCGAGGAGACCACAATGACCGAAGAACAGCGGCAAGAGCTGTATAACGCCATTGACTGGGACGAAAAGAAAGCTATCGCTGAGAGTGTAGATGTGCCCCGGGAATGGGTTAAGCTCCAGGTCAATTGGAGTCTGCGTGCTGGTAGCTTCACTCTAATCCAGGACCCTCATGGGTCGGCCAATGAGGTCATGAAGCTAGTATTCGACAATTTCCGAGCAAAAGCACTTCAACGCCCTGATTCTTATCTCCTTGATCTTGACCTTGGAGGGCTGAAGATGTATGACGGCACTACTGCCGGGACTCTCTACCCCCAGATTGTCAAGGTCAAGGATTCTCCCCCTGAACGTACAAAGATCCAACAGCTAAGCGAGGACGACGATGACATTGCCTCTCAAGCTAGCGCAGATGATCTTCAGGATGAGGACAGTTTGTTCCATCTGCAGCTGGAGAAGAACCCACTCGAAAGCGATGCAGACACAGCGGTAAAGGTCAAGCTGAAGAGTATTGAGGTCATTTACAACCCTCGGTTCCTCGTGGGAATTGTCCAGTTCTTCGAGCCGCCTGAGCGACACATGGAGTCGATTGGTGCTCTCTTAGACACCGCAGGTGCCACTGTTGAAGGGCTACGCCAACAAACCCGGGCAGGCCTCGAGTTTGCCTTGCAAGAGCACAAGAAGGTTGATGCGCAATTTGATATCCACGCGCCCTTAATTATTGTCCCAGAAAGTATCACGCAACCAAGTTCACTTTGCTTGATTATCGATGCCGGTCATGCCAGTGTCAACAGCGAGTTGGTCGACCGCCAAGCGATGAGGGATCTTCAGTCCAAGCAGAAACAACAGTATGAAGAGGAAGACTACAAGCAACTAGAGCATCTGCTATACGATCGTTTCCTCATCAAGCTAGACTCCACCCAAGTCCTCATCGGACCTGGCATTGAAGCAACCAAGGCGCAGCTTAACACCAATGTCGAGTCTAGGAATTTCCACATAATCGACCGCATCAATGTTGACTTTGCCCTGGAGATGTGTATCGTGCCGAAAGTGACGCAGCTTACCAGAACACGCATCTCCGGACATCTGCCAGAGCTTCACGCATCAATATCAGACACCAAATACAAGGGCTTGATGAAATTGATTGACATTGCAATCCCGCAATTCGACGCAGAAACATCTGCCTCTGATCCAGTTACCGCAGCAGCAGCCAAGCAAGAAGCGGCCGTAGCCACACGAGCCAGATCAGCGTCATTCCAACCAGCAGCTCAGCGTGACCTTCCCGTTGTTGACGATGACGAGGAGGTTGAGGTTGAAAGCGAGCAGGCAAAGAAGAGTGTGGACACACCGACCAATATCCATCGCCGGGACTTCGAATTCAAATTCACTGTCGGGCGTCTCCGTGGCTCACTCTTCCGTGCTGACCCCCATGATCCGCAACGGGATCAGTTGCTGGTCGAACTGGTTGCTGAAGGATTTGAACTGGACTTTTACATGCGCCCCTATGACATGGTTGCTGAGGTCGTTCTGAAATCATTGAGCGTGGATGATTACATTGAGGAGAATCCGGTTCCTGAATTCAAGAGAATCATCTCTTCTAAGGGCTTTGATGCCGACGAAGACAAGGACCTGTTCCAGCTGAAGATGGTACGGGTCAAACCTGAGTCTCCTGAGTTGGACTCAACGTATGAAGGGGTTGCCATGAACCTTGACATATCAGTCTCAACTATCAATCTTGTTGTGACAAGGAAAACACTCCTCACGCTTCTGGACTTCATCCTCCTTACATTCACAGATCCTCAGCAACCGACCAAACCAAACCCAGAAACAGACAAGGCCATTGAAGGAACACCCAATGTGGAAGAACAGCCCGAGAAACCTGGAAAGCTTCGTATCAGGGCTAATCTCAAGAGTATTGCTCTTATCTTTAACAATGACGGAGTCCGCTTGGCAACCTTGAGTTTAAACACTGCCGACGTCGGTATTTTCCTCGTGGGCAGCTCAATGCTCATCCAGTCTCGGATAGGCAGTCTGACTTTGGTCGATGATGTCAACCTGGGTGCCGCTGAGGACTCCGATATCCGGCGCCTTTTGACCATCGAAGGAGATAATTTCGCGGACTTCAAGTACGAGACCTTCGACCCCGAGAGTGACACGTACCCTGGCTATGATTCTGAGGTTTATCTACGATCTGGTTCAATTAAGATCAATTTCCTGGAGGAGCCCTACCGGAAAATCATCAACTTTCTCGTCAAGTTTGGCAAGATGCAAGCCATTTTTAATGCAGCTCGCCAAGCCGCTGCCAACCAGGCCAACCAGCTTCAGGAGAATGCTTCCCGCGTGCGGCTTGATATTATTGTGAAAACGCCCATTGTAGTTTTCCCTCGCGCTATGAAGGAAGATCGCCCTCGAGACACAATCACTGCTCACCTCGGCGAAATCTATGCCAAGAATGAATTTGTCCCTATGGACGAAAGAAAAGACAGCCCTGCTGTCAATGTCATCTCTACCGGTGTCCGCAATATTCGCCTCACCTCCAAATTCCATTTCGAAGATGGTACATCCGAGGAGCTGGAGATGATCCAGAAGGTGAATTTGGAGTTTAGCATTTGCTACCTGGAGCATCAAGCAAACAACCCACGGCCAGACATGGAAATCGAGGGTTCTTTGTCTCCCATCAACCTTCGTATTTCCCAGAGCCAGCTCAAGTTCTTGCTGGAGTTGTCAAACTCCATACCGGGTGCGTTCGCCACAGATGCCGAACAGCAAGAGCTTGAGGCTATGGAGTCTTTGCCCTCGTCGGTGACTGAACCTACTAGGGAGGCTACTTCAAAGGCCGTTCAGGCACAAAAGGGTCCTGGAGGAGCACCCACTGATGACAGTGAAAACAAAGAGACCTGGGTACGACTTGATATGATCTTCAAGGTCGACAGTGTCGGCTTGGAGCTTATTCTAGCAAATGATGACCAGCCTGTTGGTCGCCTGGAGGACTCGAGTCTGTCCAAGTTCTCTCTCAATGACACTCGAGTCAAGCTGCGCGTATTGACCGATGGCTCGTTGGAGTCGGAGCTTCTTATTCATTCCTTCTCCATCCGCGATAGTCGCAGGCAGGACTCGAACAAGTTCAGAAATATCATGTCTTTGATCAACAACGATGTCCAGCAGCAGTTCATGGCTAGCATCTCTATGTCCGGAGGACCAGAGAAGCATCTCGTTGCGATGTTGACCATTGACAGCCCTCGCATTATGTTTGCTTTGGATTATCTGTCTGCTTTGCAGTCATTCAGCCAGTCTGCATTTGCCTCCGAAGAACCAGTAGAGGTAGTGGAGGATGAGAGCGACGCACCTGAGGATTCCGAATCAGGGTCTGATACTGCTGCAAGTTCTGACAAGGCTATAACCGAGGCTTCTTCGGGCGACGCCACAGGAGCGGCCATGACTGTATCATTCCGGGTGAACCTTGTCGACGCTCAAGTGATCATGGTGGCCAACCCTGCCATTCCTCACTCCGAAGCTATTGTCCTTGGTACCAAGGAAGTTCTCATCTCCCACCAAAATGTGTCGACTCTGCAAATACAAAAAGTGGGCATGTTCCTGTGCCGGATGGATAAGTTTGAGACGTCCCGACTTCGTATTTTGGATGATTTCACACTTGAAATGTCTATTGATAGCCGATCCCAAGAAAAAGGATCTGCTTTGACCTCCATTGAGGTGCACCTTGAGCCTCTGGTCCTTCGGTTGTCTCTGCGTGATATTCTGATGGCAATCCAGATTGTCAACAAGGCCGCTGAAATGAGGGCTCAGAATGGCCAGCAGATCGAGAGCGGAGAGGCGAAGAAACTCACGGACGCTAAATCAAGAGGGCGTTCTGCTAGCAAGACGTCCTCTACTATTGCTAAAAGAGCCCGTCGCCTGAGTCAAGGCGTTGCAAACCTGGATAAGGCGACTGCGCCACAAAGCTCAGTTCTGCTCAAGCGCGAAGAGATGTCTGCCAAGATCGACGGAGTTAGAGTCATTCTTATTGGCGACCTGCACGATCTACCCTTGCTCGATTGGAGCGTCAAGAAATTCAACGTCGATGTGCGCGACTGGTCATCAACACTGAATGCTGATACCAACTTCGAAACGTTCTTGAATGTGTACAACTTCTCAAAGTCGGCCTGGGAGCCATTGATGGAGCCCTGGCAGCTGGGATTCCACATGGCCAAGGAGATCAACCCGGATGTTTTCTCCTTCGATGTGTATTCGCACAAGACAATGGAGCTTACCGTAACGTCCGCCACCATTGCACTCGCATCCAAATCCTTCCAATTCCTCTCTACGGATGAGGATGTTCTTTCCAAGCCAAGAGGCGCTGATGCCCCATACAGAATCCGCAACTACACTGGATTTGACCTCAGAGTTTGGGCTGATGTCAGCGCAGGGGATGAAGGCCCAGCGGCGAAACTTACTGACGGCGAAGAATCCCCATGGCGATTTGAAGATTCCACCGCTGTCCGTGAAACGCTGACACCAGAAGGCCATGGCGGAGTGGTTGGTGTCAAACTGGAAGGTAGTGGCTTTGATAGTATCAGCCGCATTCCTGTCGTGCGCGAGGGCGAAACTATCTACGCTTTGAAGCCGAAGCAAGAGAACGTTCTTCACCGGCTACTCGTGGAAGTCAAACTGGGACCCGACAATGTCAAGTACATCACATTCCGCTCGCCACTTCTTATTGAGAACAACACCCAAATTCCTGTGGAAATGGGCATTTTCAGCCCCGGAGAAGGCCACTTGTTGAAGATCGAGAAGATTTTGCCTGGCGATGCACGACCGGCACCTGTCGGATCGGCATACCTCCATTCCATTGTGGTTCGTCCCGATCAGGGCTTCGGCTATGACTGGTCAGGCGAGCGACTGTTCTGGAAGGACCTCATCAAGCGACCCACACGCACCGTCAAATGCGTTAGCGAAAGTGGACAACAGTCTCCTCCTTTCTATTTCCAAGTCAACGCAACGTATGATAGCAAAGATTCGCTTACGAGCGTGTATCCTTACATGAGAATCCGAATCTTCGCTCCAGTGGAGATTCAGAATCTCCTCCCTTACGACTTCAAGTACCGTATCTATGACAAGAACACGAAGAAGGATTGGACG
This sequence comes from Penicillium griseofulvum, assembly GCF_001561935.1. NCBI lineage: Eukaryota > Fungi > Ascomycota > Eurotiomycetes > Eurotiales > Aspergillaceae > Penicillium > Penicillium griseofulvum. Next base: position 251,861 of record NW_024467450.1, read on the forward strand.
AACTTCCTAAGGAAGGGGGGTGTTAGCCCGGTCCACGTCGTGGAACTGTCCCACTTACTGTTGCTCAGCATTGATCTCCAAGACACGGTCTTCCGCCAGAGCGAGTTTGCTATCGTCAACGGCAATGCCCAGGACTACCGCAGAGAGCATACGTTGTCTCTTAAAGACGATCGGGGTCTTCAGCTGAAGTTACAACTTCATTACTTCAACATTCCCAACAGCGGTGGTGCTTTCAAGGTCTCTGTGTACAGCCCATACCTTATCTTGAACAAGACTGGGCTTCCCATGGACATTCAAAGCAAAGCATTCCTTCAGTCTGCGAGAAATGCTGCTGGTCAAGGACTCAGAGCTGATCCAAGAGATGAGGGCCGTGCGCTCCCATACATGTATTCTTATGCCAACGAGGATCAACGAAATCGATCCATCTTGAAGGTCAGCGATTCTGCGTGGAGTAAGCCGCAGAGTTTCGAGGCTATTGGCAGTACATTTGAGATCATCTTCCCCGATCGCCAAGGTAGATCTGAGTTCCACTCTGGAGTGTCTGTTGCCGAAGGCGAGGGCAAGTACAAGTTGACCAAGGTGGTCACTCTTGCCCCACGTTTCATCCTAAAGAGCAAGCTCAACGAAGAACTCCTGGTGCGAGAGCCCGGCTCGTCCAACGTACTCCAGCTTCAAAACGGGCAGCTGGTACCACTTCATTTCCTTCGCCAAGTGCAAGAGAAACAGTTGTGTCTCTGCTTCCCGGGCGTTAACAATCAATGGTCTTCTCCGTTCAGCATCGCAGATGTTGGAACTGTGCACGTTAAGTTGGCTAAGGCAAATCAGCGCCAAAAGCTGATCAAGGTTGATATCATCATGGAAGGAGCAACTCTTTTCTTACACTTTAGCATTGAGTCTCGCAATTGGCCGTTCTCCATGCGTAACGAAAGCGACATGGAGTTCATTTTCTACCAAGCTAATCCAAATGTGGAAGACGATGATGAAGACGACCAGACCAGCGGCTGGAGGCCGATCCGGTATCGAATTCCCGCGCGAAGTATTATGCCATATGCATGGGACTACCCGGCGACGAAGAACAAGTCTCTCGTGTTGACTTGTCAGGGCAAAGAGCGCCATATCAAGCTTGCCGAGATAGGAAATCTGATCCCGATGCGGATTCCACCTTCGCAGCCTGGCGGATACCAGAAGATCATTGACATCAACATTGCTGCCGATGGCCCCACTCAGACTCTCGTCCTGTCCAATTTCAAACCGTCGAAGAGCATGTACAAGCAACAAAGAGGACAACCTTCACAGACCGGCACGAACACTGGGTTCGAGGTCAAGGAAACGAATTCGGACGTCAACTTCAAGGCCCAACTTCGCCTGGGTGGCATTGGGATTTCGTTGATCAACCAGAACTTGAAGGAGCTGTTGTATCTCACATTCCGCGAGATTGAGATCAAGTTTAGGGAGTCGAGATTGTACCAGACCCTTAACACTACGATCAAGTGGATCCAAATCGATAATCAACTCTATGGTGGCATTTTCCCTATCTTGCTTTACCCTAGTGTTGTTCCGAAGACTGGCAAGGAGATGGAAGCACACCCGATCTTCCATGCAATGGTTACACGTGTCAAGGACGACTCGTACGGTGTTCTCTATATCAAGTACGCGACCTTGCTATTGCAGCAAATGACACTGGAATTGGATGAGGACTTTGTCCTTGCCATGCTTGACTTTGTCAAGATTCCGGGTGCGTCGTGGGCAGAGGAACAAGAGGGCAAACTGTGCGATGAAGACCTCAACATTCCAGAGCCGCAGCAGACAGACAATGGTCAGGATGTGTACTTCGAACTCCTTCATCTCCAGCCCATGCAGATGGATATTTCTTTCATGCGCACCGAACGCGTCAATGTGGAAGATGCTATGCAACCATCCAACCCGTTGATGTTCTTTGTCAACGTCATGACGATGTCGATGGGTAATGTCAATGATGCACCTGTTCGACTCAACGCTCTGATGCTCGAGAATGCCCGCGTCTCTTTCCCCAGCCTGGTCGGCAATATCCGTTCACACTACACCCAAGAATTTTTGCGCCAGATCCATATCATTCTCGGTTCGGCCGACTTCTTGGGCAACCCTGTCGGTCTGTTCAACAATGTCAGCTCTGGTGTGGCCGCCATCTTCTATGAGCCATATCAGGGTCTGGTCATGACCGACCGCCCCCAAGAGCTTGGTATTGGTATCGCAAAGGGTGCCACAAGCTTCGTCAAGAAGTCCGTCTTTGGTTTCTCGGATAGTATGGCCAAGCTCACTGGAAGTATGTCCAAGGGCCTCGCCGCCGCAACTCTTGATAAGGAGTTCCAAACCCAGCGCCGGATGTCCAAGGTGCGCAACCGCCCCAAGCACGCGCTGTATGGAATCACGGCTGGTGGCAACGCATTCGCAACTAGTCTTGCAAGCGGTATCGGTGGATTGGCACGTCATCCACTGCAAGGTGCCGAGAAAGAAGGTATCCAAGGATTCTTCAAGGGCGTTGGAAAGGGTGTTCTTGGATTGGCTACCAAGCCAGCAATCGGTGCATTCGATCTTGCCTCCAGTAAGTTGAGCCATTTTCTCTTTCTGGTATTCATAGTTAACAATTTCCTACTAGATCTAGCAGAAGGTGTTCGCAATACCACCACCGTTTTCGATGCTGAAGGTCTCGACCGTGTTCGACTCACTCGCTTCATTGGTACTGATGGCATTGTGCGCCCGTACTCGCAGCGGGAAGCCCTCGGACAGTTCTGGCTGAAGACCACGGACGACGGCAAATACTTCAACGAGGACTACATTGCCCACCTAGAGCTTCCTGGTCGAGACATGCTGGTCTTGTTGACGTACGCACGTATCATGCTTGTGCGGACGAAGAAGCTGTCTACTGAGTGGGATATCCGTCTCACGGATATTCAGACCATCTCCAAGGAGCGCACGGGCATGAGTATCACGCTCAAGGGTGGTGCCAACGGACCCTTCATTCCTGTCCAAGACGAAAGCTCACGGAACTGGCTGTACAGACAAATTGCTGTTGGTAAGGGGTTACCAGATCATGCTACATAATTTATATGCTAACCGAATTTTGCTCAGCGGTTAATGCTTTCAATGAGAAGTATAATGCCAGGGGATAGAGAAAGAGGCTCCTGGGGTTCTTAATGATGCTATGAGATGGGCTTTCATTTTCGGACGGGGATTATCAAAATTCACAGAGCGTATGAATGGTAAATTGCTCTCGGTTTCTCAGGTTGTTCCATTCACGTACATAGGTTGCCCCTTTCTGCATACTGGCCTGTTTTGATGGCCTTTTTTTCTACTTCTTCTTTCATGTATCAGCGATGAATGCCTTGGTTTTTTGCAATTCTACGATCTGTTTAATAGAGCTCAATTGGATAACTTCAGTATCCCGAATGAACTTGCCTTGCAATAAATCTCTTCGCAATTCAGCAACTAGAACAATGGCTGATCATTTAGTACAAATGATGTTGTAGAGCTTCAGATTTCTCTGAATTAGATATCGAAGCAAATCGTATGTGCCTTTTATTTCAACGCCAGATAACTCCAAGCAAAAAGAACCTGAGATGTCAATGATCCACCCATAGACATGGATCAGGGAACAGCCCTGTCTGGGCCCATTCCTTGAGCTGTGTTCTTGATTGTATGAAGAAACATAGAAGGGAAGCAATGCCGACCATAGCGATCCTCAGATACCTAGAGATAAGTCAGTCAACTGTTCCCATATCAAAAGACCAAAAGAAACAAAACAGAATATACTCACGGTTTTCCCACCCTCATGCTCCGCAGTCCTGAACCCTAGCCATCGTCTGTACAAATCCTCCGCGCTATGCGTCGTAAACATATACGAGAGGCGGTACATAATATGATCGAAGATATGATCAAAATTCCAAATACTATCAGAGCCCCCATTAACATTCTCCGGCGGACCGGGGTTGTAGATGCGCGCCAGTTCCCTCGGTGTCCACTGCCCATCCGCGTAGATAGGGTGGGGAACATGCACAGCCTTGAGGCCATGGAAGAGAGCCCATGATGCACCCGTCATCTCCGACGCAAGGCCAAGGCCCTTCGTCGCCTGCGCGTGGTGGATTAGATCGAGTAGACGCTTGGAGTACCGTCCCATTGTGATGACTGCGGCGCGGCGCGGCGTGCCCTCGCCGTATTTGAAGTTCCAGATCTTGTCGGGGAATGTCCATTGCGTATGTTGTGGATTGAAGGTTGGCAGGAACGTTATGAAGTCGGCTTCTTCACCCACGCCCCAGGTATAGTTGTCTTGGTCTGGATATGGCACTGGCGGCTCGGGGCCCAGTGGTCTGATTCCTGTGCGGGATACCGGGCCCCAGACTGTGCGGTTGGAATTGTCGGCTAGGCTATCGTGTACCATTTGCGTGAATTGACTCCAGTTGCCGTGTGCGCCGGGGGTGTAGAAGTAGGCGTTGCGTTCCCAGAGATATTTGCGGGGTTGTTGGCGGGCGAATGAGACTGCGCGGTCTAGGAAGTGGTAGATGTGTCCTGTGTGACGAGCATCCATTTCTAGTTGCCAGTAATAGTCGAAGTGTGGATAGAGCTGGGAGAATATTTGCAAAGGTTGGTGGTGTTGAAGTTGGGGGCTGTGAATGCTGTTAGTTAAAGCCATCTTTAACTTCATTCAATGGGAAACGATTCACCTGTGTTCTTCTATCTTGGGATACCAAGCTTCCAAGAGTTTGTTATTGAAGAAAAGAGCCATATTCCGAAATTCCTTGGGAATGGAATTCCTAAGCTGGTTGATGGTATTGATATCAGAGAATATGGGCATCTCGTTTTCTTTGACATGACACAAAATATAGATCTGGTATTCTCCACCAGAATGCAAGGAAAGTTCCATAATCAAAGCTCGAATGTATTCACGATGGTGAGGCTTCCAATTGAGCCCATTCTAAGCCCGAATCAGTACAGCCGAGCGAGGTTTGAACTGCTTGACACCGGAAGCACTCACGGGTGTCTCCCATAATTTGTGGGGGGCCTGTGGAAGATCGAAGGCCAGTGGACTCTGAGTTGAAGAATTGGCGGTTTCGGTGGACACGTATCGATCTGCGTTTCTTTCCAGGCAGAGGTTTTGCAGTCTTTGCCAATCGACTTCACGCCACGGCACTGCGGGAGGGCGCGTGAAGCCCGGTACCTCGTCCTCGCCATCGTCATCGTATCCATACGCCCCATATCGGGAGTACCGGTCTGTGCAAACGTTGCCATCTAGACCCAATGCTTCATATGATCCGAATCGTGGTGCTGGGAACTCCGCTTGTTGGCCCTTGTAGACTTGGATCATATCTTCTGCAGACCTGCGGTCGAGGTAACGATTCCTGGGACCAAGGCAAGGCCGAAACTTTCCATGGAACTGCTTCTTCCATTCTCGGCTGTTGTATGATGGGTATGGATCATAGATAAGTGGGACTGGGTGCGAGGCATTGGCAGACTTGATGCTGGTTAGGGTTAAGGTACCCCCAAGAAAGAATCGCTTGTCTCTAATGAAAGGAACATTGTTAGCACGATCTTATATCTGTACACTCATAAATTGGAATGGGTACAAACCTCCGATCATGTGCGATGCCCAAAGAATCTGGCTCAGATGAGTGTTCGTCTGCTACCTTGTCCCTCACGCCGCCAACAAGCCCTTGATATTGACCAGGCCGAATAATCCCCGGGCCACTGAATGAAGCATAGACAGCCTGGACAAGACTTGTCTCTGGATACCCAAAGAGATAGGAGCTAGTCTGGATGATGGTGACCAGGCAGGTAAGATACCCCAGCCAGCGCAAGCAGGTCCATCGATCCCACGGAGAGACAGAAGACATAGTATAAAATGGGGACGGCGTCTTTTTTCTTGCGAGGAATTTCATAGCGAGAGACAGTTCATCAACAGGGTGAATAATCGCATACTTTGGCTTTGGAAGCCACGGGATGGGCGTGGTAAGGAAATGAAAATGCAGAGGTGACGAGGTGACAATCGGAATGAAAGAAGGAATAGTATGAAGTCAAGGATATTGTGAGAGAAGTCAATGCATTCGTTTGACGGTAATATCTACGAGATATGGTTTAAAGGCCTACGATGTCATCACTACGCTCTGTTGACTGCATCTCCGACTAAAACTTGGGTAATACCATACTTTTTTTTTCTATAGAATCTAACCTGAAAGACATATGAATATTGAAGTTGTACGAGTGTCAAAATAGTTATATGTTGAATATTCTGCGTGCTTGTCGTACAATGTCCGACGGCGTGGGACATACAATGCTTCGTATCAGATCAAATGTTATTGTCCACGGCTGTACTGAACATCATAAGAGTATTTCTATTGCTCTTTCACTTGTCACACTCAAGAAGAGAAGCTTATTACAGGGGGATCATACAGCTTTGGAACACAATATGTCATGGGAGAGTGTCTATTATTCTCGAATAGTTTGATCCCAACTACCCGTAACCTCAGATGGAGAATTCTGCAGCATTTATATAAAGAGAAATTAAAGATAGCACAGGGCTTTCATTTTCGTACTAAAGATAGACCACACTATCAGAAATCTCATGCGGGGAGACCGAGAAATATGTACGAACGGCCATTAATCACAATGCTATTAGGAGTTGTCTGACCAGAGAACCAATGAGATACCCCCCCGCCAATTCAACTGAAGAATGGTGAATATCCAAGTTCGATCTATGCAAAGTAGCTCTTCCATAGAACACCTGATAAGTCTTCTAGCTGATCCGATGTGAAAGCCTATAATAATCGTTAGTCGTTTGTTTTGAGAATTGAGACTAAACGCATAAGCACGAACCTTTGCATCAATGTGCCAAGTATCTTGCCTAGTCTTCTTGAACTCGCTGATGATCGACTTCACGCTTGAACCAACGATGCCAGGATCATTGGCTGCGCGGATACTGAGCGAAGTTAATGCTTGAGGCATCCACTGAGGTGGAGGGCTGTTGTAGGGGAAGGCCTGGATCAAAGCGCCAAGACCTAGCACAGCACCATGGCGGACAATAATCAAGCGGTTGTGCTCCGGGGTGGGGGTTCCAGCACCAGATGACACAGCGGAGGAGGCGATTCCTGAGCGGAAGTTTTTCGGTTTCTTGGGGAGAGGGTTGTCGACCAGAAGCTTGGTGAAGCGTTCATGGAAGCGACTGACCATCTTTTCCCGTAGGAAGACGGGCGAGCATCGGACCATACCGGAGAGTGTGGCCGAGGCGCCAGCACGGACTTCGTGCTGGGGGTCTTCGAGCATGGAGGCGATACACTCGAAGAGCTTATCGCGGTCCGCAGGGTCGAGCAGGAACAGACGGCGGAAGTAGATGATTTGGATGTTGATCATGATACGAAGGCGCTGGTGCCACGACGGGGATGTCTGTCCGATACGGATGAGAGATTGGATAAATTCGGAGTTTTTCTCAGCTGGGTAAGGGATGTTGGGGAGATGGCGGAAAACGTGGTATGCGAGGGACTGAAGCTCCGGGTCTTCCTTCACGTCCATCATGTGCAGGAGCTGCGCAGTGAAGACATCGGGGAAGAATGGGACAAGCTGGGTACACTCGTGAGAAGACAAAGTCGAATCTAACCAAAGGAGGACAGTTTTGCTTCCTGAGGTGTAGGATGAGGGTGTCTGTTGACCAGGAGTTCTGGCCTTCCGCCATTCCTCGATTTGACTAAAAACTCCACGAACCACCTTCGTAAAGTCTTCAGTAGGCGGATAGGGGTATGTGCCAACAGAAGAGGAGGCTTTCTGGGCATCGAGAAGATGCTGGACATCAGGGTACGACTCGTGGTACCTCGTACGATAAATAGTTGCAAGTGTCTGGCCCATTGCCTCACGGACGCCCTTGTACGGGTGGTCCAGATGTCCGAGGAAATCTTCCACAATGGGCTTCTCAAGCTGATAATGCCAACCAGAATCAATGATGCATTGGTGCAGGAGATTGATCTTAGAGCTTTCCTTGAATGCCGCGTTGGTTGTCATATCAAGACGGAAGCTGGATAGCCAATCGACCAATGGCCAAGCGCGACGGGGATCTCGGCATTGAAGGATCATATGGAGGAATGTTGTCCAGTAGCCAGAATTCTCGGGAGTGAGGCCGTCGGTGAAGATCTTTCGTACAATAGGGAATGCATACTCCCAGACCATGGTCCGCTTCTCCACACCTGTATCCGTCACTGAGGAGATCAATGCTCCGAGAATTTCAGCTGTGGCACGGTGTTGGTGCTTATCACTACCGTCTTCAAAGACATCCTTGATCTCTTCTTGGATTTCCTCAAACGAGACGGCTGTAAGCCCATCCCGGATCATGAGCTCAAATGCGTAGAGAAGCATCATGGCACAGGACATGCGGAACTTGTCAGCAGATGGGTCCCGTGGCTCTTGCTTCAAGTACATAAAGAATTTGGAGAACCACTGGCGTGTGAACAGCTTGCCCATCTTGGTGCGAACCTTCCATTCAACCTCATCATAGTCGATATCCCGTGTTACATTGGACTTGTAAGCCGGCATGGTCTTGCCCCACACAAGCCAGCCCGGGAAGTCGTGATCAACATAGTACTCCGCCTCGGGCTTCGCAAAGCTAGAAAGATATTCCTCAGTGTATCCTTCCTCATGGGCTTTTGTTGCAACCTTGATTTTTGACGGGAAACGCTGATGGCCAAGAATGTAGTTCTTATACTCGTGAGTGCAGATGGCACGCACATCAATCATAGTGAACAGCGCGATGAGAGCCTGGGAGTACATGCCTCGCAGGCCAGGATGATCATCAATAGACCCGAGGGTCATTAGTTCGATCAAGTTATCGCTGGCAATATAGTCAAAGCGAAGGCCCATAGTGATGACGATGGTTGCAGCGCGACTGGCAATCTTCCAATGGGATACCCGTGCCAGGTTTACCAGCTCTTCGGACAGGTCGGCTTTCTTTTTCTCGATAGCGACGCGCTTGCTGTTGACAACTGCACGCTTTTTCTCAATCTGCTCGGTGACATCTTCATTGGGAGCAATTGCCTCCACAATTTCTTGATCTAGGATAGCCATTCGCTCCATCGCACGACCATAATCCATGACCTGGAAGACTGCAGTGGAGCAAATCTTCTGGACGGAAGGTTTATCAACGGCGCTGGCATCGATAAAGGTTCTGATTACAGCAGGTGCATACTTCCAATGCCGTCCGACAGTTTTAGCTACACTGCTCAGAAGCAACGAGTAAAGTGCACCCTTGATGCGTGCATGGTCATTTTCCTTGACACCCCTTTGCAGAGCCGTGAGCAGAGGGGGGATAACGAGCAGTCTGCCGCCATAAACGGCCTTAAGTGCCGATTCACCTGCGTTTTGAGCATTGCGGCGCGTTTCTGTGTAGACCGAGACACAAGATTCGGCAATATCAAGAAGAAGGATTTCATCAAGTTTGGACCGAGGACGGGGAGAAGCGTTGTGCCGCAAGCGTTGGAGGTGATACACGTTGGCTCTGCGCACAAGTAGAGCTCTAGGATAATCTTTTCGCATACCACTCATCTTATAAGGATGAATGTCCGCAGCCAGGAGGCGAGTCACTCGGTCGAGCACATGGGCGGACCTCTCAATGCCCACATCAACAAACCACGATCTGAACGCAGAGTACAGAGCCCCAAAGCAAGGAACATCATCCTCTTGATTATCGCTCAAGAACCGGTGTACATCATGTAAGACCCAGCCAGTTCGTTCACGAAGTTCATGGATGATAGTATACAACGGATCTCCCTCCTCGAGGGCATATCCAGTGGGGTAGGTGAAAGCCTGTCTAATTATAGCATCATCAGAGCTGTCTAGGACAGTATCGGCGTCGTTATCAACGTCATTTGAAACACTAGAATCATCCCCCATTTCGACATCCCCGGAGGTGCCGTGCGAGGGTCCTTGTGTTGTGGTTGATGCGGCTTTGGGATCGAAGAGGACAGAAACTCCAGATAACACGAGCCGCAGAAGCACGAGATTCCGAGTGACCTCGTCTGACCAGTCCTTGCCGCTTCCATCGCGTTTGACATTTGATGTCTCATGAGTCAACGCAGATAGCGACTTCAAGGCCGTCTCTGTTTGGATTTTGAAGACGTCGACGGCAAACTCAATTTCCTGACGAGTCGGCACATGCCATTTGATGTTGAGGTTGTTCACATCAGCCTGGTAACTCCAGAGCTTCGGCTCGATGCCGTTCGCTTTGACTGAAGGTTCGTAGAGTGAGAAGTCATTAGTGTAGGTCCCAGTCAGGTTGAGCAAAAGATGGTGGATGAAGTTGGAAATATGAACTGTAGGAATGCCACGGCAGTTCTGTTGCATGTAGACTGCAATGTCGAACAGTTCTTGGCGGTGGCCAATGACAGCGCTGCCGACATGCACAACACACATGCTCAGCATACTGACATTCCAGACCAGACCTCGATCACGGGGCAAAACATCGGTTCCTGTTGTTCGGGTTGATCCAGCACCATTATCATCGATCTCAGTGCGAATAGCTGAAGTCAAGACGGGGATGAAACGCTTGAGGGCCTTCTCCGGATTAACTTTGCATAGGGCGTTGCAGATGAAAGCCATTGCATCACGAGCCTGGTGGATGACATGGTTGGACACAAAATCAACAATCTTCCCCAAAGCGATATCGTAATACTCTGGAGACAAAGAGGCGAGCAAAGGCATGAATGTGGCGGGAAGTGTGTTCACAATATTCTCTTCGGGTGAACCGTTTCGAACTCTGGAGACGTCCGGCAGATTTTCTAGGAGTGTAAAGACACGGCCCAGGAAAGCTATCGTAAAGTCTCCGAAACCACATGTTGAAGAGCGCAAAATCATTTCCTCGGTCTCATCATCCAGCTCTGTATCATAACCCAGCTGTACATCGGACCCTTGCTCTTCCATCCTCTCCATTTCACCTGAGATCCATTGCATGGCAAGCATGTTGCAGTTGATGTCCTCTCGCCCTTGGGTCAAATCGACCATTGGAATATTGTAACAGGCTGATTGGATGAATGATAGGGCATGAAGCGATTTTTCAAGATCATTCGCGTCAATTCCAGGTAGTGTCAGGCCCAGCAACGTTGTCATATGACAGCGATAGCCCTTGGTGCGCGAAATGATACGAGACAGCGACGTCATAGCCCGAAGAGAAGACGCAGTCCGGTGTACTTCGACGAGACCTTGCAGCGCAGGATAGATTCTCTGCAAAGCTCCGGGTAGGATGAGATGCGGTTCTAAGTAGGCTAGGCCTTGCAAAGTCGACAGAGAGAAGGTCATTGCAGTGCTGCTTTTAGCATATATACCCATGAAGATAACGTCACGGATGCATAAGACAAATCGCCGCTTCAGAGGCTCATTCAATCGTCGCTCGGGTGGGACATCCATCTCACCAGATTGTTCGCGATTCCAACGCATGACGAAGAAGTCTGTGAGGTAATAAACCAGTTGTGACAGGGTCTTGGTCCAATGGCCCGAGTTAGAAGGATGGAAGAACGTCTCAACAGCCTGGATAAGACCTTCCAGCTGTGTAAGGATCGAAACCTCGGAGTCCACACAAGCGGGGGAAAGCGACATCACAATCCATCGGGCAATATGATGAGCAACCGGGTGCTTCCGCCCATCTCGATCAAGCATGATACCCAGGCCAGACGAGATATCCACCAGGGCACTGTACGGGGAAGTGGATTGCCCGACGGGGATTTCCAGCAACCTCAGTACCGCGGTGAAAATGAGAGCAGACTGTTCCTTCGTGAAGATACCATGCTCGGAGAATGGAATGTGAGCAGCCGGCAATGAATCTCGGGCCAACCGGGAAAAATAGTCTAGATATGTTGTGTCAAATGTTTTTGAACGACCGACCAATGACCACAAATGGAAATGTGTAGGCAGTTGGCTCTGCGGTAGGAGATCGGTTCGCGATTCGGGGGCTGGGGATGTCGGAAGCAGCAAATTAATGAGCCCGGCGACAACGAAAGCACCTTCTGAGAATGATGTAGTATAATGAGGCAAGAATTCTTCCAGCATAGCGGGAAGTTCGCATGGGTCAATAAATAATTGAGCGAATGCGCAAAGCTTGGTAAGGGTCTTGACATTTCGCTTCAGGTTGGTCGAGTGAACAAGGCCGGACTCTGTGGGCAGGACAAAAGCCTTGAGCTCCTTGTATAGGGGCTTCCAATCTAAGACGAGGTCTTTGACTGGTCTTAAATAATGCTTGCGCTTGGTGAGAAGCATGAACATGCTCGCAAACCGCTCGGCGACCGACGGGTCAATGCCAGGAGCAAGTGCAAGCTCAAAATACAGCTTTACAAGGCTGATACGCTGCGCCCTGGTGGGATCGAACTTGAGCGATAGCCAGGCGCGTAGCTCGCGTGTCCAATGCACGGCTCCGGGGTTGAAGTCGCCTGCCTCCACTGCAATATAGAGCTGATTCAAGATCTCTCGCAGATTTTGATTTCGCTCAGTCTCATCTTCGAGCTGATATGGGAGATATTTGAAGTATGGATAGGTACGAGGTCGCACGCGGGCTATCGGTTCGCCTTCGCCATTCACGGCGATGGGCTCACCACCGGGCGAGGTCGCCCGGGAGAGGTCTTGTGCATGATGGAAATTGTCAGATGTGAGAATCGCCTTGGGGCCAGAGGCTTCCATCGTCGGATGAGAAGGTAAGGAAGGGAATGGTTGACGCGAGGTGGAGATGAGGTGAGGGAGGAGTAGCCGCTAACGTCGGGTGAGCTCTGGTAGCAATACGTCAGCAACGCCGATGGTTCACGAGGAGACTCCTCTTTTTTCCCGCGCGGTATAGATCACAGAAGAATATTCGAAGGAAATTGTACTTTTAATGAAACTCTGAAGCTCCCACTCCAAAAAGCGCGGGATTTGGAACCGGAGATTGTATTTCACACGACTTTGCTCGCATGAGGTACTCTTTCTTTTCTCGGCAAGCGAGGAGGAATATAACGAGCTCGTGTTTAGTTTGTGTTAATTGGGCAGTTCAAAATTCTGGCCTTTTCTTCTCTTCTTTGTGAAATTCCTAGATGTCGAAGGTCAAGAGGTCAAAGGGGAGAGGGTCGAGGTTTTGATGACATAATTCCACGTAACTTGCCCAGGTGGAAGCTTGGCCCCTGCAGAGTGACCCGCGTGGAAAGATGCAGACTAATATAGTTGGTTTTAGTGATTGTATAAAAGATATGTGAGATTCTGTTACTTTCCTGTCTCTTCTTTCAATTTATAATAACTTAGTGGGTGACTGCGACTTTTACCCCAACTTAGGCAGACAGCCTTACGCACGCGCATCGCCCAACCAATTCGGGATAGCCGCATTTTTGGCCACAGTCCAAATGTCCTATAACTTAAACATAATATACACAGCAGGTAACTCGGAAAAATATTGAGCCAAGTCATCGCTTGTTATTCTCTTTCATGCTGGGGGCAGGAAAGAACCAAAAAGAACCCCCTGGATCAATGCATAGGCCACCATGCTATACACAGCGGCAACAAGTGTCCGGCTTTGCTTGGGTGAGCTCGAGCTGAGATCTACAGTGCTGGTAACCAAATACCAGTACCACAAGGGATACCCCGACGAGATGCGGTTGATGATCTGGACATGGTAGCTGGTTAATGCCATGACAGCCAACAAACCTTGGGGGACCGCGAGTCGAACGAGCATTGACCCCGGGCTCGTCGAGGAGGAAGAGGGGCTTTGTAACGCCCACAATGCGGATCGACATAGAATGGCCAACATGGGCGCTGCCAATAGGAAAAGAGGTATATTGGGGACGGTCCAATATCCCAAAAACCCAACATTCCTATTGCAATCAGTAAGAGCTAGGACAGCGGTATTCGGACACAAATAAATGCTTACCAGTAATGACTTTGAACCCAGCTATATATGCTAGGCAATGTCCACTCACACCACGGTCGAAGATTACCCTTGGACACGCAGTACATGCGATAGGCCAGGATTTGAGGAATGATCATCCCAGATCCTACGATACAGCCACCAACAATGATCACTGCAAGACGAACCATGGTGTGCAGTGTAGGCCCTTTAGTCAAGATCTTCCAAGACAAAACTACCGCATCATAGGCAAATAGGAACCCGCTAAGAATCCCATTACTGCGCACCATGGTGGCAGCTGCAAACAGAACCGCGGAGGTGAGAACCCGAATATCTCGTAGACGCGTTGCCCCATTGCGCTCGGCAATGAGAGAGGATGAATAAAGATAAAAGCCAGTGAAGTTGAAAAAAGAGACTATGGACTCTCCATAGGGTGCGGATAGAAAAGCACCCGCTGGCGAAATGATGTGGAGAGCTGCGGATAGGAAGCAAATGAGATGTTGGGTGGCAGTGGCATGACCAAAAATATTGGCTGACAGACGATAGAGCGCCAATACGGACAAATAGTGAGCAACATGGGAGAGAACCACCCCCACCATTGCAGTACTAGCGGGCCCAGCATCTCCGCCGGAAAGACGAATGCCTGTTCACAGTATTAGTACGTGTAGAAATCCCAACATGGGTAGAGTAATAGAGGGAATTGTGTTACCGGAAACAAAAATGGATAGAAGCTTAGTGTAGCCCCAGCCAAAGGCCCATTCTTGCTCAAACAGATATCCCTTTTCGGCAATATCTAGGAAGTAGATACTGTCCCATCTGGCAAATTTAAGAGGTCCCGATAGAGAGTTGGACTGGGCAACAATTGATTGGTCGGCAGCATATGAGATCAAGGAGGTGGATGTATCATAGCCTGATCCTGGACAGGCGGCAATGACGATATACAACAAGACCTTCCATGACCAAAAGGCTAGTGTCAAACTTCGAATTGGGTTGTCCAATCGTAGTAGTTTGGCAAACAATGGGGGTGGCCTTGTGGTAGGTTGAAGTTGAACTGGTTGAACTGGAGCCATGACTCCAGTGACTTTAGTCAAATGTGGGAATGAAACGGAAGTTTTCCCAATTAGGATGCCTAATAGGATCGGTCTAGATGTCGGGATGTTTATCTCGCAATTGTCCCGATTTACGGTCGGTCTGCCGAGGTAACATTTTCTAAGGAAGGAGGTGAAAGTCTCGGCATAAATCTGCATAATTAGTCATCGGAAATAGGACCCGGGCCCCGGCCTCTGTAGCCCCCGAGCCGATCTTTTTCTTGAAACAAATCAGACAAATCAGAACAAATTTAAACAGTTAAACAAAATATTATTAGCTCAGTGAGACACAAAAAGGGTATGTTTCTGCTTCTGCCTACACAGGTACGGAGTACATATGTAGGGATCAACGCTAGATCAAGGTGTCAATCTTCCAAGGTTGGAAAGCTCTCTACTCACCTTTGTGCTATATAGTAGTTCGCCAAGGATTTCCATTACTCCCAAGGCGTTACAGCATACGTAGTCATGCTCGGAGATGATTTCGGGAGTTTAAAATACCTCATTAAACTCTCTTTACATCATTCCGATTCTATAAGTAATGTATAGACATAATTCCTGTTATCCTATTATCCTATTATCCCGTTATAAAAGAAAATTCTGTGTGAACGTGATAGTCCCACTATATAAATGGATCTCGTACCACTAATGGGCTCACACGGCAGCAAACCTCGTACAAGTCCACTCGGGAGATTGCCAAGATCCTAATTATCCTAATTCTTGGATCTTCCTTTGAATATGATCGTCACGGAACCCGGATGTATCGGGAACTGTATATGACCGATCCCGCTGACAAGAACATAAAGTCATTTTGTGCATAGTAATCAATAGTAATCAATATAGTTAATATTAAAATATCTACACCGTAACAACCTATTAAACAAATTATAAAATAACGAGGCTAAATTTTATGCTAAACTGGTTCCACTGTAAACAATTTTTCTTACCTTTTTTTTCCTTGGCTTTTTTTTTAATGGACTTCCAAGATTTTCTCTTTTCTCCATACATAGTTCTATAAGGCTGACCGCCCCATTGAAGTTCCTTTATTGTTGTAAAACATTTCCCCCCCCCCCTTGCATCTTCTTTCTCTTTATTGCAAGTCTTTATATTGAACTTGCATCTGCGTTGCTCTGCCAGTTCCCCACACATACTTCTGGGGCTGAGCTTCCCCCCCGCACCTGACGCGTTTGAATACGGGCCATTCATGACTACATCGGATCTGGATGAAATTCCACAATTTGGTTCAATTAACACCAATGTGGCTCCGCTAGGGCTCAAGAATGCTGTTGAATCTTGGCCTCACAGCGGATGCCGCAGCTGCCCATGCAAATGAACCTATTAACCAGCCCGAACCCCAGCCTTCTGTGTGTACTGTTTACTCGCCTACCTTCTTACTGTCTGCTCTACCATTGTTGAACTCCTTCTGCGGTCCTCCTAGGCTATCTGAAGGTACGGATCGCCCGGGGCTTGTATCCGCTATGGCAATGAGTCCGATTGAATCAGCCTCGGACTCTGGTTCCAAAGAATCAGCTCCTGTTGTTGCTAGGCCCCGGGTCGCTCGTTCAACCACAGGTCGGAGGTCCCGACCAAAGACGTCATATCAGTTTGCCCATCCTGCCGCTCATGCTCGCCACAAACGGTTTCGGTTCCGTCCGAAACTCCTCCTTCAGCTACAACAGGTGTCGCAAGCCCCCCGGCCGCTGCCCGTGGTGGATGTTCTACCATCTACGTCTTACCTGCCACTATTGGCGCGCAAATTCCCGGCCATTTATCGAACCAGAAACGGACTGGGTCCGTATGACCTGATCGTGGTGTTGAGCGAACAATACGACCGAACAGGGGGCAGCATTCCTGAAAGGCGCGTCAGCTCGGAGGATGAGGACGAAGATCACCGTGAAGTAGTCGCCACGATATGTCAAAAGTATCAAGATGAAGCTCGGTTGAAAGGAAAGGCGGAGATATGCATGAATTTTGGGCCCATCTGGGAGGCTTCACCTCTCCCAAGCGGGAGTTACGAGTTTGTCGCCCAAACAGACAGCGGCGTGCAAATCGTGCGGTGGGCTCTGCGTGGTGGAAGGAGTCGTCGGATGAGTACGCCCTCGGGGACCCAATCACGCGAGGACGGCAAGCGCTTCACTTTCAGCGTCATCGATCCTACCACTCGCCGACATCCCGTTCTCGCATCCATGACTCGAAATAAGTTAGAAATCAATGATGAATATTCCACAGCTATTCGGACCTCCGGAACCGGTCCCACGACTCCAAGCTCAGGTATGTCAGTCGTGAGTGATGCCTCGGATGCAGAGACTCCCCTCGATGGAAGCTTAGTCAATCTTGATGATGGAACGCGAACTTTGATCGTCATCACCGGCATCTGGGTCGCCTTCCGTGAAGGGTGGTCAGACAACTTCCGCTACGGCGACCCGTCTTCGTCTGTTACAAAGTCGATCACGTCTCCAACATCTGTGAAATATGCACATCCGACGTCTACTCAGAATGAAACCGACTCTTTCCCGAATATGGATGAAGACGGTAAACGTTGCTTATCGATTTCCAATATCCGCCGTTCCACCACCCCAACCGTGGATGGAACGCAATTCGGTAATTTGTCTAAGCGCTCCAACTCCACTGGTGCTGCGTTCATGGATCGAGCGAAGCGACGGTCCGCTTCTGGGCTTAGCACTCGCCTGAACCGGCACAGCATGTTCACTGCCTTGAGCGAGAACGGCCGCGATATCGTTGTCTCCCGCCCTCCATCTCCTCACCAACATTCCGGCGAGATGCAAGGTTCATCTCGAACTGGTCAGCCCAAGGCTAAATCTCCTGAAAATGCGCAGCCGGAGAGAGATATCAAATCAAAACCGGGGCCAGATCGAGATCCTGCCTCAAATTTCCACATTACACAGCATGACACGGGCAAGAAGAAGCTGGATTCTTCACTCCCCGGAGCTGGCGACTCAATTCCCAAGGGCAAAATTCGGCGCCGCCTCAGTACTTTCTTTGGCATCTTTCACCGAAAACACGATGCTCATTAACCTTTCAATTCCCCCCTGTATAACCCTGCATCATGTCCGTGGCTAGTCCACAGGTAGGCATCATCACACCATATTTGAGTCCCATTACATCTAGCATCTAAGTTGGGCGTTCATACGGTGCACAGCGATTCGTCCGGTACGAATCCTTGCAGATGTTCTTTTTCCACTCTCCTCTCTGTCTCATTCCAACTAGCATATTGCATCCTTTGCATCTGCGCGTCCTTTCTTCCCTTTTCATACCTATTTCTTCTTGTCTTCATCTTCCTCGGGGCGCAAACTCAAAATGTGCATGCTTGTGTTTCATGTACATTGCTATCCATATATCTCACGCTACCTATGAATAAAATACCCATCACCTATAATCAATTTCCTGGTTTTACCAAGTGTTCCATACATTCAAAATAACCCGTTAATTTTATTGGATATATAATGAACATTTAATTCAGCCAGTAAATCAAACCATCTACGCCAACTACCGCAAACCGATCCGGACTGTTTGGGAGGTAGCTGTAGGTATGTGTGACACGAGATGTAGGATGACCTCGTTTGGAGCACCGATCAGTCCGCTCTGTCAAAAGTGGGGGGACTAGCTTTTAAATTAAGACGAGCATTGAGTCAGCAGACGAGTATATTTTGTTCACTTGGAATTTGTAGTATTGGTTGCGGCCCCTCTCGCTGAACCCATAGATGAAAAGCTCTAGGGAACTGTCCTTACAAAATGTCATAGACATCCTTCTCAAGCTTTTACCGCTCAAGAGCAGTAACAGCCTTAGGTACATAAGGCTCCTCCAGATACTTAATCTCCTCCGGGGATAGCTGGATCTTAATAGCAGCAACAGCCTCATCAATCCGCTTAACACTATGCAGTCCAACAATCGGGTTCTCGCCAGGGTGAGACAAAGACCAAGCGATGGCAATTTGAGCCATGCTCACGCCCTTTTTATTGGCGAGTTCCTCAACCCGATCAATAATAGCCCTGTCAGCCTCTGACTCACGACTACGAACAAACATTTTCAGTGCACCATCGCTGTTTTCACGGACAGTCTCGCGCGAGCCCCAGGGTCGCGCCAGCGCACCACGAGCAATCGGTGACCATGGGATAATACCGACACCGGCGTCTTGACAGTACGGGATCATCTCGCGCTCTTCTTCGCGGAAGAGAAGGTTGTGGAAGTTCTGCATGCAAATGAATTTGTGCCAGCCGTTGCGCTCGGCGATGTTTTGCAGGGATTGGAATTCCCAGGCCGCCATCTGGTTGTTCGTTGGTTAGTGTGGAAATGGATGGTAGGAAGAGAAGGAAGGGAAAAAAGTAGAATGGAAGTAGAAAGAAGGATCAACATACCGAACTGGCACCAATGTATCGCACTTTCCCGCTCTCGACAACGTCATTCAGCGCCTTCATGATTTCCTCGCGGGGTGTATCTCGATCAAGACGGTGGATCTGCAGCACATCGATGTATGTGCCCAGACGTTCCACGCTAGCATCGACGGCATCGAAGATATGCTTACGCGATAAGCCGGTGCGGTTAACGAAGGGGCCATCGTTTGTGGCGCATGCGGCGATGGGTGGGAATTTGCCCTCGTCATCAACGCCGAAGAAGCACTTGGTTAGGATCACCACACGGTTGCGAGGGATGTTGTACTTCTTCAGGGCTTTTCCGACGACTTCCTCGGATTTGCCGTGGGAATAGACGTCAGCCTACACGTTAAATATTAGTAGCTTATTCGGTGATTTTCAAGAAAAGATAGCAATGTCCTGATTTACCGTGTCCCAAGTGTTGATTCCCTGCTTGTAGGCATGTTCAATCAAAGGCAGTGAGTCCTCCTCATCCAGGACCCAATCTTGCCATTGCTTGCTGCCATAGCCCATTGTCCCAAGAATAATCTTAGAGATCTTTAGACCAGAGTTTCCAAGGCTGTTATTTATTTAGCATTAGCATCTCATTGAAGTAGAACTGCCGTCGGGGAAGTCTGTACCGGACATATTCCATCTTATTATCAGCCATTGTGATATTTGATTATTTATGTGAGCTCTAGAAATAAATGTATTAGTTACCACGAACTTACATATCTTCGCATTGGAGACGTCAAACCCCAGAAAACTTACTGTGTCAGCACAATGGATATATTAGAAGTAATGAAATGGATTCTTAAACAGATATGAGTCAAAAGAAGCTCATTAATAATCCTGGTAAATCTGCCGAAAACAACAAGCGTAGAGAGCTTATAGCCGATGAATTACCGCGAGGATCCTCCGTTGCTCCACCTTAAAATGTTAACTCCATATGCAAGGTAGGTTTGGCAGATCGCTTAACTCGAAACATATTGGATTTCTCACAGGTTAGTTAGAATAACATTTCTCAACCCTTGACTGGATGTTGAACAGGATACAGCCATGCGCCCAGCGACTGTAAGAGATGGCTTGTTACACGGTGTAGCACGTTACCTGGTGGAGCAATGTCTTGATAAGCAGGCTCCGCATTCCTTTCGAACTTTTGAACATCGGTGGGGGGAATAACCCAGGGGAAACGATTGGGCACGAATCCATCAATAGTCACACCGTTGCCGAAACTTGCATATTTCTCATCAGGGTTCTCATAGACTAGATCGAAGTCTTCCCAACGAACAATTTCCGTTGCCGCATAGTAGTGGAGGACAGTTCCAGGCCAGGGAACAATCACCTTTCCATTGTCGTTCTTATCTATACCAATAATGAGCCAACATGCGAAGCTAGGAGAGGCACAGATCAACTTACACCATGATTTACATGGTCCTGACCAGACCATGTGAGGCATTCTCGACTGAACCCATTGGTTAAATGAACGTTGAGCGCGCGCGGACACAGATATAGATCGCAGGTTGTCAGTCTGTAGTCGGGACAAGACTCGGATCATATAGTCGCTTGCTCTCGCTATTCCGGGGACTGCGGATCCATTCACAGGGCAGATTGGGGGGTTGAAGACTGTTCAAGATACAAACTAGTTAGTATAATAACCAACAGAAACCACTCAGGTTCTTACCAAAGAAATTAGGGAACTCAGCGACCATCGCAGCCATATAGCTCTCGCAAGGTCCTTCGCGATCCCAGTCTTCACTAAGGGACCGTTCAGCTCGGCCAATAACTGGGAACCGTGGCTGATATGGCTCGAATCCAGTGGTGTATACCAATACGTCGCATCCGTACTCCCCTCCCGATTCAGTGATAAGGGTATCCTCGGTCAGTCTATCGATTGAGTCGTGCACGTACATCGCATTTGGCTTCTGCAACGCATCCAGATAGTGGCCACCAGGTGTGAAACGACGACAGCCAGCTTCGAACTCTGGTAGGAGCGCATCCAAGAGTTCCGGGTTTGTGATTTTGGACTTCATGAATGAATGTGCCAATGCTGTAAAATTGGCTTGAGACCGGGTCCCTCTCCAGAGTCCCGTGAAACTTGCGGCAAGTCTCTGTTCTAATGCGATACAAAAGTCATAATAACGAATAGGGGAAGCCTGGAGAGCTTGTTTCTGTTCGATTGAGTCTAGTTACGGGTTAGTACTTCCGTCGCTAGTCCGTTTCTTTTTGTGGCAAGGCGAGGCACTCACATTCGCGCTGGACGGTGCCATATTCAGCCGCTGCATGTGGTAGAATCCACGTAGGGCCGCGGGCAATGTTGACTATTTGTGAGACAACTTTAAAACACGACCTAGTCAGCATGGTACGTCTTCGGTGTGATCTTGCGACTCACCTGGCTGCAAAGCTGCCACGCACTGAACGGCACTCGCACCATTCCCAATCACGATCACCCGCTTGTCCTTGACAGTTATATCAGCCGGCCAGTTTGCAGTGTGTACTTGAGCTCCTCGGAAGGTGTTCTGGCCAGCAATCTTGGGGAACTTATAGTTGTTCAGCCGCCCGACAGCATAGACAAAGACATCGGCAAAGATGGTCTTCTCCTCACTGGAAACCAGGTCGTGGAGAACAACTTTCCATTTTGATAAGTCTTCGTTCCATTGAGCCAAGACACATTTGGTGTTGAAGGTCATGAAGCGGCGAAGATTATGCCTGTCGACCACATCCTCCAAGTATTTGTGAATCTCGGGAGCTGGAGGATAAAGTGATGACCATGATGTATTAGGCGCCCAACTGAACTGGTAGGTGTGGGAAGGCACATCGCATGTGCATCTAGCCGAACATTAGCAACCCAATTCGTCTGTTTACATTCGAAATACATACCCAGGATACCGATTTTCATACCACGTGCCCCCAACAGAAGAATTTCTGTCATAGATTTCGAGATCGATACCTGGCAATGATGTGCTCGCATCATGGGCGAATTGTATTCCCGAAATACTATGATTTGTCAGAAGTTGATTACTGTTCGAGTCCAGTATGCACGTACCCAGCACCGATAACAACAATCTTCAACGGACGTGCCACAAAGGCACTTGGGATGAGATCCATTGCAGGTGATGTGGAAGAAAGTTGCAAAAGGAAGAAGAACTCCAGAGCTGATCTCCAGGTGAAAATAACTGGGAAGACAGACCATATATGTATGATAACGTGTCTCGTCTTCCTCAGAGCAACACGTGCTTCGAGGACAGCATAACAAGGAGCAGAGTCGAATATTTTTCTTTGTTTACATATTAAACCCTAAGTAGTCTACCCACTATTTCCTAGGTACGGAGTAGTCTACTCAACAATTTTTCGACCTAGCTATACGGTGAGAGTGGGAAGACAAAGGGAAGACTGGACAACTTCCAGCATTTCTATACTAGTGAGTGTCCCAACGCGATTGGGGAAACACGGACCAGATTCAAGTTAGCACTGGCTAATGACGATTGTGGCAATTGGAAGCTCTAAAATGTCAGATGTACAGACCGTTTTTATAGCTAAATTAAGTAGGAAATCGGTACCTAGGTAGGTTACTGAGTAACCGGAGACCGGTAGACACCCCTGCATATCATTGTAATAAGCAATTGCTACCTACATACATATATGTAGTTAAGCTCAATGATGACAACTTTGGGTTCAGAATATGTAGTATTCAAATAGTCCTGACGCGCAGAATACTCCATCGTTCTCTTTTATGAATCAAGTATGCTATGTGAGATTCATTGAATAACCAAATTTTCTGCTAGAAAAAGCAAAAAAATAGATTGAAAAAGAAAACATAGCTTCACCAAGAGAATAGAAACACCCTGCATTACTTTTTCAGAGCCAATGAGAGAAAATCGGACGATTCTCATCGATACTATTAATGTCGAGATATAGAAGGGCCTAAGAGAGGCGTAAAAGTGTGTCTCGAAAAATGGACTGTTGAAAATAGAACGTCAGGCAAATAGACAAAAGGATTCTCTCAATGTCGTCCATTTTCGTTCTCTACGGTGTCGTTTCTTACCATCTCTCCAACCATCTCTACCATGCTAGGCATCCAAAATTCTTTTCTCTTCATCTTTCTCTACACTCAATACCTAACATGCTGATTACCGATTTTCTCTACAGTATGCCACAACCCTACATACGAACAAAACGACCTAACAGAGCCAGACATCATTCTCAGTCCCGAATGGGATCCAATCGAGTTCGAACCTCGAGGAGACCGATCGGAAATCCTACGCCAGCCAGTCGAGTGCATCCGAGCTATATGCCTGTCAAACTTTCAGTCCAACAGACCAAACAATTGGACCTTTTTTTTGTCAACCTCGGAGGAAAACATGACGGCCGTAAGGCTTGATTGTCACCCAACCTACTACCGCGCAACCACTGTCCTTGAAAACAGTAACGGCTCCAAAGCCAACATTTTCTTTGAAAAGAAAACGACCCTGGTCCCACCCGAGGGGGAATTGACCTTTGTTTTGACCGTGAACCCGGGATTCACAGTGGGGAATATCCACGAGATCATTGTTTTGAATAACCGGCACAAATACGAGATGGACAATGATGGTTGGTCTGACCGAGCCTGGGTCCATGACCAAATCGAACTCTTCAACCAACATGGTATCTTCGCCAATCAGGATGAGGTTGCACTAGTGATGAATGGAATCCAGAAAAGATGGCCAGGGGAGTTCCCCGACCCGCTCCAGATGGGGACCTACTATGGATGAGATCGGGGGACAGAGGTGCTTCTTTCTGGCAGCGCTTGGTGAAATGTTCTTTGGACGGATTTGCAGCTGCGAGAACAGGACTATTCAAATGTTTTTCTTCCTTTTTCTAGCTGTACAAACAGAGTTCAATGTTGATGCTACATATCAAGGCTGTCTATTACCGCCGGTGCACCACAGATTCTACCTAGCGTACTGTTTGATTTTGGCAAACAGGCGAATTGAAATACATTGAATGTCAAGGATGGATATATCATCCCCATCATTTGTGCCATAGTCGTTTTCCTCGATGTTTAGGCAGACACGAAAGGAGAGTGGTTTAAATTTAAGTTTTAGTATCAAGCGCAGGAGCACTTGGATGGATGTGACTTGCCAAATTTTCTTTTTTTTTTCTCACTTCTCACCTCTTCCACCTCTCTTTCACTTTTTGCTTCTTTTTGGGATATACTCCATGGTCACGTGCTTAACTCTAAATCATTACGTCATATATTGGTGGCTCGAAACGGTCAAATTAAAGCGAATACGCTCTACAGGCCCTAGTCATGGAAAACACACAGGGTACGGTCAGACCTCGAAAATCTCATCAAAAATCTCGCTCAGGGTGTGGAAATTGTAAAAGACGGCGAATAAAAGTGAGTGCTTTCGGAACAGTTCCTGGGTCTGGTAACTGGTTATCGTCTTCACAAGCTACTGCTGTCGTCATCGGAGATAGTTATAAAGGGGAGGAGGCTTTTATTCCAGTATTCTAATACAATTATCATTTGCTTTGGGAACGGCTAGACTAGGGAGGGAGTGAAAGTTTTGATCAGAACCCACTAATAGTCTACCTACAGTGCGATGAAAAGAAGCCAGCATGCTCCAAATGCATCCACCATGCTATTGAATGCGACTTCCTCTCAACATCAGCTATATCATCAGCTCCATCGTCTTCAGCGCCATCCCCATCCAAACCTTCAAAAGCACAATTTCGATTCAAGCCTTCTAGATATCAATCTAGGGAATGCAAGCCTGAAATAAGCCAGTTATCTTCACAGACAGTCTCCACGGAGGTCCAATGCAACAGCCCCAGTGCCCTATTACACAGTCAGGAGACCCTCTCATTCGCCGACCTACGACTCTTCCACCACTTCGTCACGGAGACATACCGCACCCTAGCGGACGAAACAACCGACCATAATCGCGTTTGGCAAACTCACTTTCCACAATGGGGTTTCACCTCACCGTCTATCTTTCACCTCATGTTGGCACTGGCAGCATTGCATCAGGGCTATCTCCACCCCGAGGTACGAGACCAGTATGTCATGCAGGCAGATGCCCACTTCACGTTCGGCATTCGATCTGTATCGGCTATTCTCTCGAGTCTTAACTCAGGGAACTGCCAGTCGATCTACGTGTCGACAGTGCTGATATGTTTTGTCTATTTTGCACACGGTCCAAAACCTGGTGAATACCTTGTGTTTAGTAAGACGGGGCAAGCTGAATGGCTCATTCTTATGAGAGGAGTGAGATCGATTTTGATGTCTAACCATGACAAAATCTTTACCGGGGTCTTACAGGTTCAACCTGATCCTTCTATTCAGGGCGTCAGCCCGTTGTTACAAGAGGAGCTTCAGGAACACCAGTCTCATATTAAAAAATTTCAACGTTTTATCGAAGCGCAAACTGGTGGGAGTTCCTCGCGGCAGTTCGATGTCGATGCACTTGAAAACTTGCTCGAAATGTTTGAGGAAGCATACCGGTGTCGAAGCTCGGGGAAGGATGGTATTACCTTGATGCCTTCTGTCGTTGGGTGGATATATAGGCGGCCGGAGGAGTTCATCGGTCTTCTTGAGGAGAAGGAACCACTCTCATTGATTGTCCTTGCTTATTGGTGTATACTTTTGAAGTACATGAGATCTTCATGGCTTATGGTCGCTTGGGATCGCCATGTCATCACAGGAATTCGGGAGTGTTTAGGGGTTGAATACCACCAATGGATTGAGTGGCCAGTGAGTGTTATTTGCGATTGACCTAAATAGGCGGAGAAAGTAAATAAAGAATGGTGACTTAGTGTGCGAAAGCAAATCATTGCAGCCATATTTTATCCCGGAACATAGATTAGTTACCTTGATATGAGTTCCTGTCACAAATGTGATTTCATGATAGAAGTCACCTTGTGCCTTTCTGTCCTTCTTGGCCTAACTCACTAACCCCCTTTGGGTCTAGTACGTATTCAGCGACAGCGCGCCTATTTGGCTTTTCCAGTTTACCTCAAAGCGAAACGTCACTTGTGCAGACCTTCAACAATGCCATTTTGACTTGCAACCCTTGGGGGTAGATGTATTAACTGGGAACACTATGGAGGTATTCGAAGGCCATTTGATCTCCACAAAGTGCTAAAAATGGCATCGGGCATTTCAATCACTTCACATGTGTCCGGCTCACGGATAGCGATGATCGACAAACTTCATGTCTTGTATGGAATATGGAGTACAGAGTACATCGGCATCGGTTAGCGATAAAGAGGGGTAAATACGTGTGAGACCCTGAAAATCGGTTTACTTGTTATCTTCCCCTTTCTTTACCGTCTCCAGTCGTGACAGACGGGTGGAGTGGATGATCTTTCCCAATGTGGTCCCCAAATATCAAGTCAAATTCAGTCCGTATGTTGTACGGCTAGCCGCTAGACCTCAATAGTTTGAGCAATATGATATCGAATGATACTCTATCGACACTATTTTACTCCATAGAGATGTCTTAGTTATTATTCCTACGCGAGTTTTTTTCTAGTGTGGAGCAGAATGGACGATCTCAATCACGGCAATCGATGCCATGGCCGAGAATAGTCTTTTTGTTCCCCGAGTACCCCGAGATCCAATACAAATTTCCATATTTCTAACTTCGTATTAATTCTGCTCCGGATAGAACCGTCATATCATTTAGGGGAATTCTGGATGTCTTTGAGACCATGGATCGCTTACAGTCGGCCTTGATCTGGACTTTTTAACTTTTTCTGGTTCCAACGTTCCCAATTTCCAAGGTTCCAAGCCTGTCGAATGCTTTTTATGCTTAAAAATATCCTGCATAATATTTTATGTACACTCTATGCTATGCAAACCTACTGATCAACAGTAGGGTAATCTGTATAATGGAAGGTATTATCCTCAAATGGTCCATAGAATCGACTTCGATCATATGGAGCCATGGGGAGCTTTTCCTTCAGTCTGTGCACCAAATCTGGGTTGCTGGTAAAGTAACGACCATACAACAGAGCATCGTATTTACCCGATTCCACTACTCCCCAGGAGTTTTTGTCGTCCCACCCACCAGCGGAGAAGAACGGAGTGGAGCCAAATATCTGGCGGAAACGATCAAGGGTGACATCCAACAGACCCCAGCTCGCGAGGAACTTATCCTTCTCTTCGGCGCCAAAGATTTGTTCATAACGCTGGGCTGGTTAGCAATGTGTCATTAGATAAAAATAATCGAAACATACCGGCTCAATAAAGCTGACATACGACAGCGACGGGAGAGTCTTCTTCAGACCCTCACACAAGTGAGTCCAAGTCTCAATACGCTGTTCGCCGCGTGCTTGATTGAACATACCAAACGGCGACAGTCTAATAGCCAAATTCTGCTCACCAATAGTCCTGGCCACTTGCTCCATCAGTTCAAACACAAATTGGCAGCGCTTCTCTGGAGTGCCGCCGTAAGCATCCTCACGCTTGTTGATGTTGGAGCTCAAAAATTGCTCCGGCAGGTAACCATTTCCGCTATGGATCTCAACACCATCGAATCCAATATCCATAGCTGTCTTAGCGGCAGTGCAATAATCGTCGATAGTCTGTTTGATGTGGTCCACCGTCATTTCGATAGGTGGATGATTGGCGTATGGCACGGGCTCGGTGGAGCCCACAGGCGGATGCGAATAACATTCCGCCGCGGAATCCCACACAGAGGCCGAGGGGCAGACTGCAGGCGATCCAGTCATCTGGGGGATTGTTGCACGGCCAGCGTGCCACAACTGGCAAAAGATAATGCCCCCCTTTGCGTGAACGGCGTTCACGACTCGTTTCCAACCTGCGGCTTGTTCGGAGTTGAACAAACCGGGTACTCCGGGCATGCCATTGCTCTAAAAAAAAAATTTAAAATTAAAGTTTGAACAATTAGAATTAGGCCAGTTCCATGGAATTCAGACAGTTATCCGAAATATAGCCGGAAGAGTGCCATAATACGCCATCAAAATTGGGTTTTGATGCTTACCTCGAGCGATGGTGGAATCCCTTCCGAGATTATCAAGCCACCTTTGGTAGCACGCTGGGAATAATACTCCACAACCGCATCTCCAGGTATCCAAATACGATTGGGGTTTTCCGGGGTGCTGATAGCATTCAATGGCTCTCCGCGGTTGCGAGTCAAAGGCGCATGAATAACACGATGTTCGAGGGTAATGTTGCCATTTGAAATAGTCAATGGTTTGAAGAGACCAGAGTCTTTACCATCCAAATAGTGGATAGTCATGTTTCTTTTTTTTTTTTCTGCCGGTTTACTATGTTGTATTGAATTATTGCGGACAGGTGGGATTATAGAAAAAGAAAGGGAAAAAACACACACACAACCCCTTTTTGGTCCAAGGTCGATCATTAAAGACATTGTTATCAAAGCTGTCAAAACACCTCGGCTAGTATAGGGTTTAACTAGGACCCATTTAGTAAAGCAACGTTGGTGGCGAGGTGGAAACTTCAGTTTCAAACAAATACGAGACATTGAAAAACCATTTGCCGTGATAAATCTTAGTGGAGTATAAAAGGAGTCATAGCGTCGTTTAGCGTTATTCATGGAACTGCCGGAGAACCATACAGAGAGTTCCGGCATTAGCGTTAACATAAAAAAGAGTCTGTTGGTGGGGTCAAAATGTAACTCCTTAGTCAATCTTCGCCGTCATGGATCCCGCGCCACAAAGGTATTACATAGTCCATTGTGTATAGTGTGGTTCACTAGCCTTTTAAGTCCCCACTGAAGATCGTCTTCCTGTCTATCCTCATTTTCACAATGTGAAGTTCTTTATCTTGTCAATTCCCTACTTGACTGTAAGGGGAGGGCAATTCCAACTTCAAACCCATCATGACAGTCGAGAACCCAACAGATGTCTTACATACTCTCAATCTCGTCACACAATATATATGTATTCCAATTGTGACTATCTTTGTGGCTTTGCGATTCTACACACGGTATCGATTCAAGCAATCCCTAGGGGTTGAAGATCGTGAGTTTGTCGCCTAACACATACTTTCCCGGAATTTTATTAACCATTCTTTAGTTGCCTGTACAATCTCATGGGTATGTTGAGCAAGAGAATGATTAATTAACCCGAAAACTGACTGGATGCAGCTCCTATTTATGGGATATTGTGGAATCTCCATTGTCAGTAAGTGCTATACTTCCCCACGTTGTAACCAATGACATACTTACATGTGGACTCTATCAGTCGGTGAACATGGTGGAGGATACTACTTCGACGAACTCAGCCCTAAGGAGCAAACAGCATTCAAAAAATTCTGCTACATTGCGACCATTCTATACTGTCCGATGGCGCTCTTCGTCAAAATCGCCCTCCTATCAATTCTCACCCGCATCTTCTCTCCATACCGCGGCAAAGTCTGGTTCATCTATATCTTCCTCGGTTGCTTATGCTGCTACTACATCGTCGCCCTGATCGTCAAGATTCGCATGTGTGACCCCATCCCGAGATACTGGCTCGGTGACAAGGTGGAGGGAACCTGCCTGGACCAGACCGCTGCCCTCATCGCCGACTCCGTGATTAGTGTCGTCAGTGACCTTATCATCCTTATTCTCCCATTGCCATTGACATGGTCCTTGCAAATGTCGCGCAATCGAAAGCTGCGCGTGATGGGCATCCTTGGTGCTGGTGGACTAGCCACTGCATTCAGTCTTTACCGGCTGGTCATCGTGCTGAAAGGCCCAAAGGATCAGAGTATCATGTTTGTTACTGTCATCTTATCCGGGTATGTCACGTTCCCCTTTTCCCCTACTAATTTTTTTATCTTTTTCCTAACGCCCAATAGCAATGCCGAGGGTGGTGTTGGACTGATCTGCGCTTGTCTACCTGTCCTAAATGTCATGTTGGTTTATTACAAGAAGAACTACGCGTCGCAGAAATATTATCAGAACGGCGGCTCTACCCATCCGTTGAGTGATAGAAAGTCAGCCCCGGCTTCGAATATTGCTACTGACTGGGACAAGGCAACCAACTTTGGAGACCAGAGCCACCTGATTTCATTTGCCGGTCCCCCGGAGGGTGGTGAATCGATCTACAACCAAGACGGTATCAGGAAGACCGTGGCTGTGTCACAGACCGTGGAGACAACTTAATGGGGAATGGCCTTGTCAATTTTTCCAATGTTATATACCCACCATCATTAATTTACTAATGAATTTTCTTTCTCTCTCTTTTTCCTTCCTTTTTTTACTTGCATATACTATTATATCGATCGTCTTTGTCACATGAACTAACCTTAGAAAACACATAATACTAGGGCTTTGTTGGCATGTATGCCCTTTGTATCCCCAGATCAAAAGCCAAACAATGGTCTTCATAGCATCCCTTCTCTTCTTTGTTGCCATGTTGGCCAGTCAACCATGTTACATAAATACTCCAAGTCCCCCCATCTACTCGAATCCATCACCCCAGTACCCACTGCAATCATGCCTCAGGTATTCTCATCCTGGCAAGACAAGCTCCAGCACGAGTGTCGCAAGTTCAGAGACAACTTGGATGCCCAAGTTCGTATTCTTCGAGATGATCCAGATAAACGAGGCAAGGAGCGCCACGCTGATGTCTCTCGGGCAGTAGTAAAACTATCTGGTCGGGCGGATCGGATTATAGACATTGCACTCCGGATGGTTGTCCAGGCACCAGATAGCGAGATTATTCGTCGCAATACTACCTTTTGGATCCGTGAAGATAATGGTCGTTACAAGTTCGAGAATGTGTTTGTTCGCATGGAGCATGACTTGGTCCATATAGTATTGGCTCTTAAGAAGGACCCGTGTCAGTGCAGACTTGATGGTATGGCTGACCGTATTGATAGGATCGCAAGGAAGGTTTCATTTAACCTTAATGTTTAGGTAGTTATCTACGAAGTCATTTGCAGTGTGTTTCTATTCCAACGTTGTAGATCTACCTACGTATATAGTAAGTCAACATTAGATAATTTTCCTCTGTACGGTACATCATATATATCTACTGTCCCATTTCTTAGCTATAAAAGAGAACAGTGGAAGATGATAAAAATAGCATTAAATAAACAATGAAGACCAAAAAAAGAAATCTCTCCCTCGGGGAATCGAACCCCGGTCTCCCGCGCTTATCGGTTTTAATGACAAGCGGAAATCATCACCACTAGACCAAGGAAGATATGATGGCTGAGTTACTGCTCGGCCACTTGGCTGGTTGATGTCAGATCCGCTCTTTTGGGCCTAATAAGCAAATTTTAGTCATCCTACACATACAACAAAAAATGTGTAGAATGCATGCATTCTCCAAACTTAATCTAAATTCCTTATGCTTATTAAAAGGCATATTTTTATTGCTATTCCCCTGTAAAAATTCAATATGCCAAATGCAACCAAATTATGGTGATATATATCTACGACAAGGATGTATACAAGCCATACGACATCATGTTGAAATGGTGATTTCTGGTGTTGCAAAGCAACGAATACCCCCTCAAACCAAAGAAAGAGCATCGTTATCTAAGAGATGGATTTGGGTCAAACAAGCCCGAGTTATACCACAACCCATCTAAGCCCGCATCGAACCCAAGGGACCACGACCCATCAATAAATGGCCATTGGAACATATCAGTTTCAAAGTCATGATGGCTACCCATAGCAGTAGTCTCTCTGGTCAGAAAGTTGGCTTCACCACCAAGACTAGGCGACGAAGTTCCTCCACGGGCATGTGAGCTGGTATCGCGGGATTCCGATGTTCGCGCTCTAGTCGCATACGCATCCCTGCTCGGACGAGATCGGATATCACCGTATTCATCCAGGGTACCTGCGAGGGCGAATCTTCTGGGACTGTGCATTCCAGACTCGGAGTGGGCTTGATTACTCTTGACTGTTTCGTAGAATCGATTTGCTTCTTGGACCGTTCGCCACTGATTATTGTTAGCTGCGATGTTGGTTAAATGTGTTTTGAAGTACTTACCCAGCTGCGACCAACGGGCCAGAGTTTACTTAGTCGCTCGAGGTAGTTGAGATTTCGGCTCTTTTCTTCTTCGGCCCGTTCGAGGCCGCCCGGATACCGCTGTGGTGCAATTGTCCCATACATGTTGATATGGGCAGCGACAAAGACACTGAAGCCAGAATATGGTGACATGACGGGTGCGCCAGAGGCGTCTAGTGCATTGAGAATACCCCCGATCCGTTGAGCGGCCTCAAATAATTGTTTGATTGTATCAGGTTCGCCTTGCGCGTTATCGCTTGTGCCGTGGAAGACGTCAGAATGGGGCTTGAGGTTGGATAAGAAGCGGTCTCGGTGGAGAAAAAGGATGCTGAAAGAAACAGAGTTAGTATCGCTACCTAGAATGCGCCAAATAGAAAGTAAATACCTCATGCAGTGGACCAGATTGATGTACGCAAACAGCTCTCCGTACCCAAGTGCCACGTGTGACTGAACACTGGTATCTGGGAACCGAACAGTTACATCCTGAAGAAACCTCCATTCATCCAGTTCCTTCTTGAGGACTTGCCAGGTTAATAGGAGTGGGGATGTAGTCGAGTCATCTGATGACAAAGAAGCCAGCGCCCGTCGATGTTCGTTCGCAAATCTTAGGATTCGTACGAATATGTCGAATCCTCGAGTGACAATTGTGAGGCCATGCTCAATCGTAAGATCATTCGCTAGCAAACAGTCTTTATTCATATCAGCAGGCATCAACCTGTTAGCTGGCGTATGATTAAATGTGAAGTCCCGATCACTGATAGGGAGAGGAACTGAGATCTGGGAGAATGATAGCGCAAAGTGCTGACGGGCCCCGGAGCTCAGCTCACAGTCTTGCGCAAAACAGCACCAGTAAGTTCGGACTAGCTGTTCGTACTGTGTTTGAGATGCATGGAACTCTTGAGGATTGTGTTCCATGCTGTCATCTGCCATCTTCAGAAGGGATTGAATCATGTATGTCGCCATGCCTGGAGCTTGTCAGCGAGTGATCTGCGACAAGTTGGGAATTCGATACATACCGCTATACATCCAAGCTTGATATGGACGTCCAGTTCCCCACTCATAGAACGAGATCATCACGAGGGACTGGGCAAGGTAAAGCGAGGGGGCCTCAAGCACGCGCTGGGCAAGGTTTTTGCGTGCATAGTCGGCATATATTTCTTCTTCTTTGAGTTCATCGCTGTTCATAAACCGCACACACAAGGAAAGGACCGAGGCCACAAAGACGGAGTCCACGGAATGGACGTTGGATGATATGTCAGAGATTAAAGAAGGGTAATGAAGAAAATTGGTAATTGGAAACTTTTTTCTGTAGGTTTCCACTGCGCTGATGACGACTGCGGGTGACAGCGCTGCTATGGGATCTTTGGATGGGTCTTGAGCGACGGGAACATCCTCAGTAGTGCTCCTTTCTGCATCTCTAACTCCCGGCGATAGGACAGATGACGCCTTTCGTTTCCTTGGGGTTCTGGATGAGACAGTATCCCTCCGTGTCCTCTGCCTCGAGGCGCGGGGATCTGTTAAATTACAGCCTTGGTTCTTGGTTTTTAAGCAACGTTGACAGGGCGGTTGCCCTTCATGGACGCATTTGACTTTTGCTTGCCTGCAATAAAAGAATATAAGAGATGATAGGCCTAAAATCTCCGATCATAACTTACCGACAAGCATCACACGATATTGACAACCTCATCGAGTGTACATATGGGGAAGAGTGGAGTGGGCCGTAAAAAAAGTGGCTGTCAAGTACGGAGTATCGTGGGTCATATTAAGACAAACTCAAGCCATCGGATCAATGTAGGAGCGCAATTGCATTAATTCAACCATTTATGTTGATTAATTGAACTGCTGGACAATTGGACAGTTGAACACACGCCTGTAGGAACAAAAGTTACACGGATAACTTAGTATCCGATCGTGGTTAGCGCGATCAGCTGACTAGTCTAGATCTATGAAGAATTTTGATATGAATTTTGACACGACTGTTGACATCTTATTATTATATTATTATTGGGTGCCTCTATAGCGACAAATCCCTGTGGGGAACAGTAAATGGAGAGCCACTTCAAATATTGGTTGCCACTGTCCACTGCTGCACCCACGCATTGAACTTGTCAATTTCCAGCTCATCCGTGGCCCAGGACGTCACAAGCCGAATCACCGAGTTTCCATCATCAAGTTGCTCCCAGACATAAAATCGGAACCTGTCCTGCAGTCTCCTAATCAATTCCTGAGGGAGGACAACAAACACTTGATTTGTCTCGGTATCCGCAGCTAATCTATAACCCAACTCCTCGAAGTTGGCTGAGATCTTCTGAGCCATCTCATTGGCATGTGTGGCCAGTGCGAAGAACAAGTCCGATCGGAAGAGCTCCATGAACTGAACTCCAAGAATACGGCCCTTGGCCAGCAAAGCGCCATGTTGTTTGAGGTGGAAAACGAAACCATCGGCTAGCTGCTTCTTGACGACAATTGCTTCTCCCATCAGAGCACCGGCTTTGGTGCCACCGATCCAGAAAATATCGGTCATATCAAAGATCTCCCGTAGAGTGAGATCGTTCTTCCTTGAGCAAATTGCTGTGCCAATTCGTGCTCCGTCCATGAAAAGCAGAAGATTTGATTGTTTGCAAATAGCGGAGAGGTTGCTCAACTCGCGTTTTGTGTAGACAGTGCCAGTCTCTGAGGCATTAGAGATATAGAGTAGACGGGGTTTGGCCATATGAGGATAGAATTGATTTTGCTGGAGCGCCTTTTGGAGATTGGTAGGCGTCATCTTGCCGTCAACTGCAGGCACGAGGATAAGTTTGTGACCGGTTGCTTCGATCGCACCTGCCTCTTTGCAGGCGATGTGACCAGAGTCCAGGGTAATTACAGCCTCGTAAGGCCTTAGGCAACTAGCGATTGAAATGAGGTTTGCAGAGGTTCCGCTGGGAACAAAGAAGATATCTGCCTCGTCTTCATCGCAACCGATCTTGTTTCGGATCAATTGCCGGGCACAAATGCTGTATTCATCATTTCCATATGTGACTTGCTGTGTGGAGTTTGTTCGCAAAAGAGCTTCAAGGATTTGTGGGTGAGCTCCTTCGCTATAGTCATCCATAAGGCTGTATGGAAGACATGCCTCATCTTGGCATAAGCTCGTTGAGGGCATGGTGGATATAAAAGTGTGGAATTGGTTGAAGACAACAAAATGAGTTTCCAAGGTTGAGCTTTAAAGAAATAACAGACAGAAAACCAAGAAAAATTATTTGAACCAGAACGACCTATACAACGGAAAAAAATTCTCGGGAATAATTTTCTCGGGAATGTGCCACACTTATTCCCGAATTTGTACCGGGAATTCCGTGCGGGCAGGACATTTCCCAGTTATTATCAAGTAAATTTGTGGGCCTGGAACATGGGGTACCGCTTTACTACGGACTTTCCAATTGGGGTGAAACTGGTCTCAATAGAGATATTTCGAAGATATCTTGTGTAACATCCCTCAAATTGAGGCATCCATGTTGGCCCAGATTGTCTCCGAGACCCGACCTCCAGGCTTCAGACACTCTGGAATTGTGAAGCTCATAAGAAACAAGTCACTTGGGAATTCCCCTCACAGGATACCCCTCATGAGGGGTTATTCCCTATATTTTGTATCACCTCAGATTCGGTGAGCGATCTTGGGCTTGCATCACTATCAGAAGGATTGATACGTATCAAGTCAGAATACACCGCTATCGTGGTTAGATGTGATCCACGGGTCCTTCCCAACGCCCACATCGTGCAGGGTCGCGTGGTTGATGGTTTCAAGGCCTAGATCTCAGATCCACACCTGGGTGAATTTTAAAGAAATCAGGATTTATATGCTGGCAGGGATCAATTGTGAGAATATTTCAAAGTATTTCGTAGTATGCTAACTGAGATAGCCCTAGTCGGGCCTTAATATCCGCATGGAGGTCGTTGGCGGTTATGGAGGGAGAATGAAAAATATTCGAAAAATTATAAGATGTTAGGATTAAATTAGGCAAGGGATGATTGAAATAGACGACACTAGCGTATTCGGGTGACATGGCCAATCGGATCACCACTCATGCTCGGAGGTCGTTGGGTATGATTCGAGGGTATTATGTCGAGCAACTTCCACCTATACATAATTGAGAAACCCCATGCCGATTATCTCAACTGCATTAATATTTTTACCAAAAGTTTGACCGTGTGCCGGGTAGTCGATGAAACTAGTAGCCAGTACTATATACACATTGGACTTGATTCCACCAAAGACACGGAAATTAATGTACGAAAACCACCCGCAGATAATGACAGTGGTCGACGCTTTTGACAAAAGCCATGGAAACTTAATCCTCATGTGACGATGCAAGATGTGCCCGTTCCCCTGGAAGTCCGTCTTCCGTGCGAACACGCTGGTATAACCGGACCCGCCAGCCACGGATGACCATATAAATTGCTATAACGCCAGCAAACAGGCAAAGAAGCAAAACAAAAGAGAAGATACCGCTAATACTGCGGATAGAATCGTATGCATGCTTGAGGACTTGGATGGTCTTCTGTGTTTGGGTATCGACCGCATCCGATGCCTTGTGGTCAGACTTATCCGTTGTATTGTCTGCTACGGCGCTATCGCTTGTTTGGTAGACAATCGCTGGGTCAACCGGAATGGGTGTGCTTGACTTCCCTCTGTATCCGACAGCTTTCCAGTCGGGGAAATTGCTTCGGTGCATTTCGGACCTGCCTAGGACGGTGCCATTGGCATCTACTGCCTCAGCAGATACCCAGTCTAGATATCCGCGGGCAATATACATGGTTTCGAAATCGGATCGGGGGGTCTTGCCGATAAGGATAGGGGAGCCGAATTCGGAGGCTTGCGCGTAGAATTTCCACTCTGCGACATCAGTTGCACCGTTCCAGCTGACCCAGAACGTGGTCACCATGTTGGTTTCATCGGTGCCGTAGACAGATGCCACCATGTCTGGTGGGGCCGCGGGGCGACCGGTGAATTCGAATTTGTACCCGCGGTAGGATGAATAGCGCGAGGAGGTGAAGTTGGCGGTCATCAATAATTCTCCATCACCGGCATGTTCGGAAATGTATCCCTCTTTGCTCCAACAGGTGAACACATTGTCATTCGGAAGCAGCTGGGCATTGCCTCGTAGTCTCGAGAGCTGGCGATCAGGGCGGTTGTAGCGTCGGATGGCTTTAGCGGTCATAGGCCTTGCGCCGGTATCCAACTCGACAAATAGGACTGATGACACATTTTCCTCGTTGAATTCCTCGTCCGAGGCATTGTTCAAAAACGAAATGATATGATGTGTCCCATTCGATTCTATAAATTTCGCGTCGTGCTGCTTCGAAAAGGTGAAATCTTGCTCGAAATCACTGTATTTTCCACCCAGTCGCCACATGATATTTCCATCCATGCAGGAGATAAGGTAGATGGTGTTCGTGAACCGTGCTGAGATCAAGTAGTCCCCAATCTCATTCTTGTCAACTGAGTTGATATGAAAATAATCCCAGCCAGGCAGTCCCTCTGTCGGAGAATATGGGGTGTAATGGACAGTCTCGGGCATGGGAATGCGATTAAAAGAGTCCCACGACTGGACAACCTCGGCAGTGTTCATATCAATCTCAGCGTACCCACCGGTCTCAAGCCAAGTAGACTCTTTTGGACGACCAAAGTCCTCTAAGGTAATCTCATGAGAAAGGTAGAGCGTGACCAGCGCAGTCTTACCGTTTTCCAGAATGTTGAACTCGTGGATGTCAAAAATGCCGAGATCCGCCCGCAGAGGAAGCTTTCGTTCGACTTTATAATCCTTGTTCAGGACCATTCCATACCCGGAATCTACTTTCGGATCCCACGAGGGTTGCAAGATCATCGAAAGTTGTGGGTCAGGGCCGAGACTGTTGACGACTTTGAAATCGAAGACATTCCTGTTTTCGAATTGTTGGGAACCAGTCCAGATGAGGCGCTATTATACCGAAATATGGTCAGCCGTTGGGGTCTGTATCGTCGGGAACTGATGTAAACGCACTCCTTCTCCATCGTAGATATGGGGGCCGATCTGATATTGTTCGTACAAGGTGGACGGTGGATCAGGGCCCATGTGTAGGTAAGGAGCGACGAACCAGTAACCGGGGCTAATTCGCTCGCGGTTCTTGTACTGGACATTGAATTTCACTGCTCGAACATCGGGGAGCTGGAGAACGCGATGTTAGTGGGATCAAAGAATTTGTGGGGGTGGCACGTACCGTAACGAATGACATGAGGTCATCGCTGGAATATTGCGCCAGCGCGGTTTGGCACAGCCATAACAGCAATGAAACGCTCAAAAACAGCATTCTTTAAGGAGCGTGGTATAGAAAAGTCATGAAGAAGAGAAAAGGAAAGGGGACCATCGTTGGTCTAGACAAGGCAAGATATGTGCGGATCGAAGGAGGTCATGAACCAATGACAGGGGTTGAAGGGCCAAGGAAATGTGATTGTAATTGGACCCCCCTCTGACGAAGGGGTGAAACGTCGAAAATGTGGTGCTTTATTCATGCCAAGATCAATGATCATCTTCATGTGGATCACAAAAGGCAGGCCTCGTCAGCACTTCTCGGTTCCAGTGTAAAAATGTCACTGTCAATGCTCCGGCAAAGTATAAAATTGTTAGCACTGGAGCCCCATATCCAATTTCAGAGCATAATTCTCCGAAACTTATGCTCAAGTGCATACAACATACTTGAAACTTCTCCCTGACTTGGCACTTTATAAAACGACGATCTGCATTTCCAGGGGGTTACCGCCTTTAATACTGCCTGATTTCTATAGACCTACCCAATCCGATGTGTTGACTGTTGCCATCTGCCCTAAAATCGATGAGAATAGCAAAATGATGTCATATTCTGCTTATATACAGTAGGTCTACTCAACCCGAATATTATACACATCCAATAGACGCTGGGCAGCCAGCAGTGAGTCGCCTAAGGGGGAAAAAAGACATACACCTTAGAATGCATCCTATGCAAATCGCTCCAAGAACCAACAAAAACAAGAGAAAAAAAAAAACGAGCTGTCGCGATCGTAAACAGGACCTCACTCATCAGGATCGCGATAATTCCAAAGCTTTTTCCGCTCCGCAACCCACCAAAGGCCAACCTTCTCAGCCTTCTGAGCCCAATCAAAGGCCTCTGGCCCATGCTTGGAATGAACCTCCGCAGCAAGCGACCCCATAGTCCAGCCCGTAATAGGCTCAAGCTCGTACGGGTCTTTATTCAAGTCCGTGAACCGGTACTCAAAGTCATTGTTCAGTGGCAGGTTGAGGCGCCATGGCACAGCTGCGGAGCCAACACTCAGCATGGAGCCACCGGCATTGATAACGCCCATGTTCCAGGCTTCGCGGCCATTTTGCGAGGTGCGATATGGCCGGATGAGTGATTGGCCCTCGTACTCGTTCATCAGATCCAGGGCGATTTCTGTGTCATCTGCGTTGAGGGAGTTGGTGTTCACCAGGAGATCGAGAATTGTGGGGAGAATGGATACGGCGCTGCCGTTGACATTAAGATGCATCCGGGGTAATAAGGGATGGTGGAATACTAAGGGTACGCGGAAGTTACTGATGTGTGGGTTGTGGTAGGTTCCTGTGACGGGGCAGTCTTCCCCAAATGCTTGGCCGCTGTTTCGTTGGTTAGATGTCAGGTTTGTTGGTCAGGGGTGGGAATTGAACGTACTGGTCTCCCACGAAGACCGTTAAGGTCTCGTTGGCAATACCGGCCTCCTCAATCATCTTCATTAAGTCGCCAAGCCATGCGTCGACGAAGCCATTTGCATTGAGGAAGGCATCCATGTGCTCGTGTTGTGATTTGTGGAGATCCCCGAAATATTCTTCTCGTTCCCAGTCTTCAGGTGTACCCCAAGGGTGGTGAGTTGTGCTGGTGAAATGTGAAAGGAAGAGTCTTTTGTTCTGACGAAGTGTTTCGTTGATCATATCTTTGATGTAGGGGCGGGCCTCGGTTTCGGGATAACTGTACCAAGTTAGTATTTATACAGATAAAGCTGCGGGGGAATTTTGCTTGACAACATACCCAAAATAGTTGATCTTTTCCATGTCGTCATGGAAGTATTTCGCCTCCTCCACATCAATGTCTTCCGAGTACAATGTCTGGTTGAAACCGAGTAGATCCATAAGCTTGGTTTGAGCCTGGAATTCCCCAGTGACAGACTGCGCATAGATGGTTTGCCATTCCCGTTCGAGGTGACTGTCGGTGGAATTCCTAGAGCGAGAGGAATTCTTACGCTGGTTGAAAAGATCCATGATGTGCATCAAACATGGCTGGTATGGAATGATATCATTTTCATGCATAAAATCCACCGGGAGCGGTCCGAGACCACAGTAGTTGACAAGACGCGATTTAGCAGAGAGACTACTCCCTGACAATATCCCGTCGAAGCTGAGACCTCCTAGTCCGGTATCCGTTGAGTTAAGAAAAGAGCCGAAGCCGGATTGCTCCCCCGTAAGCATCTCTGCCACTGGGGTAAGCTGAGACAGTTTGTCGTGTAGGTCAGCTTCATCTTCTTCTCGGTATAATTCATATGAATCACGGATTTGGTTGTACAAGCGAGAGTCATTTTTGAGGGGGAACAGGTCCTTTCTGCCGCTCTCCAAGAACACAAAGACTATGTGGTTGATCGGGATGGCATGGTCCTTCAGAGCCTCCTGCAGAGGACCGAGTGGTTCGAGGTCAAGGTTGCTTATCCTCATAGGATCTTGAACGGGGTTATAGAAGTAGTGTCGTGGTTCTATTGTTTTGTTCTGGTTTTTAGAATCGGATTCATTTTCGCTTCTCTTGGACACGCTTCGAACGGTCGAGTCAGACGCCTGCAAACTAATTCCAGTCGTGTTTGCATTGGGATTTACAATCCACCTCTCAAACGCAGCAGGAAGAGGGCCGTGCGCCCAGGCTGGCTTATTATTTCCATAGGCAGTGTTACCCGAGTCGTCCAATGTCGGTGCCCACCCCTTGTAGTGACCATTGGCAGGCTCCCGATATTCCTCCGCCAGCAATTCAGGTAGCGGGAATGTTTCGATGGTCATGCGACGGGCCCGAGAGTGTTCTCCGAGCATGGTGAAGGGCAGAGCTCCCGTCATATGATTATATGGGATTGATGGTCGGATCAGCCAGAGTCCGATGGTTACTCCAGTACCCACAATCGTCCAAAGCCGAGGTCTATTTGACACCAGATTTCTCAGATCTGAGGGGCCTGACAATACACCGGAAGTGGTGTCTCCGAGTTTATGGAGGGAGCATAGCCAACGGGTCATGAAATTCCAGATCCCCTGGGCCATAAGCCATGAAGCCACCGAGATCACTGTTGCAGTGGCAGCCATAGGCACCAATCCGCTCAATATCAACTTCATTCCTTGGCGACTGGTGCCCACGGACCTAGCCGCATCCCATCGAATTTCGCTGCCGGTCTGAGAATAGAAACTAACTTGCGACGCCGTTGCTATCAAATCAATGCACCTGAGAGTAAAAGTCAATATCGTTGCCCATCGCATTCAGGAAAAGGTAAACCCACGCGACAATTGCTGAACCGGTGACGGCGGCCACCGACCACCGACCGGAGGTTGTATACAAGAGAATCCATACTGTAATGAATAGGAGGAGCTCCTGTATAAAGAAGGTTGGAAAATACAGGGCCAAAAGGTATAGGGGAAGAGATCGATGTTGGTATATGTGAAGTAACTTGGAGCAGAGACCAGAAAGCACCAAAACAGACAAAATCAATCGCTGTGGATGATGGAAACGAGTGCTCATCATAATGATCCAACACAAAAAACGGCCAACATGAGGAATCACCTGTTCTCCAATTCGTATAGATATAGACACTGTACAAAAGGGGGAAAGGAGAAATTAAGGAAAGAAAATTGATTGCTCGCGTGCTCCACAGCATGCTATGTATCGGAGTTGTGGCCCATGCATATTGTCAAATCATCGGATCGTGTGGATGTGCATTGGCCAAGACAAGGTGGCGCTGACCTGGCCAGGGGGGGGGGTCTTCACTCAGACCTGGAGATGAAGGAGTTTTGATCTCTGATACGATTTGTTTTGATGTTTTGATGTTTTTGATCTTCATATGTCCTTTTCTGATCGGCGTTCTGGGCATCAGCCTTAGAGGGGCTTGTCAAAGTTCAACATCGCGCAGTGGGCCGTTTTGCGAGGCTAAACGAAGGCCCCCGTCAAGACTGGTTCAGGGGGGAACGGACCTATCGGAAATTTTTATGGAACACTGACATTGTTAGCTTGAGCGCTAAGTCAAAAATTATGACATGAAACTTGGTGTTTTCCATGGGTTGTTGCCTGTTCGTACTCGGAAAGGCGTACTCGGATTCTCGGAGGGCGGATAACAGCGGAAGAATACGCGTGGACCTTTTGAAAATTGGAAGAAAATAACAAGCCAATTTTTTTTTTTTTTTTTTTTTTATAGAATTTTGATACTCTGTGGCTAATAGCTAACTATTTCAGTATGGAATATGCCCCATTGTCTCATCTGGCATTAATTTTGCGAATCTCTCAGAGCAAGCACCATCTTTAGATCTTCATATCGAAGCTCACGTTCCTTGGACCAAGCTAAGAGACTGGCTGTCTTAATGACATTCTTGATCTGGCGACCGTTCAGTTGCAACTCGGCCACCTGGTTAAGTTGCTCGTCCGTAAAGGCCTCATTATTCGATGAGCGGTTTAGGAACTGTATCCAAACCTGGC
Source organism: Penicillium griseofulvum (assembly GCF_001561935.1). NCBI lineage: Eukaryota > Fungi > Ascomycota > Eurotiomycetes > Eurotiales > Aspergillaceae > Penicillium > Penicillium griseofulvum. The sequence goes on from NW_024467450.1 coordinate 294,896, forward strand.
GCCTGGATTCCACATCAAGCTCCTTGTAGGTGAGAGAAAGGTGGATCCGAGACCCGAAGGCAGGATCGATATTCTGTGTACGATTGGTGGTCAAGAAGAGAATACCCTGGAGAGAAGATAGAAGATCAGTAATATGTCCTTTTTGCGTATGTTGTATTTCCCCCATATCTTCTGGCGTTGATGATCTCAAGCCTACCTCGTAGTATTCAATTATCCTCAAGAAGATGGAGACAAGTTCATTGCGACCGAGATCGGCTGAATCACGGGTTTCCATAAAGACATCAGCCTCATCAAGCAATAGAATAGCACCCCACCTAGGAATCATCTGCAGGATGTCTGTCAATTTGTTTTCGAATCCTCTAGCGTCAACCCCAAGATCACCCGCGCTCATGACATAAAGAGGCACTTTCATGACCTCGGCAACGCTCTCCGCAGTAAGCGTCTTTCCGACCCCGGGAGGACCACTGAGCTGTATAATGAAGCCCCGGCCTTTGCCCCGAACGACATCGTCAAATGCATCCACTTTGTTGGAGTGAGCCTTCGCAACGGCCAAGATCACCTCCTTGAGCCCCCGCTGCTCCCGCGGTAGAACTAGTGAATCGAAGGCCTGCTCATCCCACTCAATGTCTTTCAAACCATCCACGTGGAACGAACCCCATTGTCTGTCATCTAGAGAATATCCATGGAGTATTGGAGTTGCAATGAGGCGCTGAGCATCGTCCAGCTCTCCACCAATCTGCCTCTCAAGTGTAATGAACCCACGCATGCGCCCCAAAAGCTTGTATCCTTCGGCGTCGATGATGACGCGATTTTTGACAGAACGTTTGGTGTCCCTCAAATTGTTATCCCGACTTCCGGGGTCCTTGCTGGTTGAAGCATTTTCATAGGATTTGAAATGGTACCCCTTGTACTTTTCCCACTTCTCGCCCCGTGCGGTCAATAAATCTTTGACGGTTTCTTTTTCTGGATGGTATTTGAGTGGGTAGATAGGCAAGGAGGTGATGGGTAGCGTGCCCGCAAACTTGGGTATCTCGAACCCCATGGATGCGTAACCGAATTTGCTTCCGTCAAAGTCAACGTATTGGACTGTGAAATACTCGGTTTCCGATAGGTCATCTTCTGATTCGTGCATGAGCGAATAGGCACGTAGCCCATCACTCGAGGAAAGGACCACATCTTGAGGTTCCAGAATTGTCCAAGCCAAATCGTGGGTGATGACCCCTTTGGCAATCAGGTCCTTCTTGCGTTCAATCACGTCTCTGAGCTCCTCGTCCATGATGCGGTAGAACAATTCCACATGAGCCTTGGTTGTTGGATCTTGCTCTTCGTCTCGGAACTTGGTAATTGCTTCCCATCGATGAACAAAAGGATGGAAAGGTGATTTGAACTCAAGGCGCTGCAAGGCTGGTGTGACACCAGGGTAATCTTTTAGGGCCTGCTTCAAGAACTCCTTGAGATACTCGCTTTGCACTATAATAGAATGAATAGACAAGCTTCTGCGTCCATCATAGCACTTCTTCTTTCTCACAAGAAGCGCATATTGTGCCGACTCTGCATCCTCGACGGGCTTAGGCAAGTCGAGGGGTAGTTCATTGACCCATGAATATTCGCCATATGCATCGGGCTCTGTCTGGTAGAGGGTTCGGAAATCACAGAGTGTGCCCACAGACTCATACTGGATATCCATGGCCTCAGGTGCTGTAGTACCATCATTGGCTTTTATGATTAGCCAATGTGAATGGTTTCTGAAAGGGCCATATAATTACCAATTCCATCTGACACTTCAATCATGATGTTAAGGGCTAGAGAATTGGAGAATTAAGGGAAGGAGTTTTCAGGATGGAAAATTAAGTGAGAGAAGGAAGAAGGTTGTCATTACGGGTATATGTACATATGTATGTTACTACATAATTACACCTTCATATGTACCTCTTCTTTGACAGAGTCTGAATTAAACAGCCAAATCAAGGGCAATAATTTGAAACAAGCTGGTTCGCTAGTATTTACTTCAGTGAGAGATCTTCCTCAAATCTGTGACATGTTTCTGTCTTTTCTAGTGATCTGAGCTCAATTTAAGCCGTTCCTCCCAGCAACGGGGCGTTTGGTAAGTAATTAGGCACCATGTTCTAAGTTCATATTAGAATATTAGTGGATTAGGAGGTATTCAAGTTCGAGTAGCAGAGTAGTGAGTTGTAGCTTGGGATATAAAAATGATTATCTCAGATCTGGCATGATCTGCCCGTTACTGTAGATCCCCCCACATCATGCCACTCTTGGGGGCCAAAAAAAGGGGATCTTTTATATACTTCTGTTTGATTTCTTAAATTTGTCGCTAACTAGAGAATTATGTTCCATTATGTACATGAGCCCTTCGGCTGAAAATTTCAAAACACCCTGTTAACTCACTCCGTTTGGAAAGCTGTCAAACGAGCCCTGATAACCTCTTCTGAATCCTCAGTGTCCAGCTCACTGAGGACACCCGATCCAACATCATAAATTAAGCCATGAACCTGGAGTCCCCGCTCCCGGATGGCATGCAGCACAACACTCTTCTGCTTGACGATGTTTAAGCCCTCCCGAACATTCAACTCAGCTAGCTTCGAAGCCGCCTCATCGGTTGGCATTGACTGCAGAAGTTTAAGGTTGCGCTCACGCAGCTGACGAAGAGGGAATAACCATGGGTCTAAAATACCCAAGTTCTTGTTACCCAACGCGGCCGAGACGCCACCGCAGGCAGTGTGACCGCATACCACGACGTGACTGACGCACAGGTATTGCACGGCGTATTCGATAACGGCAGAAGAGCTGAGGTCCCCGGGATGGAGGACGTTGGCGATGTTGCGATGTACGAAGACGTCACCCGGCTCAAGGCCCAGGAAGGTGGTTTCTGGACAACGCGAGTCGGAGCATCCGATCCATAGAATCTGTGGCTTTTGCCCTGAGGCGAGGGTAGGGAAGAGTTGAGGGTGGTCGCGGGCTGTCTGTGCGGCCCATTCCTTGTTCAGGCGCAGGCCTGTCGCATATCGATCTGTGAGGTCCGCACCAACTATGTCAGTCTGTGTCTTGGGCTTGAGAGGTGTGTCCAAGCTTGAGAGTTATTCTGCGCTGGCATTGTTTGTGACCGGCGCAGGAGAGGGGTGTGGAGGTTGGGAAGGGCTGGGTGTGAGACGCTGAGACAGTCATGCTGCGCGTTACTTGAGAGTCATGAGTACCCCAGTGAGTACCGAGAGGCCTCTGCTGTACGCGCAACGAGACCGGATCGGCCCATCAGTCTCGCAGCACTCATAGAGGGAGAAGGGGAGGGAGATGGGATATGCCAATGATTGGTGAAGGGAAAGAACTCCGAGGGAGATCGGAGGATTAAACGGATGATCAGGGGGGAAAATCCCCACCCATTGCTTCTCACAATCTGACAGTTGTGATCGGTGTGAAGTGGTAGAAAAAGAAAGGAAAACTTGGGGAAGTTGAATTGCCGAGAACGCGCAAAGACACCTACCTTCAACCATGGAATATTAACAGTCGAGAGAGATATAGAGGAAATATAGAAAAGAAAGAGGATATTGTTGGGACTATATAAATTCCCCAAGCAAACAACAGGGGAAACGGTGAGTCCCGAGTGGTACAGAAGAGGGGATGAATCGGGCATTTTCGTTCAAACACGAACGGCTCGTGAACTATCAGGAGAACTATCAGGATATACCCTCAGCCACATTTTAAATGGCTCAATCTTATACATGTTTTGTTTGGAACTGTAAATGCTTTTTTGAAAAGAAAATCGGAATAAGTACATGAGTTTTTCTATATTTTAAGATGTACCGCCGCGGCCACCGACACTCAACAGAGTCTTCTTCTGTTCCTCACTGATTTGAGCAGCAGGCAGAGGACGGGCTCCAGCAACGGTTGGCGCTGGCAAGAATCCAGTTTGAACCAGATATGAGGCATATAAGCCGACTAATTCCTCGGTCACGCCAGCACCGGCTGATGCGTCGACGCCCGACCAAGCGGCATCGGCCCGGAGGGCCGTTGCTGCATTCGCATCATCCAACTCCGGAGCTTTAGTGTTGGAGGGAAGGTCCGAGGTAACAAAGTGGTAAAGGGGCATACTAAAAAAGGTTAGTATAAATCCATCAACGGGCCGAGAAAAGCATGGAACTTACAGAGCGTGCTGGGACTCCTTGTCATTGTGCTCACCACCGTTGACATACTGCTCAAGGGAAGTGGACCAAGGCACGTAGTCGACCTGGGGAACATTGTATCCGTAAAGCTCCAGGGCACCAAGGAACTGGTTAAAGCGCAAACGAGGGTGGCCAGTAACGTGGGCGACGTTAACGCCCGTGGAAGGTGGGTGGAAGGCAGTGGCGATGACAATACGAGCCACATGATCGACGGGCACCATGTTCACGGTGTTGAAGATATTTGGACGAAGGCCAATTTGAATGCAACCCTTGAGCATACGGATGAGGAAATCATCAGTGTTGGTAGTTCCAGTGACAGAATCACCAAGAACATATCCAGAGCGAATAATGGTTCCCCTCAGGCCTCTACGGCCAGCCTCTTTGACAAGGTATTCTCCGGCCCATTTGCTCTGACCGTAACCGGTTCCGAGGCCGACTCTGCTGCCCTCCATATCGTCGTCTTCGCTGATACCATTTCCACCAGCGGCGAGGATACGTTCGGATTCTTGGACGTAGTGATCTTTATCCAAGGCACTAGTCGAACTGACAAAGGCGAACTGCTTGGCCTTTCCGCTGGCGCACATTTTGAGGGCATCGATGGTGCCCATGACATTAGCCGGTCTAAGTGTCGCATAGGGGTAAACCCAGTGGACAAGAGCTCCGTTGTGAATCACAGCATCCACGCGGTTGGTAAGGTCATCCCACACTGACTGGGAAAGACCAAACTGGGGCTTTCCAAGATCACCACAGACGGCTTGCAGCTTGAGGGTCCAGGCTTCATCCCAGAAACCATATGCGCGGCAAGTGGAGCGAAGTCGCTCAAGTGCCTGCTCCTCGGTCTTTGCCCGAACCAAAGCTACCACCTTAGTGGAAGGTGACTTACGAGTAAGTAGATCTCGGAGGATATGTGCCCCTAGGAAACCAGTGGCTCCAGTAAGGAACACGGTGGGTTCACTAGTAAGCATGGCTTCGGTACGCTGAGGGAATGTCTTAGGCAGTTCATTCACAAGCTGAACGGCATCCTTTGAGTACTCATCATCCGGCTCATTAGCAGCTTGCACGGCTAGAGACTTGTCGTCGCTAGTCGTGAGTGATTCCAAAGATAGCAAGCGATCAATCTCGGCAGCAAATCCTTTAAGGGTCGGGCTGCGGAAGATAGCATTCATACTGATGTCAATAACACGCCACTTACGACGAAGCTCAAAGAACATTTGTTGTGCGAGGATACTATGTCCACCGAGATCAAAGAAGGAGTCATCCGGTCCAATCATGCGAGATGTCACATTGGGAATGAGCTTGGCCCAGACTTGAGCCAGAGTCTGCTCGGTTTCGGAGAGAGCCTGCATAGCAGAGGAGCGACGGCGGGGTGCAGCGGCGCTCAGCTCTGCAGTGTCTGGGAATGGAAGTGCGGGCTTGTCGATCTTGCCGTTCGGGTTCAGAGGCATACGCTTAAGGGGAATGATAACGGTCGGGACTGCGTAAGTAGGGAGCTTACTCCGGAGATGCTCACGAGCATCATCACGGAGAGGACGGAAGCGTCGCAACAGACCAACCATACCCTCGGAATCAGAGTCGTCATCCTTCAGGCCCTTGCTCTCCAACCATGAGGCCCACTTGTTCATATCGGGTACAAAGTAGCTGACCAATGTGGGTTCCTCGTCTTTATCTCTTCGCACCAAGGTCACATTTTCACGGACTAGAGGGTGCTGAGAAAGATGTGTGTCAATCTCTCCAAGCTCAATACGGAAACCACGAATCTTCACTTGATCGTCGGCGCGGCCAGAGCATTCAACATCTCCAGACGGTGTGTAACGGCCTAGATCACCACTGCGGTAAAGGCGATCACGAGGACCAACATAGAATTGGCGCCAGGGCTCGTTCTTGGATTCGGCCTGGTCTTTTTCCACCCAGACATCGGGCTTAACGAACCAGTTGGTAAGGAACTTCTTCGCACTCAGATCCGGAGAACCAAGATAACCCTCCGCAAGACCCGCTGCACGAACGTAGATCTCGCCAACCTCTCCAACAGCGCAGAGACGAGTTGGGTCATGACGGTTGACAACAAGCATCTGCACATCCAACATTCCGCGACCAGCCATAATCACATCCTTCATATTGTTCAAATAACCCTCATTGCTGGCGTAGCTAGGGATTTCAAAGTAGCTGACAGCGCGCTGGGTCTCAGTTGTTCCGTACATGTTCACAATGCTGACATTGGGCGCAAGTCCCTGGAGTGAGCGACAGTCACGCTTAATCAGAATGTCACCCACAAAGAATGCGTGGTGAAGAGCAGGGAATTGAGCAGAAGCACCACCGACAAGAATCTGACCCATGGCAGGCGTAAGGTGAGTGATGGTGGCACCATATTTCTGCATCCATTCAGCAAGCTTTTCATTTTGGATGTCCTCCCGAGCGGGCACGAGGAGTTGAGCACCCAAAAACAATGGGGTGAAAATGTCTCTCTGGATAGGGTCGTGAGCAATACCACTAAGCATAGTAAACTTCTCGTCTGGGGTAAGCTTGAATGTCTCAGACATCCAAGGGAAATAATAAGCTAGAGAGAAGTGTCGTCCCCGAACACCCTTTGGCCGACCTTCCGACCCAGATGTGAAAGACAGGGTCGGGATAGAATCAGGGCCAACGACGACGCCCGTAGACTTGGACTTCAGTGCAACTTCGTTGGCGAAGACATCCTGACCATTGACAGATCCACCGGCGAGAGTTCCATCATCAAGTAGGGCAAGCGCAGGGATTTCAGTGCGGAGCTCAAGATTCTCATCAATGAAATTACGCACGATGTCCGATAATTCACCTGAATCTCTTGTAGCCTTGGCAATGTTCACCAAAGCGCGAGGACGGGCAACATCAAGATAGATGTTCTGACGTTCCGGGGGATAGGCAGGATCAATAACGGAGAAAGTCGCACCGGCTTTCAGAATTCCCATAACGGCAACCACCAGGTCCACACCACGGTAGGCATAAACCATGACAACCTCTCCTCGCTGAATTCCAGAGCGTACTAGATGATGACCGAGAATGTTGGAGGCCTCGTTGATTTGGCGATAGGTGAACTCGCGGTGAGGGGAGTTGGCTGACTGAGTTTCAACCACGCACAGCTTTTCTGGGTGTCTTTCCGCATTGGCAGTAAAAATGTCGTGGATGGCACCACGGAAGTTAGACCAGTGTAAATCGGATGTTGGATCGGGCAAGAGTGCGCGCTGATCTTCGGTCATCAGGTCAAGACGTCCGATAGCCTCGTCCGGGTTGGCAGCAGCATTGCTAGCAATACTGGCAAGTTGCTTCAAAATGAAAGCAATGCGAGCACTCGAGAAGAGACGCTGGTTGTAGTATGCGCCCAATTCGACCTCAGCTGAACCCGGTGCAACGTTAACCACCAAATCAGTAGTATCGAAGGTGTTTGCAGGGTAATCTTGTGAGGCAGCAGGGGCATCATATGCGGCGAATCGGAAGAGGACAGGGGTGCGTTCGGACTTGGACTTCTCCTGGATGTACGAGCGAAGGCTGCCCAAGGGCACAATTTGGGAAGACCCATCCTTATATTCCTGCAAGTCTTTTAGCGTTAGGATTTATAGCAAGGAACATACATCCATACCTTGTCTACTTTCTTATAGAGCTGGGCAAATGACTCCGAGGTATCAATGGGGACCCGGACGACGAATGCACGGCCATCCTCGTTGGAATTTGTGCCCACAGCGATGTCCTCATCACCAGTCAATCGCGCTACCAGAATAATGAAGGCAGTCAGGAAAGCAGTGAAGTCGGATGACCCCGAAAGCTTCTCGTTGGGGAGACGAAGAGACTCAAAAGCTTCAATGACTCTCTTGCTGTCGGGCTTCTGTGAATCGGGATAATCGCGAGTCAATGGAGAGACAGTCAGGTTATTCAACCTCTGTGCCCATATCTCTAGGCGGTCCTGCAAAGAGGCCGCTCCTACAGCCATGATTGCAGTATGTGAAAAGAGTTGGAGAATGAAAGGCACGATGACTCAATATTAAAATTACCCCCCCATAGTGGAAAAGTCCGATCTCGCCGCTATTTCTGCCAATGAGAGTTGGGGCACTGATTAGCTGTCTTTCCCCACACAGTATTCACCGCCTTGTACATGGTGGGGTGGCGTCGGAGTTTAGGTTTCTCCATCCCGGCAGAATGGGGTGTTATATGTTATATATTGTACTCCTTATTAGTCCAGGAATACTATTCATCTTCAATATCCTCGCTGCATATGTTGATATATTGAGGCTATTAATATCCCATACAGCCGTCTCTTATGTGCAAAGAGTAAAATCTTAACCAACTCAACGTCTGTGGTTTAGTAGAAGTGATATATATATATTACTATAATATCACCTAAAAGTCATTCCTATAGCTCCACTGATCTAGGGTCAAATGTAGCTATCTGAGGAGATATAAAGTGTCCATGAATAACTGCTAGAATGTTGCTTCTGAATGAACACAACATGCGTATCAGAAATAGTATCTATACTTTATTTTCCAGAGCTTCTAGAGGCTCACGGGTCACTCCCCGGATGAGGTCATTTGGAACGCATTAGCTGAGTCAGCATTGGGTGAAATCAACCTTAGGCAAGCAAGGAATGTCCTAACTTGAATGATTATTATCAAAGGTTCTATTTTGGTATTTTGTTCATTATTTGAAACCAGGGTGAAATCAATCCAGTCTAAAGCATTTAGATGGTAGTGCGTTGAGTTGTCTTCATAGGTTTTATTGCCAAGACTGGATTGGCCCGGAGTTTCAGGAGAAGCACCGCGGTTTGAAGCCACATTTGCTTTTTCATTGCTTGATTTGATTTGAATGTTGGAAAGATGATCCCTCACAGGAGTACAGCTCTCCTGTCTGTAATTGTTTTCGTCGCGCTTTTACTTTTCATTTTCTCGTCCTCTCCGGTTCCTGATGCCGAGCAACCAGCCACAGGCCCAGCCAAGTTTGTGCCCACACCAAAACTACCGTCATTAAGTAACTTCCACCTTCCCTCATTCCGCCCTCCATCCCACGAGCAGCCCGAGGAACAGAACAACAGTACACATGGCGAGTCGAAATGGTACAGCACCCTTGAATGGTTGAACCCATTCTCCTCTGCCATCACATTGGATGAGAACCGCTCCGTCCTCCCTCCCCTTCGCGAACGTCGACCGATCTACACGTACTACGATGCGAAATACAACCCCAACAAGTCCAATGGCAAGGATCTCAGGGACTTGCAGAATGCTGACGCGGAATTGCTGCTCGCGTGGCGTCGGGCATGGTTTGCGCAAGGATTCAAGCCCGTGGTATTGACTCCGGGTGATGCGATGAAAAACCCCAACTATGAAATTGTTCAGAAGTTGAAACTCTCGCCCAAGACACAGAACGAAGTGTTCGCCTGGCTTGCGTGGGGGCATATGGGTACCGGCTTGCTCGCCGACTTCCACTGCTTCCCCATGGCGCGTTATGATGATCCCATGCTCTCCTATCTTCGCCGGGGGAGTGTCCCGGAGTTAATTACCCGATTTGAAAACCTTAAGAATGGCCTCTACGCGGCGGACAAATCGCGGATCGATGCGGCCGTTCAGACTGCAGTCCAGAAGCTCGAGGATAAAACTCAGTCCTTTATTGATCTGATTTCACCAGAATCGTTCAAGGTTGAGCCTCCGAGCGCTTTGGCCTTCTATAAATCTGCAGCGATTACATCTCGCTACTCCTCCGTGCATGAAAAGATGACCCAGAACCCTGCGAGTGGGCAGCGGGCTCTTGTTCAACTGATTAACGCCCACTTGCACAATCACTTCCATAGCTCCTTCCCCGCCGGACTGGCCGTGCTGAAACCGTTCCCTCAGCATACTACCGCGCTGGTGGAACCTGCCCTTCGGCTGGCAAAGGCCCTCACCCAGTGCCCCGAGTCGCCCATTCCCGACTCTTGTCCACCGAATGAACCCGAATGTCACCCATGCGGGTCTGCGAAGCAGCCCATGCGTATCAGCCAGCCTTCGACCTATAAGAATACTACCTTCCTGTTCACCATCGGCACCCTTCCTCACCCCTACACCCTTGTTAGCCTGCAGAAGAACTCAGAGGAGATCACGACACCACAAGTTCGCCGGGAGACCGAGCGCGACGCATGGTTGTCTGAGGTGACCAAGGAACATCTTGGACCCGAATTGGGTTCTTCATACCGGGGAATTATCTTCAAGCAGGTTGTCGCAGGCGATGATGCTGTCGGGACTTCTTTGTGGATGACAGTGGAATCTCTCCCTGCACAGGCAGGCCAGAGTCTCCCCTCAGAACTCTTGGACGAGTTTGAATGGCAATTTGGTTTTAAGATCCCTCGTGGGGGTAAGATTGATCCCGCAACTGAGAACGACAAAGAAACCGCCAAGAGCGCGCAGGATCGCACACCAAGCGAGCAAGGAGTCGGAAAAGAATATGAACTGATTCAAAAGGCCCGCGAGGTAATCAAGACCAAGGGAACGAAACCCATCAACGTCAAGGATGTTGTTGAGGCTTGGAACCTTGCAGATACAGAGGTTTGGCGTTTTGTTAAGGCCTATCGGTATGTCATTGGCTTGTGTCCTTCATAACCTCTTGCTAACTCCATTAGGGCTCGAAGCATTGTAGAACGCCAGAAGTGGGAAGAAGAAGAGAAACCTTTTGCTGGCTCGAGGCAATAAGCTATCTATGGACTATTTTCTTTCATATATGTATACCACATTTTTTTTTTTGGGTTTGGCGTAATTCAATAGAAATTTCATTAGGCCATTGATATTGTGATAATATAAAACCCATGACTTTCCGAGGTCGAAGATTGGTCAAGGCGGAACCCGACGGTCATCCGACTTGCCATCGGACTGTGGCGATCCCCGCGATAAAAACAATCTCCAAGTGGGGTCGGAAGCTGTTATCGAAACTCTGGAGAAACAGATCTCATCGCCACATGGGTATACTTCCCCTCCTTTGATACTAAATCGTGACTTCATTATATTAATATATTTAGGTGAAACCCAACTCGCTATAAAAGCAAGATGCACACCTGTCGCCCTTGAAAGCCTCATAAATTCCAACACATTTTCACCATGGCGCCGGGAATCCTAGAAACGGAATCCACGGTCGCAGTTGATAAGCTCAGCCTGTCCGCATTGACTGAGGACTGGGATGACACTATTCGGTTCTATCTCAACGGCACCAAGGTTGCGATAGACACGATCAACCCGGAAGTGACTCTACTCGAATACCTGCGGGGTATTGGGTTGACTGGTACAAAGCTTGGATGTGCCGAGGGAGGCTGTGGTGCTTGCACTGTGGTGAGTTTCAGCCAACTATATTGCGTTACGCACTTGGTGCTAACCAGATGGTTATATGGTCAATAGGTCGTCTCCCATATCAATCCTACAACGAAGAAAATCTACCATGCCTCCGTGAATGCCTGTATCGCCCCACTCGTTAGCATTGATGGGAAACACGTCATAACAGTCGAAGGAATTGGAAATGCGAAGGACCCTCACGCGATCCAGCAGCGGATTGCGGTTGGTAATGGAAGTCAATGTGGTTTCTGTACTCCTGGAATTGTCATGGTATGCCAACATGGTCCTTTCGCTTGATTCTTTATTATTATTATTTTTGAAAGGGATCGGAAGTTGACTGATAGCTTCAAGTCTCTCTATGCCTTGCTGCGAAACAACCCGTCTCCCTCGGAACACGACGTTGAAGAAGCCTTTGATGGAAATCTTTGCCGCTGCACGGGTTACCGACCTATTCTAGATGCTGCTCAGAGCTTCAACTCAAGTAACAACTGCGGGAAAGCCTCTGCCAATGGTGGGTCGGGCTGCTGCATGGAGAAAAAAGGCTCCGGTGGTTGCTGCAAAGGGCCTTCCAACAATGCCGAGAACGAGACAGTCGATTACAAATTTCCTGCGCCGGAATTCAAGCCGTACAGCCCAGATACAGAATTGATATTTCCTGCCGCATTGAGGAAACACGAATATCGGCCCTTAGCATATGGCAACAAGAGGAAGAAGTGGTACCGACCAGTGACTGTCGCGCAACTGTTGCTGATCAAGAACGCCCACCCAGACGCCAAACTAATTGGTGGAAGCACGGAGACGCAGATTGAGATTAAGTTCAAGGCGATGCGATACGCGGCCTCCGTCTACCTGGGAGATATCCCTGAATTGCGACAATTTACCTTGCACGACGATTTCTTGGAAATCGGCGCAAATGTGTCTTTAACAGACCTCGAACACATATGCGACCAAGCGGTAGAGAAATACGGCGATGTTAGAGGTCAACCCTTTAGAGCGATCAAGAAGCAGTTGCTCTATTTTGCTGGGCGACAGATCCGAAATGTCGCTTCTCCGGCGGGTAACCTGGCCACTGCATCACCCATCTCTGATCTCAACCCAGTTTTGGTAGCCACCAACACTATACTTGTGGCCAAGTCACTTGAAGCCGAGACTGAAATTCCAATGACCGAATTCTTCCAAGGATACAGAAAGACTGCCCTCGCCCCCAACGCGATCATCGCTAGCTTGCGCATTCCAGCAGCGAAGGCGAAGGGCGAGTACATGCGAGCCTACAAGCAGGCCAAGCGGAAGGATGATGATATAGCTATCGTCAACTCCGCGTTACGCGTGACCCTTTCTGAGACTAATGATGTGGTCAGCGCAAATCTTGTGTTTGGTGGTATGGCAGCTATGACCGTCTCAGCGAAGAATGCCGAGGCATTTTTGGTTGGCAAAAAGTTCACGAACCCCGCAACTCTAGAGGGCGTCATGAGCGCACTGGAGCGGGATTTCAACTTGCCATTTGGAGTTCCTGGAGGTATGGCTAGTTACCGGAAGTCTTTGGCTCTGGGCTTCTTCTACAGATTTTACTACGATGTACTGTCAGGACTCGATGTCAAGGCTTCGGATTTAGATCCAGATGTTGTTTCCGAGATTGAAAGAGCAATTTCCACAGGAGCAAAGGATCTTGAGACTTCCGTCGCCTATCAACAGAAGATTCTTGGACGAGCGACTCCGCATGTTGCGGCGCTGAAGCAGTCTACAGGAGAGGCTCAATACACAGATGATATTCCTGTGCAACAGAATGAGTTATTCGCCTGTATGCTTCTGTCTACCAAACCTCATGCCAAGATACTCAGCGTTGACCCGTCCATTGCATTGGAAATTCCGGGTGTTGTCGACTACGTAGATCACACAGACCTTCCTAACCCTCAGGCAAATTGGTGGGGGCAACCCAAGTCCGATGAGCTTTTCTTTGCTGTTGATGAAGTTACTACTGCTGGTCAACCAATTGGTGTGATTCTGGCGACTACCGCTAAACTCGCCGAGGAAGGCATGAGGGCTATCAAGGTTGAATATGAAGACCTTCCGAGAATCCTTACGATTGAGGAGGCCATTGAGGCAGAGTCGTACTTTGACCACCATCCCTACATCAAGAGTGGAGATACTGAGGAAGCTTTCAAACAGGCTGACCACATCTTCACTGGTGTATCGCGAATGGGTGGCCAAGAGCACTTCTACCTGGAGACCCAAGCCTGTGTGGCAATTCCAAAGCCGGAGGATGGTGAAATGGAGATTTGGAGTGGTACACAGAATCCCACCGAAACGTGAGTATCAATATATTTGACTGTTCCACCGCTGAAATACAGCTAATAGTTCATAGACAAGCCTATGTCGCTCAAGTGACAGGGGTATCTGCGAATAAAGTCGTGTCGCGCGTGAAGCGACTTGGTGGTGGCTTCGGCGGCAAGGAGTCGCGATCTGTTCAGTTGGCTGGTATTTGTGCCACTGCCGCTAAAAAGACAAAACGACCTGTGCGGTGTATGCTTAACCGTGATGAAGATATATTGACTTCCGGTCAACGTCACCCATTCCTCTGCCGATGGAAGGTTGGTGTGACCAAAGAAGGAAAAATCCTTGCGCTTGATGCAGATGTATTCGCCAATGGAGGCCACACGCAAGATCTCTCTGCTGCCATTGTGGAGCGAAGCTTGTCGCATATTGACGGGGTGTATAAAATACCGAATGTCAATGTGCGCGGCCGGATCTGCAAAACCAATACGGTTTCAAACACAGCTTTCCGTGGCTTTGGCGGTCCCCAAGGCCTGTTCTTTGCCGAGTGTTATGTATCAGAGATTGCTGATCATCTGAACATTCCGGCCGAAGAAGTCCGGACCATCAATATGTACAAGTCGGATGATACGACGCATTTCAATCAGACTCTCACCGACTGGTATGTGCCTTTGATGTACAAGCAAGTGTTGGAGGAGAGCTCTTACAACGAGCGTCGGAAGGCTGTTGAAGAATACAATGCGCAGCACAAGTGGTCCAAACGTGGGATGGCGATTGTGCCAACCAAGTTCGGTATCTCTTTTACAGCTCTCTTCTTGAACCAAGCAGGAGCTTTGGTTCACATCTATCACGATGGAAGTGTTCTCGTAGCACATGGCGGTGTTGAAATGGGACAAGGCCTCCATACAAAAATGACCATGATCGCCGCCGAAGCGTTGCAAGTTCCTCAGGCGAGCGTCTTCATTTCTGAGACAGCTACTAATACAGTGGCCAATACCTCCCCGACCGCTGCTTCAGCGAGCTCCGATCTCAACGGATATGCTATCTTCAACGCATGTGAACAACTTAACGAACGCTTACGTCCTTTCCGTGAGAAGATGCCCAACGCGACCATGAAAGAACTTGCCCACGCGGCTTACTTCGCCCGTGTCAACCTCTCTGCACAAGGATACTACCGTACCCCTGAGATCGGCTACGTATGGGGCGAGAATACCGGCCAGATGTTCTTTTACTTCACCCAGGGTGTCACCGCAGCCGAAGTCCAGATTGACACACTGACAGGTGATTGGACGCCTCTACGCGCCGATGTGAAGATGGATGTGGGTCGCAGTATCAATCCCTCTGTAGACTATGGACAGATCGAAGGTGCTTTTATACAAGGGCAAGGCCTCTTCACCACTGAAGAAAGTCTTTGGCACCGTGCCTCTGGTCAAATCTTCACCAGAGGTCCGGGCAACTACAAAATCCCTGGCTTCCGGGATATCCCGCAGATTTTCAATGTGAGTTTGCTTAAGGATGTGGAGTGGGAGAATTTGCGCACCATTCAGCGTTCTCGTGGAGTTGGCGAGCCGCCCTTGTTTATGGGTAGTGCGGTCTTCTTTGCCATTCGTGACGCCTTGAAGGCTGCACGTAAGCAGTGGAACATGAATGACGTGCTGTCTTTGGAGTCCCCTGCTACCCCTGAGCGTATTCGGACTAGCTGTGCTGATCCGATCATTGAGCGGGTGAGAGTGCAGCCCAAGGAGGGGGAGAAGAGCTTCTTTGTTGCCATATAGCGGCGATGAATTTACGGCCGATGAAATTGTATGAGTTTATGCCATGTCTTGGGAGTTTTTGTTTAGTATAGTCAGACCAATATACCACAGTCTTTCCATTCTAGTTTATATCAATCTCGTAAGACGGTATGGTGGTTTAGTTTTAGGACTTCGTACCTGTACAAAGTATAACATATCAGAAGTTATGATCTGAAATCAAGTGGCATTCTTGATTCTAAACTGGAATTGCTATCTTATTGGGAATCATTATTATAGAACACCAGCTCAATATTGGTAGAAAGAAATGGCCAAGGCACGTACAATGAAATGTTGGAGATGGCATAAAGAGAGAGGGGGAAATACAGGGCACCGTTCCCAGAGAAGCGAATATAGAGGAAGACAGGAATGCATTTCCCATCATCGCTTCACATCATATTCAACGTAGCTACTTCCCCTCAGATCAGGACCTGAGTCCAACTGCAATGCATGTTCATAATTCCTTTGCCCTGCGAAACCAACCTTCTCATCACCATATGACGGCTCAGTCCGCACAGGAGCGGAGGTTGCCGCCGACGCCGTGTACTGAGGAACAATGTTTCCATCCCCAGACAAATTCCTCGGAACAGCAGTGAGTGGAACTTCAGTAAAACCATTCTGATCGTGGGAGGGTGGCCCACCATTGGGAATGGGATCCAAGACGTGACCCTGGCCTCCCTCGCCGCGCTGCTTCTCGCGACCCCAGAAAAGCATCATGGCGCGAGTGATACCGATCAAGGCGATGAATACCCAGAGCAGGAGAATGATGCTGGCGATGATGGCTTCCACTCGCACGGCTGCTTCTAGTTTGTTGATCACGCTGGTGACGACCTCTGTGATCTTATTGGCTGTCTCATCGCCGGAATCGGCGAGGAAACTGTCAGAGGGATTAGCGCTGTCGTTGATGCTGGAGGAGGCACCGGCGGAGAATGTGTCATTTGGGAGAGTGGGAAGAGAGATGTGTGCGTGTTCAACTACCCAGTTCAGACCCTTTTGGAGTGCCTCCGCTTTGAGGCCGAGGAGGCACTCGTATAACTCGTATACGGGCTCTTGAAGTAGGGTTCCCTTGAAGGTCTCATTTAGAACGCTGGATGTGTTATAGATGAAGAAATTCAGAGTTCCGTTTATGGCTTGGGTGCTGCTATTGACCCACCCGAAGACATCGTGGTTTAGATCGGTGTCAAGATTGATGATCGCCTCGTTGGCGTCGGTGGCCCAATCTGTCGAGGCACTTTCCAGTGCGTCAACAACCTTGTCTGCGAATTCTCCCACCTCGGCACTCAGTGCGGGAACGGTTTGCTTCACCGAGTGCAGGAGAAGATATTGGCATAGACAAGAGAACAGTGCTGCCAGTGCGAGAGCCAGCACGAAAAGAGCAGGGAGAGATGTTGCATAGGCAATCGCCCATCGGACGAGGATCTGACGGCGGCTGTTGCTAAAGTGACTTGCTGCCTTGATACCCGCAGCGGCGGTGTATGGCCGCGAGACAATATAGACGACGTCCATTGGATCATGGGCTTCCTTGCGAACCAACTGGGAGCGCTCTTTCATTGAGCGCCATCGGCGAATTTCTTGCCACGCAATTGGAATGCACACCAATATGGCAGCAACGATGAGGACAGCAATAAAAATATTGCGTGCTTTTAGTGCTAGCTCGGTAACCCCGTCGAAGAAATTGTTGATTCCTTTGTTGTCGTTGCAGAAGGTCAACTGTTTCTTGGCAGGGACCGGGAGGGCGGACCGGTCAAAGCTGTAAGTGCCCAAAGTTTCATTGACCAAGTCCTTGACTTCTTGAAAGGGCGTTTGGAAGAGGGTCTTGGTGTAATTCTGGATCTCTTTGAAGTTGGGAAGGACGATGCTGTCCAGCTTTTCCACTGTGCGGTTGACTGATGACGGAAGAGACAAGTTCTCCAGCGTACTGATTGTACTGTTGAGGTTTATTGGGCTAGGATCATCCGAGAACACGCTGGCCACTTTGTTGATCGTCTCGAGAAATGAGTTCAGTTCGTCTTTGTATTTATCAACGGTACTCTCAATGTCGCCGCTGATTGTCTTGAGGGTTTTGTTGATCCACTCAGTAGCTTCCTTGATCAATTCGATCCCGGCTCCTACTGTGCCACGGACGGCCATTGTAATAAGACAGGCGTAGGTGGAGTACATCATATTTATGACAAACCAGAGGATCTCCCCAACGCCTGTGATAGTCATCAACAACACAGACTTCAGAGCAGAAACGGCCTCATCAACCGAGGAAGCCACGAGCTCGTTGGTACCCTTAGATAGGTAGTAGGGCATCGAAGCCATCGCACTACCCATGGATTCCACCGACGTGCATGCAGAGAGGGCCTCACGCTTGGCGGAGGCCATGTTGGATTGCAAATCGCCAACTGCAATCAATACCCGGAAAAGAACAAGCAATAACAGTATTGTCCATCGATTGATCCATACTTGTGAAAGTCGAGCCCGCAAACCGAGGTAGGGTGTGAGACCATCTGGATGAAGAGGAATTATCCGTCCCGTGCTTGAATCGTGGGCGCCATAAGGCGGGAGCAATGGAAAGATCGAGCGCCCTGATCGGGTGAATACCATCGTAGCGGCCTTGTGTTTTCGAAGGTGATAGTTGTCAAATATTTCAGGTGTGATCTCGTCCAGCGATGACCAGAAATACTAGGAGGCGTAATTAGATCGAGGAAAAGATGTGCGAAATCAGCATCAAATGGAGGGTTCTTAAAAGAACATAAAGAGAGCAAAGAAAATAATCAAAACTATTGGAGGGACATGCTGTATAGGATTTCTTATAGATGTTGAATGAATGGTGAGGTCAATAGATGAATAGATCGGGTGGTAGACTGAGAACAATGGAATCAAAAATAAAACAAGGGACAATGAAGCGTCAAATATAGCAGCTGTCAAACGTCACCTGAAAATTGTCAGACATCCTGAGCGGCAGCAGGAATTACAATGGCCCAATATTGCTCACAAAGAAGCGGTTTAATGGACCTTGGCAACTCCGTATAGTCGAGATAGCCCCAATCAGAGTGAGCCATGACTATTTCGAAACAAAGAAAATATAAAAATAAAGACTGACGATAAGGGGCCTGTGCAATTGTTTGTTTCATGAAGCATCAAGGCATGTCACTGGCTACTGTGAGTGTCAAAAGCGCCGGAGTGGACAAACAGCCAAATATAGCATCCGTGGGCGCTTAGCCGCCCACGACTGAGAGCCAATAGCCGGACAGCGAGGGATGGTTGATCTAACATCATGCTTGTTCCCGTGTCATGTGAATAGATGATTATGTACCGAATACTCCGTTTGGCATTCCTTGGTGAGTGAGTCTTTATTTTGGCTGTTGTGACTCGGTGTGAATCGAATCACAGAAATCGACATTCGAGTGCAGAGAAAAATCCCGATGCGTACAATTTTTGATAATAGAAATATATGTAAACATATTGCAATATATCCCATCATTATTATAGATCATTCATTAAGTCCATCAAGGGTTGGAACGTGTTAAAGAAGTACTTGATGCTAATTCGAGTTGTGGTCGCCGGCGTGAAAAATACAAATCACGTGATATTCACCAAGTCCACGCAAAACGTGACCACACGTGACGGAGTCGCACCCTAACAACTTTAAACATACCTTGAATTCCTTGACAGAAAGACTCACGATTTATAATTAACGTCTTGTTCTATGATTATTAGTGATATATGACTATATGAGTATTCGGCTTTTCTGTGGTATATTTTCAACCTTTTCCTTAGGTTCGTGCTTCAACGTGTGTTTTTCAAGCCTTCCACGCAAAGACGATTCATAGAAAGCAATGCCCTGAACATGAAATTAAATTCCTCGATCTATACATATAACTAAGAAAGATTAACCAGCTTAATATGGTAGCGCAGTATGCTGTCAAATCCTTGTTGTGGTCCACGTCCACGTTCGCGCGACCTCTGAGCCTCCATGCCAGTTCTTTCACTTCCTTGATGTAGTGGGCTATTGAACGGAGGCCGATGCTGTGGGATATGGAAGCCCAATACCGATAGATCAGATGACGAGTAAGAGGTATGATGTCGTCGTCGTCGTCGTCGTCGTGTGAACCTTGTGTATTGATGACGAGCAAGTCGTATCGTTATAAACTTTCCAACATTGAATTGCATCGTGAGGCCGTTTGCTCAATACGGCGGCCTGGTATCACGTATTGGTCCTTTGGGGACGGAACCTAGCGGAAACTTCTGGCTCAGATCAGCTTTAACTTGAGACTATTTGCCAAGTAATCGTCGGGACGGTAACCGTAGCTTCATAATAAGCATTAATCCACTGCAGGATGACTGGTTGATCCCTGATGCTTCGCTCGATTCATTTGATCAGTCCCAGAAATAAAACCGTTGAGAAGAGAGACATGTGAGTATCTTCATCTCTGTCACATTTGGCTAGTCGCAACTTCCGATCGAAGACTCTGTTATGGTAGCACGTGCCCACCCCGTTTGTCTTCTCCATTGTTGTCGAATGTCGAAGCCTTGTCCCTCTTCTTATTTTCCCCTCTACCCATCTCAACCTTTTCTGATCCTCCTTTATTTCAGATCTCTTCCCCACGCATACACAGCAGCTTTGGTTTGTACATCACGTGTTTCATCTCTTTGAATGATCAAAGCCATTGTATCAAAGAACCTGTCTCGTCTCATGCTGCATACCACAGAGGCACGAGCCAACATTTGAAACCCCACACAGTAAGTTGTCACACATCCTCACGCGTTGGTTCATCACCCATGCCCATGGATCGCACCAAGATTAATTCTCAGGATACTGAAAGGCTGTGTGCCTTGATCATGCAATAGCAAAATCATTTGCTGTGAGTACATATATCTCATAGCTCTGTCGACTGATGCATGGTTGAGGAGACACGCACATGCACAATCTCTCACATGAGACCAAAGCTCACAGCCTTCAGTATCTTGATGACTGTTCTTGGCAAACCAATCCTTGCAAAAAGGAATTATCCATCTTGTATTTGGCTGATGTATCTTGCAGCGAGACATCTTTGTTGAAAGCCGAGGACAATCTTGGGATGAAGAGAGCCCTGCGCCGACCGAGGAGTACTTGGTAAGCTCTTCATGCATCCCCATTTACGAGCGTCAACTGACGCGTTAGAAGAATCATTGAGCAGTAAGAAACTGCTAGTCACACCTGTCAAGACATATGTAGGCTATTGCCTATCATCAAGTGAGTCTTGTGAAGCATGGTATCAGGTGCAGCTAATTCATAGTTAGTCTGAGTCCAACACACAAAGTCAACAGTTCATTATCATACCAAAACATACGAAATGGCCCCCATGGTCAGCAAGTCTGCTGATCGTGAAATTTCACCCCACCCTCCCCGACTTGCCCCAGGAGAGCAGCATCAGCATCCATGCGACGATGAAATCGAAACCCAGCAATACCCCGAGAACGCTCAGCTCGCAGCCATAGAGCAAACTGCACTTAAAGTCCGAGTTCCAGAGCTGCTTAACCCTCAGGCAAGCCAAGCTGAGACAGAGCTGCCCGATGCAAGCTTACCGGAAGATGAAGATATTGGATCGACTCGGCTCAACCTACACAAGTGGGCTGATGGACGGGCTGGGCTCAATCTGGGCGATGGAATCACTCTGGGAAATGGCCAAATGAGGTTGAACATTTATGACTGGCGGACCTCTGCTACGAAATTCATCGTGGAGAACAACCCCACGGGTAATCCCAAGTGCGATCTCGATGCAGTCATCACAGAATCCGATAACATACGTGTTGACTTTAAGGCCACCACTGATTACCCAGATGGCGTGATGGGGGTCTTGGGGGCGATTAAAGCAATCTTCACAGCTCCAGAGGAGATTGGCATGAGAAATATTGAGACTGGCTTCGCACCGGCCTATCGAGAGTCAAAGAACCCGAACAGAGACAGCTATTTCATCAAATGGACAACCCCGTGGGAAACATTTGGATGCCGAGTAAGCTGGATGAAGGCGGAAGAAGATTCACAGTCCATAAGGTTCAAGTTTGTGAATGGCAAGAATGCCGGACCTGAGGAACAGTTGATGGTCACTGTTGATGAGAATGACCGGTTTTACCAGCAAATCTCTGACAATGACCCTGTCAGTATAGACACTTCACCAATCATGGGACTTAACTGACATATCACAGAACACTTATGGCAAATGGATGGCGCTTCCGGTCCGGATTTGGCTGCGCACTCAGTGGCTGGTGGCAATAACTGGCGATGTAGACAACGGACTGTTTGGGAAGTTATCTGTCGGTGGCAATTACCCTTCCTCTATCAAAAAGAGGAACAAAGGCAGGAAGCAATCAAAGAAATTGCCAAAGAGAGCCCGGGAATCTTTCAAAGCTGAAGGAAACTCAGAGGGTGAAAAGTCAAATGCCTCGGTTGCGCCAAGTCCTGAGCCATTAGTGGTAGGGCAAGAAAATACGATGGAGACAATGGGAAGTCATGAAGTCAAGGAAGAGTCGACCCAGCAAGAGTTGACCAAGAGGGTTTCTACACTCAGAATTGATACCCAGAAGAGTAACAGAAGGTCAAAGGAAAAGGGTAGGGGCGAGTGCACACCTGATTTGTCTGGTTCGTCTGTTTCACCTTCCGACTCAGGAAAGAAGGATGCGGACGAGTTCACAGGTCGACCTGGTAACCAGCGTGAGTTACTTCCGGGAGTGCAGGACATCGCTCGACAGGATGTCGCGACTGAACAGCAACTTGCGGCAGTTGCTGATCAACAAACAGTCAATGCCTCCCGGTTCCCTAAACCCAGTGACTTGACTACCCCATTGTCTTCATCATTCGAGACAGCCCGAACCCACCTCTCCCCCAACACTCCCTTCCCCTCATCCGCGCTTTCATGTTACTTCACGCCTACAACCATTCCATGGAAGGAATACGCGGTTGATGGGGAAGATGGAGTGCATGCGGAAGAAAACGAGCCAGCAGAGATTTCGGATCGGCTGTCTCTTACTCCGCGGGGGGATGAGGTTGGGCTTCTGGGATCTGTCTCGAACAACAGGGACGAGGTGTGTTTTTCTGGTAGGTTGCTTACTCTATATCACTATTGATGCAGCTACTTACTATTATTTAGACCCTGAAGAGTACCTTGGCGGCCACAAGGCGCAGCAGCCAGTCTTGCGCCGAAGTGAGTCTTTCGATGTGGCCAGTCTAGGTATGAATCATATTCTCCATATATTCTGATTTGAACCCATGCTAATAAAAGATTACAGGGAAATTCAAGGGCCAGGAAACCGCATCCTCGTTCCCAACGGCCGACCATCCATTGTCCTCCCTTGCCTCTTCTAACTCGTCTACCACAGGCTCGGTCGGGGTTGAGTCAGATGAATCCAGCTCAGATGAAGCCGCCCAGCCTGACGACCAAACCCCAGCCGAGCCTAGCCGACGAGGTAAGAAGAGTGCATACAAGAGGAAGAGGCAGGAGAAACGGAGGCATAAGAGATTGATGAAGCGTCAGCAAGAGCACAGTGAGCAAGAGCACAGTGCTGACGTCTCCCGCCCCGTCTCCAATGCTTCTTCCAAGGGCGATGGACTGGAAGGTCGTTCTCCGTCTCCACCCGAGTCGTTTGAGGATGAAGACCCAACTCCCACAGCCGTGCAGTTCGGCAACATCGGGACCCCATCCCCTGAACCGCAGTTGGACTTGGGCAGGATCGCCATTCTTTGCGAGAAGCAAGGCTGCCAAGTCCACTGTGGTCTCGGGGATGGAGTCTCCGTTGTTTGCCCTAAGTGCGGACCGTTTTCGGAGGTCCGCTACTGCGGCAAGGACCACCTGTGGGAGGATGTCAAGGTGCATTGGCTGGTCTGCGGGACCCGACCAGTCTACCAGCAGCAGCCCTTGGCCGGGTCGATTCCATACGACGTTCTCGTGGGTCCACCAATGCTTCCCAGCCTTCACCAGTGGGACACCCCTGAGCGCCATCGTCAGGCGGTGTGGTTCAGTTCCGCCCGCGACCGAGGTGACTACTTCGTGTTCGCGGAGTGGGACGACCTGGTGAAGGCTGCGGACGCTCCAGGCAGTCACGTTGGGCTGCGATGTTCACCTCGAGTCGCACACATCGTGCGATTCGAGGACGCCAAAGAGAAGGACCGGTTCCGCCGGTGCCTTGCAGTTTGTCTCTTCTGTAAGTTTCATATTAGTTTCAGCTTCCTTGCACTTTGACTTTCAGTTTCATTACACCCTCAGCTTCCTCGCACTTTGATATCATATATCCCTCGCCACTGCCTATTTCTCAGATCATATGCTAACTCTTCTTTCCTTCCAGCGGCGGTTGAACATCCAGCCCTCGTGGACTATGTTTACCGGCTCGTCCGGGACTGGATGCGGGCTCACAACTTGTGGGCCAGTGACAAGGACATGGACAGCATGCTGCGCTACCAGATGGGACTCGAGATGGGTAGCACCCTCGATGAGAGCCGTCTTGGTTTGCGGCATGCTTGTGAGACGGAGTGGGTCGGGGCCAACCGACGCCACTGCGAGGATTTGACCTGCGCGAGCGAGCGTCGCCCCACGTTGCTCGGTTACCAGTGTATGGGGTTGGGCTTCCGGAGAGTGTGCGAATACCTCGAATCCAACTATTGGATTCTGAGGGCGCACCGAGCCACCCATCCTTCGGTGAGCGACGTGGTGGCTCGCACGTGTGGGGGAGGATTCTCGGAGGTCCTTTCAATGGACCGGCGGACCTTCCGCCGTGGCGAAGGTTGGGACGGGGCGGGAACGGGCCCCATGGAGCTGGAGATGCCGTGAAAACGGCCGGTCAGGGTAGGGAGCCGTCCCCTCCCTAGCCCTTTTCTTTGTACCGGGGTCCTGGACCTGGGGTGGCTGGTGTGGAGAGAGATATTATCAGTGTTCAGTCGGTGGATGCCCCCCAGGTCCAGGATGCCCATTTATGTATTACGTTTTCGGTGGCGGCGGGTTGGAGGGGGAGTTGATCGCCCCCTCCTTTGTTTCTATGTACATAGAAACAAAGACCGCTGGGCGGTTGTGACTTTGTCATACTGTGCCTGGTTCATTGTACTTGCTCTAAGTTACCCAGGGTAGATACACATGAGTAGATATGGATGCACTGGTAGATTAATCATGTATGAGAAGATGGATGTATGAAGAATGGGTCTTGGTGGCATGTATTTTGTATCTTTATATCCAATTTTCTATTGGAATCGTGACAGTTCTATGCGTATCTCATCACTTCTCACATATCAAAAGCCTGCAGCTCTTTGTTTACTGGGTGATATACTTCTTCAGCCCTCTCAAGCGCTCCTTGGCAGTCTCGAGAACATCATCGTTCTTGCAAACCGCAAAGCGGAGATAATCCTCAGCAATGTGGGCATTGGCATCAGTGTAGAATTCAGTGGGAGGGATAGCAGCCACGCCAACCTCCTGGATGAGGAACCAGCAGAGCTTGAAATCGCGAGGACGGCTAGCAACATGGGGTGGGAATGGATAGTCAGCTGGGAGCTTTACAGAGGCCATGTTGGCCAGCACAAAGTATCCACCCTCAGGATCAGAGTACTATAGATATAGTGGTTAGCAGAGTAATGGCAGAGTGGACTTGATAATGCTAGTTGTGGGGGGGGGGGGGGGGGGGACGTACCGGGATACCAAGCTCATCGAAGACCTCGCAGAATCGCTCAATTTTACCCTTCATGTCTGTTCGGCTCTCGTCCCAGAAGCCCTCTTTTTCTGCCTGCTCAAAAGCAACAGCAGCAGCTTCCTGGAGAGGAGACACACTGCTGTAACAGATACGGGTGTGGGCACCGGCCACATACTTGATCAAGTGTTCAGGGCCGATGAGATATCCAACACGCCAACCAGTGGCGTAGAAGGCCTTGCCGGCGGAGCCCACGGTCAAAGTGCGCTCGTACAGCTCAGGGGATAGGGTGGCGATTCTAGTGTAGGGAACGTAGAAGAGGCGATCGTAGACTTCATCAGACAAGATGATAAGGTTGTACTTCACACAGAGTTCGCCAATGCGCTCGAGCTCCTCGCGCGAGAAGACCTTGCCAACGGGGTTGTGCCTATGAACGCACAGTTAGTTGGAACCTTAATCGTTTCTCTAAATCAAGGCTGCTTACGGGGAGTTCAGGACCTGGTACAAGGATTAGCTTGAATATCCAGGAAAAATCCGGTGCCGCATGCTTACAATCATCTTGGTCTTCGGGTTCATAGCACGTTCGAGCTCCTCGAAGTCAACAGTCCATTCAGATGCAGGGGAAGTCCTGGTAGCACCATCCTTGGGCGGGTGGAGGGGAACATAGCGGATAGTACCGCCGGGCATCTCAATGTTGCTAATATATCTATCCCGAGTGAATTAGCCTCTCAATACTCTCGCAAAACCGGGCTACTTACTGGTCAAAGAAGGGCTCGAAGATAATGACTTCATCACCATCCTCGATGAAGCCCATAAAGGCACTGAGCATGCCTTTTATTGTCATCAGCGCCAAATGTCCATTTCTAGGTAACTTCCGATTTCTCACCTTCATTTGCGCCAGTTGTGATCGACACTTCGGTCTCGGGGTTCAGCTTCTTGCCAAATAAGGGTGAGTAAGCATCCGCGATAGCCTGTCTGAGGCGAGGGCGGCCCTATATTGTATGAGTACTTGTGTAACCGTGCGCAGATTCGTTGGCGTCCTCTACCTTTGTCGGAGAGTATTGGTTGCATTCCACTCGGTCTAGCGCATCCTTGGCAGCGTCAAGAGCAAACTTGGGAGGGTTATAACCACTAAACAGAAATATTACACGTCAATTGCTATTCCTTGAAGTGACTGGCCCAAATTTGACTCACAAGAACCCTTGACCCATGTTCACAATCGGCTGAACTGGCGAAGCTGCGGCAGCTTCGTTGACGATTGACCTTGAGACGCCATTTAGCATGTCTTTCTCAACTTGTTTTTCCAAACTGCATACCAAACATCCTGGCGCTGTCCTGCCACCCGCTTGGCGGGGCGAAATGGATCGGGTCGCGAAGCTGTTGCCGACATCGCTCTTGCACCGTAATCAAGGCGGGGTAATCTCGAAATGGCTGAGAAGAGGTTCTTGGACCTGCACTGTGATTGAGCAAGAATGTGCCTATAAGGGGAAATCATGGGCGAAGAGAATAAGAAGAGAGGGGATGGAGAAGTTGAATTTCCCCACGGATGGCGTGCTCCGCATTCGGCTCCTACATCCCGAGGTCTTGTTTTTATTTTCGGTCATTCGGAGGTTATATAGTGCATGTACATAGAAGTATCTATACATATCATATCTAAATGTAGTTAGTTAGCCAGTTAACTAGGCAGTTTGTTAGTTTTCAGGCACCAAGGTTGTTACTTACTAATTAACGCGTTGAACGCGTCGCACCCGCTGGTTGACATTATAATTTCTAAGTTTACCTCTTACAAGACTTTTTTTTTTTCAAGAGTAACCTGGATGACCATATCATTCTCCGGTCATCATGGTTTCCTGCCCAATATGCGAAAAATCTGTCTCCCAGTTGAAGATCAATGATCACATTGACTCAGACTGTCAGAGCTTCATCGAAGAACCGTCTTCCTCTCCAGCTGAACTGTCCCTCCAGAAGGGACCAGTCCCAAGCATGTTCCAAACTCCGTCCGCGCGCAAAGCTTCTACCCAGTCGAATGTTCCTAAAGAGTCCCCGTCGCGTCCCACAACGACCCCACGCTCTCTCAACGGCAAGCGATCAGTTATTGAGGAAGCCGAACCCACGCGGGAATGGGATAGGCCAAGGCAAGCAAATGGTGACTCCAAAGAGCCACAAGCAAAACGTTCAAAGATCAACGCGTTCCACAAAGCAGCACCTCTAGCGGAGCGCATGCGACCTAAAACCCTAGAAGAAGTCTGTGGCCAAGAACTTGTCGGACCAAACGGCATCCTACGCGGACTCATTGAACAAGACCGGGTACCGAGCATGATACTGTGGGGCAGCGCAGGAACAGGGAAAACAACAATCGCTCGAGTCATTTCGTCGCTGGTGGGCAGCAGATTCGTGGAAATCAACAGTACCAGTAGCGGCGTGGCAGAGTGCAAGAAGATATTTGCCGAAGCTCGTAGTGAGCTGGGACTTACGGGGAGGAAAACAATTATCTTCTGTGACGAGATTCACCGATTTTCCAAATCACAACAGGATGTCTTCTTGGGTCCGGTGGAGAGCGGCCAGGTCACGCTCATCGGTGCCACAACGGAAAACCCGTCGTTCAAAGTCCAAAATGCGCTGCTCTCACGTTGTCGGACATTTACTCTTGCAAAACTCACCGATGAGGACATCAGTGCGATACTTCATCGGGCTCTCCGTGTTGAAGGCCCGAGCTATTCACCCTCCGAATTGGTGGACGAAGAGCTGATTCAGTATCTCGCTAGATTCGCCGATGGAGATGCCCGCACTTCGCTGAATTTGTTGGAGCTAGCCATGGATCTGTCAAAAAGACCTGGAATGGACAAGGAGGACCTGAAAAGATCCCTGACCAAAACGCTCGTGTATGACCGTGCTGGAGATCAGCATTATGATACGATCTCCGCCTTTCACAAGTCCATCCGAGGGAGTGATCCAGATGCAGCACTCTACTACCTTGCTCGAATGATTCAATCGGGTGAAGACCCCTTGTATATCTCTCGACGGCTGATCGTTGTCGCTTCTGAAGACATCGGCCTGGCGGACAACACTATGCTGTCGCTTGCTATATCCACACATTCAGCCGTTGAGAAGATTGGACTCCCGGAAGCGCGAATAAATCTGGCACACGCTACTGTGGCGATGGCGCTATCGAAAAAGAGTACTCGCGCATACCGTGGCCTGAATAACGCCTTTGCCGCCTTAAACGAGCCCGGAATCGCGGGCTTGCCCATTCCTATTCATTTGAGGAATGCACCAACGAAGCTTATGAAAGAGCTGGGATATGGTGCAGAGTATAAGTACAATCCAAACTATGTCGACGGCAAGGTCCAGCAAGATTACTTACCAGAGGAACTCCTCGGTCGTACCTTCCTGGAGGACTTGGATCTGGGCACGCGAAGAGACTGTGATTTGAACAGTACCTCATATCAAAGAAATTGACAGGTTTCATGATTTGGTTACTTCTTTTCTACACACTACGTTCATGCCCATTCTACCTAAATAGGTAAGATGGAACTATGATATGACAATTTTCATACTTCCGCCTTGGAACCCCGGAAACCACGCGAGGTAAACCTTACCAACCTGCACACTATACCCGATATGGAATCGGCCTCATGGGCCTGGTCGTGCCTGCTGAACCTCGACCGACGCCGTTGTGGCTCCGCTATGAGGTTGAAGGTCCAGCCAGGGTTGAGTTAAGCTTTGGACTTGCTGTTGATGGTACTAGTCCGCTTTGAGTAACTTTAGAGGTGCTCAGGTGTATCTTCTAGTTTCACCTTTACTTGTCATTCTCTACTTCTCTACCCTTGCAAAGTATCGACAACTTGTTCAAGTACAGACATCGTTTTGCTGTCAGGTTCTACCTCGAGCCTGTCCTTTCGCTCTTGCTCTCTTTTTGCACGATCTTCCAGAGTCTCGATCTCTGCTATTCCTCAGCGTTTATCATCGAAACCATGATAGCACAAGCTGCTACGCGGCATCCGCCGTCTCCATTCTCTCCTCGTCGGAACCGCGGGCGCAAATATGCACCGTATACACCGCATACACCGCATACACCGGAGCCTGTCTATCCTGTGAGTTCGATCCATCTCTCATCTCGTCATCCTAAATCCCTATGGCTTTTGTATAAGACTTACACATCTCATGAATTATCGACACTGAATACTGACCATCCAGTTTACCATGTCTCCATTTGCATCAAACATGCCTTCCTTTTCCGATTATAATATCGAACATCCAATGTCACAGACGTGGCAATTGTCGTCAATGATACCAACGGCATATGAGACCCAGCCCATAGATCCAGAGATACTTCAATTGGTCAACGGAATCGAGAACGACCCGATGGACAACCAATCCCAGGAACTTGATGTTCCCGGTGGCCCAGTTTCTTTTGATTCAATGATAGCGATTCCCACAATTGAAGACCAACCACAAAGCTCCGTATCCCCAATATGCTCGAACCCTCGACCCCCGACATTGCCTTCCAGCGGCACTGATTCCTGGTCATGCACCTCAGGTGAACATGACCGTGCTCAAAGTGCATGCAGCAACGGTGAAACCCAGCCATTTATCGAGCCAGTACGCCCGCTCTCACCCACCCTAGAAGAGCTGTATCCCGATGGCTTCGTCCCATGGGATCCAACAGACCCTGCCAAGTCTGACAACATCCGCGAAAGAATCCCGCGTAACCAGGCCGAAATTCAACAACAGCGAGAAGATACCGCTGCACTTAAGAAAGCTGGCGGATCGTGCATGGCATGCTATCGAGCTAAGAAGAAGTGTGGAACAACTACACCATGTCCTCCATGCTCTTCTAAAGGGAATCGAATCTGCTTTAGAAGTTGGGGAGACCTGTGCCTGCTTGGGCCGCCTACGGGAAACTCTCTTATGATCCTTGGCTTCCCATCCCAAGAGGCGAAAGATAATCTGCACCGTATGAGTGAGGAGGTTTTCAAACGCACGAATGCATTCAGAGCGGTGGTCAATATCCGCGAAACATATGGCGGAGCCTGTACCGCATGGAATTGGACAGCAACGAAGTCTAGTATCACACTATCGAGTTGGGCAGAGTGCCCCATCGATGATTTTCTTGCTAGGATTACCAATGCGCTCCCCCTCATGGATCTGGTCAAATTGGAGGAGCAACACAAATCAAACACACTCGTTTGGAATGCACTCGGAATTGCAAATGTTTTTATGGCCATTCAAGGCTTGGCGCAAGCTCGAATCCGTACGTCCTGGTTTGAGATTACCACCGGACGACTCGTCTCGTTTTATATCTTGATTCTCTCTTTCCGGAAGCTCGCACAAATGTCTCAGGAGTTTTGCCCTTGTTTGTACGTGGCTCTATGTGGAAAGGACAAGCAGAACAACAAAAAAAGCCGGTCACGGAAAGAAAGCGAGATCGATCCCGCTTGGGTCGCCGCAGCATTATATTACCGAGTTGTATGTGGCTTGCAAGATCTTCAAAACAACCCAGTCGTTGCGAGAATATTCGGCTCCTCTAGCTATCATCTGAGTGGTGTTCGCGAAAAGCTCGAAGATATCCTGCGCAGTATGCCCCCCCGCCATGGGCCTACGGGTAAATCTTCCAGTAGAGTGATCCTTGAAGATGATGTACCAAAATTCCCGTCATCTTTAGACATCGATATGGCTTTCTGGCTGGGAGTACCGGATGACCCTGAGCAAACGCCGTCTGTTTCAAGCCGACAGGACAGTCCATTTTCCCCGCCAGCTTGCGAAATGCAAGTATTTTTGGCTGATCATTTCCCTCGACCTTGGCGTGTGGTGGATCACCTTGAGCAGCATCATGTTCATGACACGATCATCTCCGAGGAGCAGAATGCTTCTGATAATATGGCCTATATCGATCAAACTGAGATGTTGGACTCAAACATTTTGTTCAACTTCCTCGGCAATGATAACTATAATGCATTCGATCCAATGGCTGCGACCTTTGTTGACACACTCGATACAATGCCCCTCAACGGCAATTTCCCGCAATCCCTGTACAATTGTTGATGCATCACGCAAGATGAAGATTTGCTCACTATCCCTTTTTAATTATTATTATCATCCATGGGAGGAACATACGATCGTTTGGTTTGAGGAACGTTAGCTGGAGGAGTTGCTGATGGGATATGTCCAATTGCTTATGATTAGCACCAGGTTGTGCTGTGTCTAGAAGTTCGCTTATTTATCCTTCTAGCAATAAAATTCAATATTAAATGTCCAAAAAGTTATATTTTCGTTGATTGTTATATCTGTAACAGAAGCAAAACAAGGCGTTGTCATTCCGCCCGCGTCTGGCGCGTTTCCAGAATCCTCCCACCGCCAAACACCTCATCTCTCCACATTCTCATGGGCTGTGAGCCCCTCCGCTTGAATTAATGCTGAAGAACCTTTGACCATTCCAATTAAACCTGAACACGCCATTCACCATGGCCTCTGGCCAACCCTTCGCGTCGCGTTCCTACGCCGGCACGAAACTGCCAGAACGCTCCATCAACACGAACGCCATGCCGTTCAGCGCCTCATCATTCTCACGGCACCGCGGCCTAGGAAATGCCAATCAAGAATTCAACGGCACCGAAGGCCAAAAGCAGATGCAACAGTCTGCGCCCGCGCCAACAACAAACGCGCAGTCCCATGGCCCAGCGCAGGACGCGAATCCGCTGAGCAGACTCACCGAAGAGCAGAGGGAAGAGATCAACGAAGCTGTAAGGGATACCCAATCCCAATCCATCTATAACACTACAATTCTCCCCAATTACTATACTCCCCTACAATCCCTCTGTTCCCCTCTTGGGAAAAAGGAAAACGCAACACCAAACCACGCCCAAAAATCCCAAAACCCCAGCTAACACCACCCCTTCTAAAGTTCACATTATTCGATCTCGACCGTGACCGCCACCTGGATTACCACGAGCTCCGCGTTGCCTTCCGCGCTCTCGGCTTCACCCTCAGCAAACAAGAGCTAATCTCCCTGCTAACAACCTACGGCGTGCCGCGTCCACAAGTGCAGCAACAACAACAAGCCGCCGGCAACCAGCACGGTCAGACGCAACCGCAAGCATCAAACAAAGGCCCCGTCTCGAACCCACAGCACCCGTCCAACCTGCTCATGCCGCTCTCGTCATTCCAGGCTGTCACGGCGCTGAAGATCCTCGAGCGGGATCCCCGTGATGAGATCCTGCGCGCATTCGAGCTTTTCGATGAGGGCGCCAAGGGTTTCATTGATCTTGAGGATCTGAGACGTGTTGCCAGAGAGTTGGGGGAGACTGGGCTTGAGGAGGAGGAGCTTAGGGCTATGATTGAGGAGTTTGATCTTGAGGGTGTTGGTGGTGTTACTCGGGAGGCATTTGTTGGGATTTGTTGGCAATGAGTGCAGGAGGGATCTCTTAGTCGCCTTGCTGGGGCTTGACTGAGGATTGTTTGTTGTGCATGGGGGTTTTCCTTGGTGTTGGGATTTGAGTACTTTTTCTTGTCGTTGTTTTTACTCATGTGCTTGTTTTGGGAGTAAGTGTCTTCTTCTTTTTCTTCGTGTTTATCTTGGGTTAAAATCGCACTTCAAATGGATATTCATTCTATACGATATGTACGTCTACATGCCGAGGTTCGCATACTTGCAATGTGACAGTGCGTATCATTGATAGCCCAAAGGGCTCGAAGTATCTACTACACAAAGGATGCATACAAATTCAAGACGATAGCCACAAGAAAGGAAACCCAAAAATCCAGATCGCGGATGATATAATACTATAAGGACCGATATGTAATAGTAAACCACCCGCGATGACGCCAATGCCCCAATCCCCCAGACCGCAAATCCCAGAAGGAACGAATGCAAACAAGAAAGGTTCAGTAGAACCCATGTACTAGGATAAAACCAGAAGCAGAGGGGTGATCATGAGTATCGTGGCGGGGGACCAGGGGGAGGCACATTCTGGTAAGGCATATTCTGGTAACCGTCATTCCGGTATCCATGCCACTGATCCATAGGCTGGCGAGCACTAGGCTGGGGCCCATTGTAGCGGCGGTATGTACCAGGGGGAATAGCCTTGCGGGCCTTACGCAGCTGTGAACTGCGCTTGCAGCGACTGTAGATGCAGACGATGAGAGAGAGCAGGATCAGCGTACCGCCGCCAACGCAGACGCCAATAACTAGCTTCTCATGCTGTTTGATCCAGCCCAG
Source organism: Penicillium griseofulvum (assembly GCF_001561935.1). Taxonomy (NCBI): domain Eukaryota; kingdom Fungi; phylum Ascomycota; class Eurotiomycetes; order Eurotiales; family Aspergillaceae; genus Penicillium; species Penicillium griseofulvum. The sequence continues at coordinate 328,297 of NW_024467450.1, forward strand.
AGCCGAGGAACCCTTGCACTGGCCTGCGCTACAGCGACCACCGGCATCGCAGGGTGTACCGTCGAGGAAGTTCTGGTTCATGTTGTAGCACTCCGTGGTGCCGAATGTGTGGGGGAGTGAGGGTGCACCGCAGATGAGATCGCAGGATGGTCTATTTGTGTTTTCGCAGGCCCAGCTGTCGTTGGTGTTCAGCATGGAGCCTATCACTGTGCGACACTGGTAGTCACGGCTGGTGCATTGGCCGCTAGCACAGGTCAGTCCCTGGTCCTTCTGTCCGCAGCTTGCACCGTCGTCTTTGTATTTGTTTTCGGGACAGGAGCTTGAGGATCCGCTGCACGTCTCGGCGATGTCACATTCTCCGGTGCTGGCACGGCAGATGGTATTGGCGGAGGCGAACTGGCATTTGATGCAGCAGCTGTCGTTGGCGTCGTCGCAGACAGCACTGTCTTTGAATTTGCAGGTCTTTGGGTCACAGCATGAGTTGCCGCTGCAACTTTCTTCGTCGCCGCAGTCACACTCTTCGTCGCCTTCGACAATGCCGTTGCCGCATTGACTGCCGGTGATTGTGACGACTCCGCGATTGTCGGATAGACAAGAAGACTTGATGCTGTTTCTGCCAATGGCGGAGCAGATGTTACCGATGGTACAGTCGGAAAACTTAGTCATGGTGTTCTGAGCGTATGGGTTCATAATGTATTTGGCACCGGCATCGCAGGTCGATGAACTTAGCGGGCAGCATTGAGACGAGGCTTCTAACTTGTCCTTGCAGCCGGTCTCGTCGCAGTCGTGCACTGCTCCAAAGGTGTGACCAGTCTCGTGGGCAAACACCTGCCAGGAAGAGCCGGAATTGCGAACTACGACGTTGGCACCAGCCACAGAGTTAGCTCCGGATGTGACTAGTTCGGAGGAGCACAGACGGCCCATCCATGACACTCCAACTTCGGTGCCTGTAGGGCAGTTTGTCATCAGAGTCCAGTAGGCATTGTCATCTGAGTGAGTTGAGCGCCACTTGGAGAATTCATTCAAGCGCCAGGTGACGTTTCCGCCGTTGCAGTCCACATTCCAGGGCGTAGCAGTAGAGCCCGTGCTGGTGCAGCCTGTCTCGGAGATTGTAAGATTCCGCAAACCAATGGAGATATTGAAAGATTCCTCATAGAGATTTGAAGCCGTGTTGACCACGTTGATGATCCAGTCCTTGGCCGCTTCCCTAGGGGTAGAGTTGGTAGCCATGAATGATTCGGTGAATTCACAATCCGTTGCAATTCCGATCAAGGCGACTTTCTTCGTTTTAGGACATCCACTGGAATCGCCGATGGTCGTTTTCAGATTCACGCCGCCAGTGTTTCCTGCGACACCGCCAATATCTGATGACTGTCGCTTGCCCAATCCAAACATCGAGTTCAACGAAGCAACACCCCACTGACCATCTGCTTCGTCCATGTCATATGAGAAGATCGAACTGGATAGATCAGCATTGTACCCAAGTCGATCTGCACCGCACCCGTCGGAGCCTTCGGATAGAGAAAGCGACCGCTTCTTGAGCTCAGAATGCGTATAGCTAATCATGTCGGAGTCACGGTAGACTATCATGGATTCCCCATCTCTGGGTTCGACATCGGCATCGATCGGGCGCTTCTTGTCAAGATAGGTTGACTGTAACTCAATGTGGTGCTTGTCATCGTTGACACTGAAAGCACCCTCAAAGAGGGGCTCTAGACCATCCCTTTTGACGGTGATTCTTGCCCAACCCACAGGCGTCCATCTCCCCTTGCCAGATCCTACCAAGGCACGACCTTGGAAGACTTTATGTTCGTGTCGCTTGATCGGTTCCGCATGTGTGATTGTGCCATCGATACCAACGTATTGTACGTAAGCGTCATCGGCCAAGATATCATGATTTGGCTTGAGTTCTAGCTTTATGCGCTTGCCGTCTTGGTGTAAGGCGAAGGTGATATCGAAATCCGATAAGTGGTCTATTTGGTGTGAAGGAGTACGAATGATAGGATTGTCAACGGCTGTCACCCGTCGAATGGCCTCTGAGGCCTGTGATCGTGCTGAATATTGTTAGGCAGGGCTAGGCTGGGTAATAAGCAGGGCATATTTACCTTGTATTTGTTGAAAGAATGAAAATGCACCGATTAAGGGCAAGATATTAGAAAACCTCATCGCAATATCCGAATCTCAGGGTTCTTCCCCAGGTTCGGAGATAGAGTTTGTCCCTGAGTGGCAAAAAGGGGGTAATTTCTTGAAAGAGGGAAAATATTAAAAAGAGAGAATCAAAAGAGAAAAAGAACTAGAATTCAAACTAAAGAGTGAAAACGAAAGTGAGATCAGATAGAAATCCGGACTCAGCCGTAGTCTCTGGCCAAGTGATTAGGAATCCTGGAAAGACAAGGGGCTTGGCGGTTAGACTGAAACAGTTCCATTTTATACATTTTAAACGGTCATTTTTTGACTACTTCAAATTTCAGAAAGAACATAAGATACACTTTATATCTCGAATATTATATGTTCTATTAAACTCTACAATATTTACTCCATTCTTCGTCTTTTGTACTTTGTACAGCGTCTCATTTTAACGGACGCGTGGCTCCAAGCCACTAGATATTAAAAGAATCCCAATGCTTGGCATTTAAGGCTGCCGAATAATGGATCTTTTTATTATTATTTATTTTTCATGAAATATTTGATGTGCTAATTGAGCAAAATGTGGGATTGACACCCCACATATAGGGCAGATACTTCCCAAGGGTTCATCATCATCCCATCCATCATCCGACTGTGATATCTCAGGCACATCAGATGATTCCTGTACAGTCCAATCCTTGAGTACTGTCTCCTGCTGTCGAAACATTTTCTCAATATCACGTCCACTGTTTTTCTTCTGATCTCCCGCACTCTCCACCATATTGGTAACCGCAATGTTCAACAATCTAAGATTCCACCCCTTTTCGGGATGTAATTTGCGAAACATAGAGAAGACACTTTCCCGGACCAGCCGTTCAGCCAATGCATCAATATTCTCATCCAGGTTGAAAATAAAGGGTGGCAGGGGTGCCGAGCGAGAGATGCGATTGGAATTGTATGCACGTCCGGTACCAAAATCGGGAGGTCTTGACTGGGTCGATAATCGTAGCGTGCGAGGATGAGCACGCCATCTTCCTTGAGGAGCAGTGTCATCACTCATATCAAGCAGGTCGGTTCTTACACGGCGGATCAAACTTCGTGACAACACTACTAGCTCTCGTCGTACACCGTCGAGCGTATCTAAACGGCCATATGAATCCTCGATGCTGATCTGGGTAGGCACATCGCGACCCTCGAGCACCTCAGAATTATCTACACCATGGAGAATGTTCCACATGCGCATCCCGATCCCTTTCACTGAACCTGGCCCGCCAAGGATTCTGTCCAGTAGAGGTGGGCCCATACCAGGGAACTGGCGGATATCCTTGACTGTAATCTTCTCATCGACGCTCTCTTGCCCTGTCATGTGGGATTTCAATTTCTGGGCAATCCGTGAACCAATTCCAGGGATTTTTCGGATCTCGTGATCATCCAGGAACTGGAACACGTTGCTAGTACTATCTTCGGTCGTATATGGTGGCAGAAGAGTCGTCTGACCGTTGGGTTTGTGGACATTACCGACCAACTTTGCCAACAGTTTGGAGGTTGAGATTCCGCCCGTAGCCGTGAAGCCTACTTGATGCTCCAACTTACTCCGTATATGACCCTGTAAATGAGAGGCAACCAGCAACCTCATTTCCAACGAAGACGAAGCTTTCTGAGCCACGGAGGCTGTCTCCATTGCGGGGAAGGTCGATCCGTGGAAACGAGTGGCATCGTAAGAAAACCCAACGGTCGGGTCCTTCCGATCAAGATGAAAATACGAATTCGCCAAGTCATTTTGATTTAGCACTCCAGTGTTGTAATCAATCATTTCTGTGACGTCGAGAAAGAGCTCGTCAAAGCCTAGCTTTTCGACACGGTCTCCCCAGACAAGGGACCGAACTAGCAGATAAAGCTCTTTGGAGGCATCTCGGAACTTGGTCAAGTCTTCACCTAGAACTATTACCACATCGGGACAAATGCGTTTGGCATCTTTGATGAGCTGCAACTTATGTAGACCTCGCCGCCGGGCTTCGTAGTTGCAAGTTACCACGATCTGCTTTTGCTGAACTGCCAGGGGGAGTGACTTCAATTCAGGTCGCTCGGCCTCGAAAACTGAGGCATAGAAACAGTCATAATCCTGGATATGGTTAGTCAAAGCCTGGCAGTAGGCAAAAAGGAGAGTTACTAAGTGGAGGATTATTCGCCTGTCGTTCCGCAACAGTGCAGCCATGAGCCCTAAGCTAATACAGAGGTATCCATGCGATTTGATTGTCGGGTGCCTGGAGCTGAAAGCTCGTTGGAACAAACTCCTGAACCGAAGGCTTGGAACCTAAGTTTGGAACATGCTTGTGGCTGGTGTGTGGCGTCGGTGGCTCAAAAAATCAGGCTTACATATTTCTGCCTGTCCTTTCATATTATTGTATGGCTCTGATATGTCCCTTTTCGATGAGCATCTATAAACTACTTCAAAAGTGCTCAGTACTTTTCAGACTACTTCCGTAGATAATTCCCCGAACCCCTCTTTTTCAGAAATAAATGCCAGCTAAAAGGACAAGTCGTATTGGGTGGGGCCGATGTCACCTTTGACGGCGCTTGCGTCACGTGTACTATTTTAAATGTCTTTGATCTCCTAAGTACTCCGTATTGGAGTACATATAGTAGACAAAAGTAGATATAAACAAATAAGAAACGTTTCTGTTTCAGATCATTTAAAGCTACTTTGTAGGTAGCATAGAATTTTTCCAACCATTTTTAGGTCTTCGCCACCAAGTGCGTATAGATGTAGATCAGAGACCCACGGGCCTTGTTCTTTTTATAGGTTTTTCCTCTTCTTGATTCGATAGTTTAATTTCAGGATTTATATTAAAATTCAATACGGTGTAGAATATGATATATGTGATTAAATTAGAAAAAAAAAAGAGAGAAAAAATAGTTATGGTGGCGTCGATAGTTAAGTCTAGAAGGAAATCTCTGTTAGAGTAATCAGATTTGATATTAAGGAGGAGTTAAGTCAAAAAGTTTATCTACTGTGACATGCATCTTTCATCACATTCAAGCGCCAACCTCCTCTATTCTTAGACCCCCGCTATACCTCCCTCTTTTTTTTTGGTTTTCTTTGATCTTTGAAGATTCTGAATATTTTGACTCTTCTATTATTCTTCTGGTCTTCAATATGTCGTGTCTGTCACCAGATGCCTCGACCACAATAACCTCACGACCAAAACTCACCCTTCAAACCACCGCTCTCCCTCGCACATTCGGCTCTTCAACTACTGGCCTATCCTTTTCCTTCGCAGCGGCGCCTACTGCATCCCCCACTATTCGAAACACCTTCAAGAATGCCTACGAGGTCACATCCCCATCATCCGCAACCTCCCCCTCCAAATCTACCCGCTACAGCAAACCGTCCTCCCCCTACCTCCTACATCCGAACAATAATATCTTCAGCCGAAGCCCCTACCAACTCCCCATCGGAGTGCGCAGCATTCTACGCAACTCCCCACTAGAATCCGCAGCACGCCGACAATCAGGCTCCATATCAGCGGGAGGAAATGGCCCCAACGGCGCAGCCTCCCGCCGCGTCTTCTTCCCAGCAAAGAAACAAGTCAGCTATCGGTACCCACTTGAAGAAGTAATCCGAACAGAACGCTACACCGCGCAACACATCGACCTCGTAACGGAGGAGGCAGTGCAAAACGAGGCAGACACCCAAACCCCACCTGAGACATGCCCCGCCCCCAAGCCTGAGGGCGAAAAAGAGGACACCGATTCCAGCCCGTCAACATCGGAGACAAGTCCCTCCGGCGATGATACCAGTGCCGATGAATCAGTGCGCGGGTCTTCACTATCAAAGACGGAGCGCAAGAAGCGCCGCACAATGCGGATAGAGCGCCAGGTCCGGGCGGTGGCGTTGCTAGATGGCTTCGAGGCCGATGGCTCGTCTACGCCGCAGACACCTCGGCACGGTCGTGCCAAGCGCCGCAGGGAATGGAAATGGACTCTGGGGCCTGTCGATAAGGCCTCGAACCCTGGCTCCGAGAATGTCTCATTGTTGCACTCGGCTCAGATTACCTTTGAGTCAGACTCTCTTCGGGTATCCACTGACCTTGCATCCGATCAATAATTATGCAATGTTCATTCATGGTTTCATGGTTGATGTCTTTCTTTTCCCTGTTTTTTTTTTCTTTCTTTCTTTCTTTCTTTCTTTCTTTCTTTCTTTCTTTCTCGTCGCTTCTTTTTTCCCTGCATAATAATGGCCATGCATATATTGTTTACTCACGAATCATGTTGTATAGAGGCGCTGTTTGGGTTTATTCGGTGGCTTTGGGCGTATCTGTGCCACTTCTTTTTTATGGCTGTTTTAGCATATCTTCTTCTATGCATTATATCCTTTCGATGTATATGTACCTTTTTCCAATCTTATAAGGCACCGCGAAAGAAACTAGCGAGTGACCGGCAAAGTTCACGAATCCAACCAATCCTTGTATCTCCCAACTTTATAACCGTTTCTTCTTGTTTACGATACAAGCGGATCGTCTGCGTAATGCGAAAAATATTGCCGGAAGTTTCCAGACTACGGCTCTGTTCATAGGGCCAATATCCCAATTCAACCTCGTTCAAATTCGAATAATATTGATAGCAACACCACCGGCTATGGAAGGTATAGTTTCCCATAATCATCATGACCCCGGAACAGACGAGATATTGTTGAAGTCATCCTTCTTCCCCTAACACTTTCTATTGCCTTTATGCCCATCGTGTTCGAGAATAAACGAATTATATGTGGAACGACAGCAAGCCTACCAACGAGGTCAACACCGGTGGTAGAGGAGTTGTAATCCAAAGATATCAAGATTAGCTTGAGGATTGAGAAAATTTAGTGGATGTGCCTTTCATATAGGCTTTGCATACAGAGGTAGGGTGTCAATAACTCATGGGTTTAAACAGTAAATAATGAGTGTTCACATTTTATACAGTCAATTCAATGCAAATGATATACAAAACGCCCGAAACAAATAGAAAACATTCATACATCGTTAAGTCTCCGTCTCGACATCTGGCTCGCGACCAGTGAGGCCACCCGCTCCAACCTTCTTCTTCATCTTAAGCAGTGCATACTTAGCCTCGTCTTTGGCAAAAGCAGCATTCCGCGCAGGCCGCCATTGCATGAGACCACGCTGCTGCCGCTGCTCACTGTGTTTATTCGCCCTGTTTATCTGGCTGGTACTCATATTGGCTTGTGACGTAGACGGCCCACCAGTGCTGCCACTGATTGTCGAGGGTCCATTAGACAGGGGTTCGAGTTCGTCATCTGATTCCGAGGTTTCCTCGTGATGATCACCACTTTGGAAACTGGATCGATGAGAAGCGTGATCCTTGAGTGGGGGAGGGGTGTAGGGGTCATGGGGAGGATGGTCCCGGCCAGGCTCAGCGACCTTGTTTCCGATGGAATCAGTGTAGGCACGCGGGTCATGACCAAACGCACCACTCCAGTCTTGACCGTCGTGGTCAATCCATCTGTGACGCTCAGCGGGTGAGGCTTGCTTCAACACGTCACGTCCGTCGATCAAAGACTGCTCGTGCATTTCCTGCACTTCTGAAGGAACTTCAATTTGCACGGTGCGAGAACGGACACCTTGTGACAGACACGCTTCCCAGGTCTCGAAGGTCTCGCGGGAGTCGTTGTCAACCACGAAACGCTCGTGCGATTCGTCAATGCCCGGCGAGAAGTTGCATCGGAATTGTAGACGTCCCACCTCGGTCAAGTCCTCGAGTCCGGGTACTTGCTTTGCCTTCCAGTTCTCCTCCGTAACATAATTTTGTGTCAAGCGGGCACCCATCTTTGTCGTCCAGATAGGAAGGTCGATGTCTGTTTCCTCGTTATCGACAAGATGTTGGAGCCACAAAACAGCGTATGCTACTGCGTTTCGCTTGCCCTGGTTATGGAACTCGAACACAATCGGGGAGCGATATCGGTGCTTCACAGGCATGCGCAGTGAGTCGCGGAAAGTCTCGTCAGAGGTATCGAATACCGCATCACTGTCATGCATGTGACATTTGTGCCGGGTGATCTTGCCAACACTGCCACCGGTGCGCATCTTGATCTTAGTGTGTCGGCCATACCCCTTTGCGGTGATAGATTGCCCGACAAATTCAAAGGTACCAACATCCCAGCCAAGCATGGGAGGTGGCAACTTGGTCTCCACGTGGCGGAACAAAAGAGAAATACGGATGCGTCCAAACCCAATACCACCGTCGAGGGGATACCAGCGGGTCACCTGTGAACTAGTCTGAAGTATGTCGGACAACTTGAGGGGAACCACACCAAGGATGGGATCATGCTCGCGATAGCGCTGGTCTCGGACCGTGATGGTCACAACAGCTGAGCGCCAGTCACGAACAAAGCGCTCAGTTCCTGCGTTGAAGATAGGTTTGGAGCTCACAGCCTTTGCACGAGTGCGGTATATCTGAACCGAGCTGTTAGTTTCTAGGAATTGGTGTGGAGGGGTATGTATCTACAGATACGTACCAGCTGATCGTTCAACATAACCTTGCAGTAACTTGTTGGGAGATCTTCACCCTCCTCTTCTGTGTTCTCACCATATGGCTTCGCCGGCTCATACTCCTTGCCCTTGCGGTTCCCATCACTACCCTTAATGTTGGCAAGCTGAAGGTTGACGATCTGGTGCACAACAATGTGCACGATACCGCTAGGCCAGATTGGATCAGGTGGCGTGTGCATAACGGCATCTTCTTCCTCGCTGTTGATAGCTCCCTTTTCGTCTTCGAAAGTCGGATTGCCTTTGAGATTTTCAGGAAGGTCTTTCTTCTTGCCATCAGTGCGTAGCTCAGGGCGGAGTTTTGGTTTCCCGAAGTATCCAACTTCCCAATGTAGCTGACCGGGCATTTCAGTGCCCTCATCCATACCCTGAAGTTTTGACACCTGGGGGTACATCTGACTGGGATGCTGAAGCATCTCACGGATAGGTAGCTCGACCTTGCCAACAATATCATCCGCGGTGTTGCGGTCAGAGTCCCAGAGCTCGATGCTCAAGTTTTCATCGGCCTTGATCAATTCCGGTGTCACGAGAAGGGCAGCAGTCTCTTCCCAAATTGGGTTGAGGTCATCTGTAATCACACGGGTACAATACATGGGCTTGCCATACTTTGAGAAGGACAAATTGATGTATGGATCACTGCCACCACCCTCACTGCCACGAGTATCCTGTTTACTCAAGCCGACAGCGCGGTGAATACGAATCCACATCACACCCAGAGCCAAAGTATCTTTGTGGATGTCATCTCCTGTCAACATCATGCCAAGATCCATAGTCATTGACTTGGGAGCTGCAAGCATGCCACATGCGGTACTAATAGCAGAGTTGACAAAGTTGGAGATCAAGGGTAAGTTTAGAACATTGACTCCAGTCCGGAACATCGGCATGCAGCCAGCCCTGACATGGGGAATGCCGACCAAAGTGAAAGTCACGTCCTTCATGAACGGTGCCTCGGGCATCATTTGGAAGCGCATACGGACAGTTCCGACGAGCTCAATCAGCTCCACGAACACGGGGAATGGCACACCAAACAAGCCTCGAATTCCCAGATAGAAAACCAGTTGCATGTGCATATTGCGTGCCTTTGCTGAGGCAGACTGCCCAGTTGGCTTTGCGTGATAGGCAAAGGAGGCTTCCATGTTGTAATAACTCGCACCTTCCTCAGCAGCAGCAGCTTCCTGTGGATCCTTATTCTTTCTATTTTCTTCATGAATGTTTTCCTTCAAATCCTGTACATGATCGTCGGGAAGAGCCCGCATACTCAGTATTCGGAGTGGGTTGTCGCCCTGGTCGATTTCTGCGATTCGAACATTCTCTACAACTTTGGGTGCAGAGACTTGCATGATGTCTTCGATTGTGTCGGCGATAGGTGTCAGCATCTCTGGGTTAACTAGTCCCCATATCACACCAAGGAAACTGTTCATCCACTCGACAGATTCAGGAAGGAGATTGGCGGTGGCCTGTTGATCTGTCAGTACTCCAACCCATGATGCAATAATAGAAACTTACCATCTTCCCACGAAGCTGCTCACTGCTCCACTCCATTGCTCGACCACTGCGAATGACTTCCTGCATCCATAACCACACACCACTTGTGATGCATGCAGCCAATGGAATAAGGCCCCAGAGAGATCCTCCGAACATTCGCCCCAGTACAATTATAGCAACAGGTATCCCAATGCAAAGGCCCGTCGCACGCTTTTCCAATGAATCAAACATGGGCTGATATGAGACAGTCGGCGTGGGGTGGAACAAAACATTAGTCTTCTCTCCTCGAATGGGAACATCAGAGGTTGTGCCTTCGGCAATGGGATCGGGGGGTGCAGTGATGTCTTGTTTCTCTTTATACTCTGCAAGATCTTGGTCGGCCCTTGTTTGAACGTCCTGATATACACGTCAGCGGTGTGCCCCGATGAACGATATTCTATAGAGAACTCACCGTGGGTTTACCAAGATTTGCATTTGGAACTGTCAACTGCGAATGGATTAGACTCCGTTCATACTTCGTTCAAAATGACCCCACATACCATTGGATTCGTTACAGTTTCCATCGATGTCTCGTCTAGATCTTCAACACCGATTTCCTTGCCTGTGGTTGGGTCTGTCACGGTACGCATCTTAGATTGGGAGAATCTGCGTGGCTTATGGGCGACAGCATCTCCATCTTTTTGATCCTTTTGATCTGCTTGCTCTGGTTGTTTCCCAGAGGCCCGTTGTGCTTTTTCACGTGCAGCCCTCTCTTTCTTGGCTCTAGTTTCTTCGTCTATCTTGCGATCACGTTCCTTTTTCTCGGCATCGATATGTTCCATAAAGTGATGAATAGTTGGAATTGGATTGGCACCACTCCAATGCTCCCCAACCCGATGGCTCTGGGGAGCCTTAGATTGCTGGCCTGTAGCCATCTTGGAGGTGAAATGAAATGAGTCAGTTTCGGTTTTGTTAATTTCACTGTACAAGAAGACCTGGGAATAAAAAAGAGAAAGCTGGAAAGAAGGGAAAACACGATCTCGTGATCGACATGGAAGCTTCCCCAGAGCTACGTCATCGACCAGGAAATGCCCAGATAGGCTATGACGATATTACCTGGAAATATAGAGAAGATCATTCGATCCATTAACTACATACATTAGCTATACGTATACTATGGAGTACTTTGTACCTATTTACATGCCCTTTACCCCACATTTGATGTCAATGGCCCTGGTCTCTTGTCTTGGCGTTGGGATCTCAGGTCAGAGTTGGCAAAAGCTGTTATAACATCGAGACAAAAATTTGAAATTCAAATGTTAGATTTGCACTTGCCATACATGAATTCCAGCTGAATTGGTGCGATGCTATATATTGTAGTGGGCAACCATGTCCTCACTACGCCTGTCCTCTCTTCAGCGGACCTGGCAGTTTATTATGTAAGTGTTGATGTATGCCCAGGTCAGGTGCCCAGTACAAGTAGCAGATAGATATTGAGAACACACAATCCTACACCTCTCTAGATCTACTTGGATGAAGGTCTGAGTTCACTTTGTATGTTTTGGGACGTTGAATTACGCCCGAAGAGCATAACCTAGATTATTCCCCTCTTCAATATATAAGATGATGTCATCCTAATGAGTAAGCCAATAGTTTTACACCTGCCCAGGTGAACATGCCATTTTTCTTACTGTTTTGGTAATCATGTATGTATAAAGACAAGAAGGGAAGAACTGTTAAGAGGCTGAGAGTTGGAGACGGGCGCTATTCCGTAATTGTGCCAAGCGCACAATGCAACTCTGGGTAGTTGTCTTGGCAAGGTCTTTTTTAGACTCATAACGGTGTCGACTTGAAATTAAGAACTAAAAGGCAGTTTATGGGGGTTCAAAAACAGAGAAGACGTAAAGAACTGCCTATAGGTATGTATTTATGTATTCAAGGTACCCGTAGACCAAGTCCTCAACAATCCTAAATTCATGTCGCCTACAATATCCCGAGGTCAACTCCTAATTGCGTCAGGTCCCATTTTGACTTGGAATCAAATTTTGATTGGGTGAATGAGATCTGACTTATGGCAACCTTGGAATAAACCGTCCTCGGGTAGAAGTGGATACTTTTTTTTCTCCCTTCACGGTACTCCGTACAACTACTCCGTATACTCCGTATTGGGTTCTTTGACTCCAATATATAGAGCTTACAAAAAGAGATGATTAAACTCGGAGCTTGCTACCTTTCCTAGAAGAGCACGGCTATGACTACTTTAACCGGTTAGTGTACATTTGAATTGAAAAGTGGCACATGTCCATGTCATGACACTGTATATCAAATATCATAATATATCAAAAAAAATCGGGAGATGTGTATCACTAAATTCATAAATACCAAAAAAAGCCATGTGAAATCTATTTTAAATCTATTTAATTTTTATAGTTGGCATTAGAACCATATATGAAGTATAAATATGAGGCTCAAGATATATTAGACTCTTGAATTCTCTATGTATGATCCCAGTATCTGTTTCAGTCCCATCTTGGAAGGTGGGCATACCATCAGCATGTTTATGTCTCTTTTACTAAATCTAGCCAGTGGGCCGGGACCTCTTTTTTCACTCGGCACACCAACCAATAGTCCCAAATGATATTGAACCGGCATAGTTAGCCTACCAATCAGAGGCTCCATTTCTCTTGTCAAAATAGTCCCTGTTACAAGCTATACTCCGGTCATCAATTCCAGAGATATTTCTCTGAGGGGATTTTCTTCCCCCCTCTCTCACAAACGTACTATCTGGTTTGTGCGTCTCTTTTATACCCTCGCTTATAACTCAGCACTAACGATGAATAGCGGGCTGCGAAGTCGCAATGAGCGGAAGGCCACCTCTCCATCACTCTTCGCAGTCTGAAACCCATCCATCTGTCCCTCAAGATGATCAAGACCCCTTTACCTACGACAGAGTTACAGAGAGTGGAGAAGTCTCACCTGTCACCCGATCCGACTCGACGGCCTTCAGCACATACTATCCCTGGAGCACATCCCGAGTCATAGGGGGCCAACCTATGAACGCCAAAGTGGCCATTCCCCGACTTGAGCTTCCACTCGTAAGCAGTAATGGTCGAGTTACTCGAGCATGCCACAACTGTCGCAAACAGAAGAACAAGTGTTCTGGTCATCGACCTTCTTGCCTCCGGTGCGAGGAGGCCAATGTTCTTTGCGTCTACGTCGATGGGAAACGAGAGAGAAATGCTAGGTCTGTGATTTTCCTAGATATCATCACCCCCAAAATATTTACCCCTATAATATAGACAACTTACAGCCTTAACGAGCCAACTCCAACTCTACGAATCTCTCGTGCGCGATATTTATCCCAAACTCGACGTCGAGCTGGCCAAATTCGTTGACCAAGCTCTCGGAAAAGTCAGTAAAAAGACTCCATGACCCCGTCGACCAAAACCAGACATCTTGATCAGTCTAACGATCAACAGATAGCTAGTCTTCCCCCGTCATCGCCGACCGTCGCCAAAATACCAGATGAACCAGACCCGTCAACCCCAACACTTTCCTACGTGGATCATACGCTGGAGGACTTTAATAGAGACATTTCCCTACAAGCGATTGGCTTTATAGGAGAGCATTCGGCAACCGCATGGCTATACAGACTTAGGTGCTTGATCGGGAAGACAAGTTCCAACTCGGACGGCCAATTCGAGGAACCAGCCCGTCCGTCAATTGCTTCCTGTACATTCTTTATGGACGATGCCGGAATCCTGCCGACAAACGACACAGATGTCTTCGCCTATCCGCCACAAGCAGTCGCCGATGAACTTGTGGACAGATACTTCCAAGTTGCGCACGCCTCTTTTCCCGTCGTCGGTAAAGAAATTTTTCTAAGCCAGTGTCGGTCATTCTATTCGAACTCAACAAAACACCCTGGAAGCAAGTGGATGGCGTTATTAAATATGGTGTTTGCAATCGCTGGAAGACATTCTGAGCTTTCGAGAGACCAACCTCAACTAGATTACAATACCCACTCGGTGTACTTTTCCCGTGCCAGGCGATTAAGCATGGGAAACGGTGCGCTGTTGGATCACCCCAACCTGCAGCAGACACAGATAGAGGGATTAATATCACTTTATTTGCTTTCCATCGGACAGGTCAATAGGTAGGTCGAATACCGCGAGCCTTTAGTTAACCACTGATTTGGGTGTAGGGCATGGAGAACATGTGGTATTGCAATTCAGTCCGCGATTGTGATGGGAATCCACCTTCGTACTGAAAGTCCCAGCATCACCCACGTGTCCAAGGAAACCAGATATCGGCTATGGTGGGCACTGTACATGCTGGACATCCTGCTCTCTGTGATGACTGGACGCATGCCGAGAATTCAACCGGAACACTGCACAACCCCTTTGCCAGTGCCTTACAAGGAGGAGGAGTTCTGGGACGAGCATGTAAGGAGGCTTATTTTGGACAATCAATCCAGAGCCCGCCTCATGGATTCTCTACTCTCCTTTGATCCGACTGAAGTGAATGACCCTTTAGCCCATTCACCTTCTCCGCAGTCCACGTCTCAACGGGAATCATTCAGCCAGCAACCCCAGGCTAACGTCTCACTATACTTACTTTATTCCATTGACTTGGCAGTCATGATGAGACAAGCAATTGAAATTTTGTATTCTCCCGAAGCGGTACGAAAATCGCGCAATGACATTGAATTGGCCATGACATCGCTCAATAGCGCCGCCGACAATTGGTTTGCTCGGCTTCCTGAAACTTATCGTTTCATCGAAACCAGAGTTGACCGATCCTTTGTACGTCAGCGGACGAGTTTGGCTTTTCAATACTATTCGACCAAACTTGTCATTTCACAACCCGCTCTTCGTTCTTATCTCAGCGGTGAAGAATTTACCACTGATCTTCATACCCCAATGGCAATCGTTTGCCTCAAAGCAGCAGGCCAAATGCTTGATCTATTGCCCAATGAACCAAACATTACCTGGCTCTTGGGCTGCTCACCTTGGTGGTGTTCTCTCCACTACCTCACGCAGAGCACCGTAGTTCTCATAACGCAGTTGCTCGCCCAGAATCAAATGGGGACTAGCGAAAGAAATGAGTTAGTCGGAAGAGTCCAAAGGGCTCTGCGATGGTTGAGGGAGTGTTCCACCAGAGATCCATCTTGCAAACGAGCTTGGAGAAATTTCACAGAGCTCTTGTCATCCCAAGGATTGGAGATTTTAAAATAAGATCTCTGGGCCACACCCAGGATCCCTCTGCATCATTTTCATTTGTTTCCCTCACGTATAAACGAGTATTCTTGATTTCCTTTGCGATTACCCGTATTATGCCTACACACACACACACCCACACACACACACATACACACACATACACACACATACACACACATACACACACATATATATATGAGAGTTAAAACTAGCAAGCTAAAGTGCATTGTCTTTTAGGATAATATGCGCAACATGAAACAAACCCTATTTGCGGTAAACCAGCCATAAAAGAAATGTCCCTGATTGCATTCGAGGCCATGCTTGGCAATGATCCTGGGGAACCGAGGCTGCAATGAATATTTTAATTTGAATATCCATAAGAAATAAACAGCTCCAATAAGCGATTGGTTTCAAGAGCCCATAGATAGGGTAGATTGCCACCTGTTTGTATCCGGGGGACCCCGGGGCCCCGGGCGTTCCAAAATGAAGGCCCATATAATGAATGACGTCAACATTCTTAACTGAAAGGGCTATATAGTGACAGGTTGATGGCATATTGAGACCCTAAGTCTTTGACTTCTCTCACTCAGCTCGTACAAATTATACATGATGGCCCCAAAATATATTGTAAATCTTCTCCTTTTCTACCATGAACTCTACTAACAAACATAGATAACCTTTCAAGACTCCGTTCCAACTGAGCAGATCAATGCCTACATGCAACAGATTCACGAAGATGGCGGTTCCGTCACAAACAGATTTCCGGATATGATAGCGAGAGGCTTTTCGTATGTGTCTTCTCCACATAACTTCCACAGGACTTCTTACTAAACTACGTAGAGCGTATATAACTGAATCGGTCCTCAATAGGATCCAGTCTGACTCTGTGGTTGAATATCTGTCACCCGATACTTCCTGAAGCTACGCCCATCCCCCCTTCTATACCTGTACAGCTTAGCATTATTTTCCTTCTCCGTCTATCTCACGCATAATGACATTTTTTATAGCCAATTGATCAATCTGCTTACGTGCTTGCTGTCTTTTAATTTTATAATATCGTACATCAAATGTGTTAATTGAACATATTATAAGCAAGGAGTGACGTTAATATGCCATGCTATTGACTTATGATCTGGGACCCACGCGGTTGATCATTCAAGGTAGATCAATATGCCGCATCTGGCTAGCTTGGAGAGGAGGACAGTAATTATTCTCGTTACTGAAGATTTCCCCGAAACCCAAGACACACTCACCATGAATCTCCAATTTGTGTGTGTGACATACGCGTCCCAAAAAGCAAAATTCCACTCATCAACCACATTAATATGCGTCTCATGCAGGCTGGGGTCGTAATACACCATACTGCTAGACAACAGTACCGTATACATGCGAAAATTGTATATTTTATCATAAGCTCAGTCATATGTTGTCAGAATATGCAGAGTCCCGGATTATGCATGATAACATGATACATCATAGCGCCATTGTTAACTGGCCTGAATATGCAGCCCAGTATAGAATACATACCCGTGCAATCTCTGCTAATTACAATTTCAAGGTTCCTCACTAGCATTCGTCAGCGTACCCTAAGTAGACGCCCTGGGTTCAAGTCATTGCTAAATAAGCCAATCACGCTTAGAGCGGATAGGTAATATTATCCCCGCCTTATACAAACCTTGCTTCTGATTTTTTGGAATGAATATATGCTATTAGATCCTGGCCTTAGCCGGAAATGGAATCCTTGTACACAGCCGGGACGAGGAAACTGGCGTACGTAAGAATCAGTGAAGGCACCTACTATGTAGGATGTTACAAAAGGCTGCGGACGTATGTACTGAGGAATGAGAACATGCATAGGTATTTGAAAGAAGGAAAAGGACAAAAAATGAAGGGGGGGGGGGGGTTGATACTCGTAGGTGGAGACCACGCACCTTCCTAATCCATGGACATACCTATGGAATTACGCAACTTCGATGGTTGATGCTGTATAGAATGAATAGGTGTGTCACGAATGCGACTTCCGTCTGCCACTGCCATCACATAGTCGTCCACATAAGTCTTTTCTCTCTAAGGTTTCCTTCCCCTCATACTGCGAATAATGCATCAATAAGTGTTTGAGACACAACCGTTCATGGTACCAAAACAATGGCATTGAGAACAACCCAAGTAAAGAAGCGTTGCTGGTCATAACAAGATATTTATCAAAAGGGCCATCCAGGATACGTCAAATAATGCTTCATATATAACAAAGTGAGACTTGGAAACATCAAAATGAAGACAAAGAACACAAGGCACGCATTTAGCGCAAAACTATGCATGCACGCCAGTCATAAGCCCACATCCATACCCCAACTATCCCAATCAACATCATAATCAGCCAAAAATGGAGGCTGAAATGTGAACTCGGAGTTGAAAGCCCAAAACTCGGTGTTCGGATCAAAGTATAAGTTATTATCTGTCCATTGGGCTGTTTCCGCAACCTGCTCAATTGCATAACCGGGGTCTGGGATCGTGCCCACCCATGAAGATGATGGGTAGAACTGCCCAGGAGTGGTGTTGGGCAAAGTTGGCGGGGGTGTAGCACATGCAGCAAAGCCTTTGGATGATTGATCAGCGAAGGCACGACGTTCGAGGTATATTGTACCGAAATAGGGAATATCAAGCTTGATGCGACTAAGCCTTCCATTCTCGTATTGGTGTCCTTCTGGCGCGTCAAGTTGCGGTAGTTCGGCACCAATCCCTATCGCATTGATAATCTTCAAGACGCGCAACGCTCGAGTTGCGATCTTGTCTGGAGGAACGGTCTTTGATAGTTGCTCTAGAATAGTCATAACTCGGTCGATAGCGAGGTAATCTTCGTTGGTAAAGTCTTGTGGGCCAAATGGCCCAAGTCTATTCACAATGATTGTCATTGCCGTGGTAAAGGCTTGGAAATCAAGAACCTTGGAGTCAAACCCTTTTTCAGTGGTGCGCCGGATATTGACATAGCAATTGATGATATGGCGAGAGGCTTGAAGACAGGTTTTCCGATTGTATTCAAAAGAGTTGTCATTACCAGACGCTAGTAGGAGAGGTAGATGTAGCCACGCCGTGATTTGGTAGTACCATAGTCGATAGTGAAGCTGCATGAAACAATTGGCCCGCTCCATACATTTGCCTGGCGGAAGATTGTCGGGTGACGCCAAAGGAGGGACCGTGAACGCTTGAAGTTCCGCATCGATGACATGGGTCATTTTCAGCATGGCTGGATTGACTTCTGTGAAGATCTGATTACGGTCAATGATTGATCCAGCTATCCGAGCAAGCGGGTTCAAAACGGATGCATTGCGAACAGGCACATCCTGAGTGTCGCTTTGGTTGGATTGATATAAATCTATTGCCATATTGGATACAGCTCCATGTACCCCAAGGATCAGTGAAAAGTGCCTGTCGACCATCATGATTTGTCTCCAGATTAAGGTGGCTCGACGTTGAAAATCGGCGCTTTTATTGGTAGCTGGTTCATCACGGTGAAACCCGATTATCTGGGCGATATCTGCCGCCCGACGACAGGAAAGCCATGCACTTCGTAGTTTTCCGTCATTGCTAAAGATTAATCCTTGCAGAACCAAGCACTCGAGTCCCTCAATACAGCTGACGATAGAGTCATCAGAGCAGACCAACGTCGAAACACGGCTCATGCATTCGTCAATCAAGACCCCAGGTAGGCAGGAAAGCCCAAGGGAGGGTAAATCAAACTCGGATGGGAGTTGCTGGAGACACAACGCAATCCACAGAATGGCCTTAGCAACTACAGCCGGGTGGCTGGTTCGAAGGATTTCCACCGAGGATGAAAGCAACGATTTATCCTGGTCTTCGAATAACTGCACGCGCATAAGCCACCAGCTACTGCTAGCCTCGGATATAATTTTCAGTGTCTTCTGGGAGGGTATCAAGGCTATCAGATCACGGCGTAGTCTTTCCCAGTCCCTGTTGATTGTACCATATGCAAAATCGGGCGCAGCGGCGTCTGATCGTTGGAAACCTAGCTATTCACCAGTAAGCGCAAGATAAAAGGATTACACACCCCCCGGTGGAAGTTATCAGACGAACCGCTTGGTTGTTAAAAAGAGACAAAATTGGAGCATTGTCTGGGGCTGGTGTCACGGTCGGGGGACTGGATTCGGGACTGGTTTCCGCCCAATCTATGGGTGATTTCGAGTCCCACTGTTGATTGCTCCCAATGCTCCCATTGCTAGCATTACTCCCACCGTCGACCCGTATTAGAAGCTTCTCCAACAGGGCTTCCACACGGGCCATACGCTCGTTCAGGTATGTGCGGTCCGAGTCGCGGAGGTTCTCAGGTTCCGGGAATTCTTGGCTGCGACATGGGAGGCCCCGGGCGAGACATTCTCTGCAGCTTTGGGCGCTATCGGACGCATAATTGCAGCGGACTTTGCGATGTTTGCCTATGTGTGCAGAAAAAAAAAAGGTCAGTGATAAATCATCCAAACCAAAGGGGGGGGGGCTCTTATACATTGCCAGCAACTGCGGGTCCCCTTTCGGATCTTCTTCCGAGGCTGATCAGTCTGTGGGTGGATCGAGCTCATCTTGGAGCGAAAAAAATAGATATCAGGATATTCAAATAAAACACGGATGCCAGTATAAGAAACTGAATTGAAATAATGTCACCTAATTTGTGCAGTTGATATTAGAATGTCAGGGAAGCTGGGTGCTCATGTGGCGACACATCAAACAAAGCCCCAAAACACAGTTCGAGTTGGCGCTATCTGACCGCCTCTACAAATTGTGAGATGCAATAATATATGCAATGCATAATTTCTTTTTCTTTCGATCTTTCATTTCGAGAAGGTCTGGTTCAACCATGATGCTATCGCCTTGAATTGCAACCCAGGGGGTATATTCAAAGCGCAGTCCGTGACTGGCTCAACGTGGAATTCTCGTGGTATGATACTAATGCTCACGTCGGGGAGTTCACCCTGCGAATAAAAAAAACACTGTTAGATTGAACGAGAAGCTTGCGGGGACTATCTCACCTTCATCTTCTCGGCCATCTGTCTAATCGGATCTAAGAGGACTTCGTCTCCCCCCACGCCAACAAAGAGTCTTGAAACAGGAAGATCTCTCCACCAGCCATGTGGGGCTTTGGCTGGGCAATTGTACATATCTTCCGCGGTCTGGCCTAGAAAGATTTGTGCCCAGTTATGCAAAGTCTTAGCCGAAATAACGTCTTTATCAGCATTTTCGATGGAGCTCGCGTGGTCAGTTCCAAAGTCAACCCAAGGGGACAACAGCATCGCTCCTCCTAGGGGTTCATCAACTGAAAATCTTGGCACCATAACTTCAGGATGCGGATGAGCGAGATGTGATAATACCGCAAGTGCAAGATGAGCGCCCGCCGAGTCACCGTGAAGAACAATGTCTGACGGTCGTTTCCCCAGTGTCTGAATGGCGTGCTGCAAAATAGCAACGGCCTGTTGCAACTGACGTGGCCATCGGGCTTGAGGGGTAAGTTCATAGGCAAGTAATAACACGCCAATACTTTGCACGTGTTGTTTTATGTCCTCAGAGAGAGCCTCGAGATAACTGAAGTGGTCCGGTAGCGCGGGGAGGCAGTAGCCGCCACCGGGAAAGTAGATGATCAACTTTTCGGCAGCAGGATTCCCTAGCCAGAATGCCGTTGTACCTTCGGAGAGAACAAGGATATTGGGAGGGGCCTTTTGCTGTTTCATGTGGGCTTCGTAACTCTTTTGAGCGACGGTGGAGGGAAGAACAAGTCTGCGAGGTGTTAGAATTGTTTTTCTGTCAGACCAGTGATTTTGTATATACTGGGTATTGTTTATTCATGTCTAAACTCACTGAAGCTGCTCCATAGATGCATTTTCAAATAAGGCACGCGTAAAAGACATTACAACATGCTTATAGGTTGTAGCGCCTCCCTTCTGACCTCGGCATGGAGCACTGATGGCAGCCTGTATAGCAATGGCAACTAAGTGTAACGTGAAATAGACGTTAGTTTCATCAACTTCATCTCTCATTGGCTACTTACGGGATTTGGCCATTGCAACTCCCAGACCCAACGACAAGGGAGCCATGGGGCGCGAAGATATGTGAATGCGTTCAAATTAGCCAGAAACTGTTGGGCTCACAAAACATTTCAAGTTAAAATATCAGGTCTCTGAAAGAAAGAGATCATGTTGGGCCTCGTCTGGTGGATGTTTTGAGTATAGTGTGGCAGATCCGCCGAGTCGGCGGAACAAAGCCAGCCCAATACGCGCCAACTTTAGACCAATCGGTCACTTTTTGTTCTGCAATGCGTTGGAAGTGCAAAATAAAAAGGGGATCAGAAGAATGAAGAAATTTACTTGATAAATTTATGAGAAGTTATGGGATCTGAAAGTGGAAAGGACCCTGTCTGAGGCTGTGTAAAAGGGCCCTTGGAAACCACCTTTTTTTCTTTTTGACATGGAGCATGTGGTTTTCTATTATGGCTACTATTGATGTCAACATGTGAGGATATGCTCTTACAAAACATATGTGAGTACATAGTACTATGTAAACATGTACGTTTCAAAGGAAGTTAAACCTCAGATCTCTCAAATTAGTGAACGGATATTGAAGACAAAGTAAGAAAAGTAATAAAAATACAAGATAAACTCGTAAACAGAGACGAATTTTGAATACAAACAACAGGTGATGTATCCAGCTCACTCTCTCCGAAGTCTCTTCGATTCAGTCTCCTCATCCCAGTCCAACTTACGTTTCCTCAACTCGATGGTTTGCCGGCGGCGCGATGTTGACCTTGTCTGAGGACCCATGGAATCGGTAGATTCAACACTACGATCGGAAGGGTATTGGGAACCCATAGTCGCGAACTGCTCAATATCCTCAATAGCAAACTGCATCTGCAACGCGCCAAACGAATGGAAGGTCCTGATTCGCGAAATCCGGCGAGTTCCGCGCTTGAAAGCCCCCAAAATCAAACGTCCCACGGTTCGTCCTAGTGTCGTCCCTAGAAGCGCCTCATATTCCGGAGTTCCAGATATCCAATCACGTACTTTGTCATCGGGCCAAGCGAGGCCATTAGATTCGGTGTAGAGCTCTTCCCTCACAAACGAACGGGTATCCTTGTTGATAACGTCGATCAAATAGACATACGTCAGGGTGTCGATCGGGAAGTGCTTCTGGTAAATGGCCTGGCAGACCTCTGACATGAAGAGACCCGGTGCTTTCTTGATTTCTTCGACTATTAACACCCCAGGGGCAACTTGTCCCTCCCAGATATGAATGTCCGAGTATTGATCGTCTCGTGGAGTGTCAGGTTGATTGATGCTGATTTTCTCCCATGCCCCGCCAGTTGGTCCCATTATTTCGAGCTCTGCAAAGTCGTCTTCAATCTGGAGTGGAATATATGGATGAATTTCCATATCTATTTCCAGGTCCTTGGACTCCTTGAGGTCATTGAAATTCAGCGTAGAAGGTAGAATTGGACATACTTGCACAGAGAGGTCAGATTCTGGACATTCGATCCATTGCTGTAGTGATCGGCCAATGGCTTGTCGCCTTCCGTACTTGAGAGTGTTGGGAGGCAGCATTGGAGAGGTGTTGTGAATTCTGAGATTGGACTGGTATGAATATTGCTGCAAAGAAGGTGCGGTCAGTCCTAGGCCAATAAGTGGTATTGCTGGTATCTCTGTGTCAGGCATCATTGATCAAAACAAAGTTGATGGACAAGTATGACCTTATAGGTTTCGGTCTGAACTCAAGTTTTCCATTTCTAGTAGAGCCATTAATAGACAATAAACAAAGAGATGAACTTGAAAGAATTGTCGAAATCAAAGAGCTAAATTTAATCATGCAGTGTTTGAAGACGTTTAGCATATATACCATATCTACTTGATTGAACTGAAGTGTAGACCCTCGATCATAAATAGTAACATATACACGCTTTGAAAGATTGAGACAATGGAAGTTTCATTGTCTTTGCCATTTTGCCAGCCATGTGGACGAAAGTTGATGGGTACTCTCCTCGACATAAAGAATCGACATAAGAAATGACATGCAGAACAATGAACGCCAAGGCCACATAGTTAGCTGCTAAGATGACATTATATTTCAATACGGAGTACACTAATGTGAAATACAAAATTCACCCTCGAGAATTTCTAATGAGTTCATATACTTCGTATAATTTTTTGTCTCGGCTCTGTGTCACTTTGGCAGCCGTTTATTATCCCCCGCATTCAAGGTGATCCTAGTCGATTCTTTGTGCATTTCGTTATTGCTTCGACCACGATGCCAATGTTATTATATATACGACAGCGCTATGCCAAAAGACCACGGCTAATATCATAAATAGTATATTGCACATTTCAACGTCCGAGGCCTATTTCCGTTCCATTCCTGAGCAGAAGGCAGACATTGGATATTTCAACCGACCGCTTACAGTTACCCGGGATGTCGTCGGAGAGGTTCATCGTATAGCTCTATGTCCATGGTACTATATAAGAAGAATCTATCTAAACAGTCATTAATAAATAAAATATCATGCCATCCTATCTCTCATCCGTCCCACGTGCGATGATCTGCCAAGCCCACCGATCTTGGCGGAACACTGGGGTTGGCTAGACTTGGCTTGGCATTCCATTCCCTCGACTTGGCAAGGAGGTTCAAGCTTCCCAGGCAACCTCTAGGATTCCGCACGTGTAAATCTTGCTTATTTCCTATTCGTTCTTATACAAAACGTGTCTTATGTAGCAATATCACTTTCAAAAGAGATTGGAGTATTTCGGAGATTTGTGTTGCTATGGATTTTCTTGGAGGCTCTTGGCAGCTTGCTTGCGATTAGCTACGAAGCTCGTACTTAATGCAGGTACTTCCTCTCTGGAATTTGTTTTCATCGCAATCAGCTTCTCCATCAAGATGCGCGCCTCTGCAATCTCCGCGCTAGCATGCTTTGTCGCGTACACGGCAGCCCAGACCTTCCAGCGGCTGGGTGGTTGCCCTGATTTGGGATGTATCTTCCCGCCAGACCAGTATGTGATGTTTCAATTGAGCCTGAGTACTAGCTACTGACCACCATCTACAGGGTTGACTTCCTAGCAGGTCAGTACTTCGATATCCGCCTCGAAGTACACTCCCCCGTCAATGGTTCTGAAGCTCGTATTGGAGAGCCAGACGAGAACTTTACCTTTACCATCGCCAAGAAGGGTCATGGCAAGGACAAGGGCAAGGCCCCTGTCACTGCAACAGAATACTTCAAGATTGATGAACCTGAGTTGGAGAAGTGGAACTTCACATGGTTTGAAGGTACTACTCGCCTATCCAATCCTTGGGGAGCAGATATGCTAATAGAAAAACAGATCGATTTGCCGAAGACGCAGAAACCCCTTCCCTCGTCAACGTGACCTCGAAGATCTATAGGCGAATTGCCCTTTATGAGCCCGGCGAATACGAGGCTACTCTGACTTATTATGGGGAACAAAAGACAGTGGCCAACTGGTTTGTTCGTGATCTCCCCACCAAGCGTCGCGCGAAGAACGTCGTCATGTTCGTTGGAGACGGCATGACAACAAACATGATCACTGCCGCACGTCTCATTGCCCACCGCAGCATCAACGGCAAATACATGACAAAGATGGCATTGGACAAGTTCCCCGTGCTGGGCCATCAAATGACACACTCCATGGACTCGTTCATTACCGATTCAGCCAACTCCGCCACAGCACTTTACACCGGCCACAAGACTACCGTCAATGCTTTGGGTGTCTATGTTGACTCTTCTAAGGACGCCTTTGATGACCCGAAGTTCGAGACAATCGCCGAGATCTTCCGCCGTAAGAACCCAGAGGCCGGTGTTGGTATTGTGTCTACTGCGTTCTTGGCAGATGCTACCCCTGCTGGGTTGTCTGCTCACACCAGCGACCGTGGCGAATACGACCATGTCATCGGCTCATATTACGCAGGTGGTCTAACCGACTATGAGTGGACAAACTGGGCCGGTCCCGATGTGCTTCTTGGCGCTGGTGCGGAGAACTTCCTCGCGAGCGAGAAGACTCGTGATTACTATAAGCTCTTCGCTGAGAAGGGTTACAACGTGGCCTGGAACCACACCGCGCTGAACAGTGCCTCAAACGAGGAGAAGTTGTTGGGTGTTTTCCAGAAATCTAACCTGGCTACTTGGCTTGATCGCAACGTCTACCAGGCCAATCTTTACAACCAGAGTAACTACCCCGACGGTTCAGGCCGTGACGCAGACGATCTGCCCGGTCTCAAAGATATGACCCTCAAGGCGATCGATGTGCTAGACAAGCGACACAGCAAAGACGGCTGGTTCCTGATGTCCGAGGCCGCCAGCATTGACAAGCAGATGCACTCTCTGGACTACGATCGGACACTGGGTGAGCTTCTCGAACTCGACGATACCGTGCGCGCAACAATCGAGAAACTCGAGGAGATGGGCCAGCTAGAAGACACCCTCATCTTCGTCACAGCCGACCACGGCCACGGCTTCGACGTGACTGGCTCGGTTGACACGGAGTACATGGAGGCGCAGAAGGATGACCGCAGCAAGCGCAACGCTGTCGGATATTACGAAAACTCTGGTTTGTCGCAGTACACTGTCGCCGGATCCAACGCCTTGCGGTACTCCGAAGGTGTCCACTTCCCTGCCCAATGGGACCCGAGATACACCCTGCACGCGGGTGCTGGCGCCTTCCCTGACCACCGGGAGGATTATCAGGTTCACAAAGACGGACCCCGCAAGCCTGCAGTGCAGGACAAGCAGCATGGCTATGTTGCTAATTACAAGGATGCAGTCAGTGGTTTCCTAATCAATGGAACCCTTCCCGTTGATGCGGCGCAGGGTGTCCACTCGTTGACCGATGTGCCGGTCTTTGCGCGCGGCCCGTGTCAAGAACTGTTCGGGGGTGTGTACAACTCGATTGACATCTTTTTCCACATGGCGGAGTGCCTGGGATTGTCAGAGACAAACGGACATGGCAAGCCTAAGGGTGGAAAATAGGACCATTCTGTTGATGACATCACTGTTTGACAGGTTTTACTCAATAATGTAAAGATCGTGTGTTATAGCTCAAATATGTACAAGAGAAGAATATGAAATGATGTCAGTGAGAACTCAACATGTAATTTCAGTAATATACACTTTGAATATCGAGAAACAGTAGCATGCAAGGTTTATATGTAACGTCAAACACCAGTCTATTTACAATGGCCCAGCCAATTGATGCAATATATCAACACTTACCAAACCAATCTATAACGCAACCATTTGAAACACAGGGGAACATAATATATGTTCTCCGTCATAATAACCGGATTTAGGTGGCGTTGTTGGCACAGGTCCAGCTGGCCTTGGACGAGCTCTCGTTGATAGCCACGCCCGAGACATAGAGTCCCAATCCACACTAGTCTTGTCAGCAGGGAATTCAAAATCACACAGATGGGCACAACATACAATAGCACAAGCAATTGCAAGAATGATCAGGTTGATAATAGTTAGGGCGATGTTTTTGGGTGACGAGAAGAAGTTTCCTTTGTTCATCATGAACCAGAAGAAGGCAGGGAGGCCGTCTGTTATCAGTCAGTAATCCATTTCACACCATGACCTTAGTCCCAAAAGTTCGACTTACAGCTGAACCAACTTCCAAACAAGGCACTCTGAACGACAAATTAGTAGACGCACGGTAATAGATACTCGGAGAACATACAATCAAACTCAACAACTCGTTGAACACAGGAATGGACTCTGCGATGATCCAGGCAACAGTCCATGTAGTTAGACCGATCGCAACCCATGTACCCGTAGCCAGGAGACTCTTCTGATGCATGTGGTGGGAGCGGTTGCCGCGGAAGATTCGAACATAGATATACTTGCATGCAACGTGGCCGAAAACGACACCGGCAACAATGACCTATCGGAGATTAGAATAGACTCACGAACCCACTGAAGAGACAAATAACGTACTGTTGGGATGGCCAGACCGTAGGCAACCTTCTTCATCATAGGTCCAGCAGACGATAGAGCCGGTGATGAGACACCTGGGCCCGCATAGCAGTAGATGACCATAGCGGTCACAACGTACATGGTAGTATCGACAACCTGGAGCATGGCGAGGGCTTTGGGGAAGTCGGCGGGATCCTGCATTTCCGACATGATACCGAAGAAAGAGACGTGGGCAATAAAGGCGAAGACAATGTTGGTGACAGCCAAGAAACCTTCCTGGAAAGTCGGGGTCGTGACGATATCGTTCTGAACATTATCGGGGGCCTGGACGGCAATGGAAACCATCGTGACGATAGTGGCGACCAGGATACTGATGGCGGAGACGATGGACATCCAAAAGACCTTCTCTGCTGTCCGCGGGAGGGCGGCAATGCAGCTGACGAGCAAGCCGACGACTCCGAAGACTATAGTGCAGGTACCGTGGTTCGTGATGGTGTTGAACAACACGGAGAAGGTGAGAATGTGACTGGCCATCAAGAAGATGATGAACAGCAGCTGGCCGACGAAGAAAATCTCCCGCCCGATGGGCCCCATAAGAAGCTCACCAGCATCACCCATGCTGTGAACTTGGGGATAACGCTCCTTGAACTTGCCCATGGTGTATCCAGTGTACCACGAGATACCAGACAAAAACATAATGATGACAAATGCCCTGGGAGATGGTCAGCTTTCTTTCCTGTGTCGTGGAGGCGGACATTTTCTTACGGGACAATTCCGAGGGTTGCTACTGCAGACGGAAGAGACAGGATACCAAGCGAGATGTTTTCAGCAACCATCACTAGACGAAGGATATTAGAAAGGGGCTCCTGTTTTGATTGGGTTTAATATGGGCTCTCACGCGTTCCAGCTTGCCTGTATATGAAAGTCAGAACTGTGCTCTTCAATACAAATGAACATGGACAGAATGAGATACTCACCACCATGGCATAATACGATACTTCACTTCCCCAGATTCTTCGTTTCCAAAGGGATCATCCGTTGGCTCTACGGGATATGCCTTCTTCTCCATGTCCATTGTGTCATTGTATACTTCTTGGTCCTGAATAGGACGAGGTGTGTCTTGAACATTCATGTTGTTGAATGGTATATGATATGGGGAAGTGAAGAAAGGAAAAGGTCCAGGGTGAGAAGAAAAGGAACCGAAAATTGGTTGTGGAGGCCCAAAATGAACGGTTCCAGAGTTTTTGCTTGGCGCAGGCGATTAGAGTTAGAATATCCTACGACCAGATAATGCCATAGAATGATATGGTGGGGAGACCAAGCTGCAATGCTAACTCGCTCAAGCACACTCGGGGGCCGGGGTAAAATTGCCGATGAGGTTTGTAAACTTAGCCGAAAAATCCGTTTATGGGTTTGGCCACACTTGTGGAGGATTACATAAACGCATCTTCACCGGTGCCGACCATCGTTGTGGGGTATTCGGTGTCGGTCGAGCCAACCCACACACGTTATAATCTTGGAAGAAGGTTGTTCTGCACTCTACAGATTGTACCGGCCCGGCGAACCCGGCCCGGCGTGACCCCAGAGACGCAGGCCCCAACATTATCAGCGATAGCGTCGAGAAAATTTTAGTCAAGGTTTTATGTATTGTCTGTGAGCTAGATTTACCCCAAATTTCAACCCCAGATTATACAATTTGCCTGTGGAAATGCTTTCTTAAAAGATAAATATAAATATATCTATACATCCTGGGAAACTAGAGTCTGACTGTGGCGCATTTTAACTTTAGTGTGCCGGAACTAGAATTTTCTCGAAGGATTTCTTCTTTGGGACTTCGGGATCCTCGGGGTCGGGAGACACAGCCACGACATGTCCGAGGGTCCAAACCACCCCGGGTTTGGGGTTGGTCCTGTTTTAGGAAATGGGGTTGATTCGAAGGTTGCATCCTGCATATCCATTCTTAGTTGGGATTGCGGGGTGTGGAAATGCCTTTGTATATTGTATAACAATGCGTTCTTCTCATATAAATAATTGGACCCAATCTAAAAAAATAGCTCATTCGCATATCGATCAATAGGATATGTTTTGACATAAACTAGTAATATATGCCAAGCTACGGAGTAGAAACTATGAATATGAGGCGCAACAGGAGGCTGTTGAGGAACGCCACCCTTATTTTGCTGCGCTATGACGTTTTCTTGGCGCATATCCTCCTAATTTTCAGAGGGGTAAATGCGATGCACAGATCGGAACAGGCTAATATGCATCGAATATACGGAGAGTAGAGGTTCCTCCATGTCAAAGCAAGATTGAAAACCAACTACTACCCCCTTGTCTATGGGTCTCCACTGGCACCTATTCGAGATGACTAATAATGTTTGGAGCCTGAGGCCAAATTGCTGACACATCCAGTGTCAACACGTGATGATTCCTCTAAGGTTACCAAGTGCGAGCGGGACGGGTGAACCAATCATCCGGTTTGAGGTTCAACAGCAGATCAGGGGCCAATGTACAACATACAGTTAGGCATCGACTTCCGCACCAAAGAAGCATTTGGTGAGATGGGAATAAGACGCTTCGCTTGTACAAATTCCTGCTTCAATTGGAATGAAACGTCTGCATACTCATTCCGCAACTATGTTAGACTGCGTAAGAAATTGGACTTTGATTGATTGCAAGACCCATACGTTCAACTGCCAATCGATTTTATTCGGATCGAATCCGATTCCCTACTCGGTTCTCCTACATATGACGATAAAAGTCCAAGCTTTTTGCTTGCCCAACATGCATCAACGATATCTTCATCGCATAACCAAAGCATCTGAGCCTAAGACAGCTATCTATGTAGCTTAGAACTACTCCATTGGCGGAGGCTATATTACGAGTCTCTAATCACAACAACTGGAGCAGTGTGAACATGAACCACGACGTTGCACAAATATAGCGTCAGCCCGAAAGCCCTGCACGAGCTTGATAAATTCAAATTGCGTCAATCGAAGTACAAAGTGCACCAAGTAGTATCTTTCCTCGGTTCTTGCTGCTCTCTTCAACCTTCTCACCAAGCAACACTGTCCCCTGCACCATTTTGGGTGCAGTAATAGTGCAATTCGTCACCTCCAAGGTGGCGCCCCTGGGACTCGCAATAGTATAACAGGTCCTTCTCGTTCTTAATGGTACAATCGGGGCATTGATCCCATTGCGCGCTACCAGTGTTTCGCTTCTTGTAGGCACCACAGGCCTTTTCAGTTGCAGCTCTATTGTAAACTTCCTATAATGCAGTTAGAATTGCATTCCCCGGTGATATAGGTTTCCAGTTTGTTCTTACCACTCCTTTGCCAGGTGTATCGATGCAGACACCTTGAGTATGGAGATCTGCGAAAGCACTACAAAGAATCAGTGCGTGTATCAAACATGTGAATTTCGAGAAGATCTTACCCAGCAGCGAGAACTGCGACAATAAGTGAAATGGATTTCATCTTGTGATAATGCCGTGAGAAATGGTTATCAACCTGGCTTCTAAGAATTGGGCGGTAGGTAGGAATTTAAATGGTCCGAAAGCCAGAGAAGTGGTACTTTAAAAAGGACATAGAAGCCTCCTTCTAAAGTGAGTTTGCCTGTCTGGTACTTCATCTCCTATGATACCCTTGAGATGAGACAACCAAGATAAAACTTCCGAGAAAACTCCATTGGAACGATGATCTTTGATCTTCCTTTCCCGAATCGTATACATGGCGTTTTTCATGATGACATCCGTCATTCCGCCAGCCTCCTTGAGGTGGGCTATGTTTCACAATAATTAAGTCTGGTTCAGAGTTGATTTGCAAGATCTTACCTTTATAGCATTTAAGGTTCGGAAGAACACCACGTGTAAGCGGAATCGGTACGAAGGGACACCCCGATGACCGTACATGTTTCATTCTTCATTGATACTAGATGAATTTGGTTTCATATGTTAAATGAATTTGATTTCATATAATATTTTCTTCAAGGCACAAATGGCCATATTAAAACAGCATCACTATTCCGTAGGGAGTACGGAGGACTTCGGATGAACTGGGTTTGGCCCCCAAGGTGTGTCCCAGCTCTCGTCAGGAACCAAGACACCCCACAGCCGTTGCACTCCCCCAGGGCCCATTCTGAAGGATGATCTACATCATCCTTCAGAACTCTAAGCAAAAGACAAATTGATTATCTTGTGCTATCAGGACTTGATATCTGCGGTGCATTTCCGGCTATTCCTCGGAAGTATACAAGTGAAACACGGGTTGCGTGAATATCTGAGCTTTGATACGTTCCGGGAGATCCTTTCTGATAAAATAGCTGTATGATGAATTCGTCAAGTTCGACAAAAGGTATCCCCTGAGCGACTCTAAATAGGGTCTCCTTTCCATCGCTGATTTTGCGATATCACTTTTCCAACTACTCAAACCTTGATCACTCCTTGGTACACATCATGAAGATCAATCTTTTCTTGTTGAGTTCTCTCTGTGCCAACAGTGCACTCGTTTATGCCCTGCCGGCCGATACGGCTGTTCTCATCCTAAACGATGGTACCACCAAGACTGTCGACAAGAGGGACCTTGCTGCCGAATTCCCTGGAGTCAGTCTGTCTCCGCCTACCGATTCTGTCCCCAAATTTATCCAGACTGGATCCAACGAGTCCACCCCCTCAAACCGTCTGAGCAAGCGCTCCGGTGCCCAATTCATCATCCCTCTTCCTGACCAGAAATTCCTGGGCTGGGATGTCCCCATGTCTACCATTGTGCATGCCAACGGAGCCGATGCCACCGCCGCCATGGCACAAGGCCAGTCCATCGCAAACAGCATCTCCGTTAGCACCTCGTTTACGGCCACCGTGGAAAAGTTCCTAACTATCGGAACCACCGTCAGCTACCAATACACTGAAACCGCTACTCTCACCGGCACGGTTACCATGACAATCCCGAAGAACAGGTGGGGTGCCATTGTTAGCAATCCCTTGACCCATCGCAAAAGCGGATACGTATTCAGTGGGCAGCCCGGAAGTGGACAGTACGAACACTATCAGGCGGATTCTTTCACCCAGGATACTTACCGCTACGGACCCAATTCCTTGTCCTGGGTAAAGGGTGTTGTTACAACTTGCTTGGGAGATACTTATCCTTTGAAGCGCTGCGTCGGAGAGGGTGTGATGGAGTAAATCTTCAATTTTTGGGACTTCCTTCCAATTTTTGGGATTTGAATCAGGGATATTGGTCACACTTCCACTTCGCCATATGCCACTTGGCGGCAGGAAGAGTCTTTCATGGCAGAGGTCTGGACTTACTACCACTTTCATGTTGTGTCACAGTTATATAGCCGTCAATTCACAACCTAAGTGCTCGTTCCAGCGCAATAAATGTCCCGTTGCTGGTAAATGTAGTATAGAGACCATGAGTGCCATTTGCCAGATTTCGAGAAGCTAAACTTTTGCTCCGCCGGGTAATACAAGTCCGAGTTTGGTCTACGGGTCGCGTCCAATACCCTGACTAGAAAGGCTGTATCTAGGAGGTAGTAAAATATAGTGATTAATAATCATTCCGAATCAACCTTGGAATCGGAGGAGTTGATGTAAACTATCGGAGCATTCCGTCTCATTGTGTTCCGGGGTATATTTATATCGGCAAGCTAATGTTTCTCAATCCTCAGAGCTCTCTAATGAGTCCTTCTTTTGACTCTACGTTCCACATAGTAACAACAGGAATGGGATTGTTGCTAACAAGATGAATGCAACCAGCGTGAATGTCCATCCCCGACCCATTGCGGTCAACATAGGATCGATGGCAGCCGAGGCTGCAGCCGAGAAAAAAGACCGCACCATGTTATTGGCAGCAGTAGCAGCAGCCGGGTTGGCGGTGTGTAGATCGACCAGCAGAGTGGAGGTGGAGATAAACCCCCCAGTCTGTCCTACGCCGATGAAGAACAGAAGCACCTCCGGAGCCGCAAGAGGCGCGCCGTATTTGAGTGCCCAGCCAAACGCTAGCACGGTGACACTACCGAGGACAACGAGGGGAATAGTAATCATACTACGGGCCTTCTCGATAGAGATCGAGTCCTCGGGTGTATCTTGTTCGGATGTAGTGAAATCAGTGGCTCTTTTGGCAGCCATGCGTCGATA
Source organism: Penicillium griseofulvum (assembly GCF_001561935.1). Classification (NCBI taxonomy): domain Eukaryota; kingdom Fungi; phylum Ascomycota; class Eurotiomycetes; order Eurotiales; family Aspergillaceae; genus Penicillium; species Penicillium griseofulvum. Next base: position 361,756 of record NW_024467450.1, read on the forward strand.
GTTCCAGTCCAGTAGGCGCCCTGTAACAACCGAAGCCACGATGGACCCAGTGCCTAGCGAGATATAGCATAGACCGATCTCAAGCTCGTCCAGGCTGTACTGCGCCGTGTATATCTCCGTGATAGAAGAGAGAACCGTCATGTTCCCACCCATGATGATTCCCGTTACCAAGAGAATGATGATTGAGTTTGGATGAAACACCAGTATCAAAGGTTTCAATGGGTTGGGGAATTGGAGTTTGTGGTCGATAATTTTCTTTGGCGAATCGCTGCTGTGAGGTCGATCAACACTATCCTTGTCGGAGCGATACTGGCTGTTCCCATTTTGGCGAGAGAACAAGTAAACCAAAGGCCGATTCCACGGCTGTGCAGGGAATGAGCCGTCGCCAACGACGTTTCGGGCAGTTTCGGGGAGAAATAGAAGGAGAGGTAACAAGAAGACGCCGGAGGCGATGGTCAGGAACCAGAAAATCGATCGCCAGCCCAAATATTGAGCTAAAAGTCCTCCAATAATGGGACCAATGGCGGGCCCCATGAAATTTCCAGCCATCACAAACCCCATCATCGATCCTCGTTCCTGTTTTGTGCTGATATCAGCCACAGTAGCTGCAGAGAGTGCTACACTGCTGCTGATCCCAGAACTCTGCAAGCATCGCAATATAATGAGAGCAGCATAGCTGTCCTGCAAAGCCAGTCCGATGTTCGACGCGATGTAAATAATAAAACAAATGATATAGGCTGGTCGACGGCCTGTTCTGTCTGCAAAGTCGCCGATAAACATAGGGGCAATTCCTTGGAAGATCTGGTATATGCTATCCGTTAATATATGGGTCCTTATCTTCGTCAACTGGTATATTCTTACCATGTAACTTGTCACAGTTAGGTTGATCATGGATGCTGACACATTGAGGTCGTTGGCCAGCGTGTTCAGGGCTGGGAAATATATCTGGGCCGACAATGAAGAAAATAACCCAGCGCCAGCGGCTGTAGCGACAATGTATCTTTTTTTAGCGGTACTAAAGGAGCTGTACGGTGGAGGTACATCCTCTGCAAGCGTGGTTTCGGAATTCATTCTAGTTCGAGTTTGCTGGGCATGTGCAGAATGTCAAGACAGACTACTTAATGAATCGGACTCTTTGACAATGTCAAGGTTCAACTCGTCCCCTTTCCCACTGTTTAATCGCAATGGACAACTCATCGTGGATCCAGGAGGCAACAGCAAAAGGACCACAGCGCAGTGACGTCAAATCAGGAGAAGGGTTCCACCTTCCATGTTGTAGGTTAGAAATATTTGGATGATGTGATTGAAAGTCTCGAACAGAATGATCGACTACTCAAAAATTATCCACGGAAGCATCGATCATTACTCAAAACACTTTTAGGGCATAAGGAATATCGCCAATATTGACACGCGGCTCTTAGTTCGGAAACTAACGGAGGCATCGGGATCCCGTAGGAGCAAGTGGGTTGATATTCGGGACATTCTGGACCTGAAAGATCTGCAAGGTCGACATCATGGAACCTTGTGGACAAGCTCACATGGCTCCTACTGGCTCGTCTGATTGGTCTTATTATCTCCACTGACCCGCTTTGATCTACTTTGAGGTCCACATCTTCAGAAGCTTGTTGGCCCGTTAGAATTATCATATCGTTCGGGAATATGCACTATTTGGCCCATCGTCTTCATGCAAAGAAACTAGGAAGAAACTAGTAGATGGTCTAATTTGACCCCCTATGTAGTGCTACTTTGAAATTCAATAGGCAAATGCAAAAATGAGGTCCTACAGAAGATGGAACCCCAAACACGCATTCCTGATGGTTAATCGTGAAGCACTCACTTTCTTGACACAATTTCGTGATGATCTGCAAATTGAATTGTGTAATAAATTTACAGGGTATAGCCAATTAACCCTTGAGTGGAAGGCTTGTGCCAGCTCAAATTTTAAGATGCATGTGAAGGTCCACACTGGTCTATTCTAGCTAGTATATTTCTAGTATAGTGCAGCAGATCATAGGGTCAGATCTATGTTGTTGTATATTGCGAATATTTTTTACAACATACATGGTCCTCGTCAAGAGCATCTAGAAGCACATTGACATGACGCAAGCTAATAGGAGTTCCCTTGGACGATCACTGGGTACATGACGTGCAATATACAACGTATGCTGTAGATGGCGTGAGTCGGAAAACAACTACACAGGTAAATCTAGCCTTATTGGGCGAGCAATAAATAACATACAGGAAAATATGTATTTTGTGCAGATCCATTGAGTCTCTGGACCAGCAATATTTAACATGGTATGCCGCCTCGAATCAATTCATCAATCAACTCAACTAAATATCTCGGATACACTTCTCCGAACCCTTTCTTTGCTCCAAATAAAATACTACAATACCTTCAGGCAAAGGCTCAGACCAACATCATGGCTAGTGAAAATCTGGACTCCGTGCCAACTGTCACTATCATCGGCGCAGGGCCCTGTGGCTGTGCCTTTGCGGCCGATTTAGCTAGCCGTGGGAAGTCAGTCATGCTGTATGCTCATCCCGATCATCGAGGTGGAACAGAAATGATTGAAAGGAACAATGGCTGGTTGAACGCAGCCGGAGAGATCAGTGGAAAATTTCAAATCAAGACCACCAGTGACCTCTATATTGCCATTCGACACTCTCCTTTCATCGTGACCACAGTACCCTCATATGGCCAGGACACCATCCTGACGTTGCTGAGTCAATTTGACTTGCGGAATCATACTCTCATCATCAACGTGGGCAATTTCTTTTACCTCTCTGCCCGCTCGAAGATCAACGCCCATGCAATCCTCGAAACCGACATCTCCCCTTATGCCACTCGCATCCAGGGTGACACGGTGTTCGTCAAAGGATGCAAGAAGACTCTGTCAATATGGGCCGAGCCACCAAACACAACACAGGTCGAGCGGCTTGACCCCCAGGCGGAGCTTGGCCTCCGACAAAAGGTCGAGATGATCTTTTCTCAGAAACTAGTGTGGTGTCAGAATCTACTCGAGGTTGGGTTGAACAATGTCAACCCCGTCGTGCATTGTCCTGCGGCACTCATGAATGCAGGCTGGATCGAGGCCACCAAGGGCGATTTCTACTTCTACGCCCAGGGAATGTCTCCCTCTGTCTCTCGTGTAACTGAAAAGGTAGACAAGGAGCGTCTGGCAATTTCCCACGCCTATGGGCTCGAGATCACACCCATCACAGCGTACATGAACCAGAACTATAACAATGATCGGGAATACTCCGACTACCACGACTTTGCCTCAGGCTCTGTGGTCCACAACAAGACCAAGAGCTCCCCAACCTCCCTCAATCATCGCTATTTGTTGGAAGATATTCTCTATGGCTTGGTCCCCTGGTATGAGCTTGGCTTGAAGTGCGATTTAGCTTCGCCAACTATTGGAGCACTTATCCAGATGGCTGCCGTTGTCAGCGGCTTTGATTACTTTGAGCACGGGAGGACCCTGAAGTCTGCTGGACTTGGTGATGCCACTAAAGAACAGGTGCTTCACGCTTTGGGTGGACCGGTAGACAAGACTCCGAGTGCCAATGCACCCTTATCAGACTCTGCTGTTAGTACCAAACTGGAGTTCCATGCTCCATTACAGACTGCTCAAGTTGGGGCGTGATAGTCTTTTTTTGACATTTTCGGGAAATAATTACTTGGCGTTTCAAATTCTCTTTGCTATGCTTCTTCTGTGTCTGTGTGGGTTCATTTTGCAGTGACGATGCCGTGGTTCAAAAATAGAATACACCTATAGAAATAAAATGGCGAGATCCTGTGTATTGAGGATAAGAACAAAAAAAAAGACAATCCTCATTTCCTAGTTCCAAATGTCTTCAGGCCTAATTACAGCACAATACATGTATACTTATGTTAAGTGGAGCAATCGGTTGCTTTCAAAATGGTGTTCAATGACAGTGCACAATAAGTCCACTTCAGATGATTGTGGCTTGCTTGTTCAGGAGCGGACAGCCAACATGAGCCAGACACAGGACAACTTTCGCAGTAAACGTAAGTCAAATGTCAATCTTCATTCGCCGCCAGGAGACTTTCTATAAGGCAATCTGCCAGCTTCTGCATGAGTGAATATATGGTTATGCGAGTCTCGTGTGCCAAGACTTTCGTTTGGCTCGGCAGCGGGTCGGGCCGGAGAAGTCCGCACTTGCCGAAATAGTGTATGCCAGATATGGAAGGCGGCATCTGGGCTAGCAAGATATTCTTCACACAAGCTGCTATCCTCATTGTCCTCTTCGCAAGGTGGTTTTCAGATGAGGTCCTGGGTCCACAGACGGCGCTTTGTTCTCATCTTCACAAGGTGCTGCAAGCATTTCGACAAGGCCCGATATCTTTGGCGACATGATGAGTAGTGACGAGACTAGCGCAGTCCACTGTTATAGGTCCCCCCTTCACACTCGATATCCTTTGCAGACGCGGCCCAATTGTACCAATTCACTTCCTCATCCATACCCATGTTGCTATCGGCTTGGTCTTCAGAGGTGAAATCAGTTGACATGCCCTGATCAGACCACAGCCAAGGCACAACGCCTGGGATTGTAAGCTGACCATCGAATTGAGCTCCCGGTCCCATTGAGAAGTGTGAAGATGTGGCAAGATTTTCGGTATCAAACCCGATTCCTGAATTAGGCACCATGGCTGGGTTGAAGTTCATAGATTCAATGCTTGGCATATCGTACCCGGACTGCCGTTCCTCTGCAGGGATATACCCTTGCCCAGCGGTGAAATCTGAGTAAAATGGTGTATGGGATGATGAATCGGGAGCAAGATGCACACTTGATTGCGTTGTATTTTCAATTTGCAACGGTGGATTCGACGCATTGGTGACAGCAGACCCAGGTGTGAGTGCATCAGGTTTGGTTTTATCTGGGTGTGCTACCAGCTGGCGCCATTGATAAAGGAAGAGATCCGCGGAATTTGAACCAGATGGGAATGGCCCGGTGCTCGATGGGACTGGGGCAATGCGATAGCTCTGCTCCAGCTGTTGGACAGCTTGAAAATCGTTTCTCAGCCGTCTAAATTCCGTAACACGATAATCCCTGGCCTTGGTCATAAGCTTTCGGAGTGGAATCCATATTCGTAGATTCCTTTGCATGTGTGATTGGTTCGGTATCAACGAGGGGCTATGAAGGGCTACCCAGGCCCGTTCAGAAAGAGGCGACCACGGGCGTCGGGAGATCTCTAGCATCATGTAGACAATTGAGTACCAATGGGTATAGGTCTGGAAGACCCAGCGCCAGTGCCTGCATGCTTGCTCATCGTTCAGGGCATGGTTGTACTCAGCGACCTCGATACTGGAAACCAGTAGTTTTGTCCTCAGCTCCTCCGAGAAGTCTTCGCTCGGGGAGGAAAACAACAGAGGCAGGTACATCAGCAAAGTCATCTTGGCTATAACCAGTCGAACGACCCTGACTATCACCCAGTGTGTAATGTTCCCTGATTCACTTGAGTATTGAAGGAAGTCTCGTTGGAAACCTTGGTATATCTGTTGCAACGCGCGACTTTGCTCTTCTACACTCGGTGCTCCGTCTCTGAAGTCATGAGCCAGCATTCTCCGCGTAATCTCACACATGCAAATGGAGACGCGCGCAACGGACATATCAGTCAGACCAACGCGAGCTTGAGGCGTTTCCTTTGATTCAGGATCGAGGTCTGTGTCATCGAGGTTCAGAGGTATTTTAGTATCGAAGCTCGCTCTTGTTATCGTATACTCGGTTCCCTGGTCCTCGGACGCTCTCGCGTCCAACATGCACAGGGCCCACCAGACTCTTCGCCGCATCTCAATCTCATATGGGCTGAGATAATCGAAATGTGTTCCATCACGATGTAGCCCCAGAGCTTGACCCATTCGGATTAACAGTCCTGTCATCATCCACACAAACCTCGGACTATCATGTCGGCGAACAAGACAAAGGAAGATGGCAAATGCCTGTACCAGAGTAAAGTCTGGTACATTCAGAAAATCAGCTCTTGCAAGAGCATGCTCGAGGCCTTGACGATATTTGAGATTGAGCTCGGCTTTGGTTGCTCCGAAATTCAGTAGAATCTAAATACCGAAACGTGAGCCTCTGACCCGCATGATTGGATCTGTCAGAAAAAATGAGTATCTAAGAATTTGGCTTACATCTTCTTCTTCCATGGAAGTGATGGCAGAGTAGTAAATAGAAAACATCAGAGCTTCATTAGCCGGTGAGAGTTCCTTCTTTTCACGGCCACGCCAATCACGAACCATGCTCTTGACAGTGGGGAGATGAACGATTTGAAAGATGATGTTCACGTTTTCAGAGAAGACATCTAGAATAAAGGGAATCTGAGAGGGGAGTGGATGGAGGTCGGCTAGGTTAGGAGAAAAGGGACTCATATTGTGCCCAAATAGGAATCCGTGACGCTCTGCGGGGGTCCGTTCAAGTTCTTGTGTGGAAGGAGTCATCTCTGGCGATGCCTCATCGTCTGAGGTATCAGACTCTCCAAGTGGTACACCACTAACATCTGCCTTGAGGCCATCAAGCTACAATAGAAGTTAGTTGACCATTTATTCCCTACAGCAATGTAAACAGACTATGGCAGCATACCTCATCATTGACCCGAGACCAGAAACCACTGCTAACATAGCGGCTTCTGTTGGAATCATGAAGCACCAGTCTCCCGAACTTATTTTGCAAATTAGCAGTACTAAGATTCGACTGTGTGGAATTTTCAGGCGAACCGACCCCGGATGACCCTTCACCAGTAGAGTTAGCTGCTGATTTAGCCTGTTCCAGCTGAATGCGTAACTCCTGAACAAGGCTTTCAAGGTTGTGAAGTCTGTCCATCACGTCTTCTGCTACTGGTTCGGGTTCCTGCGAGGCCTGTAGATTCGATACCGCATTGTTGAGTCGGTCGAGATGGCGGGCCCATCTTGGCGGTCGGTCTGTAGGTGGAAGAACACACGCGATATTTGCACGACGGCAATTGGAACAAGGTGCTCGCTTGTCGCAGCGGACTTTGCGGCTTCGACATACTACACAGCTGCGCAGCTTAATGGGAGTTGCGTTTCTGCCTGAGGCGTCGACTCTCGCGTTTTTCTCGGCGTCCGAGCCCGACGCGAGCCCGCCCCCAAGTGCCCCTGAGGCTGTGACCGGCTCTTGTGACATCTTAGGCCGTTATGAGCTTGTTCCAATAAGCGATAAATCATAAATGTGTCAGACAAAGCTTGATTATCCCTTGACCAGGCAGCAGGCAGAACAGGGCTGGAAGAGTTTGCCGTCTGACTGGGGGAATAGCGCAGCATAAGCGTCGAGTCAGCAACAACCAACGAGAGAACAGCATTTCCGCCTCAATTTGATAGGCTCCGGTTCTTCCCCTCACTCTGAACCTCCAGGGCTGTGTCGCGAAAAAAGAGCGAGACGTTCTATGTTGACTCGGATAGCTTTCGCATTCTCAATAACGCGCGCAGTTAGCCAAAATGTATATTATGAAGCTCATCATCCCACCCAAGAAACTTGAAAGAAGCTATCAACCTCCCATCTACTATCAACATCAGATTACAGCTTTCTAATCTCTCACTGCTTGAGCAATCACAGCCCGTCAAGATGATGATGCCAACCACCAAGACTGTCGCATTCTTTGGCGCTAGCACCGGCGTTGGTCTCGCTGCCCTCAAACACACTCTCGCTGCCGGACACAAATGCATAGCTCTTTGCCGTGATCCCTCAAAACTCACCGCCATCTTCCCTTCGGGATCACAACCAAATCTGAAAATCATCGAAGGCAATGCACACAACATCTTGCCCGTATTACAGTGCCTCCAAACCGACGATGGCCGCATCGTCGATGTCATCGTGTCCACGATCGGCGCCAAGCCAACGGGATTCAGTGTCGACGATCCGGACGTCTGCAAGAAAGGCGCAGCAACTATTCTAGATGCCCTCGACCAGCTGCGAAGCAGCGGCATCCACGGAAAACCACACATAATCGCTACCAGTACGGCGGGCTTCTCCCGCTTCGTCCGCGATGTTCCTCTCGCTATGGTGCCTGTCTATTACCTGTTCGTCAGTGTCCCCGGAGCAGACAAAGTGGTCATGGAAGACCGTTTCTCGCAGAGCGGCGAATCATTTACAATTTTCCGTGCTAGCCACCTTGTTGATGGCGAGTCAAACAACAAAATCCCTATCCGCGTGGGCATCGAGGATCCCAAGACTGGTCCGGAGTGCATGGCTATTGGCTATACTATTTCCAGAGAGGATGCAGGGAGGTGGCTCGCCGAGAACCTTGTCTTGAAGCCAAACCCGAAATATATGAACAAGAATGTTACTGTTACATACTGATTGGGATGGAATGGTGCCGGTGATGGGTCAATTGGCTGGGGAGTTTTCGCTTATTGGGATTGTATATTGAACATAACACGTTGTGATTATTAGAACGCATCGTAGAGCCTAGCATTTACCTAGGTACTTATTAGCAATTCATACTATCTACACACATATGCATATATAGTCAAAGTTTGTGGGCACAGATTGCCATCCAACAAGAGCACACTATGTCCTTTTACTGAAGAAGACTGTATTCAGGGTCAATTGCTTAGAGTCGAGTTGCCAATGGAAGACTTCCATGTTTATACGTAGCAGGTGTATATATCGTCCTTTGAGAAGGTAAGATTTACCTTTCTTAGTCCCCCATTGATGATACATAGTATCCATACGTAATCGATAGACGTGGAATACATCGCTACAAGAGAGAGCAAGACCCATAGATGTAGATGCTGGATATGTCTACCTAGCCCATGGAGGCAACCTTCCAAGGTTGGAAAGAGACGAGGTCTGCAGGCAACGACCTTGGAGCCTAAATGCATCAATAATCTAGGTGCGACTAGGGAGAAGCAAGCATGTTTAAGATAAGATAAAATATTATTTATATTCTAGAGCCAACCAGTGCGCCCTTAGCATAGTCTATATGCGATGCGGTATATGTACAGTGCATGTGATGTGTATAAGTAAAGCAATATGCGGAAATGTCAAGCAAGATAAAGTCATCTAAGCATCGGTGTTGGCGCAGCTGAAGCTGTTGCTGTTGGAGTTCTTGCTGATGGCCGTGCCGGAAGCGTACAGCCCAAGAACACACAGCACCAAACCGAAGCAGGCAATGGCGATGTTGAGGATGCTAAGGAGAATCTTGCGGGGAGAGGCGAACCACTGGCCGTAGTTGAGGTGGAGCCAGTAGATACCGGACAGACCGTAGCTGAACCAGGAGGCGAAAAGAGCACTGATCAAACTGTTCAGATCACTGAAGACAGGAATAGCCTCGGAGATGATCCATGCAACGACCCAGCAAGCCACACCAAGACCGATCCAGAGACTGATAGAACGCTTGTTGCGCTGGTGCATGAGATCAGACTTGGAGCAAAGGCGGAAGTAGATGTACTTCAAGCCAATGTGGCCGTTGACGACACCGGCACCGACAATTGTGGGGATAGCAATGCCGTAGGCAATCTTGCTCATCAGGGGGCCTGCGGATGTAAGGGCAGGGGAGTGCACATCCGTGCCAACGTAGAAGTAAATCACAACGGCGGCGGTGAGGTAGAGAGCAATCTCAAAGCCCTGAAGCATGAACAAGGACTTCTTGAAATCCTGGGGGGACTCCATCTCGGCGATCAAACCGAAGAAAGCGACGTGAGCGCAGTAAGCGAAGACGATGTTCGAAACGGCCTGGAATGCAGTGTACAGGTTGGTGTCGACGGTGGCGTGGATAACACGTTCGGCGGGGCTTTGGACTCCCACGGCAACCATAGTGATCACGACAGCGGATAAGATGCTGAGGAAGGATGCAAACGAGATCCAAGTCATGCCTTTCATCGTACGGGGGATGGATAGAAGAAGCGAGAGAACCATACCGACGACACTGAACACAATGGAGCAGGTGCCGTGGTTGGTGAGGGTGTTCATCATGACGCGGAAGGTCAGGATGTGGCTGCCCATGACGAAAATACAGAAGAGGAACTGGCCAGTACCGAAGAGCTCACGGCCGAACTTGCCCAGCAAGATCTCACCGGCATCACCCAGGTTTTGAATGTGAGGGTACCGTTCGCGGAAGAGGCCAATGTTATAGCCAGTGTATGTTGCAAGAATGCCGAGGCCGATAATCAGGATGATTCCAGGGACGAGACCCAGAGTAGCGACGGCTGAGGGCAGTGACAACACACCCAGTGAAACTGACTCACAAATCATGAGCAAGCCACATTGCCTGGAGACATTCACACGTTAGCACGGTCGACGAGAGAGATTGGTCCCAGATGATACATACCACCACTTCAAGGTTTTATACTTGATCTCAGCGTACTCCTCGTTACCGAAAGCATCATGAACCTCACCAGCTTTGAGCTGGCCCTCCTCTTCGAATTGTGGAAGATCTTTACGCTCAGCGATCTTATCCTGCGCATAGGCAGGTGGTGCGGAATTGACCTCCATTTCTGTGTAGTTGAAAAAGCAGAGGAGTCAGAGTGTTGAATAAGATGAGTAAAGATGAATTCCCACGAGGAAGGAAACACGGGGGAGATCTGGTCATCTTATTTTGTTTCCCCATTTTCCTCGCGTGCCCTGGGAATTTTTGCCCCATGGGAAGAAATGGAAAGTTCCACAGAAATTCGATGCAACCTGACGGATTTCACCAATGACCGTTCTAGTTCCATCCGAATCCGGAGACTTTGGCCAATACCTGGCCAATACCAATATCCACCTATGACTGTTTAACCTTGCTGACTCATTAAAATTGGTGATAGAAATTGACTGTAAAAGCTAATTTCTACTCCAAATAGACCCACTTGGGTACTACGTCCAGTTGCCTGATCGTTGAGACAAGTGGCGATCACTATTCCCCGTTTTTAGCTTTAAATTAATTTGAATATATTTCAACCCATTTGTATTATCTTCAGTATAATTGTCTACTGTTATAAGGTAGATATTGTGGCTTTTACTTTTATATCGAATAACCTTTTCTTGCCGAGATCAGATCCTTCACCGGGATCCCGGTTGATCGGCTTCCTAAATAAATTTGCATTCTCACCGAGCCGCGAGTGGCAAAAGCGCCCCACCCGAACGCCGGAGTGCAGGAACAACTCCGGTGTGTCCCGCCTGTGGATTCGAACTTACATCTACCCCAGGTCTATTACTATCATCCTTTACTATTGATCACGCTACTCCGTACTCTGTACGGAGTACCCCCTCTTCCAATTCCCCTTATTCATCCCTAGCCTATAGATTTCATCTTACAGAGTAGATAGCCTACCTAATGGGTCATAGTTCCAGTTTTACATGGACCAAGCTTTAGTTTTTGGTCTTGTAATAGCATAAGATAACCTTAATTATGATAAGAAACGTGGAGGCCAAATATCCATATGGGGTACAGGGAACGGAGTAGAAATTGATTGAGCCTTCTAGGGACATATAGGCTCTATCTCCGACCAGGTATCAATTTTGCTTCCATGCAGACATGGCCTGTAACATTTTAGGGACTGTTCACTTGGAGTATCAAGTAAGTATAATATGAATTAGTCGGCCGTTTAAGCTGTAGTCCTTTCGGTAACCTCTTTGGTCGTCAGATTCTTAGATATTTCCTCCCCCCTCTCAGTTGTATGTTGTATATCTAAAAGGGTGAAAAACATTAAAAAGTGTAAACCGTTCAGATGATTATATATATAAGCAGGGATTCCCACCCTAGACGAGACCTCGGGAACTTTGAACTCCAACTTTGTGCATAGCATGACACGCCTTCGAGAATTTTACGGAAAGCGATGCGGAAGAATCGGAAATGGGCACTTTAGTAAAGGTCAGACGTGGCGAAAAGGCCTGAGGCCAGAGATTTGCTATCCAACCTTGGTTTCAAGGTTGCTCCCGAGATCGGCTCCGGGGGCTGTGCCCAGTCCGGGTGAAAGTGAAAGATTAGTAATATATTCTGTACCTGCCGTTCTTGGACTAGTGGGGCCAAGAACGTTCGCTGGCCCAATATGGATTAGCGCGCATTCGTCACCCCAATCGATATTGCAAGTTAACGGCGAGGAATGTGACGGGGTCTAGCCAAGATACTCGTGGATTTTGGGCCTATAATACTGATATATATGAAAAGACTCGCTACATACCACCCCGGTGACTCTGCTCAGCGCTATATGGCATGACTCCGCAGCCGCCACCCATCAACCCTTCATGGCAGCCGTTGCCACAGCCTTTATTCGACATAGAGCTAGAGGGCATGCTGAATCCAAATGAGCCAACCCAATGGATGCAAGAGGGCCATTCTTTTGATACTAATACTGGCTATGAATTTCAACCATTTCCTTTTGACATCAATGATCTGGAATGGTCGCAGTGGACAAACTCTGAGTCACACCTCGTATCGACCTCTGATGCACAACCTGGACGTGAAGATCATGAAGCAAAGGTCTCAGAAAATTTATACGATACTGCTCCACCTTTAGCAGAAGAATATGCTGATCCACCCTTATCGCAACCAAGTCTCACCAATGTCTCACAGTGGCTGGATGGGGCATATCGTCCACCTGTATCATGTGCCCATTGTCGCAGGCATCGACTGCAATGCCTGATAATTCGCACTGGGCCTGCCAATCCAAACCCCAAAAACTCATGCTCAAGTTGCGTAGCCCTTTTCAGGGAATGCAGCTTAGCGAAGGGAGAGAAACGCCTCCCATCGGGTTTTGAAACTTTCTCTCCAGTATTAGGTCATCTCCACGGGGTGCCGGAAGATGGAAATCCATTGTCCAAGTCTGCTATGGACAATGTAGATGAACGAAAAGAACCCAAACAGTTTCTTAGAAAAGGAGCTAGAGTTCTCCGCGAATGGTTCTATCAAAATCAAGAATGTCCTTATCCAACAGATATACAAAAGAATCAATTGGCCCACGAGACTGGCTTTTCCCAAAAACGCATATCAACCTGGTTTGCAAACGCCCGCCGCCGCCAAAAGCAAAAGATCCAGGCCGGTGGGCTTTCTTCAACATCGCGTACTCGCTCAGGCTCCCCAATGGTCACTAGCACGCTGTCTTCCCTGACTCCCATGGAGCGCTGGCAGGCTTCCCCGCCAGAAGATGAAGCTGTTCCAGAACTGGCTATTCAAAATGCCATTGCATCTGGCTCGATAGAGTTGGATGACAGCATTGATCCGTTCCAGCTCGATAGGTCTACCATGGATTTTTTCAATTTCGACGAGAGCTCCTCACATCTGGCGTCCTCAGTATCGAGCATTGGGAGCAGGGTATCTGAGACATCTGATAGTGCCTCTTCAGCATGGAGCCATCATTCCTCGGCAGACACGGGGCTGCCATTCTCACTGCCCCTAAAGCAAACTAAACCCAAACGCATTCGAGGGCGGCAACAAGCAGCGGCAGATTATAATTACCAGTGCACATTCTGTACGCAGACTTTCAAAAAGAAACACGACTGGGCCCGCCACGAGAAAAGCGTCCATCTGACTCTTGACTCCTGGATTTGCACCCCGAATCTCAACGACGTCCAACAAGCTTTTGCGGTCCAGATCTCTGAATGTCTCTTCTGCGACGTAGCTTTCCCAACGCTTGCCCATTGGGAAGAGCATGAATTCCAAATTTGCGCCGATAAGCCTGCTCAACAGCGATCATTCAGTCGGAAGGATTATCTATGGCAGCATCTACGCAAGTTCCACGGCTGCACAAAAGCCCCCGTGGCTGACCTCGAAGCCTGGCGCGGATCGGGCGCCAACGTCCAAAGTCGCTGTGGATTCTGTGGATGTTCACTGTCCACCTGGTCAGCTCGGGCAGAGCACCTAGCGGGTCATTTTAAGAAAGGGTCTCGTATGAATCAATGGGAAGGTGATTGGGGTCTAGATGCATCTATCTTGAGTGCTTTACGCAACGCGATCCCACCATCTCAGCGGGTCATGGTAAACATGTCTGCTTAGCGTCGAAAAAGTTGTATACGAATTAATGAAATAATGAATACATAATACATGCCATTGAAATGCTCATACCGCGCTGGTCGTTAATGAAGCTACAGACTCAAGCTACCCCATCATACCGTAGTCTGCCATTCGCGATTGTACCAAGTCCCCATACCCAATATAAACAGCAGGAGGCTGCCATCCCTCACAACATCTCTGAAAAGCTGTACTGCCATTCCCATACCACTAGACTTCCCATCAAGCAACACCTTACTACCAGTCAATAGCAACTCTCCGGTCACAAAGATCGTAAAGGGATTCTGTGCCGTCGCAGGCTTTGGTGGGGGACTACCAAACAACGTGACCGAAGACCCAATAATGAATAGCAGGTAAACAGCAACTGACAAAGCAAAGACGGTGTGCATTGTCTTCCAAATCCGAGCGCGCTTCCGTTCCGCCTCGGTGGGCGGCGTCGCTCCACCTAGCATATTAGCAATGAAAGGCGGCACGCCGAGCATCGACGCGATAGCAGCAAGTGAGAATCCGGGTGCTGATGGACCGCCCGCTCCGGCCGGGGGTGCCCCTCCTAGTGCATTGGGGTCACCGCCGGGTATAGCACCCATGAGAGAGTTTAGGAGTTTAATGGTTGGGTCTTCGGAGTCACTGGGCGGCTGTCCCTGTCCTTGATCCTGTCCGGCTTGTCTCAACATCGCGCGGAATGCTTCTTGTTGGGCCTGGAGGCTATTTGGCGCTTGCGGGTCGGGATGCATGCCCTGGTCCGGTTCCGGTGCGGATTGTCGGAGCATCGAGAAGAATGCTTCCTGCTGAGCGCGAATCGCCTCTGGTGACTGCATATCTGGTTGAGCAGAGGCCGAGGGTCGGAACTGGGGGTTTTGCGGTCCTGGAGAGGGGGATGCGGAGATTGCACGCTGGGGTTGGGGGGATGGGGAGGCTTCTTCACGCTCTGTTTTGGTTGACTAGTTAGTAGGCTGTACTGGTACGGCTGATGGGCGTGTCTGCTTTGCTATGGCGGGCTCCTTGGGTAGAAGCGGGGATGCGTATTTCATTTCGTACCGGTTTGTGGCGTGCGTCCACTGAGACTGGTGATTTTGTCTAGGCGCGCTGAGCCTCCTTCCTTAATCTTTGCCTCGCGGCGCTCGCGGCGCAGTCGGGCGGATCGTTGTGCTGGTGATTCTTCTGTCATCGTTGCTGGATTTTCAAGAAAATAGACCACAAATGCTGAGATTGGGAACAACGAGGTGGGTTTGCTAGATAGTAGCAATCACAAGTGGGATGTCGTCTGGCGAAGGTGGCCGGCCGATCTGGATGTTGCTGATCAGCCCCAGTCCCGTGGCGATAAGAACACCAGCCACAACACTTAAACAGGAAATCAACGGCTACGCATGGCTGTCTCGATCAGAAATTATTCAAATTGTCAAGTAATGCTTTCTTTCTTCTAAGCTGCTTTTGGATAATGTCAAGAAAGTACAAGGAGCTTTGATGGATGATCAACAGTAGGTAATATTCTTCGGTTAGAATACTGTTGAAATCCAAGGGAAACATACATATGAAAATGATTGTGGTATGATCTCCTAAGCTATACTTATATACAGGCGTCTATATTCAATAACAAAAGTCCTGCACAAGCTGAGTAAACAGCTTCTCAAACTGTTGAAGACTCTCAACTTCGACCCATTCCTCCTTGGCGTGAAGGCCCTCTCCGGCTGGGCCATACACAATGGATGGGATACCAACAGCGCCGAGCAAAGCGGCATCAGTCCAAAACGGACCAGCCTTAACGGCAGGCTTGCTCCCCAACACAGCAGAGGCACAAGCGACCGCCTTCTGCACAAACGGATGATCAGCTGCCACCTTCTGTGTAGGACGCGACATGGTAATGCGTGGCTCTGCGTATTTGAAACGAGGCTTTTGCTGGGCAATTTCTTTTAGCAGTGCGCTGATATCCCTTAGGATTGACTGTTCCGTTTGGGCTGGGACAGTGCGGAACTCGACAGTGATAGTGCACTTGTCTGGGTAGGACGAAGGCTCTTCACCACCCCGAATTAACCCACAATGTAGCGAAGCCTGGCCCAGGAGATCGTCCACTGGCAGCTGAAATTGGTACCTCTCCAAAGCTTGCAAGAAAGATCCGGCATACAGGATGGCATCTTCTCCTGACGCAGGATCGGATCCGTGTGCAGCAACTCCCAGGATATCAACTTCCACCCATATGAATCCTTTGTGGGCCGTCAGTATCATGCCTTGGGTTGGCTCCGGAAGCACAGCAGCATCAGCACGCCAGCCAGCCTCAATGACATCCTGAGTTCCCTGTGAGGCATCTTCTTCGTCTGATACTGCAGCCACAATGATATCACCCCGGGGTATGTGGCCGCTAGCTTTAGTTGCTGCAAGGGCCGCTAACCCTGCAGCCAAACCGCCCTTCATATCGAGGCAACCCCGGCCAAAGACAACCTCTTTACCGTTTTTGGTCCCAATGGACCCGGATAGGGGATCTGCCTCATAGCTAGACAGACTGACGGTGTCTGTGTGGCCGTTAAACATGAGAGACTTGCCACCTCCGCTACCTCTCAAGACTCCCACAATGGATGGTCGTCCAGCGACCTTCTCAATCCAGTGATACTCGATATCTCGATGAGCGAACCAAGCAGCGAGATAGTTTGCAATTTCGGTCTCGCCTGCCCCGTCTGTTACAGACAAGGTCGGGTTGGAAGAGTTGATTTGAGTGAGAGTTTGAGTCAATCCCACGACATCGTCAACAGAGACGTCTTTTGGGACTGGATACTCGCGCGCACCTTCAGTGCTGAGAAGGATGACCACAGAATCCTTGTTCAAAAGCGACGTAGCCTCCTTTGATGTAGCCAATCGTCGCAGTGCAGCCAACGATGCGCCTCCACATGGTCCAGCTGTCACAGACTTGGAAGTTAGATACTGCACGGCGCGGTGGCTCTCGTATGATGAGACTGTGACGCAGGCATCAACCAGACGCTGCATATCGGGCCAAGAAGTAGAAGAAACTGTGCCGCAGTCCATACCATCCATGATCGTGGAAGAAGTTCGGACGGTAATTGGCTTCCCAGCAGCTAAGCTAGAAGATATACATGCAGCCGTATCAGGCTCGACAGCGACTACAGATATGGGTGTGGTCTGCGATTTGCAATGCTTCGCGACCGCATGCGCAAGGCTCCCCACACCAGCGGGTGTGATCACCATGCTACCCGACAGACCAAGACGAGAAAGTTCATTCTGAACTTCGTGCATCATAGTAGAGTATCCCTCCACGATCCACGCAGGAACATCCTCATACCCCTCAAACGCAGTATCTTGAATGAGAAGTATACCCTGTCCCGCACGAGTCTCATCCACAGCCTTCTGCACCGCCTGATCATAATCGCCCTGAACAACGACCAGCCGAGCCCCCTCCCCGGCGATAAGATCCCGAGTCCACTGGTTCAAAGACCGAGGAACGAAGATCCGCGCCTCGATACCGAGAAGTCGAGCCATGAACGCAACTGCCCGTCCATGGTTCCCCATCGAGGCTGTTGTCAGAACAATTGAGGCTTCTTTCGCTCGCCTTGAGAGTTCATCGAGCGAGACCGTAGACGGCAGGTCGAGTTGCGCTGCAATCGCTCGGAAACAGCCCCATGACGCGCCCAAAACTTTGAATGATGGTAGGCCGAATCGGTTGCTCTCGTCTTTTACGAGGACGGCTGCAATTCCTAGCTCGGCTGCGAGCTCTGGAAGTTGTACTAATGGGGTTGGAGCATAGTTGGGGAAGGATTGGTGGAATGCTGTTAGGCCTTCGATTTGCGGGGAGACACTGCTCTCATTTGCGGCCGCGGGGTTAAAGTAGATCGACCGTCGTGACATGTTGTGAGTTCGCATATGCTTGATCTGTGCGCAATGCAGACACTTTATAAATTACTGTGACCTTTTCGACAACCTGAGCCTTCTAAGAACATCGCGCCTTCTGACGACATGTTCGAGTGGGGACTCCGCCTTCTCACAACATCAACGTATAAATCGGGTTCCAATTAATGAGAGATTTTTAGTGCATTCGGTTCGTTCCATATAAGATTCTCTTCGGCACTAGCGCTATAAATTTTGGTACGTACGAAGTACATAGTTCTGGTAAGAAATTTGGTGTTGGTAGATGTCGCGGGAAGGCGTCGATCCCTTGTTAACCTTGGAACCTGCCAACAGAGGTGAATTTTCGGTCAATAATATTATTCGAGTCAAAATACTCGGCAGCCTCGATTATTGCTACCGTATCCACACCTGTTGTGAGAAGGCGCTACCAGAGTCATAGATTGGTGAGTACCCTCGGACCTTGAGAAGACGATTTTTAACCCAATAAAGCGCTTTTATATTTGAATTCTTCAGCTCCCGCCATCTAATTGAAATCACTTCGGTTATTCAATAGACCAGCTGTTTGGCCACTCCCACTTGGCCCGTAAAATGTACGGCACAAAAGGCGCAACACGCGCGCTCCATTTCAATGCCCGGCGGTTCTCGACCGCCACCAGACTACAAGCACCATCAGGACTCAAGATCAATTCGAAGCGCTTGTGGAACACGCTGCACGAGACATGTGAATGGGGTGCTGAACATCGCTATGGCGAGTACGTACCGATTTTTCCATACAACCATTGAACACATTCTAACGACGTAGCAGAAACCCAACAGATACAGGGATGGCCCGTCTAACTCTCAATGATGATGATGCCCGTGTTCGCCGGTGGTTCGCCACCGAAGTCCAGAAGCTAGGCTGCTCTCTTTCCGTGGACCAGATGGGAAATATGTTTGCGCGTCAATCAGGCCGGTTGAACTCGGCTGCTCCAATGATCGCAATGGGAAGTCATCTCGACACTCAGCCTCGAGGTGGTCGGTATGATGGTATTCTCGGTGTTATGGCTGCTCTCGAGATCCTTCGGACAATGAAGGAAAATGGGTTCCAGACTAACTACGATGTCGGAGTGGTCAACTGGACTAAGTAAGCATCAAAATTTGTTTCATCGCACTTGCCATTTATGGTTGTCGCTAACCAACAAATCCACAGCGAGGAAGGTGCACGATTTCCCAAATCAATGTGTTCCTCGGGTGTTTGGGCAGGTGCTATCCCAATCCAAAAGGCTTGGGACCTGCGTGATATTCACGATCCTAATGTAACTCTCCGCTCTGAGCTTGAAAGACACGGATATCTGGGCGACATTGCTTGTTCTAGCGATCCGGCAACCGGATACCCTCTCGGGGCCCATTTCGAGCTGCATATTGAACAGGGCCCGATTCTCCCAGGAAACAACCGATCAATTGGTGTTGTTCAAGGTGCCCAGGGATACAGATGGTTGACTATGACCGTTCACGGAAAAGATGCTCACACCGGAACAACACCTTTCAGTGCCCGTCAGGATCCATTGCTTGCATCGTCTAGGATGATTGCCGCTTCACATGATATTGCTAAGCGACACGATGCACTGGCCTCAACTGGTATTATCAGAGTCCCATCGAATGCGTCTACGAACACCGTCTCATCGCAAGTGACTTTCACTCTTGATATTCGACACCCTCAGGATAGTGTGGTGCATGCCGTGCAAGACGAATGCCTCAAGGCGTTCGAAGTCATTGCATTGCAAGATGGCAAGGGTGTCTCCTTTGATTGGACCTTGGATACTGACTCGCCAGCTGTCAAGTTCGACGATAACTGCGTGGCATCTATCCAGGCTGCGGCGGATCAGCTGGTTGGCCGTGAGCAATCTATGCTCATGACTAGTGGTGCCGGTCATGATACTGTTTATACTAGCAAGCACTGTCCCTCTGCGATGATCTTTGTCCCTTGCCGGGATGGTGTGAGCCACCACCCGACAGAATATTGCAGTCCGGAGGATTGGTAAGTCCCTCTCATTTCCTTGGAGCCTGTTAAAAATCTGACACTCGCAGTGCTTTGGGTACGCAAGCTCTTCTTGAAGCTGTTGTTCACTACGACCAATTCAGGGTAGAGACTGAAGGGCAAAAGTAATTGACATTTTCAGTTGACATTGAATCAGACCTAGATTTCGATATGTTATATGATAATATAAGTTGCACCCTACAAATAATTAACGAAAAAAGTAGAAACCTTAAAAAAATAGTATTAGGTATAACCTTATAACTTCGAGATTGGAAATGAAATATGTCAAAAACACCAAATGCAGACAAGATTAAGGTCTTGCTGGAGCTTCAAGTTAATTTTTAAATGTGTTCACCACATGTCAGTACTGCTGTGGACCTATTGCATATAGTCTACCTCAGGAATTATGTGAGACAACTCTAGAATCTGATATCAGTCAAAATAAGCTATTCGCCACCAGAAAGTCATAAGTCAAATCTTCTTTTCGCGTGAAGTCTTCCAGAACATAAGTGGATCCGCCCCACTACAATTATTCGAAACAGAATCGAAAAGCTTCACCCCGAGGTCCCGGACGTCTATAGCTGACTATATATCGAGGCAAATGAGGTTGCAATCGATATGTCCATTTATAACACATGAACTAGAATATAACACACAAAATACTTGAATCCAAGAACCATACAAGCATGTAACGATCTAGCCACCTTCTATTATGCTCTAGCCACCTTCTATTATGATCTAGCAACAGCCTCCTGTTTTATGATGTGTCCGGGCCTGAAAGTCATGCAATCCAGTGGCGCACCGTTAATTTAGGTAAATGTAACGACAGACAAGGGTAACCGCATAGATTTGGCGCTTGTATTATTCATTAGATGAACTCGTACCGCACAGGTTTGGCGTGTAATATTTCTCTCTCTCTCAACATATTACATATACAGGCCGTTTCCCCAGCGTAGAATTGGAATTTAGTTGGATATTTATTTTGTTGGGGGAATATCAAGTAAAGCATGGAGTTAACGCGGGTTTTTCTCGGTCCTCTTCACGCTGACTTGTCCCACAATAATCTTTGTTATCGAAAATCCCATTGTGTTCATTGGGCAGAGTCTGGGCTTTCCCCTGCAATTCAACGATCGTACTACTGTAAATAGTACAAATACCGCTTAAAACCCGTCGGATCCCCCGGTGTAGCGTATACGTCTTGGGTTCGGGCTGGATCACTCTTCAAATTTTGTTGGGAAGTGGGAATAGGTGGATATTAAAAACAACCTTTTTCTTTTTGCAGAGCAGCTGCAGTAGTGTGTTCACGAGACGTGCGGACTTCGTATTTCACATTCCACTGATATTCATGGTGCAGTAGCAGTCACAGAGGGGCGAAGATCCCAAAGCTAGATACCACCTAACCCTAAAAGATAGAATAGACTGAACTGTTTCAGATTCAATAGATTTAAAGATCATATTCTCTAAATATTTCCAATGTAAATATTTACTAACTAAAAAAAAAGTACGTACATGATAACAAAAGGTACCCCCCTGCAAGGAACCCCCCTTTGTCCCACACTCATTCCCACACTCATTTTACCCCCCCACAACAGAACATCCACAAAACCCTCCTATGTAACATTCGAAAAATGATAATATGGGAAGTAAATTAAAACATGTGGTAAATACGGAGTACAGTAATTGAATAGTGGACACAGTCTAATATTGAATATCAAGTATACTCTGAACATATATCTGCTCAGTTCGTATAAAGTTCTAGGCTATTTGCTATGATCATCAGATCAACGGCGTCAAGTGCCATACACAAGAAGGTTTCTGTAGCTTACTCATCCACCCCGCAGTAGAGGTCCCGAGATCGGCGATCGGGTCTAATACGAGAACCTCTATGATGGCGAAGTTATGTACAGAATATATGCAGGGATATTCGGTCCGACGATGACTTGACATCATAACATTCGTATTATGACATATTGCCAAAAAAAATAAGTTCCATACCTAGGTAGCCAGTAAAATAGGGATACAAATGTATGCTCACGAAGTGCGGCCTCAAATATCCATATTCGGCATGAAAAGGCCTTCGGGAGAGGGGCTCGAGCATACGCTTGTATCTCTGAATATCTGACTTGCAGGTCTCCTGTGGCCCGCTCTCCCCTGGCCCGCGACCACCCCGGACCTTGGCCCTTGGCTAAGCCAAGATTATAACCTCCGCCTATTGGACTCGGACAAAGGGTTCAATGCGGCATACCTAGGCTGCGGTCGGTTGAACTAGCGTTTCTTTCCGACTTGAAACGCCCCAATAAGGTGGCGGGCATCATCTTAGTCAAAATATTGGAGGGGCAGCTTACCCCGGAGCAACGGAAGGAATGACAACCCCCGCATGGCCGAACCCAAACTCGTATGTATGTTTGTATGTGATGATTGCAATAAAATTGGCCTATGTTGTAGATTATAGTGTATTGAGAATGTATCTCATTTTCCTAATTCGAAGATCGAAGTGGATAATCTTACATAGTACAATGCATATGTACTATGTACTTTATAGGCGGCTAGATAGAGTGGTATTTGGGGTATTTTATTGTAAGTGCACGGACCACCGACATGGAAAGGGAAGTGCCACATCCACCCGGGAAAGCTGGACTACTAATATTGTCGTGAATCCCCTCTTTAGATCTTCTTTTTTTTCTTTTCTTCTCTACTATAACTGTTTTGCACATTCATACTCCTTTTATAAATTATAATCCTCAACTCCCACAGTAAGTCCATTCCTAGCCAACCTTCCCCCACTATCTGCATTCAAGCTCATCCCACCTTATTCGCATTTCCCTATTCCGGACTTTTCGCAACTCATTTCCTCTGACATATGATCTCGCATAGGACTTGTTATATACTTCATTTTGCATTGATAATTCTTATTGGACCCCACAATCATGTCGGACGGCCCTATTCAGCCTCCTAAACCTGCAGTGGTAAGGATTACCTTCCTCCTTACCGGGAATGACTAGATCAGCGTAGCTCTAGTGACCACAGTATCACGGGCTAACAGTTGGTGATATAGGTGCAAGAAGCCCACGAGGTCGATACTTTCCACGTCCCCAAGGCGTTCCACGATAAGCACCCCACCGGCACCCACCTTAAGGATATCGACGAGTACAAGAAGCTTTATGAAGAATCAATCAAGAGTCCCGACACTTTCTGGGCTCGCATGGCCCGCGAGCTCCTCACATTCGACAAGGACTTTGAAACCACACACCACGGCTCGTTCGAGAACGGCGACAATGCCTGGTTCGTTGAGGGTCGATTGAACGCATCGTTCAACTGTGTCGATCGCCATGCTCTTAAGAACCCAGATAAGGTCGCTATTATTTATGAGGCCGATGAGCCCAACGAGGGCCGCAAGATCACCTACGGAGAGCTAATGCGCGAGGTGTCCCGGGTTGCCTGGACTCTGAAGGAGCGTGGTGTCAAGAAGGGTGACACGGTCGGCATCTACCTGCCCATGATTCCCGAGGCGGTGATCGCTTTCCTGGCTTGCTCGCGTATTGGTGCCGTGCACTCCGTTGTCTTCGCTGGTTTCTCTTCCGACTCTCTCCGGGATCGTGTCCTGGACGCCGCCTCCAAGGTCGTCATCACCTCCGACGAGGGCAAGCGCGGTGGCAAGGTCATTGGCACTAAGAAGATTGTGGACGAAGCTATGAAGCAGTGCCCCGACGTGCACACCGTTCTGGTGTTCAAGCGCACTGGTGCCGAGGTGCCCTGGACCGCTGGCCGTGATATTTGGTGGCACGAGGAGGTCGAGAAGTACCCCAACTACCTCGCCCCTGAGCCAGTCAGCTCCGAAGACCCTCTCTTCCTGCTCTACACTTCCGGTTCAACCGGCAAGCCCAAGGGTGTTATGCACACCACTGCCGGCTACCTGCTTGGTGCTGCCATGACTGGAAAGTACGTGTTTGATATCCATGATGATGATCGCTACTTCTGCGGTGGTGATGTCGGTTGGATTACTGGTCACACCTATGTCGTGTACGCCCCTCTATTGCTTGGCTGTGCCACCGTTGTGTTCGAGAGCACTCCCGCCTACCCTAACTTCTCCCGCTACTGGGATGTCATTGACAAGCACGATGTCACACAATTCTATGTTGCACCCACCGCTCTGCGTCTGTTGAAGCGCGCTGGAGATGAGCACATTCACCACAAGATGAAAAGTCTACGTATTCTTGGCTCAGTTGGAGAGCCCATCGCTGCGGAAGTTTGGAAGTGGTACTTCGAGTCTGTCGGCAAGGAGGAAGCTCACATCTGCGACGTTCGTTTCCCCTTCTCTTTGGACCTATTGGAATAACTTCTAATTTTTGAATCTACAGACATACTGGCAAACCGAGACCGGTTCAAACGTTATCACCCCTCTTGGCGGTATCACCCCCACCAAGCCCGGTAGTGCTTCCCTGCCCTTCTTCGGTATCGAGCCTGCCATTATCGACCCCGTCTCCGGCGAGGAGATTCTTGGCAATGATGTCGAGGGTGTTTTGGCCTTCAAGCAGCCGTGGCCCAGCATGGCCCGCACCGTGTGGGGTGCCCACAAGCGTTACATGGACACTTACTTGAACGTGTACAAGGGTTACTACGTAAGCCGCCCTGCAGCCCGAATTTATGTAATTGATACTAACTCGTCTATAGTTCACCGGAGATGGTGCTGGCCGTGATCACGACGGCTACTACTGGATCCGTGGCCGTGTCGACGATGTCGTCAACGTTTCTGGACACCGTCTGTCCACCGCTGAGATTGAGGCCGCTCTTCTCGAGCACCGTAAGTGCAACCACATTACATTCAAAAATTGCCACCTGAGCCCAAACTGACTATGAACAGCCTCCGTTGCTGAAGCTGCTGTCGTTGGTATCTCCGACGAGCTAACCGGCCAGGCTGTCAATGCCTTCGTCGCTCTCAAGGAGAGCAACGGCACAACAGAACAAATCAGCAAGGACCTTGCCATGCAAGTTCGCAAGTCCATTGGTCCCTTCGCCGCCCCCAAGGCTGTCTTCGTTGTGGAGGACCTCCCCAAGACCCGCAGTGGCAAGATCATGCGCCGTATCCTGCGGAAGATTCTCAGTGGCGAGGAGGACAGCCTTGGTGATACATCGACTGTAAGCACATCGCTCCCTCGGCAGCATAATTTTCGCAGTCATATTCTCAGAACAATAGCTAACGAAATTTTCTTCGCAGCTCTCCGATCCCAGTGTCGTGGACAAGATCATCGAAACCGTCCACACCGCCCGCCGGAAGTAAAGTGAAGGTCTATGAATTTGATGATAATGACGTTGGAGAGCAAAATTCCTCGTGAGATTTTTGGAAGTAGTATGATGGTTCTTCGTGGATCATCCACCCCCGACCTCGGTCTAGTTGGTTCATGGCGGAATTAGATTTGACCATGCGGGTGGTTGGCTTTTTGTTTATTTTTTTGGCCGGTTTCAGAATCACTACTTGTACTTGAGATTCCCTTGGCTCGCTCAGAAGCGATGTGAATAGTATTTTTTTGGCGCTTCATATATACTTCTTGCAAGTGATTCCTAGATTGGTGGTTACCGAGGGTCAACCTTGTTACGAAGCATTTGTCTAGTGCGCAGCATTAGTCTAAAACCCCGAATAAGAGAGTGCATACTATCGTTTAATTTTCCAAATGGTCTCGGCCCTTCATTGAATGAATTAGTAGGCATCCCCTTTTCACCGAAGCACGCATTGCCACCTAATGTAGAGTAGGTACCAAAGCCATGTCATCGTCCATATGTAGCCAGCCCAATAAAGGCTTCTTCTCAAATTCCAAGTATGACCCAATAGTGTAAACTTCTTATGCGACTTGCCTCGGACCAAACCCGAGGATACCATTGTCATGAGTATACCCAATGGGGTGCTTACCTGCATTGTCCTAACTCTCATTGGATGACTCGACAAGGTGTTATGCACATATCCTTACACAGTAAACATGTACATAGGACTAGGCGCTGCTTTTTGGTCGTACTATAAATCCTCTTCGGTTAATGAGTTCAAGCCACAGCGTTGGCTTGCCACCATGGAAAACAAGAATTCCCTTTTGACCCTGAGGGCAGTATATTTCGTTGACCTATTTCGAATTATACTCCCATCCCTCGAAGATCTTGAATATCATGAATGGCCAATAGCAAGGCTGTTTTTATAGTTGGTACCTTAGGTATAACCATGGGAGCCTCCGGCGCGTGGGCGTCCGGGGGTGTCAAATGCAACTAATATGCGCACGTGGCTATAATTCACTCTAAATTTCGAGATAGAATGGCAACTATACGAAGCTATCATAATAACTGTAAAATACTAGAATACATCATCGGTTATGAGGTGCTAGACGCATATGGATAACCTTTGTTTTGATATAGGTTCTGCGATAGAAATCAATCAGGTCGATATAGACCTTAGAAGAAAAATTTGGGTCGAGATTGTATAGACAGAAATCACTTCAGAGCTTATTTGGAAATCATGAACGGGATGAGCAAAAATATTAAAAAAAAAGGGAATTTTTGAGAGCTACTACAAAGTAGAAGTAAACGGGTATACATCAAGTGGCAACATTGAATTCACTTTCGGATCATTTGTGACTGACAATATTGGTCAACCAATAGAAAATCTCGCATCAAGCTGCATTGAGGATTAATGAGTCACTTATCAATAAAAAGACCGAAGACAAGTTTATTGTCATTGTTCTGCACCGCATTCATTGGAGACATCCGATTTAGGCAGCTATCACGTGACGGAATATTGTGACCCGGACCTTACCTAACACAAGTCTCCAGCAAACTTAACTCTTCCTTTTCTGTCGCGTCTTCTCCCTCTTTTCTCCATCCCCGCGCACTCCTGCTCGCTATTCTCCTTCTATTAATCTGCACTCTCTCGAAACTGCGCGCAATCAACCTATGACTTCGTGAACACCCGACAAACTCCAACCGACATCATGTCTTTCGGATTTGGAGGGTTCGGCCAGAACAACCAAAGCAGCGGCTTTGGCACTGGCACTGGCTCTGGCTTTACCGGCACTGCTGGAGGTAGGTCTTTTCTGCTCCCATTTTCAATTCCCTTTGCGTTTTCGCCCTATCCCTATCTTCCCTCCTATTCGTGTCATGTCCTCGGCTTTTCCCTATCTGGACGACCGGTGCTCCTGGTTCCGACCCGCGGTGGTGCCACGCGCGAGGCGAAAAAACTACCAACATTACGACCTTCGCCGTGCTATCGAAAATCACCTGCGGACTATCTGGATGCATTAGCGACACCACAACAAGATAAGGAATGCAAGGGCTTCTTCGAATCCAAGTCTCTCTGACCGCGATCCCCTCCGTCATCTAGGCTTTGGCTCGACAGCTTCCCCGTTTGGAGGTGCCACCAGTGGCACTTCAGGCACTGGCTTCGGTGGTGGCGCTTCCAACACATCTACTGGCTTCGGATCTGGTTCCGGCACTGGCGGAGGTACGTGCTCAAACATCTGGGCTTTGCGCGACTCTCAATATTCCCTGGCGAGGCCCCCCATCGCTTCACACAGTGCGGTTCAGATCCTCCTGGACTGGTCGCGCGCGTACACTCTGTGAATTTGCTCTTTGGTCCCCCTGGAAAGATCGCTTGTGGCCCTCTCCTGGAATTGCCAATAACCTGTGACTTGCCCACATTTTCGCCGACATGCATCCGGAGGACCTCCATTTATTAATCCGCACTTTATTAATCGTTTTATTGGAGGGTTGATTGTGTTTGCTAACTATTTACTTTACATTAGGATTCGGAAATACTCCGGCGCAGCAACCTAACGCCCTTTTCGGTGGTCAAGCCCGCCCTGGCGGATTCGGCACTACCACCACTTCTAACAGCGGCTCTCTCTTCGGAGGAGGCACTCAGACAGCTGGAACCGGCGGCTTCGGTACTGGTGGAGGATTCGGTTCTACCGGCACTACTGGCGGCTTTGGCGCCAATGCTAGTGCAGCCCCTGCAGGTGGAAGCCTTTTCGGCAGTGCCAAACCCACTGGTTTTGGCTCTTCGACTACGGGCACTACCGGATTCGGCACTAGCGGTGGCTTCGGATCTACTGCGGCTTCCACCACAACCCCCACCACCGGCTTTGGTGGCTCAGGCACTGCCTTTCAAGGAGCTCTACCTACCTGCGAAGGAACTGGCGGCACCCCGTTCACTCCTTGGAACGAGAAGGATACCAGCTCAACCAACACTACGAACCACTACCAAAGCATCTGCTTTATGCAGCCCTACAATAAATGGTCCTTTGAGGAATTGCGCCTAGCGGATTATCAACAAGGTCGCCGCTTCGGCAACGGTAGTGGACAAGCCGGTGGCTTTGGCGCTCCCGCTTTCGGTGGCGCCACTACCGGTGGATTCGGTCAGCAAAATACTACAGCTACTCCTGGCGGCTTTGGCGCTAGCACCACTCCATTCGGAGCGGCTGCCACAAGTGCACCAACTGGTTTCGGTTCAACCCAGACCGCAGGAGGATTCGGCTCTACACCTGCTAACCCATTGTTCGGTGGAGCAGCCAAACCAGCAACTTCCTTGTTCGGTGGTGGAGCTACTCCTGCAGCTTCGTCAGGATCCCTCTTCGGAGGAGCCACACAGACGGCTGGTGGCTTCGGAAGTAACACCGGTACTGGAACTGGATCAGCTTTCGGCAACACCGGCGGATCCTTGTTCGGTGCCAACAACCAGCAACAGCAGAATAAGCCCGCATTTGGCGCCGCTGCGACAACTGGCGGTAGCGCCTTTGGTGGTTTCGGTAATACTCAAACAACTACCGCCGCGAATCCGTTCGGAGGTGCGACCGCCACAGCCTCGCCCTTTGGTGGCGGTACTCAGCAGCAAGCACCAAGTGCCTTCGGTGGTTTCGGTGGTGCAACCCAACAAAACCAAGCTCAAACTCAACCCAAATCACTGTTTGGCGGCGGTGGATTTGGTGCGGGTACTCAGCAGCAGGGAACTGGCACAGGTTTGCTCGGCGGCGGCGCTGGCACTACTCCATCTACTGGATCTTCACTCTTCGGTGGAGCCCAGCAGCAACCTCAGCAGCAGGGAGGTAGCTCACTCTTCGGCGGTCAAACTCAGCAAACTGGTACCGGTAGTAGCTTATTTGGCGGTGCACAGAATCAGCAGCAACAAAAGCCGACTGGTCTCTTCGGATCTACCCCAGCTCCCGCTGCGGGTGGTTTCTCTGGCTTCGGTGCCTCGCAGCCCCAGCCAGCCACTGGTGGTAGTAGCTTATTCGGCACACAAAACCAACAGCAGCAGAAACCCACTGGCCTCTTTGGCTCAACTGCAGGCACTGGCGGTAGCCTGTTCGGCGGTGGTCAAACCACCACGGGCCAGGGCGCTGGCTCTTCGCTCTTCGGTGGTCAAAACCAGCAACAGCAGACCGGCGGCCTAGGTGCCAGTCCTTTCGGTGCCTCTATGCCCGGACAGCAGTCTCAACCTGCTCCTGGTAGCTTCCAAGCGTCGCTCCTTGATGGAAACCCGTATGGAAGCCAGTCTATCTTCTCTGGTCTTCCTGCCCCTGGTGGATCGGCTCCCGGTCCCCTTGCCACCCCGCTGTCTTCCAGCATGAAGCAAAAGCAGCGAACTCCGTTGCCAGTCTACAGAATTACTCCCAACGCTGCCAATCGTCTCATTACCCCTCCAAGGCGTGGATACGGTTTCTCTTACTCTACTTATGGCTCGCCATCTGCCAACACTGGTACTCCATCTGGTCTTGGTAGCAGCTTGTTGGGTCCCGGTGGTGGCAGTAACAGTCTCCGCGGCAGTGTGAGTGGCAGCATTGGTCGTAGCTTCAGCAAGAGTTACTCCACTAGCAGTCTTAGCAAGACCTTCGACCCAGAATCGGACAGCATTCTTTCTCCCGGTGCCCTGCAGGCCGGCAGCTCACGTGGTACCAGCAACCTGAAGCGTCTCACTATCAACCGTGGTCTGAGAAATGAAATACTCTCGACCTCTACTCGTACTTCCCCAGCTCCTCTTCTCACCAATGGAGAAGACGCTGCTCAGTCTACCGACAAGCTGAAGAAAAAGGTCAGCTTTGACGCTACTACTTCCGGTGCTAACGGTGGAGAACTTGTTCGCGTTGAACCCAAGAGTCCTGAGCCGTCTGCCGAGGAGCTTGGATTCCTCCGGTCTGTGCGCAAGAGCGGTAGCCTTAATGGTTTCGACGCTGCCGGCACTACCGATCGTCCCGAGCTGGAGCCCGTCCGCCGTGACCTTGCTGTTGTCCCCGAAAGCGCACCACAAACCGCCAACGGTGCTACCGTTAAGCGCCTCACGTTCATCCCTGGTGGTGATCCTAGGCCTGGCGAGTATTGGATGCGGCCCTCACGTGCCGAACTTAGCCGGTTGAGCCGCGACCAGCTCAGACAAGTCGTTGACTTCACCGTCGGCCGTCATAACTGTGGATCTGTCACTTTCAACGGCCCAGTTGATCTGACTACCGTTGATCTGGACAACCTTTTCACCACTGTTGTGGATATTGGTCTTCGCAAGATTACTGTCTACCCCGAGGAATCGGTCAAGCCTGCCAGAGGCAAAGGACTGAACGTGCCATCTACCCTGCGGATTGAGAACTCCTGGCCCCGTGGCAGAGATAGGAAGAGCAACTCGCCTGTCACTAGTGGTCCTTTGTTCGACAAGCACATCGATCGCCTGCAGAAGGTGGGTGACACGGAGTTCGTTAACTACGAGACTGAGACTGGCACTTGGGTTTTCAAGGTGCCTCATTTCACCACATACGGCCTTGACTATGATGAAGAGGAAGGCGAGAGTCTCGACCAGAGCACCATGAGTGCCCAGGGCCCTGACCACCCCACGAGTTTCGATCAGTCCACCACTTTCTCCATCGACGAGTCCTTCGTCGGTTCCATGGTCGGTGTTGAAGACGATACCTTCGATTTCAAAAAGCGCAAGCTTGTTCCTGGCTCCTTCGCTAATCAGGCCATGCCTGTGGAGGATGATTATTTTTCTGAGGGTGAGACCGAGTCTTTTTTAGAGGAAGGCTCCACGGGTTCAACTACTGAGAATGACGATGATGTCGTCACCGAGAGCCAAGTGTCTGGCGATTCGGTAGTTGGATCAGATGAGGCAGATGAAATGGATATGGCGGGTGCCTTTCCAACTCCTCATCGCACCGTGGAGCGGGACGACTACCAGAGCACCAACGGTGATCTGGATACCACTTACCCTATGTCGACACGTTTCGCCAGTCCTACAAAGCCGCAGCTTGATCTTAGTGGCGACTGGGCTGAGCACCTGCAACGCACCATTAGCCCTCGCAAGCAGAATCGTGATGCCTTGCGTGAAATGCAGGCAGACGCTTTCATTGATCGCAACCTTGTGAACGACGAATCCCCCACAACCATTGCGACAGCTCCTCCCAAGAAGGGGTTTTCGAACAGCATTGATCTTATGAACTCTTTATTTCAGCAGCCGCGCAAGCAAGCTGCTTCTTCTCCGCTGAAGGCCCCTAAGGCACCGCCAAAGGGCTTTGAGGTTAGAACTCCCTTCTTATGTTCACACTGATTTTTATTCCCTTTGTCTTTTTCCCTCATGGCACTGCATCATGTATCTATGAAATTGCACATCACCTGTCAGATAGTTTAACAATGCGATAACCTGAGCTAAAACTTTTCTCTTCCTTCCAGTGGCCTTACAACAAGCAACCCAAGACGTTTGCTGGCGATACAACACAAATGAGTGAATCCGATGCCGCTTTCCATGACTCTTTCAAGCCCCGCTGGGGTCCCATGGACTCCCTCGTCTGCGCGAAAAACGACATGGAGGACACAATCTTGGGGGTGAACCAGACCTGGAAAGAAAGCTTCTCTGTTTTCAGCGAGGAGCGTGATATTGCAGTGATGATTTACAACCAATCTGGCGAGGTATGATTAAGCGGCTTTGTTGATGCTTATTTGAACTTGATACTGATGATGATATAGGCCAGGGAAATGCTTGAGGTCCAGCGGCTTCAGTCCTCTATCCAGCGCATCGACGGCACTCCTTTTGTTCGTATGGCCAAGGTCGACCTGTCGCAGTTCCCTCTGTCACCTTCTACCCGTTCCCAGTCGGAGGAAGAGCGCTTGGTGTGGCAACTTCTGAACATTCTTTTCAATGACGATATTGAGGATGACATCTCAGCGGGTGTCCCGGTGCGACTACGACAGCAATTTGCGCACCGGATCAAGAAGGATCGACTTTCACGTCTGTGGGAGGGAATCATTCGTGAAAAGCACTCCCAAAACCTGGATCTGATCCGCTCTCCGGTGGAACGCGCCGTTCATTTGATTTGTTCGCACCGAGTGGACGAAGCGTGCAAGACACTGATCGACAGTCAAAATCCTCATCTCGCCACCGTTGTCGCCCAAATTGGCCGCGATGCTACCTCGCGAGCTGACATAGCGAACCAGATCAATGTATGGCGACAGACCAACATACTTTCGGAGATGAGCGAACCCGTACGAGCCCTTTACGAACTGGTTGCAGGAAATGCTCTCCGCAGCGAAGGAAAATCGGGCGGCGCGCTTGAAGACCGGGCCTCCAGCTTTGGCTTCTCCGAGCGGTTTGATCTAGATTGGTTCCAGGCCTTCGGCCTTCGTCTGTGGTATTGCACTGCTGAAGATGAGCCAATCGAGGTGGCTGTTTTCAAGTTCCTTGAGGACTTGGCTACCGGACAAGAACCCGCCTTCCCCCACCCGTCGCACCAGGCCAGTACACATGCGGTCCTGCAGCCTGGCTCTGATACCCTTGGGCGCGAGTCTCCTCTTTGGGTTCTACTCAAGGCCTTCTCGGCGGTCGAAGGCCACAGCGCCCAATCTATTGAATTCCCGGCATCTTTCCTTCCTGAGTCCGTCTCCGGTAACCGTCTGTCCAACCGACTCTCTTTCCAGCTACACCACGTTCTCGCTGCGACGATCGGACAAAACCAGGCCATCAAGATCAACCAACATCAAACCGACCAACTCGTCTGGGACTTCGCTTCTGAACTCAGCGCGGGCGGAAAACTTGATCAAGCACTGTTTGTCCTCCTGCACCTCTCCCAAGCCGATGACCGCAAGCACGCCGTCCAAGAGACTCTCGCTCGGTTCGCCGCTCAACTCCCTGAGCCCTTTGCCGCCGACGGTTCCTCCCACCCAGCATGGCAATATCTCGTCACTGAGCTACAGATTCCCGAGCCCTGGATCTGGATTGCCAAGGCCCTGCATGCTCGCGACATCGGCGATGCTGCCCGTGAGGTCGACTGTCTTATTCGCGGAAAGCACTGGAACGACGCCCATGCCACATTTTGTCGCATCGTCGGTCCTAGCACCATCATCGAGGGTGACTACCGTACCCTCGAGGCTCTGGTCTCTGGCTTCGGCGACGGGCCCGAGCGTAAAATGCGCGGCTGGACTTCTGGTGGTGGCGTTTACGAAGATTTCCTCCGCCTGGTTAACTCCACCAGCGGCCGACGTGACCCAACTCGCCTGAACCGCTTGGTGGCTGCTCTTGTTGCCATGGGCGATCGTGTCCAGGGATCCGGTTTGGAAGGACTGGAGGAGCGTGTTGCATTTAAGGAGATGAGCCGAGCTGTCGCTGGCTGGATTACGCATGAGGATGTTCAAGTTAGTTCCCTCCCTTTTCCTTTTCCGTTGATATATTGTTTTTACTTGTTACTGACTTCCGTCTTTTTACAGTGCGTCGAATCCTCCGCTATTCTAGGTCTACCCTTGACAGGCGATGCTCGCGTTTTGCAGACCGCAGAGATGAGCCGTCGGTACTACGGTGTCATCATGGCGGGCGGCTATTAAGTTTGAGAAAACAAGCAAATCATGTTCCAGTCGCATATGTTCGTTGTGGAATTAGCGGGCACTAACTATCCAAAGCCCAAGCACCCTGATCTTTTTTCTTTTGTTTTGCCCCTTTGTTTTTTCCCCTGTGTTCTGTTCCCCAAATGATCTCAAATGGTTCCCATGACATGTATTGTACTCTACCCTATTGCTGAAAACTACTATTTGAACCAATTCATTCTGTCCTTGTCATTCTCTGGTGTAGATATTGTAACACTTCGTAGTCATACCGATCACTTACGGCTAGGATCATTGGTTGCAACCCTAAGTACGACTCATATCGAGATGTTTGCAAGGGGGGCCTGGTATATCCATATGCTGATAGATTGTTGAATTGTGACATGTTAGTCGATGTAGTCTTCAAATTTCTGCGTATAACATAACATCTTTCATATTATCCGGGGGGGGGGCTACAGGGACTTAGAGTTGGTTACCAGCAAGGATTTGATTGACCATAAGCGAGGTTTCGTTTTCAAACTGCTACACACAAGTCGACCATATTCAGAATTCCCACCCACTGCAGTCGAGGCACCAGGGGAGTGGCAAGCTGTGTTTAGGACTTGCGTGGTAGACTCAAACAGGTGGCACGAGTCACTAAGATCCTTGATACTGGCTATTCCGGGCGAGCATGATCTAGGCATGAGATATTGGGCATTAAAAACCTTCAAGGCTAATACAGCCCATTCTACTGGATTGGGGCGGATCGTTTTCTTTCTTACCTTAAGGTACCGAGCAACCTCATTCTAGTCCTCCCCATCTGCCGAGATGAAGAAGTCACTGGTCTTTCCGGGTTTGGTAGCAGACGACCGTTGTTAGGTTTGGGATTAATATCACACATTGTTTTGAATTCCCGTGGAGTATCCATCAATAGAAAACCGCTACAAACTGTGTACAGGGCGTATTTTGTATCAGACTATTTCTTTCAATAGGGCCATTTTGTGACCAAATTATGCCTGAAGATGAAGAATAATCACACGCCCTCTTGCATACGACAGGGACGTGAATACCATGTATATCTTTCCAGCCAACTCGTCCTACATAGATGGGTCTGCTTCATGTGGCTACGCATGGCTGGGTACCGCACAGGCTGTCTTATCGAGACGTCAGTTCCATGGCCCGATAGATTAAAATAGAGGATGAATTTACCCCTAAACTGGATAGCATTCTTGGAGGATTCCATTACAAATTACACGGTCCAACTTCCAGACTCTTGGGACAGAGGCTCCCCAGGGACTTGATCTGAGACAACAGGTGGTGTATCCCAAGGGAATAGCTTCACCATGCCTCTGCTGTCCATATTGGTGCCTAACGACATTGTAGTCCTTTTCCTTCAACATTTTCAACTCCGTCAACCCATGATGCCGAATTGGTGGGATAGTCTGGATCATCGCTCGAATTATAGCGTTTGGGAACTCGGTGCCGGCGATAGGGATCTGATGTTATATTCTCAAAAGGCCGGCTTCTTGGTTGGGTCGTCCTTGCGGTAGAAGAGGAGCTTGGTGGTGGCGAATGGGGGATCGAGTTCATCGTCGACATCCTAAGTCATGAGGGATGTCTCGTCGAGTTTCTAGGTGATTGCCCATGTCTCGGAGGGCAACTGAAGGAGTTTATTCGCGTCGGCTATGATGCAAGTGCCCTCAAAGGCCGATGAGGATGATGATTTCAGCGCTATGCACGTCAAAGCATGTGGAAAATTTCTGTGATTCAGCATGAGGAAGACCAACAGTGTGTACCCCGGGTCATAAACATAAGAGATGAGGGAAGAGCCTAGAAGTACCATTTTAGGCGCACATGATATATATAAGTCGGTTTTCGTGACACCTCTTTACTCCTTACCCTCTGCCCAGGACCTGTCTACTTTATAGCTGATTATTTTGGCCCTTCTCGCCGGAGCTATCGTAAAGTCATGTACACATGATATCCAGAAAATATCTAAAACGAGGTTTAACAAGACTCCAATGAAGAGCATCAAAAAGACATTGCACGGCTGCGTAAGCCAACTGCGCATTCTTGTCGATATCAGCTTCAAATTGCTACATATATATAACTTCTTCGTACGAAGACTATACAGAGGGATCCGCGGAGTTGGTTACCAGCGAGGAATGTATTGATTATCGACGATGAGTGGTCACATCCGACCTTCTTCCTCTCAAAGACAAATGTACCTACTCCTGTCGCCATATTTTGCACGATGTTCCGCAGATGAACAACCTTAGCCCTGTTGGTAGTAACACTCTGGGTGCACCACACTAAACCGATGTGTTCAACGAATGCGTGACACATATCCAGTCTACCACTATAGTCAAATCAAGACTGTCCCAAGTATACTCCCAATGATATTCGACAAGGATTTATCCGCATACAGGTGGGCGACGATACCTACCCACTAACTGCTGTAGGGGTCCCACTCGGTTCTGCGAGATCGTTTAGCCAGTTTGAACAATGTAAACGACATCTCACTATTTCTGAGTGCTGTCAATAGATACAGCCATTCAGAAAGCTGAGATATACCTAAATATAATAAAAGTAAGCATATACACCCTCAGATACTACCTTAGGGATAAGGAATAGACGTGCCCGTGGACATCCTATCAACTCATCATACGTACATAGATTGGCTGTCTCAATAGACCCTGTATCAGGTGACTCCTGCAAAAGAGGAAGGCACGACCCTTGAGGTTCCTTCCTAAGTAGGAAATCGCGTCGACCTGCCAGGGTATAAATACCCCTCTTCAGATTTCTTTCTTCTTTTTCTTTTCTTCCTTCTTCATATCTCTCCTCTGAATTTTCCTCTGGGCCTTGACTTCCATATTTTTAAGGCCTCCATGACCCACCCTCATACCCGTGGACCTGCCTCCACAATGACTTGTCTCTATGATAAACTTCTTTCATGACCATCCATCATGACCATCCATCATGATCACCCATCATGGCCACCCATCATAGCCATCCATCATCCATCGTGACCATCTATTATAACAATCATCTATCATAACCATCCACGGTAACAACCATCCATCATAACCATCTATCATAACAATCATCTAACATGACTATATATTAGGACATCCATCCACTGTAACGACTATCTATCATGACAACCATCCATCATGACCATCTTATGACAACCATCTGTCATAACCATCCACGGTAATAACCATCCATCATAACAATCTATCTTGAGAATCATCTAACATAACTATACATCAGGATATCCACCGTGACAACTATCTACTGTGACAACTATCTACTGTGACAACTATCTACTGTGACAACTATCTACTGTGACAACTATCCATCGTGGCAACATCCATGACCATCCATCTGTCATGACCATCCATTATACCCATCCATTGTACCAACTATCCATCGTGACCACATATCTTGACAATCATCTGACATGACTATACATCAGGACAACCATATATCATGACCATCCATCATGACTATCCCTGACAACCATCCATCATAACAACCAATCCTTCATTCAACTGATCCTCCGATCAACCATCCACTTCACTCAACCACTTCCAGTCTTGCCGTGACTGGTTTTGGCTTCAGAACAACTGGCAGGCTAGCAATGACAAACGAAAAAATAACAAAAAGAAAAACAAAAAAGAAAAAGAAAAAGAAAAAACAAAACAAAAAAACAAAAAGAAACAAAAAAAAAGAAAGAAAGCAAAAAAGAAGAAACAAACAAAACACAAAAAGAAAAGAACAAAGCCCTAAACGATATCAATCAAGCCCTCAATCAACCGTTCCAGTCTGACTGTGGCGGGCTTCGGCTTCAGGACAATCGGCAGACTTGGTCAAACAACGCAATTCAATCAAGTCATCCATCTCAATCAAGTCATCCATCACAATTAAGTCATCCATCACAATCAAGTCATCCATCTCAATCAAGTCATCCATCTCAATCAAGTCATCCATCTCAATCAAGTCATCCATCTCAATCAAGTCATCCATCTCAATCAAGTCATCCATCTCAATCAAGTTATCCATCTCAATCAACAAAGTCAATCAACCTCCCCCAGTCTGACCGTGGCGGGCCTTCTGGCTTCAGGACAATCGGCAGACTGGTCGAGCAACCACTTCAAACATCCACCTCAAACAATCAATCCACTTCCACCGACCCACTTCTATCAACCTCCCCCAGTCTGACCGTGGCGGGCCTTCTGGCTTCAGGACAATCGGCAGACTTGGTCAAACAACGCTATTCAATCAAGTCATCCATCTCAATCGTCTATCTCAGTCATCCATCTCAATCAAGTCATCCATCTCAATCAACCTACTTCAATCATCTACTCCCAGTCTGACCGTGGCGGGCTACGGCTTCAGGACAATCGGCAGACTGGTCGAGCAACCACTTTAACCGCCCACCTCGATCAACCGCCTACCTCGATCAACCGCCCACCTCGATCAACCGCCCACCTCGATCAACCGCCTACCTCGATTAACCAATCAACAACTCCCAGTCTGACCGTGGCGGGCCTTCTGGCTTCAGGACAATCGGCAGACTTGGTCAAACAATCCAACTCGATCAAGTTATCCATTTCAATCAACCTACTTCAATCATCTACTCCCAGTCTGACCGTGGCGGGCTACGGCTTCAGGACAATCGGCAGACTGGTTGAGCAACCACTTTAACCGCCCACCTCACCTCGATTAACCGCCCACCTCGATCAACCGCCCACCTCGATTAACCGCCCACCTCGATCATCCCAATTCAACAATCCAATCAACAACTCCCAGTCTGACCGTGGCGGGCCTTCTGGCTTCAGGACAATCGGCAGACATGGTCAATCATTCACTTCAATAAACCGTATACTTTATACAATCAACCACTTCAATTGGTCAATCCTTCAATCAACATCGACTTCGGTCACCCGCCATCCTCTGACCTTGAAGAGAATGAATGAGAAGAGGCCGTCTGGAACGACAAGAGCTCCGCAGGGGGGGTTCTCTGAAGGAGGCTGCTTGTCAGGAATAGGTTACAGCGTATACCGAAAAGGACACTTGAGCATTTGGTTTGGTAATCTATCTTGAGATACATGTAACTAGTGAATGAACTGGCGTCTCTTGCGTTATCCTGGGCTTTCCTTCTCATAAGGCATCAATTTCAATCTTATTCTAATGCTTTTACAAACCTTCAAGGGCATACTTATAAGGATGCCTTTGTAGTTGGCGTTACAATTATGTTAAAGGCGTTAGTAGGTTTAATTCAAATAGCAACGCTATAAGATATTTAAATCAGCAAGCTTAAAAGTGCGTGTGTATAGAAGTGTGGTTGTGCGAAGTAAAAGAGGGTTGCGCAGAACCGTTTCGGAAGGAGCTAGACTTGCTGTTTCTCTACTTCTCATTTTCTACTTCTCTATTTCTCCACTTCTCTATTCTCACTCTAACTCACTCTTACTGTTTCTTTTGTTTATACGTTATTCATCAATATGGAGGTGCAAATGGTCGAAGGAAGTCTCGAGGAAGGGACCATGACAGTACGTGGTCCCTTCGAACATGCCCCAGATTACAGGTTAAGGAGAGTCGACAGTGGATATGGCCCTGGCTTAACTGAAGTACCCATCAACATACCAGTCGCATATACATCACCCAGCGAGATCAACAACGTTCATGATCAGTCCACAGCTACTACTACTGAGAACGGTCTACACTCTCTAGCTCCTGAACCACACATCGAGTCCACAGAAACAGCGCCAGATAATTCACAGCCATTGTTCTCGGCATTCAGCAAGTACGAAAAGTTGTTCATCATAATCATGGTGACGCTTGCTTCGTTCTTCTCCCCTCTTTCGGGTCAAATATACTACCCCGTCATGCCAACATTGGTACGAAACTACCACCTCACCCCGGAACTGATCAACCTCACAATCACAACATATCTGATCCTGCAAGGCCTCGCACCGAGCTTCATGGGCACATTCGCCGACACCGGGGGCAGACGTCCAGCGTATATCATCGCATTCACTGTCTATACTGCTGCCAACATCGGGCTAGCGTTACAGAACAGCTTCGCGGCGTTGCTTATCCTCCGCTGTCTCCAGAGCGCAGGAAGCAGCGGCACCGTGGCCTTTGGATATGGCGTTATAGCGGATATTGCGACAACAGCAGAGCGTGGGAAGTATATTGGGCCCATGGCAGCAGGTGTTATGGTTGCACCTGCACTTGGTCCTGTTATCGGTGGTCTTTTAGCTAAATTTCTCGGCTGGCGCAGTATCTTCTGGTTCTTGACCATTGTTAGTGGAGGGTACTTGGTGTTCTACGTGCTTGCTATGCCGGAGACGGCGCGCAAGATTGTTGGTAACGGCAATGCAGTACCACACGAGTGGTGGCGCAAATCAGTCTTCCAATGGTGGTCGAAGAGGCAGGCACAGTCGGGCGAAGAAGACACTGGCGCAGAAGAATCTCAACAGTTCCCGCATACGAAGAGACTTAGGTTTCCGAATCCTCTCAAGTCCTTTGTCATTCTACTGGAGTGCGATGCCCTGATCATCATCTCATACATCGGAATCGTGATGTTCTCGAATATCGCTCTGTTGACAAGCACGCCCAATCTTTTTGGTCCGCTGTACGGATTCAACGAGCTGCAGATTGGTCTCTGTTTCTTGTAAGCTATTGTCTCTCTCCTTATCTTTCCAACCAAGGTGTCTATTGAATAACACAAATTCCTAGGCCCCTCGGAGTAAGCTCTTGCCTCGGTGCAGTTCTATATGGGAAAGTCATTGACTACAACTACAAGCGGACAGCCCAGAATCTCGGATTCCCGGTGGACCGGGAAAAAGGAGACGATTTGCGCGGTTTTCCAATCGAGCGTGCTCGTCTGCAAACAGTATTCCCGGTAATGGCCATCGGCGTTGGAGCATTCATCCCATATGGCTGGGTCCTGCAGCAAAGAGTACACTTAGCTGCCCCTTTGGTGCTGCAGTTCATTATAGGCTTCTGCTTTGTTGCATCCCTGAACTGCCTCAACACTCTTCTTGTCGACCTATTCCCAGACAAACCCGCCACAGCCGCGTCGGCATGCAATCTTGTTCGCTGCTGCCTTGGTGCTGTTGGGGCCGCTGTCATTAGCCAGATTCTGAGTGGCATGGGATGGGGATGGTGTTTCTTTTCTCTAGGGTTGGTCATGGCTGTTGGGATGGGGTTGCTCTGGGTCGAGAATATGTATGGGATGGGCTGGAGAGAGAAGAGGTTGCTCAAGATCGAACGAAAGAAGGCGGAGAAAGAGGCGAGAGCAGCTGAGATTCGGGTCGAAGGAAAGGCCGATAGGAGAGAACAGGATGATACTAATGCTGGAGCATCAGTTTCTGGTGCTGATGTTAATGTCACTGGAGGAACTGGAAG
This sequence comes from Penicillium griseofulvum, assembly GCF_001561935.1. Classification (NCBI taxonomy): domain Eukaryota; kingdom Fungi; phylum Ascomycota; class Eurotiomycetes; order Eurotiales; family Aspergillaceae; genus Penicillium; species Penicillium griseofulvum. The sequence continues at coordinate 402,819 of NW_024467450.1, forward strand.
AATTGATAATCGCTCGAACCAGTGAAGCGAAACTCGGGGATCATCGCTCTGCTATTCTGAGGCGGTAGACTTTGTCGTTACTGTATTCAGTCGTCTGTTTTGTGCCTCGCACTAATCACGTCATGGAAATAGGGATAGTCGGCCGGCTATGCGGTCTTGTGATGTCTTTCGAGTAGTCATTTTTACATACTTTCTTTCCTTCCTCGGTTTTATAGCAGAAAAAGAGCTTAAAATATGTAGACGGCCGGCCTCTATATAGGATGGAGAAAATGGGGCTATGCTATATGGGCATGAATGAAGACATCAAATGCATCAAATTTGCTACCGACTGTACAATAAAGGGAAACCTAGGCGCGATAGATGAACACGAGGGGATCGAGCAGAGTAAAGAAAAGAGAAACGCCACCCTCCCCAGCCGGACCAGGCAACAAGAAACAAGAAAAGACATTACCGGCGAGGGAGGGCGAGATATAAGAGAGGTCTAGATGTGATAATCATCCCCGACCCGTTCCTGCTTCTTTTTGAGGGGACAACAAAGGGAGAAAAAAGGGTTGTAAATGGGAAACGGAAGGTGCGAAGTGCGTTTACATGCCAGGTGAGATCAGCTTGCCCTCAGCACGGCTGTTGGGGTGCCAGCCACCGGCGAAGGGGGCAGCGCCAAGCTCCTTCTCGTACTGGCGAATGCGGGCCTCCAGCTCGGGACGGAAGTGGCGGATCAGACCCTGGATGGGCCAGGCGAAGGCCTCACCCAGAGCGCAGATAGTGTGACCCTCGACCTGCTTGGTGAGCTCCTGGAGCATGTCGATTTCGCGCTCGCGGGCATTGCCGGTCTCGAGACGCTGCATCATCTGCATGGTCCATTTGCTGCCCTCACGGCAGGGGGTGCACTGGCCGCAAGACTCGTGCTTGTAGAAGGTAGACAGGCGAGAGATGGCACGGACGATATCTGTGGACTTGTCCATGACGATGACAGCAGCTGTCCCCAGACCGGTCTGGGAGTCCTTGAGGGCGTCGAAGTCCATGAGCTGGTTGTCGGCCACGGACTTGGGGATGACGGGAGTCGACGAGCCACCGGGGATAACGGCGAGCAGGTTGTCCCAGCCACCGCGGACACCTCCACAGTGCTTCTCGATCAGCTCGCGCAGCGAGATGGACATCTCCTCCTCCACTGTGACGGGGTTGTTGACGTGACCGGAGATGCAGAAAAGCTTGGTACCGGCGTTGCGCTCACGGCCGAAGGAAGAGAACCAGCTAGCACCACGGCGCATGATCGTGGGTGTCACAGCAACGGTCTCGACGTTAGTGACTGTGCTAGGGCAACCGAACAGACCGACGGCGGCGGGGAAGGGAGGCTTGAGGCGGGGCTTGCCGGCCTTGCCCTCAATGGACTCAATGAGCGAGGTCTCCTCACCACAAATGTAGGCACCCATTCCTCGGTGAATGTACACGTCGAAGTCGTATCCGGTACCGCAGGCGTTCTTGCCGATCAGGCCAGCCTCGTAGGCCTCGTTGATAGCGCGCTGGAGAACAGTAGCTTCGTGGTAGAACTCGCCACGGATGTAGATGTAGGCAGCGTTGGCGTTCATAGCACGACCCACCACCAAGCAACCCTCAATCAGCTTCTGGGGGTCCTTGCGCATAATCTCTCGGTCCTTGCAAGTACCGGGCTCACCCTCATCTGCATTGACAACCAGATAACGGGGGCGAGGATCCTTGTCCCAATCCTTGAAGTTCATGAACGACTGTCGAGTAGCGGGTCAGCCCGGGTATCCCAAAACATTCGCGTTCGTCGGAATTGCGTGTAGACCACTTACGTATTTCAATCCTGAAGGGAAACCAGCACCACCACGGCCACGGAGGCCAGATGCCTTGATCTCTGAGATGAGCTGTTCATGGCATTAGCAATTGGTAATTCCCCAATCCGTCAATTGTGCGACAACCTACCCAATCATCACCCTTCAAAATCATATCCTTGGTCCGGTACCAGTCACCATATTTCATTGCCGACTTCAAATCCGCACCATGGTGTGAGTAAAGGTTGGTGAAGATCCGATCTTGGTCCTTAAGTCCGCCATAGTGCTTCACGGGAGGTGCCTCCGACACAGATGCGAAGGAGCGGGCGGCCGCCCCCTGGGCGCGGAGGGAGCGGGTCGAGAGGTGGGAGAGGGAGGAGGTGGAGGGAGCCGCCGCTCTGGATATCATGATGACGGCGGGGGTGACAATGCGTGGTGAGGGTCAAAGGGTCGTGGAGAAGGAGGGAAGGGAGTCGTGGAGCTCACGGCAATTCCTGCGCTTGCTGAATGATCCGCCTTTGGGCGCAATATGATTGGATGGTATCCCATCACGTGATTATTTTGCTGAGTCAGTATTCCAAGTTTGGTCATGACGACCTCAAGTATGCTATGTCACGTGATCTATATATATAAAGACATGGCCATCGAAGTGGTCTCTTTCTCTAGCATGTGTCCGAATTTATTTTTCAGGCGGACACTCATGGGTGAAGTTCCTTTTTTCTTCTCATGTCATTTTGATCTTCAAGTTAGGAGGGCTAAGATAACGGACACAAAGCAAGTAGGCTGAACCGTAAACATTTTCATTTGAATTATTCATGTCTACCATATCTTTATTTACTCCTGTGGTACATAAAGGCATGCCTGTTTCAACATAGACAATGAACCCTCCATCTTGAGGATTTCAAATGGTTCAAGAGGAATCATCACCATCTCCGAGCCTGCCACTGTCCATGCCCATTGAAGCCACTTCGAGTCCAACCACCCACTATCCTCGGTAAGCCAATTGACTCCATCTCCGGATGCCAATGAGCTTGGCTGTCCTTCAATGGTATATTCTTGGAATTGACGAAGTGTTTCGCTAGCTTCACCCATTTCAGGGGATCTGGAAGAGTCAGAAGGCGGAGGGTATTGCTCGAGCAGGAAAGTAAACCACCGGCTAAGACGCGACGACAATCTTGGCCTTGCCTCCGGTGAGTTATACGTTGCAACTAGCAAGCAAATAACCATTGCAAACAGAGTCTGTGGGTCGGTCGAAATACTCGGGACAACCTGGCTCGACACTCCGAGAGCGTGCTGGAAGCATGTCTGCGCTGGCTCCTGCATTTCAGCCGGGAGAAGGCTGAAAAGCTCGCCTAATCTAAACAGCTCACCATTTTTAGTGACGAGTGACGGACGCTCCAGGATACGCACTCGGATCCGGGACATGACATCGTCTGAGAGGAGACCGGCCGGGACGCGTGACATTAGCTCATGTAGGAGAACCTTGGTATCCTCCCAACTTTCACCACGCTTGTGTTCCCTGCCACGTGAGATAGTCCAAGTAGCGATAACCAAGGCAGCTTGATCTAATGTGATTAGACCATTGCGGTAGATCTGGGAGTGAGTTTGGTTCAAGGTGGTTGGTTGCAAAGGCAGATGTTCCGCGCTAGCTTTCAGATTTGTGGCATGAGCCATGAGCTCAAAGCTAATCTGGCCAAGGGCAGCATAGATACTATGGCTGTTTCCATATCCCGGGGGAATGCGAATACAGTCCTCGGTGATCTGTAGCATTTTCCGCTCGCGTGCGTTCGATTCCATGACGGTCAATGCATTGAATAATGCCGGTGAGAAGATCGAGTGCTCCATCATAGTTTGGGGGGCCAGTAGTGGATAGAAAGGAGTGAAGATGTAATAGTGGTCCTCGATTTTCTTGGCAACCTGAGGGAACAGTTCCAGCTGGCGAGCCTTCGCTTCGCCGAGCGGGCTGTCCGGCTTCACGCCCAGATGGACAATGCGATAATCTGTTGGGTTTCCCGCAATGCAGAATCCATAGTTTATCAATACTAGGTTATAATTAGTTTCCGTGAGGGCTCAGACGTTCAAGAAGATTGAATATCAGATCATTGCAAACGCGATACGTACATTGTTCATTATTACGAGGGCCATAGTTGTTGGAAATCTCTTGGCCTGCTGAGTGATCTTCAAGCACAAGAAGACCAATATCCTTATCGCCCGCTCGCCACTCAACCTTGGCCATTGGTCGATGGTTTGGAAGATCAATGAGCGGAAGCAGCGCAGAGACTCCATCCTCTGGAAGATCATCGGGCTCAACAGCCCCAGATAAGACTTTTGATGAGAATGCTCGGGAAGTAATGATAGTTGAAGCCCAGAGATACAGCTCCCTGCATACAAATTAGCATAATGTTTCCTCGGGCTGCGTAAAAGGGACAGGCGATAGCAATCTCCCATACTCACCATGTATACTGCTCACAATTCGGGAATTCGATTGCATCCAACTTAAGATAGCCCGAATCATACCTCTCCTCCCATATCTTAATCCTCTCAACGGCAGCCTCGGGAATCCCAGTACCCTGAATCCAATCTACATCCTCCTCACCAAAGAACAAAGGAGTGGTCAATTGACCCGGCTGAGGCAGGGTACGAAGATAAGGATACCAGAATCCTTCAGGCCCCCGTAGATACTGGCCCATGAGGAAAAAAGCAAAAGTCTCCTCCGGGCCGACCTCGTCGATCCATGTCCGCGGGAGGTCAATGCCGTGTTTAGGGAATGAGCCCCGTGGTGACTCGTAGCCAACGGCATTGAACCAGGACATTGACACATTGATTGGAGTGTTAATCACCCGGGTCTCTTTCGGGATTGGTTCTGGCCAGTCTGCTTTCACTTGCAAGTGCACGCCGCGAGAGGCATCTTGTGCGATTCGCACGCTCTTATCGATCATACCACCATGCTGGATGAACCAGTTCACTAGGTCTGTGTGGCCTTCTAGCTTTGGATCGACTTGTCTGTTTTGTTTGTGTTAGATATGTTTTAATATTCTTGGTTTGCAAAATGCCCTGGGAATGACGTATCTCCAGAGTGCACTTACTCCGAGGTAGCTGCCATTTTCGAAGCAAATCGATAGATTTTATTTGATCGATCTATTTTTTTCTTCCCTCACAAATAGTATAGTTCGTCAACACTGTTATCCAAGAATGACCTTGGTGTGGTCAAAGGAAAGAATTGATGCGGGATGGTGGGGGCCCGCTTTTTTTTTCTCCCTGTAAGATCATCTTTTTTACGCAGTAGGAATGATATATGAGTCTATGAGATAATATACTCTCTGATCAGTTCGCAATTGCTCAAACTAAATCAATTCGCTTCTCCAGACTTCAACTATCGTACACAGGCAAATGCCAACAATCAAAAGCCATCGACTCGTAAGTCGATTCCCGGTGGCATGCGATACATGCAAGGACAATAAAACATCAGATCAGAAAACTCTCCATGCAGAAATTGAGGATCATGAATGCAGAACCCCATAGCTACTCCATCGATGGAAAGTGTATATACAAACGCCATGCCACAACGGCGACTCGCGTAAAACCCCCATTTCTCCTGGCGGGATATACCATCATGGCCACGCAATCAAATGCAAAGAGTGCAAGTTTAGTTCGAGGTCGAGGACTTGCGGCCAGGGACCACAATTTCCACCAATCCATCATCCTCACCATCGCTACTGTCGTTTTGCTCGTCATCATAATGAGAGCTCACGGCCCGGGTTCGGCGGAAGTTGTTGTATCGGCCGGGCCCCGAGAGGTTGGAGTAACCAAGAGATTCATTGATTATGGCCTCATCCTCATCGTCGGAGTCCATCATGCCAATGCCACTTGGTCCTACCATCTCACCCATCTCGTCGTCGTCATCCTCGACTTCGAGGGGGACACGAACCTGGCGCCTCACGGATTCGGCGTGGCCATCGCTTTCATCTTCAGATGAGTTGGTCGACAGCGAGTCTGGAGGGCTGAATCCCGATTCTGGGAAGGTAGGTGAGTGTTTGGCGTTGGCTGAACCAAAGTCACTATTAGGGAACGCAGAGTTCCCTCCCTCGGCATCATCATCGATCCCTGCAATTACGAATGGGTTGCTCGGCCAGTCTGACTCTCGGTCCCCATTTTCTTCGGCCCCTCTGTCTTCCCCGTCGCCTTCATCGTTTTCTGATGATTGTTGCTTTTGGGCGGCAAGGCGCGCGGCTAGTTGACGGCGTGCTCGGGATGGACCGAGGCTCAATGGAGCAGGTGGCGGAGGTAAAATAGGAATAGGTTGACTGGCTGAGCTTGTCAACACCTATTAGAAAGTCATGTTAGTAAAGATACAATACATTAGACAGCCCATGACCATAAAGGAAAATGGAACAATGCAGGAACAAGGGAAAAGATAATGGGAGAGGCAGGGGGTCGGTTTAAGACTCATGCCCCATCATGTCGATCGGGAAGAGATCACCTACATTGTCAGTGTCTCCTTGATCAGCATTCCCGGAGTCTCTATCGTCCTGGTCCTCCATTTCTTCGTCCTCGTCATCATCGCTTGAACTGGCAAAGCCACTCAGAAGGGAGGTGCCACCTCCACCGAATGCTCCACCGGAAACACTTCCTTGGCTGAGGTCAAAGCTCTGGAAGTTTGAGCCACCGATTCCTCCATTCAGCCCTGCGTCCGACAGAGCATTGGAATTTGAGAAGCCTTGGCCAGAGTTGGTGTTGTTAAGGCTAGTCTGACGAGACCCAGACATATCAGGACGAACGCCGCCTAGGATGGCATTGTCCCGCTCGCGAGTCTCTGACAAAGTCTGTTCGACGTACTCAATCCAGTCAGGATTCAACACGCTCTCCATAACGGCCCGTGACAGCAACTCTGGCGGATGACGCTCGCTGAACTTAACGACTTCCTCCGCAACAAGAGTAAGGTGGCCCATGTATCCGAGGCGGATTTGTTTAGTCCGTTGGGTTTCATCGCTGCGCTTCTGTCCTTCAACAATCGCGGTGGTGATCTGTCCGACGTCAAATACATTGACTGCAAGTGCCCGGTTGTAGCCGCGCTCCATGGGGCCATTGAAGACTTGTTGGATCACATCGTAAACAACATTGTGAAGGAAGTTATTCCATGGGAAACGGAAAAAGAAGCCCTATCAATGGTTAGCATAGGTGTCGGGCCTTTTCTAAGAGAAATACTAACCAGAATTGTTGGGACCACTTTGTTCTCCACAAACTGGATCTTCAAGTAATCACCGACGACAGGTCGCCCGTCAGTATCGAGTTGGATGTATTGTTCCGCCGAATCCTCATCGCCTCCATCATTCATAATGCTTGATTCCTCGGCCTGTGCAGTAACACTAGGTGTTTCTTCCGATTGATCGGCAGGAGGCGGATTCGACTCCGATCCCTGTTCCTTCGAGAAAAGAGGGGCAGGCACATCTTGAGGGGGAGAAGCCACGGGCTCTTGGCTGTTCTTTTCGGACTTTTGCTGCTCGTCTTGTGGTTCATTTTCAAGCTTCATACTGCCAACTTGGTCAGGGAGACCAATAGTAGGCGACGCGGGGTCAATGGCTGCGGTGGAAGTCTGAGATGGATTTGTGGTTTCGTCGGGAGACATCGGCTTTTCTGCTGTGGTATCTGATGAAGGAATCTCACTGGCCGTTTCCGTTAACTGCGGGTTTGCACTAGGCGTTGTGTCGGCACCAGCTTTTGCGCCCACTAAAACACCAGATGCACCAACATCTTCAAACCCTTCTTCTTCGCCAGCGCGTGGCGCTTCTGTGGGTTTGGTATCTTCCGGTGATCCAGAATCAAAGGCTGAATCGTTTGCAAAATCGGCCGTGGTATCATTACAATCAATCCCGGAATTCTCGTCTTGGTGCGGATTGAAAACCCCTTCACGGATCAACCGCTCACGTTCCTCATCTCTCTGTTTGACGTACTCATCACTGCCTGGCTCATTCAGAAGACCCATATTACTGCAATGAAGCAGCTCTGCCATCAATTCACATGTCTTGAATCGGTCGAAACCAAGAGGCTCAATCTGGCCACCCCATGCGGAGCTCAACTTTCCTCGCTCAACAGTCTTGAGCTTGTTTCCATCATGGATAGTGTGTTGGGAACTCTGAATGAGAGCCATGAACTGCGGAATATGTTTGGCGAAGAGACGCAGCAACGTTCCAAGATAGATTGGGTCATAAGTGGTGAGCATGGTATCAGGTCCGCCAAGGGACTCAGGATCATAGTCCGAATTGTTCTTGCGAATTACCTCGATTACAATACCCACGCCCACGGTCAGGGGGTTACCACCCATGAGCATGGCATCGATGAGCTGCTGTACGCACTGGGTCGAGACAAGCTGACGTGTCAAGCTGTTAGGGCCAATACATGACTGGTCATTCGGGCTTGCATTTGCAGATATAGTGATGATCGCTTTCAGGAAGTCACCTGCTGAGGTTTGAACGGATGCCGGGCCATCGGGCGACAAGAAACACAGGAGATTGGGGATTAGGTCCTGAGATTTGAGCCAGTCGACGGTACCCTGGCCACCCTCTGCCTTTTCGAGGCTGATGATTTTCAGGAGGAGATCCATGACCATCGGGTTATCAACATGCTGCAACAATGCTGGGACAATTCCATCGAGAGTCTTAAGGAACTCCAGCATCTCCTCAGTCTTTTTATCAAGCAAAGTCTCGTTTACCTTGGTGAAGTAGCTTGCCTGCAATGAATCGAGAGGCGGTGATCGTCGCAGGAAGTCCCAAAAGTCTCGCAGGTACGAAGGGTTGGCCATCATAGATTCGAGGATGGACCAGGTCTCGGATGACAGAATCTCACAAGCGATATAGGCATGCTTCAAACGATTCTTCTCAACTTTGTCCAGGTCATCCGGGTCAAGAATATCCTTCAGCGGATCCCCTTCCTTCTCCTCGTCTGTGTCTGTCTGGTCCACAGAAGCGGCAGCATCCTTGTCCTTCTTTGAGGCATCTTTCACATCATCTTCATCGTTCTCTTCGTCATCACTCACCAAGCTTGGTGCAGTGACATAGTCCATAAGCCGTTTCAAGACATGATCCTCGCGCAGATATTCAATGAGTTTCGTATTAAGCTGTTTCAATTCTTGAATAATTTCGGGCTCATCTAGGAGTTCTTCAAGGGTGATATCGGGTTTGTCGAGTAGTGTATCGATGGTGGAGATATTCGCGTATCCCCCAAAGCGCCAAAACATGATGGAGTATATAACCGAGGGAAATGATTCATAAAATGGATTCGTTTCGTTCGTCTCCGAGATGTCGTAACGGAGCAGTCTATGGTACAAGGGTTGGTTGAAATATCGGGTTCCCAGGAGAGATTGCGCGACAGGCCAATACACCGGCAAGCCAAGCGTGGTGTCCACACACAGAGACCAGGTCGCGCAGGTCGGGTGGGGTAGGCTGGACCGTCACGGTCGATAAATGACTAGAACTAGAGACGTAAATGGATTGAAAATTGATGCGATCTTGCGCTGTGTGAATAGATGATGTATTAGCAATCAGGTTTACACGCTTGCATTGACCAGCAATCCCGATGATGTGTTCCCGTGAAGCAGGCCGCCTCCACCGAGTTGGTGCGACGGAGTTGAAGGATCTACTCAGGGGGATTTGTAGGAGCTGCTAAACCAGGAGACAGGACTCTAGATAGATCGTACCTTCAATGTCGAGGGAATGACGAAGAAAGAGAGAAATCTGGACCTCCCTGTGGGTTTGGGGAGGGGAAGATGAAGAAATGGCGAGTGGAGTTAGGAGAGTCAAAATGAGCAGACTCGAGGGTACACACGCACACAGATGGTAATGGTGACTCAACACCTGTCCATCGAGGAAGCAGTTGAAGGGAGAAGAAAGAGAGGTGAGGTTCCGCTTCGGGGAAGCTGTGCTGATTACCGATCCCTGATGGCCACGAGCCCTGTAGCAGGGGCGGAAACACGTATGTAATCACCGCGGGGATAAAACTTCCAGATAAGAATGAACTACAAGATCCCTGAATTGTATATAGGACTTTGATGAGAATTGTTTATCATATCTTTTTCTTTTGACTTATCTATTACTGGGCTTTAAAAATTCCAAATTTCCATTTCATCTCATCATGGGGTCAGCTGCATCCATCAAGATGACGGTGGGTACTGTGTACTGGGTACAACCCTTCCCCGCCAGATTTGTGTGCTAAAAGAGAGTATTCAACACATTCAGTGTTCTGTCCCACATAGCCCAACTTAACTACCACGGCGAATACAAGGATATCAGCAGATAGTATATCATCTAGTAATTGTGCTCCATCACTTCAAATGTTTTGTAGAATCCCATAGCATATACCCACTAACATGAAACATTCAATGGATGAACAGACGCAATATGGTATAAAAACCATATGAACTGAAACTTCGAATGTACTTTGCGATCACGTGTATATTTCAGCCTCAGGCATAACATGGTTTTCTATATACAACATAGTTCGAGCTCGTATCCTTTTCCAATACAACAGTTTTCCTATACTTTTTTAATAAATTTGTAGGGGCCCTATTGCTTTCTCCTTCTCAGAAAGGCCCCTTGCAGGCATCTTCACAGCCTAGCTTGCCTTGATCTTGATATATGGCTCCAAGGTTATTGACACTATCCGATGTTGGTTGGTATCTCGGGTCTGAGCGCATTTTCCTTTGGGGCTAGCGCCTATTTATACATCTACTCGGCAGAGCTATCTCACTTTTGTCTTAACCCGTCGTAAAATAGGTACTCGTCGAATTCATCAGGTAAAATCATATATCATAGCATCTTCGAGGGACCAAAAATGATTCACAATTCCACTAATAGTCGCATCAATACCATTGAATGCATCTCAGCTATAATGTTTATCAATATTCGTATTGACTGTAGTTGATGTGACATTCATGCGCACAGCACATAGCTATCATTAATCAATAACTAACCTCTATTTGTGGAATAAGAGAGAGCCATTAATATTCACATCCGGAAACTCGGTCAGATATCGCTACAAGATAATAAGTACACTTCTGATCCTCTTATCATTTCCTTATGTCACTGTACGCTCAGATGATTCAGTTTTAGATTGATCACTCATTCACATTCTGTATGTCAGCAGAACCTTGCAGACAGGACGATTGTAATAGATTGGAGATGATCTCAATTTATCACCTCAGACACACTCGTATCAACATCAACTAAGTTGCACTAGCAATCTAACAATATTCGACATTGACTCCTAGTGTGATAGACTATACCATTTACTACCAGGCAACGTCATACTCGTCTACTCTATCGGGTGCCCTTCCATCCTTGGAACTGTAGTCGATATTTTGTTAGTCATTCATTCGCCGGTTCATTTGCCGGTTCATTCGCCGGACGAGTCATTCAATCCAAGGTTCATTCACCGAACGACTGTTTATGCTACGGAGTAGAGTACGGAGTACCTAATCTTTAATGTTGGCGCCACACCCGCAACCGTTCGCCTAGCTCAAAACTGATTTCCCAATCACTGCCCTGAAATAAATGGACATTACGCAACTTGGGTCGGGTCATCAGTTTAGATAATTTCGATTGGTTTCATTTGGTCCATGGATTAACTTGCTTTTGTTTCAGGTTGAACCCGTATAGCCTTATGTCTCAGCCGATCTGCAGATCAATCCTCGAGTGGGTTTGATGGTTACTATCGATGCAATACTAGAGCTTACTCGACCCTTCGCTTATCACCCCATACCCTAGGTAAAGCCACGCGAAAGGAGATTGGGGCCGCATGGGCTAAAGTTAAAACTAGATTAAATCGAAATGAAGATAAAACTCAATTTCTATTAAGATCATTTGAAGTTGAGAATTAAGTATCAAAAGAACTACAATATATAAGACAAAAGCTTCCGAACTCTGAACCACGCTTATATTTAGACGGTATTTTATTAGTTCATAATTGACGACATCCCAGAAGCTATCCTACAGTTGAGATATTGATTTCCGTTGCACCTTCCAAGGTGGGTATAAAAACGGTAAACTTAGGGTTTGGCCCGGGGCCCCGAGGGGACTTGGCCATGTGTTCAAGCCGGGAAGCCGTCTCCGGTAGGCGCTATAATTCACCGAACAATTTCCAGTCCAAGTGGGGCTCAACATTCGAAATCATATATGAGTTTGTCTGCTTGAAACGTCAGCATGGACTGAGTTTAAGACACAACGAACGATATTACGTCTTTGAGGGTGTTCTGTGGATAATAATAAAGAGCCCCTATAGTAATGAGTTGAATTGCAGTTTCATTTTGATTCCAACGATCGACGGCTAAATTACACGTAGGAATAGGTTAAACTTATAAGAGAGCAGCATGCCGCATGTAGCATTATCAGCACCCAACTACCTTCGTTCTTTCTTTCTAGCTCTTACAGCTCTTGCGTTCCATCATGTTCGCCAGACTTTCACTCTTTTCTCTTCTTGCCTCGTCGCTGGCCGCCGGGCTATCCTACGACAACGTTGACAAGGCCGCCACTCCCCGAGCCAAGGAACTCCTCAAATATGTCCAGTCTCAGTACGGCTCGCACTACATTTCCGGCCAGCAGGATCTGGCCAGTCTAGAATGGGTAAAGCAGAATATCGGCGCTACCCCAGCCATTCTGGGCACCGACCTCATGTATTACTCTCCCTCTGCCGTTGCCCACGGAGGCAAGAGTAAGACCGTCGAGGAGGCCATCAGTTTCGATAAGCAAGGTGGTATCAATGCCCTTGTCTGGCATTGGTACGCTCCTAACTGCTTGCTCGAAACCGAGAAGCAGCCATGGTACAGAGGCTTCTACACCGAGGCAACCTGTTTCGATGTGGCCAACGCCGTTGATCACCGCTCGAACAAAACCGACTACAGACTGTTGATTCGGGATATCGATGCTATTGCGGTCCAGCTCAAGCGTTTGTCTGATGCAAACGTCCCGGTTCTCTTCCGTCCGCTTCACGAGCCGGAGGGTGGATGGTTCTGGTGGGGTGCTAAAGGCCCAGCTCCTTTCAAGAAGCTGTGGGCTATCATCTACGACCGCATCACTCGCGTGCACAATATTCACAACATTGTCTGGGTCTGCAACACCGCCGATCCCAAATGGTACCCTGGAAATGACAAGTGCGATATTGCCACTGTTGACCACTATGCCCAGGCTGGTGACCATGGTGTCCTCGAGGATAAATTCCACGGGCTGCAAAATGTCACAAAGGGCGAGAGAGTCCTTGCGCTGGCGGAAGTTGGATCGATCCCCGACCCGGAGCTTCAGGCTAAGAAGCACGTTCCCTGGGCCTACTGGATGGCCTGGAACGACGAGTTCATCAAGGATGGAAAGCACAACTCCAAGAAATTCCTGCAGGATACCTTCAACAACAAGCGCGTCGTTGCCATTAATGGTACCAAAACGCTGAAGAACTGAAGTGGGATTGAAGCTTAGTCAGGGAGCCACAGATCTGTGATCTCTAGCAATGTTTTGCTAGGCTCTCTACTATCAGTTGGATGTTGATTCATGTTCTTTTCACTTGTGTTTGTGCGAGGCTCTGTTCAATCGTAGCCTTGGATGTCCATTCTTTTGTTTCCAATCTTCTTATTACTACACGCGGACAACCTGCTTGGCTCTTTGTCCCGTGTTGACCCATTTTACCTATTGCTGTGGTGTCTCCTGTGAAACTACATGTGGCAGGCTTTCCACCTTAGGTACCCTAAAGAGATAGTCCGTCCCTTTACAATCCACTTATCTCTCTCTTTCCCTGCTTCCTTTCCGAAGAGTAAATTAGTTTGATACATGTGAGTTAGTAGGATAGGTAAGTTTCTAATTCAGGCCATGAATACACCCATAGCTTAATGCTATCAGCAATTGTCACCGTCGGTTCAACGTACGCCAATCATACCTTTTACAACGCGAGACCTAAATAAGTCAGCCAGGCTATATATAGAATATAAAGGATCTGACATTCCTATCATTATCTGGCTTTTAGTATCAATGTTCAGGGCTCTCTCCTGCTAAATAAATGTTTTTATTTCCCCAAAATATTAAATGGCAGCCTGGGACAAGTACGGAGTTCTCGTCAGATAGCATAACAACTAAAGTACATTTTTGGCTAAGTAAATGTAGCGGTCACCGTGTGTTTACATTCTGTGTTTATTTTTCGCCTCCAAATACATAGTTTAGAATACCTTACATTAATGCGGAACAGCAGAGTGAAATAATCTCCATAGGTGCATATCACGGTGGGTTACCATGTGGCCTGGATCTCCAGGGATACAACTATAGTGGCTTTGCAGGGAGGCTTTTTGTGGAATTCATGACGTCCGATGAATGATAGTACCGGCGAATAGCTGCGCAGTACGGTATATCTCGTCTCGTTTGGATGAATACGTTGACTGATGGGTCTTGGTTTTCGGGCAAAGCGCCCTTAAGTAACGCAAGGGGTGCTTCACCGAGTCCAGAAGTCTTCTCTCCCATTATCAGGCCCCGAAGCAGGTAGCGCGAATTGCAACACTCTTTATGCCGTCGGGTGAACACCCATTCGCTAGTCTATACAGGCTAACTTCGGCCCTAGCTTGAAGCTTCTACTCACCTATGGACGGGTATCTGGGCGACATCGGCGTACTGCCTCTTGGATCTATGTCCACACTCAGATTGGGTGTAAGTTTCTCAAGCTGTCGAATCGACTATAGGCGATGACTTTTTTCCCTTTTTTTGGTTGTTTTTTTACCAACGACAACAATGCTTTTGCTTTGGCGTCATTGGAAACCGCGAGTCGTTTTTGAGCTTCACCAGGAAGTTGGCCAATTTGACATGCTATAGGATCGGACCCGAGCACTCGAAAAGATATCGATATCAGCTCAGGTGGCACCTCGGGTGCATCTGGGCGGCCCCTGGGCACCTGTGCCCGGCCCCAGCACAGGGCTGAGTACAGGTCCACTGGTGGGCGGGCGCCCGATCAGTGAGCTTATGTAAGCTCCCGAGGTCGGCTCTACAGCGGCAAGGCTCGAGGACCAAAACGGAAAGGGAAAGCAAAGTGACACAAGGACATCCAACCTACAATATACGATATAGCTACTTTTGAAATAATTTAAGTCTTCCCTTTATTCTATACTGCCCAGCTTTTACCAGAAGTGCTCTGTTCAGCTATTGGTTAATCACCCTCTCGGCCACCGATTGCCGTTTTATTGAGCACTGGCCACGCGTGGTCTGGAATCGCTCCCAAGTCTGCCTATTTGCCCTCACCTTCACCTTTCAATAATAAACTCCCAACTCAACCACCATCATGAACCGACTATTTGGCACAAAGAGTACAGGCCCCAAGCCGACTCTTGAAAGCGCTATTACCAATGTAGGCTGCCCGCACAAGCCTGATCCCGATCCGCCCCTCAAGGTACCCCACTAACCATACAACAAACAGGTCGACACTCGAGTTTCCAGCATAGATGTCAAGCTAGCAGCCCTCAACTCCGAACTCTCCACATATCAGGCCAAGATCGCCAAGATGCGCGACGGGCCCGGCAAAAATGCCCTCCGACAGAAAGCGCTCAAAGTCCTTCAGCGACGAAAACAATACGAGGCGCAGCGGGACCAACTCTCACAACAATCATGGAACATGGAACAGGCAGGCATGATGCAGGATAATTTGAAGAATGTTATGACGACGGTGGATGCGATGAAGACCACGACCAAGGAACTCAAGAAGCAGTATGGCAAGGTCGACATCGATAAGATCGAGCAGATGCAGGATGAGATGGCGGATCTGATGGAGGTCGGGAATGAGATTCAAGAAAGTATCTCTCGGGCGTATGATGTCCCGGA
The DNA here is from genome assembly GCF_001561935.1 of Penicillium griseofulvum. Taxonomy (NCBI): domain Eukaryota; kingdom Fungi; phylum Ascomycota; class Eurotiomycetes; order Eurotiales; family Aspergillaceae; genus Penicillium; species Penicillium griseofulvum. The sequence continues at coordinate 418,441 of NW_024467450.1, forward strand.
GGATGTCGATGAAGCCGAGTTGGACGCAGAGCTTGAGGCGCTTGGCGAAGAATCCATGTTTGAGAGCAGCATGGGCGAGAGTGCCATGCCGAGCTTCTTACAGGATGAGGTGGCTCCCCCGCAGTTCATTGATGATCCACCTGAGAGCCATAAGGTCAAGGAGGCCGCAGGCGGACTTGGATAAGACTAATGATAAAGCGTGCTTTTGTTTAGCGGCAACTGGGTGTTCTTCTGTGTCAGGGCACAGGCAGCGGAGTTGATTGGGTGTTTATTTTAACTTGCAATAAGCTACGCTCATATCGTATTTGAAGCTCTCTTTCCATTCATGGCATATCATATCAATTAGCATATGCATCATTAAGCTCCGTAGATCCGTTTTCACTGTAGCCAGGGACATGCGTGGTCACTCATATCGACCCAGATACGTATATTTTACGATGAAAACCATCACTATAAATTAAGATGCCTTGCCCATTCCCACCAGCACCAGTAGGGCCACGTTCATCACAACGATAACAATCCACACAAGGACCGCAACCACAGAAGTGAGTAGGTCATTCCGCATCGGAACTGTGATCACTTCAACTTCACCCTCTCGCTCGGAAGCTTCTTCGGTCCGGACAGTCATGTAGCGGTTGAGGCAAGTGAACCAGATAAGGGGAGCCGAGACAAATGGCAGAATAACGCTCAAAACAACCTGACTCGCAGTTAAAGTCCTGTCAATGCCCTCCTTGCCAACAGACGCAGCAATGATGATGCTAGGAATGATACTGATCGAGCGAGTGATGAGTCTTCGAAGCCACGGTTTAATGGTCCAATTCAGCATCCCCTCGCTCACCATTTGACCAGCAATTGTACAGACGATCCCAGCAGAAATACCTGACAGTAGCAGAGCGAGGGCAAAAACTAGGCCGGCAGCTGGTGCGATCGACTTTGAGAGCAGGCTGTGAATTCCGAAGAGGTCGGCACTGCCTCCACCAGGAACATCATAAAGAGCGGCACCCGCGACAATTAGGATTGCGCTGTTCACAAACAGGGCGAATGTGAAAAGTGATAGCGACAACTCGATGATTGAGTACTTCATGCAGCCACGGATTGCATAGATCGATGGGCGATATTTCACTTCGCCGTCGGCGTTCCCTAGACGCACAGTAGACTCAACGTAACCGGAATTGACATCAAATTCCTTGAGACGGGATTGAACCACACCGCTACCAAGAAATAGGGAGTGTGGCATAACAGTGGCACCGAGGATTCCACAACTTTGGTAAAGGCTGTAGATACGTTAGTAGCTAGACATGCTGTATATGCAGCCAAAAGGCACGCTAGACAGACTTACCCTTCCGATTGCACGATGGCCGAAGATGGTAGATATCCTCGGAACACTTCACCAACTGACTGGTCCTTTATGAGAGAGAGCTGAATGCAAAAGCAAACAACAACACCTAGTACCAAAGCCATGACAAAGAACTCGAATAGTCTAAGACCCCACATCTTCCCACTAGGTCGATAGAAAATGAGAATGAAAAGAACATCCACCAATGTGATAGCACAACCAGCTACCAAAGGGAGATTGAACAATAAGTTCAATGCGATCGCTGATCCAACCACCTTTCGGGCTTGTCAGTACTTCAATTAAAATTGTCTAGACGAAAATGTGGCACTCACCTCTGCAATATCAGTTGCGATAATGGCCGCTTCCGCGAGGATATAGAGGCAAATCACTAGCCATTTCGGAAGGTGCTCTCGGCAATTTTCGGCGAGATTCAAACCAGTCACAGAGCCCAGCTTGATACATAGGGACTGCAGAAGAATCGCAAATAGGTTGGAAACGAGGACAATAAACAACAAGGCATACTTGAAATCTGCACCAGCTGCAACATCGGTGGCGTAATTTCCCGGATCGATATATGCAACTGCAATGAGGAAACCAGGGCCAATGAAACGGCTGAATTTAGCCAAGCTTCGAGCGCAGTGCAGTGTAGAGGATGTCAAAAAAGTAAAAAAAGGATGGCGAGGTGACCCGCTGCTCCTCGGGGGTATATCACCTCCCGAGTCCGCAGCGATCACTTCGCCACCGGTGACCGTTTCTTTCCCGGGATCTGGATCTTGTCGACTGTTCGGACTGTCGATAGATAATGGGTCATCTCCTGTATTTGCAGAATTGGCATGTCTGCGATGAACTCTAGAATTGGCTAGACCATTGAAATCATTTCGCATAGTCGTATCCGGGCTGAAGGGCGGTGGGCTTTGATTCCAGCTCGGATTTTTGAGTGTATCGTCAGTCCGCGAGGGGCAATTCATATCTGCAGGTTGTGATTTTCAGCTTTCTTGAGTGTTCGGTAAAGAGTTGGGTGTAACTTGTGAGACCGAAACTGCCCGATTTTCCCGTTGATTCCCGTTCTATACTCGGTAAAGCTTATATGTAAAACGTGTCTCACATTCTCCCCAATTCCCTTATCGTACTCCATACATGTAATTCTCTCATTCTTACTTCGTACTTTTTTTATGTGATCGCCTTAATTCCCCGGGAATCACAAACAGGTTGTGGATCGAATTCCACTCTAACAGGACGGAGTAAACGGTCAAGAGTCATCCATATATGCACAATCTGCATAAATGTGATCAGAAGATCTAAAAAAAAAAAAGTGGCGAGTCGATATCAGTGCATGTAATACGGAGTACAGTGTGTTTGTTTTCAATTGGGCCAGCCTTCCCGACATACTTAAGATGTCAATAACAAAGAGGAATGATAATTGTAATCCATACCCTATGAGATAATTGGAATATAGATATTGCTTTTTCATGTTTACATTTCAAAGTCGATGTATCAGGTTGATATCAAGGATTCAATATATATATATATATACTAGTCAGATTCACTAATAACAATAACAATAACAAACAAAAGAAACATGCAAGGATTCTATGCATGATTAAAAATAACAAGATGGGCAATAATATGCAATATGACATGTCTGGCTCTCATAGGAAGATTTCACTATAGAAGGGCGAAGGAACTGCTAATGAACCCCCATGTTCACCGCCAAGTCCATACGTTGCCCCTCGCAACCTCTTTACCCGCACGTTGTTTACTCCTCCACCTTCAATCCAGCCAACCCCAAGGATCGTCCCATACGCTAAGTCGAGGCAAGTGGATCAACATCTTGATATTCGATGACGGTTGCTGTTGGCAGCAAGACGCCGTTGATTCTTCAAATTCCCCAGTCTGCCCATCTGATCTTCCCTTTTCCTTTCACCAAGTCTATCTCCTTCCCCGCCTTTTTTCTTCTTTGGAAATTTAGGGGCTATACTTGATTACCCTTTGTTTTTTTGAATTGCGTTTCTGTTTTATTCTGCGTTTGTTTCCACAGATCCCGTGAGTCCGAACTGCAACTACCCGTTCCCCCTCCACTTCATCTGCTAATAAGATGTACTTAGTTGCTGGCCAAAGAGGATAGCAATGGCTGCGAGTACCTCTGGTCCCCAAATCTTTGACGATGCGAACCGATCCCCTACCAAACAGTCCATGTTCCGGGCGATAATGTCATCCAAAACCCATAAACGAAATCAATCGGCCGACGATGCCATTGCCCCGCGGCCTCTGCAGAGAAGCAAGCCAACCGAGAACATCCCTTTCTCATTTGGTGAGGAGCATGGTTCCATTGCCAGCTACCGCCCGCTTAGTGAGATTGTTCCCAATCGTGAAGCGGGCGACCACGGAGTAGCCACGTCAAAGATGGGAAGCAAGGAAAGCAAAGGTGCCTTGCATAAGAAGACCAAGAGTGCTGTTTCACTGAAGTCTCTGAGGAATTATATGGAGCGGAAGGATGGTAAATCGGAGGAGACGGCCGGGCAGAGTCCTGATCTGTCGCCCAAGAAGGCCAAATCATCCAATAGTCTCTCGGCTATTCTCAAAAGGTCTCAACGGGGAAGAAAGGATGGCTCGAAGCAGAGTCGCGATAAGGAAAATCGCAGCCCGACTGACCTGATTGATAACATGCCATCCCCCATGCCATCTCCAGTCTGGTCACACGACTCGACCTCGGGTTACAAAGAGCCTATGGGTCGATCGAGACCAAACTCGACCGCCGATATGAGTCGAAGCATGGCGGACGAAGTCTCGCTCTATACACCCAAAGGCTACGGGCCAGCCCAACAACGCAACTTCTATGACTACCACCAACCCTCCCTTGGCAAATCGAATGACCCCAAGCCTCGCCCTAAGTCAGACATCCTGACAGGAAACCGCAAAATGAAGGATCTTTTGGGGTTGCAGCGCGCACCGTCAGGAGAAAGCGGCCATGCCGGGCGGTCTGATAGTGCTTCTTCCAAGAGCAGAGGACCACCGAGTCCACGAAAAACTTCCCCCCCTACCTTGGCGAAAGAAGAGCCCAAGCGGCTTTCCCGTGTACAGGCTGCTATCTCGGTATTCAATGCGAAGGAGCGAGATGCTGAAGTGCATCAGCATCTGAACTCCAAGGATCTCGAAAGCGAGTTCGAGAAGCTGCTGGTTTGTCGGCCGTACTACATACAATTTGCAAGGCTGACCTATCTCTAGGATGCAAGGAATATTCCTCATAACATGAGAGACAAGATGCGCTCACTTGATACCAATATCAAGGCCGATTTTATCCAAAAAGATCGGACGGAGAACATGACTCCTCTCAGCGCGGGGACGGGCGATAGTCGTCGGGGACGTGGCAAAGAATCCAAGGAAGACTCCCAGACCCAGGATCGGAAAGGTTCTCGGTCACGATCCAGGAGCCGCGGGTTTACATTCACTAAAGGCCCCTCATCGCCTGGCAAAAAGCTGCGGCGAGATAGTGAAGCATCAAGCCGTCGTCCAAGGTCTGTAGACCTTTCTCAGCCTGTTGGTGTCTACACCACTCTCTCGGCCAATGCTTCAACAGCAACACTTGCTGATGCAGCCGCTGTCGATACCGCGGCGGATCCTTCCGACTTTGTGCATTACCTAAGAGAGATCCAAAAGCCGGAGATGGTTGAGGTTGGAAAGATGCACAAATTGCGTCTTCTCCTGCGTAACGAAACCGTGCAATGGGTCAATGACTTTATCACTGAAGGGGGAATGGATGAGATTGTACAGCTCCTCTACCGCATTATGAAGATGACTTGGCGGTATGTATCTTGCTCCCCTATTTTCAGACCCGTGGCTAACCCGTTTTGCAGTGAGGATCACGAGGACACCCTTTTACATGAGGCATTGCTCTGTCTGAAGGCTCTCTGCACTACATCTGCGGCCCTGGCACACCTCAGTGCCATCGAGGACGAGCTTTTCCCCGCTCTGTTGCATATGCTCTTTGACGAGGAAAAGAAGGGTCCCAGCGAGTTCACCACTCGAGGGATTATTGCAAACCTGCTATTTACGCAGCTTTCCACTGCTCCTGCCGGTGAACCGGCGACCAAGCGCGCCAAAAAGATCCTTTCTTACCTGAGGGACCCTGCTCCGCCAGTGGACAATCAGCCGCTATCATTCATTGCCAATATTTACCAGTCACGACCCTATAGAGTGTGGTGTAAGGAGATCACCAACGTAACCAAGGAGGTCTTCTGGATTTTCCTTCATCACCTAAATGTGATTCCCCTCCCCAAGTCAGAGGACCTTTTCGGCGAAAAGACGCCAGTGGACACCCGTCCTTACAGCGAGCGCCACTTCCCAGTTCCTCGGCCTCCTGTTCCGGCTGCCCCATACGTCGGAGGTGTTGAATGGGATGCGACCAACTATCTTGCGGCACATCTCGATCTTGTCAACGGCCTGATTGCCTTCCTCCCCACCCCTGATGAGCGAAACCAACTTCGTGATGAGCTCCGTGCCTCTGGATTTGAAAAGGTCATGGGTGGCAGTTTGCGTACTTGCAAGGAGAAGTTCTATTCTTCTGTGCATGATTGCCTTCGAACCTGGGTCGCAGCAGCAGTCGACGATGGCTGGCCTTATACCTTTGTGCGCGAAGGTCCACCCAGGGCAGGCGAGCCAGGCTCGCCCACCAAATCTCTCAAGAAGTCCGCACCGGGAAGTCCTAGAAAGGGCCTGGTCGATGAACGGCCGCCCAGGCTGGAGCTTGCTCTGGACTTCTCGGACAACCGTTCAGCTGCTGGTCCGACCACCCCATCAAGCGAGCTGCGCAGCTGGCTCTAAGAACCGGGTGCAATAACCCCCGGTTCCATTTAACGAATTTCCCATTCCTCTCTTGTCTTTATTTCCTATCTTTCGTTTGCGTTCCACATTATCATGACTCGGCGTTAGGGCTGGTCCTCAAGCAGCCCCATCCCAACTTATCTTGTTGGTATTTTTTGTTTACTTGACGTTTGGAGTTTATTGATGGTCTGTTATTTCCGACAGGAGTTGGCATTCTTGGTGTTATTGGCATGTTGACTGCATTTCCTTGTCCAGAGAAGTCCTGCGGACATGATGTAACGATGCCAAATATTGGCACAGGCGACGGAGCAGGAAGGAAAAGAGACTGTTGATTTTCCTATCTCTTTCTCCTTCTCTCCATGGTACAGCGACGCCTGTTCTTCCGACAGGATTTCTTCATGACAAATGACCTATGAACAGATATGAGAATTGAATGAATCGTCGCTATTTTACTTATTTTGTTTTCTTTTTCGACCCCGTACAGGATCAGTTATAGATGCAGGTAGGGAATCTAGTTGGCTATTGTACAATGTTGCCAGATACAAATCGATATCACTCGACTACGAGCTCTCATCGGACGCTGTATTATCCTTCTGGTCCCTTCTCGGACCAGGAGGCGGTGCGCTGGAGAACACAGCCCGGAGACCAGAGAAGAAGCTCTCCCGAATCTATAAGGCGAATGTCAGTCAAGATACAAATCAGCATAGCCAAGGCAGAGAGAGCACTTACCGCATGGAACGGAGTATTTTCTGACTCCCACTCCATGAATAGCACGGCATAGATAATGACAACTACGTAGCATAAAAGTCAGCGTCCTGTCTCTAAATCCTTCCACATTATCCACTGCGGCTTATACGCAATTCCCCATTCCCAATCTTCAACCAAAACCCCCAATCTCAAGAAAAACTCACATCCGATAATAGCCCACTGGCCAATCATAGTAGCCTTCATAAACGTCGGCCGCGCATACTTCAGCGCCGCGCGACGACGGTATTTGCGCTCAAGCCGGAACTGGTGCTTCGGAGACAACTTGGACATATCCGGTGGCCATTGGCGTTTTGGCTGGTACGGGCTGTAATAGACATCTTCGAAGGAGGGCGGAGGGGAGTTGTCGGATTTGTTTGCGGAGAGACGGAACGGTGAGGGGTCTTTTGCTGGTGGTGATGCTGTGAAGGCTGTGAACTGGGTGGTGGTGAAGAGGCGGGTGGTGCTAGGGCTCTGTATTTTGTTGTTAGTTTCGCTTTGATTTTTGGCTAAGATTCGATCCAGGAGCGTTTAAGGCTCCAGTTTGCGAGGTGCGTACATGGTGCCATGATGGGCGAGTGAGTGGTAGCTTGCTGGAGGCGCTTGCCACTGTGTTTGAGGGTGATGCGCGCGCTGATGAGGCGGCGGTTAAGGCGCGTCGGAGCATGGGTGTGTATCTGCTCGGGTTGTTTGCGAGGTGAGGTTGGAGTAGATTCGTAAATTGGCTGGTGGTCCTTGGGAATATGGATAGTGAATTACCGGGGAGGCCATAAATTTGGGTTATAATGCTAAATATGGCGGCTTTAATATATAATCCCCCCTGATAGCTCAGCTGGAAGAGCGCAAGACTGTAATTGTCCTGTTCTGAAAAGAACCTGTCATCTTGAGGTCCCTGGTTCGATCCCGGGTCAGGGGATTATTTTTTTATTTTTTTATCCCATCTCAACTACCTGTAGAGATAGCGTAACAACATATGGAAGCACGGGGTAAGTAGCCCAATATTATTTATATACGTGAGTGGGGTGGTTCTTTTCGTTCGAGTAATTGCAGACAAAATCTCAGTAGAAGAGAACTGTATTGTATATATGTTGTACGTATCTTTTCATTGTAGCCTATGTGCACGCATATATATATCCGTGATAAAGAGATCTGTGCTATTTTAGAACTAAGTATGTATACAGCTCTTTCTTTACCTTCATTTCCCCCTGATCTCTCTCTGATAAGCACAGCAAAGGTCGAGGTTAATAGTATATAGTACACAAACGCTAGTATACGCCATGGCGCCACATGGACTGGGGTAGCTCCTCTATGCTTTGCTTTCTGGCTTCACTTCTTCTGTCTAACAACTCTGGCACTTTTAGGTAGCTTGAATATATATAATTGCGCTTGCCTTGGTTCCTCTACTATATCAGCCCTAGTCGCGGCTGCTTAGCTTAGCACATCGGCCACCAGCTATTTCGCATATAGCAATAAAACCGACGGTGGCATTGGCGGCGGTCTCACAGTCTCATGGGCTGATTTTTGCCACCGAAAAGTACGCCACCACCTTCGAGATTGCCTGTATTAGAAGTGGAACTGAGTGTTTAACGCCCGCAACAATAGTCCATAGCGATATCACTTTCAACTGTTCAATAGCACAGCCTAGCCAGGATACTATACGGTCCTTAACCCCTGGAGACCAGAATCGTATCACAACATCCTAATGTCTTTGGCTATATGTTATTCGCCTATTACGACTCCGTTTCCAAGGGGTCTCCTCTGACTTATACCTTTTTGCTCCTCTTGTTCGTACAATCCCAGTAAGTATATCATCGAAGTGTAACCCTGGGTTGTTGGGAACATTTAGGTGTAGATCCACAACCCGTGCAGGATATATATTCATACAACCCACGAACCAGAAAGGCAGAATTCCAGAAACAAGAAAAGGCAACAAGCAGCATACTCGACAGAATAGACTAGAAGACCACAAGCATAAATCGAAAACTTTTGTGTGTAAGATTCGGCTAGTAGGCACGGTAGGCATATGTACTTAGCCGAAAAAGAGCATAGGCCCAGAAAACCAGGCCAACAGATCCCAATAAGCGAGGAACAGGCTTGAACGATTGATAGACAATCATCCATCAGCCTCCGGCAAATGATCATCCCCCACACGCGCCTGTCTAAAGTTTTCAGTGATCAATACTCATGAAATCCTGTTTCCCTAATGGATTGGAATTTAGGGCATAGCTCCAAGACCTTTTGCTTTTCTTTTCTACCCGGAAGGATTCTAAAAATGTATAGTTGAATGCCAGAGATAATGTATACATGTTCATGTTATACTGTCCATAAAGCTCTGGACAGGGGTTGCTTTAGCCCTAATGCCAAAGACCAGATAGTAGAAACATCAATACATACATATCCATATCACTGCCGATTACCTGAAGTTTATACTAAAATAATGACAGTGGTTCCCCATTAGGGATGGTCCTGTATTCGATGTTTCAACTCACGGGGGTATGTTTCTTGTGTAGATCAGAACCTACCAACTACCGGCAAAGTAACATGGCATATATTTTTTTTTGAAAATGATTCGCCACCCAAAGGGATGATATTGGAGGCATCAAACGAGTATCAAAGCTCCGGGGAATACATACTGTGGCACCTAAGCCCTTCTGTGTTCCACCGAGGGACACAGGCCGTCGCCGCACTAATCCACTATGTAGGTTCCGGAGGAGATAATAGTCGGGTAATATCCATGAATGTCTAGTTTGTATAGGAACATTGTTCCCGGCCACATCGGTGGCGTCAATTAGGGAAGCCCGTCAAGTCTTCTGACAAGGAACATAAAGTCGTTGTACTACAAGCAAACCGAAGTTATCAAAATGATAGCTAACCAACTAGCCTTTGCCGTAGGCCTTAAAACCGTACGGGCTAAGAGGATCATAGCCGAGTGTAATACCTAGACGGGGGACAACTGCACTCTCTCTCCGCTAAGACTTCTTGTGTCTCCACATCTCTAGTTCATTTTGCCACTTGACCTATATAAGTAAGTTATTCCTACATTAGGATGCGAGTAAGCATGCCTTTATATGGAAATTAGACTATGACAAGACGTTTCTAACTTCTCACCGTCTCTCGAAAGACGAATTGGCTTCCTAGGTATGACGATATATCAAGGCTTTCAATCTCAACATCGTCGTCTCGGCGTCGACCCAATAGACAGAGTATGATCCATCAACCAAGAGGTGGATGTTCAAGTTCCAGGCTTCTGCTGGTCAAGGCGAGACAATCTAAACACATTATCAAGGCCACAGTCACCCGGTCCCAAAAAATGACACCGATAGAAGATAACTAGCTATACAAATGTGTCTATATCTGTCTAGAGCAAGGGAAGGATGCGAGCAACTGAAAGGGAAAGGAGCAAAGGTGGGTGAAATCCCTCGCTAAGAAAAACTGAAGTGGTTGAATCGAAATTAACCGCATCCTTTACACTGTAGTCAGTCATGATAGTTGGCCCTGCAAATGCGGCCTCCAGTATCATCAAACCTGCCATACATCACAGAAAACAGACCGCTACAAAGCCCTGGCAGCAGCTGGATTCTCGCCCTGAATAGCAAGAACTCAAGATGTATCTTGATACAGAACCTGATCAAATATACTGGTGGACACCACGTCAACCCGGGAGGTACTCAGCTGCCCGAAGAAGGGAAGGCTGGTATCGAGGCCAATGCTGAGCCTGTTGCACACTCAACGGCCGGGCTGCAGTGTTCGGATGGTAGCTATGTGGACGTAGATGTTTCCATATGGTGTACCTAGTTTGCTCACAAAACGGGCGCTCTCCAAGCTAGATTTCCCGACGACATCTTGATGGTTTTTGGTTGATGGGTGGCTAAACACAGCAATAATGGTGACACTCGCGCACATTGGCGCTTCAAACCAAGCTGCGTTAGATGGTATTTTGCCGGACTATATGGAAACGCCCATGCCGGCCAAGTAACGAGTCTATACTGTTATACTTGACGAATTAGGTCTAGTGCACTTGGCTCAGGTATCAGTTAGGTCTGCTGGTATCTACTTCATAATGCATTAATGTGTTGACCAACCAATCAAATCCCCTGATAGCTCAGCTGGAAGAGCGCAAGACTGTAATTGTCCTGTTCTGAATAGAACCTGTCATCTTGAGGTCCCTGGTTCGATCCCGGGTCAGGGGATCATTTTTTTATATTTTTCCAAATCTCTGTGGGTTTATTTATTTATTTATTTTTTTTGAAAAGAGCATTGAAACAACTCGGAAGCTCACTCTGTATGTACGTACTCCTTTGTTGTATATTGAGTGAGGTTGGTATGTGCCGCCGCTTTTGCAGGTGCATGCACGGATGCCTCGGTTCCTATACTATCGCAGTCAAGTAAACTTCCAGTGCATACAATATGTACAATAATACATTTAATGCTCAGTTTATGAAATTTCCCTACCTGCGACCGAGACTTCTTGGGTGTTCTGTTGTTTCATATGCCTCCTTCTCTGATCGATCGATCTATATGCCCCCATATCACTTCAAGATATCCATTTCACTACAACATGTTGTTTGGTTGTGTGTAGTCCAGTTTCTTTTTTCCTGTTCAAATTCATATCTTCATATTCCTTCCTATCTAGAGCTCTTGGCTATTAATTGTAGTCGAGACCAAGCTGCCTCAATGTGGCTTGGAACATCCACATGAGCAATGAATCCACGCCCCTGAGGACCATAACCATCTTTATCATCTCTCAACCTCGGTATCTCGCCCATGATCAGATCCAGAAACCGACTTTGTGACCACAACTCTGACGGCGGCGATATGTCTGAATACTCAATGACGTTGTTACGGGACAATTGCACCTGCGGTACAAATACCGGACAACTAATAACCGAGACCGGGGATTCGATGTCCTCATAAGCCTTCTCAAACGATGCCCTAGTCCTGAGCATCATCGTGGGGTCCTGAATGATAATGCACGTGGCTGGTGCCTGGAAGCCCGCTTCATCGAGAACCTTGCGAGAGAATGAAGCATTTTGGCCGCAATTTGTAGACTTGGGTTCAAGGAGGATCTGACATCCTGCCTTGGTGATGAGAGATCGGTCAAAGAACTCATCTAGAATTCGTTCGAGAACTTTGGCTTCAGAGAGACCTTGGATCTCATTGGCGATTTGCGAAAAGACTGGATGAGATTTTACTGCATCATAAAGGAGCTCGGTTGAGTGGCCGATACCGCCGCACAGTACTAGAGCCCTGGTCAGATTTGGTCTTTGTTGGAGAGTCTTGAAGAGGACCTCGGCACTGTGGAGAACGGCTGAGGCGCATATGACGATGCAGTCGACTGGGGATGCAGTGGAGAGATTTTGTAGTTGATTGTTGCTAAGAAATTCAGATAAGAGATTGATATCCGCGACCGTATCGGAATTTGCGGCCATTATGTTGGATCGAAGTAGTTTGTGGTTCGAGAGAGAGGACTGGTGGATGACCACCACAAAGTAAGTCTACGTTGTTTCACCAAAATTTATGGAAAAAATAAAAAATAATCCCCTGACCCGGGATCGAACCAGGGACCTCAAGATGACAGGTTCTATTCAGAACAGGACAATTACAGTCTTGCGCTCTTCCAGCTGAGCTATCAGGGGGGATTATATGTTAGAGCGGCCATATTTACACTCATGATCTAAAAGGAAGGACAAAACCTAGGAGATTCAGCCGTTCCAAGGTTCCTTCTTCGTGGAGACATATCAATAATTAATATTTGAGGTAGGCTCTAGAGTAAATAGTTAAGTTCATATGAAGACACCGGAAATTTGGAATTATGCCGAGCTGATATATGCCGTCGCAAAACGTGAGTCCGGCAATCAACATGTGCATGTGATATATGCACTTCCCTCGATTTCACATGTCCCCCTTTGATCCACTCGGAGATCCCGTGACTGCCCCGGACCAACGATGATGCGTCCAAATGGACCTCGGTACTTTCATAGAATGCGACGGCCAGTAACGGCCATCCAAAGGGGAAATACCACCGATTCCGCGGCTCTGATTTATAAACCAACTGATCCCCGGATATCTGGACTCCTTTCTTATTCTCACTTTTGCCCTATTTTTCATCCCCATACTTCTCCTATACCTCTATCACACATTGACGTCATGTCTAACGGTATGTGCTGTTCATGTGATAGCCGATGGCCATGTATTCTGCAGAATACTTGGCTTCTGGCGGTTGCAAGTTATAACCGGAATAAGGACCAACAAACTGATTTAAATATATAGCCCAGCAACGTCTCAACCAGGTTTCCTCCCACTTCGGCTCCGGCGGTAAGAAGGGAGCCGCCGCCCTCCTCGAGAAGCACGCCGATGACATTGTCGTGACATGTGCCCTGCGCACTGCCCTCACAAAGGGCGGCAAGGGTGGCTTCAAGGATACCGCTGGCGCTGATCTGCTTGCCGGTGTCTTCAAGGCTGTCCTGAACAAGAGCGGTGTTGACCCCAGTGCCGTCGAAGACATTGCCGTCGGCAATGTCCTTGCGCCCGGTGGTGGTGCGACTGAGTTCCGTGCCGCCGCTCTTGTGGCTGGCTTCCCAGAGAGCACCGCTGTGCGCAGTTTGAACCGTCAGTGCTCTAGCGGTCTCCAGGCTATCGCCGATATTGCCAACGCTATTCGCTCTGGCATGATCGAAGTCGGTATCGGTGCTGGTGTTGAGAGCATGTCCTCTCAGTACGGGTATGTTTCAAGCCCCTGAACTTCCTAGTCCGATAATATGGCTAACAATTTGATACAGACCTGGTGCCGTGACCGAGTTCTCCGACCTCCTTGAGAGCCACCCCGAGGCCGCAAACTGCAAGGTCCCCATGGGTGTCCTGTCCGAGAACATGGCCAAGGACCGTGGCGTGACCCGCGCTTCCCAAGACTCCTTCGCCGCCAACTCATACCAGAAGGCCGTCGTGGCCCAGAAGGCCGGTCTCTTCAACGAGGAGATCGCCCCCCTGGACGTCAAGTGGACTGACCCCAAGACCGGCGAGGAGAAGACCATCACCGTGAAGGCCGATGACGGCATCCGCGCAGGTATCACCGCTGAGTCCCTCGGCAAGATCAAGCCCGCCTTTGCCAAGGACGGCTCCATCCACGCCGGTAACGCCTCCCAGATCTCCGACGGCGCTGCCGCCGTCCTCCTCATGAAGCGGTCCACCGCCGAGCGTCTGGGCCAGAAGATCCTTGGCAAGTACGTCGCTGCCAGTGTCGTTGGTGTCAAGCCCCTCCTCATGGGTGTTGGCCCCTGGAAGGCCATCCCCGTTGCCCTGGAGAAGGCCGGCATCACCAAGGATGACGTCGACATCTATGAGATCAACGAGGCCTTCGCTTCCCAGTGTGTCTGGTGTGTTAACGAGCTCGGCATCCCTGCTGAGAAGATTAACCCCAAGGGTGGTGCTATTGCTTTCGGTCACCCTCTTGGCTGCACTGGTGCTCGCCAGGTCAGCACACTGTTCACTGAGCTCAAGCGCACAAACAAGAAGATCGGTGTCACTAGCATGTGTATCGGTACCGGTATGGGTATGGCCGCTGTCTGGGTGGCGGAGTAAACGAAGCTTATGTTTCGATTGTACATTTGCACAGCGATTTGGCTTTTTAGGCCCTTTTTTCTATTTTGGATACACACATTTCTCGTCATGTATTGAATACTTCGAATACCAAAATATTGGAGCTACATATATATGCTCTACGTTTGATACCAATATTGTTGTAGGTTTCCTTTGGGTCTCTCTGAAATATGTACTTGAAGCGGGCCTTTCCAGTTCGCCCACTATGTAATCTCGTCGTATGCACTATATACATTCAGCTGGAAGTAGGCTAGTGGCGGTATGCCTTAAAAGCATCAGTGACACTCATTCCCCCCGCAACAGCCCGTTTGGCATCGTCATCCATTCTAGTCAGTTTAGGCATGAGCTCCAGCACCTTGCCGAGTAGTTCGCGAGGAATTGCTACTACTCCTTCCAACGGATCACAGAAAATGATGTCGCCCTATGATTCATTGTAATGATTAGACCTAAACTCCATCATGAAGTAATCGAACATCATAGGAACTAGAACTCACAGGCGAAACAGTAACACCCTCAATCGAAATTGGCACATCACGAGCACCAGCCTTAGCCTCTGCATTGGTGCCAACAGTCGAAGTAGCACGAGCCCAGATCTACCACGAAAGCAATCAGTAACGCCAACGACAAAACCACGAGAGATCACTAACCGGAAGTCCAGTAGCCTGCAATTCCCTCAAGTCCCTGACACGACCACCCACAACTGTACCTTTGATGCCAACGGCTTTCATCCGGGTCGCCATGATCCCACCGGTCACTGCACAGTACTGGTCCGCAGGCTGTTCAATAACGAGGATGGATCCAGCCTTATAAGGGTTTGGTGGATATTCACCGACGTGGTCTACCCAGTGCTTACCCGGCAAGAAGCCGTGCTTTTCGGGTTCTTCTATTGCGATTGATGGCGGGCTGTCATCTTTGGCTAGAAATTTGATTGTTGTTGCCGGACCGGCAATCTTGGTCATTGTTTCATTTCGCCCCGCTATGGGAGAGAATGGGACTGGTGGATGTGAGTTCGATTATTGGAACTGGAGATAGAGGCTTGGGCTGGTCTTGTATGGCTTACCTAGATCTGCAAGGTAGCCTGCTCTTGCTGTGCTACCCTCGGGCGTCTTTTGCAGTTTGATGAGGGCGTCTGATACCTGGGAGATTGAAATGTTAGAGGTACTGTTCATTCGGTGTGGAAAGCCAAGACTGCCGTACATCGCAGGGCGAGTAGTTTATTAATTCTGCGAGTTGTCTGTCTAGCGCATCCATTGTGTTTAGATGTGGGGGTTTACGGTGAGGGGCAATGTGCTGCTGAATTTGTATAGTTGCAGTGTAAAGCAGAGTTTATGTTGTAGACATGCAATAAATGAATTTGATGAGCCAAAAGGTCCATTGGCTGATCAGTCAAAGCACATGTCCGTAGGCCCGATTTTCGGATGAATGTGGACTACCTACATCACCGGAGATCTATGACTCAAGGGGTTTAAAGGGTCGTTTCAGAGAATTATTGCTTAGTTTTGAGATATTATAACACTATAAGAAAATTCTATATTTTCTACAACTTGTGTATAAAATTGATAGATACTGGATAAATCTGCTCTGTATAAAGGGCTGTCGTAGCCGAGGTGATAGATAAATACGAATGGAATGTGGGGTAAGCCGGGACAATATATACCTTAAAAAAAACAAAGTCATTGTCTATTAGTACATATGCAGTACTACAATCAGGATTCATTTTAATAGGCTGTAGATGAATCGTGTATGTCCCTAATATAGTTCATTTATATAGTCGCTATAGCCGCTATAAACTGCCGGGGGAAAGTGTGGCCCTGGGGGAGCCAAGTATTGGTCATCAAAAATGACGAGTGGAATAATTCCGTTAATCTTAATAGACGCTATAGAAAATTCCTATAGTCCAAACAACACAATGACACCAAAACCAACATATACCGATGAACAACTGGAGTTATACTTGAAGCGCATCGGGTACTCCAACTCTGCTCAACCCGATGGCAATCTTCTTCAGCGTCTCCGCCAGGATATCGAGAATGATGCGCTTTCTGCACTGTGTAATTTGCAAAGGCGGCATCTCGCTGCCATTCCGTGGGGCAACTCAGGGCTGCACTACTCGCAACATCATACTATCTCGCTGAACCCGGAGAGTCTCTTTGAGAAAATGGTGGAGCGGCGGCTAGATGGGTACTGCATGGAGAACACTGGTGTCTTCTTTATTGTCTTGCGGTCTCTGGGGTATCCTGTTTATGCCACTGGAGGTAGAGTCAGTCATGCTGCAGCAAGGGGATTGGATAATGGGTTGTATTTGCCATTGTAAGTTCTTCAATACTCTAGCATTCCCAGCTTTCTGGCCGAGCTGACACCATTGATCCGGCGAAGTGGACATATGATTTTGATCGTGATTATCAGAGGTCAGAAGTATATGGTACATCATAAAAACCTACTGCAACTACCGTATGAACCATACTAATGGGTATGGGCAGGTTGATGTCGGCTTTGGAAACAATTGTGCTACTGCTCCACTATTACTTCAAGAAGGTGCTACTGCCACGGCTATCGCGCCATCTGAGATGCGAATTGTCAGAGAAAGCATTCCCGAGTTCACGGACCAAAGCCAAAAGATCTGGATCTATCAAACAAGATACAATTCCGAGAGTGAGTGGTTGCCAATGATCTGCTTTTCCGACGTCGAGTTCCTACCGCAGGATTTTGGTGTCATGAACTTCTCCGTCAGCCAGAGCCGAGCTAGTTGGTTCACTCAGGTTTTTGTCTGCATGCGAATGATTTTGGACGAAAGTGGCACAGACATCATTGGCCAGTGCATTATGTCAGGCAAAGAAGTCAAGAAGAGATTGCGCGGGCAGACGGAGATATTGCAGGTGCTGGAGACTGAAGAGGACCGCGTTAAAGCCCTGGCAAAGCATTTCGATATGCACCTTCGTGTGGATGAGATCCAAGGGATTCGGGGAATGACCTCGGAGCTCAAGTAGAAGATGACTGAGAGGACTACTAGAGAAACCCAAGAGAATAGAGGTTATGGTACAACATTGAACATTTCTAGAGAAATTGCAGTAGATATGTATGATCACGGTGTAAGAAAGGCGCAGACATTGAACGTAAAGGAAAAGAGGCTGCAATTTTTGAAACTAGTAGATCCGACTCTCGATCTATGTATCGGGTCAGCATCTCTGCGTGGAGATAATTCAAGGATATAAGCTGTCGTCCGTACCTTCCATGGGTTGCTGACTTCGAATCCGGTGGGCGCTTGGTGGTTGCTGGACTGCCCGCGGAATGAGCCTGTGATGCGCTGATCTCTCTCCATCACTATTGTTGGTTGCGGTTAGTCTCGTATAATTCTTCACAGGCGCTTTCGGGTCGGCCGATAAACTGGTAGTCACTCACTTTGCTGTGAATTTGTTAGCCAATGTGTCTTATGCAAGTTCCGACCGCAGCCGACATGGAATCAACTTACTCTATCCCACAGGTCCCGGTTCCAGCGCGCCTTCTTGCCATCGTTGGCAAAGCGCTTGACATAGTGAAGACCGTAGCCAGTCACACCAAACATCTGTAGCAATTGGTGAGCTATAGCCCGCAAGGCATTGACCAATGGTACGTACTCCCATGATAATCCCATAGGGAAGCAGGGCCTCAAAGGGAACACCCATTGTGTGCGGTTATATGAGTATGTAGATGATCGGAAAAAGGTGTTAGAGTAGAATTAAAAGCCGTAAAGCCTCTCACGGACTGAGGAGAGTGGATAGATCGCGGAGAGTATGGAGGGGAGTGTCTCTTCCTACAGCGACGGGCTTGAGGTCTCCTCCACCCAAAGTGGTTTAGCTTGCGCTGACTCAGCGCGCTGCAACGACACTCACAGGACAAGGGGCGTGAAGGCCGTTGCGGATCGCATTCGATTGTAAAAGAGACAGGCCTCGGTGTATGGACTGTCCTTCGACGCGTCTGGTACGCTTTTGAATCAAAGATTGCACTGGTTTCTCTTGGGGTGAGTTTCTGTATTGCGACGCGCTTGCGATGGCTAGCCACTCCAGCGGCGAACTGACACCTCTTGTTTGTTTAGCTTCCACTTTGCGCCTAGAGACTTTGAGTGTCAATCCCGAACGGTACTTCTGTTCCTAAAAATCTTCGATATCACTTCAACCAGCCTCGAACCCGCTTTTTATCCCGATGCACCCCCGGATCAGCGCCGACGTCAGCGGGGTGCTTCTGTAACCGGATCGGTTCAAGCTTCTTTCACAAAAAAGATACCTTAGTTCGCCTGAGCGCATACAATAGGCACTGCTGTGCTCAACCTGGCGGTGGCGGTAACTTTCACTATGGCGGCGACGGTGCCGCCAGCAAATGATGAACCGGGCAAACTCGACCCGCCTGTGGACCCGACCGACAGCGACTTAGATGCCGAGGGCGAAGAAGAAACCGACTTGTATGAAATGGATCAACGACTTCAGGATGCCGTTCACAGAGCATACACTGGAGAAGTCGATGAGGATGGCCCGGAGGAAGCTGCAGATGGAAACAACTCAAGTATCAATAGGTCGAACGGCGAAGACGAAGACGATAATGATGAGGCCGAGCCTGTTGGAGCTGTTAAGCTACGCGACGACGACGCGGGCTCCGAAGAAGACTATGCGGAGTCTGAGACAGCGGATGCGGATGCCGATCCCGGGTTTGAAGCAAATGACCGTGACGCCTCGGAACCCGAATCAAGTGATCACGAGTCAGAAGCTGAAGACTGGGAGGCTGAGAGCAATGGCCGTGAGGATATCGAAACTGATATCCGTAGTGGCGCAAACTGCGTGTAAGTAGAAGGGCTCTATGGAGGACAGTGTGCAGAACTATGGTCCAAGTACTAACGGACCAATAGGTTTTGCAGTCAAGACGAGGAACACGATCCAAGTGAGGATTTTGAGGAATGGCTCACTTGTATTGTTTGTGGTGATCACTGTACGTTTTGCTCCGTTTGGTGGGTGCCGAGCAGAAAGAGCTTGGGCCTTTACCTTTACCCAGAGACGATCGCTAACTCGACATTCCAATAGCTCATTGCCAGTGCGCTCGCGAACAAGGAGCATATGACGATACGGAAGGTACGCAACCCCGCGATCATTCATTTCTGTCTCATCACCTCCTTGACGTATTCCACCCACTAACATTGCAACACCCAGACCACCCATGGAGATGCCCCGGCTGTGTTCAAAACAATCTAGAGCCCGACCCAATACCAGATTTAGCGACGGAAGCAGGACTCGGAGCCTCAGCCCTCCCCAAAGAGCTTCTACCTGCGCACGCCGGAACACACGACGAGGGATTTCATTCTATCTTTGACACCGGCGTCAACAACGAGATGCTCAACAGTTCGCGATCGCTACGCAAGCGAAAGGCCTCGTCAACCGAAGCCGAAGAACACACACCTGTGCTTCGCAAAAGACTCCGACAAACATCTTTCCGCTCTGATCTCCCAAGTTTGAATGACACGGCCTTGGATAGTGTGGATGGCATCGCTGATGGTGATGTCCACTCTCCTGCTCGAACACGTTCTGTACGCGTGCGGCGCACACGTGCAGTGGACCGAGAGCTCTGCCGCGTGGTTACTAGGCAGTTTGGGAAATTGATTCTTGGGTTCCGGCTGGACGAGGCAAAAATGGCTAAAATAACAGGCTCTCAAATCCGACCGCAACGCAAGAAGAAGAAAGCACCCAAGCCGCCACCTGTGGCCCAAGAACCACAGGCACATTTCGTTCCTCTACCTCCCATATCCTACAACTCCATGACTCTGTTCGACCGTGAGACAGATGACGCCAAATCAAAACCGTATGGAGGCATTCTGTCCGAAATCGAGCAAGATACATCCAGGACACTCCCCACACAATTCGACCGTGACCGATTCGAACAGGCACGTCTGAAAGCTGAGGACGAATGGCAACAGAAAGTGAAGGAGGCAGAACTTAATGGTGAAGCCACTTCACATGCATCACAAAAGGTTTCTGGTCCTCCCTCGAAGATCAAATCCATCAACTTCGGAGGCTACGAGATCGAAACATGGTATGCAGCGCCTTACCCGGAGGAATACAGCCGCAACCGTGTTCTGTACATTTGCGAGTTCTGTCTTAAGTACATGAACTCGGACTTCGTCGCCTGGCGCCATAAGCTTAAGTGCCCTGCGAAACATCCGCCAGGTGACGAGATCTATCGAGATCGGTCGATCTCAATCTTCGAAGTTGATGGGCGCAAGAATCCAGTGTACTGTCAAAATCTTTGCCTTCTCGCAAAACTTTTCCTAGGCTCCAAGACTCTTTACTACGACGTTGAGCCATTCTTATTCTATGTCATGACTGAGTGTGACGACCTGGGCTGCCATTTTGTTGGCTACTTCAGTAAAGAAAAACGTCCAAGCTCAGCGAACAACGTTTCCTGCATTCTCACTCTACCTATCCATCAACGCAAAGGCTATGGAAACCTCCTCATCGACTTCTCATACCTCCTTACCCGTATTGAAGGCAAAAACGGATCGCCCGAGAAGCCACTCTCCGACATGGGTCTGGTGTCGTACCGGAACTACTGGCGATTGATTTTGTCATACCAACTTCGTGATTTGAAAACGCCTGTCAGCATTGCAGATCTGTCTGATCGTACCGGAATGACGGCGGATGACATTGTATCTGCCCTCGAAGGGCTACGAGCTCTCGTGCGGGATCCCATCACTAAGACGTATGCGATCCGTCTCGATCGTAAATATTACGACGAAGTTATTAGTGGCTGGGAAAGCAAGGGCTACGTTCAACTCAATCCAGATGCGCTGCTCTGGACACCTTACATTATGGGTCGTAGCAACCAGTCTCATTTCGATCGTGCTCCCATGCATGCTGTCGCCCAGCGAGAGGATCAGGATGAAGACGAAGATGAGACCGAGGCAAGAGCGATCAATTATGAGGGCAATGTTCGAATGGTGAATGGGTCGAATGGAAACGCCCTCGCAGATTCAGCTGGACCGCCTTCCACATTGTCTCTGCGGTCTCGTGGCTCCCACCATCCTACAGCGGAAACTTCTGAACCAACTGCAATCCCCAACCCTGCCGCTGGAATCCCACCTTCCCGGTTCGAACTTTGGCCTCCTGTACCTCCCACAGGACCCCCCAAACGCAGACCTGGTCGCCCATCTGGTAGCACCAAACTCAATAGCATGTCATCGACACCAATTGCCCCCCGCAATAACAGTCGTAACACACCTCGACGACCCTCCGGGCTGGCAATGGTCACCCCTGGAGGCAGCTTTCGTCGAGGGAGAAGCTCTATTCTCACGGACTCGCCTGCAGCCGAAGCACCACCTAGCCAGCCCAACGGTGAACTGGAGAAAAGCGAAGTTGCCGAGGAACAAGCTGTTGTTGAGCATGCCGAAAATGTGGCTCATGTTCCCAAGGAAGCGGCAGACGGGAGCGAAAAGGAACCGGGCCATGTGAACGGAGATGTCGCTACCAAGGAACCTGCCAAGGCTAATGGGATTGATGCTGCTGAGCCTGGGCTTGTGCCCGAGTTGTCCGAGGACAAGGACACGGAAAGACCCATGACCCCGGAGAAAAAGACCAACTCCATCTCGCGGTCACCTGGAACAGCGGGCTCCCGTCGGTCCAGCGATAACCCCAAGACACCGCGATCGGTCAACCGAAAGGCTTTAGTTGAGAAAGTTCATGTTGTGATCAAGTCACCAAACAAAGCCGAGGACCAAAGAGCCGTGACCAATACCAATGGCACCGACGAAGATGCCGATGTAGACGCAGATGGGGAGGTAGAGCTTGATGCTGAGTACGAAGTGGATGGGGATGTCGTGATGCAGAAATGACACCGTTGAATTCAGCTCATGATTCGTGGAGGCTTTTTTTTTTCCGCCTGCAAAGCAAGTTACGCATGTGGACAGGGCGTTTGTTTTAACGAAATTTCTGATTCGTTTCTCACTTCTATTTTCTTTCATGTGTCCCGGGAACTGCATTCTCCAAGCTTTCGATTTAATATTCTCTACCCATTTTCTTTTCTTGTTCAAAGGCTACGTTATGCTAAATGGGTGCTCAGAGGCGATAGAAGTGTTGTGCAGCACTCATCCTCTGTGGTCCATTTACTACTGGTCACTTTTTCAGGGATTTCATCCAGCACGGAGCAGGGAAAGGGGTGTCTGGAGTTTTTTGCTTGGGTGTTCGTTTTCTCTTTCTATCTAGTGACGAATTTTAGTACAGTGTGTGAGTAGCATGTCTCCCGTCAATGTATCAATTACTCCGTATTGGTAGTTCTTTGCTCTAGTACATTTATAGAGAGTAGATGTGTGTCTTGCATGCAATATATCCAAGAATAAGTGTCATGTCGCGCAGAATATGGTGAAAACGTCGAATATGACAGACCTGTTGGACAAGAACGCCACAACTAGTAGACAAGGAAGATCAATGAATAATACACGATTTTTTTATGTAGATCTAATGGCCAATTGTAACCCCAGAAATCTCAATATGCGAGGGGCAAAGTGTAACATTATACAACTGTTGTACGGAGTACTTAACTCGATCTGGAATACTCCATACGGAGTATCGACTCCGTGGTCCGTACTCTGTAGCTGTGGCTGATCTGCGGCTATCTGATGTGTTCCACCAGGGGGCCCTCGGGGCACCAACAGAAGTACGAAATACTCCGTATAATCCTTGCATTATACCTACAATGAGCTTAGCCTACCCAAAATACAGATTTATTGATCGATAATCATGAATATCACAATCATACATGTGAGTCTACAAAGTATCCGAAAGGGGAATATTTCAGGCCCTATTTAGGAAGGTGAAATTTGTATCGGGATACCCACACATCATACCGAAGTAGTAATATTACTAAACTACAATAGGACTTTTTTTTTTTTTTTTAATTATATAGATCAGAATACGAAACCAATGTAATATACTCCGTACTCCGAAGCATCGATCGACGTAAGATCGGCGACCCTTGACGCCAATACGGACCGGACAGCTGTCAAGGGGACACAAACCATGGAACGGGCCCCTAACCACCATGGAACCATCACAGGGCATTTTAAGCATAAAAACAGTAGCGCCAATACATCTAACTGGTTCTCAATGGAGATACCGCTGTCAGATATAGGTATGCGCCCTTGAATTTTTTTTGGGCTTTGCAACTGAATCCTTTAATTCCAGTTTAAAATTTTTTCTCTATCCCGCCCCTACTCCATACATGTCTTTGCTCTCCTTTTCCACTTCATGCCGAACAGGGGTTCGTTCTACTTGGCCTTTTTTGGATTGTTCTCCACGGGTCCCTTTTTCAAGCTTTCCTTTGGTATATTTTATGACTGTGCTCCGTAGTCAGGAGAACAACATCGACACTAAGAAGTTCCCCGTTTTTTCTAATCGGGGCCGCAGTGGATTTTGTCCAGGGTGTGCGTTGTACTTTTAAATTGGGAAAAAAATTCGAAAAATTCGCTTCCTTTTTGGCGGTCACTTTTAATTTTTCGCTTTTCGCACTTGAACTTTCTTTTCTTCTTTTCTCTCTTTTCCCTACGAGTTAGCACCAGTATCACAGCCACCTTTCGCACAATTATTCTGTCCAGCGGCTGGACGAGTCATGTTAGGTAGTTTCCACAACCGAATCATGACTCTCCAGCAAATGAAATGGTGGCTTTCCCCGCCATGACCCAAGATCAAGACTTGGGATTTCCGACCTGGCGTCGGAGCCGAATCCCGGAAGTCAAAAAGGAAGTGACAGGTCGTGCTCCCAGCGCTGGGGCTTGCTTGTCGCATAATGATGTGCATCTAGGGCTGTGAGTTTTTTTCGGGCCTATCAACTGCATTCCAAGGAACTTGTGGTCCTGGCATCATGCAAGAACCACACCTAGTCAGACCATTAGACAACCCTTGTACCCTATGGTGTGTTTTTCCACTTTCCACCCCTCACTTCACCTTTTTCTTCTTCCTTATTTGGTCCCCCTTTTTGTCAGCTTGTACTTACTAGTTTAGCGGATCGCAGCCGCTGTTCTCTAGAAACTAGGTACTCCGTACTGGCGCCGAACCCCCCCTCAGCGGGTCCCATCTGCTCCAGTCATGTCAAAGCTGCCAATAGCGCTATCGCTCTGGCTGCATGATTCAATATTGGGGGCGGGACTTTTGTCGGGTTGATCGGCGCCCACTGGTCGAAAAGGATTTTCTCCTCGCCCTTGCATATGATCGCTGCTACCAAAGATCCCATTATGCGGAGATAGGTCCCATATGGCCAGGTGAACTGTGACAGGAATGCTTGTCATAGCCAACTGCACCTGCAACTCTCCGTATCACATGCTGACTAGCGATGATCATCACCGTGATACCATTTCCAACCCAGACCCCAGAATATCTGCATGCAAGCTAGTATTTGGGATTTCCTTTGCCAAGTGCCAAGAAAGAAGTTCTCGATAGCTGATAACGAAGAGGACAAGCCCCATGCCCAAAGAGTGTGGGATGCAAGTACTTCGGCACACAGAAACTAATGGCCTAGGGTGTGGAATCCACCTGTGCACTGCAGTCAACCCCATCTGGAGAGTGACTGGAAATGAAGGGGGAAGTATCGTACATTCTCAGCCGCAAATCGACGGTCAGCGAGTGTGGCGCAAAGCAGCCCCCGTAGTCCATACTAGAAAGTACCGGTTTTTTTTTTATCACGAACACCTGATCTGCAAGCTGCAGGACTGGCCCAAACCAGTCCCCGGTACGGAGTATTGATGCGTTCTTTTCTTCTTTTGGCTGATGCATGCCTGCCTGGCCCTATAGCTCGAGGGATCTCCGGCCGATGGAACCAACCAGCATCGACGCTGGCCCACAACTGCAGTCAACATACAGTAGCTTGCATGGGATCTCGGGCCTGCATATCTCCCAAGCAATGTGATGCGTCACGGGGAAAGCCTTGAGTGGGTGTGGTGTGTTGTTGCATTGTGCCCCCCCCCTTTAAACGCATTGTCCAAGTCTCGTTCCTGTGCCTTGACATTTTTCCCTCTCTTTTCCTCGACTAAACTGTCTATCCTCTCTTTCGTTTCCCACTGTCGCATCATGACCCGGCATGTGTTGCTTCGTCGTTCAGGATCGGAATAAGGTGCTCGACCAGCGCTCTCGGGATTTACGTGCTACTGCACGCAGTTGTGTCTGTGAGAATTATCTGTGACCATTTTGTCAATCTGTGACTGTGCAAGACCTCGGTCTTCGAACGCGCGCGCGCATTGAGCCCTTTCATCTTGGGGCTTCAACATTGACCTTTTCGAGTGGTACACGCAACCCCACAATCGAAGAATTTATATGCGATATTGGAAGATTGGATTTATCACAGCAAAGAGAATCCAGAGCATCAAGATAAAGGTATTGTCTTGATTTTTTTTTGTTTGTTGAGGGGAGGTCTCCAAGCGAATGTGGGAGGTCTAGGGCCTGAAGGCATTCTTTGGTTCGGGATGACATAAGGAGCCCAACCTTGGAACCAAAAGTTACAAACTTTGGTTGACAGGCGGCAGCTATAACCACCTCAAATTCCTTCGAATTTCTATATTGACGTTTTTTTTAAAATTTTTTTTGAATCCGGCTAATTACAGGATTCAGATCGAGTGTGGAGACCAAAGAGCAACCCCCGGACATAGGCGATGCGGCTTGATCGTGCATATCTCCACTTTTGACTGGAATGCTTAGACGCCGGACCAGGGCCCGAGTCCACCTGGCGTTTAGACATCTTTACGGCCGACAAGAAAACCGGGTCTGATCACCTGCATAGCCGGCGCCAACCCTGTGGGTTTTTATCACAAAGAAACAGACGCGGACTAGACTAGCGGTTAGTTTCGATTTCGGACCAACGAGAAGAAGACAAACCAGAAGTTTACTACGCATCCGGATCGCCATTCGCCCCCCCAACCGTGGGTAGCTGAACTCATTCCACTTTTCCTTCCGTCTACGGCTTAACTCCTCCTTTTTTTTTCTTTTCTTTTTGTTATTTTTTTGCCTTCTAAAGGAAGTCACACTTGGAAAAAAGATCCACCTCAGCTGATCTCGTTTGAAAGAGATTGCTACTGTGGTATAATTTGAGGATCTCTTTTTGATTTCCCATTTCTTTTTTATATTTCTTTTTTTTTTTTTTTTTTTTTTTGAAAAAAAAATCCAAGATAATTCATTGGTTTATTTCATTTTTTTTTTATATATTTTTTTTTTGTGGATATTTTTTTTTTTTTTTTTTTTTTTTTTTTGAAAAAAAAATCCAAGATAATTCATTGGGTTAGTTCATTTTTTTTTTATATATATTTTTTTTGTGGGATTCTGGAATCTGATTTGTTCAACACTGAGAGATTTGGAGGCCTGTGATCCAATTGATTTTCTGAATTTTCTTTTTTTTCTTGAATCTCTCTTTTTTTTTTTCTTCCCCCAAATTTATTGATAAAATCTTTAGATTCTCGGTCGGAATATCTACATTTATAACCGGGGGGGCCGTTATACCAGAAGAGCTTAAAGTTTTTGTCTGGAACCGTGCTCGGTTGGCTCTTTCCGCTTGCAAACTGACGACACCACTCCGTTTTCGTCAACTTTCGACCATCTTTCACACTCACTCTAATCATTGTCATTCATTTTGTCTTCTCTTCCATGGTTGAACTTTGAAGAACCAGAAGGAAAAAAAAAATCATTACCCCACTACAGCACCCCTCTTCGACGACATCGTGACTCGTCCAGGGTTCTCTTCCCAGTCCTTATCTTCTCTGACACTGGATTTCTCTCGGTCCAAAGACCCGTTCCCTTTTTTTCCCACTTTGCCTAGTAAAACCACAGATCACTTCTGCCTGGTCTTCTGTATTCCCGAGGATCGAACTTTTGTACCGGGTGGTTCACAGTCTTTCAAAGCAACCTCAAATCTGGGCTGGTTCTCTCCACCTTTTCCCCGTTTGTTTGTGACTCGTCTTGATGAGTGCGACATTCTCCGACGCCTCTCTCTCGCGCGAAGCTCAGGGGTGAGTTTGTTCTTCCCGTGTCTATTTTGACAGGGTCGCAACTCTTACGCGGTCGTCCAGGAAATCCCACTGACAATGTTGAACAACACCAGTTCTGACTTTGATTTGATCATTCGCCAGCAGCCCAATCGGGCCCGCGTGGCGGGGGGCAAAGAAAAAGGTATGTGAAAGCTTTCTCTCTCTTGTTCCTAGTCCCCCGTCTAGCGGGGAGGGAACTGACGGGAAAGGAACCGGATCTAATGGCGCCTGCAGAGCGCAAACCTATCGATCCGCCCCCGATCGTCCAGCTCCGGGTGCGAGAGGAGGGTACCTACCTCGCACAGTAAGTGTGCATTCCAATGTGGTTTCACGCAGGTAGCTGAGCTGACTTTGGCACAGGCATTACCTGCAAAGTCCTTACTATTTCATGTGCTGCAGTCTGTACGATGCAACAGAAGAGCGTCCTGTGCCCGTCGCACCGTCAACTGCGTTAGCAGGAACCCTAGTTTCGTCCCTTCACCGGTTGAAGGATGTGGACAACAGCGGTTTGTTCCAGCTGGTCTTGGGGTCGCAGAGCTTGTTCACTGACAGGTTTTGCAGATGGAGGGTTCTTCGTCTTTGGAGATCTCTCGGTAAAGATTGAGGGCGAGTTTCGCTTGAAGTTTACCTTGTTCGAGATGCGCAAGTGAGTAGCACGGTCGGGAGCCTAGTCCGGATTCCAAGAGCTAACAATGAGACAGGGACCGTGTCTCCTACTTGAAGACCGTGATCTCAGAGCGTTTCACAGGTAAGAATCTGCCACGGAGAGAGCTGGGATAGTTGGGTTCTGACAAGCTTGTAGTCTCTCCTCCCAAGAGTTTCCCCGGAATGATGGAGTCAACCCACCTTTCTCGATCATTTGCGGATCAAGGTGTCAAATTGCGCATTCGAAAGGAGCCTCGGACCATGTTGTATGTGCTATGAACCGGGGGATGTCAAGGCGAGGGTGTAGCTAACTCCCGCAGGAAACGATCGACACGACCAGACGAGTTCCATCAGCCAGTTCCTACTAGATCCCCGGAGCGTCAGTCTGTGCAGATCCCTCCAGCGTCGAGCTATGGAGGCTATCCGCCGGCGGCCCGGGATTATGGGTACTACGGTCAGCAGCCGCCGGTCAAACGTCATCGTACTTCGATCGACTATGGCAGACAGCAGAGCCTCTATGATGTGGATGGTCGAATGGCCCGTCAGATGGATCCATATAGCCAACCAACAGCTGCTATGTATGCTGGTCAGCCAGCAACTTACCAAAATCCTGCCATGCAGACTTACCCCACGGGGCAGGTGGTGCCTGATTACAAGGTGGTGTCTGATTATACGGCGGTTCGTGTCCACTTCCCCTTTCCAGATTTAAGAGCTTCTTGAGCTGACCTGGATAGATGTACCCGGGAATGCAAGCATCAGCTGGTATGCAAGCGTCAGCCCCCATGTCCCAGATCCCCGATCCTACCGGTCAAAGCCGATCTAGCCAGCAGCAGCAGGCCGCTGTGGGACAATTGATGGCGATGAACCAACCTGGAACCCCTGTACGACACCCCTCTGCGAACCAGTGAGAGTGTGGAATAGAATACCTAGCTAAGGATTTTGGACCCGAGACAGACCCCGGATTCGACTGGAGCGATGTTAGCTCAGGGATACACCCGGTCCGGATATCCCCCTACCTCGACCATACTTCCACCCCTGCAGCGGAATCGCGACTATCCCCAGGGAACTAATGGATCTACGCGAGGCTATTTCGACCAAACTCCTCAGGCAAATACCCCTATTCTTCCATCTCAAATGGTCAACGAAGGCGATCGATTTGGCTCCGTGGCCGGCCCAGCAACCTTTGATCACCCTGATTCTGCGAATGGAACGCCCCAATGATTTGCTTGACGTCCTTGTCTGGCTTTTACGTTATCTTTTTTCTTTCTTTCTTCTGTCTAGACCGAGAGAAGTGTTTCATTATTCTTTTTTTTATGCTTGATGCTTTAACTGGGTGGCTAAAGGTTTTCAATTTTTTTATTAACAGGCGCTGGCGGATAAAAGGGGGAGGTCTTTCTTTCATGGGATTGGGAGAAAAGTGAGAGACTATTATTGAGCCCTTATTTGTACATACAGGCCCTTTTACTTTTTTTTTGAAAAGCAGTATCACTGGCTAATTGCAAGTGCTGCTTCTTGTTTTTTTTATTATCTTTTTTATTTGACGATGTATGAGGTGGAAATGCAATGGCTTAACTTCACGTACCTTCTGTGTTTGCTACCTTCCAACTTTCCCTCTCTTTTCCATCTCCCATCTTTCTTCTCTTCTCTTTTCTATCTCTCATCTTTCCTCTCTTCTCTTGTATCACTTTTATTCGTTTCCTAATCTCATTTCATCTCACCATGGAGTCTACTACAGACCCTACCACGGAGACCACCGTGGAATCTAACGACAGCCCTCTCAGCAACCTCGATCTGTGGTGCGACTGGAGTGGTTCCCCAGAAGACCCAGTGTCTGTCACAATCGCCATGGAGGTAAACCTGATAAACCAGGCATCGAGTCCTCTGTTTGGTACTGACTGTCGTCTGAATTAAGCTCCGGGCTCGTCACCCGAACCTCAATTTACCAATCCTCAATGTCCAGTCTCAATACACTGTCAAACCCCCGTCTTGGGTGCTCCGGCTGAAGCCTGACTTCGCCGACTATGACACCCCATCCGAGAAAGAAGCTTCGCGGACTGGCCATCGCGATAGTAATGAGACTGAGAGATATCCTGTCAATAACGGCTCTATCTCTGACTCTGGGAGTGTTGTTGTTCATGACGGCTCGTGGGATGATGACCCTATCTCTCGACAGACTGTGGATATCTCGGAGATGTGCACCCAGGTTGAGAGCTCGGATAACCCAGCCTCTACTAACCTTCACGAGAGTCAGAGTCAGGTCAACAGCCTTGGTAGCCCGAACTCCAACCCTCGGAAGAGATCCGCCAAGGCTGCTTCTCTCCCTGACTCAATCCCTTCTGAGGATGATTACCAAAGCACCCGTCACAAGCTTATGATGACCAAGATCGACCCGTTCGGACCGGAACCTGCGTCACAAGACACCGCCACCACGGACATCATCAGCTCCAGCCCCATTGGCAGGCTTTCTGTCAGTCAAGACCAATCCAGCGTGATCAATGAGAACATCCCACCCCAAGACATCCCTTTGCCCCAAGAGTCGGCCCCTACTCTTCTGTCAGATTCCCTGGCTGCATCTGAGCATCTTTCGCTAAACGGAAAGGGAGCGACGGTTGACAATGGAAATATACCTGATGAAACCCCTCTTCGGGGCAATGCGAACACTCCCAGCAAGTTTGACTTGAGCGGTACCGAACCACTCACCGAAGCGAACTTGCTCCATCGAGATTATGATACGCTTTCTACTCGTGTGTGCATCGGAAGCCTTTCTGCCACCGAATATAGTGACAAAGAGAAGGAGGATCTGCTTATTTCTCTTGATTCACTCGCATCGTCATCGCACTCGGGCCGTGATGAACTGCCTCTGCCCCGGACGTCCGCGGAACTTGCCAGCGTACCCAGGCTCGTCTTTGACAATGACATTATTTACGTACAGACCCCTCCCGTCGTCTACCATGCCACATACCAAATCGCGATTTCTCTCAAAGTCAGGCTGCAGAAAGGAAAATCGAGGGGTTGGTGGGAGTTGGTTGTGAGTGGGCTGCCTCGACTCGCCCAATCCGAGTCTTGTTATCTCTACTTCCGAACACCACCAGGCCAGGGGATGGAATTTATGACTTCATCTTTCAAACGGCATACACTCGTGGAAAGCTGCTTGATGGCCCAGTTCGATGGTGGAAAATGCCTCGTGGTTCCGTTCCGTAAGTGCAATGCAGAATTCTACGGGCCACTCAAGGACCACAAGGTCAACGCAGTCATACGGGCCGAGGTGGAAGAAGCCGGTTCGTCGTACACCTATCTGATCAAGTATACTACTGTCTGCTCCATTGATCTCATCAATCACAATTTCTGGGCCGAGAAGTGCAAATTTCGCCTTTTTGTACATGGTGGCCCGGAAGGCGAGTTCGAGGCCAATTTCGAAGGACAGAAGCCTATGGTAAACGCCATTTGTCTGCCACCGGTGCCAGATGTAGATGAAATTGGTGTCTCGTGCATCAATATCACCAGCATCCCCCAAGCTCTGGACATGTTCACGGTGTCATGGGAAGTCAAGCTGCCACGAGGAAAAGCTCTCACCTGGTTGCCATGGATTAAGACCAGGATCAGCTACACTGATGTTGAATCCATTCTCCAAGAAGATTACGCCCTTCTTGGCCCCAAGCATGGATATCTCTCTCCGAAGCGCGAGAAGCTTGATACTAGGTGCCAAAATCCATGTTGTGAACTGGGAGTTGAGCTTAACCATTTTAAGCCCCCAGTTGAGAAAACTCCATATTCCCATGATCTTTTCGGCATTTGCGAGTCTGGAACGTTTACTCCATTTCCCATTGATCCAACTTCCAAGTCTACAGCTGAGACCACAGTTATGGAAACTCCACCTTCATTTCTCGAACGTGAAGTTCTTCCCCGGTCTAAACTGTCTGGGCCTCGATTTGGCAAAAGGCTAGCTTTCAAGTCTGCAAGTACACAGACCTTCGTTGGGGAGATTCCAGCTCCCAAGTCTACAAATACCGAGACTCGAGCTGCCGAGCCAGAGTCAAAGAAGCCACGCCGAGCTGTACGTCGACTGTGGATTCTGTTGAAGTTCGTTTTCCACCTCTTCGCTTTCTTGGCGTCCATTCACACCCTCTACTGGTCGTATCTACTGCATAACTGTGGGTTCCGGTATGACCCGCTTGCTCTTCACGCTTCGTGCCCCCAAAACGAAGTGTATGTCTTTGTCGACCACGCGAAGAATTCTACCAATACTGACGTTGGGGAAGAGGCGGAAACGGTCCTGACGGAATTTGGTCTTCAATCTGAGCTGATTCGATCCGAAGCTCAGCAGTCTGTCAACACCACACCTGCCGACGTCACCCCAATGCCCCTGAGGGACCGCATTGATTACCTTCTCGGATGGCGAGGACCAATTCCACGCTAGTAAATCTTTGACGATAGGGATGGCTTTGTATGATTATGAAGGAGAATATCGGGACATGAATGAGAAACCACAGAAAAAAACATCAGGTGTAGTATTGCTACAGTTAGCAGATAGCAGGCATTGCAGATCTATTGCTTAAGCCACTGTACAAGTAGTGAAACGTTAATGAATATCGTTACTCCGTTGTGCGTTGAAGTAAGAATAGTTGGCGGCTTATGCTCATACCATGTCTTCTTGGTAGTCTTTTAGTGTTCTTTATGCCACCTGAGCTGGAATTGGATGTAAATTCGCCAGAATGAGAGTAGTTCTCGACGAGTACATCTGCAGTCTACCCTTTCTAATATAGACACATGGACAAGAGAGCAAGGCCCGATGAGGTAGGTCTGTAACAGTGAATAATAGGTGCTATTACTTGATTCAATGATATCCAGATGGTCTACTTGACCTAAGTTAAATGTAATATGCACAATCCTCCCTGGGTGGCTGAGTGGGTGAGAGACGCGAGGCCATCTGATTACTGAGTGAAACAGTGAGACCGGGTGATACCGCATTGGGAAGCTCAGTAGTGGTGAAACTAGTTAGGATTTCGATCCTCGGCAGGAGTAATTGGGGGGGTTGCTTTTTTTTTTTTTTTTTGCTCCTTTGACCCTTTCCACTAGAGGCTCTTCTTATATTCCCTTAGCTTCTCTCAAGATATAGTAGGCAGCTCTATCTACAGTCCAAACATGCACTTCTGACGATATCTAGCCCACCTGCGTATAATCAATTCGTGGGCGGTCCTGAAATTATAGCTTCCCACTATATGGTGGGACAACTTCGCCCTTGAGACCGCACTACGTTCTTAGATAGCAAAAGTAAAAGACAAAAATCTATTGCTTAAGCGATATCCTATTCTACTATACCTGAGTTCGATCCAGATAATATTTCAATATCAACTCAACAGCCCACCTCAAAACAACATCCATCCCTGCACTTCCATGACCCGGTGCAACCTCAACCCCAACATCAGTCCTCGCCCTAGTCCCATTTCCAACCCTCCGCACAACATCAGCCTGACTCCCATCCTCCTTATCCTCTTCATCCTCGGCAACCAACAACCAAGCATGATCCGTCACATACCGCGGCCAAACAACATCATCCACATACCCCGGCGGATCGACCCAGAAATTCTGCGGTGGTCGATCATCCTCAGCATCAAGATCAACCTCCGTCCTCGCCTTCCCTCCCCCGTCCCCAGTCTGCACTGGTGGTTCCGGCGCCGCCCCAACAGTCACATACCCACTCCTCCCCTCACGTCTAGCCTTAACAAGCTCATACGCCGCAGGCAGGAACAGATGGAGATTCATAGCATCATGAACGGAACGCAGGACGTGTTCTTCTTGCTGGGGAGGCGCAAATAGCAAAAACCCTTCTAAGAACGCAATGGTCTTTTCACTCCGTTTCCCGGATTCATCCAGCAATCGAGAACAAACAATACCCCGCAATTCCTGCACTAACTCATCCGACACGCCGGAAGAAGTCTCATCGTTCTGATCTTCCTTACTCCGTAGTCGTGGAGGGAGCGCCCCCTTTTCGCGCACGTAGTTCAGTGCTTGTGAGAGGAAGGGTATGTCAATTGCGGCGGCAGTGTCCCAGTCTTGTATTTTTTCGCCGGAGGGGGTTGTCGTGTATGGAATTCTGGGGTGGTTAGTATGGCCATAGTTGTGTGTATATTATGTACGTACTTATCATCTGGGAAATAGAAATCATCTTCGTGGATTATGAATGTGTTAAGACGTGAGTCTTTCTTGAGATTTACCCCGAAGAATACACGCTGTAGTAACCGTGCAAGCGTTGTCTTGCCGCTGCTCGAGGGCCCGGAGATCCCTACTACAATGGCTTCTTCGCCAATTGGCTTGCTCATCTTTTCTTGGTTACTTAGGAATTGGAGAATTGAACAAGCGAGGATGAGGGGTGCGGGGATGAGATTGTAGGCAATCGAACTAAACCTAATCGGGATTAGACTCTATGCATATATATAGGGCTTTTCCGTTTATGGTAATATCATCACGTCGTAGATTAGCTACCTAGAGCTTTATATCATTATATCATGCAAATGGCCCAAACAACGAGACTCGTCTGTCAACACCGCCGGGCAAATCTGACACAGAATGCATCGGCACGGAGTGCAATGGGCCAGATTCTTCACCACTATCCTTAATAACTATCACATCATCCGCGAAGCCGGTCCGCGAAGGCCCAGACACAGGAACTCCAGCACCAAAAACCGAATTCGACGGGGGTACAGCCTGTTGCGGCCCAGGAAGCGCATCTACACGCTCACCCATAACCTGATCATGGCTCGCAAAGCCAATCCGTCGCCGCTGGGCCAGTGGTCCCTGAACACCAGCATAATCGGAGTTGACATCAGACTCGGGACCTCGCTGCTGTTTCTTTTTCTGCTGTGGCCGCTGCCGTGATGGCCCCAGCGCAGGGCCCTCGTTATCGGGAATCGGCAATCTATGCTGATCAAATAGTCCGATCGGATGTGTTAGCGGAGCCATGCCAGACGAAGCCTCGTCGAGCATAGGCAGGAAGGGCTCGTTCTGAATGATCTTGCTCATGGTATTATCGTCTAGCGGGTTACTTCCTGCGCGCTTCGTCTCCTCGGCAGTCATGTTTTTGCTGCGGTTGAGCATCCGGTGTTCGAGAGTATCGCCCAAGACAAGAGTTTCGACATAGACTGGTCTTTTCTGTCCAATTCTGTGGGCTCGTTTGATGGCTTGGCTCTCCACGTTACGTTCCCAAATCGGGTTGACGATGTACATCCGTGAAGCTTCGGGAATGTGGAGGCCGTGTGAGGCTTCCTTGACGCTCATCAGCAGAACGCGAACCTCCTCGGTTTGGCGGAATTGGAACAGATGTTCAGTTTTGAGATTGGATCCCATGCTTGAAGTACTGGCGTAGGTGCGGAAGTTGACTGCTATTAGATCCAGGCCTTGCTCAACCCAGGAAGCGACGTTGTCGTGCTCGTAGAAGATGATGATTTTCTCGGTCTTCTGGAACTTCAGCACTTGCTCTAACAAGTATCGAAGCTTGGACGACGCTACTCCTTCCAGCTTCGTTTGTTTCAAGGGCGATGTCTCTGGGATGGTGTGGAAGAGTTTCTTCTTAAAAGTTTGCTCTGGACTTTTCCTTTTTCTTTTCGAGCTTGATTTACTCGCTGGGGAATTTGACGACTCGGGGGCGCCGCTATGAGCAAGAGTACCTGTCTGCTGGCCATGTTTAATTAGCTCCAGACGGACCTTGATACCATCTCCCGCAAGACCGTCGGCGGGATCAGGCGCGCGGAGATGGCTGGTCACGAATTGTTGCGCGCGACGGGCCTGGGTCATACCCATGAGCAGGGGCTCGTGGTCGGCGTCAGTGGAATCAAGGGCCCACATGTTGCGAGCATGTTCTGGGAAATGCCGAACAAAGACACCTAGCTCATGCATTTTTTTGAATCCATTCCAGCCAGGAGAACTGATTGCCTTTCGTCCGATCTGGATTCCATGTTTTAATTGGATGAAATCTGCCTCTGTCATCTTCTCTTGGTTTGCCTCGAGATATTCTAGAGCAATATCGATAGTACTTTGGACATCATCGGAACCAGCCCACCAAAATCCAGCCAGACGTAAGTTTTGTATCAACTCAGTGAGTTTGCTTTTGTTTTTCTTGTTCTCATCAAACATATAGTCGGGGCCTTGACGTTCAGATGTAATGGCGTTGACTGCCAGTGTGAAAAGGAATATGTTAATATACAACCGGTCGTAGAAGGTTGGCTCAAGATAGACCACTTTGTTGTACAATGGTGGAAGAGTAATCTCTTTTTTGACCGTTTCGTATTGGTGTCGGACCACAAGACTCTGAAGGGTGGCACGCAGAGATGGAGATTTTCGAAACATTCCATCTTCACCCACCCTTCTTGTGTAAAGTGACCAATCCCCACGATCATTGGACCAAGGCATGAGTTTAAAGAAATGATGAACCATGAGGCCCAATTTATCCAGATCTTTGATTTCATGGCTGATGTTCTTACCTGCCTTTTTGTCTTTTTGCAAGGTGGCATCAGTGTGACCATCAGGTGAAGACTCAGTATCATCTGTGTCCACTTCCTGTGAAGCAATGCTGAGTTCCACTCCATATAATTCCGAGAGAGGGGTTCCTGAAATGATCCACCGGCGCTCACAGTGCAGCCCTTCCTTTAGCAAGTGGACCATGTCCGTTGTTCTGCCAGCAACATCATGCCCTTCATCGACAATAACTCGCAACCAGTGAAGATCAAAAATAGAAGAATTCGGGTTCTGCCCAAATTTGCCCCGTTTTTTGAATCGGCTTTTAGAGAAGAGCACAATGTCGAAGTCCAGCAGTTCGTCTATTGATGGTGTTGTGACCGATTTTTGGTGTAGGACTAGAACTTTTAGATGGCTAGTGTGAGTAGCGATCTCATGTTCCCAGTGGTCCACCAAGTTATCCGGAACAATAATGAGTGTACCAGAGGAGAGACGAATCTCCTTGGCTGATCGGTTGTACTCTGATTTAGATCTTCCTCCATATTGGGTGGGAGCCGGGATAATGTAGGAACAACTTTGGGCCTCGCACGCCTTCCTACAATTAATATAATCTTCTCCGTTGTCTTGCATTCGGTCAAAGCGGTCCTTCCAGGGCACAAACCGATTAGCAGCAGCAGCCGCCATTTGCATTAATGTCCCAGTCTTCTCCCTGATGGGATTAGTAAGTGTTTGATATTCCACTGGGATTTTGGGGGAATGTCCCCGCGTAGCCAATATCACAGCAAGACTGATGAGGGTCTTTCCGCATCCCATGGACTCCGCCAAAATCCCTAGTTAAAGTCAGTATAATTCACCGATGTATTATTGAGAAGATCAGTTCCAAAGATATGAGTACCCACCTCCACAGGCTTCCGGATAATATATCTTCTCCCTCAAAATGCTCCCATTCACCTTATCATAGTAGAACTCCAAACCAGTCGGACCCTGCCAAGGTTGGAATCTCGGATCAAGCATCAATGCTGGCTGTGCCTCCCGCTGAACCATCGCTGCAGCGGATTTGCGCTGATACGGATACAGCGTTGTTTTAAGACCCCGGACCGAATCATCAAGCAACTCCTCCATGGCAACCTGGGAGAATGGATCTGTTACCTGGTCCAAGTTTGGTTCAGGATCCTGCAGTGTATTGTAAATATAATACAGGGATTCTTCTTCGATATCGGATTGAGTGTTGGTAAGTAGACCAGCATGGGCATCAACTGAGCCGTTCCATGCTTCCGGGGAGCTATCGATCATGGACATGACGAGCTTGAGAGCAGATTCAATGGCCGTTTCGGATTCACCGCCTTTATTTGGTCGGGAAATGGACTTTTGCTGTGGTAGCACGAAAACCTGTACGTTGTCGCTGTCGCTAAGAGATCGCGTGTAGATCCATTCGTGTTTTTCTAGTAGTGCTATCTTGGAGCCTGGGTAACGGTTTGTGGATTTAGCCAACACGCCGGCTGGGATATAGTGATCAGGCATGACAGTGTCGAGAGGCTCATCCATCGCCTCCGGGTCCTCAAGTTTCATCTCAGGTTCAGGTCTGGACGAAAATGGCGAGGGTTGAGGAAGCCCCGAGGGAAAATCGCCCACATCTACTGGTAGCCTATTCCAGTTGCCACAGGGGCATTGGCTTAGCTCCGGCATGGTGAGTTGCGAGAAAAAAACAACATGCGATGGAATCCGGAGATAGATTGGCAGAATAGTGACCGCCTTTGATAAGAGAGGCTCTGTCGGGTTGTCGGGTGGGTCAAGAGGGTCCGAGCGCCCACGGGGGACCACATCTTTTTCGATACATTACATTTCGATATTAACTGCATTTACACTGTTTTCATTATATTAATATTATTCACTAGAAGCACGATGAGCCATCATCAAATTACCACAATTCTAATCTATCACATTCCCCAGTCCATGAATCCTTGAACAATGCACCAAATTACATTCTACCCAAAACCGGCTTGAGCTTTAACTCACTGAGTCAAAAAATCCTCAATCTCAAAACCCATCCGCTTAAGTGCCTTTTCTTCCAAATCCCGCCCTACAACTTTCCTTAGTACAACTGTGCGGGCATCCTGCAGACGCACCTCAACAGAATTCCCACCCATGCGATCCAGCTCCTCCTTACTGCATTCACGAATGTAAACCGTGATATCAGGACCAACACACGCGCGCCACAGCGATGCCATCCACTGCCAATGATCGAGCGGTGCGTAGGAGTCGCCGATTGGCGTGGAGCAGGCGAATGCGTCCGCCGTGGTGAGCTGGTAGCGCGGGACGAGCGCGATCGGCACGCCATAGTGGCTGGCTGTTGTGATCGCGCTGACCTCGGAGCCGTTCTCGCTTGACTGGGCTGGAGAGTGGATGTGAATGTTTGCGGTCTTGGGAATGAGGGAGCGGGGGGAGACATTTGGAGCGGTTTCCTCTTCTGTTGTTGTGGAGCGGGCGTCGACGGAGCCGGCTCTTGAGGTGGATTTCACAAATCCGACGACTTCGTCGGAGATCCGGTGCCAGGCTGAGATGGTGTTGAGGTAGTCGACTGTGGCGTCGCCCATCTGGCCTGCTTCTGCGGAGATGGGTCGGGGTGCCTTGATTTCTGGACCGTCAAATACCCGTACGTGGTACTTTGTTTCCTTTTTTAAGAGGTTGTTGAGGTATTCGACGGCTGTCTGGACGAGATCGGGGTCTTGACCGTCGATGGCGATGACAGGGCCGCGGGCTGGGGGGATGCCGTCGCGGAATGAGGGGAGCAGTGGTGGGGAGATCTTGGCGAGGACTTTGATCTTGTTGAGGAAGGGTATTGTCATGACTGTTGCCTCGACACTGGATCCTTCTTGAGGATAGGGAGTCATGGGAGTCACTGGTGTTGCGGTCTGGAGTGGCGGTAGTTTCAGACTGGGGTCCGGGTGTGGCTGTCCCGGCGCACTTCGGTATGGCTGAAGCATGGGGAGATGGCGTGGAGGCATATCAGGGCGAGCACTCCAGGGGGTCATTGGGTGCGGTGACTCTGGTATGCCACTGCCAGGACTGCGGTCCCTGTAGGAGGGGTGTAAAGTTGGCTTGAATGAGCCGTGGGATACTCGGCGGCGTTTATTATCGGGAGATCGACCACCAGGTTCTTCCCAGTGTCTTTGACGAGAACGGGGATCATGGTCCATCTTTGCCGGCTTCGGTATTTGATTGAAGTTTTTCTCCTGGCTTATGGCGCTTCTTGGCGGCATCCCATTTGGGTGTGGTGATGATACTGAAAAGTTTGATGGTGGTCGAACCCCAGGCCCACTGCTGGGCGTGAATGGGGTCATGGGGGAAGCGGGCGCATTCATCAATCGACCACCACATCTGTTGCAGTGTGATGAACCAGATGGGTTGTGCCCAATGCCTGAGGTCGCACTCCGAGAGCTTCCATCTCGACCATACCGCCGAGGCTGGTAGCGGTAATCGGGATATTGCTGCTGATGCCGAGCTTTTTCATCCTGGTGTAATTGTCAGCGTTTGAGATCACTTTGCCATAGATCGTCTATCTTACCTCTGCAAGTGCCTTCCATTTACTTTTGTCATCCTCTGAAAGAGATCGCCACTGTTCTCCAATAATCTTGGAGATCTCGGGATTGGCCAAGCCAGGGTTATGAGCGACCACCATGGCCTGATAATGCTGACGGTACAGAATAAAAGCTAAAGTTCCCGAAATATTAGCCACATTCCATATGTTCGAAAGATCAGATCTGGCTACTGATGACCAAAAAAGAAACAATCGAAAAAGCACTTGCCAAGCTCTAGTGACGGTACGGACAGTATCAACTCACCATTACGAGGCCGAGGGATTTTCGGATCCGGTTGACAGAGGCAAAATTGCATGGCACTCTCTTTCTGTGATTTGACGGGACTGTTGCTGCTGGCTGAAGAAGACGATGATCGATCTGATCTTTCTCGCATGGGCAATTCCTTGGTTGAGATGATAGGACCGACAGGTTTCAGAGAGCCAGAGGACATCTTGTGTGCCTCTTTAGATGCAGTTAGGGAGATATGTTGATGTGTCTGGTGTACCCCCGTTGATCGAGGATCAGGATATCTGACTGCAGCCCCAACTGGACCACCGTCGGCAAGATGTCTCATGGCCACAGATTTAGGCAATTCTTCGTTCATGATTTGGTGATCGAGTAAATTGCTCGGTCTAATGAGTGTGACTTGGGCAGACTCATAGCGTAGAGCAACAGGGTTGGGGAGAACTCGATCGTAAGACATTTATTTAATACTTTTCAATTAAAGGGTTCGAAGGCGACCTTTGGAATGAAAGAAATAGGCGACAAGGGAAAGGTAAGAAAGTATAACCCTCTTGAAAGAGAAGGCAGAAGTGAGTAGGGAGCGACCCCAAGAAATAACAAGAAAGAAAAAGAGAGGGGCTAGAAGCGAGAAACAAAGAAAATGAATCCGAATATAAAATGGGGGAAATAATAATAAGAATTGATTGAACTGGGAAATATCAGGGATTAGGACAAAGCGAAGTATAGCGTTTGGACCCAAAGCCCTAAAAAGCGCGGGTTTCTTTGTCTTGGGTTGGGTTTCTCTCTCCCCCGGAATCCCTGTCTAGCGGCTTATTCTTTGACAATAGCTCCAGATTTTGATATTTTGACCGAGCCAACCGAGATAAATAAATGAAATGAAATGGTTTGTTTCTTCTTTGTGAAAAATCATGAAAAAAAAATCTCAACTTTTCCTATATGAATTTCCAACGATACGGTACCCTCCAGATATGAACCCCAACCAAACATTTGAAGCAACAACCAAGTAAATATGAGGTGTCAATTTGGAAAAAAAAAAAGTCCCCTATTTCCTAATCTTTAGGGCCAAGGCACTAGAGTCATTGTTTTCTTTGTCTCCGGATGCGGCGACCCGCTTGATCGAGCCTGTCGTTCACCTCAAATTGATTGGTCAGGGGATTTCCTAAATCGGTTCCCCGTCAAATTAGACAAAGAAATCGCTAACAAACACGTTTAACTAGTAAAGCCATTTCTCATATTAGACTTTACTTGTTCTAAACATTGTCACCTGGTTACTTCTTATTCATGTAGAATATAATTTATTTTTTTAAAAAAAGAACCAACTATGGAGTAGTAATCTGTCGATCCGTTACTCCGTGACTTGATTTCGAGGAACAATACCACCTTTTCTCCTATTCCTTGTCTCGGGTATCTGGATCTTCCCAGGTTCCAGTTTGACATCGGTACTACCTTACCCTTCTTTTGATTCAAAGTCATGATCCACCTTTGAACCCTTGTCCTGGAACCTGGTCATTTTCCACCCGCATCAAGTATAGTTGCATTTGACTCTGCTCGGGTACCGACATTGCTATAGACCCTCCTTTTGGAGACGTCATATTTGTCACTTTTCTTTTCTTTTTTCTTCCTTCTTTTTGAGTTATGAATGGCGTTTGATGACAATGTCTAAGCTGCAAACC
Organism: Penicillium griseofulvum; assembly: GCF_001561935.1. NCBI lineage: Eukaryota > Fungi > Ascomycota > Eurotiomycetes > Eurotiales > Aspergillaceae > Penicillium > Penicillium griseofulvum. The sequence goes on from NW_024467450.1 coordinate 460,543, forward strand.
CCCGTCGGTTGTGGCGCTTCGGTGACACTCCTTTAGGGTTCCAAATTTCAATCCCATGGTAGATATCCGTAGCCATGAGCCGCTGAGCGAAAGGCCCCAAATGCATTTCGTTCCTGAATATGTTGCGGTCAGCAAAAAAAGGTATTTTTGTCCGTCGATCTCTCCCTCCTTCCCGATTCTTATAGCAATGGTAGGGAATGACGATGTAAAGGAGACCACTTACCAGAACAGATATTTATCTGGATGCTCACACTGTTTCTTCTCCTTTGACATCATGACCCCGAACCCACTCTCAACACAAGGCTCTTCGACATTTTCCCACCCATCCAAATTCTTCCCTAGCTCATTCTCCTCCTCTATCCCCGCCGCATAGAGCTGCCAGTCACGGATCCGGTCCATTATAAAAGCATTGGTATCAAAAAGATACACAGTGCCATGACTCCACTCCCTGACCACTTCACCCAGCTTCCGATTCCACTCTTCCAGGATCCGCACCGTATCCTTGTACTGATAACCAGCGGATTTGAACCCAGGTAGGAAAGTCACGTCGACCGTCTGCGTCAGAATCAGTTTCAGCTCCGTTGTGCCCCATTGCTCGGAAAGCACGTCAAGTTGATCCATAAGCGTTGCAATACGCCGCTCAACCGATTTACTTGCTGCGTCGTAGTCCTTTGTAATTAGACTCCAGATATCCCAGACCCCGAAAGAAACGACGAAGATCGTCCGGTCCTGGCGGGACCGGACCGCTTCCTCGGAGAGGCCCTTCGTCACAGCCAACTCGGCATCTAGCCATTGCTGGAGCTGGGACTTGAAGTCTGGAATGTAGGTCTGAGACAATCGGCCTAGTAGATCGAGTTCTTTGTTGTCGACCACTGCACCGATGTTCCTGCCTTTTAGAAGTGGATTTGCTGTCTGCGCTAGATTCTCTTGGTAGCAGGAGAACTAATCATGTTTCAAATTGTTTCAGTCAGATATGATGCTTGTTTCTCCACGTTTAAGCTCTTTCTAGGTGGTATCTTACCATTGAACATAGCCAGTCCGTCCATATCTTGCCCTGTGGCTCGCCGGATTGATTATCGCTCCCTGAATCCCCGAACACGACTAATCGCTGGTCAAATGTACTAGCTACTTGGAACGGCTCTGATACCGAAGGGACTATATCGGAAAGACTCCGTGACGTCAAAAACCATGCTGATATGAAAATCATGCAGACTGCAACAGCAGATAGCCCGTAGAAGCGGTTAAACAGGCGCGTCATGGTGACAATTGAACAGCCAGATGCCCAAATAGACCGAATAGGCCCAGTTTAGCAGTGCCGAGCTTGTAACATACGTCTTCTGCTTGTTTCGGATATTAAAAAAGTGCCACAATTGGTTCCGATGGCAAAGTGTACGTTGTCAAGCGGTAGACTTTGCCAAGCTGGGCCCCAATAACAATGCGACACAATGCAATCGGAAAAAAATGTCTGTCAAATTCTGCGGGAAACCAAAAGGTTATCCAGCACTGCAGAGAATTAGAGGTTACGAGGAAATCTCCACTCGGACAAGAAGAACCGGCAAGGTCGGGTATGTGGCGGTTTCTCCAGAAACACTATGGGGAAATGAAGAGAAGAAATAAATAGGATAAACTGATCAAGACTATGAGCTAAACCTATAGTACGCAAGAGTAAATACCGAAAAAAAAGCTAAAAATTCCTATATTAAAGGTGAATTCGTCACATTTGTAGATTGGCCGCGTGGCTCGGAGAGAGCCGAGTCGACTAACGAACTAGGCAAATCAGAGTCATTGATTTTAACTGCTTTTTACTTGGACTGGGCCGCAGTTCTTGATCTCTCTTTTCTTTCTGTGTCTAGGCCTGGTGGTAATTAGGTTCTGTTCTTTCACATTCTTCAATTCGAATAGTGGAGACCAGTCTGCTTCCATCTCATATTAAAGCCCTACAAAGTCACGTCCAGTGTGCTGTTTTGCATTGTCTCAATGATTAGACATTCTTTTGGCCTATTTGCCGTCTGACACGAAATTGTTTTGAGATACGTGCCAAGACATTGTATACTGCAGATCTTTAGAGCGGAGACAGTGACACACAATGTTTCTATTTGGAAATGGGTACGGGAGAATAAAGTATGGGGAAAAAAGGTACGATTTAGTTCTCATCTTTCTGGCTTTTAACACTACCACTGAGATAGAGAAGATATTAAAGACATCCAAAAATATTGTAGTGTTATGGGTATGATCTTGGGACGTCCCTAATATTATTTTGAGCCAAATGAATTATATTCCTAGAAGCCCTAAATTGTCAAGGACAGGGGCCGCATAATCAGTCGATCATTTTTATACGCACTGCAATTAGTCAATACCCGGCATGAGTCTCCATACTTTGAACCCCCCTATTCATCTATCATATGAGATAGTAAATCAAAGGGTTGTTTGCATCTATGACACGGTCTCGATGATCTGTGCACTTTCTAGCGTTTGCAGGGCCCCACAGGCCAATAGTTCACTCCAATGTTTCACTCCAAAGGTCGGGTATGAAGTCAAATATGGTTAGCGGAGGATGTTGATTTGCGATTGTCGTACAAGGCTCGTGGTGACTGTCAATGAGTCGCCTTCTGAGATCGTGTTCAGTCTTCATATATTAATGTTGAAGTTCGGCCGGTCGGGACTGCACCAGGACCCGAAACATTCATTCATCATGCCGTTGGTGATTCTAGATCGGATGAATTCAAAACTCTCATTAGGAGGTCTCACACCTGAGTAAAGGAGCAATGTGTTGGTTCAAGGCGGAAAGAAAGCTTTAGTTGTTGGCGGTCCTGAATATCTGTTGTCTCTTGGATGCATAGTTCCCCGGGGCGAGTTGCATGGTCACAATTGAAGATACAGTTTGGAGTCTTCAGCAGTCTGTAGACACCCATGCCACAACATTTTTGTGAACTTGACTTAAGGAGTTGATGGACGAAGAAAAGCAAATGCCTGGGTGCTGAGGCAAATCACATGACTTAATGCATCACGCTAAACCTAATTTGGAAGACTCAAGCCCTACTTCCCACATGTGACACGTGACTTGCACCTCGCTAAGCCGGCGAACTAAAAAATCCACAATACGGACTCCTTCGACGACAATCTCACAAATCGACAACACACGCGCTACCGTCTTGACCGCGCCGCACTCCGTCAAGATGAAGCTCAACGTCTCCTACCCGGCCAATGGGTCCCAGAAAATCATCGAGATTGACGATGAGCGCAAGCTGCGTCCCTTCATGGAGAAGCGCATGGGCGCCGAAGTCAGCACTCCCTTGAACCTCATCCTTTCCCGACTGCCCGACAATCAAATCGATCAACATACACATACACACACACACGACTATGGAGAACGACTGGCTAATTAGGATTTATTTGATTAGGTTCCCGGCGATGCTCTCGGTGATGAGTTCAGCGGTTACGTGTTCAAGATTACCGGTGGTAACGACAAGCAGGGTACGCATAATATTCCCTCCCTATTTCCAGTGTCGGAGCAACAACTCGATGACGGAGGATTGAATTTGAACGCACACGAGGACCATGCTGACGATTTTTAATAGGTTTCCCCATGAAGCAGGGTGGTACGTACAAATCCGCACAACAACCTGGGGAATGACCAAAAAAATTATATCCAGCCCCAGGGATACAATCAACAACCCGCAGGATACTTATCGAATTTCTACAGTTCTCCTCCCCACCCGTACCCGTCTGCTCCTCGCCGACGGCCACAGCTGCTACCGCCCCCGTCGCACCGGTGAGCGCAAGCGCAAGTCCGTCCGTGGTGCCATCACCGGTCTGGACCTTTCCGTCCTTGCTCTGTCCATCGTCAAGCAGGGCGAGGGTGAGCTCCCCGGTCTCACCGACACCGTTGTCCCCAAGCGTCTCGGCCCCAAGCGTGCCACCAAGATCCGCCGCTTCTTCGGTCTCGACAAGAAGGACGACGTCCGCAAGTTCGTCATCCGCCGCACCGTCACCAAGGAGGGCAAGAAGGATTACACCAAGGCCCCCAAGATCCAGCGTCTGGTTACCCCCCAGCGTCTCCAGCGCAAGCGCCAACGTGTTGCCATCAAGCGCCGCCGTGCTGAGACTGCCCGCGATGCTGCGTAAGACTCCCTCTTCTTTTTACGCCGTGATCTATGATCTACGAGTGTACATTGGTTTGAAGACATCTGAACTAACGGTTACATAGTAACGACTACGCTAAGCTCCTTGCCGGCCGTGTCCACGAGGAGAAGGCCAAGCGTGATGAGCTCCGCAAGCGGAGGGCTTCCTCCATGCGGAAGTAAACTTCCAAACCCGCGGTTTTATGATTTCGTTCTGCGGCGATGGGGTTTAATGGAGGAGCTTCACGTCTCTGGGATGATTTGAGGGGAATTCACAAAAAATGAATCACTCTCAGGGGCGCGGAGGATACATGTCTGATAAAAAGAAAAGGGAACAAGAAAAGAGACGGGGAACAGGTTTCAAAACGTACGAAGCAGGCTGAGTGGTTGATATACTCCATCTGTGTTGAACCTACCTTTTTTTGATGACCCTTTTTTTTTGAATGGAGTGCATGCAAATTTCAATACTCAGTTCTGTCAATTGCTTGAGGTTCTTCAATGAGTAGGCGTAGTGGAGTTTGTAGTCTCCTTCCCCCTTGTGGATCTCCAAATGAACTCACTTATATATATCTATATACACTAGTTTATATAATGATGTACTAGTATTACCTTAAATCCCCCCGCTTCTCATCCCCGTCAATATATATGGTCACGTGTGTTCGGATATATATTTTTCAAGTTATGACTGCACTTTGCGGTCAATATCGGATGTCTTTCCGGACCTTGATACATATATATCCCTACATGGCTCTTTTATGTCCAACCCCTTTCAAATGGCTTAATGCATCATTTTAAACAGCCAAGTCAACACACTCATAGCAGCACTTCTATAGAAAAACATCATGTCTAATTGAATGTTGTGAAACGGCCCCGAGGCCTTGAAATAATCTAAACCAAATAGCAAGTACTCTGCATATGAAAAGCACGCACATGCACGATGCAACCGAACCCAACCAAGCATAACCAACTTCCACCAGAGAGAACTGCGTAAAGCCAACATTTAGAAGTTGGTCTCTCTCTTAAAGAAAAAAAAAAGCATAGTAAAGAATAATAAAACACCCGGGAACTAACATCCTCGTCCGGCTAATAAAAAGGGTCATAAAAATCGTATTTTTTTGTTTCCCGCTCACTCCACGGTTTTGCAACGCTCGTAGGCAACCACTAGGACAACCCGTAGATTTGATCCTCTGTCTTGATGTAACAATTCATTTCTGCCTCAGATTTATCCCACGGTGTGCGAGAACAAGAAGCTAACTGACTCGCCGTTGTGTGTACGACGGCATGCCTCGGCCAATGTAGGGCTGATATCGATCGTATGGATCTTGTCACACTGCTCTTGCTTGTCGCCCAATGGGACAGTGTTGCTGACGATAATACTGCGAGGAAAGAGTTAGTCAAAGGTGAACCGTCGCTAGTATTCGGGCGTGTACATACCGCTTGAGGCAGCTGCCGTTCAGGTTCTCAATTGCCTTGCCGGACAGAATGCCGTGCACAACGATGGCGTTGACTTCAGTGGCGCCGTGCTGCATGACAGTCTCGGCAGCCTTAGCGAGCGTGCCGCAGGTGTCGGCCATGTCGTCGACGATGATAGCGATCTTGTCCTTGACATTACCGACAAGTACCATGCGCGAGACCTCGTTGGGGCGGGCACGTTCCTTGTGAATAAGCGCGAATTGCAAGTCTAGGCGATCAGCAATGGCAGTAGCACTAATCGCAATCTAAATTAGCCCTTGGACTACCCCATACAGATACATCTATAGTATCGAGATAGACACAACTCACCGCTTGGCACCACCGGCATCTGGGCTGACAATGACGCAGTTGCTGACATCGAGATTCTCACGGATGTACTTGAGCATGCTGGGCTCGGCGTACAGGTTGTCGACGGGGACGTTGAAGAAGCCCTGGATCTGGCTGGCGTGCAGGTCCATGGTAATGACGTGGTTGCAGCCGGCAGTCTGGAGCATGTTTGCCATCAGCTTGGCGGTGATGGGAGCACGGCTCTTGTCCTTCTTATCTTGGCGGGCATAAGGGAAGTTGGGGATGACGGCTGTGATGCGGCGGGCCGAGGCGGTCTTGCAGGCGTTGATCATGATAAGGAGCTCCATAAGTCCATCGTTGATATCATTGGGTTTTGTGGATTGGAGAATGAAAACTGCGACAAGGCATATATATGAGTGGGGGTGTTGATATCACGATTAAAGTGGGATGCTCGTACCATCTTCGTCCCGCACGCTCTCTCCGATTGTGACACTGGTTTCTTGGTTGGAGTATTGCAGGACCATAATCTTGGTCAACTCAATACCGAGCCTGATTTAGAGCTCTAGAATTAGCCGGTTGCTCATTCTTAACCTCGTCAGTTGCACATACCGGTCAGCAACTAGGTTGGCTAGTTCCGGGTGACTGTTGCCAGTCAAGAGCTTGATAGAGTTGGCCGACATGATGTAAGGGGTTGTGAAATAGTAAAAAGAGAGAGTTTCAATTTAAAGGAGTCCAAAACACACTCTTCTCCAAGATAACCGTGTTCGGCTCAAAAAATCGTTTTCCTCCGCGGCCCCGCATGCCTTTTTTTTTCGATGTAGTCCCGTGACGGGACTCACCGCCTGATGATATAAGCCCCTTCACCTTGCCCCCATAACCTGCGGAGTATGGAGTTCTACGAACTAGTAAGGAGATCTATATGCGAATTTGAAGGAAAAGAAATAAATGCAGCAATCTAAGTACATAAAGAGGGCTCTGGAAAGAACACAGTTGACCTGCACTTCAACCGAATCCCTTACCAGGTGCCTCAGTTTTTCGTCTTCTCATAAAGAAACTTCTCGCTGGCCTTTGCCAGCCTTTCATACTTTCCTCATTCGTCCCCGATAAAAGAAAAATCCCGTAAAAATCGAGAGAGAAACGCCATACAATGCTTTGGCTTGATGAAACCATTCCCGCGCCGTAGAATATGACGTCTAGGCAAACCCGAAGTACTCACTGCCAGCCGTGACGGCCGTGTAAAGGCGTTGACGGAGATCTTCGTAACTTTTATACTCAGGAAGATCAAGCTCTGTTAAAAATAGTTAGTAAATTGCGCTAATGCAGCCAAGAAATGTGGGGGAAAAACTTACGGTTGAAACAGGTATGCGAGCTGGGAAGGCGATCCTTATGGCCATAGTCGCGATGAATGTTGAACTTGCTCACACCGTTCATACCCTCAAGCTCCTTGAAGCCATTGAGAGGAACTTTACTGGTTCCAGTGACGAACTGCAAAAGCTTGGCACGCTCCTCTTTGTCGAATGAGCGGACAGCACGCCAGAACCACTGGATCTGGGAGGAGGATGCGGAGTAGTTGTGATACTCAGTATTGTTCTTCCACTCGTCCACATCGATCTCAGGAAGACCAGAAATCAAAAGTTCCAGCTCTTGTTCGTTGAAAATGGAGATCAACTCGGGAGGAATGATTTCGTGGAAACCCTTGAGGAAGTTGTCTAGTTGCTCGCGAACCGACTCGACGAGTCGGTATTCGACCACGCGCTGAACGTACTCCTCTTTGTTCTCCTGTGTAACGGGAATGTCATGACCACCGGGCTTCAGGTCGATGACCTGCTTCTCGCCAAAGTCATCGGTTTCAATAGAAAAGGTCTCGGTGATGATATCGGTAATGTCATTCTCTAGCATCCACAGAAGTGATTTGTAGTAGTCCAAGTCGAGTGTTTCCATATCCTTGATAGATACGGCTCGTCCGAGGATATTCTTGTAGACTGCTCGGCTGAAGTGGCAGTCGAGGACACGGCCTTCGTACAAGGCCTTACCGATGATCCGCCCGATGAATTTGAAGAACATGAGATGCTCTGAGTTGACCCCACTCAGACGATTGGGGTGGAAGGTGGTCCGATCAGCGGCGACAGGGATGAACAAGGCGTAGTTGGGGTTGAACATGCCACGGGCAAGAACCTGGAACCATTCCCTGGTGACACCACCAGCATCGACACCCTCTTCGCCATGGAATCGTACATTCAATTTGCCATATTTCAACTCATCTGCGCTCTTGAAGTACAAAGACTTGAAAGAGTCAAGGAAAACCTCTGCTCTGCGCACAGAGAGCTGAAGAGGGGGATGCGGGTGGCGAGGTTCGGCACCGCGGGAGTGGACACGTCGAGTAAAGTAGTTGCGCTTGTTGTCGAATTCCAGGACCTTGGGGTTCTTGACCAATAGGGAGAATGTGCCGCTCATCAGGCGAGGGTTCTGGCGGACGAGCTCATTGAGAATCTTGCGATGTTCTTCGGTGAACTTGAAAAAGATATTCTCCATGCTGAGACCAGCATCAGTTTGGGCGCTGTTGACTGACAATTCGCGGCTGCCGCGAGACAGCGGCTGGTCCTTCAGCGTGGTGTTCTTACAGACGACCATCAATGCCTCAATGAGAGGGAGGAGAATAGTAGCCACGTTCAGCATATTTTCCTTCTGCCGAATGACAGTCAAGCAGTCACTCAGTTTGGTCCAAAGCGGGCCGAAGGTGGCGCTTTCATACAGTTTCTTGAGCACGTCCTCCTTGGGAGCGGACCCGGCCTCAACATCCTTGGACTTGTCCGCTCGTGCTTGATCAAACAGATAATCAAGTGCGGTCAGGATACGTAGCAATTTCGCCTGGTCGGAGCTAGCTGGGGAGAACTTGGCTAGAGCTAGACCTTGCATATCAGTGCCAGTCTTGGCCTGGTGGATATGAGGGAGAAGATCCCCCAAATCAGCCAGGATGGTATCACTAAGAGCCTGCGCTTGAGCAACCAATTCATTGCCGATCACGTCTCTAGCTCCAGGAACAGCAGAAAGATTGTTGATGGTGGAAAGTGTATCGCGGAAGATCTTGCCATTGCACTCACGAGCCGCAAGGATTTGAACAACAAGTCGGAGGTTGTGATCCGGAACGACAGGAGGCTCGATGGTTCGCTTCTTGCGCTTCTCGTCCTCGGCGGGCTCCTTGGAATCTTCGGATTTCTTGGCTTCAGCTGAAGTAGCCTCTTCATCTTCTGCGGCCTCTTGGTCAGGGGCTCCAGGGGTTTCCACAGTGGGAAGTGGAGCATCGGTCATGGATGTGTCCATGTTGGAATCGGCAGCCTCAGCAGGTTGATCGGCAGAAGCTTCGATTTGAGGCCTCTCGGGCTTCTTGCCCTTGCCATCTTCCTGTCGCTCCTTCTCGCGACGAAGGAGAACAGTCAATGGCTGTGTGATGCTGCTAAGGAGGCTAGATAGTTGCTCCATGCAATTAGGGCTTTCCATTATCAACTTGCGATCCAGGAGAGAAAGTAGTGCATTCAGAGCGAACTTGTTAGCTCGGTTTTCTTTGCCTTTGCCCTTGCGCAATGACTTGAGTTTACCAGTTGAGGCAGAATCATGCTCCGTCAGGAAGAACCAAGCAATGTGAGGGTTGTACTGCGAAAGGAAAGACAGCGCAGCGATGCATTGTTGGATAACCATGATTGGAGTCACTTCGCTGCTCACGCTCGAAGCAGTCTGGATAGCGAGGTTTCGCTTAGACTGTGGGGTCTTTTGTGCTCCTGGTGCCTTTGCACGCAAAGAAAGATGAGAAAAGCTGCGTTCAATGGCAGTGGAATCGACGCTGCCATCCTGCAAGATCGAAAGAAGAACGCTAATCACCTCACTCCGGTTCTGGCGGTTCTCACAAACATTGTGAAGAATATCATTCAATTGGTGGCGAGCGTTGCCCTGCAGAGGCATGAACATCAGGCGTAGAAGGGTTGCAACACCAGCCTTGTCAAGCATTTGAACAATTTGACGTCTCTGCTCTTTCTTCGGCTCTTGGCCAGCAGCAGGCTCGGTTCTCTGTCGGTGATCAATGGCACTCATGTCACCGAACTGTGCCATCCGTCGGCCGCTACCGCCCATACCACGGGCTTCGGTCAAGTACTCCGGGCCCAAAGTTGCGAGAACATCCTCGGGCTGGTCGGCTAGAACAGCCTGGCGCAAAGAGGGATCGAGTGTGGCAAGGAAGCTGACAGCATCCATTTCTTCTGCCGGATGAGTGCCAGAAACTGTAGCGCTAGCAGTACCAGCAGTGGCTGCCGCCTGTCGTCGCGCGGTCTCACGCTCTCGCCGGCGTCGATCGGCCAATTCTTGTTGCAGCAATTCTTCGCGGATTTCGGCAGGCAAGGCCTCGAGGAATTCTTGGTTTATCTCGGTATCCTCCTCACCCGCGGCGGCAGCCTGGGACCGATGCTCAGCAAGCTGCTGCATGATGACTTCCTCACGAAGTTCCTCAGGCAGAGCCTCTAGATATTCCGAATCAATCTCCAGACCAGTGATGTCAACTTGGCGGCCCCTGATGTTCGTGTAGACTCGACGAGTAGGTTCAGCGGGCTGGGCATCCGGTTGAGTAGATGGGCCAGCGGTCTCAACAGTAGTGTCGGTTTCTTGGACATCTTCCATAGGCTCATCGACCCCAGCAGCTTGGCGCTCGGCTTCCTGTTGTTCTTTCTCTGCCTGTAGTCGGGCGTTCTCTTCCCCCTCCTTTTGCTTAAGCTCGCGCTGTTTTTCTTCCGCGGCAATGCGATCTTGGCGTTCCTTCTCAGCCCTTTCGGCTTGAAGGCGTTTGCGTTCCTCTTCCACGAGCTTCTGGCGCTGCTTCTCCTCCTCGATGGCAGGGGGAACCAAGAGCTTCAGAATGGAGTTGATGACGCGCTGGGTCCGCTCAACGTACTGGCTGCTGAAGATAATACGGGCCTCTTCTTGCCAGCGGTTTCTGGTGGTACCAAGACCAAACTTGACGGCAGTGTGAGGGTCGTCGCCGCGAGTGCGAGTTGGAGGACCTGCTCCACGAGGAATTCCAAGCATATCCTGGATACGACCAGGCAAGACTGCCCGTCGGTCGACATGAACATGAATACCATCAGGACGAGTTACAACGCCGAAACCTGGCGCTGTCTGTCCCCCGATGGCTTGCATAATGGCATTCATAAAGCTGATGGGGCTATCCATGGCAACAACCCGGCCACCTGCAGGGTCCATAGACTGACCCCAATCGGCGAAAGGATCAGAAGCAGCACCACGAGGTGGGACAGCAGGATCTGGGCGGTCAGTCCGGACAAGAAGAGGATTAGTGCCATCGTCGTTGCCACGGGACGGGATTTGGGTTCGGTGGACACGGTGGTAAGGCTGGATGGGAACAAGACCAGATTGGCCATGCGGAATGCTAGAGACGGTAGTCCAGGCTGGTGGGGCTCCGTGGAAACGGGATCGGGGGTTTCCTCGGGCCATTGGAGGCTCATCGCCTTCCCATCCCCATGGTTCAAGAAGATCATCGTCTTCTAGACGAGTCAGTAATGATGTGAGAAAATCGTTAGGATAGTGGTATTCACCTTCCATATCACCATAAGATCCTTGCTCCTCATCGAAATCATCCATGTCCTCGTCAAGTTCATCCATTTCATCTTCATCTTCAACTGAACCGAATGTTAGCAAGGCTAGTTCTAGTAGAGGCACTGGCAGCCTTAGTAGTAGTCTAAGGAGGGACGAACCATCTTCATCGAGGTCATCAAGGATTTCTTCATGAATGTCACCACCTAGGGCATCTCCATGGAGATCATCAACGCCTGTACCATTTAGGGCACGGAATAGGTCACCAAGATGTTGATCCTCACCTTGGTGTCGGGTGGATTGTCTGATGTCGGCCATTTCATCTTCGAATTGGTTCATCATCTCGACCTCCTCTTCGTCTTCGGTCATTTCTTCGCTTTCCCATTCGTCCTCTTCGCCATCTTCGAGGCTCTCGTTGTCTCGGTCACCACCGATTTCTCCGTCATACATGTCATCATGCATGTCCAAATGGTCGTGATCATCATCGTCGTCATCCTCGTCTTCGTCATCATCTTCGTCGAGGATGACTTCGACTGCATCACCAGAGAGACCTTCGATAGGACCCATGCCATCGTCGTCTTCGTCGCTGACGACTTCACCATCATCTTCAGCGACGTCTTCATCATAGTCCATTTCCTCGTCGTATTCATCATCGTACATCTCATCGTCCTCACCCTCCGATTCTTCGGTACTACTCTCTTCCTCGTCGTGACGAGGCTCTAGCATGCCAAGCGTAGAGTGACGGAAGAGGTCAGGTGTTTCTTCGCGTTCATCTTCCATGTCAGAAACGGAAGTTGCCGACGAGATCTCATCATCCTCGTTATCTCCTTGGATATTGATGTCCGAGTTCTCGCTCAGAAGTACGGCAGTCTGTGTAAGTTTATTCAATGGACGGAGAATATACTTGATGACACGCCTGGAGGATGGGAAATTCAAATCGACATCGGCGACTGAAGAAGTGAGAGCGGGGATAAAATTCTTTTCGAACATGGTCTTCGCGAGCTGCCTGGTTGATGTTGGGAAGCCCGCATCGTTGGTGAAGGAGTAGCCGCTGAGCATTTTATCGAAGAGATCAGCAAGAGACATGAGTTTGGAATACTTCACGTCTAAGGACTCGGTAGAGGCCATAGCATCTTTGTAGGACCGGAGAGCATGCTCCAGCACAAAACGGCGGACAAAAGCAAGCTCAGGCTCATCCTCCTCATACTTTGGGTCAGTACGACGCCGACCAACACCGCCAAATTCGCCGGTCTTGGTGCAAAGCGCAACAAGAACTTGCATGGTCCATGTGGAAGTGATGCTGCGCTTTTTGAATGTCAAAGACTCATCATGATCCATAGTGCCGAGGGGAACAAGCACGTTCAACAAATAGTTTAGAACGCCAGAGCGTGGTTTGGAGGGCGTAGTGGCCAGAGGATCAGCCTTGCGAGAAAAGTTGATGAACTCGACCTTGGTCCGGTTGTAAGAGGAAAGAAGTTCTGTCAAGCACTGAAGGAGCAAGCAGCGGTAGATGTAAATTGGATGATCATCTGCCTTGAATTGGGGCTTCTCTCCCTTCTTGTAACCACGAGATGCATGCCCCTCGGCAGTGCTCGAGATTGAAGGCGTTGCCTCGTCCACCGCCATCTCAACATCAGTTTGAGTATCAGATTGGTCACCCGCCTGCTCTGGGAATTCAGGACCTGTTTCTTTGTCGTCCACATCCTTGTATGATAGAAGTTCCGAAAGCAGGTAATGAATAACACCATCCGGATTCTCCACAATTGGGGCCTTGAGTTCGGCACCCTTAATTTGGGCCTTGCCCTTGTCCTCCTTGCCCTTGTCCTCCTTGCCCTTGTCCGTGTCTTCGGGGGTAGGAGCTTCGGCTGCTGCAGATGATTCTGGCTTCTGCTCTTCAAGGAGGCCAGTGGGCCTTCCTCGCTTTGGTTGCCGATCTTTGTCGGACTTCAACCCAAGAACCTGTGGACGCTGATGGTTGTCATAACGGAGCAACCGCAACTTTTCATTTGTAACCTCCACAAAGATATCAGGAGCTCTCAGCACGAGGTGATACAGCTGCCGTACATAGCCGTTCGTGTCAATCTGACGGGCAGTCTTGGACTCAAAGGCGGCAACAATTTCACTCCTCATGATCTGCCGGATAGTAGCTTCGTCCTCGACGATGTGACGAAGAATAAGCATGAAGGCGCTTTGAAGTTTATCATTTGTGGCACTGGAAAGCTGCTTAACCATCACAAACAAACGCTGAAGGTTCCGCTTTTCACCAAAGCGGGCGGCAATGCTACGCTCGCGGGTGAGAATGACAAGAACACGGCATATGGAGAGCGCCAGTGTATCATCTTTGCCCACTCGCGGTAGGATCTCAACAAGACCTTCAAATAGCTGAGTCTTCTCCTCGAGCGACACAAGGGGATCATTAAGACGGGCTGGTTCATCGCCACCGGGGTTGGGATCATCAATACTTGGCAACTCCCAGTCAATCTTGGGAGGCTGACAATCATCAGACAGCAACTTCTCGAGAATGAGCAGGACATGTCCCACCCAAGGGAAGGTTTCTTGGTCAGCCTTCTCGGGCGTTGGAAGCTTGATAAATCCAAGGAAAGTCGAGAAACAATCTTTGAGCTCTTCAAGAGTGGCGCGGTACATGTCACCGTCTTGAAGGGTCAAAGCAAGAATGTGTGCATAGGCCGCAATCTTTTTGCCCGCTGTTTGGAAGTTCTCCATCTGCAGGGAGACTAGGGATTGAACGAGGGTCTCTCCAATGTCTCGACGGAAGTTGACAGGCTCGCTGTGCTTCTTGATGGCGGATGTGATCAAGTCAGACAACTCGAAAGAGACGTCATGGTGTTCGTTTAGAATGTCCAGGGCCCGATCGATCAGATTTGACCGAATGTTTTGCCTCTCTGCATCCAGGTCTTCGATCGTGACCATATGGCGACGTCTTACCGGTTCTCCCTGGGATGCCCCGGTAGGTTCGGAAGAGCTTGCCCCGATATTACGACTCTCAGGCCGACGCTGATTCGATGACTCGCCTTGATCATCGCTATCCATCTCATCGTTGTCGTTGAGAACATCGTCCAGAGCTCTAGCGAACCCATCGGGCATGTCAGAGTCCATATCCCCCCCGAGAACAGGAGGACGCTGTATTGTGTCAGGTACGGGTCGTCCGGTAGCTTGAGCTAGAAGCAATTGGAGTGCTGCACCACGGTGGTCCAAGAGTGCACTCGCGCCATGGAAAGGTTGGACATCTCCAATACCAGGGTCATCGAGGGAGTCGATGCCAGAAGCAGACTCTGGTACTCCAGTTTTGACATCACCGGGACCTGGGGGGACTCTGGGAGGGGCTCGTAGCCACTGCTGCGCCTTGCAGTATTCTTCAGCCGCTACCAACATATTGTTGCAACGATAAAGGGCTTCTTTATTGAGATCAACATCCATGTACCCTTTTTCAAGCAGGGCAGTTGCTCGTTCCTTGTGAACGACGAATGGTTTCTTGGGCATCTCAACCAACATGGGCGGAGTATCTGCTTTGCGAGCCGCGCCAGCCTCATATTCACCATCCAAGGAGCTCCGCATGATATCTATTAACAATCGGACAATCGGACTCGATGACTGGGTCGCAAAGTCCGAGTTCCACATGTCTTTGGCCATGGGCAAAATCTCCATGCGAAGTTCCACCAAGAGTTGGCCTGGCTGGAAGTAATCGGGGCGGTCTCGGTCCCGTTCAGGGTGAGAAGTCAAGGCTTGTGTCTGGCTGGAATCCACAATAAATTTCCCAGCAGTGAGATCTGCGAATAACCCAAGAATGATCTTGATTCCACCATACCCGGATGCAAGCCGGTCAGCAAGCTCTTTGTCCTGGTCGGGAATGGACTCCGCAGATGGAAGAGACTTGATGTCGGCCAAGAAGACATCACAAATGTCTTTCAACACTTTAAGGCCTTTGTTTTTATTGAACGAAACGAGGACCGAAGTCAAGTAGTTCGGACTGGGACGCTCCGCTGAGACTTCATAGAGAAGGTGCGAGAAATGGGAAAGAATGACAATGAGATACGCGAACCGGTGCTTGGGGCTGTCACTGGAATTGGCAGGGTTGAACTGCAGTTGGCGAAGAACACCTTCAGCAATGGCATCTGATACCAGAATAGCATTCGCTTTCTGTTTCTGGAGTGGATCTGTGCGTCTCTTGCCGATGATACCGAGGCCGAGGTTGTGCAAGAAGCCTGTAATCGAGGTTGGCAGAGCGCTTAGAAGGTAGCGAAGCGTACGTGCATTCTTGAAAGCAGGGCATTGTTCATCAACTTCAGTGTCCTCTTCTTTTAGTCCCTGGCCGGCTTGACCCGGAGCAGTCGCTGGAGCACCAGTGCCCTCCCGCTGAGGTTCGGCGCCAGGCATTGCTGAAGGCTCTTGGGTGTTCCCGGTAACCGTAGCAGCCTTTGACTTTCCAGACTTTTCAGCAGAGGCCTGTGTGGCTTTCAGCCATTTCTCGGGGATGTTCTTCTCTAGCAAGATTCCTTCCCACACGCAAGAAGCAAGAAGGTTACTCAATGACGAGATCAGGGAACAGTAGTGATCCGCAAGGTTGGCTTGGCCAAAAATGGAGGTAGACTGACCAGGTCGAGTTTGGTACAGCGGCGACGCGAAAACTTCGCGAAGGACGTCGGTGAGGAGGAGCACGGCATTCAAGTGCCTCACGAAGAATGTGCCAGATTTAGCAGCAGGAGTAGGCTCAAGAGCCGGCTTTTTCGAGTCTGCTGGCTTAATCAATTCTGTGAAGAATCCCGATCCAGTAGGCGCAGTCCAAAAGGCCGACAGATTGTCCACTGCTGCCTGTGCGCGTCGAACGAGAGACGGGAGCACAAGGTGAGGCTTTGTTTCTGCGAGCATATGAACAAGCACGGTAATCTCTTGGTTGGCGTTGGTGCTGTGGAAATCAAATGCTAAGCTTTGGAGTGTCGCCAGATCCAACAAGAACTCTGTGCCGCCGGCCAGGATGAAGGATGTGCAGTTCGTCTGATTTTCAAAGAAAGCACCTAAGAATCGCAAAGCTGGGAACAGGTAGTCCGTAGCTGAGAGACCATGATCATCCTTATCTTTAGGCTCGAAATCGGGGCCAGGCGATGGCAGCACATGATCGAGATGCCCAATGACAAGCTTAGCGCCGTTAGGGAGAGTGTTCACGTTGAGCTGGGGAGCACCAAACGAGGCTGGATCGTCTAAAGATGCATCAACGGCTGTGCCGATTTCTCGGAACAATGAAAAGATGTCCCCCGAAAGAGTTGTTTTGCCGTCGGCGTCTTGAGTCCACATCTTTGTGCCCATACCTAGCTCCCATGCCTTGACTCGTCCCAGCATGTTAACACGAGCAGCCATTACGAGGACGGCAGACATAATAGAGGTCTTCAACGCCGGGTGGTGTCGAACAAGCTCATCAAATGTGGTTCCCAATGAACGAACCAGTTCTGGGTCATCCTTCAGGCACTTGACATGCTCAGGGTTCTCAAAGATCTCGAAAAAGCTTTCGAGTGCATCGGAGGACTGGAAGAGGTCCAAACCGGAGGAGTTCAAGCAGATGGCTCCAAATGCGCCAGGGATACAAGCAAGAGCATCCGCCGCGGGCATTATACCAGGTGCAAGAAGTGTGTTCTGGGGTCTGACGATAACATACTCGCGATCTTTCTGCTTTTCCTCGGACTGGGTAGCGGCCTCAGCGCTGGGCGGCTGAGTTGCGGGTTCAGCCTCAGTCTCGGCCTCGTTCTCGTGGTCTTCGGGCTCAATGACCGCCGGCTTCTCCAGGACCTGAAGTTCACGGCCCATCACTGCCGCAAGAAGGCTCTTGCTGAGGCCAGCCTCGGCGATGACAGCATAACTAGTAGGCTCGTTGTGAATAAAGCTGCTGAGAATGTTGACAGCATTGCTCCAAACATGCGAACCAAACACACGAGCATTTTCGAACACAAGGCGAAGAGAAGTCAACAGCTGAGGCGAATCGATCAAGTTTCGCAGAACACGGTCGAAGCCTCCACCATTGTGCTGCATGATATGGTTCACGAAACGGAACATCCAGCGCAGAGTTTGCTGCTGGAAGTAAGGAATTTGATAGTCAACTGAAGGATTCCTGTATTGGGCAGGGAATCCATCCCCGCGATTGACCTTCTCAAACGCGGTCTTGGTTTCGTGGTCAATCAAATCAGACATGGCGTCAAAGCCCCTTGCGGTTGTCAGTGTACCCAGTGCATCCCGGACAGCGTGCACAAATGTGTCAAGGAACTCCATAATTCTGGAGTAGACTCGGCGGGATTTTTCAGTTCGCAGATTCAAAATATCAACAAACATAGGGATCAGACCTGCTGCAACCAGGGTCTCCGGTGTTCGTGTGCTCGAGCTTGGGAGGGTTCGAAGGAGTGCAAGCAAAGCATCTCGCCACTCATCGTAAGAGGCATCATCCGGATCGTTGTTCTCAGGGCCGAGTTCATTGACCATTTTACGGGTCAAGAACATCAGGATTCCGTGGTTGACATTGACACTCAAAGCTGCACAGACATCAACAGCACGAGCCTTGTGTTTTGCCAACGCATCCAGCGCCTGGATGGCCAAAGTTTGGACAGACCGGGAGACCTCGAGGTCACCACTGGCGCCGAGATGAACCAATTCAGCAAGCTGGTAAGCAAGCTGCAGACGCTTCGGTTGTTCCAGATCAGATTGAAGAACCTTCGATTGGAAGGTACTCTCTGGCTGGACATGGGCCAGGTTGGTCACTGCCAGTGCCTTGATGGAAAGGATCTGTTCTCGTGTGGCACGCGACTCTGTCAAGGCCTTGGCGACTCGGAGCTTTTGAAGCAGCTCATATTTTGATTCGAGGGGCAGATGAGGCAAGTTGACCGCAAGAAGGTCTTCCACTTTTGCGGTTGAAACTTTTGAATAGGGAAGCTCTAGGACTTTGCCCGCTCGCGTGGCCTCTTCTGCCTTCCCACCGGCGGCGGCTGGTGATTCATCTCCATTCGAGCCCATATTGGAATGAGAAGCGGGGTGTGTTGCACTGCGTCGCAATGGGGTCGGCGTAGTTGGAATGTGGGAGCCCTGCTCTATCTGGCCAAATTCGGAGGTCGTTCTGGCCTGTTCAGAGCCCGAGGGATAGTAGAGAACTCGAACATCTCCCCATTCCTCCCAGCCATCGCTATCACGCACGAGGGAAACCAGTTCATTGGCGTTGATTTTGGTCTGAGCTGCATGTTCCTTCCCCTTGGTTAAAACGGCGGGAGATGCGGCAAACGGCGTTTTACTGGCGATGACTGGACGCGGGAAAGGTGCTGCGATCTTCTGCAACTTTTCGAGGTCAAGAGCATAGTGCGACTGCAATACGGACTGCTGGTGGGTGCCACGCTGGCGAGAGTGATACCGTTGAGCTAAGCAAAGAGACAGCCGCAATGTAGATTGTAGGAGAGAGAGTGAGGTCGTATTCAACAGGTCACCCAGGCGATCGCTGCTGCTGTACAGGCTGCGATTACCACATTTCTCGAGCAACAGGCGAGAGAAATCAAGAACTGCTTCCACTAGCTCTCTATCTCCATCAGGTCCGTATCCCAGGGCATTCAGTTTAGCATCAACCCCCTCTGCGGGTTTCTTGCTCTCATCGGCAGAGTATGATTCCTCCAAAACACTTCGTGTAAACAGCTGGGTCTGAGGGCCAGTATTCAGGAAGTATTTCTCCACGGTTGAGGCCAGAATCTCATCAAATCGGTCCAGGACATGGATCCAATGGTAGAGATCACCGCGTGGGAACGGCCATAGCTTAGGGAATGTGTTGAGAAGGGACGGGAGCTCTGGAACGGGAAGACTTATGGCACGCGCTATGAATTCTTGCAAAAAAGGTGACTGTGATGAAAGGAAAATTTTTTAGTTGGGTTGCACATCAGGCCGTCGGGGAGTAACTTACGATTGTAGCCTCATGCTTTTGGCTAGCTACCTTCTTAATTCTCCCCATGATACCGATCAGTTGACCAGTCAAACATGAGGGAGTTGAGGGATTCCAGGAGGGTCGTCTCCTAGAGAGAGTGGAAAAGGTCGTTAAAGACCGATGTCGCGGAGAAAGCGCGAAGATGCCTTATGACGTTTTTGGTGCTGCTTTGCTGGCTCAACGAAAATCGAATCGACTCAACGTGACGAACACCTGAGCAATGTTTCACTGTCAGTAAAAAGCAAGTCAAAGAGATGCTAAATCGTAATTTACCATTCAATGAAGGAACTTGAGTAAGAAGCTTCAACTCCGAGAGCTGAGAGAGATGAGATATCGGAAGTCGGTCAAATAAGGGAAAACGGGTGCAGGTCGTTATCCCTTAAGATTTGACGTGGAGGTATTAAGTATGTCAAAAGGAAAGGATGACAGAAAAGGGTTGGTTGATAGAAGAGAAGAGGGAAAGGACGACGAACAACGTGAAGAGAAGCTGGTGCCGGCAGAAGGTAGAAGGGCGGAGCCGCTGATTTCCCCCCGCTGAGCCTCAGGCATCTCTCTGTCTTTCCAACTTCCAACTTCCAGTCTTTATGATGCAATTGTTGAATTTTATCTTACATGAAGAGAAAAATATAATAGAATCTATTTGTCTATAGTCTCTCAACTATTTTTGAAAAATGTGGGACTTCAGATTAAAAGCCAGCTTCAATTTTATTGATCGGTGAACCACCTCTGAGAAAAGCAGATGAACAAACCCTATACAAACAATCTGCCATGAACATTGTAGAGATCTCTCAAACAAAACTCACGTGCTTTCCAGTTCTCGGATATACGGTCTTTACTCCTTCCTGGCAGGCAGATCTCCGTCCCATTGGATTTTCATGGTCATTGGGAACGGAGAGAAGCTACTGTGCTTGGCATCCATATACATGGCGATTCCTCCCAGTCCATTGAGCCTCTTCAGATGACCTTGGGGTCCGGGAGCGCGACGGACATTATCCAGTCGCCCAAGAACCTTGAGCATAGTAGAAAGTGCAAGAGGGCACATTTTGACGCCCAGGCATTCGTGAGGACCGAAGCCAAAGTGAGTGTACAGGCTCATGTCACGGTCAAGACGGACCTTGTCGGGATCGGGGAACGCAACAGGGTCGCGGCCTGCAACAACCTGTATTTCGCACAGACTGTTAATATCCGAATGTCTAAAGGTAAAAAGGAGACCAAAAGACTTACCAAGTTGCAAATGATCTCCTGGCCAGCTTCCAAAGTGACCTTCTCGCCGTTATCTTCGACCACCGTTGGCTTAGTGACATGTCGTGGCAATGCCACCGAGCATCGGAGTCTCGCTCCTTCCATGAAGCTATATACAGTAAGTATAGCCTCTTAGATCCTAATTGTGGTATGAAGAAACTTACTATCGCACAAGGAGCTCGTCGGCCTCCGGGGTGTCCTCTCTAGACAGGCGCTGGATCTCAACCAGATGCTCCGCCGCTTCTTCGGAGAGGTAGTAGTCAATACATTGGGAGAAAAGTTGGCCTTGATTGGCAACCAATGCACCGGCCGTGGGAAGAATGTGCGACCACACAACGTCCTTAACCGGTAACTCGCTGTCGAGCAAGCGCTGAATCATGTGGACACCATATTCACTCAAAATATCATGGCGGTGCAGACGATTGACCAAGTTGGAAATGAACCCAGTCTTAGCAACGAGTTCGACGTTGGCTAGCGTCAACTCACCCAGCTGCTGTGCAACATTGCGAGCTGTCTGGCAAAGTGGGAAAGACTTGGACGGGTCAACATCGTAGAAGATACTTGCGAAAATCACGGCCAGAATCTGGTACAACTCCTGCTCGCTGAACACGCCTCTTGGGTTTGACTCTGTCTTGAGAGACAGGGAGAAGACGTTGGCACAGAAGTGAACTTGGGCGAGAATTGCAACATCACGAACGATGTCGACCTGGTTGACGCCAGCAACCTTGTATGAGTTTCGTTCAAGGAGTTTCAGAGTAATGTCCTCGTAGAAGGCCTTCACTTCTGATTCCCACTTCTCACGGTGCAGAGCACTACCGATCATCTTTCGAGAAGCTGCGTTGGCGGGGAGATCACCCGACAAGGCGAAGTCTCGGCCATAAGGGCGACCACTATTCTCCATCAAAAATTGGATCTTGTCACCCCATACTACCTTGAATCCTTCTTGGTCTTTCAAGATTTTCGTGCAAGCAGAGTGGGAGTTGATAAAGAGGGCCGGGGCTTTATAAAGTGGTCGATCAAAGCTATAGGTATTTACCTTACCAAGGCTGGTCAAAATCTTCTTGTTCTCATCAGGGACAACCATCGGGAAGTGTGCGTAAACCGAGCCGCGGCGGAAATGATTGGGGAAGGCCTTGTTGACCAATTTGTAGAAGACATGACCGCCGTCAACAGAGACATCATTGCTGATCTCATTGAATGCCCAGTTTGTGAGGTGCTTCGGTGTGAAGTCAACGGTATAGAAACGATCGCCACGAACCAAGGCAACTGCATCAGAGAGAATGGCCCTAGAAGTCGTGAAATTGGTACATAGACCGCTACCCGGTGTCATAGCCTGCTTGGCCTCTTCGACAACGAGGCCAGGGTACAACTCAACAAGATCGGGGTGGTCATAAAAATGCTTAAGCTGATCCGCGATGTATGGGTCTGGGTTGATCTCTTCAAAGGTTTGATAAGAAGCCAAACCAAAGTACTGACGGAATTCATTCAAAGTTGCCAAATTCCAAGAGCGTGCCTGCTTGATGCCAAGAACCTCGATGCTTCTGAAGACTTCTGGCACATTCAAAGCACCGAACGCTCCGGCAGGATCCTCAACACTCTCTTCGAAGATCTTGACCAAATCATTATCGTCAAATTTCCCATCTGCTTGTCGTTGCAATTTGGCGAAAGGGCGTTCTTGGGGATCTGCTGGGAGTTTTGATTCCCATTGGCGAAGACCACCCGTAAATTGCTGCATGCTAATCTGCTTCGGGTCCTGCCCATCAAATAGTTCTTTATACAGATCCTTCGACCATTCGTCGTCCCGAGCCGAGACACAAGAATGCCAGCGATAAACAAGATTGAACTCGGCAGATACTTGGTTTCCGGTAGCCTGGGCAGCTGCCTCGCCAAGCAAGCTATCCTTCATCTCCGCACGGGGATCCAAACTCCACACACTGTCAGTTCGGTTGACGTTGAGAATAGTTCGAACATAATCCTTCAGAATGATGTTAACATAAAGACCACAAGTAACCAGTCTTGCGGTTTGGAAGAGATCGTTATCCCATGTGGCATAAGCTTGAGCATTTGACTCATCCGGCTTTGTGAAACGGCCACCTTCATTGATAGCTGCCAGTTGGGTGACAACCGAGTTGTGGAAACGATTGAACATGATGAGAAGGACACCAACGCCCGGGGGGAATCCCAAAACCCGCTTGGTGGAGAAGCTGTCAGGCTTCAACTTTCCATCCTTGAATGTTCTGATTGTATCCTGTTCTTTCTGGTTGTTACCATAAAGCGGAGACAAGTCCAAGTATGAGGAGGTCAAAGATTTTGTATGGTCCCTAGGATCCGTCTGGAACAAGTCTGAGAAATGTTAGTCTCAGTGATACTGCTGTCTCTCATCGCAGATGTCAAATCAGCCAGCCTACCGTGAATGATAATAGAGGCAAGATAAAATAGCACGCTAGAAATCTTGTTTGGGTGTTCCTTGAAATCCTTCCGGGCCAAGAGACTATCGAAAAGAGCCTCTGGCTCTGGAAGAGCAGCAGGCTGCATAGTCTTAGGTCGAACGGACCGTGCATATGGAGTGTTAGCAGCACCAATTTGGGGCCAGTAAGGGTTCTATGGCTGTTTAGCAGAGATCTTCAACCAACAGGGGGACAATTCCTACGTTTCCCGATCCATCAGCCTTCCGGTATGCGGCATCGCGTCCAAGATAGCTACATCACCAGTCAGTTGTTGGACATTTCGCATACAAATTAGCCTTGGAATAGCGCATTGCATGACTCACGAGGCAGGCGGGTGCTCCAAATCCCCCCACAATTGGCCTAGGAAGGTATTGGTCACCTGCTTGCCATTTCGAGATGTCGAAGGCAAGCCAGCAGCAAGCTGTAGAGAAGTTAGAGCGGGAATAGAGCCAATTCCTCGCGGAAACACAAACCTGAACCACGCGCTCCATGACATAGTCTCTGTCATTAACTGCCTCACCAGTCACGGCACTTTTGACAACCTCCGCCAAAGTTTTGGCATCTTCCAGGTCAAAATTGAGCAGGTCCTTAGCAAGGCCCGTCACAGTTGGCTTTTGTACATAGCTACCATCGCCAGTTTCGGTGGGCAAGGGCCGCAAGGCTGCAGTCACAACTTTCTCGATCTGAGCAATCATGCTGCTGGAATTGGACTCGTCCTCAGCCATGGTGGATGGAGATGATATAATACAATGGAATAGTATATAAGAAATTTAGGTGTGAACTGTGATCTGTTAGTCTCAGTGCCATAAGATAACAGCGGGGTGGTATTTTGCGACTAAGGGGTTTACGAAAACCCTGAGCCGGGGCCAAATGGTTCAAGGTAGAAGTCGAACAAGAAAAAGAAGAAGAAGAAGAATTATAATGTATCGATTAGTAGCTTACCGTATATGTCAAGACAATTAGTCAGGGTAAAGTATCGAGATAATACTATGTAAGGTGGACAACTTAGCAACTCAGAGTCGCAAGCATGTATGTATATAGAGATGCAGTAAAAGAGACAATCACAGGTATTTAAGAAAAGAAGAAGTGAACCATCAGGCGACCAGTTCGGCGGAAATGGGATAGGATATTATTATAATGGGAATCACGGAGTAAGCCGAGACCCATCAGCCGAGCAAAGCGTACGGCTGAATGCGCACATCCTAGGAGATTCAGCCGCGCCTCCATTGACAATTACTTAGTGCAAGGTGGGAGAGGAAGAATGCCCCACCTGGGCACTGCTATGAACAATCAAATATCTCTGATTCGTGCATGATTCTCCCCCTGTCAAGTCTTATGGGATTTTTGTCTAACCACTTATTGGATGAACCGTGACGGATGATCCGGAATACGAATGCCTAGCTAAACTAATAGACACGAGCTATATTAGCACATGCAATAGCTTACTTTAGCACTCCGTAGTTTGGACAGATGTGGCCTAAATGGGGCAATGACAACGGCCAAATGGGTCCGAGGATCTGCAACTCAGGCTCTGCAAGATATTATTTTCTTACTGAGAAATAAATGTAACAATGGCAGGTACCTAGAGACTCCAAATGGACTTCTTAGGTTTGTCCCGGTTGAGGCGTTGATTGGCAATGCCGTTTGGCCAGACTAATGCAAGATGGAGCTGAGACCACCAGGGCAAGACGGGGCGATATCATTCGATTCTGATTTGACGTTGCCATTAAATATTATAGTAGCTTGTTTCTCTCAGCTTCCACAAACCCCAGCACTGCCTTGCAGTTTTTGTGCCCCACTGTAATGCGTCTCACTTTAGCTTCGGGGACGGGTCGTTCCAGCTGACAGCCCAGATGACTGGGGAGGGTATATAACCTTTGTTTTGTCCCAGTAGACAATGGCATTCAAGGTGGCCGAGATACCGCATTGAGCAGAATATGCCATTGGCGGACAGGCCAGTCCAATTTCTAAGGTGATGTGAGGAAGACCAAAATCATCCGGAGCGACAGACATAGCCACACGCTCAATTGCCAAGATGCAAAGATTGTATGATTCTCATAAAAAAAATAAGAAAACACAGTGAAAGCGACATACCCTTGTTCTCAGCTGCCAAGGGAGCCTTGGAAGGCCATCCCAGGAAAGCCCAAACATTCCAAACATTGGATTTTGGATATTTGGCCTTAGGTGTCAACACGTGACGTCAACCGAGGCCCCAATTGTAGATTGTTGGGACTGCACTGTTTTTAGTGAGTCGCAATTTCAAGTTCTCTTGATTTCAAATAAGCTCCATCATTGCAGCATTATCTCTACTTGAGCTAAGTTATCATAATCATGGCGGCTGAGAAAATCACGCTCGTCGTTCAGCCAAGGGGTATGCATACATAGCTATCGTTTGCCCAAAGCTCTCAACAAGACAGCGAGAGTAGCCTGAAAGCATCGCATCGCTAATCAAAAAGCAGGCAAGCCCATCCGGAAGCTCCCCAAGGAAATTGAGATTCCTCTCAATGCCTCCACTGAAGAATTGCACACTGCGCTGTCCGCAGTATCCGGCTGCTCAACCCACCGGATGAGAATCACCAAGGGTAGTGACCACAGCGTGGTGCCGAACTCGATCAACACGACCATTGAGGACACCGGCATGCGCAACTCAAGCGTTATCTACGTCAAGGATCTCGGTGCGTGTCTATACTCAATACCATAAGCCATGCGAATCCAACCCCTAGGATGCGCAGTCTGCCTATCGAACCACAGAAATTAACATATAGTTCTTCAACCCAACAGGCCCCCAAATCGCCTGGCGTACCGTCTTCATTATCGAATACCTCGGTCCACTCCTGATCCCCGCGCTCTTCCTCTTCCCACTCCGACCCTTCCTGTACTTCACCTTCGACAAGCCCCTCCCCGTGCCCTCAGACCTCCAGCTCCTAGTCTGCGCGCTCCTGACCGTGCACTTCCTGAAGCGCGAGTTCGAGACAATCTTTGTGCACCGTTTCAGCAGCGCCACCATGCCCGCCCGCAACATCGTCAAGAACAGCGCCCACTACTGGATTCTGGCTGGTTTCAACATCGCCTACTGGGTGTTCCGCCCGGACGCGAAAGCCGCCACCAGCACCCCCAACCAGGCTCTTGTGTACGCCGGACTTGCGCTCTTTGTCTTCGGTGAGCTGGCGAACCTAAATGCGCACTACATCCTGCGTAATCTTCGTCGACCTGGTACTACTGAGCGAGGCATTCCGTCTGGATTCGGCTTCAGTGCCGTTACCTGCCCTAACTACTTCTTTGAGATCCTGGCTTGGTTGGGTATTTTCCTTGTCAGCCAGTTGAACTGGAGTGTGTTGCTCTTCGTTGCTGTTGGTGGGTTGCAGATGTGGAGCTGGGCTTGGAAGAAAGAGAAGCGCTACCGCAAGGAGTTCGGTGACAAGTACAAGAAGAAGCGCTCTGTCATCTTCCCTGGCCTTGCCTAAGAAGTTGGCAGAATGGTCAAGTCCAGGCTGGTATTTGGCAATCTCATCTGCTATGCCAATGGGCTGAGTGATTGAATGAGTGGAGAAGAGGAAGAAAACTATTGCAAGGCAACAAATTGCCTTTGTTGGGAGCTCGAAAGGAGCCCCAAGCAGCTTATCGATCAACCCTAGTTGTCGTGATAGTGTGCGCTAATTACTGATATCATGAGGCGATGTATTATTTTGGTATTGGACATAGAAAAAATGAATGAGTATCGTGTTCCTTTTGCAGCTATGTATGCACGCCAATTTGAAAGCAAGAATACGCCATATGTTGAAGTCTCCACACTCCGACCAACCCTAAGAATGTACGCATAAACAGAAGAACAATCCCAAGCAAAACGCCATTCCCTCACGTGGAAACAGTGAACTTCTAAATGCAAGTCACCTCAAAAACAAGGTTCTTCAGCCTCATGCGGTCTAATCACTCTGTGCCTTCTTCTCCCATAGCTTATAGTATGACTCTAGTTCCCGGGCACAGTCCCGGCCCTTTGTATCATCGCACCCATGAAATTGGATCACGAAGTCACCATCCTTATAGGTCCCATCTAAAGCAGCACCCGGCGAGTCACTGCTATATGAGCTCAGAATGCGCTGGGGGACCAAGGCAGTTCGAGCAAGGACAGTTGGGTGCCACTGCATGATGTGATCCTAACAAAATTTCTGTCAGTATCAAGACTCTCGAAGCTCTATCTACATAAAGATAGAGTAATAGAATAAAGGATCTATCTTACCAGTCCATGGGTTTCCGCCTTAGCAAAGTTGTAGTTGCGGAAAAGCGGATCAAACCAGACGTCCAGGAAGAAACGGGCGAACTCGCCATTCTTCAAAATGAAGCTCCCGGGGTTCAAATCTTCGCTGTCTTGAGTGAGGATAAGTTCCACGTCCGCTTCCTTCTGATTGGCGAACGTTCTTATTATACTATCGGGCGGCACAATGGGCACATCCCTCATCATCAAGTCTTCAAGACGGCCCTTCTCCAGAATGTGAGACTTGAGGGGTTTGGTAGGGTTCATGATCAAAGCATTAGTGGCGAGATGGAAGAAATATGCCGAGCGAGGATGCGTAGCCATGGCATGGCGGGTGGCCGGTGCAACAGCCCAGGTCATTGGGGCGTCGCCAACGGCATCGTCATAATCCGACACACTTGCGAAGAAGTTGGTGTAGCCTGTCACCCGTGAAGGTTAGATCAAGTCCACTGGGAAGGAAGCCCCCTCCACACTATTTCATATAGGGTTTTCTTACCATGACGCTTGGCATAGTCCTCCCGGTTTGCAATAATCTTTTTGAGATAGCTCTCGCTGAACCGTTGACGGTCTAGCAGTGTGACGATTACCACACCAGAAGTCCCCACCGGGGCCACAATAGATGTAGAAGATGAGGAGTAAAGGTAGTGGATGAGATAAATAAGGGATGATATTGCGAATGCTAGGACGGCGATCGACTTTAGTTGTTTCCTGCGGTAGGATGACATTCGAGGGGAACGGGAGAAAGGTACAGTATGCGGGCTCCGCCGCGGAGGTAACGCGAACTGCATGAAGGCGGGTGTATGTGTCCCTATGTGATGTTATACAAGGGACAGTAATTCTGTTTGAATCAGATCATAATAAGGGCAAAGTCGAAGAGTTGAAGGCTAGAAGTAAGAGACTTGAAGATCGACGCGGGTGCGAAGATCCCGAGATGTGTGGCGTCCGAATCCGGCCCACCTTTTACATTCCAGGGCTTGGACAAACCGCATCCAGTGGGAATTTACATCCATAAATGTATATTTGGATTGGAATTAGTAAGGTATAAGATATATATTCTCTCTTAATTGGTTCAATAATATAATAATTTTATTGCACAATAATTGTGAAAAAAAAAACGAAGATAAGGAAAATGATGTTGGCTGATATATTTTATAGATCAGCCCTAGCATAACTCCAGGGCTGAACACACCAGCTTATGTCGCCCTTCTCTCACACTTTTGACCTTTATTCTTTCAAACATTGATGTTTAGGTAGGATGAATGAAAATATATGTTAAATTTTTATATTTGTATTGAGATGCATTGCAAATATATTCGAATGTCTTCGCAATATTATGAGGGTTACTATCATCGCATTGCTTTTTACTTGCTCTCTAGAATGGAGGAGGGTTCAAGTCCAACCCATCAACCGTCAATCGGAATGCATCTCTTGAATAACTTCCTGCAACATCCATATCAAGTCGACCTCGCTCACAGTCCTCTAAGTCGATATCAGAGATCACAAGCCCATTTTCGATGCTTGAGCCATCAGCTGCATCATCAGTAGAGACTTCCCAGATAGGCTCAGCCACAACTTCACCAAAAGGTCCGACTATGCAGGAGCCACCACGCGAGATATAGCGGTCTGGAGTTTCTAAGAATGATGAGTCATTTGAACATGTAACCAAGCCGAGGGTGGCCATATACGACGTACCTTCTGTAGTCTTACTCTGCTCAGTTATCCAGGACGGTAGTTCATTGTAGCGCACGCACTGGTTGCAAGATAGCACGAAAGTGCGACCTTCGCCGCCAATAGTGCGCATGAGAGGCAACCAAGTGTCACGGCTGTCAGCTGTGGGTGCGAGGTAGATGTTCACATTTTGCGAGTAAAGACTTTGACGAAGTAAAGGCATGAAGCTTTCCCAGCAGATAGCGGCGGCAATAGTAAGCTTGACTCCATTGAGCTCCGTAGTGATAGCTTTGAGGGTAGAAGGAGAGCCCTGGGCCCATACAAGGCGTTCTGAGCCAGTCTTTTTCAACAATTTCAGGTCAGCATTGATCCAATCCCGCTGCATTCGACGCTAAGTCAAATCCGCTACGGTTTGCAGCAAAAAATAAATGACCATGTACTTACAGGCATGACCTTTCGTCTTTTCCCCAGAACACCCCGCAGTGGGTCAACATACAGCGCGGAGCAGTACAAGCTCCCCCCGGCTTTTTCAATTAACCCAGTTGCAATAAAGACACCCGTTTCTCGGGACAGCCGCTCAAGGAACTCTCTTGTCCCATCACCACGGTGGTCTCGACCTTGAGCTACTGGGAGCTTGCGCTTGACCCAGTCATCTCCCCCTCCAGCGGGTGTATCGCCTAGATCGACCGCAGCACGGAAGTATTCAAGAAATTGATCTCGGCCATATGGTTCACGCGCCCCAAAAACAGTTCCAAAGTCACAGGTGCGAGGATAACCACCTAGGTAAGCTTCTGGAAAGAGCAGAAGATGGACACCCTTTGAAGCTGCATGTTGAGTGGTTTGCTTGAGAGCAGCAAGAGTCAACTCAAGTGTAGAGAGAGTGCGGGCTTGCGCCACAGCAACAGTGATTTTCTGAGGCATTATATTGTAGCTTTCTTTGTTGTAGTGGGATATTTCCAAAGCGAAGGTTGGAATGAGTCAGAATAAATAGTTACCCCTCTGAGCATCTAAAGCACTCAGTTCGGACTCTTTTCGGAGGCTGTAATGTCCGTCGGACTTTGACATACCGATGAGGCTGCATGGCAATTTCACCAATAGATTGACTTAGCCTTGGATCTTATTGGTCTATTATATCTAAAAGCACACTTGATATAAGCACTTAAATGAAGTTCAAGACAAAATAACTAAGTCTTTCAGTCTTTATCCTTCCAAAGTTCTGGTGAATACTTAGTCACGTGGATCAATGACGCCGAAAATGGAACTCATCGGACATCTCAGTCCGAAACATCCAGTGAGCCACCAAATGCCGAGTCCGAATGGAAAGGAATAGCCTACCCCCACTTAGAAAGAGACAGAGATCACTGGCTTGTCGGCGGTGCCGATTACGGAAGCAAAAGGTGAGTGTACTCTATCACAGCGTTGAATTGCAGAAAGACCAACCAAAGGCAGTGTACAGGAAGCAGACCATGTGATAATTGCACAGCAGCGAATGAAGGCAAATATATAATGGCACCGATAAAAAGTTAATTTTGTCTAATTGCCTATAGAATGTATCTCAAGTGAGCCGGTGAGCCGAAAGGCCCGTGTCAGTACCGAGTAGGTCGAGTCAACCGTCACAAGTACCATACTAACTGCTTTTATAGATACACCCGAGCCCTCGAAGAAAGAATTGTAGACCTCGAGTCTCAAATTCCGCAGGAGGGACTAGGGGATCCCAGCCGGAAGACAGCTAGGCAGGAATCTCCGCATCAAAGAGGCAATGAAGCGGACCATTTTTCTCAGACTTATCTTGCGTCAAGGCCACCATACCCTCGCAATGTACCCCAAACCAGAGCTTTTTCAGATGCACAGACAGAACAATCCTCTGCTCCTCTGCAATACCCGGCTAGTTCCCCATCATTAGCCTTGCCACTCCCCCGTGCAGTGGAGGGCTTGCCAGATCTTCATGGCCAATGTGGACACTCCAGCCTGTTGATTGGCATTCTAGCTACTCTCACAAGCACCAATTCCTCTGGATTATCTCAAGCACAGGCTGAAAGCCGAAATGCCCACGTTTTCTCACAGTCCACAAATCAGGTATCACAGGCAGATCATGTCCCTCGGCTGTCAAATGAGGTATCTGATCGCTTGGTGCAAATATACCTGGAACGAGTTAATCCACGATATCCATTTCTCCATCTCGCTACTTTCCTCGGTTGGTATGAATCATGGAAGGCTCATTCGCAGATGGATAGGGCCAGACATCACCAGTCTCTATGGAAGGATTATTTTGTGACCATGGTATGCATAAAACACTGGTTATTTCGAATTGACACTGACTTTCTATACATTTCAGGTGCATGCTGTTGCCCTACTTTTAACACCCCGAGTCTCGGTCGATGACATTGCTACTTCTCAAGTAAGCGATTTTTGAATACTACATCTACGACAAAAGGGAAAGCTAACAGCTTAGTCTTTGTATAACACTGCCATGCAATATCTTACCCACGTTTTTGCGCAGCCCGACTCTGTTCTACATGCCCAGGCATATCTGCTTCTGACCCTGCATGCACTTCATTCGCCATCATCGCATATGATTGTAACTATTGTCTCTGCGATGATGAGATATTGTGTTCTGGCCGAACTTCATTTAGCTGAGAGTGAGCCGGTGGTGCCAAATCCCGCGTTTTCACTGGAGATCCAAACCCGCCGCCGAGTATTTTGGTCTGCTTATGCTTTGGATCGATTTGTCAGTTGGATTTACCACATCCCCAATAATATCATTGATGAACACATTAGCGTGGAGGTAAGTCATTTCTCAATAACCTGAAATTTGTATATGTACCTGGAAAAGACGTTGAAGGCACTGACAATGGTAGCTTTTTTCAAACGTCGGAGACGCGGACCTTCAGCATGAAGGATCAGATGGTAGTCGCATTCGAGTAGAAACACTACCGCAGAAAACACATGTCTCACCAGCCCTTCACCTATTCCGATGCAGACGCATACAATCCCGGATCATAAGCACCATGCTGCGATCTGATTTCAAAGAAATCGATGCTTCAACGACATGGAGAGAACACATGTTGGCCGAGTTAGATTCCTGGAGGTCGCAGTTACGTCTATTGAGCGATGTTGCCTCCAAAAGCTACACAAGCGATCGATGGGTTGGCATGGCTTACAACTACACGATCCTCTTATTACACCAGCCGACAAAAGAAAACGTCTGTAATGGCTTTGGGGACCGATCAATCCCAGCCTGTGTTCAGATTGCTATGACATTCAGAACTTTTCAAAAAGACCGACAGACAGCACAACTATGGCCTGGAGTATGTGCTCGAAATCCTCTATTCTTTCTTCCCATCAACTAACTAAGTCCGGTAATCAGCTCTTGAGTCAAGTTGCTGTAGGTATCACCCTTCTATACTGCTTCTGGGCAACTCCACCCCGACATCAAACCGTCGCCTACCGGTCAAGAGAAGTTCCAGAAGCATTACGCGCCTGCTCAACTGCGCTAGCCATACTCGCTGAGCGATGGGTTGAAGCTGAACCTTTACGCGACGTCTTCGATGTTCTAGCCAAAGAAGTTCCACTCTACGGTATTGTAGAGGACGACACGTCACCGAGGCATATCTCAGCGGAGTCTGCTTCCTACATTCAATCCCGGATGCCTTTGCTCACATCGATCATCATGCATCGGGGTGTTTTGCGTATGATACGCGAGATGACTACGGAGGATTTCCCTAGGAGTCAAAATGAGGAATTCCACCACCAACTGCCAGCATTGCATGACCAAACTATGCTTGGGGGTTTGAGTAGTCACATGTGCTCCGAGGAGTGTCCGTTTTTCCGTGAACCAACGCATCCTGGGTCGATGGCTGGCAGGGGTGCCCAGGCTTTTTCTCCACTTGATAATGAGATTGGCAGCGCATACGGGATTGACGAGACGCTCATGTTTCCACTCCTATTTGGCTCGGCGGAATTTTGATTACAGTGGGGTGCTATACTCTTTTTATACATACTTGTCATAGACTTTGCGTAAAAAAGGAGATGAATGAAACATTTTGATAAGGAACACAAAGTAAGATTGGAGTATATAAGTACACAGAAGACCCAATATGCAAATTGAAAAAAGAAATCGCACCCAAATTGGAAAGCTGTGGGACATCATTTCCGCCATGAGAAACGAGATAGCGTACAAAGATGGCACAAATTCCGATGATGCCCAAAACCCGTCCATCGCTCTTCAGGATAGTGATACAAGCGCCCGTTCATTCCCCTCGGCACGCAAGGTCGTCCAAGGCTCTACCGAGCATAAGACTGGGTGCGTCGCGAACCTTTGCGAGGCTTGGTCAATGCGTCAATGTCTAGGTTGTCGATTTTGTTTCTGATTTCCAGCCTGTGGTCCCTCATCCATTTGCTCAATGACGGGGGCTCAGGAATACCGTAGGCCTTGCGCTGAGATTCAAATTCGTCCTTGATCTTTGGTGTCTGCATAATCTGGTGTCGAAGATTCCATCCGAAAGGACCAAGCTCCTTGAGGCGTGTGGGCCGATCAGACAGCAAATAGTTGTCTAGGCCGCCGGCCTTGTAGATTGATCGCAAGGCACGACGAGTGACCTTGATAAAGACCGACTCGCCAAGAGCCTCACTCTCGATCTTCTTTCGGCGCACATTGGGCTTCCAGCTTCGTCGTGTCTTGCCTGCGTTGCGTCCCTTGGAGATCTTGTTGCCGAATCGGATCGAAGCGCCTCCGTAGAGACCGGAGTCGGCCTGCTTATACCACTTGGACGGTCCGTAGGGGTAGACTGGAGCAGTGTCCGGTAGTTTCGGAACCGATTGCGTTGCCGGCGTTGTTGAGAAGGATCGCTTCGGTGCAATAGAAAGGCTGCGGAAGGCCGCGGCCAAAGAGAAGGGGGCAGCCATTGCAGATCTTGTGTGTAAGCCTGCCATTGTGTACGACAGGTATCGGACCCTCGCAAATTGTCGAGAATGCAAAGAGCCAGGAAGTCGCTAATAGACAACAGGCGGAGGTGAGGTTCAGCAGGGGAAGAATTTGGGGCAGTTCACCGCCCTGGGGGAGGCGTTCTCATTTGACGATCCCTAGCTCGCGAATTTCGGCCAGAAGCATATCTCACAGAGAACCATCGCGTTACCTTTCCTTTCTATCTAGGATATTTCTTTGAAGCTTTGATTTGTTCTTAACTCCCACTTCTTGACTGATTGACTCGTATTTCATCAATACCTGTGGCTCTACTCGGCCACACCTCTTCCAAACATGGTCCAGATCAGCGAAGTGAAGGGCAACTCGCGCGAGAACAGAACCGCAGCGCACACACACATTCGGGGTCTAGGCTTGCGCTCTGATGGAACTCCAGAGAACAATGCGGATGGATTTGTGGGACAAGGAGCTGCCCGCGAGGTGAGTGGAGAGCAACGCTGAATCTACCAGGGTGTCTAGTTTGCAATAGCGATAACTAACGGTTCAAACCATTGGGTAGGCATGTGGTGTCGTGGTGGACTTGATTAAGTCAAAGAAGATGGCTGGACGAGCTGTCCTGCTTGCTGGTGGCCCTGGTACTGGAAAGACTGCTCTGGCCCTTGCTGTATCACAGGAGCTGGGAACCAAGGTTCCTTTCTGCCCAATTGTTGGCAGCGAAATCTACTCTGCGGAGGTGAAGAAGACCGAAGCATTGATGGAGAATTTCCGGAGAGCTATTGGTATGAATGCGCCATCAGGGAATACCCAACAAGTGGGAACCCAAGCTAACGTATGACAGGTCTCCGCGTTCGCGAAACAAAGGAAGTTTATGAGGGAGAGGTGACAGAGCTTACTCCCGAGGAGGCTGAGAACCCACTGGGCGGATACGGGCGCACGATTAGCCATTTGATCATCGGATTGAAGTCTGCTAAGGGCTCCAAGAAGCTGCGCCTGGACCCCAGCATCTACGAAGCCATCCAGAAGGAGCGTGTCACAGTCGGAGATGTCATCTACATTGAAGCCAACACCGGCTCATGCAAGCGAGTCGGACGATCCGATGCCTATGCGACCGAATTCGATCTCGAGGCTGAGGAGTATGTGCCTGTCCCTAAGGGAGAGGTTCACAAGAAGAAGGAGATTGTTCAGGATGTGACGCTTCACGACCTGGATATGGCCAATGCTCGGCCTCAGGGCGGACAGGATGTGATGAGCATGATGGGCCAGCTGATGAAGCCCAAGAAGACGGAAATCACGGACAAGCTGCGCCAGGAAATCAACAAGGTTGTCAACCGGTACATTGACCAGGGTGTTGCGGAGTTGGTTCCCGGTGTTCTCTTCATCGATGAGGTATGTGGAGAAGCCTATTCTTCTGCTTTATTGGATCGCGTTTCTAACCCAGTTTCTTATCTAGGTACACATGCTCGACATTGAGTGCTTCACATATCTGAACCGTGCCCTCGAATCGACCATCTCCCCGATCGTCATCCTCGCCTCCAACCGTGGTCACACTGTTATCCGCGGCACCCACGAGATCAGTGCCGCACATGGTATCCCCCCTGATCTGCTTGCCCGCCTTCTTATTATCCCCACCAACCCCTACGCCCCTGAGGAAATCAAGACTATTATCCGCCTGCGCGCCAAGATTGAAGGCCTCAATATCACAGAACCTGCCTTGAACAAGGTCGCTGAGCATGGCAGCAAGGTCAGCTTGCGGTACGCCCTCCAGCTGTTGACCCCCGCAAGCATTCTCTCGCGTGTCAATGGCCGCCCCGGCGCAATCGAGGAGGCTGATATTGCTGAGTGCGAGGACCTCTTCCTAGATGCCAAGCGCAGTGCAATCATTGTTGATCAGGATAGCAAGAATTTCCTACAATAAGTGGCTGTGAGGCTAAAGTTCCATGATCTTGTATACCAAAGGGGTATCTTGGATGTTTATTGAAAAGGCGAATTGTTTTGTGTGGGCCTGGTGTTACGCTAATGCTATGTATCAAATTTTATTTTCAAACTTATTGCAATATCTAGAAGACCAATGGTCGTAGATTTTAAGCAGTGTGTAGATGTCATCGGCATATCGCAAATGCAACCCCGACTTAGATAAATCACGTGTGTCTCAGCGTCACCCGTTCCTGTTCCAACCTTTGTCAGTCCTATCAGCATCTTTGGTTATTCTAACTACATATTTTCTTTCTTTTTTTGCTCTCTAAAACCTGATAAAGCAAGTCTACATCGTTCGCAAAGCGAAGCCCGCCCTAACGAGATCCGCTGACCAGACCGCCACTCAGCATTATTGAACAGCGTCACCCGCCCCAGATAAAGGTGGAGCCTACATCAACACATCAACCACCATTGCAGACACCAGATCTTCACTTCCACTTAAGCTAGAACACATATCATACAATCACCATGTCAAACGCATTGAACGCAGACGCCGGCTCGGAGATGTTCGCCAGCTACGAGAACGAGTTGAAGCTGGTGCAAGCTGATCTGAACCAAAAGCTGGACCAAATCGCCGAGGCAAGCGGCGAGCAACGGAAATCAGCTATCGCCAACGCAACACATGTCCTCGAAGAAGCAACAGAACTAGTGAGTTCACTGAGCCCCTCGACTCGTTATCATGCGCCACAATGCGAGAATGACGAACAACCATAAGAACAAGAAAACTAACCCAGTCAACCCGCATCTAGCTCGATCAAATGCGCATGGAGAAGCAGAACATCCCCTCAGCAACCCGGTCAAAAGTCAACATCCGCTTCCGCAACTACTCAACCGATATCGACGAGGTCAAGCGCAAGCTTAAGTCCTTCTCGGATGACCGGCAAGCGCTCTTCGGCGACCGATACACCGACGAGCCGCAGGATGAGCACCTCGAACAAAGACAGCAGTTGCTTTCCGGTACGGACCGGCTAGAGCGCAGCTCAGCGCGGCTGCAGCAGAGCCAGCGCATGGCGCTGGAGACGGAGGATATTGCTCGCGGCACACTCGGCACTCTGTATGAGCAGAGGGAGCAGATCTCGAATGCTCGGAATAACTTGCAGCAGAGTGAGGGTTACGTTGATACTAGTATCAAGACTTTGAGGGGCATGGCCCGTAGGTACTGACTCCCCTTTGTCTCGTTCTGGTTTTGATCTAGATGTGATTACTGACCTCTCCTCGCTGTTTAGGATGGCTACCAATCGGATAATCACCATTGCTATCATTACAGTTCTGGTTCTTTTGATTTTCGCAGTTATTTTCAGCAAGTTCCATTAGCGCTTTGATTTCACGCTGGCGTTTGTATATGCGGTCTCATCTTTCATGTCCTTTTCTGCTCTTACGTCTACACTAGCAAGGCCATCCTTTCCTCGCACACGTTTTTTGCCATTATGTATGATAGCATCCGGCGAGTCTTGATATAGCTAGACCCAATTATCCGGTCCAAGCAATCCCGGTCTCTAATACGACGGTTAACAGCCCGAATAAGTCCCAAGTCTTTATCGAAAAGGATCAAATAGCTTCAATTGGGGGTATCTCATAACGCCAAATAACCAAATAAAGGAACACATATATCTCAACACGCTCAGTTCATAATCCTCATCGCTCCAAAAGAAGCATTAACGATAACACCCACGCAAACAGCAACCCCCTGTCTCCAACTCCAAACCCCCTCCTCTCTGCGCAACCACATCGCACAACCAATAGGCCAAAAGAACCCCATAACAGCTCCCCAAAGCATATCGTCCATCGCCCCGCGCGACCCAGGTCCAATCCCGCCCTCATCATCCCCAAGACCCTCACCAAGGCCACCCTGCACCTGCGCCGCCGTCGACCCCTCATCCATCCACCGATCCTCAAGATCCCGCAGCTGGTCACCAGTAGGCATAGTATCCGGCGTCCGGGAAACAGATTGCACGGCCAGAAACTGGGAGCGTAGAGCGGCAACCTCACTGGCCGTGAATCCCGCCGAGAGGAGGCGGTCGAAGCCGCGGGGTGCCGGTGTGGTAGTCGTTGACTGGGGCCGGGTTTGGGAGACGGGGCGCAGTTGCGCAGATGTTGGGGGTAGAGATGAAGCATCTTTGGCGGGGGATTTCTTGTCCGCTTTGGCTTGCTGCTGCTTCTGCTGTAGGAGGACTGTTGATGCTACGCTTGCTTCGTTGTCTAGGTCGTGTTTTGAGAGTGAGATGTCACCAATCGAACAGTGGATATAGAGACGTGGGCGGGTATCGTGTACCGGCTGCTTGCCCTTGCCATTTTCGCCTGGGGTCTCGGCTTGGTCTGGTGCGGGGCGAGGGCTCCGGCTTGGTGATGACGGGAGCTTTAGTGAGGCTGTTAATGCCGCCGTGTCTTCAAGACCGCGGCCGGCGTAGATGAGGCGTAGTCGATTGGATGATAGGGGTTTGGGGAGTTCAGCTCGGATTAATTGCTTTAGGCCTGCGCCTGTTATGATCCCGGGGTCTGGGACGTCTAGTTGGAGGTCGGGGATTGAGGCGGAGAAGCGGACGGTGATGAGGAGCGGGTCGGTGTCTGATTCGCCTACTGCGTATGGAGAGAGGGAAGGTGAGGCCATGTTTTAGGTAGAAATTAATATTGTGCTTTCATGCGGAACGAATTGAGGGCTCTGTACAAGCAATAGCTGGTGGTTTCAAGTTGGAGATGCGCTTACCCCATTCCGGGGCCTGGGACCATATCCCGTCAGGTGACATGGCCTAGACACTAAGTGTACATAACTACATGTATTTTAACACTTTTATGTAGCCTTGAGAATGCTGTATAAAGGAAGAAAGATATGTCATCGAGAAAGCAGTATTTATGGTAAGGATTTGTGATTTTTTGGAGGTATGTCACATGTCATCAATGCCCTTTGGACTAATCTATAAAAAAAGATATCACACGGTTGATCTTGCAAGAGCCCGAAATCATCTCTCTGCAGAAGAAGAAAGGGAAAAAAAACTGTTCATTGGCTGAGCCTCTAGCCTGTCTCTTGACATGGCCCGTAACCCACAGGAGTACATAGTGACCAGTAGAAAAATGCCGAAAGAAGGAAAAATGTGTAAAAGGTATCAACTGGATATCAAGCGTATGTACTCAAACAAAAGGGTAGTCGTGGAATCCCAAAACCCCCTTTGAAAACGCCGTCCGATGCACCGAGAAAAAAGACGCCGAGAGGTCCCATATAAGAAACACATAAAAAGGAATGCTTAAGCTGTGTGCTTAAACCATGAAAGATTCACCGCAGCCACATTCTTCCTCTGTAATCATGAGTCAGTAAACCGAACCTAATAAGATATTGCAATTTTTGTAGGGACTACATACTGATGTTGGGGTTGCGGAAAACAAATCGTCTGCTCAACTTATCCTCTTGCCAGTCCATTTCACTGCCGATAATACTGAACAGGGCCTTGCTGTCGATCAAGACCTTCACGCCATCCTGCTCGACTACCTCATCAAATTTTCCTGGCTTCTCCACGTACTCCAGGTGATAGGCGAGGCCAGAGCAGCCACGGTTCTTGACACCCACTCGAATGAACTTCGGCTCGGGCTGCGCCATCAATTTCCGAAGCTGTTCGGTGGCTACTGGAGACAATTTCATAGCTGCCTTTCTTGCCCGAAGTGGTCGACGAGGCTTCGGGGAAGTCTTAGAGGCGGCCGGAGAAGTGGAAGTTGGCTTCGACTTTTGCGCTTCGCCTTCCCGTAGGCTCACATTGGACAATGTGCCTTGTGATGTGCTCTGGTAGGATTTCATGTCGGAAGGAGGGAATTCAGCTGAGATAGAAGTGTCGGCGCCGCCGGTGCTTCGGGGAGGCGGGAAAGAGGATGGGAATGAATGAGGACGGTAGGCGGTTGCGGTTTGCATATCCCGCTTGGAAGATAGGTGAGCGTTTCCATATGATGAGAAAGTACGCAGACAGACTGCCGAGGGCTTTGCCCATCGGAGCAGCGTGGCGGATGATGTCACAGGACGTTGCATGGCGGTACAGAAACTCATGGTCGAAGAGTAATCAGAGTAAAATTGAAGTGAGACTTGACGAAAAATTGCTATTGCCTCATAGGATTTTGTGCAAGAAAGATGGTTGAATGGAGGATTAATAAAGTTGAGAAGAAGAATCTCTGACTGTTTTGAGGAATCCCCGTGGCCCCGGATGTGTATTATGTAATGCAGTTGCATGACGCAGATCTAACCAATCAGCATCAAGGGATTTCTACACATAGCAGTTTACAGTGGCGCCATTCCTCGGCCTCGGGAGGCTCTTTGGCCTTATTTCGTAATTAAAGGGGCTAAGAGAGACCAGCTGATTGATATTTGCCCCATTTAGTCAAATTACCTAGATAAAATAATCACAACCCAGACCTAATCTGATTTCAATGACCATTGACGGGCGTTTCTCGGAGGCTGAGTCAGCTCAGGAGAATTCCGTTCTTCGGAGAAACCTCACCCCTCATGAAGGATGTCACTCTCCAAATGCAGTTAAGTGGCGGGGAATAGTATCAAAATGTAAATGAATTGTATAGATCTACTAGTTCAATATATAAATATATTGAACATTGTTCATCTTTTTGAAACAAAAATTCCTGTGTAAACAAATAAGTGTAAAAGGACATGTGGCTGGATCGGCTGACAAAGTGGCTGGTGTCCCTTTTTCATGAACCTCAAAGTAATTGAATCAACTCGACTTTAAATTAACCTTACTCTTTGGGTTCCAATGCTGGCGATCTGACCGTCGCAGATCATCCTGTCTAATATCATGGAAGCCTCACCCCTCACCCAGCAGAGTAGACCCGAGTCATTCAAACCTAAGATTGTCCAGCTATATGAGAATCTTTTCAAAGTACGGACAGAAAACATGGCTTTGTGTGATATTGCTAACATACTTCTAATAGACAGCAGATGATGCTGACCCCTCCGAGGGCTTTTGGAGAGAACTCTTTTTGCTACCTCCAGACCGGAGCCAACTGCATGCTATCCTAGACCAGTTGAGCCCAGACGAGACAATTGGTCTACAGGTAAGCTATAATACAGATCGCATCCCAAAAAAATAAACCAAAACAGCTGATGTAATCTTTAGATCCAAACTCGGCGTTTCTTTGTCCGTGCCATTCGTGAAGCAGCAGCCGGGGTCGCCCCGTCGGCTTCTTATGCACTAGATGTAAGAACTCCGTGATCAATGTCTAGTGCATATTCTCTAACCTCGTTGCGCAGACATTAACTGTTTTCTTGACGAGCATTCTAAGCAAGAAATATACAAATCCAAGCTCTGATGTCATCACTGTTCTTGCAGGACTCGACGAAGTGGACCATGTTATTGCCGACTTCGTGGCCGTCTTGGACAGAATCATTCGCAATGGCAGTAGCTGTAAGTCTTCGTATGTTCTGCTCTTAACTGAGATCATGGCAGTTGATGATTTTTTTAGTCGATGTGCGGCTCAAGGCTATCAAGACGGCCATTGCCATGACCAGCGGCGCATACAAAACTAGCCTGGTGTCCTACCTTACACACAGGGATCTTTTCCCATCACTTATGAAGGTTTTATTCACTAATATCGCTTCCATTTATGAAAATAACTGACAGTTGTTAACAGTATGTTTCTGACTCTGATACCCCGCTACAAGTGTTCGATCCATTTCTTCTTTTGGGGTTATTGGCCAACTACAACAAGTTTGAATTCCAAAATCCCTACCAGCTTCGTCTTGATGATTTTGTGAATGAGTCAAATATTAAAAAAGTTGCCAAGGGTGTCGGTCTGGCCTGCAATCGCCTGCGAAACGGCTACATTGCTGTCCAGGATGATATCCCAGAAGGCTGGAGCTTGACCAACACATTGATTTTCTTTGGACTACGAGTGCTCGCTCCTGGCGCCAGGGATAAAGTGAACCCTCCTTCGGCAGAAGAAGCAAAGGCCCTGTTCGCTGATCTGTAAGTTCTCTGCGCCGATAATCCATTGATTCGAAACTTATAACTTGGCAGCCCAGCACAAGAAGCCGCTGTCCTAATGGCCACATACGACTTCACAAATGCCAACAAACTCTTTGGCTATCACCTGGTTCATTTGGAACCAGAGAGCAAAGATGAAGAATCTCCCTTCTCGAGCTTCCTCTCATTGTCCTCCTATCTTCTCCAACATGCATATCGGTCTCCGCGGGTCGGGCACTATGCCGAACTAAACCTGTTCACACTTCGCATTCTGGTGGAAGACCCGACCATCTGCAAGCACATTTGCAGCGAAGATAACAAGCGAAAGGTCCGCATCTGTCGACAGAAACAGCCCTACCTTCCCCTAGTCAGCGGAGACCGGGTCCTCGCAACCGTCATCTTTGATATCGCCATCGATACTATTACGCATAACCTTCGCAGACGCCTTGACGTCAACATCTACAGGTATGAAACAGACATCCATGGTATCAATTAACCTAACTAACAATTTCCCCAGCCACACAATCGCAATCACTCTCCGTCTCCTAACCTACCTCTCAAAGAACAAGATCCGCCTCACCTACCACTGGTCCGAGCTCTGGCGGACTCTGCTCTCCCTCATGCGCTTCCTAACAACATACGCCTCCGATCTAACCAGCAACCCCAAGATCCAAACCCTCACAACCTCCCTCGCAGACCTAATCGCATTCTGCGTCTCAGGCGGTGACACCTTCCTCCCAGATCCAGCTTCCTACGACGACCTTTTCTACAAGCTCGTTGAAACAGGCCCCATTATCTCCAAATTCCGCGATGCATATGCATTGTCCCGCTCCAATACCGCAGTGGGTGCCTCAGCCTCCAAAGCAAATGACCCAACCTCCCAAAATGAACTGCATTCAGCCGCCATCGACACCCTTCAATCCGTGTCTACTCACTTCTACACCCTCCTCTTCCATTCGGAGGGCGCGGACGCCGCCGCCGCCGCCGCCGCTGCTGCTGCTGCTGCTAGTCCTAAAGCAGATGAGCCTGCGCCGGTGGCGTTGCCGTCCATCAAGAAGAAGAACCTCTCTCCGCGCGAGGTGCACCGTATCATTAAGCAGGGCTATGATACGCTGAGTATTCAGCCGCCTGAGGGCTTGAGCGCTTGGACTAAATGGCGTGAAGCGGAGTGGAAGAGTGAGTTGAAGCGTGCGGCGCGGTGTGCTGTTGATGATGCTAGGCAACTGGTTGCTTAGGTGTCGTGCTTTGGGGTGTTTTCTTCCATTTTTTTACATTTTCTTATGTATCTTGGTT
This sequence comes from Penicillium griseofulvum, assembly GCF_001561935.1. Taxonomy (NCBI): domain Eukaryota; kingdom Fungi; phylum Ascomycota; class Eurotiomycetes; order Eurotiales; family Aspergillaceae; genus Penicillium; species Penicillium griseofulvum. The sequence continues at coordinate 503,722 of NW_024467450.1, forward strand.
GGATCTTGATCTGGATTCAATATGTTTGTGGTGCTGTGGGGGTGGATCACTAGGTAGTAGAGGTGATATCATTGAGTTTTCTATTGGGATGTCCAGTTGAGAATTCACATTTTCTCCTTCTCGGTGTTAACCTATTGTTGCCTTACGTCCATGATAACCAAGTAATCAGGGATTGATCTCTACTGCCAGTACAGATTGTGGCTTTGCAATCCCACGAGAACCTAGAATATTCTACATCTTCTTGGAGATTGAACCATAGCTAGACAATGTATTTTGTATTCCAGGCCCGCGCTTCTTGAATCTAAATTTAAAAAAAAAAAAAGCAAGTTGCTGTTGGATGGCTATCCTCACCCAACACAAACAAGCAAAAAAGAGACAGAACCCTCCCCCACCCCCATTACCCTACCCCCAAAGAACTTGCCGCACTCAGTGAGTGCTCTCCGCCGGAAGGTAGCTGGTTGCGAAGTACTTCTCAGAGTTCTTGCTCAGCCACATAGACAGCTTCGAGATCTCCTCGCGCAGGCGGTTCGTAGCCTGCATATCCATGTTAGTCTGAGCAATCAACTCAGGCATGGTGCCTATATAAATGAAATTATTAGCACAATTCTCAGCCCTCACAGGTGAACCAGTAGTGAGGTGAAGCGAGACGGGATTACATACTGAACAAGCGGATCAGGTGCTCCGCTCCGTAGACGTCGATGGGGCCCTTATCAGCCAGCTCCCCGGTGGCGGCCTCGAACTTCTTACGCAGCCCACGGTACTGGGGGCGCTCATGGCGGTAGAGAAGAATCTTGTCCAGACACTTATCGAAGTACTCCTGGATCCCGGCAACGACTTCCTCCAGCACGTCCTCGTCTGCTGATGAGCCGGACCGCTTTGGAAGTTCTTCCTCGTGCCAATCTTGCAAGATTTGGCGGACTGGGTACTTTGCTGGTAGAGAGACAACGCACTGATTCTTGGTTACCTGTTCCCAGTCATCGACGAGCAGGGACTTCAAATTGTCTGGCATGAGGATGCGGACTGAGGGGCGCATGTGGAAGCTCTCCTCCTGTGCGATTTGTTAGTATGCGTGTCAAAAATTATAATTACTCTGTATTTTTCTTGGGTTTGAGGGTTCCATATCAAAATTAGGAGTTTGATGTGGTAATTGAATACCTTTTCGATTTCACTATCGCGCGCTCGCTTTGTGCCACGGCCGGGCACGGAGGCGCCGCGCTCCTCGCTGTCCCGCACAGAGTCACGGTCGGAACCGGCACGCTTCTTAGCAGTGACTTTGGTGTTCTTCAGACGGAATGAAGCTTCAGCTTCGCGACGCAGATTGTTAGCCAACTCACGGTTGTCTTCTGTGTGCTTGCGAAGACGATCCTCCAGGACCCAGTCATCCCAGCTGTTCAAATGTTAGCAAAATGTTCCATAAAATTGGTCTTGAATATGGATATTTTTGTAGAAACATGCACGGTAAAAAGCAAGAGGCATTTTTTTTCATAACATAGAGTGCATAGATCAAGTTCAAGTCTTCCGTAATGGCCCGGCAAACTTTGGAGGGGACAATAACAATCTCAACGCCACAGCCAGGGTGTAAACAGGGAAATGGAACAAGCCAGACTTACGTATTCTTCCAGCCCTTATAGTGGACTTGGTATTCAAAGGGGCTCTTCTTGTCATTTGAATCCTTATGGCGAACATCCAGGATCTTGGCATCGTAAAGGATCTCATGGTGGAAGCAAAGGACCTTCTCATCCTTGCTATACATAGAAATAGGAGCCATTTTTGTCGGAGAATGGTAGAAGATGTGCGTATTTGAAGTTGGTATGGCGGATTGCAGACCTTCAAGCTCAAAGGTGTAGAGTCTGGAAGATGTTTCCTGTCTTCACGGGAAAAAGCCCGGTGGGAGTGATACAGGCGGTAACAGCCACAACGATCAGAAGAAGCTTAGAAGGCTTCAACGACTCCGATAGACTGTAATACTGCAAATAGATGCAGTCTTCAGCAAAGACAGGAGAGAAAGATGCACAAAGGCAGTACACGACGTTTTTGATAATAGCAAATTTGATCAAGGTAGACGGAATCCACAATATTAGATCAGAGAGACCAGCTCAGGGATATTCATAGAAAATATGAAGCTTTTAGAGAGAAAAAAGAGGGTGAAGTACTGGAGATGTCGAGATGTAGATGTGGAGTGCAAAGGAGAAGGAGGAAATCAAGCGAAGATATGAGTGGCCCCTTGGAAAGAATTAGGCGGCATCTTATTTCCATTCATATTTATACAACTATTCATCTATTCATCTATTCATCTATTTTCTACACTATTCATCAATTCCAATTCTATTCATTCCAATTCTTCATATTGTTTTTTGTTCACGTGAATATTATCAAATTTGGTTCGCGTCAAACGGAACAATCGAAAACATTGTACTCCCTATACTACACACTACACACTACACACCCATCATGGCCCCCTCAGAAGAGTCAATCTTAAGCAATTTCCTGCTTTCTCCAGCCTCACTGCCAACAGTCATGTCACTGCAGAAGTTCACAGAGCTCTTCCCAAAGCGCTTGAGAACCCATCCACACATCAGGACTTTGTATCGGGAGCTGCAGCAGGTCAGAGAACAGGACATGGACCGAGTCAATGAAAGCATCGACAATGAGATTAAGCAAGGTGAAAAACAGAGAGCAGAGCTCCGAAAAGCCATTCAAGCCACTGGAGTCGAAGCCTCCAATTCTGAGCAGCGCGAGATGGACATGGATCTTCATCTGTTCGGCCAGCCACCTACCCTACCAGGAGACTATCACTCGGTGGCTAGTCTCCTGGCTGAAATGGAGGCGGCCAGCGCTAATATTGAACATGAAATTGCTGGTATCGATCAAGAGGCTGCAAAGATTTTGGCTCAACTCAATACGACTGTGGGTGATATGAGCGATCTCCGTTACGGAAAATTACAGGGTCCCGCTGGGACTGCTGAAGATGTGGCTGGTGAGGCAATCAAGGGCCTGCAGAACCTCGAAGATGTTTGTTATAAGAGCACTTCTTGAGAGGTATGGTTCTGGCTCATGCATTGTTCCCCTTACCATGCAAGTGTCGAGTAACTACCCCTGAACTATTGGTACGTGGTTGATTCTGATAATTGAAAGCTTTTAGCTGACCTGTTGAATGCAGACAGAAGGCAAAATGTCACGGGCGCCTTTAAGTCTAAACCCTGATTTCCAGCTTTAAAAAGTTGTCTGGCAGCTTGCGCAGGTATTGAGCTCTACGCTCTAATCTTCAACGCGTTGTTTCTGTGGTGTCGGCACTTTCTCCAGGGCTATACTGCAAGGTCAACCAAGCCAGTAGCTGCTCTTTGCGAACCGAAAATTGTTCTGGAAATGCCATCCATTACATTTCTATGAAAGTCCAAATCTGGACCATATCCTTGGCAAAATGCCTCTACGCCAAAACTCATGTTGACCAGCCCTTAGGTCCAATGTAGCAAATCTACATTGTTAGCCCTACACTGTATAAGGCAGAACATAATGGACTATTGAGAATGAATGTATCAAAAACAATGTACCTTTTTAGTTCCATCAATTCTACAAATTATAACAATATTCGTTCGCTAATTCCAATTTCTCGCGATAAGAAGTGTGGGGAAATAACCAAACGCGTGCCGCTTTCGCGTTTTCCTCCTTCAACTCCATTGAACATCATGCCCTCCATAAAGCTACAGCCACACTGCTCAAGTCAGGCAAAAGCCACTGCAACTACGTTAACACCGAATAATCCCCTCCCAACCCTCCTTCAAACACCCTCGGGCCTAGCCCTTCTCGAGCTTCAGGGAACAATCAATATTCCCTCAGGGAACGAAGAGGATGACATAGACTACTCTACCTCTACGGAAAATCCAGCTTCTACATTCGAAACTCCGATCGGAAAACTCATGTTCCCAGATTACTCGGTCCACAACCCAGACGACACAAAATGGATGAAGCGCGCATACATGTATGTCGGCCGGTATCAGCGAATGACTGGGGAGGTCAAGAAGCTGCCGCGCCCAATTGCTGTGCTACAGAAACGCCAGGAGTCGGAGGGTGAGGAACTGGAGGTGGTGGATATTGTGCGCTACAAGATCTTCTTCAAGAGTCGACCGGAGCCCGTGACTAATGTTTGATTGGTCCGAGTTGGAGGGTTGGTTTTCTTTTGGAATTGGATGAACTCGCGAGATGGGATCTGGGGTTGGTATCTATTATGTACAACATATACTGGAGCCGCAGGACTGGATCGGAGGTTATGACACGCATGGCCAGCCCCTGAACATCGCCTCGCGCTTTGCTACGGAGAACAGCGGCTTTCTCGCTACATTTGATGTTCTTGGTTGTGCAAACACCTCAATTGAGCTTCTGTTGGGTATACAGGCCTGAATTCGAACCTACCAAGGTTCACCAAAGGACAAAGCTCTGTTTTACCAGAAGGCCAGCAGGTGGCACAGACAGCAGAATATCCAGGAAGGATATGGAATCATTTTGCATGGATGACTTCAGTATTGCCTCATGTAAGGTTATCTAGATAGCCCCATCCCCCGCGCTCTATTGATCCGGAGATGCGGGCTTGGAATGTGACGCATTTGGACAGGGATCCCTTCACCAGCCATTCTATTTTCCCCCTCAACCCTGGCCCAGCTGTCTTCGAAATCATTCATAAATAATTTGAATACAATTTATACCGGCAGCGACGGCTGCCGGACGGATGATATGCTTTTCGGTCCAAACCTGCACCGATACCAGCGCATCCACCATCAACAACCATGACGATCACAAAAAATGAAGATATCTTTCCCGCAAAGATGGGACCCGAATATGTCGGCTTCGATCATATCCATTGGTATGTCGGCAACCCCAAACAAGCCGCTTCGTACTGGACCACTCGCATGGGCTTCCGCCCCATTGCATACCGCGGCCCAGAAACCGGATCACCCTATATTGTGAGCTATGTTGTGGCCAACAGCGGCGCTACATTTGTTCTCACGGGGCCAGTCTGCGGTCCGCCGATCGAAGGCTCAGAAGACAATATATTGCGCCAGGCTCCTGATCATGAGCGGTCGACGCTGGCCGAGATCCATAAACACTTGACCACACACGGCGACGGTGTGAAGGATGTCGCGTTCCGGATTGCGGGCGATATACAAGATGTGTGGACACGAGCTGTAGGGAACGGTGCTCGCGCCATCACTGAGCCGCGGACATCTACTGCTGAAGGACATGGATGGATCGTCTCGGCGACTATAGGGACGTACGGGGATACCGTACATTCTCTGGTGAATCGTGAGAAGTATTCGGCAGATGCTCCCTTTTTGCCTGGGTATCGAGTGCTCGATAGTGAAGATCCGATCACACAGCTTCTGCCACCCATCAACATTCTCGAGATTGACCACTGTGTCGGGAATCAATCTTGGGGAGGAGTGGACACTATTGTCAAATAGTGAGTATAATCAATGTTGTTGGAATCGTCTCTCTAACAACTGCGCTTTAGTTACGAGGAATGCCTCGATTTCCATCGCTACTGGACGGTGGACGACAAAGATATGTGCAGCGAGTACTCGGCGATGCGATCAATTGTCATCGCTTCACCAAATGAAACTATCAAAATGCCTATGAACGAGCCCGCCACTGGCAAGAAGAAATCACAAATTGAAGAGTACGTAACTCGCCCCGGTACACTCACATATCAGTCCTTCTAACCCTCCTAGATTCGTCGACTACTACCACGGCGCCGGAGTACAGCACATAGCCTTCCGCACGCACGACATCATCGCTGCCGTAACTGGGCTTCACGCGCGCGGTGTCCAATTCCTCAGTGTACCCGCTACATACTACGCGGATCTGCGGAAGCGGCTGACACAAGTGTCCTGGACACTTGGGGCCGATGTTGACATGCTCGAACGGTTGAATATCTTGGTTGATTTCGACGAGCGTGGATACCTGCTTCAGATCTTCTCCAAACATGTCGGGGATAGGCCAACGGTGTTTATAGAGGTCATACAGCGGAATTCGTTTGATGGGTTTGGGGCTGGGAATTTCAAGAGTTTGTTCGAGGCTTTTGAGAGGGAACAGGCTCTACGTGGGAATTTGTAATTCATAGAGCATGAAATGACTGACTCTAATGAATCTCATAATTCCTAATTAATTCTTCGGTGTAAATACGAGTATCCTTCAATATCCCATTCCGCACACCAAATACCCGTGCGGAAATCGTGCGCTATCCAGGCACCGCCGTTCCGCCCATTCACAAAGTAACCCTCAATTGAAGACACAGATATAGTTAGATATAACAAGTATAGAACTAGAAAACAAAGGTCAACATCAGTATTAGCCCATTTGAAAAAAAAAATCCCTCATTTGAAATCAACTCCGACACTGCCATCCGGAAGTATCAGGATCATTTTAAGATTATTAACCATGAACCCCGCCATAGACGGGGGCCGTAACTATAAGGGGCCGTATAAGTCTATATAAACCTATATAAATCCCCCGAGAACCCCGATCCTGATTTCACATCACACCAAAGAAACACACTCAAAGAAACAATGGCCCCAATTGAGCGAATCACCCTCTTCAAGATCCCCAACGAGGCGGATCGTGACCGCGTACTGGAACAGTACAAGGTTCTTGCGAAGACTGCTACAAAGGTGAGATTGTCTCTTACACAGCCCTTTCCAATCCGTGTTGGCTTGTACAATGTTGTACTACGGAGAGGGAATGGTTCGGAAGACGGTTATTAACGGGTATTCTAGGACGGCAAACCCTACATCCTCGCAGCTGCTGTTGGCGCTTCGTTCCCTGATCCTCGCAATAAGGGATACAACTTGTCTGTCAAGACTACTTTTGCTTCGATGGAGGATATGAAATACTATGATAGCGAATGTGAGGCGCATAAGCTTCTCAAGTCTGTTGCCGGGCCTGTTAAGGAGGAGGTGTTGACGAGTTACTTTGAGAATATTCTATAGATTTGAGAATTGGAGAGATTGGATTTGTGCATGTATTAATATAGAGAGCTAAGATGTAGGACTGATACATGCAGATAAAAGAAAAGTCCATGATGTACATTTGCATACGTCTAGTACGGCCTGCCCGAGGATCGGAGATAGACATACACACTAAAGCAAAGATAATTCAACAGGTAAAACACCGATGCCTTCCAAAAATGGCATGCTGAGAGCTTGAACAGGGAAATACCAAGGGGTCATAAAAGGCGCATATCATAACATTGGCTCAAAACGGGGGAAAGCAACGGCAAGAGGAAAAGCAAATGAGTCAGCCCAGAGGCATGGTGCAAATGCGCATAGAGACGTGATCACAGATCCTCGCTATCTCATCTGTGCATTCCAAATATACAGAGCTGGATATTGTTATCAGGGGTGGAGAGGAGTTGTGATAGAAGGAACGTGATTCAGTCGAGGGCACGACGAAGGTCGCTCCATTTCTGGCGGAGAGTCTCATGGTTCTCAGAAATCTGTTTTCAGTTCGTTAGCTTTGGCCTCCCACGAATATCGAAGGAAATATCTTACCTCTGCCCACTTCATTTTGGTGGCGACCAATTCCTTCTCCATCTCGGACATTGATTCTTCCATCGCACGGTTCTCGTTTTGCACCTCCATATTCCGCGTCATGATCCGTTCCATTTCTTTACGGAGCTTCTCTTCCACTTCGGCGGGCTGCTTGTCGACCACGTTCTTGAGTTCGGCAACCTGAAGCTGCAGCGCGTCGTTTATGTCACGCAGCTCTTCATTATCGACCTTTACGTGCACCAGCTCAGACGCTAATTGCACATGCTCCTTGTCTGATGCTTCGGCACGTTCCTCGAGAAGCCGGACACGTGCGCCCTGCGTGCTTACAGTGTGCCGCAAGTGTTCCAGCTCGGCTTCGCGTTCTTTCTCTGTTCGGGTCTTTTCCTCCCACTCGGTGGTGTATGTGGCAAGCATCTCGGACGTGAGAGGAATGGCGCAGGCGTCCTGCACCATAATATCGGATCGGTAGATCTCCTTATCGGAGGCACCGGAGCTTCCGAAGAAGCCAGACTCAAGGATTGACGAAGTAGATGGCTGCTTGTCGATGTAGGCGTCAAACAAACGCTCTTTCAAAAAAGTAGTAAGCACGCTCATGTCTTTCATTTCAAGCAGCGCAGCTGCATTCCGTCGCATAATCGCAACGCCGAATTTGAGGATGGTGGTCTCTAGCCCCTCCTCGAAGATCAGGTCGTAGATGCGAAGCACCAGTTGCAGCGGGAAACGGTAGGCAAACAGAGTCAAGAACCATTGGGTGGCGTAGAGCTGGGGAGGAACTCCACGGCGCCGGAGATGGCAGTAGAGAGCGGGCTCGAGATCCTCTAGAAGTCGCTCGAATTGGTAGAGGCTACGGTGAAGCCCAGGCATATCCTGAATAAACATATCGCGTAGAGAGTACTTATTCATCAGCTTTACCATCATGGTGAAAGCATCGACTTCGTCCATCTGCGTAAAACGTTAGCCTACGGGCTCAGTCAGCTTAGTTGGGCGTATACTCACGTTGAACAGCAATGGCATAGCAATAAAGTTCATGCCTTGCGCATAACCAACTCCCGGATCGTACAAGGCGTATGCCTTACACAGCCCGAAGAGGCCTTCTTGGCTGCCCTGGGAAACAAAATATTTTGCATAGCTAGTGCGAGCACCCAGGTCTCGCCTGATGACCTTCTCCAATTTTTGCAGCGCAATGGCGTCTGTCTTTGCTTTCTTCGCACGGTCGGCGTCATTGGAGACATGTTCCTTGCACAGCTTATCTGTCTCTCCTTCATAAGACGGACTAGGGGCAGCGCTGCTAGACCGTGATCCGGAACCTGATTGGTGGGAGTGAACTGAAGAGCGCGACGACGTAGTTTCGGTGCCATTTACTGTTCGTCCATCTTTTTCTTGTGCTGTGCCACGCGCCACAAGTTCTCGGTATGTGTCCTCCATATCAGCAGTTTGGCAGTCCGCCAAGATCTGCCAAATCACTCCTCGGATCGTCTGAGGAATACCTCGCTTGATGGCGGCATTCAGTTCCTCTGAGCTTGCCAAGGCCTGAGGTCCGTTGTTCACAAGGTGCTGCCACATCTCCCAGTCCACCGGTGTGGAAGCATCAGCTACGGAGCCCGTTCTCCCAGGAGCGACGGTCGCCGAAGGTGATGTGACTCCTGCTGCCAAGATACCCTCCTCTCCTTCCTCTGGGATGATAGGGGGACTAGCTCCAGACTGGCTGATACTGGCCTGGCCGGATCGCACGCTCGTTTGATCGACCTCTAGCGCATGGCTCTCCTCTCGCAGGCGCAGCATCTTGAACTGATCCTTCAGGCTATTGCGTCTCGGCTTCTTTGAGCCGATGCTCGAGAGGTCGTCGCCATCACGAGCGATCTGGTCTAGGTTGCTGGCAAGGGTCGATACGGAGGTGGCAGTGTTTCGTCGGCTGGCAGAGTTGGTTGGGGATTTGATGTCCTTCGCGTTGGATGTTGAGCTTCGAGAGAACCACGCAAAGGGGCCACTGGGCTTTCGAGCAGGGGCTGGTGGCGGGTTAGGTGGGTTCTTGTTCACAGGAGGAGCCGCCCATGGGACTGAGGGAAGGCTACCCGACAGGCCCATGAGACCTGCGCTTGTCGGAGTGGCAGCATCGTCCTTAGGGGGCAATGGAGGCGGTTCTGTTTTGTCCCGTGGGCTCTGTGCCTTGTCTGTCGGCTCGTCTTCCTTGCTATTCATCAGGTTCACCTCATCGAGCGATGAGGATGTTGATAAACGGTGAGATGTGAGTAGAGGCGACTTCTGCAGTGGGCTCCGATCGTGATGTTCTTCGTTCTTCTCTCCCTCTGTCTGTGTAACCTCGTGCCCTTGCTCCGGCTTCTCACCCTGGGTGGGCTCATCGGTCGCGGTGTTCACTTTGTTGGTGTCATAGTGATTCTCGTCGTTCGTATCCATTCCTTCGTCCTTCTTCGTTTTCTTGTCATTCCGTCCATCGAGTCCCTCGCCATCCTCATCCTGCTCCTCAGGGAGCTCGGCCTTCTTCTCGTCCTGCGATTCAGAAGGGAACGGAGGTTTCTCCGTCGATTCTGGAGACATATGTGAGCCAATTGGAGGACTGTCGGTCAACGATCGGGTAGAACTGGATTTAGGGATGGTGACGTTGAGGTTGTTGTTCTCCTGGATTGGGGCGGTTTCAAGGGCGTCGTCAAACGACTCCTATTCGGATAGCAATAAGCTTGTGTCAAGACAATATGGGGTTTTGGAAAGATCTAGGTCTGAATCACATGCACTTACCACTTCGTATTCAGTACTGTGTTTCGTAGGCGTAGACATGTCGGCCATAGATGTTAGATGACCTCACAACAATCAGAAAGGACACTCCATAGGATAAAAAGCAGAGGCTCAAGAGAGCAGGTCAAAAATCCCAAGGGAGTGGAATTCGCGAAAAGGGGAAAAAAAGAATATGGAATGAGAAAGGAATCGAAGGAATTTGGCGAGTTTCAATTGAGATGGCCAGGTACACTCGCCGCTGATTGGCGCCTCAGGGCGGAACAGGTTGGAGGCGTTGAGAATGCATTTGCATAATCCGACATGTATGACCATTATAATTCCTTTTCTATGTATATTATGTTTAATATGCTATTATAAGAATGTCTTATTGGCATTTCCCTGTTTGAGGAATTCGGCGTGTGGTGGCGCTACATAATGGGCAAAGGGGTAAACAAATAGTCCATATAGGTATGTAACTATTTTCACAAAGTCTTCTCAAAATCGAGCCATCTTTCTCGTCGCAATGGATCCAGCTTCTTCAATTCTGAGAGCCAGCTCAGAATCTGTTCCCGATCCTCGGAAGACAAGCTGCCTTCCACCTTTGATGCAAGAAGGGTGCACTCAATTAATGCCTGGTAGATATATTTGCAGTCTTCGGCCCCATCCAACATCTCCTGGATCTCTTCAATCTCATTTCTAATGTACTCCAGCCGGTCGGATGAGCTCAAATTGGGAGCCATAGTCCGTTTGGCCATCGACGGGTCAAACACACTCATCAAATTTTGGTGATAGAACCAAAGTGACTGATCATAAGGATCAATAAAGGCTTGATGAATGAGAGATAGTTCTGGAAAAAGAAAATCACCATTAGCATAAGGCAGACTTGATAAGACAGCTTAGACCAACCATCATCCAACATTCTTCTCCGATCGTCATCGCTGGCAGATGTCTCATCCAAAAGGGATTGAATAAGCTTTGTCCGGTAATGCCACGCGGAGAAGTTAGAGAGATTGGCGCCAATCATCTTGGTCGCATATTCAAATTCCTTCTGGGTCATACTTGTTGCTTCTTCAGCAGTGCCAAGTTCCTTCAAGGTCTCAACCACGAAGCGTCGATAACCCCACCCGTGGAAATTCCGGCTATCGAGAGTCAACATCTTACCCACCAGGGCAAGTTCTTGCTGCCAGATTTTCCGAGCTTCTGGAAGGGATAGTAGACGGCGAGCCTCATCCAACAGCCATAAACGATAGTTCCAGATCCAATAGCACTTAGGGAAGCTCCGTAACAGGGGAATGAGGAAATGTAAATCATCCATGATTAACTGTGTGATTGAATGGACAGTCTCATCATCCGAGCCTCCTGCTTGGGAGAATTGATACTGCAGTACCTGCCGGCGGTAGTTCCAGGCTGTGTAGTATTCTGGATTGCTAGACAGCAGCTCCGAGATCTTCTTCAAGGTCTCGATTGTGTACTCATGCTCAGCCACCTGTCTTTGTGTCAAATTCTGTTTACAGGGTAGATCTATAGGATGGCCAACCTTTTTGGATACCAAACGCTCGAGATCCTTGTAATCTTCTATCTTCTGCAGCTCTTGCTGTCGTGCCTCGGCGGACTTCTCAACTGGTTTGTACCTTGGCACACCATGCTATTGTAATCGTCAGCCCAGAACGGTACAGCCATTAGGAGTTAATCTCACACTGGGCATTTTCACTCTTTGACAATAAGAAGCAAAGGTGTTACCTAGGTTGCTTCGTGTTGATCAGAGGCTAGAATTATCTCATTGGTGCATGAGGCGGTGGGGTACCTTATGTAATCTCCGGTATTCCTTCCTTGGGATCGTTTGTATAGCTTCACGTGATCACTCTTTCTACTTTGGGGGAGACTTGTCTTTGCTTCACCTTTCTCCTCTTGTCGCTATGCCTTGGAAGAGAGGCCTCCTTATACATTCCTTTTCTTAGCTCTAGACAATTACATATACAGCTTATCCACCTACATCCAGAACAATGGTAGATATGCAACGTCACTCCTTCGAGGAAACCTCTTCAAGCAGTCACAAACACTCCCGATCCGAGTCTTCCAAGGACAGTGGACCTGTTCAATTGACTGAATTTGCAACCATCAATTTGCCATTCTTTGAAACCCCTACTTCTCAATCATTGCCGAGGAAGCCCAAGGCCCAATCTGTTCTAACACCCGTCCCTCGTTTCAAAGAAAATCGGGTCTCGTCACCCAAAAGAGGTCGCAGCAGGGTGAGAAATTCTGGAAATGCAACAGTAGCAAGAAGCCCTTTCCGGAGTCCACTCTCGCCTGATAGATTCATCCCAAAGCGAGACTTCGTGGAACCAACATCAACAACATTCCGTGTGGCCAAGCATCCGCAGCGTCTTTCGCCTCAAGAGAGACTGCTTCGACGACTTCCGCCTGGAGATGATCCTTTTCTACCCTCAAATGTACGTAGGACTTACGCTACCAGTGGATACCAGCAACCAACTCGGCTTCAACGGATCCCACATCAACGGCCTCGTCTAGTCACCGAACCGAGTATCATAGGCAATAATGTTGCACATGAATCTTTGAGACAGGTCAGTTCCGGTGGGATCTGGAACGTGGGTGGGTCGTCTGCAGTTCTCAGTAGTTCCCTTATTGCGGCTCCTGATGAAACGCCGACCACTTCGACCAATGGATCATCAACTGCCCCGATTTTCGTGGCTCGGTTCTTGCCCAAGGAACCCAAGTACAGTGAACAAGAAATTCATGAATCGAGGCTTGCCCTTGCTTTGGGAATTGACCCGACCACTAGACAACTGGGTACTTCCCTACGGTATCTGGATGCTCCCCTCAATCCAGCATCTCCAGACTTCGAGCGCCTCTCCCCATTTGAATGGAAAGACAGTGCTTGGAAGAAAGTTGAAAAGGAGCGTTGTAAGTGCAACTGTAGTTTGTAACGGCCACCCTCCCCCTGAGCCTACCTTTGGAATATATTTACCATCTACAGATAAAGCATATATAAAAATCAATTAAACTTTTGGAAATTGTGAGACTGGCGGTATCCACAGCCTTCTTCGGGGCATCAACTAACTCAGATTGCCTCACAGGGTCCAGGTCTCCTGGCAGAAAAGAGATTGTTCCACCAAAGCCTTTTCGAATCCTAGATGCTCCCTTCCTTCGGGACGATTTTTACTGCAGCACTCTTGCATACTCAACAACATCTGGGATACTGGCTGTGGGCCTGGGCCATCAAGTATATCTCTGGTCTGAAGGCCATGGGGTGGATTATCCTCCCTTTCCAGATTTGCACTCCTCAAATTATGTGACCTCCCTGTCGTTTTCTTCTGAGGATGGTGAACGAAGCATTCTTGCAGTGGCTCGTCGATCTGGTCAGTTATCTCTATGGAGCACATTCGAGAAGCAACCCCGGTTTGAGATCAGTCATCCCAGTACGCTTACATGCGTGGCATTCAAGCCGAAGCCATCACAGCGATTTTCAGAACGGTTCATGCATGTGAAAGTCAACGTGGAAGAGCTTGTTGTTGGTGATGAATTTGGAAATGTCTGGTACTATTCCGTTGAGTGGTCTGACAAAGAAGACCAAGCCAAGTGGAAATGGAACGGGTCCATGACGCTTCTTGCCAAGATCTGTGCACACACTCAACAAATCTGCGGACTGGCCTGGTCGCCCGACGGGAGATACCTTGCCACTGGCGGTAATGATAACGTCTGCCTTCTTTTCGAACTGGCGGAGATTGTTCCACCACAACATTCGAACTATACGGTCGGATCCATTACACCCCCAGATTCCCCTAGCAGCTTCAGCCTCGGTGTATTTCCATACCTTGCTCTTGGTACCGCAACAAGACGACTGTTTCTTAGGCGACCTGCTCTTCCATCATGGATTGCTGCTCCTATTAAGCCTCCGGCCGCCGCCGCACCCTTAAATCACGCAGGCACGCTAATTTCCGGTGGTGGACGAACGATTCTGGTCCCATACGACCGTCAGAAGTACCGTTTGGTGCACTCCGCTGCGGTCAAAGCAATTGCATTTGCGCCATGGCAGGCGTCCCTGCTCGCGACAGGGGGAGGTACCAATGACAGAGCTATACACTTTTATCATACCCGGAGCGGAGTCTGTCTTGCAACCATCAATGTCTTCGCGCAGGTGACCAGTCTTATTTGGAGCGAAACTCGACGTGAGATCGCCGCTACTTTCGGTTATGCACAGCCAGATCACCCATTTCGAATCGCCGTTTTTGCTTGGCCCAGCTGCGCACAGGTTGCCGTTATCCCCTGGGGGCCCTATGGAACGACCTGGGATGGCCCCGAAACTCGAATAAATAACTTCGACTGCGGAAGAGCCCTGTGGGCAGTGCGATATCCAGGGAAAGTCCCTCGTTTCTCGGGTGTACACTCTGATAGACTGGACAGTCAGTCGTCTTCCCCTTCATCCTCATCAAGTCAGACTCGGTCTCCGGAACAAGGAGTTCCGACCCGCGGCCGCAAGGTCGGTGCTCGAATGTTTACTCCCAAGGAGAAAGAAGGTGGAATATGGTGCACGCGTACAAAGGAGGAGGGATGCATTATTGTCGCGTCTAGTGATCAAACTGTAAAGTTCCATGAGGTCTGGACTGGAAGAAGGACAAGCACCAGCTCTGCTTATGGTCTCTTCGGCGGAAGCGACATTCTCGAAGGCCTCGAGGGTATTGAGAAGTCTGGAGGTGAAGTCATTCGTTAGTATTCTTTGTCTTCTTGGGTCTGGGTACTCTATCATTACGCATTTATATTTTTATTGGTTTAATGCTGCAAAGAAAGAACATGGTTAGGTGGGTTTCTCATTCTTTGCTCTGGCGAATTGAAGTATTTTGTTGTTCACCAAGTGCCCTCTTTTGATACAACGGAATGCATATCGAAGCTTGTATACATGTAAACATGTATACATATCCTTGAAATAGTTGAAAAAGCAGACTCAAGATATTCTACAGATGTAAGCCCGGCTTTTCGGCAAATAGAGTATCACATTCCAAGTGTACATGTAGTAATATGCAATACATTGATCTCTGCATTAGTGCCCTTTTATACGCCTGAGATCACACTCTTCTCTTCAGCTATCCAGAATCTCAGATCTAGGTATATCATTTTTTTTTTCTGTCACATTTCCTCAAAATGCGCCTTCAAACCCTTATCCAATTCATCCTCCCGGCAGTCCTCGCCTCCGATCCCTCTCTCGGCTCCACCCTTAACATAACCGTGCTCGGCGCCCGGCACAATCGCTCCACCCTAGAGTGCTGGGCTCTCCATTCGGGATTTGAAACTTCCCTTACACCCGGGCAGACCGGAAGCGCCGCACTGGATTTGGGGAATATCGGCGGGAACGCGTCATTTACAGTGTTGCCAGCTGGGTTTGATGGGGGTAGACATAACGCGCCTGCTTTGCAGTGAGTGATATTTTCCTAATGTTTTATATACTTCCATGCATGTCTTTTGTTATTTTAAAATTAGTCTGAATGAGTTGTTTCTACTCCGTACACACTTTCGTTTCATTCTAGAGTCAACAATCCTTAGCTGATTTCGCACTTATAACTAGATGGGTGGTCTTTCTCTCCGGCTTAGCGCATATCACGCTTCCTGACTCGACGACCGAGGCCTGGATTGAAGGTGGCAGAAATGGAGTCATACTAGCTCTCGACACCGCTGATGTCAGTGCATTGGGTCACTTCACTACCTATCCCTCGCGGGACCGAACGACATCTGTGGTGATCCCCCTCGAGAAAGGGGTGCCGAGTCATCGGGTCCTACATGACGGTCCCTGTCAGGGGGAGGAGTTGCTGGTATAAATAGCAAGATTTAGTGATAGGGCTGCATTGCCATAGCTACTGAGGAATGAAGTACTACTCTGTACAGGAGAGATATCAAGATACCCAAGGTAGAGTTCAATAGACATTGATGGAGACGCAAGAGGCGCTCGGTAGAGGCACAAGATATCGAAAGCAAAAGATAAAACAATGAAAAAAAATGAAATGCAGACCCATCGGATGCAACGGGGAAAAAAATATGTTCTTTTATAGACCGTAACCCCCTTCTCCCATCTCTAATTCGTACAACTCAAAAAGAGAGACACTTATTTTCTCCCGCCCTTGCTCTTCTTACCGACAGAAGCAGAAGACTTGCTCTTCTTCGGCGGGGGCTGAACCTCGGCGGCATCATCAGACTCGTCGTCTTCTGTGTCGGCAATGAAGTCAACCATCGAGCCATCACTGTCCTCGTCGTCATCCTCATCCTCATTCTCCTCCAAAGATTCCTCGGCATCGGAAGAACCGACAGACTCGGCAGCCTCGATATCCAAAATGGGCTCTTCTTCATCATCCTCATCGTCACTTCCATCATGCTCATCATCTTCAGACTCATCGACGCCGTTCATCATTGACTCATCCTCATCGTACGCCTGATCGCGTATTGACTTCCGCGGTGTCTTAGCCTCGGTCTCACTGTCCTCGAGATCATCCTGGCCTTCGACGTAGATAACATTATCCTCGTCCTCGCTGTCCATACCCTCATCGCCACCGCGGATTGATTGCCGCAGTCCCAATTGGGCATCGAGCATATCAAGCTTGCCCTTGAGGAGCAGGAGGGATGGCAGAGTAGCGGAGCGCTGATCCATGACCTTGTAGAGGGAAGTCATACGCTTCAAGAGATCGGGGTGGCCAGCCAGCGCACCACCGTGGGCAACGCAGGTCCACTGCACCCAGACGAGAAGGTGGCCGTAACGACCAGGGCGGGAGGCGAGACGCTCAGCGAGTTTTTGAAGCAGAGTCGCGGCAAGGGAGGAGTCGAGACGCTGGATGGTTGTGCGGATGATGGAGGTGTCACCGGTGTGGAAACAAGACTCGAGCATGCCATTGTCGTTGGTCTTGAGGGACTGTGTGAGGACAGTAGCAAGAGAAACACCGGTAGGGATCTGTTGCACTGCGGCCTGGGGCTTGCCGGGAACCAGTGCGCCCAGGAGGACGTCATCGTCAAGCTCGGCCTCGACATCGACTTCCTGGCCTGCGCGCATGAGTTCTCCGAATGAGGGCTCGGCGCCCTCTTCTTCTTCCTCTTCCTGCTCGGAGTCGGATGCGTTTTGCATCTCAACGTCCTCGTTCACTGCGACTTGCTTGGTGGGCTTTGTCTTCTTCTCGTTGGAAACCTTGGGCTTCTTCTCATTATCTGAGTCCTCCTCGCTGCCAGAGTCAGATGCATCTTCGCGTGAATCCTCCATCTCTACATCCTCATCGACCAGATTTCCCTGCTCGACATTCATGCGAGATTCGTCAACACGGGTCTCGCCTGTGCTCTTAACTCCATTCGTTGTGACGGAAGAAAGTGCTGAACCAGACTTGGTCTTCACAACAGTCTTGATTCCGGTGAATGAGAGCTCATCGGTGTTCTCGTCGAGGAACTTGACACGCTCAAAGACGGGGATGACACCACCCTCGGTGTATGCAACCACGAGGGTAGGGCCCTGGAATGAGACGGCCGCGACGGGAACGCAGGTGCTCGAGGACTCGGTGTTGGTAATCTTGAGGGTTGCGTTTGCCTTTTGGGTCATCTGTTTCCGGCTGGCCTTGGCACTTGCGGAGGGCGCACTTTGGGGCTGAACAAATGGCTTCGTGAATAGTTCGATGCTACCATCTGCGGTGATGGCAGCAAGCACTTGCTTCTCCGGGGCGGCAACGCCATCGGTTTGCAGTGTGATAGATGAGACCTCCTGGTCGGCGACAAGGTTGCGAACAAGCTTCTGGGTCGCGGCATCAAAGACGTTGACGAAGCGGTCACCATCGGATGCAAGGAATGCACCCACACCAGCAGACTCAGAAGAGGACGAAATGACGGTGTGGATAGGGTTGCGCATGGCAGGGAACTGAACCGGCTCGTCGGTCTTCTCGGTATCTATTAAGTACGGGGTCTGGGAAGCGCAGATAAGAGGAGGGTTCGAGGGAACGGGGCGGGAGAGAGCAGTGAAGACTGAGGATGCGGGGAGGTGGATTGTCCTAGAGGTATGATTAGTCGGGAGCTTCGGTATAGCCCTGTAAATATGCAAACTTACTTGGTGCTTTGCCCTGTGCGCAGGTCCCACTGTACAAGCTTATTGTCACCACCGATACTCCAAGCCTCCTGGGGCCGATCAGCCGTGAACTTGAAGTCCTTGATCCCCTTGTCATGCGCACCGCTCAAGGTGCCGACGACCTTATCTTCGGATGGCGAGTACATGCGGATATCCGATGTGTTTGTGCCGAATGCAACCACGATATCACCCTGGTCCAGGCCGTCAGCCCCATTGACATCGGATCCGCGCTTGCGCTTCTTTTTCGACTGGTCACGACCCTTGCCCGAGCCACCGTAGTATCCCCAGTCCAAAGAGGTTACTGTTTCCTTCGGCCCCAGAGCATGCTCGCACTGGAGTCGTCCTGTCTGTGTGTCGTGAATGCGAATGTGCTGGCCATCGAGACCTTGGATAACGGACGCAAACAGGGCCAATTGGTACTCTGACGGGGAGAATGCAGCGCGCAGAATGGACGACTTGCTGCCCGCATATGTCATGCCCGACGCCGGCGATGCGGCGGCCGAAGCGACCTTAGTGGATGGGCGAGTCGTCTTCTTTCCCATCTTGGCTGTAACTTTTTTCTGGTCTTTTTTTTTTGCTTGCAGTCGAGGGTGCGGTAGTATGCTGATAAATATCAATAGAGCAGGCTGAAATAAAGACAGCAAATATTCCGATGAGACTCTATTTTTTTTCCGCCCCTAAGGAAACAAATGGGGGTTTAGGCTGGTGGTTTCGTTGATCCGGACAGGAAAAAAAATGTTCTGTAGAGCCTTGACGGTCTAGTCCTAAAAGGGACTAGGCTGTTAAAGGCTCTTATCTAATCATATCATCCCGTGACCTTGGGATACTTCAATGTTAAAGAGTACAACATAGACCCTGGGGCAACTCTGCCAACTTGGATTCGTTTTGGTCGGTTGGATTAGTCTGTATTTTGTGAGATCTACTGGGGGGTTTTGTTAGCTGTGGGGTTTTTATTGCCAATCTCATTTTGGTCACTTCGATGTTTTCATTTGAACATCCCATCCAAGGTTTGAGTGAAAATATATAATAACGTTCATAGACCACTTCAACATACATTTCTGCAGACATCCCCAATATTTATTTTCAAAGCCAATATAAAGAATTTTAAGTTCATTGTGTGACCCAAACTAAATTCAATATATATTGGAGGCAGAACAGTAGCAATATCAGAGCCCTTCTAAGGTTGTTACTCTGTACATTACAGATTAACCCAAGCCATCTAAAACGTGTAGCACTAAAAATTATATATCGTATACTTCGAAGCATACGGACTCCCATTGGGCAGATATTCGAGATTAAATGTACCAACTCCCGGATCATGTGACATGCGTATATTTACCTAACCTGTAAGGATCGAGGTGTAGCTGCCCAGTAAATGCAAAGTGCCGATTGGAAAAATTTAAAGATTAGCGGGGAACCATGTACTAGGCTACACTATAATTTATGAATGTTTCAAGATTCTATATATAATGTTCCTTGCGTCGAATGTCTATATAAAGCATTGAAAGGTGATGTTCTTTCTTATCAAGTACAATACGTGTACTCATCGTTATAGTCACGTGAACAGTCGAGTGGTGACGTGACTCAGACCCATCACGGACTAACCCGGATATAGCCAGAACCCTAGGGCTTTGAGTCATCAGAAATACGAGTCCACTTGGACGACTTTATAAAACTAGAGCAAAAGCCGAGAAGAACGTAAAAGACACAAAGACAAAAAGAAGGATAGTAAAATTTTCAATTAAGAAGGAAAAGAGCCAAAGTTATGAAAAGAAAAGAGAAGAAGAAAAAAGATTCCAGGGGTATAGAACCAATCAAGGGGTAAGAAAGGTAAGAGAATTAGGACTAGTGTGGCTGGTGGAACTGGGTAACAGGAGAGTGCAAGGCGGCCGTTTGTACTTAAGGATTCTGGCATCCCCTCCCGACCATTTTTCTGCTTCCGTCCTGGTTTCTCCTATTTTTATTCTCCTGACCGCCTTTATAAGAAACCCATAACAAACGCGTCTTCGCGTCACGGTTCTTATTTCTCCTTTTAACCGCCTTCATCCCAAATTCTTTTTTTATTTTTTTTTATTTTTTTATTTTATTTTCATAATTCCCTTTTATCCTGATTTTGCCTCAGGCACCACACGGGAACTTCTTAGCTCCAATATCTTCTTTACCAAGTCATCTAGACCTTGGCTTCAAATTCTACTAAATCACGTGAAAGCTTTTATACCGCCTTGGCAGTATAAATACCTGGTCTCCGATCGCATTCTCCACTCTTCCTATCTCCCGATCATCTCTGACCTCACTCCCGCCTCCCCGTCCGCGTTTTCTTCGCGACACGTTTGATATCAAGCCTCATCAACTGAGTCCACACTACGTGCCCTAGCTTGTCGCTAGTGTTTGTTGACTCGAGATTGTTTCGCGGCGAGAGCCCACGGGTGTTTTCAGTTGATCACTAGCTTCCAGAACACCTTCCTATAACTCTCACATCTTCAACTCTCTCACCCTTCCCTACCCTGTATTTTTGCTTATCCAACGCGACCCCAATGGCGACTCCGCCTCCCGAGGTTCCTCCTGTCACGAAGGAGGACAAGCCTCAATTGCCTCCATCGCCTACTGGTCCTTCTGCGCCTGACTACCCACCCACCAGGTAAGTACATTAGCTTTATTATCTGCTATGTCCTTGATCTGACTGGTATGTAGCGCGGAAAATGTCGCAGTGAATCAAAAAAGTGATGGTCCCGCGGATGCCGAGGTTAAATCCCCTACGCTGAATGGCCACACTCCCATCGCGCCTTCGAACACCAATGGCACCACCGTTGCTACCTCACCGCCCAAGTCCCCCGATAATCAGAACCCCCAAGAAACCCAAAACAAGACACCATCTGCTACGGAATCCGCTCCACCAGCGGAGGCACAGCCGACAGAAGGAAAGATCAGTCCTTCACAGGCCCAGGAATCTACCGCTCCTGCTGCAGCACATGCTCCGGCTGAAAGTGCTATTCCGTCCGCCCCGCAGGCCGTGACTCAAGCTCCCACAGTTCCTGCATCCGTAGATGGCCCCAGCGACACACCTGAGCCAATGGCCATCGATACCAACCAAGACATTTCGACGGCCGTGAAGACTGACCTGCCCCATCATCCTACCCCGGCCTCTGCACCAGTTGCTCTCCCCGCGCCACAGCCCGCTGACCAGGAGATGAAGGACGCATCTGAGGCCCCGCTATCTCCTTCCAAGATGTCCCGCCAACGGGATGCTGACCTCAGTGAAGAACCAGCTCCCAAGCGCACCAAGGTCGAGGGCGACGGTTCAGTCGTCAACTTCCAGAAACCGGGATTCAACAACTCGGCTGCTCCAACACCTGGTCCAAATCGCACTAGTGGCGCACCGGGCCTCACTAAAATGCAACACAAGTTCATATCAAAGTGCCTTTCAAGCCTCAAGCGCATGCACGATGCGCGTTTCTACAAGGAACCAGTGGATGCGGTCAAGTTGAACATTCCGCAATACCACACTATTATCACTCACCCCATGGACTTGGGAACTATGGAGAGGAAGCTTAAGAACAACCAATATTCTTCCCCCCAGGAAGTCGCAGATGACTTTGCACTGATGGTCAACAATACAACCATTTTTAATGGCGCAGACCACCTGGTCACCCAAGAGGGGATCAAGCTGAAGGCGACATTCGAGAAGCAGATGACTAACCTCCCAAAGCCCGACGAGGTTGAAGAGCGGAAACCAAAGAAGCAGACCGAGAAGACGTCTGCTGCTCGCCGGGAGCACCGGACCTCTCTCCCAAGCCAGCCCAAAGCTGCCTCTCCCCAGTCTCAGACTTTTGCGTTGGGCCCCGAAGGTCTCCCCGTCATCCGCCGCGATTCTTCCAACCCCGATGGCCGCCCCAAACGGTCCATTCATCCCCCGAAGCGTGATCTCCCGTACTCTACCAAGCCAAAGAAGAAGAAGTTCCAATGGGAATTGCGATTCTGCCAGGAAGTTTTGGATGAGCTCCACAAGCAAAAGCACTACAGCTGGGTGATGCCTTTCTACTATCCCGTGGATCCCGTTGCTTTGAATATTCCCACATACCACAGCGTGGTCAAGAAGCCGATGGATCTGTCGACAGTTCAAAACAAACTTAAGGCGGGGCAGTACGAAAATGCCAAGGAGTTCGAGAACGATGTCCGCCTCATTTTTAAGAATTGCTACCGCTTCAATATCCCTGGTGACCCTACTTACGTCTGTGGCGAGCGAGCAGAAGAAATCTTCAACACGAAGTGGGCACAGAAGTCGGACTACCTCGAAGCGCATGAGCCACATCCGGAGCAGAACACTGATTCTTCTGACGAAGATAGTGACGAGGATGCAGAGGAGAGCGAAGAAGATGACGAGAAACTCACGATGCTTCAGAAGCAAATTGCTGAGATGTCCCGTCAGGTCGAGGCTATCACCAACAAGAAAAAGAAGACACCTCCTTCCTCTAAGAAGGTTGGCAAGACCAAGCTTGCCAAGAAGGATTCCAAGAAAATCAGCTCTGGAAAGAGAGACAAGAAGAGCAAGAGTCAACTTGGAAAGACCCGCGCCATTACCTACAACGAGAAGCAGATCATCTCGAACGGTATTAGTAGTCTTCCTGATAAGAGGATGCAGCAAGCGCTCCAGATCATCCAGAACAATGTTCCTCAACTCAAGGTAAATCTTTTCTTCACAAGTCTTTTCACGCCAGCCGATTCTAACATATATTACACAGGGTACTGATGAAGCCGAAATTGAGTTGGACATCGACGAGCTCCCTAACGATGTTTTGTTGAAGCTGCTTAACTTCGTGAAGAAGCACGTACCGAATCTTATGGATGATGAAGATGAAGACGATCTCCCTGCCACCAATGTGGCACCCCCGAAACCGAAGAAGAACAAGCCAATGAGCAAGTTCGAGCAGGAAGCTCAGATCAACATGCTCCAGAGCAACCTTTCGCGTTTCCAGGGTGGTCCTCACTCTCCCGACCCAGTAGCCTCGGTTGAACACAACGAAAGCAGCGACGACGAGTCTGATTCGTCTGAGGAAGAGAGCGAGGAGGAGTAAAGAAAATACTCTTCTGATTCAAATCCCGCCTTTTTTTCCCCCGTACGGGATGGCTCTTTACTCTGACTTGC
The DNA here is from genome assembly GCF_001561935.1 of Penicillium griseofulvum. Classification (NCBI taxonomy): domain Eukaryota; kingdom Fungi; phylum Ascomycota; class Eurotiomycetes; order Eurotiales; family Aspergillaceae; genus Penicillium; species Penicillium griseofulvum. The sequence continues at coordinate 527,234 of NW_024467450.1, forward strand.
GTTCCAAGCGTCGTTTCCCCTCAGTCCCTTTCTGAACAATTTCTCGCCCTATTTTGCCTTTTCAGTCACACCTCTGGATTCTGGCGGGCTACTTGCAACATTGAATCCAATATGCAACCCCCGCCGGCAACGTCTGTACATATTTTGGTTTCTAGTACCCCTGCACCGGCAAGGTTTCTGCCACTGATGAACCTTACGCTTAAGATTGGCCGAACAGGATTTCATTTACTTGACTCTCTCAATTTCCCTTCCCCTATGCCTGAGTGTACACTTTTTTTTCCCGTTTCGTTTCACAGCCAGGATAGGTGGACGAGGTTGCTCTATTTTCTCCGACGTTGCGGATGGAAGAGGTGAACCGAAGCTTTAGCTTCAACTTGTATGATTACGAAAGAAACGTGGAAATGCAAAATGAATATGTACTTGTAATAGTAAGATATCTATCTAATAGTAAGACATCCATCCAAGTTATCAGATTGTGTAGTTTGGACGACGAAGTATCATTGCCAACTCTTTCCCTATTATGGGCCGTGCGTCGGGACTTCTTCGGCGGTGAACTTCCCCAGTTTCTTTGTAACATCAACATGATTCCTCCCTGCGACCCCTCAATTCTTGAGCATAACCCTCAATTCAAGCGACTATATGAGAATCTAACAACCTCCATCCTCAATCCAGATGCTTCAACGCGTGCTCAAAGTGCAAGCCCAGCCCGCACAGCGGTGGTGGAAGTAAGTAGTCATTACGCAGCACATACCAAATGGACCTAGGCACGAACAGAGCACTGACACTATATCACTAGGAGCTGAAGCAATGCCAGACTCAAAATGCTAAAAAGCGAATCAAGGAGCAAATGCTCCGGCAATTGGCCTTCGTCCCAGACAGCAACCTACCCGCGGAGGTCAGTACAACACCCGACACGAGGCTATCAACCTATCAATAGAAGAACCACGTCCCTAACGAATGTACCAACTCCAGTGCCATGATAATCTTGCTATAATAACCCTCTATCTCGAGACACCATCCAGCGCAATCGAATCCATCATACCAAAGCCAGAAACCGACCCCAAGAAACCAGACGAAGCACTCACCCTCTTAGCACCCGACATCGAAGCCTTCTATACCAACATCCCAGCTTTCATCTTGCCTTTCTCAAAAGCCCTATCATCTGCAATTCAAGATCTGCGCGCTCTATCAACCGTAAACACAGACCCAGCCGCCGCCAACGCAGACACCCCCGCCCCACAGCACTCGAACCATAACGCACGCGCCCGAGCGCGAGACCGCCGAGTTCGTACCTCGATGGCACCAGTACCAACGCTCTCTTCGCAGTTGCAGGCGCGGGTACGCGCGCTGCGCCACGCACAGCTGTCCGAGCTGCCAGTCGCTCGGCGGAAGATGGCTGCTACGGCGGCGGCGGAGGTTGTTGCCGCGCGGGCGCGAGTCCTGGAGCGCACTGTTGTAATTCTGGAGCGGGCGAAGCACGGGGCTCTGGCGCGCGCGACGAAAGCCAAGGCGGAGCATTTGGCTGTTGTTGCGCAGGGCGTGGAGGGGAAATTAGAGTATGTTTTCCTCTTGCCGATTTCAATTTCAAGACTTGTTGTATTTTTCTGAGTGGATTCAGGCTAACGATTTGGATAGGGTTACGAAACTGGAAATTGCGGCTACGCTCTATACACCGGAAACACTTGCTGCTCTTGCTCGGTATAGGCAGCATCTGAGGCAGACGAAGGAACGCTTGCAGCACCGCCGGAAGATGACTGTTCAAGAGCTGAGAGCTTATGGCGATGTGGAGATGTCTGATCCGGCTACCGATATTCCTCCTGATGAAGGCACTTTTGAGGATATTGCTCGTCGGTATGGGGTTTTGGCGAGAGAAGTTGAAGAAGTAAAGATGGAAATTGCACGGTTGGAGACATGAGCTACAACTCCATACCTTGGGTAGGACATACTTAAATTAGGATACGATATCAACGTATGCGTGCAGTGTTAGACCTGTAGATCAGTAGACGCGTAGTAGCCCCTTGACGGCTATGTGGGAGAGAGAGAGTCTATGACACATCAGCTTCACCACAAGGTTCCTCAGAGACCCCAAGGTAAATTACATAAGTCTGCTTTATATAGTAACCGTAGCGGACACACCGAATGGCTGACCTCCACAGCGCCGAGGTCGCTGTCGCATTGATACAGTGTATGATGTCCTCGAGACATATTTGAAAAGCATGACCGAAAATGGCATATGCCGTATAATATTGGTGAATCAAAACTCCGAATCAGAACCAGAACGTACTGGATATATACAAGTTCATTATAGTTCACGTGTCTTAAATCCGGGGATGTCCCTGTCTTAACCCCGCGCATCACATGACTGCGCCAAACTTTTTTTGCCCGAAAGAGTCAAGGCTACAAGATCTACTACTCATTCGCCACATTTCTTTTTGTACATTCCGATCATTATTCAAAATGGCCGACGAAGGACTGAACATCTACGATGAGATCGAGATCGAGGACATGACCTTCGACCCAAATATCCAGATCTACACATATCCCTGCCCATGTGGCGATCGTTTCGAGATTGCAATCGACGATTTGCGCGACGGTGAAGAGATCGCCGTGTGTCCGAGTTGCAGTCTGATGATCCGGGTTATCTTTGACGTGGTATGTTCCATATCATACAGATAGGCATATGTCACTTTATATGTCCAGTTGGCTAATTATACGCCCTGCGGGGTATCTACAGGCCGATCTTCCTAAAGCCGATGCGCAGAGTACAAGCGGGGTGGCTGTTCAGGCTTGAGCGGATAAATGAGATCTTGCAAAATACCCTCGAAAGGATCGAGTCGATCACAGCCCGAAGAGAAGGTCCATGCTGATTTTTGGACGTCGGCTTGCGCCCAGTCTCTTCCTGGCGCAAGTGGTACAAGTGACTCGAGGGATTGGATATTTTGCCATTCTACTGCCAGCCGCGGCTGTGCGGGACTGAATAATGCGTGTCGCTGAGTCTGGCGGCTTTGATCCACTGGACCTCACCTGAACACCGTATCGCGCGAGTGTGCTCCATGCGATTGTCGTCTATACGCATTTGCCATACCGAGTGACTCGGTTCCTTTGGGGGCTATTGGCCTCGGTGATTCTCACCGAGGGGCCTGGCGTACCTCGCTTCACATGTTCAATATTGGCTCGGGTCCCGTCGATTTTGTCTCTAGTGTGAGTTTCGTCCTGGACATAATCATTTGGCTGGGCAAGACACCGCTTCATTCCTTTTACTGAGATTGTATTTTGGCCATGCAAATCTGTGCCGCGTTCATTCAAGAAAAGAGGAACGACAGTTTGGTACATTCGTTCAATCGGCGATGAGATGACTTTTCCTTTTTTTTTCACATTGCGTTCCCGTCACATACAATCACACTATACCCACCTAGTGCATTTACCTCAATTGATACCCACGATTATGTCCCCAAATCATTGGCTCACCTATAGTAACATTACGCACGTGAAAGATTTCAATGCAACCGCATCATAAAATAGGCACTAGACTACAGTATGTAACAAACATCCCAAATAAAAACCGGAATGGGAAGAACCCTCTTCTTTCTAGGTAATCGATAGCCCAGCAAGACGACCCAAATTTACTCAACAATCTCGCTGTAGATATCCTTGGGCAAACTCAAAGTCAACTCGGAGTTCAACAACTCAGTCAGATTAGACCCGTCACGCAGGTAGATCCATTGCCCGCTAACGAAAGGCCGCGAATCCTGCTTCTCATGCATATAATCGCCCTCGACAATCCAGTCGTACCGCTTCGGCCCGGAGATGGGCGAGCTGAGCCAGATCTGCTTGTTGGGTGGTTGCTTGTTGAGTACATAGGTGCCGATTGCGGGAACGGAGATGTTCAGAACACCAGCCTAGAGGAAAACAAACAGCAGGTTAATAAATTGTTATATTTATGTGCTATGACAGCCGAAAGTCCTTTTGTAGACCAAGAAGAATATGAAAAAGGAAGAGGAAGACAAATGATAATATATAGGAAAGAAACTTGAAAACATACACTGTACTCAGCCTCAACATCCGACCCCTCCTCCTGCGCCTTCTCTAGGTGGCTCTGTAGCACGTTGAAATAATGCTCCGAGTACTCGTAGTACTCCTCGGACGTCAACGGCGAGGGCTCAGTGACATGAGAGGCGGCTCCGGCAACAGAACCAGGCTGTGGGTTCGGAGCTGGGGGGTTTGCTGATTCCGGGTGAATGCCTTTGCGGATTGCCGGGGAGGACTGGAATGAGCGAGTGAACTGTGAGGCGGAGCTGGGGCGAATGGCGCAGGCCAGCGGGAGGAGAGTTGAAGTGGTGGGTGTAGTTGTGCGGATAGATGGGCGCACGGAGGCGAGCAGAGCTCGAGGGGCTGTGCGAGAGAGCATTGTTCTAGGGTAATTGAATTGGAGGCTGTGGAAGAAGAATATAGTAATTGAAGGTTCCAAGGTTGGGGAAGCTGTTCTGATGATGCGGGAAAGCTGGGATAATTTACATCATCGGTGTTCACCGCCTGCTTTATTTGGTGTGATTATGGGCAGTACTTGTGATTGGATAGGAGTATAGATGAGTTACTCGATGTGGTATTGTATTTATATAAAGTGGACTATAGGTTTTGTGTAAATATGATGATTTAACTTGCTGGATAATTTAATGGATTGATAGATATTTAATGGGTGGACATGTTGAGGATACACTTCTGACACCAACTGTAGCATTTAGGGACTTCGAAAAGTAGTAATTGTAGATGTTCAAATTTATACCTCAAAATAAGGGTGTGAGCTTTTGGTTAGCAGAAATGTGACAGTTGCAAAAGATTTCATCAGGTTTTACTCCAAAGCGATCTTGACCACTTCAACTTCGACGATGATCTTATAATCCCAAGGTTGATATTCTTGCATTTTCTTGAGTACTTGTCACTTTGCGATGTATTGATTCATAAAGCAGTATAGATGTCCGTATGCTGCAAATCCTTACATCTACCTGCATTATCGAGTACCTGTTTAGCATCCCTTAAGCAAAACTAGTATAACAAACAGTAATGCATTGGGAGGCCGAGTGTATGCTCTTGATGATGCCTAACATGCGCGCCGAAATAAGGAATCGTGGCCAGGCAGCCATGAGGGCTGCAGGCAAGGCTATGGATACCGCTGTATATGTTAAAATGGCCACAATCAGGATCCTGATGCCTACAGCGAGGAGATTCGTGTAAGACTGTCGATGCAGAGGCACCCGAGTGCGAAATTAACGGGATGACGTGTCAGTAGTAATATTAGCATCAGCAATAATGATATGGTTGGCGCCATTAATGATCAAACCAAGGTAACTTGCGTCCTCTTCTCCGTATCTAAGAAACCGGAGGTATAGTGATATGGCATGTCCTAGGAACATCAACCTCGGCCATGCATCAACTCGTCCTTTTCCTTGAGCCACATTCGTTTGAAGACATCTTCGTATCGGGTACCATATAGACTCTTCCGATGTCTCCGGTATATGCCCAGTGCCATGAGTGCCTGATGTTCAAGACCACGCGTCACAATCTAAAAATGGCCTTTGATAGCTAAGCTGCCTGATTGCTGAGTTTTGGGACTAGTCGAAACTGGTAAGAATCTTGCGACAGTTTGGGCAAGGGAGCAAAGGCCAGAACGAGATTGGTAAGTATTGAACGAAGAACCTCCTGTATCCTGATTATTCAATTCTAGGATTGTGGATAACTATGTACAATGTATAAAAGTCAGCAAACCTCCAGGCCCAGTACAGTAGGATGACGTGGGCAAAGCGCTAATAGGAAAGTGGAAACCTGGGCCAGAAGCGAGTCTATTGCAAGCCACAATAGTTGACGACGCGGCCAGAACTTGTGATTTTGACTTTTTTTTTTTCCATCGGAGAAATTATTATGAGGGAAATGCGGGAATTAATAGTTCGGGAAAGTATGATCGTGAATGGCAGGTTTCGAGCCTTGATCCACGTTGACGGGAGGATCGGTGGAATTTAGTCCGTTTCAGATGAAAGGAACTCCTTGGAGTAGAGATGCATATGCCTCGGAATTATGTCCGGGATCGTTGGCTGCAGAGGCGGCTGGTGACTGAAGTCTGATCTCATGGCGACCTTGCATTCTCGTCAGTGGCAACTTTATTAGTCCTACGACATTAAAAAATGAACCCGTAGAGTGAGTACCACAGGGCCGGATAATGTATGTTTAAAAATCAGAATATGCATTGGCATGTGCCATCAGGGTATGTATACTCCGTACTTGTGTACCGAGTATGCCCTAATCGCCTATGGGAGAACGCGGGAATAAAAGCATTGATCGCCAGCTATTATCCTAAGGGAGACACTACAATTAGCAAATCACTACTCCACAAGAGTTCACACAAAGCAAGACTAGAAAAAAATATTGGGATATGCCCTAGAGAACGGGGAATAAAAATTCGAATGGGGCACCCAATTCAAACACGGAGTATGTATTGGGATAAAACACCGGCGTGTAGTCCGGCAAGGCTTGTCCTGGCCGTTTTTCGGCAACCGATCGGCCAACAGGGGTGGGGGGGGGGCTGAAGAGGGTTTAGTTTCAGACGCCCCCTCTTCCTTCTAGCCCTAGAACGCCCCCAGTCGATCCAGAAGTAAGGAAGCCCACCGGGATACCGGTGAAAGGGGGAAATGGTCTAGGTCTTATGCTGGAGGTGAAACTTGGGTGTCGATCGAAGATTGGTGTCACTATGAGTGGCCGATTTGATCCATAGATGCATTGTGGTGGCGCCTTCCTAGTCGGTGTGTCACATTAGGTCAGTTTCAGTTGACGCCTGTATGATGGATCCGAATAGCATTCTCTTTGAATCTGATCTATTCAAATTAGAAATTCTTTGAATCTCACACAATCCAAAGTCTGGAGTTTCAATTTAAATTAAAATGTAGTCCAATGTTGGTGTTTTCATCTCGTTCCTATGGTTATGTTCAATAAAACAGTAACATGATTGGCCACCCATAAATCAAGATGACGATGTATCTAAGGTACACCTATCATAGCCGTTCCCCTGACCGGGAGCCAGGGAACCGCGCGGCGCACTGCATGGTAAACCATTGGATGATGCAATAATATCCGTGGTACGTTATCAATCCCCGTCAATTTCTGTCAATTCTTGGAATTTAAAATAAATTCCCACGTTTCTCATTGCATACCATTCGTAATCTGTCAGGGGTAAACCAATTATTGACATAGACAATGTTACAGGCACCAGGAACAAAGTTTCAAGGCGTGTATTTCGCTTGTCAATATCAAATGGAATAATGTAACAATTCCCCATTATGTTCCAGGCTATTGTGGAGTTGTCTTTACATCTTGGCTGTGGAGTTGGACCAGATGGAAACTTCTTTAATACCGAAGAACTGAAAGAATTAATGTTAATTAGCGCCTTGGAGGGTAAATTTCATTATAAAAATGTAAGAAAATGTAAGAAAAGACGCTCGGTTCAAGCCAATCACTTTTGGTTCCAAATTCCTGTCAGCGGCCTAGTCCATTGAGATCCATCCCTGCTCTTCCCTCGCCAATAGGGATTTTTTAATTGAGCATTTAATCTGGTCAAAGGGCAACATTATGATGTAGAACCACCTCCTAAGTATGCAAACTCCAATAACCGCTGCCTATCTGCACTCCACCCGAGGAAAAAATGGGTTATCTTCCCAGCCAGATGGTTAGTCTGGTAGGTTTGACACACTGATGCATGGGGGATTTAAAACCTCCGCCTCCCTCAATCTTTCTTCTTTTTCTCTATTCACCTATCTTTCCTTTATTTTCTGGTCTTCTAGTCCTGTGCCGTGCACGGTCTGAGCCTCACTTTCCTTCAAATCTACATTCATTTGTACAAGGTCGAGAACAGGTTTCTCTCTTTTTCCCTCCTTTCTTTCTTACAAGTCTATCCCTTTGAATTATCAATTCTTCGACTTCAAAATGGTCTCTTTCACCAAGCTTTTCACTGCTGGCCTTGTTGCCACATCAGCTATCGCCGCCCCCCTGCAAGCTAAGCGCGATACATCCAGCAAGCGTGGTGCCGCCTACAACGATGTCACTACCGTGTCTGCTTTGACCAGTGGTGGCAGCATCTCATGGGCCTACAACTGGGCCGGATCCCTGTCTGGCCTCCTCCCCCAGAACGTCGAGTTCGTCCCCATGCTTTGGGGCCCTAAGATGTTTGGCGGCTGGGTGACCGCCATCGAGACCGCTCTATCCAGCGGCAGCACCTACATTCTGGGATTCAACGAGCCTGACATGCCTTCCCAGGCTAACATGAGCCCCTCGGATGCTGCCAACTACTACATGACCTACATCACCCCGTGGTCCGGCAAGGCCAAGCTGATCTCACCCGCTGTTACCTCCTCCACTCAAGCTGGATTCGGCCTTGACTGGTTCGAGTCTTTCATCGGTAGCTGCAGCGGCTGTGGTATCTCCGGTCTGGCCGTCCACTGGTACGGCGATGATGCCGACAATTTCAAGACCTTCGTCACCAACGCCGTCGACACTGCTTCCAAGCACGGCCTGTCCGAGGTCTGGATCACCGAGTTTGCTCTCAACGCTGATATCGGTGGCTCTTCCAACACAGCCAACACGGCTGCTTTCCTCAGCGAGGTTATCCCTTGGTTGGATTCCCAGCCTGGTGTCACTCGCTACTCTTACTTCATGTGTGCTGAGAACTACTTGCTCACTGGCAACACTCTCAACCAGGCTGGCCAGGCTTACGTCTCTTCGTAAGACTGCTTTGACATGAAAACAAATTAAAAAATGAATGAAAATAAGAAGGATATGCGTGCAATTGGCATTTCTTCTATGGGTTCTGCTGGCGATTGGTCGCCTTGGGAGGTTCATATCTATTTTCTGTTCATATTCTGGAGTTAACGCAAATATCCACCAACGCCATCTGATTTTTTTCTATTCAATTTTGTTATTGCGTAATCTTGAAAATGTCTGTAGTCTAGACTTGGATATGATCAAATGTTGCCATCTTTACAATGAGGTGGCGATGGCCACAATGACATTGGCAAGCCAGGCCCGCCACTATACCTCACAGCTCACCGTAGACATCACACTAAGTGCCCAAAGGTTTCATTTGTCTAATAATAATGTAGAGCCTGGAAACCTCGCTTTCATAGAGCCTATTCTTTGATTCTAATTTAGTGAATACCCATTCTGTGTGTTCCTTTGTCTCTTTCAGATACTAACAATCGAGACAACAATGTATCGTCATTCATCTCCACAAAGAGCCCTTCGAGTACTAAATGGTGGATAAATCCATCTCAAGACCCTTAATTTTCTCAGACATCCAGCCTTCCAACCATTCAGATATATCATTTCCCAAAGCTAACATGACACAACCGCCGACGCTCAAGGAGTGGCCGCACATGTTCAACCCAAGGTACGTGTTCAGATGTCTTGGTATAGCAGACAGAGTCGATGACCAACGTGCTCTCCGCAATTCAGCACAACTCTTCTATAATATCATAGCCGATGAGGCTAGGAGAAGAGGTATCGCTCCTGGCAACTTTTTCCGCTCGAGCGCTGTTCCCAAAATAATCTTGAATGAATGGCGCGAGCGACTACCGACGTTGCCACTGGCTGTTAGGAATCACGTAATAGATGATGACCTTCTCTGTGGTGCGCTTTACAAATACATCAATAATCTTCAGGATGAGCTGCTATCGGTATATCGAGCACAGCAGCCAGAGACTCAGCAACAAGCAGATCAAAGAGCAAAGGCCTCTGTCCAGGCACAGGGACAACAATTGCAAGGGCAGCAGCAGATAGCCAAACAGCCGACACAGCCAGCACAACAAACACAAGGGCAACAAATAGCAAAACAGCCGACACAGCCGACACAGCCAGCACGAAACTCACCACTAATGCTAGCAAACCCAGCTGAAAGCCAACAGATATTCCAATATCACCGGCCCTTCATCGTGCCAAACGGTGACGTCCAGATCATCCAAGCAAACCACCCAGACATGCCCATTGCAATTAGACTGAGTGACTTTCTAACAGATAAAGGAAACCCGTATGATGTATGCCCCGATGGTGACTGGATCAACATCGCCAACATAAGATTTGAATTGTTCAAACGAAACCTCATCCAAGAAGGATATATGGCAGATGGGGACACAGTCTGGATACACCATCTCTCCCTGGACCAAATTGATCATACGCTGCTTGCTAACCCACAGGCTGGTGAATCGCGATTGACTGGCTTAAACCTAGCATCTACACTTTTGCGAACTATCCGTGAACATTGGCCTAGGCTTCGAAATCCTTCCCCTGATCCCTATAGAATAAGTCGCTCACCATTACCCAGACCCAATTTGACGATTATCATTCGAGGCGGTAACGTGAAAGGTAAGCTCTCCTTTCCAAGTTCGATTATTGATATACCGCATACTAACATCTTTCTTCTCTTCTATAGGAGGCGCCTTATCTACCGCACAGCCATCATTAGCCCGCCCCGCTGGACTATTGAGTGGCAATCTAGTCACTTCTAACAGTCGAATGGAACAGATGGCCCGATATGAGAATATCAGACACAACACAAAGCGAAAGAGAACAGCAGAAGCGGAGGCAGGGGAAGCAGGTAATGAGACTGAGGAAGGTTCCCCCGCGGCTCAAAGAAGAAGGAAAACCGTCACTCCACCCGCTGCTGACCCTGCTGCTTCCTCAGATACCGCCTGGCAAGATCTTCTGATGGGGGATGACGAGGACGCCGCTTTGCAAGCGCTCTTAGATCCTACAATGTTTAACGACCAGGGGTTTATGGGCAATAATACTGCTGCCATGCAAACATTCTTCGAGGGGAATCAATGGGCTGTAGAATCGATCGAGGAGGATCAAGAGGAGCAATGAGGAAAGTAAGTGAAAAAGGTAAGCGAGGTATGCATCAACCAACCTTACTACATATTATTGCAGTTCTTTAGTGTTATGTTATATGCTATTTTCTGAATCATCTAAACTATCCTTCTATGACGCCGTGCAAAAACAATTACCTCTTCCCTGCAAATCTAATAACCGAAAAAGGGAACGGGCCCCAATACAACTTTGAGCGCACCTCAAAGCCTGACACTATATATACGTACATATGTTGCTGCTCACGATAATCTATAACGCATTCTTCTTTGTCGATTCCAAGTGCTGTTAAACTGAGCCACCTCTATCTATAGCCCCTCTTCTTAATGTAGTAGATCGCGCTATTAAAAGAAAATAATGAAAAAGAGATCGCTGGAGTTATATGGAAGTGGACGACATGGTTGTTTGCAACATGGATTTTTATATAGCTGACTCCCAAGAGACCGTAGTTACCGGGAAGACAGAAGATAGATATCACCACATTGTTGAGAGATTTCAAGCACAAGTAAATGGCTTACTTACTGAACCCGATTCAAATTTATCAACCTATGGAAGATATAGTTAGCAATACTTCCCAGAAGGCGGAAGGGAAAAGGGCTTACCAGTTCAGCGATGCTAGCATAAGTACCACATCCAAAAATGATCATGCCGACCAGGAATACCACACCATTCAAAATTGCAGGCTTCAAATTGTGCTTTTCATACCATTCGCCCTCTTTCAAAAGCACATACCACATGATTGGTGGGATATAGAAAGACAGACCAGACACGAACAAGGAAGAAATGATAGAGAGTAACTCGGAAAATATGGGGATTGCTTCAGCAATGATCCAAGCTAAGATGGTAACAACAGACACAAGACCAAGCCATGTGGTCCAGCCCTTCGCGGTGTTGACGAAGCGAACGACTGAGTCCCGGTATATCTTTCCGTGGATATATCGACAGACCACTGTTGTATTGATAGACCCAGAAATGAAGATAACTGGAAGCGCTATGCCGAAGACAACCCTTGAGATAACGGGGCCAGCGGACAACAAAGCAGGCGATTGTACCCCCTGCCCGACAAAGGCATAGATGATTGACCCTGTCAGGGTGTAGATGACAATTTGGATACCTCCTAGCCACCATAGCGTCTTAACATAATCCTCGGGGGTATGCATATCTTCCATGAATGACGGCAGACATCCAGCAAAGGAATATGCGAAAACGATATTATTGGTGGCTACGATAGCGGCGGAGAAAGTGAGACCTGGCTTCGGCCAAGCAGACCACGGCGAGTGATCCGCAGCAAAGTCACCATTCGAGCTTTGAATACCAGTTGCGATCATCGTAACACCGATAGCCAAGAGAATTGACGCGAAGTCAATGTAGCCCAGTATCGCAATTTCAGCAAATGACGGAGGAATAGCGAGCAACATCAGAATTGCAGCAGATACGACGCTAAAGATAATCGAGCACGAACTGCTTTGGGTGATATTCTGGAATGCAATTGCGCCAGTCAAGCAGTGTGAGCCGATCACGAAGACAAGAAGAGCAACAAAGCTGCCCACGAAGAGTTTTGATCCCAAGCTCCCTAGCAGAAGGTGGCCAACATCTGCGTAATGACCAACTTGTGGATACCGCAGTTTGACTTCACCGATGTTGTAGCCCGCGTAGATTGCAACGAAGCCAAGTCCAATGGTGAGGATCACGCCTGCGACCATTCCGAGAGCGGCGAATGCAGATGGTAAACCGAGACTCCCCAGGGCGATCGCCTCGACTATTGAAATGACAGTGAGTCGTTTCCAACCCAAACGGCGGAATCGAGAATTTCCATCTAAAATTCCTTGGATCTCAGGGTCGGAAAGATCCTTGGGGAGACCTTCGCTAGCCATTGTGCCGAGATATCGTGGGTAGTTTATTGCTGATTTGTTGGACTGAGTACCAGATTGGTATATATGTAAATGCAGCCCTACAAATGTAAAATAAGAGAAAAGAAGAAGAAATCATAACGAAGAAGAAAGGCGGATCAGATAAGATCAAAGTGTCAAAATCTCCCGATGGTCGGACCTGCAGAGTGGAGTAACCCCCCTCAGCAACATGACAGTCTACCCTTATGAAGGGTATATTGCCTGTCGAGATGTGGAGTGCAGTGGAGTCTTCTAAAACGATATGTATCAATCATATTGATTGGGGCATGAGGAGAGACTGTTGATTCGCAAGAATTCTGGCGCTAGATTTAGTCGAACTGTATTCTGCAGGTAAAAGTAGGCCGTGTCGGGATAAGCCGTAGGAACAATGAGACAATGACATCCGCTAGGCTTATCCTGGGTAAGCACCTGATCTTCCAAGACTGCTAACGAAATTTTCGAGGTACTAACCTCCCCAACTTCCGAAGGTCGTACGTAATTGTCGCGTGTAAATTCAGCTCTTGAAGGACATCTCTTGTTTTCCAGGTCGTTTATGGGGTAGGTAGTTTCAATTCAGATGATACCGAGTTCTATATTCGTCATACATGGTATCCATTTGTTCGGGAATTTTTTGTCTCCAGTTTCTCTGTTTAGGGAGCTGTCTTCTCGAAATCTCGAAATGGGTGATCGGATATATAGCCATGTTCTCTGGCTTGGTATATTGGATGAGAAGGTGCTTTAAATATTGATATCTGATGTGCACAGTGGTATCTCGGCAATAATGCAGGTCCAATAATTGTACAAGGAATCGAGGAGCACATTGTGTAGACGAAGCCCTGTAGGGCGGGACGTGCCCCGGCCCCCGGGTCCCGGCCCCGCGTGGTTATGTAATCTGACCTTCCCGAATGAGAAAACCACGCTATCCCAAAACAGGAATAGCGGTTTATCACCAGTCTGAAGCCTAAGAAATGTCGCCAACGACAACCGCTAGCTTAAATTCCCATCAACTTATATATAGCCACTTTCATTCAGGGGAGTGAGGGTCAAATAAGACAGGCAATAAAACACAAAGAGTCACACAATTGGCCCTGTCATACCTGGTATTTAATCCCGGAGCAACTCCTCCTACCCCGGAAGTTTCCCGTTCACAGGTTACACAGAGAACCTGCTGAGAAGACCGAATCTCAAAAAGAAGGAATTTTCAAACGATGGGTTCACGAGAGTAACATGGAAGGCTGCGGCCGAAATCTTATCCTAAGACTCGTCATCGGAAACACATGCCTACACCTGGCTGATGAAAGAAGAGATTTTTGCCAATCTGCTAAGAGCGCAGCCAAACGAGCCTTTGTGGTATATTTTTCAATCTTGGAGTTATCGGAAGGATCGCCCACCAACAATTCTAGAAGTGGTGTCCACTCCTTGCTGACGGGCAGTACGTGGCGTCCTCGACGAGCGTGGCATGATCACGAGGCGAATAAGCCAACTTGATTAGACCCGTACGCCCATAGTAGAAGACTCCACAGTCACTGCAATAATTGTAATTCATATCCTCCAAATATCCTCCTACGGATTTCGGTCTACAACAAAGATATTCCCGAGAGACATTCAGGAAGCTGGCGTAGGTTTATTTACATAGCTTTGTGAACGAGAGATCCTATGGAGGCCTGCAAGTGATCAGCCGCGATTATTGAGAAGAGCCGTCTAGGTAACATTGTGAGGCAATCAATATGCAGCGCGGAAACACTTGGTCGTTCTCTAGTGGCCCAGAAAGCCATACCTACCAAGAAACCATTCCCTACAGAGAAGTTGTTGGGAGGTACTTTTGATAGAGGTCTGTGAGAGTGGAGATCGACAAGCAAAAATGACGTTATGGCCACCTCCATCAGCAATCGAGAACATCCACGACCAATGGATTAAACTTGAATTAAGTGCATTTCCTTGTGATTGAAATATTGCGGAGTCAATCGTCTGCAAGCTCATTGGTCATTATGCATCGATTCTGCATATCGGTCTCTCGTCTCCGACAGCGTTTCTTGTACTCCGTCAGATGGACAATGCACATGTGAAATGAGTGCAACAGATTTCATTTAAAAGAGAAAACAATAATGTATGAATATTTAGTTCACAAGTTTTCTCAACCACGATTGATTTATCAAATGGCTATTTTATCCTTTTTGCTCTCGCCATGGGCTATGGCTGTGGCCATCCCCGTGTGGTTCATCTTCTACTACATATACCCCTATTTAGTATCATATGGGCACTTACGTCGAGTACCGGGTCCTTTTGTAGCTAAATTCAGCAACATATGGGTCGGTCTAAGTGCCAAACATGGCCAGAAATATGCGGCAGTCGACGCGGCGCATCGAAAATACGGCAAAGTCGTCCGCATTGGTTTCAACCATGTGTCCATCGCCGACGAACGGGCATTGAATGTTGTTTATGGGCATGGAAATGGCTTCCTCAAGGAGTAAGTCATATTCCTTGCAGGTTGAGATTATCAGTGTTGAAGAAAGTTGTCTAGCCACTATTATGAGGCATTTGTGGCGCGAACCCCGGGGATGTTCAATGTTCGCGACCGCGCCGAGCACACCCGCAAGCGGAAGATTATATCCCATGCCTTCTCTCCCAAATCAGTCGCTGCGTTTGAGCCGCTAATGGCAGAAAACCTAAAACGATGGACACGCCAACTGGACCGGATCGCAGCTTCTCAGCCACAACAAAAGACGAAGGAATTTGCTCGATACAATGCAATGCCCTGGTTCAGCTATCTTGCCTTTGACATAATCGGAGATCTGGCATTTGGTTCACCATTCGGCATGGTAAACAAGGGCAAAGATGAGACTGAGACGCAGCTCGTGACTGGAGGACCCATTTCATATACCCCGGCAGTCGATGTGTTAAATAGACGAGGCGAGGTATCTTCGACATTGGGCCTGCTTCCAGCACTCCGCCCATGGGCTCGGTACCTTCCCGATCCATTTTTCACCAAGGGGGTAGCGGCCGTGGAGAACCTGACAGGAATTGCTGTGGCTGCTGTCTCGTCACGACTGGATGCTGCGGAGAAGGGAATGATTGACTCCCGAAATGATATTCTTTCGCGCTTGCTACAAGCAAAGGATGCCAATGGAAGGCCGATGGAGCGGGATGAGCTCATAGCAGAGGCTCTGACGCAACTTATCGCTGGATCTGACACAATATCCAACACGGCCTGTGGGATATTTTATTGGATCCTGCATGGAGAGCGCAGCGCGCCGGGCACAATAGTCTCTCGACTGCAAGAGGAGCTAGACCAGGCAATTGAGCCCGAAGCAAGGATCGCGTCATATTCTCAAGTCAAAGATCTCCCATACCTGCGAAGATGTATTGATGAAGCAATGAGGCTTCATTCTACATCGGCTATTGGTCTGCCACGCCTAGTTGCTGATAATAGCCCGGGTGTTGACTTTGATGGCTTCCACTTCCCCCCTGGAACAGTACTTTCAGTGCCCTCGTACACGATCCATCATATGAAGGATATTTGGGGAGATGACGTCGAAGAATTCAAGCCTGACCGTTGGCTGAACCTGTCTGCTCGGCAGAAAACTGCTTTCAACCCATTCTCATATGGCCCGCGGGCATGCGTCGGACAGAATGTTGCCATTATGGAGTTGCAGCTGATTATTGGAACTTTGTTTCATAGATATGAGTTTTTGCTGTACCAGCCGATGATGGAATCACACGAAGGATTCTCGAAAAAGCCCAAGGAGTGCCAGGCAGGTCTGAAATTGAGAGAGCGCAGTTGATGTCCCACATCTTAAAGATATAGACTGAACTGATGGGGGTGAATGGATTATAGTCACCACGGAAACATATCAACATTTATTCAATTCAAAGCATATTACCAAAGAACATATCTTCAAGCGATGGAAACTTCTTCTCAATACCCCATTCGCTAGGAACCTAGGACTCAGGATTAAACTCTCTGTGCTATCCCTTCTCATAGAAGTTGCACAATGCTGTTTAATCCTATCCGTCACATGTTGCTTTATGATGTTCATTGTTCAGAGACCACGGCTTCTGCCGTATTTCCTGCTGGATCGCTGAGATAATACTCGGCGAGTGTCTTGAACACTTTCGATGTCGATATCCGGTCGGATAATTCGTATAGACCGGAGCGCACGATGAGGGATACCGATTCATCATCGAAATAGAACTCCAATAAACGTGCATGGTTGCCCGCTAATGATATAAGTAAAACCTATATAACGACCAATTAGTTACTCCAAAAAATTCTTACGAGGTAGATACAACGGGAGAAAAGCAGTGTGTTGTCTCGTATGTGATGATAATCGAGGGACAGGAAAGAAAAGAGGGGAAGAAGGGGTTAGAGAGAATTACCGGAGCTTTATAGTGGCAAAGTAAGCGTATCTTTCTTAGTTGGCCCAACATCAGGCGAAGGATGATCAAGAGCTCCCCACGGAAATAGGTTTCGTCGTCCGCCTCCAAATCGTTGTATATGGCTGCTTTAAAATGCGTAAATTTGCTTCCTGCAATATCTGTTGTCGTAAAGGCGCCAAATTCGGGAGAGTCATACTGATACAGCTCTTTTCTAAGGGGAATAGTTGCCAGCGCTATCAACTAGCATTAGATGAATCGACAGCGTGATAGAGCTCTAAAAAGCGGTGGACTTACTCCTTCCAATGCCAAGGCGCGCTATCGAGGAAATCTACGTCGTGAAAGGCATAGGAGTCCCAGCAGATATAGGCGTGGTGTGCAAGGGAAAACATGTCTGTAAAAGAAGGGTGTGACGAACAGACGTCATCGAGTATCTCATCGTTGGGTTGCGGGATATTGGGTCTTGCCGCGAAGAAGTGAGGCTTCAGCTTTGAATTTTGATCGAGAGTCATACCGCAGAGGGGGATGTTGAACTTCTTGAGCTGTGTCGCGTCAAGTTTGTGTATATCAAGGGCCTCGATCGCAGCCTCGAGATCCAAATGCCGACTTGTTTCCTGAACTTGAGTTTTTGAAGACATGTTTTCGTAAATGAGGGACTTGAAGTTTCATGGATGTCTGAATGGGTTTGGAGAACTGGATATGGGGCGGGTTTTGATGTTGAAGATCCCTAGATGTGGGTACAGGAACGAATGATCTTTGTGGTGGTGGAGAGTAAATGTTGGATGTCAGATTACCGAGGCAGAAATGGAGATAGATCAAACAGATTCTCTCCGTCCTGTCCTTTCTCCTTTTTTTCCCCGTATCTGCCTCGCAAGAGGTTATAAGCCTTTTCACTTGCAGCTCTTCTCTCGGACCCTAGATCCACTTCCCGGTCTGACCCACATTTGAGGTTATCGCCAAGACATGAGTTCGTGACCGTATAACAAGAACTATCTCAAATACCTAAGCGAAATAAAGCCTCCATCTCCACAAGAGAATCATCGAGCTTGATTGATAACTCTCACTGTCTAGGTGGTTATTTACCAAGGTATCTTATGCGTGATGCCCCCATGTTCAAAAGTAGAGTGCCAGAAGGTCGGAGGGCAAGCCCAAAATCCTAGTGGGCCCCGGGATATTCAGAAAATCTTCGGTTGGACTGATACCATATTGAGACTGGTCTTATTTTCTGGATCAAAATCATATATTTATCCCAACGGAACGTTCATACTCTATCCATTGCAATTGTATACCCCCAAAATTTAGAAGAGGATCAAGACGAATACACCTCGCGAAGCTGAAGCTCAGGACACTTGAAGTTTGGGTCAAGATCTTTCTCAAGCGACTGATCAATTGCTTGTCCGCGTTGAAGAAGCCGAGCGACTTTGACAGCATCCAAGACACCATGTGAAAGAGCAAATATCTTGTCCATTTCCTCAAGACTGCGCCCAGCGGTCTCCGGAAATAGGTAATATATTGCAGGTACCATCATTGCATTGAAGCCGGCAAAAATGACAAAGTATGTCTGGCCCATACTGTTGAATGCAATGGGTGTGACACTGGTGAGGATGATGCTGATGGCCCAGGATATGCTGATGCTGAAGCTGTTGATAGTCGTACGTAGATGCAAAGGCGCAATCTCCGTGGCGTATAGATATGGTATTGCGCCAAACCCGATGATGTAACTGAAATGAAATAGGAAAATGAAGAAAACAGCCCCGCGCATTGCGAGTGGGTTGTCCGTTTGGGTTCCAAGGCCAGCTACTAAAGCTAGACAGACGGCATTTCCGATCGCACTGCCTAGAAGCAAGACACGGCGACCAAGACCGTCGACCTTGAGAACGCAAAAGGCTCCGCCAAGGGGACCTACTAGCTGGTAAACTGCCCCTAGGACCGTGGATGTTGAATTACCGAGCCCAAGATTCTTTTCAAATATTGCGGTTGCTAGAAGCGCGCACAGTAAGTAAGTACAATGTGTAAATAGGGGATGCAACAATGGTTCGCGATACGTACTGTAGAATGTGGTGACCGTAGATCCAGTGAGTTGTAAGAACAACATTGCCAAAGCAGCAATCATAGCTCGGTGGAAAGTTCTTTGGGGTCCCATGTGGAATATTTGCCCGAGTGACTTTTCCTCAAATAAGTCCAGTGATGTTTGGACGTCCTTGATTTTTGCTCCCACAGATTCATCATCAACGCTTGTATCCCCGAGAGCTGCCAAGACTTCACTGGCCTCAGAGAGTCGGCCTTGTCGGATAAGCCACCGGGGGGACTCTGGTAACATGTAGATGAACACTAAAACAGCGACAGAAAGCAGCACCACGAAAGCGAAAGGAAATCTCCAGGCGACGCTGCCTTTGGTGAACGACATTCCAAAGTCGACAAAAAGGCCAAGGGCACACCCGAAGCCACTAAATACTCCTTTCATGCCGACGTGAGCACCACGCTTGTCTGCAGGCGATGTCTCAGATTGCCAAAGAGGAATGGTGGCCAGTAGAACACCAGTGCCTACACCGAGAACGACCCGAGAGGTGATGAGTTGGACGAGGGTGCCTGCACTAGCCATTAAAATAGCTCCGAGGACTTGAACGACTGATCCTGCCATTATTGTGCGTCGGCGGCCAAATCTGTCGCCTAGCCATATACAGGAGAGTGTTCCGAAGAAGCCCCCTATTGTGTAAGAGGCCACAACAAGACCCTGGACCATTGACGCATGTGGTTTATCATTGGCAGCGGCAATGTTGATTTCAGGGAATTGTTCTTCAAAGTTCTTCTGCGTCAAGACACCGCCGAGTAGTGATGCATTGTAGCCAACTGTGAGAATTCCGGGCATGAGCACGCCCAAAATGGCGGCGATATTGAGGCTATTGCCCCGAAGGCCGAGGAAGCGTGGCATGTGTAGGGCTGGGTGGGAGATATAATTATAATGGATCGGCAGGGCAGGGATCGACACTGATCAACAGGATCGACGAAATTTTCTGTGCAAATTAGACTGATCAGCCACTGTCAACTGGATGAAATCCCCGAGATTTAAAGAAACAGTGGACAGTGGAAACCCGGGTATATCGGCTCATTGGACTCACTCTCTAGGCATTCCATTCTATTGTGCATTATCTTCTCATCGCCACCGGGCCCAAGTAGGATGTTTGAGGCACATGCCCCAGAAGAGAACATGCAAGGCTATTGGACTCATTGGAATCATTCTTCTCGGCTCGCTCTAGATCGAAGGGCTTCCAGTGGCCAGGCCAACAATGTTTGAAGGGGAAGAGAAAGACAAATTTGGAAATGTCCTTGTGATAGGGCTCAAGAATGCACAAAAGGGAGAGTAACAGGAGAAAGAAATGAGGAATTGGTCAACAGATTGCTAGAATTGTTGAACCTCCGCAGAATCTGGAGTAAATGGTACCCAAGAGCCGACGCAAGGGGAACGATCCTCCCATATGAGGGTCTAGGCAACTCGAACTCAATGCGCTGAATGCTTGATAGGTTACACCATCGATAAGTTATTGGCAGGTGAGTCTGGGAGCTGCAATGAAAATGAAAAGAAAGGATGTTAGAGATCACTCATGAAGGCTGTTAGAGACCACTCATGAAGCCCTTGTTAGTCGACTTGGGCTTGAAAGAAATATGATACACACGAACATCTTACCCGAGCAAAACAATATTCCGATGTAAACCCGACCGGGCCGACCCTAAGAGACTACAATGTGGAGATATTCTAACCTCTACCGTATGAGATAGCTCTATAGAGCATATAGGCCCGAAAGTTAATGTTCGGCAGTACATAAATGCCAAGGGATCAGGAATTCCATATGGAATGATACTGTACAATTGGGTTACAATTTGTTTATATGGTACCGTAGCCTCTTCGTTTTTACAAATTGAAACTATACTCCTGCAACTCCTTTGGGGAGCAAGGAGATTTGAAATAATTTGGTAAATCAAGAAAGATACAAGTTGATAGACTTACTATTCAGCTCTAACAAGGTAGTATCCCGATGTCAATATATAATTATTTCATAAAGCTAACACTTGGAAATCGAGGTAAGGTTAATTGACAAGATATCCAGCAGGATAAACAAACTCCTTGTGATTAATCGCTTTACTCGACCACGGGACATCTTCGTCCTTCCATTGTGAGTAAACAGTTTCCTCACCAGCAACCAATTGCTTTATATTCCGCCTGGTACTGTATACCATATTCCAGGCTTGCTCTTCGTGGAATTCACCCGCATTGTTCTTCTCGATATCCGAATCCCGAGAAGCCGAGCCGGCCTTTCTATATGTGCCAATCAAGTTGGGAAAGGGGGCCCAGCATTCAATCTTGCGACGCCCCTTGAGGCCTCCACACAAGTCACTTAGGGCATTGTCTACCGCCTGATCCAAACGATCGATAGAAAGAGCGGAAAGGATGTTCCTAGCGCCCCTGGTGGTAACTGCGTATCCAAACATACAGCAGCCCATTTCAGCCCGGTAGATAAATCGCGTCGAGTCCTCGGCCAATTCTGGATATTGTTGCTTCCACTTTTCGGTTGGTCCGCCCCAAGTGGCTCGGTGGTGGGCTCTTGAAACTGTGGGGTCCATCGGGATAGCGTAGAAGCTTGTTTCGTTGGCGTTCGGGCCCGAGGCACATCCGCCGATCCAAAGAAGATCCCAATCTGTTCCATAAGGAGCTTCCTTGGATACATGTTTTGTTCCTTTCAAAGTGTGCAGTCCGCGCGCAAATTCCTGCAGTTGGGACTTGAGATTTACGTCCCAGTCTGCGTCATCTTCCAAAATCAAAGCAGTCGAATAGTCATTGCTTATCACACTGTTGTTTTTCAGCCCAATCGTCAGCATAGCCTCCAGAAAATGAGAATGAGAGGTGGCTGTACTTGACCAATGCATTCATATGTGCACGCCAACATGCCACAACAGTGGGTTTGACGAGTGAGGGGTCCAGTCCCTAGAAAGGTATGAGAAGATAGTCTGGGGTTTATTGAGCTGGAAATCGTACATCAGGCATGGCCTTGGGGGCAAGATCATCAGGCCGCACTCCATCGAGCCATTCCACATTGAATCCCGATACCGAGGCTGCCAGTGTGAGGAAATCGCGCTTATCGGTCCGCTCTTTCATACTGATTGCGTAGATATGCTCAAACTGAAAATGGATATAGTGTCAGCAATCAATTCTATCAGGCAGTAGGTAAATTCTCACCCCAAGAGTGCGGTTCTGGATATGTTCAAAGGCACTATCGCTCATGTATTTCCGAGACATATCTGGAGGCGACATGGACCATGGTTTGTCTCCGAAGTTTTTGATAAGTACTGTGCAAAGGACATAAGTAGTAAGGGCCGCCGTGGCTATTTGCAGGAAACTTTTCTTGGCAATCATGATGAGCAGCGTGGTTATTCACACCACCTCAGAAGGTTTGAAGTTCAAGTCAACTTGCGACGCAGAAAAGTCATGATAAATGTTTTTCTCTACATTCCTCGAGTGCCGGGAACAGCCATGGATGCATCGTACCTCGGGAGCTCGTCCAAAAGCGGATGATGTGGGGCCTTCGTTGCCATATCCGTAAGGCTTCCAATCGTGAGCCCTACCACGAAGGGCAGCCTATTTCAAAAGTCTTTACTTTAATTCCTACATGTGTCAAAGAGGTATACCCCGGTGCTGACTATCTAATTACCTATATTCTTATAAGGGTAGCCTAGGCATCTTCAAAGCATGTTTGGACGGGTAATTTTAGTCCTGGGGGCTGGGCGCTCTATTGTATCTACTTGGTCTTGAGCCCTTTTTTCACCAAGGGACTTTGCATAACAGTGGCCCAATTGTGCATCTTCACAGTGGTTTCCTCGCTCATACGAACTTCCTCACCTGTCCGCATTATCATCTCTTTCTCATACATCTGTATGGCGGCAGCACGTTCCTCAATGGTGAAGTCACCCTGGTTCCAGAATGACTCGATTGCCTTACATGCGGAGTAAGCGTCCTTCATAGCGTGGTTAAGCCCCTGCCCACGCTGAAAAGTCATCGGATGAGCAGCATCACCTGCCAGAGTTACTCGACCCTGGAGATTATCCCACTGATGCTCCGGCAGACTTGGGTCCCAGTTTCGAAGCTTGGCATACCACACCTCATTATCGGGGTCCATCCACTCAAAGATACTGCGCCAGGGGTCGACAAACCGACGGGCCAACTCCTTCTGGTGCTCAGCATGTTCCCGCATCGTTCGCTTATTGACATGATTTCGCGGTTCTGGGAAGGAGATATAATGGAAGAAGGTCCAGTTTTCCGGATGGTTGATATCGTCTCCATCATGGAGGCTCAACCAGGCAAAATAACCCTCGGGATGAGGGCCCACTTGGTACAATGGATGGTGGGGATGAACACGTAGGAAAAGAGCATGCTCACGCGTATGCTGGGTGTAGCACATGGTCGAGGCGAAATCAATGGGCGTCACTTTGGCAGCTTCTTCCCCAACCAGCGCTGTACGTGTGGTCGAGTGTGGACCATCGGTGGCAATCAGCAGACTACCAGTAACTTCTGTGTCATCTGCGAACCTTGCAGTGACATGATTGCCATCAGGGGAGTGAGTAATACCTGAGAGGCGTTTCCCCCACTGCACGTTGAGGCCTTGGAGTAACATTGCCCGGAATTTATCTCGGCGGAGGCGATACACTTTGGAAGACTCTAGCTCGGCGATAAGAGCTCCACTCTCACCGTTGATCATGGGGAGTGGAGAATTATCCGTGATGGGGATGTGCGGGTCGACCTGCGCCTGCTCGAGTCCAGCCAAAATGTCTGCGGGCACAAGGTATTGCAACGACTCATAGCCCCAGTGTAGTCCTATACTCCAGTTTCGTTTGCGATTGGGCTCTTCCTCTTTTTCGAAAAGTAGAAAAGGGATCCCGGCCTAAATTTCTCTGTTGTTAGTGACGCAGAATCAATATAATTACGGTCCTCCAACCTTTTTCAATCCATGGGCCAGCGCAAGACCCGTCGAGCCTAGGTATATCCACATTCATTATCAATGAGGAGTGTCCAGTGTCACAATCTAGGTTGGAAAAAGGAGGAAGGCTTACCAGCGCCGATGATGAGGACCTTTCTACCGTCACTAACAGTAGATTGAGATGTGCTCAGAGGGTCACGAGTTTTGGTGTTCTCTGTTCCCTCGTGCTTGGATTGCTTCATGGTTTCATCCATGGCGATGATGCTACTTCAAGGAATGTACGATCAAACCTGAACTGCAATAGTATACAACATTGCAATGCGAAATGGACAATGGCACCACTTTCTACATTTTAACCCAAAGCGGGGTTAGACTGAGAACTACCCTGGTGTGCGATCTACGCAGCGGGATAGACGCTAGGGGGTCAATATGCGATCCCATCTTACGTGGCCAACCTAATCATTTCTGCCAACAGAAAGTTAGTCACCCTATTTGCGTCACTTTATATAATCACTTGCTTGGTCCAGTGCGGGTATATCCCAGGGGTCGGTATTGTAATATTGATGAAGATGTTTGAAGATGGATATTTGCCGGCAGAAAATATACTAGTGCCCTTAGTACAGTGGGACCTCCCAAAGTATTGGGCCAACCTAAGTACCCATTTTTTGGCCACTTTATACCGCTTACTTAAATAGGTCTGTTTGAGAGGCTGTAATATAAAAGACTGGATAGAGCGGTGTAAAAAGGCGCCAACGTATTTCACAAGCGAGCCCTCCAGGGCTGCAGGTGGAGTCGCCAAAACGTTCCATAATCAGACATATTCCCCGGGGCCCTGGGCCCGAGGTCACCTGGGCAGTATATGGTAAGAATGAATGAATCTACTCGATGGAAATAGATCAATCTTGATGAAATACAATATGTGGAAATTGTATTATCACGAGAGTTGTGTTAAGAACGAAGAAGAAACTACAAAATACAGGTGGAGTCTAATTTACATACTCCTGCCTAATGCAGCAGGGAGGGACCCACATGCCATGTGATACAGGGAGCCCCAAAAACAGTCTAGTAAGTCTATCCTCATTCCTTCATTATAATAACGCAAAACCTTTCATTAAAGATGAAATTCAAAGGAAAAAAAAAAAAAAAACAAAAAAGTCTATCTATCAATGAATAGGAAAACCCCCGAAAAGAAGCCGGAACACAGAGTTAGATAGCAACTGGGCCACTCAGTCTATCTTTAGGTCCAATGCCTTTGTGCCGAACCGCAAACAGGCCGATGATCAGCCCAAGCCCGGCTAACCCGACAGAACACCAGAGACCAGTAGCGTATTGCTCTGCGAGACTGTGTCCTTGCTGGATGTCGACAGCATCGGTAACAGCGGCTGAGATAGCCAATGCAACACCAGATCCGATTTGGAATGCAGTGTTGAGCTGGTTCAGAGTGTTAGCATATGAAGGTTGAAATACAGAAAGGAAAAACTCACCATTCCGCCAGCAAGACTCTTGACTTCGACCGGTACACTTGTGAGTACCACAGTGCTTGTCGTGACGAAAATAAAAGACACGGATGAGATACTGATAAGGGATGTGGGAAGCACATTAAGCCAACTGTGACAGTTAGTGTAAGTTCGTTCAAAAGAAAAAGGTGATACATACAACCCTGCTTCAGGATTGGAAGTCAATGCACTCGAGACGGGGGCTACCACGGCCAGAACGAGTCCAGCAATGAGGAGGTGCTTTCCATTCATAAATTCGAGAAGCTTTCCTGTTCCAAGGGAAACAATGAAGCCTATAGCCCCCATAGGCAAGAATCGAAGGGCCGTGTCGCCAGCTGAAAGCTTGTCCACTTCCTGTGCCACAAGGACGATATAAAAAATGACGTTTTGGTAGGTGCCATAGCCAGCTATTCATAATTAGTATTTCCCTAAGCACAAGTTTCAGAAACAGACAACTTACTGAAACCAATCAGCCATAGACCGGCGAAATTGCGAATCTTCCACAAAGAAAGTGGCATGATTGGGTTGGTGACATATTTCTCAAAGATTGCGAATCCAACGAGAAGACCAACCGCCACGATCAGCAGCACAAGAATCAACGGCTGGTCCCAGCCGTAAGTTCCACCACTTGATAGGACGAATTGAAGAAGGATCAAACCAGCTGTAGACATCACGGCGCCAATGTAGTCCATTCTCTCGTGCTTCTTTTCAGAAGGAACGTCGCTTGGGAGAACGATAAAGCCCAAGATACCCAAAGACCCAGTAATGATGACAATCAGATAGAAGATATATCTCCAGCCCAGTGAGGAGGTTAGGAAGCCACCAAAGATGAGACCGGTACAGAATCCCAGGGTCCCCGATGCTCCATAGATTGACAGAGCGCGGGTGCGATCAACACCACTGAAGTAGGAGCTAATAATTCCAATAGCAGATGGCACAGTTAGTGCAGCTCCAATACCTTGAATGCCACGGAACACCGTAAGTTGAATAAATGACTGCCCAAATCCAACGGCCATGGTCCACACAGAAAGCCAAGCAAGACCCAGACAGAGAATCTTCTTTCGTCCATAGCTGCATAGGTTAGTATCGTGTCAAGTGTAGAAACAATGGGAGGAAATTTCATACCGATCAGACAAAGCACCGGCTAGCAAAAGGAAGCCACCGAATGACAAGGTGTATGCAGAAATCATCCATTGCAAGTCTGTACTAGACACGTTGAAATCTTTCTGGATTGATGATAGAGCAATGTTGGCACTTGTCATGAAAACATTGTCGAGAAACTGAGAGCCAGAGGTCACCAGCAAGATCAAAGACCCTTTCCAAGAACCCAGGCGGCCAAACTGATGCGGGATCTTCTCAAAAATAAGAGGATCTTCACTACCAGCTGGGGATGGGAGCATGTGGGCAGGTGTAACAGCGCCAGAAGACTCCGGACTAGAGATGACAGTAGGCTCCACTACTTTGGGGGCTTCTATGGTGGGTGTTTCATCTCCACCATGTGCCTGACGACCACCCGGTCGACTGAAATAGTCGACAATGCCCATTTTGCTTGTGAAAATAGAATAAGAATGGAAACAGATGGCCAGGGCAGTTCTGGCACCTACTTTTTATACTAAACATAGGATTTACTATAGAAAAAATCAAACTCTTCAATCGATCCAGTTTAAAAAGTGGAGTGAAGCCTTTCGGATTACCTTTTCGAGCATGATCGTAGACTGGAACATGTTCTAAGGTTCTTTCGGGTTACCTGTTTGAGATGGCGACCCACGAGGAACCCACGAGGAGTGGAGAGGGACAATCACTGGCCCTTTAATTCGCACATGGGAGATACTGTAAGCATTACCGTGATTAAACTGTGGCTCTGATAACGCAATCCATATTCACTGTGGCCATATTTCTCAGAGTTTTTAGAGCGAATATATCTATCAGTGGCTCGAAAATGGCTATCGACTTTAAATCTTTCAATTTTTTTTAACAAAAACTTAGCGGCACACGTTATCGGGCCGAGCACTAAGACCCACCCGTGGACGGCATCCCGATAGGGCTCGGCGCACCAACTTCTGACTTCGAGAGATTACTTGGTATTATCTGAAGATAGAATCGGATAAAAGAGCCATTTAAGCCCCCTAAAACCCAGCTCTAATCCTACCTTTGCTTTATGGGGTATGTTATACTTCTACTCTTTGTTTCTTTCCTTTCTGGTCAAAATTTGAGATTTGCCACGCTGATTTTTGCTTTCCCGACAACTCATCCCACGTTCACCACTCACAGGACATCTTCTAGATCTTTAATCCTACCTAAGTGGGGACGGGTCTCCTCTGTTGAAATTTTTAAATGTACCTAATTGTCCTTTACCAGTTTGCGTATTCCGTATCCCGTATTCCATACAGCTCTCCAGTGAAAGATGAACTGCGGCCAGTCCGTAGCTGTTGCTAGAGTATTCTATTCACTGAATCTGCTAATTTTATAATAGATGAATTAAGCCCTGGAGGTATGTACCTATGGAGTTGGAGTACTAAGCAGCAAGTGCCCTCTAACCCTCGGATCACCTTTGCCAAGCCAAATGTGAGCAATAAGAACACTCTCCCTTACTTTGCCAAGCTGATCGCCAGTCAAGCAAAAGCTCAGACCAACAACAGCACAGCCATTGACGAGAAAATTGGTAACAATTATCTTTAATATCTAAACCTGGAAAGCTTTCATGGCACAAGAATACCATGTTACAAAAATTCACGGTCCCGGCCCTTGACATAGAATTCTTAGTGTAGTGAGTAAATATATACACATCGCCTCTGCAAGGGGACTTCATGAATATTCGCATTTTATCAATTGTTTTATACATAATTCGCCGCCACTACTGAGTAGTTTGTAGTACTATATTATAGCCTGTATTTTTTACATAACCACAATGACAGAGCTTCGTACTAGCCCGTTTAAGGATAGATAATTATGGGATATCTTGAAGTCAAGTTAGATAGGAATATGTATTGTTAAATATGAGGATAGTCTACCTGATAGAATGGTGTATTACAAGAATAGTCGGCCGCATGAACGGCACCGTGATGTCTTGTCAGTGATTTTCTCAGATATCATTCTTTATAGATGTCTTGTCAAGTTTCTAGGTTGATGGCAAAAAAAGGCGGAAAAAGGCTTAATTTGTGCAGACGACTTTTCTATGTTTAACCTTTGACTTCCAGCAACTATGCATCCATCAATGCTTCACATACATTTCCAACCCACAATCATTCGCCATGTATGCATAAAAGCAGAAGCCATTATGCACCTCAAAGACTCAAAAGAAAACAAAAACAACAACCTGGAGAACTCGTGAAATTTGATATCCGAGGCCCTAACTCGGTTAACCGAAGTTCATCCTCACCCAAATGACGTCAGGGTTGAGGAACCAAGCATCCAGGGTCACCTCCTCAAGTGGACATCACTTTTTGCCAATCACAGCCATCCTGGAAAATACTTCCACCCCAGATTGGAAGTCGATCGAAGGGGGGGAACCCACAATGACGTACAGTATTTTATATCGTCATACAACATATATCATTTTGCGAATTTCTTCGTTCATTTTTTGACTATGTTATATAAGCTAACACATATTGGCTGTCAAATACCTGGGGAATTTACAGAAAATTGACGATCGCGGCTCAGCCTCATCTGCCATGCGCGCCCGAATTCTTGTGAGCAACACATAAGCAGTCATCATATACTTCCTAGCGTCTGGCATCTCTTCCATTGATTTGGAAGAAGCGGCGTCCGAGGAATAGATGACTTTCACTTTCAATCAAAATGTTTCGGCACAGCAGCTGGCCGACATTCTACCGAACGGCGTCGCCATCCTCACCCACCGATATGAACTTGTCTCCGTGAATCGCCGCTTTCGGGAACTCATCCCATGCCCTAGTGTCGACTTCTCTGAGTGTTGGTTGCGCTCGGTCCATCCAGATGACTACCACAGGGTGTCTACTGGGTATCGAGAGGTCGCAACCTCCAAACGACCCCTACGTCTCGAATACCACACCCGTGACCCGAACTCAATTTGGTGTGTCATGACGTTGGATCGGCTGGATGATAAGGATGTACAATGCTTTGGATTAGAAGAAGGCGGGGTGTTCATATGTACAATCGCAGATATTACACCGGAAAAAAGGGCAGAGCTCGTACAAAAACAGGCTGCGGAAGAGGCGCTGGAACGCAAGCAGCAACAAGAGCGATTCATCGATATGATTAGTCACGAAATTCGCAATCCTCTATCTGCGATAGTACATTGCACGGAGGATATTCAAGAGGCAATCTATAACAAGAAGCCGGGGGAAATCTCAGTCATGGATATCTCACAGGCAGCCGAGACAATCGGACTCTGCATCAGACATCAAAAGAAAATTGTCAATGACGTTCTCACCTTTTCGAAACTTGACGCATCGATGCTGCCATTGTCGCCGCGAAAAGTCCAGCCACAGCGACATCTCACCATGCCGATGGCGATGTTCCGACCCGAACTCCGAAAGCAGGGGATACAGTTTGAATACAAAGCCGATGTTTCCTATGCCGAATGCGGCATTGATTGGGTTATGGCAGATCTGGATCGGATGGGTCAGGTTCTCGTCAACTTACTCTCAAATGCTATCAAGTTTACCGCCAAATCGGAGGGTCCGCGATCGATCCGAGTCTCAGTGGGTGCTTCGCTCGACCGTCCTCCTTCGTACCCACCAAATATTGTCTTCTTCGATTCAGGTGAAGCAGCACTCCGCCAAGACGCGACTGACAATCCCCAATGGGGAAGTGGCGAAATTGCATATATTATGGTCGCCGTCAAGGACTCGGGTATTGGTGTCACCGAGGAAGCCCAGAAACGTCTCTTCGAACGGTTCAACCAAGCAACTCCTAGAACCGAGAGCATCTACGGTGGCTCTGGCCTTGGGCTCAACGTGTGTAGGAAACTCTGCCACCTCCATGGGGGTGAGATTGGCGTGAGCTCAAAGGAATCTCACGGTAGCACCTTCGGTTTCTTTTTCAAAGTGCGCAGAACAACCAACGAAGCCGGCGAAGAAGATGAGAGCTTCGGTGTTTCTGCAATTGATGCGCTCTGCGTTGATATCCAGTCACTGGGAAATAAAATAAGCGGTGTCAATCAAACGACGGAAGAGCCTCAGATCCCGGAAAGTCCCCCTGAAGATAGCCTCTCTGAGGCAATGCCAGGTGGTCCGAAAGACGAGCACACAGTGCATACCCACAGTATAGCCCAAGAGGCCAAGAATTATGAGATCAAACGGACGAATCGAAATTCTCCATCTCATCCTGATCAGGAGAAACAAACCGGCGACGGTCAGCGTATTCTCTTGGTCGAGGATAACATTATCAACAGACGAATCATATCGCGCAAGTTGAATACACTAGGCTTTGACATATCGGAAGCGAGCAACGGCAAAGAGGCTGTCGACGCGAATGAAAATACCCCATTCGACTGCATTCTCATGGATCAGCAGATGCCTGTGATGGATGGCAACTGTGCCACGAAAGCAATTCGTGATATTGAAAAGGAAAGTGGAGGACATGTACCCATTCTGGGACTGACAGCGAATGTCAGAGAGGAACAACAACAGGAAATGTTTGACGCTGGAATGGATGATATTATCCATAAACCTTACGGCACTCAGGAGCTTGTTAAAAAGATCAATCGCATGGTTTCAAAGCCAGGGAAACCATGACAAGTCAAGGGTTGAAGTTTTCGCATATTTTGGAAGCATTCGAGATATGTATTTGTATAACAGACTTTGAGAGATAAATATACGAACATGACTCGAAGTCAGACCGTATAGGTGGGAAGGCCTAAAACCGCCTTCACAATCATTCCACCAAAAGGTCCAGGACAGAAAAAAATTCAACTATATCCCCACAACTGCTAACAACGGCTCTATGAACGTTCCGTAAACACTAATGGGCACCCATCCTGTATCAGAAGTTAGTAAAGATTAGGAGCTGAATGATTATGTAGTTAATAGTACTAACCATTGGAAAGAGTGTAGCAAAAACTCGGATCTCCTCAGATCTCTCCGTGGCATGATGCTTCCAGTCCAGTTCCAGCGCCGCTTTCCCGATCATACCAGCCATAGAGAGCGGCACGTATTTTCTTGCGAGGCAATCGTGTGCTCCCGCGCCGAACACTAGCCAATTCTTAGTCTTGGACTCGGCGTCCCCAGAGATCCAACGCTCAGGATCGAAGGTATCGGGATTAGGATAAACATTCGGATCATGTAAAGCTGGGTAACAGGAAGGTATGATCATAGAGCCCTTGGGGACAGTATAGTTGGGAGTGACAGGGAAGTCCTTCGTCGCAAGATAAGGAACCATAATAACAGGTGGACGGTGACGCAGGAGCTCCTTAATGACTGCGTTGGTGTAGGTGAGGGACTCTAGCATGGGAAGATCAAAGGACTTATTTTTATCACCACCACGAGCGGCCAGATTTTCCGCGCGCAATTTATCGAGCACGTCGGGCCGCTGGGCGAGGATTTGGAATAGCCAAGTCGTGGCACTGCTCGACGCATCCTGAGAGGCAAAGAGGAAGGTGAACAATGTCTCTCCGATTTCCTCATTCGTGAACTCGCGGATCATGTTCTTTGGCTTCTCGACGTCTGTTTCCCCTGCTGCGATTCTTTCGTGGTATCGCTTGGATTCCATCATGTGGAGCACCCAATGGTCTACAATGCATGTTGGTTTTGCGCCAGTCGCCATGTTTGCTTTGCATGCAGCCGCGCATTTTGCAAACTCGACATGAACAGCGTCGGCTGTCCGCTTTCCGAGCCAGGGCTTGGTAAATGGAATGTATATAGACAGTGGTACGTTGACTAACTCGAGGGCGGCTGTAGCAAGGTAGAAGTCGTCCGCAATCTTCTTGACAGCAGCCTGGGAGATATAATCACCGAAAAACGTGCGACATGAAAGTGCACAGTTGATCTCGCGAAACATGGTCATGAACTCCTTTGGCTGTCCCTGGTTTGCCTTGCTGGTGGCGACAAACTTGGCGAAATAATCAGCTAACACTTTCTCCTGGACCGGCAAGTAAGTAGCCATAGCCCTGTTGGTGAATAGAGGAGTCAATCCCCGGCGGTACTCAGTGTGGTCTTTACCCTGAAGAAAGACCCATGCTTTGTGACCTAGTATATCCTTTGCGACTGGAACTATACATGGCTCGGCGTATGTAGGCGACTTAAACACTTTGTGGGCTATGTCTCTGTCGGAGGCTAAAACGACGAATCTGTAGTAATTATATTAGTTCAGACAGTTTTATTGGTTTCATAAGAGTTTGATGAGACATAAACGCTCACTTGTGGAAGACAGATACACAGCTGAGTGGTCCACTCGCCCACTGTGCGAGATAACCTTCAAATTTGGGGTGCAGGGCTTGTATAAATGGGCCCATGAGCGGAATCTTGAGTGGAGGCCCAGCTATAGAGCCCTTCCGTATGATATACATCACTAGATATGACATTAGCAGATTCGTATAGTCTTAAAGACATCTGCATACCTTGATCATAGACTAATACGGCAATCAAAAAGGTCACTGCGTACTGCCAGGCTGAGAAGCTCATCAAGGAGCCCAGCAGGTAGCTCTGAAACTGGGGATAGGAAAGCCAGATCTGCGGCAGCTCATTCTGAACAACGGAGGTGTTGGCCATACCAAAGGCTATGTTGGAGTCCATGATGGTAGGTGATAAGGGCAGTCAAAAGAATGGCTCGAAATGACCAGAATATGCCTAGGTAAGGGAGGTTTCCTTAGTAATGGCATGATATACTGCCCAAGATATCGGACTCTATATATTTCCCAATTAGGACTAGACTCCGATGCCAAGCAGGGGTAGTGCGGGGACTAGTCCTCTTTTGATTTGGGCTTGGGACATTAACCTGAGGTCCACATATAACGGAACAATTGCTCGGGAAATTCAATATTGTGCCGACCTTCTGTCACTTACGTTTACGTTGCTCCAACTCTTCGATTCACATCGTAGCCTCAAAAGCGGTGTGGGGTTCTAGCTTGAGCTATTCCTAGAACACATCCCCCCCTGTGGATGCCCAGCAATACTCTTTTAAAATGCGCCAATCTCTCCGCCGAGCCTGCGCTGCATGTGCCAGATCAAAGTCCAGCTGCGACCTCCGGACACCACGGTGCTCCCGCTGCATCAAGCGTAAAGTCGAGTGCGCCTATGTGAACGAACCTTCGACGGCGCCGGCAACTCCCGGGTGGCAGAACGGGGAATCAACAAACCCTCTAGGTGGATCCGGCACTTTAACTAACTACAGATTCGGGTCCCTTGATCCTTTTGATTCGTATCCGCAGACTAGACTTCCTCGAGAACATGTTCAACGTCTGATCTACGGCTGTATGTAGGCCTCCAATGAATCATTGTCGATGAAACCCTAGCTTACCCATTTAGTCCTACACAAAATCGCATTCCAATACTACCCTCTTGACCTAAATGCGACTTCAAATCCGTTTTTAATCTCCTGGTGGCCTCTTGCTCTAGGGGATCCTGCACTATTTCATGTCTCTCTACAGACAGCATGTCTTGACGAAGAGTTGCAGGCTCAGAAAGGGTTTCAAACCTCCGAACTTCTCATGGCAGACTCGGTGGCACTGCTACGACGCAAGGTTGAATATATGTCGCTAGCTGTTCAAGATGGGACTATGAACTCAGTCATCACCTTGGCAACCATCGAGGTAAGTTACTACAATCATCCTCTTTCCCTACTGTCTCACAATTTGAATTGATCCCTGATTACTTTTCACACTTAGTTTGGCAAAGGCAATATAAAAGTCGGCGAAATGCATGTCAATGGCCTGAAAAAGCTGGTCGATATGAGAGGTGGTATCAATGCAGTAAGGCAGACAAGCCCGCTCACCGCGAGAATGATCAGTTGGTAAGACAATCCCTTTACAACTACAACCCAGAAGGCCGATGCTCACATGTCTCATAGGGTATCCATGCTCATCATGGGTTATCCTCAATTCGAGACTCAAGATGACTTCGGCATCGGAGATGGCATCCCTCCTATCCCGGAATGGCAGTTTGACTCGGCCGTGCATGACGATCAGCTATTTGATCTCATCAACACCGAAGTAGACTATGCTGTTAGCAATGTTTTCAATCGTCTGCGCAACATCTTTCAGCGAGCGCGCAATACTCCTTTCCCATCCACACAACTTCACGACCTTACCTGTTTTGTCATACACCGACTCCTTCTCTCCGCCCCAAGTACGACAATACCTCCTCTATCACCAATGACGGAATCCATCCGCTGCGGAATCATACTCTATATGTTCATCGCCCAGGGGCCAACATATTACTCCCATGCAGTCATATTGAATACGATTGTCATTCGATTTATGGAACACCTCGAGTATCTCTCATCAACACGTGCGTATGACTCACTTGACGTCTGGTTCGCCGCGGTCGGACTGGTGGCTTCAGCTGGCACGGCTCATCACCGGTGGTTCATGAAGAGGGCACAAGATGTAGCTGCTTTTCTACAACTGGGAGACTTTAGTGACACGCTTGTCCACATCAAAGCCGTCTTATGGCTGGAGAAACCACAGAGTGAGGATCTCTTCCGATCTCATTGGGACACCATCTTCAATTGCACGGATCAATCGATACTCTCAGATCTATCGGTATCGGTCACACCATACAGCAGTAGTGTGGAATATATATGAAATACAATTTCATTCAACTTGACCCGTCGGCCGTAACACAAACCAAAAGTGCGTGTGCAAAACAGCAGAACGTGCGTGCGCAACTAATCCCAGCCCCCTCCAAATCACGCCAACTCAGCGCGGGCCTTAAGATCCCTGTGGAAAATATCGAAATGGGCACGCATTTTCTTCCCAAGCAGGGAAGGACTCATAATGAAGGCAAGAAGGCCTTTCAGATCCTCGGTCTGTGTGAAAACAGTCGAAGCACCATTATTGGCCGGCTCGATATGGAATTTATGCAATCCAGCAATGGTAAACACGGGCGGGCCTTGCCAAGAAAACAAGCTCTCGGTGTTCTCCTTTGGCGTTGAGAATCTTCAGCATTACTTTTTCTTCATGCTTGGGAAAAACATGTCATTCTCACCTTGACTTCAGCAACGAATTTAAAGTTCTCAATGTTGACTTCGATTTTGTCTCCTGAGGAAAGTTCTTGCGGGGTTTTGGTGCTGTCCTTGACCTCGATCCCCTTGAGCCATTCTGTATGCCATTCCGGGTATGCTGAGAAATTCAGTAGCTAAGGGAAGGCTGGGTCAGCTTGTTTTGCCAAGCATTCCGGCCTCAGGGCTAGTACATACAATCTCGCGCACTTTGGCAGGCGGCGCGGCTATTTCAATTGTGCTTGTGATCATTTTTGTCGGTGGTGTAGGGAGGTCGGATGCACGAGAAAGGGGATACAAAGGTTATTTTAAAGGAAGTGCGTGGATATAGCATAGTGCATATCTTTGCTGTATCCATCGTGTACTCCCCACCCGATCTGCAGATAGCCTCAACGTTTGTTGTTTGTTGTCTCACATTTTCATATCTTCCCGAAACATAAATATTGAAAAATTGTAAAATTCTTTTAGTCTATATCTAATCAGCTTGCAATGAGATACAGAATAAAATCCACCCCCAAGATTATATAGAAGTCATGACGTGGTCAATAACAAGGTCATCAAAAATCTCGAATCTACACATGACGAGTCATATATACATAACAGAAAAAAAATATACAGTTTCACGTGCTTCGACAATGTGTTCGCATATCCAGATCAAGGCTCAACGCTGATCCTGCTAACACGACGACCATTGTTCTTGTCTCTGTCTGCGGCAAGCGTAGATGCGAACTTACTCTTCGCACGAAGTTGCGGTCCCTTCCAGTAGAAGATATAGATAGGAGTGACAACCAGACAGGAAAGACAAGCCAGAATAGTGGTTGCATATTCAACATGCCACTTGTTTCCGATATTCGTGTACATGGGCGTGGCATACATGGCAGAGATACCAGCGAGAAGATCACGCGCGAAAGCGTTACCACCAGTCGCAGAAGCGGAGTAGACACCATAAGAAGCGACCATGTAATCAACCGAAGAAAGGTAAATGGCAAAGTTGGCGATACCGACACAACCGGAGAAGATCATAGATCCGATCCAGTGGACATTTCTCGAGTCGCCGAAGGATGTCCATGCGAAACCGAACAGACCAATTGGTTCGAGCGGGGCGAGGAATAGAAGCCACTTAAGACGACGCTCGGGTGGGATGGCGGCATCACCGTGTCTGAGCCGAAGCTTTTGATCACGAAGGAACCACGGGAAGTAACTGAAGTAGGCAATGAAGTAGGCGGCGTTGATCGGAATAACTGCCCACGCTTGTGCGAGCGTGCCGAATCCCCATCCTTGCTTGTACACGATGGCGAAGCTCTCCAGGAAGGTGAAGATCAAAGCATCGGAGAAACCAGACAGGAGAGAAAGGCACAGGACGATGGGCTCGCGCAGAAGCATGTAGAATGGACGCGCCCAAATCTTTCCGGCTTCCTTGAGGGAGACACGGGGGGACTTGAGCTCGTTCGGTCCATAGATATTGGGGTCTTCTCCGGTTTTGCGGCGGCGCTTGGCTTCCCGGTCCATGATAATGGTCGCACGACTCTCGGGCATGAAGAAGATGATGATTTGGGTGACTCCTCCGAAGATGAGTTGGATCCAGAAGAACCACTGCCAATCAAGGACTAAACATCGGAGTTAGTGATATGTTGCGAGCCAGTATAGGATGGTAAGTTGTTTGCTTACATCGCGCAATTGGTCCTCCAATCACACCACCAATACTGGTACCGAGACAAGACGACAAGACGATGAATGCGAGAGGAAATTGTTGCGTCTCTGGCTCGTAGATATCGGCAATGAGACCGAGAGTGACACTACCACCAGCAGTAGAGAGACCGCCCTATATTATGTTAGTTTACTAGATTATCAGAATGCTAGCTGGAGGAACTAACCAATGCACGAGCTACAACAAGACTACCCCAGTTGGGGGCAAGGGCTGCAGGGAGTTGCCAAATGTTGATAAGGAACATGGAGAGCTGGAGGATAGGCCAGCGACCGAATTCCTCGGACCAAGGAGCCCACAGTTCACAACCAATAGAATAAGTAACCAGGTAAGCCATTTGGCCTGTACGAGCATGTTGCTCGCTAATGTGAAAAGCCTCGGAAAGATTCTTGACAGCAGCAGGGTATACTGAGGTGTTAAAGTTCATAGAAACCTGAACGAACGCGACCGCGCATAGATAGGTCCATTTCTTCCATCGTGGCCAGCAGTATCCCAGAATCTCGTAGCACTCTCCTTCCTTGAGCTCGCGCTTCCCGTCAGAGCGTTCGCTCTCTTTGCTCTCTTTTGATTCAAGCTCGGCGGAAATATCGACTGGGGCGCTAGATTCACTATCTGCGCCATCGGCAGACGGTCTCCCTTCTCCGTGAACATGTAGAGCTTCGTCTTGCTCTGGGGGCGGCATCCTTGCGTGTGGGGGATGGAGCAAAGAACGTGGGAAGAAGAAATTTTTTTGTGGACCGCTCTGTTATATGTACAAAGTAGTATAGCTATGTGCAGACTTTTACCTCGGAGACACCACGGACTGAAACCTGATTTATAGTGGATTTACAAAGTGGGTTGACAAGTGGATCTACATTGCTCTCAGATTAAGGGTGTGGTGGCGGCCGTGGCGCATGCATAGTTATTGACATCGTAACGATTGAAGATTTATCATAAAATAGTATCAAATAGTGATAATATATTCACTAAACATTTACAATCTTCTCTAGTCTTTTGACCGAATATCTCAAATAGAAAAAAAAATGCCAGAATTGGCTTGTGATCTCCAGAGCTGCTAGGGTTGCTGCTGTTGCTTGGCATTCCCCACCCATACTTGACGTCAGAACATTCTCTTCTATTGGCCCCCATTACTATGTTAGATCTGGCTATATAGAATAGAATATTCTTCGGATTGCCACATATATAGAATCCTTTTCTAGGCCTTGGCTGACAAAATCTCAGAGAGGTGTGAGCAGAGATGTGAGTGGTATGAGAAGAGGTATGAGGGGAGGTATGGGGTGGACAACCGTATATGTTGTAGAATATCACAGTCATATCCACTGCATAAGTATATTTATGCGGGAGATCTTCAAGCATAAACTACAGACTTCAAGCCCAAGCATTGGATCTTCATTGATCATCATTCATAAACTCTGTTAAGGTAGGGTCATAGATATAGTAGGCCAAAATGACATCATCCCTCTACCGAGGTATGTACACATACAATTATGTATGGGTGCTAGATTATAATCTATCATTGACATCTATGAATTGCTATTTACCTTTATTAGAAAGCTCAAGTAATCATGTCTAACATTTGGCGCTTAAGACATCAAGTACGTATGCCTTAAAATCTATCTTATACCCTTTCTAAATCAGATAATTGGGATGTTCGGATATTTTCATAGACAATCCATTTTTGAACTCGAATGTCTATGCTAAAAAAAGGATGCTGAAGTGAATGTGATACATCCATCCTTGTGATACAGGTGATAAGGAAGATAAGGATATGCACTGAGCGCGACTCATGCGAACTTCGTTTCAACAGAAATGTACGCACGTAGGATTCATGGGATCCTCCAACCTACCTCTTATTTACACTCTTACCAAATTAAAACCTTTCTGTCATGTATTTCATCGCAATTTGATATAAATAGGGTCCGATGGTGGACCTCCCTCCAGACCCACACGTTTTCGACCTCTGTTCCCCGATCGCATACAACTACCACACAAGGAATCTCCTCTCCACAACAGACTGTGATGAAGATAGCTTTTATCGCTACACATCAGGACGCTGGCTTTGGAATGAGAAGGAACAGCTTTCTCGCCGCTATGTCGAGTTCAATCTTTCAAAACTCGTCAAGATCGCGACCCAGGCGACAGGGTCTATGTCCTGCGTCGAAGTGAAGAAGCTTTCAGAGGGGAACTTTAACAAGGTCTTTTTTCTTACCATGAACGATGGGAAGGAATTCATTGCAAAGCTCCCAAATCCTAATGCTGGACCTCAATACTTTACCACGGCTAGTGAGGTCGCGACCATGGACTATGTGAGGGTTGCTTGTCATGTTGCCAAGCTATATGATCTGAACCCTTTCTTTTAGGTTCGAAATGTACTCAATATTCCAGCCCCCGTGGTGTACGCTTGGAGCCCCTCTGCTGAAGAGATTGGAGCCGAGTATATTATAATGGAGAAGAGCCCGGGAGTGGAACTTGGCAAGCTGTGGGATGATATACCGGGTCCTGACAAATTCGAAATCGTTCAACAACTCATTGGATTTGAGAAAGCACTTGTATCCACTCGGTTTCCTATGTACGGAAGCCTATATTATGCAAAGGACCTTTCCGAAGTTCAATCAGATCAGATGATTGACCTTGGAGCTAAAAAGAGCAATATGGGCTTGGATTTTGCGGTTGGTCCGACCACAAATCGAATGTTTTTCGACGATGGGAGAAATGCTGTTGATGCAAGCGTACACCAAGGGCCCTGTAAGTGTCTCTCTCTCGGCTCATTGGCAGACCTTTTCTTTTCTGATAGGGGCATCCGTTGAGGATTACGTGTGTGATCGTGTTCGCCGTGAACTTGCCTGTCTACAGACCTTTACACATTTCCCACGTCAGCAAGGCCTTTTTTCTGGGCCTGGTCAATACCAGCCCACCGCTCAACGCAAGCAAGACACGCTGCGGAATTATCTCAAAGTGGCTAGACTTTTATTACCAGAAGACAAAGAAGTATCCAAACCTGCTTTATGGCACCCCGACTTGCACGGGGATAACATCTTCGTGAATCCGGATCAACCAACGCAGATTCTTTCTATTATTGATTGGCAGGCTGTGAACCTGTCACCTCTATTTCTTCAAGTCCGTCATCCAGGCCTGATTGAATTCGATGGGCCCATCCCCGAGGGACTACAATCTATCAGTCTACCCGAGAATTTCGATGAGCTCAGCGTGGAAGAGCAGCTCGAGGCGAAGAAGCTTCGTGCTGCTCAGTCTCTCTATAAACTTTATGATATCCAGATGATGCAGGACTGCCCCGAGGTTGCAGCCGCATTGCGGTTCAAAGATTCACTTGCTGGCCAAATCACCGGCCTTTCCGGCTCTCTCTTCAGTGACGGTGAACCAATTGTTCAAGGCATGCTCATAAAACTACAGGAAGAATGGGCAACTCGTGTAGGGTCGACCGTCCCATGTCCACTTTCTTTTACCGAGAAGGACAAACAAAAGCAACAGGAGGACGAGGAAAAGTGGGCGAGTGGGGTTGTACTAATGGAGGATTTCATTGATCAAGTCGGCGTATACCGGGGATGGGATGGCTGGGTGAACCACGACAATTATGAGCACTACAAAGTGCGGCTGGAACAGTGTCGGCATGAACTTTTGAATTCTCAATGCACTACAAGTGAAGAGAGAAGGCAGTGGGAAGCAGTATGGCCATTTGCAGACAACCGCCAACCATGATAATACAACACTGCACACCTACGCTTGAGTGAGAATTGCAATAAGCAAAAGCAGCATATGTCATCTCGGTGCTAATTCGGTCCTGATCCGGCCAAGTCGGGGATTATACAGGGAAGGTGTGTGACTAATAGGCCGGCGCCGCATGTCAAATAATATCTACCAGTTGGCTCCCTTGGGGGGTTGCCCTCTTTCTGTTCGCTATCATCTCGCTTTTAGAGGACTCAGAGCTCATCTTCAAAGATTGGGGCGCACATCTCTCCCCTCGAAAATCTCAAAGGACGCATCTCCCTCAATAGTCTCGCAGTCAGCAACGAACGTCTCCCATCTCTCTGCGGAAAGGATTGGAGCCGCAAGATAAGGATCCAACGTATCCAGGCTGTCCAAAAGCTCGCCCATCCGCGGCACAAGAGCATCGGCTGCCTTGCGTTCCATTTCAAATTGATCTGCCCGCTTGAGTCCCATATTCTCAACGTACCAACTAGAGTCGGTCTTGACTACACCGGCTTCGTATAGAGCAAGCAAATCAGAATCAACTCCAGCATTGACCGCAGCCTCGTATGCCATGCGATGTCCTATCGCTAGGATCATGGGCCGACAATGAGGGAGCATGTGATTGTTGTAGGCTTCGCTTCTGTGGCCTTCATGGATACCCGCCTGGAGCTTCAATAGTTCTGCAATGTAGCCTTCCTCATGCTTTGCTATTAACGAATTTGGATTGATGGCTTTGGGGATTTCGTATCGACCGAGGAGAATTTCCGTGGCCAGTCCTATAATGTGTTAGCGGTATAAAATGTACATGCTCAGATTTAGGGGACCTCACGAATGCAAAGAACGAGAATTTCCCCTTCTGCGATACCATTGCATCGGTTTTGAGCCTACACAGACCTGTCAGTACTTCGTGGGTGATCTTTCAGTTGTCAAATCAACGAACCTCCATTTCCACCAGTTGATTATGAACAAACACGCCTTGAGCGCCACACCGCTCAAGAAGGTTTGAAAGGCTTTTCTGGGTGTGTTGCATAACAGCTCCCTTGAAGATAACCGCAAACCCATGTCGGACAGCAAAGTCAACTGAAGTATCACTGAATTCTGCCGTGATCCAGTTCGCAAACGCTTCCATAACCGCACTCTCTGCCAGGGCATGCAAGATGGGCAGCTGCTGGGTACGGAAGGAGGCAATCGGCTTCGGAGATCCTTGAACATCACATATCATTCGACGGAAACTGTACTTTCCCACTATGAGCGCGGCACATTTCAGGCCAGGGATTGTTGCTAAGCTTAGAGCCAATGTTCCAAATCCTAGACGGTTAATCGCTATCAAAAATTGAATTCGCATGTTGGCAGGCTTTCTGGGACTGCCTAGCATGGCTGTTGGTTGGAGGCGGACTTGGTTGAACGAAGTGATGGAGTGGTCGAGAGTCCGTCCACAGGCGATGGGAGGGAGTAATCTGAACGTTTTTAGTCGTTGAAGTAATCTCGTTTGTTTCTCTCACGCACGTTGATGTTACACCTTTGCACATCTTCCTCCCGTCTCCAAGTGAAACTATAAAAGGGCGGATCCCTCTATCGTCTCCTCCAACCATGAGACGTGCGAATACAACAGCAATTCGAGGAATGCCTGCTATGGGCATTGAGGGTGGCATAAATCTATAGATGTTAATATAGTATCCCTTCTGCTTTCGTTGAATTTCCTACTTTGCTGCTCCGGGTGTCGGGGTGTGGAGAATAAAACTACCATCGGACTGCAATGTCGCTGTGGTTTCGAGGTTTTTCGCATCACAGCCATGGCCAACCTCGTTAAGCATGAAGCAAGCACTGTAATATGATATGTTAGCATGGTCTATAAATTGGTATTGCTGGATTTATCGTACGAAACATCGAAGTTCAGAATTTTCTCCATCACAGGTCTCAGATCCGGCCTCTTCATCACATAAGGGGCAATTGTACCGGCAACAAGGTTAAATTGAATTGAGAAAAGAACGTGAGCCACAGTATCTCGGATGATTATTGGGTCCATATGCGATTGCCAGAACTTCGGGGTGAGAGAGAGGATGTCGTCAATGGTGAGCCCTATGATCTTGTTAGTCCCGATACAGTGACTTCATGCTGTATAGACTAACGATGATGTCTGGCTATTGACCTGGCTCGGTAGTAAGAACGTTCCAGGGTTTTATAGCCTGGATGCTCATATTCCTTCGATTGGAATAGAGGAGTAGATAAGAGTTGCAAGGTGGATTCTGTTTGGGGCATCATGGAAGACGAAGGAACTAATCTCAATTATCAAGTGAGATAACTTCTGGATAGATGTGCGATGGGTTGTTTTGTATACTTTATGTACAAACTGCTAGCTGATATATTTCGTATCGCCTAGAATCGTAGTGTTTTGGCCTTCTAACTTTCTTCCCTGCAACACGAGATGCCGGCCAATCATTTTGCCTGTTCAGTAAATTTATGCAGAATGATGGAGACTTAGGCAGTATTTTCCACCATGATAAAGGCTAATTCCTATCGACGATTTGGATGTTCTCATTTAAAGTGCGGCGTCAACTTATGACGTATGCAGGTTATTCTATAATTTCTTCCGAAATACTACTTAGCACTGAAAAGAACCAGAATCATATTCCATCTGAAGTTGAAAAGTCGCCGTGGCTATGCGAACTAGAAGGTTCACCAAGGCCCATTACAATGTGAACTGGGTGGAAAATA
The DNA here is from genome assembly GCF_001561935.1 of Penicillium griseofulvum. Lineage (NCBI taxonomy): Eukaryota > Fungi > Ascomycota > Eurotiomycetes > Eurotiales > Aspergillaceae > Penicillium > Penicillium griseofulvum. The sequence goes on from NW_024467450.1 coordinate 571,125, forward strand.
GTGAAAAGGCAGCATTCGACTGGTCCAAAAGATTGGGCAGAGAATTGGATGAACTATGAGATTAGTACGGAGTACTCCGTACATCTCTTCCTCACCGACAAGATTGAGAGTTTATCGTAGCAGATTTTGTTCCACCTGCACGTTAGTGGATACCTTTTGATATGTTCCTTGGAAGTGGATCACCATCTTTCTAGATGTGGAGCTGAGCATCTCGCCAAGATGTGATAGACTCAGCTACTCTACCTAGAGCTGATGCTGTCCGTGTTTTCCCGCAATTTCTTTTTCTTTTCTTTTCTTTTCTTTTCTTTTCTTTTTTTGCTTCCAGTGCGGCTGTTTCCATGGCATACCTGGATTATAGCGTATTAATGGACTACCTCCCAAAGCTCTGTAGTAAAAACAATATCGAATATACTAATAATGCATTATCGAGTACCTATATAAGCACATACTATATGCCATGCACAGACGCTGATCTCCGATCACTTGACTTGTGTGACCTTGGAGGATCCTTAGGCCCATCGCGTGTAGGCAAACTCGCGTACATATGTCGATCACTTTGAGCTCCACATTTCAGTTACCATCTGAAGTACTCCGTAGATTGTTCAGCTTATGTGTCATCAATTTGTTTAGTTAACTAGAGCAGCTTATGCGGCCTTGTGGTGTATTTTTAGTCTCAGATATCATTCTATTTTCATGTATTGTTCAATTGACACTACCTAGTGTACATCGGGTTCTTGGGCCGAAGCGAGGCTTTGGTACATGCCTCCAGACCTCAAAGTCTACCCTCCAAACCGGTCGCCGTTTAACATTGACAAGGGATTGGAAGCACCAACCAGAAGTGTTGGCGCCCCACTGAGAATCTCCTTGAAGTTGTTGGTATGATTCTGACACTCCCACTTCGAGAGTCATTGTTGGATTCTTCATTCCTCCCGCTTTGTAATTTCAGAGCATTGTCTGGGTAGAAGGAATACAAATCATCTGCTCGTGTTGAACATACGGCATGACTAGTACCACTCAGTCGTTGTGAACTTCTCTTGGCCCTTGGACTTTTGCATGGCGCGGAACAATCTTTGGGTAAACGAAGCGCGATTTGAGTGTTCGGGCGCAATTTCATGAGCTCCACGCGCCACCACGAGGTGAATGTTTGTTGTCGAGTTAGACTGCCGTGTTTCAGCGGCCGCATGGCAGCAATCCAGTATAACTATCAGGAACTTCAATAACACTGATCTGATATGTTCTCCTTCCTTTGCAATGGACCGAAGAAGACGTTCGGTGTACTTTGACCAAGTTCCAGCCTAAGGGATCGGATCGCCTGGCTTTAGAATCGGTAGGCTGGAATGGATACCGGGGTTACTGTGGACATATATTCTTATTAGTCTAGCTCTTATTATAGTTAGTTAGATTGATACTCTTACCTTTTAGGGTCCGTATTAGCTGAATTTGTTGATGTGTTGGGTGTCAAATAATCTGGGCCCGTATAAGTTGGCCAAGTGAAGTGTAAAAGTAAAGAGGAGAGGACTCAAAGGAGGAATAGGAAGAAAGAGGAAAGTGGGATTATAGTACTCCCACGAGGAAATCTGATAGATAAATGATACGTTTATAGCAATACCTCAAAAAGGAATATCTTAATAGGAACCTTCAGAAGTCTTTTCAGTGGTCTCTTTAGTGGTCTTCTCAGAAATAATTCTGTGTAGACGTGCCAGTTCTATAGGTCGGCAGCAAAAAGAAGAAGCGGAAGGAATGTCTAAAGAAAAAACTTCTAGAGCAGGTTATGGAACTACTTTGTAATATAATACATATATGTATCCATGAAGCTGGTGAGATCTGACCAATCAGCATGTAATGATTCAGTACGGCTCCGACCAAGAGATCCACTTTGAGGCGGCTCCGATGTGGGGCCCTCAAAATGTTTACCTACATATATGCTCCTTACATTTCCAGATATTTAAAATCTTCATCTCCATCGTACTTCAAGCTCATATTACCACTCTCAATTACTCTTCTATTTTAACACAGCTTCATGATGAACAATCCTGCAATTGTTATTGTGCCGGGTGCATGGCACCGACCTGCACACTTCCAAGGCCTTATTAATGAGCTAGCAAAAGTCAACTACGATGCAGAAGCTGTGACCATGCCTTCAGTGGACTCCAGTCCACCACTGGCCAGCTGGAACAAAGATGCGGAAGCTGTCCGTCAAGTGATTATGAACAAACTGGATGCTGGGAAGGACGTCGTCGTGCTCGCACATTCATTTGGCGGCGTTGCCATGTCCGAGGCAGCCAAGGGTCTGGGAAAGAAGGATCGAGACGTACAGGGTTTGAAAGGCGGGGTTCTGAAGCTGGTATACATGTGCGCGATGGCGTTGCCGGAAGGCCAGACCCATATCGGCCAGTTAGTCCCGCAGACGCCCGAGGAAGAAGAGCTCGAGCGTCAGCGCAAGGAATTGGAGGAGAAGTTTGGTGGACTAGATGTGTCAGCGGTATGGGCTCCGAGTATTTGCTTCTATATCGACAATACTAACCTGTCGATAGGACGGAGCAATTAGTCTCCCGAAAGACCATATCCACCTCGTGTTTTATAACCGCTGCGATCAGAAGGATATTGATAAGGCTGTGGAGCTGCTCGGTACATTCCCCGTGGGCCCGTTGACTGTTCCTGCCACGTACACCGCTTACCGTGAAATACCGAGCACATACATTGTCTGCAAAAACGACCAGGCATTGCGGGAACCGTTCCAACGGAGGATGATTGCACAAGGCGAAGGTTGCTTCGATGTGGAGGAATGCGAGGAGGGCCATTCCCCATTCATGAGCAACCCGGGCTTCATTGTCGACTGCATTCGGAGGGCAGCCGGGGAGAAACTCTAGGCATGAGAAATCCTCCACTATGCCCTATCCCTCTATGTATGTATAGAGTTTTTTTTAGGTAATATTGCTGGGCATGAGAAGTGTACCATATTTGGATGTTTAAGTTTACACTATGATGATTCTCCTCTCCTTGAATACATTTTCGACGTGGGCGTGGGACGTATTATGTAGGGGTCCAATCAATCGGGTTCAGCTAGGCAAGACTTTGTATTTCTGTATCGGCTTTGCTAACAATCAGTTAACTAAAATGGGCCACCGGTTACTAGTAGACCTCCGCAAAGCCCATAAAAGCCCAAATCCCAACCCACTAATTGCTTGGGCTTTGGCCCTATCCTCGGGCCCACTGGTGGGCTATGGGCCCGCGGTAAAGCCCAATAGGCACCAAACAGGTTTTTTAATAACCCTCTGTTTAGCACCGTTTCTCACTATTATACCTAAGGTAATATTCTATTCATTTAAATAGTTTAGAATTAGTTACTAGTTATATTTCTATATCACGTTTAAAAACGCGAAAAACGCGTTGATTTAGATAGTTCAAAAAATTACAGAGGCCAATTTATTAGATACCGATGGGCTTTAATGGGGACCCAATGCGCCCCCATCAATGGGCCTGGGTTGGGTTCACACATAGGATTAATAAATCCTCCGGTATGCCGGCGTACAGCTCCAACATTTGAGTGGTGCCTCATATTTCAGTCACAATTCAAGGTGTCAGTGGCGGCGCGGAACGGAAAAGCAATACAGCCGCGTCCGGAATAACCCAATTTAGGACGCTACCTCATCTTGTAGGTATCATGTAGACACGGAATGCCGGGAGACCTCAAATCTCCAAGGGTATCAACATCTCCCGTGGATCAACCACGGCGCCAAAACACAAGTTGTGATCCATGTAGACGTTCCAAGCGACGCTGTGTTGTGCAACCAGATCCAGAAGTGAGTGCTGATGTGATCTGCACGAATTGCAAACGCCTGAGACGCCAATGTACATTCGAATTCGCTATAGCCCAGTCCAGTAGGCCTTTCTCTCGCAAACGACAGAGACGAAACTACGGGGGAGCCAGTGGGTCAACACCACGAAATGAACCCAACGACTTTGATGCAATAATTGAAGAAGTCACTGAAAGTCCGAGCAATCGATTCGATGCTGCCTCTATCGCCGACCAAGACGTTCTAGCAGCTTGGCTGAATATTGATTATGATGAGATCGTGACAGATAGGGTCAACCTCTTTTCAACCAACCTCGAGCCTTCTGGATCATTCGATGCGACTCTTTCTGGACACATAGCGCCAGAGACCCAGCGTGAGGATCAAGTTACGGCTGCCACTTCCCAACTGACTCGCTTGCACGGAGGACAAAGTCTCGAATCAGTTAATCACCGACCAGCGGTTGGCCTTTCATTCAATAGTCCGATCTACCTGTTGAATTCTGGAATCGACGCGACGATCTTCGGTGATCGTCTCGCTCGGATCTATGAAGCAATCGCAACAGCCAGTGCCTCCAGGTTTTTGGACTATGACTGCAATCTCTATGCGACTGGGATTCGCTACCGGTTGGGGGACAGTGACTCGGCGAGCTCAGATAGCTCGGCACCTGCCAGGTCAACCGTGGGTCCAACCGTCATTGCACCCCGGTTTGCTCTTCCTGGTCACTCACAAGCAATGTCTCATGAAATTTCCTTGCTGGGAAGTGTTCGGTTCCTTGATCATTTGGGCGACCTCTATGGCAATCGGTTGAACTCGGCTGCGCGAAAGAAATCAGATGAGACCTTCATTGCAGTCCTTCGCGCATTTTCGATGCAATGGTTGCCGAGTTCCCCTTCTTTTGAAACGAGATCTGCTTATGGTGACTCTCCTCCGAATTCAAAGACTGGAGAGACAGGAGATAATTCTTCCCTGGACGCTTTCATTGATGCTTGGGCACGGGCAAGATCACTTCTCAATGAAGCGCATGATGTTCGATCATTCCGAGTTGTATTGGCAACACTCATGTTTGTCGGGATTGTTACACCAACTAAAATAACCGACAGGGAGGATCCTGTACCAAACCACTTCCTTGACACAGCTTTGCAAAAGTTATCCTACTTAGATGGGCTGGTCAAGCAATACTGTGCAAACCTAGGTCCATCATCCACATACGGCGCTCTTGCTGAAGCATGTTTGAACATCATCCGGTGGACTGCGTATATCCGCGACACAGGCGCAGCGTTAGCGATGGATCGACAATGCAAACTTCCAGATATGTGGGGTACTACAAAAGGTTAGTGTTCTTTACGTAGGCACTTTCAAACTCATGGGAACTAAACTACAAACGCATAGTCCTCTCAAATAAAGACGCTGTGGCAGCATTGGCAGTCACTCAAAATATTCTAGAGCTGGATATCAATGTTCAACCCATTTGTCGGAAAGCCAGCGCGGAAACATTTATTGTCTGGAGGCAGATTATAAACATCAAAACCGTTGCTAATCAGGCGTATGGAACTCTACATGAGCGGTGCTCGTCAACAATCGAAGCTATAAACATTAGTGTGGCTGCTGTCCGTGGCTTCAGCGAATTATTCCAACCTTTCATCCTTCAGTGCATCAGGAATTTCCATTGCCTGTCCACGTGTCCTAGGATATCTCTTGGTAAGCCAGACACCTACACGTTGTCTAATTCGCTCACTCGTCCTTTCTCCCACAATTCTATTACTAGTGCCTCACTGACTGGTTATGCCTTAGTTTCCCTCGTGATGTTTTGGAACCTTGGCATTTTCCTTCTCGCCGAGGTTTTCAAAAAGGTAACCCAGGGCCTTGATTCCTCTGTCGAACAAGAAATAGGCCCAGCGATTCGAGAATACCAGCGCGACGCAGCATCGAGCGTGGCACAGGTAGTTGAATGCGTACTTAAATTGCCCACCGAGGAAGCCTTCAACCTCCAAAACGGACTTGGCGCGGAAGTACCACTCACCGCTTATCATGTTACTCCGAGTTTGGCTGTCACGGCCCTCCAACGGGCTATCGAGAGCGTGATAGGCCTACAGCTTCACTCTAAGTGTGATGGCTCATTAGAGAATGATGCACAGCTTTTGGTACCGGACGGGATCTGGGACTGCCAAATCAACATTCTCATGAAAGGACTCATGTCACTTGACGTTACTATTGGCGGATCACAAACCTGTGGCGTGGCACTTAGGGGGTTGATGCACAAATATGGGGACATACTATCCGAGTGCTGGACTTCAGGGTTTGACTCATGAGCATGTCAACGTGGTGGACCTAGCCGAAGAGCTAAGGACATACGAAATGAGGGGAAGATATATATAGGGGTGTTGATCGATACCAATGTCAGGTACATACTGTCGATATTGCCACTGTTTTTCCGCTCTGAGCCTCACAAAATTGCCACCTGACTACATTGAGCAACTAAGGTTGAGCCCAGACTCTGAGATTTACTGAGTTAGACTCTGAGTGCACTCATTGAAGCGGCGGCCAAGATAGGTTTCAGTACTTCGAGGTCCGTTCGACACATACCTTAGGTGCAAACTGGAATCTCGAGTAAATCAACCCTATATAACAGAGCATACAGCCTTGAGCGTTTCCCTCTTCAATATCTATAATCGATCAGGCCAAGAAACCCTTCTATTTTCAGTATTTCAGTATATGAAAATCATGAATTGATCACTCCTGAAAAGATACCTTTTTATACCACTTAGATGAACCCATTATATAGAGAGTGAAATTGGATAAGGTATTAAGATGATTCAATATCTTAAATATGGTATTTGTGGCGGCTATAGCCTTAGCTGTACAGGTTCATGTAAGGAAGTCGGGGATCGGAACAATGGAGACTTTCCCGGAGACTTTTCCCCGAACTACAGTCGGTGTTGTTGCTCCGGAAATGGATTCTGACAAATATCTAGATAGCATCAAAACTGCATTGCATTTCAAGACAGCTTAGCCTTATTTAGTTCATATCTTAAATTTAATTATCTCTATTTTCTCCATAAATCTCCTCTTCGCCACTATAGTCAAGTGACATTCAATCCTATTCAAAATGGCCACTACGTCATCTATAGAAGGGCAGGAAACTGCGCATGATTCCAAAATTCCACCAAGGCATGGCGATGGTAAGTCTCTCTCAAAGATTTCCTGAGCTGGAGGCCTTTTGAACTTGACTAACTCAACCAGATCCAGGTATAGGTTCTACACAGACTGTGAAAGATGAATACGTCTACATTGCCGATGGCTACTCCTTGATTCGGCGGATCATCTTCATCATGACGGTGTGTTCATCCATGTTCACCAATCAGTTGGGCTTATGCAACAGCCTCACGACCCTGGAAATAATCGGAGATTCCTTTAGTGTCACCGACCCTGGTAAACTCTCGTGGACAATATCTGGCTATGGCTTGACTCTAGGGACATTTATCTTGATTGGAGGACGTTTGGGTGACGAGTTTGGCAATAAGGCAATCTTCATCATCGGTATGGGCTGGCTTGCTTTGACCAGCATGATGGCAGGGGTCTCTGCCTATTCCAGCTACCCCGTCTACATCCTTGCTCGTGTCCTGCAGGGCCTTGGTCCCGCCTTGACTGTGCCTAATGCACTCGCCATTATGGGAAAATGCTTCTCCGGACACAATCGAAACATGGGGTTTGCATGGTTTGCTGCATCAGCCCCAGTCGGTGCGATGGCAGGTCTCCTCTTTGGGCCCCTCTTCGCCATAGCTTGGTGGCCATGGATCTACTGGAGTCAAGCTTTGGGGGTTGCCTTTCTCTTCGTTCTCTCTATCGTTGCAATCCCAAATATGCCTGTCGATGGTGAGAAAAAGCAGCGACAAACGATTCGCGAGATTCTAGACCGCCTCGATATTCTGGGAGGTACAAACGGTGTGATAGCTCTGGTTCTATTCAACTTCGCCTGGAATCAGAGTCTTGTCACTACGTGGGACGAACCTTACGTCTACGTATGCCTGATCCTGAGTGTCTTGTTCCTGGCAGCGTTCTTTTACATCGAACTTCACCTAGCTCGCTATCCAATCCTACCCGTTGCCGTTCTCACTTCCGACATCGCCTTCGTCTTCGGTTGTACAGCAGCGGGTTGGTCCACATTTGGCATCTGGGTAAGTACTAATCTTGGCACCCAAATCAAGTCAAACTAAGCATGTGTCTAGCTTTTCTACGTCATCCGAATAAGCCTCAATATCGGTGGCCAAACTCCCATTCAACTGGCTGCATGGCTTTCTCCTATCCTCATCACCGGCATAGGAACAGCATTGGTCGTTGGCAAAATAATCACCAAGGTTCCAGCCTCGTCCATCATGTTGTTTGCAATGCTTTGCTACTTCGTCACTTCCCTTCTCATGGCCTTGCGACCCGTACACTCGATATACTGGACCTACTTCTTTTTCGCTACCATTATCGCCACCTTTGCAATGGATTCATCGTTGCCTGCGGCCACGATCATCTTCTCAAACGCAGTCCCTCGACAGTACCAGGGCATGGGATCCAGTGTGATCATGACGATTGTTGTCTACAGTATATCGCTAGGTCTTGGTTTCGCTGGTACCATTGAACTTGAGATCAACAATGGTGGACACACCAAGGCAGACTTGCTTCATGGTTACCGGGGTACTCTCTGGTTTTCTGTCGGTTTGACAGCATTCGGCACTGTTCTCGCCCTTATCTTTCTACTCAAAGATTTTCGAAGACGAAGGTTGGCCAAGAATTAACGGAAGAAAAGAATGATTTAGCGGATACTTGAATGGTTCCAAGGTTGAAGGGCTGATCACTCATCGATCAGTATGCCTAGCGACAAGGCCTCTGGCATTACATATCACATGGTAATGCACAAGCCCAAGCCTAGGAGGTGACCTCTTGTGATTATCATGTATAGTATATTATATCAGCAACCAGGAGTTTTATGTTGTAGAATAGAACTTGCAGGATCTTGTGAAGAAGCTACGAAGACAGAGGTGGAGTATCGATTGGATGAGAGTTGAAGACCCCAAAACGACCAAATATGATTAGAGGAGTTGATTGCAAATAGGCTGATACAACAAATATTTAGACTGGCATTACTTGTGAAAACATGGTGGTTAGGTTGAAGACTCCCGACCACCGCTTTTCCCCGGAATGTTCGGGCAAGGTAATTACAAGGTAATCTGTCAAGAAGAGCCTGAACTGTGACATTTGTTCTGTTATCCTTCATAGAATGCCTATAATCAGTTAGGCTTTTAATAGCCAGATTGCACAAGTCTTATATACCGCCGAGGCGCTATTGGTTCACGCTGTAGGGGAAAGGCTCCCCGCGGATCAGGGCTGCGCAAGTTGCAAAAGGCGGAATATTCACTTCATACGTCTTATTTCTTGGGCAGCATTATTGCTAGTATTGAGCAAAAAGTGTACTGCCTGAGGGAAGCACTCTATCTCTCTTAATTGGATAATCCCCAAGGGTGGGGGAGTGTCACCCAGAGGTAACCCTAGGACCCTTGCTCCCTTCCTGTCAAGCAGCTAGTGATTAAGCACTGTGGGCTTAGCCCGTAACGTGTTGTCACAAATTACTACGAAGCTTAGGAAGGAACAGCAACACTGAATCAACAGCCTCTGCATTTGCATTATGGAATAGGGAAACCGCACCATATGGACAAAAACCCAAACCAAGGCATATTAATCATAGAATACAACAAGCCAGACTAGCACCTTCCTTTTCAACTCCTTTCACAAGAAATCTGAAGATCCCCCTGTTCAGTACAACAATAAATGTCAGTTGAGTCCTGCAGCAATATGTTCCAGAGCGCATACCTAAGAATCACCCCTGAAGATTGATCCAATCTGAACAATCTCATCATCATCATGGTAGCCCCAAAAGCCTAACAGAACCTTTTCTCCCACTTTCTGCTCATGTGGGTTTCCACCATCCTTTGCTCCACCTTTCCATTCTCGGCTGTTTCCCGTTCCAGTGTCGAACGATTTGATCAGGAAACGGTCAAAACGCCATCCAGTGTAGAGGGACATCTCAGTAATGACCTCCTTAGCGTTTAAATCGAATTCCTCCCTAATGTAATCATCGTGATTCTTCTTTCCAACAACCTCACTTTCAGAGTGGTCAACGTAAACTAGCTGAAGGGCTAGAATCAGCTCCTTCGGGTTTGGTGGCTTGCCATTGCCAATCCACACACGAATCTTATCCACTTCAGAAGAGCCATGTAGCAATTCGAATGCTTTTTTGCCGGCTGGATCACCTCCTGTACGTGGGTTCCTGATTTCCCCTGGGCCTCCAGGAGCTCTAGGGTTGCCGTTACCCATTTTGTGGGGAAATAGTCGAAGGATAAAGGTTTTGAAAAGAAGGGGTTAAGATATATTAGAGCAGGGTGCAAAGGAAACTGTTGTCCTTTTGCACTTTGCGGTGTGACTGGGAATTGATCCAAAGCTTGAGGATTGGCATGGTACTTATAGCATGAGATGTAAAGGATAGTTCCCAGGAGCCCTGGAAACAGAATAGCTGAATGCAGCGCAGGATAGAGCTGGTAGCACTCCCCATGATATTATGACCATTCCGATGTAAACTTGCTATTCAGAAGTAGAGTTGCATTCGGTGTGGATTAAGCTGCAAGGCCTGCATGATTCTGCACTAAACCAGGTGCAGTGAGAGTCATATTAGATTGGATTCACATAGTCTCATAGTCATGTTTGAATCATGTTTGAATCACCTCCGCAGAAGGAATCCCCGGGCATGTTTGTGCCTCATGACTCAAGTGAATAACATCATGGAATGCAGGGTGTCCTTGAATATGGAGGCATAATATAGCCAGTAGTCGTGTAAGCTTAAGTTCCCATCCATCCTGAGTGAATATTGCAGATTTGGTAGCATAATTTACTTATTCAAGTAACCCTTGCTGCTGTATTACCCCGAGTTACTTCGTACGTAATATGGCATAAAGAGTTCTATTGATCAACAGCTTAGTTAGATTGGTTGTGTGGGTGGATGCTTATGGAGTTCGGTTAGGGCTACTTGTGTCAGCCAGCCATGCACACCTCATACCAAGGCCCAGAATGCAGACACAGCCAGCCACCAAACATGTTGAATCCGGGGACGGGCATCATCAATGATGATAAGATTCTCTTGGCTTTCATAAGCAATTGTTACTCTCTGGATGAGCTATGTATTTTGGTGCCCTGAATTACGTCGGTTTTCTTTTACAAAGCTATAGCCGGATTGACCATATGTGTATACAGACAAGATCAAGAAGCACTTCACATATAATAAATGGATCATCCTCTATGATCCGCAGCTATGAATTCGATTATCAGCAATGAGACTCTAACTGATAGAAATCAGGTGTATGGCGAAAATACTGGTTATAACATGATGATAAAATTCTCTCTCTGACTAAAAACAATAGTTGTCTGTATTTTACATTCTATCCAGGTGGTTGATCACAATTACGCAAGTTGTATAGTGAAGAGATCACACATGTTTTCAAGTAAAATGACGGTATCATTCCAATTCCTGACAACACCTTATCCTTTGGCTGATATCAACAAACGCCGCTGTCTGAACAAGCAAATAAAGATGGCACTAGTGTAGCCATACACCAACCACATGGATAAATCCCTTTTCTCCTGTAGATAGATCTCTCGTCCTTTCTCTCCAGATTTGATATTCTCATCGACGGCTACAATAGTTTAGATAGGAATACCAGTTTGTCATTAATTACTATTCCGAGCCCATGACACCAACTAGTGATGTGCATTCTATTACTGACATGAGTTATACACTCAATACGTTTTCATACACCGGCCAAGGTAGCCAATGTTAAGAATACCACTGTCCACACCCAATCGCAACAAGTAAGGGTGTCAACGGAATCTAACCTTACATTCAGCCTTGCTGGACAAGCCAGTGAGTTACATTGGGTGGGGTAGGGTAGGGAAATAAGCACCTTCTTCCCGTTCCCATTCCCACTTCCTGCCGGGAGTAGTAGTAGTAGTAGTAGTAGTAGATTTTTAACGTCGGAAGGAGCGAAGGCAGAGCCTTTACGGCCCTGTCTACCTTGCCCCTTCAAATCTCCAATGGGGTATAGGATGTGCCAAGCTCCGGAATTATGTACATAGAGTGCAATCACAGAAGACAACTTCATTCAGTTATTTTTGATTACGTGGATAAGCCATCCCGTCTCCGATGTGTGGTTTTTGCTTGATTGAGGTAAAACCCGCCCTTCCTTTTTTTGATGAGGGATGTAGCCTATAGAGGGTGACATCCCTTAGGACTACAAGATTCTCGCTCCGAACAGGATAGGACAGTCAATTTTTGGTAGATGTTTCGAGCCAGCAGTGGGATTTGAACCGGAGTCCTCTAGGTTTCTCAGAAAAATAGGCCCCACTATTCTTCGTCCCTACCAAAGGAATGCCAGATGGCGTTTTACCGTTACGCCTTACGCCATCCCGCCGGCCACTTCCCGCCGGGAAGGGTCGGGAATTCCCTACCCATGGATATTTCCCAAAGATCGACGGCGCTAACCATTTATGGATGCACTAAACTAACCACAGTTAGCATCCGGACGGGAGTGGGAGTTTCCCGTCCCCATGGTTCCCTACCCGCCTACCTTATTGTCGCCGTACTAAATATTTTTGGAGCAAATGCATAACGCATTATATCTATGGTTAGCCTCTTCTTTCATTCTGACAATTATATGTACAACAAAGTAGATCTCTCTATTCTTTCAATATTTTTCCCTTGTGTAATGATGGATGCTCTAGGGAAAAATCGAGATTAATTTGTACAGGAAATTAAGACCTTGTCACAATGATTAATATAGGGATTGGTAAAATAACTCCCCCTGTCTTAATCTGACAACCCTTCCCCTCCTGCCTGGGAATGCCTCATTTTTTAGTATCGCCTTCCTGATTAGGTGCGACCAGCAATTCTGCCATATATTCTGTCACCACTGTAATAATTACATTTTACACAGTAAAAAAGACATGCATTTGATGACAATACATCGTACATCTCTCCGTGGTTACTCCTCATACTCTATAAATTGCTTATTCTCTTACTATATATTGGACCGCATTACTATGCCATCTGTAGACATGACCGAAAGGATTTATTAAAGGCCATAAACTAACCACAGCTAGATTACGGATTATCATTGATTCCTGAGCTAAACAATTTCGAGTAGGTGGTAACTTAAAATAAGAATCGTGGGCAGTGTTGTCAAATACTGAGTAGTTGATTGAATGGGGAATTTCAGTTGAATATTTAAGCTCTGAATCATTTAAATACATACATAGTAGAATATTACCTTAAGGAAAACGCCTAGAGACGCGGGTAAAACAAAGCGTAATTAAAATAATAGAAAAAGGAGGTTCAACTTCACTTGGCACCTAAATCCTTAGCATGTATATACTGTTTGGGGCCCATTAAGCCCCACTAAAGTCCAATGGCTTCTACCCTAGGCCTGTAACCCACCGGTGGGCCTAAGGACCGGACCCAAAGCCCAATCCATTTGTAGGTTGGGGTGGGTTGGGCCATGGGCTTTATGGGCTTTCCTGGTGTTAATAAAATCTACATTGATTATATGGACATTGTGGTTGGAGAAAAGCTACGAACGGCAGTTATGAAATAAAATGCCGTATGTCCGACACTATCGTTTCTGCCAAGTTCGCTAGCTTCGACTGGGAGATCCAATATCAAAATGGTCTTTGCCTCCAATCAATTCAACTTCCCCTGCCCGCCACGCGAGTCCCGCACAACATGAAACCCTGCCACCCCATCGTTCGCAAGTTGTGCGACAAGCCCATACTCCCAGTCGAGATACCCTTGCATATCCTCGCGACCGTTGCTTGTCCCTTCATACGGCCGCTTATACACGTCAATTGGCTGCGACAGCCACCGCGTGTCGGTCTCGAGGGGATGGTCGGCAGCTACCCAGGTTGTTGTCCCTCCCGCCAAATAATAAACTTCGCGCGAGACTGAATTGCGTGCATCGTCAATATTCATAGCAGCGACGTCACCATCGGGTGAGGTCAGCACGATGGGGCCATCACCATCGATAGCTCTTAAGTCTCGGGCCAGTTCGGGTCCAGAAGCAAACCATGCGCCTGGAATATGGCCTTTCCGGTAAGATGAACTGCGGGCGAGATCGACGATTGTCGCTGCTGTGAGGTTTTGGAGGTCATCGATCGTGATAGCACCGTCCTTTGAAGAATGCCACGAAGGGATTTTAGGTAAAGGAAGTCCATCAGCCACTCGGGGTTGCTCTTCCAAGACATACACCTCCCATCCGAGTTGAAAGAGCCAGCTGGCTGCCATGCGCGCTCGCACACCGTCCTTGTCGTATAAAACTATGCGAGCCCCTCGAACACCGACCCATTCATCGGTGGCTTGTACCAACTGACCACCAGGGGCATTGGAGAAGCCAGCCAGGTGTCCGAGGGCGTACTCCTCGGGATCTCTCACGTCTAACAGGTACAGCGTTCGGTTTCCCAACTCTGCAGTAAATATAGCGAGCTGATTGCCATCAATGGAAGAGACACCGACGTGATTGGCCCACGATTCAGCACGTTTTTGTGCCTTTTTCGAAGCCTCGTCCGAAGGCCGTGGAACCCGTTCCGTCTTTTTAGTCTCCAGTTCCAACCCCTCCAGTGTCCACCCGATCGTCCCGTTTCGGAGCGCAACCACTTTATTCGGGATTCCAGAGTTGATCAAAGTTTGGGTCCCAATAATACTCCGCGTTCGACCCGCACAATTGACGACGACTGTGGTTTCTGGAGATGGTACAGCCTCAAAAAAGCGATACAGAAGTTCCCCCCCTGGACAACTGCGCCCACGAGGAATGCTCATTGTATTATATTCCTCAAAACGTCTGGCATCCAAAACAGCCACGTCGCTCTCGCTCTCCAGAACATCCTTGACATCCCGGGCAGATAAGGATGGGGTATGGTTGATGGATTCGACGAGCTCGCCAAATGCCTTGGATGGCACATTGACGTCGCGATAGACCTCGCCAACAAGGGCGTAGCCTGAGAGCCCACCTTCCAGGATTGCAACATCCTGATACCCCATGGCTAATATCCGGGCGGCAGCTCGATCTACATAACCTTCCCCATCGTCGTAAAAAACAATCGGGGCCGACAATCGAGGGACCAATGGGGGCAATTTCTTTTCAATCTCCGAGACTGGCACACTCAATGCGAACAGTGGATGGGACTCGGAATAGGGGCCTTCTTCGCGGACGTCGAGGAGGGCAATTTCAAGGTGATTTACCCAATGCCGACGCAACTCGCGGGCGGTTATATATTTAACCATTTTGCTATCCAGCTAGAATTGGAATTATCTTCGTTAAAATGGGGGAGAGAATCATTCAAATAACGGCCAAGCGAAACCTCGGGTGGTTTTTCTCGGAGGTTTTTGGAGAAGAAACTCGCAAACCACAGCTCCAAACATTTGACATTCAGAAGGACACGCAATACTCGAGCATTTATTCTTTCCTACGATGCATTCCTTTTTTAAGGAACGATTCATATAAATTAGGCTGTTGCTGTTGCTGTTGTTGATGTACCCCGCTCGAAGCTCGGTTGACGCCATGGCAGCGCAGGATGACCAATCGTCCTTCACCTCAACAACTTCCGATCTCGGTATCCTTAAATCAAACACATTCATATGAATTCCCGACAGCGAAACTCCTGCGAAGCATGCCGTACGATCCGTTATCTACTCTCCTAAATCTCTAACTAATGATACATAGGGTCACGGAAGCTCAGATGCTCAGGTGAAAAGAGCGGTTGCTCTCGTTGCAGGGGGTTAGCATTGACTTGTAAATTCAAAGAAAAAGGTGCCCCAGGAAGGCCAAGAAAGCGTGTCCGACAAGAGGAACCAGACTGCGACTTGCCGAATGAAGAGGAGCGAACAGGATCCTCAACCTCCTCGCATTTCTCCTCGACTGGCATATCTCAGTCGACTTTTGGTCATAATGAATCAGTCAATATGCTAATGGGAATCGGTGAGTTCGATTCATCACCGTACGATCTGTCCGGAAACTGCGGATTCGATTCCTCCCAGTGGGAGATGCTCCAGAACGGCGATATTTGTTCCTTTCCCATTGGGCTATTGCAGACATCAAGTCAGAACGAACTGTACGACCCCGAGATACCTCCAATAGCCTTGGATGCATACGTCTCTCCTGTATCGTTCTCCCAATCTTGTAAATGCGACGAGGAGGTTTCCGATCTAGTGCGGAAATTGAGCCACGCGAATATATCACACGATATCGTTCCGATGCTTCGCACAGGAGTATCCCTCACGGAGAGATTACTTACCTGTCCTATGTGCTACGACGTGTCCAAACCGCCTCGACTAACGGTTCAAAATGTGCTCCTCATCGGCCAACTTATGCTCGAAACAACTTCTGGCTACCAAAAATACCTCCGCTGGCTGAATAAACACTGTACTGAGCTTGACATCAGGAATGAGACAAGTACTGTCTATCTTGACTCCGGGGGAATGCCTTCAGGGCTGAATTTACAAATAAAAGGCGAGAAACTCCGAGATCTCGTCGTGCACGGCCTTCAGGCAGATGCCGAACGGCTTTCGGTGTTGGGAAATCAGTTTGCACAGCGACAACGCAATCGTCACATGGTCGGCCATGAAACTTGCTCTGATTCTGAAGACTATTGTCGGAGAAAGAAGGATGCTGCTGATCATGACCCGCTCGATCTGTGTCCCCATGATCCGGTAGCGCGGAAGTTGATGCCTTGCTTCCGTATCGTCGATGAAGTTCGCGGGATGATCAAGCAAGTTGCAGATGCCGTTGTGTGATACCCGTGTTTATGACATATATTCTTTTACGGTGTTACTAAAGACTATGAAATCCGGGCATGGTTATTTATTCCGTATCTTGTGAGCGCGAGTTACCTGTTATGTCTTTCTACGTATGATAAACGAGAAGCCAGTGAGATAATGTTCATTTACTCAAAGTGTTCTAGTCCTTACACTTCGACTCGACACTGTGGCAGCCATTGACTTTAGAAGAAGGCAACTTCCCAAGCCGACAAAAGCATGAAGATGTGATTTCAACATCTGCCTCCACAAGAGCAAGGGAAAGTTGTTTCTTGATAATGTTTCCCTCCGCATGACGACCCAAAAGTTGAAGGCACTCGTGGTAACCATGCAAAGCCCAAACGTTATTCGGGTGTTGATGGGCACGTTTGGGGGTTGGGGAGAGCCCCAAATCTTCAGCGTAAGCCTGTGCAGCTTGCTCAACTCTGTCTTGTTCCAATGAAAGGGCTGCATATGCGTGTCGAGCTGGAAGCATCCACCCCCATGGCTCAGCGAAAGGTAACTCATCTTCCAGAGTAATTGCTTCCCGTAATCTGCAGAATGCTTCCTCATAATCACCTCTTCTATACCCAATTTCGCCATCTAGCATAGCAGATGCTACTTTAAGAATGTCGGTTATTTTGTTAGGGAAGTCGAGACGAGTTGGAGGAACGAGCTTGGAAGCGATTTCGAAGAGTTCTCGCTCTTTCTCAGCTTCGTTAAGCTGAGAGGTGGCCGCATACGCAATGGCCTTTCCATAGTGTCGCATAACATTCGTCACACAATATAGATCCTTGTCTTCTAGCGGGTCGAGTTTTTTGAGTTCTTCCCACATTCCAAAGCGAATGAGTACATGGACTCTGACAGCCTTGAAAAATTCCATCCAGTTCGCAAGCGCAGGTGTTTCAACCCGAAGAATTTCTTCCGTGATAGTCGCTTCCATTCGATCCGTCGCTGACAACGCTGCCTTTGATTTTCCACCAAGCATTGCAGCATAGATGAGGGAGTGATAGTCGTGTAGGCGATAGTAGCTGTAGAACGTCAAGCCGCCATTCAATTCAAAGTATTTGTCATCTGCAACGGTCGCTTTCAGATTGTATTCCACAGCGCGTCGATAATCGCCCACAAGAACATCGATATGCGCAGGCATGTGGAAGGTGTGGCCTGTATCGGGGAATATTTCGCGGATCATCTCTGCTGCCGGCAGAGCAGCCTCAGGAGTCGCGGACATTTCCATCAGATGGATATACATGTGCGCGGGACCTGGATGCACTTCGACTTTCGGCATCTTCAACGCCCGATCAAGTAGGTCTTTTACTTCGAATACTGGTGAAGATTCTATCGGGAGCCCCGTGGAGGCGTCGTATAACTTTCGCGGAGCACAATTCATCAATGCATCGGCGAAGAGAGTGATAATGTCGAAATCTTCGGTACCGAATTTTTTATACACCTCTCTCATTTCATCGGCGTACGCTCGGCTACATCCAGCAAGATCTCTACTCGGATCATCGTTGGGATAGCGTTTTGCAAGAGCCTTGATGAGCGCTTGCTCCCAATCTGACGCATTGTTTTCCCGCTTCAGCGCTTCTTGGGAAAATATATAACACTGCTTGATTGCATTGACTCGATCTCTTTCGTCGAACAGCGCCCATGTTTTGTTGTAATTAGACCCCGAGCAGAAAGATATTCCCCAATAGGCCATGGCGCAGTTCTCGTCGTGCAGGATTGCCTGCTTGTAGCAGGCGATTGCTTCATCATGATTAAAGCAATATGTCCAAACAAGTGCCCTATCAAACCATATCTGGGCTTCTTGTGAATTGGTACTGACTTTGCGACTCAATGTTCCCAAATTGAAGTAGGGGTCGCTTGAAGTTCTTGGCAGTTGCGTGTTGAAGGAGTCCATTTTTCAAGCTGATGATATGAATACCAGCCTGGTTAGAAACTGTGCAAATATGAAGATTATCTATCTGAGAGAAGTTCCCACAAATTGTGGGGGATATGTATGGAGTCGGAGGGTTTTTCTGTTAGATCACTCCATTGTGATTCGACTCTCGGACCTTTTTTTACTAACTGCATGAAGCGGAGGAATTGAATCTTGGGGGTAAATAAATATTTACCATCACGATCATCAAATATTACTTTTTATAGCTATATATCATGTAAATTATTCATTGCGCTTTTTTAAAGGGTGTGGATGACCGTTGGACTTGGTCTATGATCTAGAGCTTGTATATAGGGTCTCAATCTATCTATCCTTCTCAATAGCTCTTCTCTAATGATTCTTCAAGTCATTGTCAACAACATCTTCCAAAATTGCCTCTCCTCTTCTCTCTGCTGCAATTTTAGCTAGCTTCAACCTTCTCGTGTCACGCTCCGTGTCCCAAGTCACCCACCACGTTACTACCGTCAAGATCGCGCAAATACCCACAAGGCCCATGGCCACGGAAAATGGCACTGTGTAGTGTGGAGCATACATGCTTTGAAATAATTGTGGGCCAATGGCACCTCCAATTTGGCCATAGCTGTTGACAAATCCGATAGAGAAGGCGGATCCCGTAGCCCGAGAGGTGGTCTGTACACGCCATGGCCTATCATTGCAGTGTAAGTTGTACATGAATATCTGGATCGGGTTAGGACAATAAAACTCACCACATGACCGGATACCATCCAGCGGTCAAGGCATTTCCAATCAGCGTTACCGCGTAGATTGCACCATTACTCGGATAGGCAACGAACACGCCGTAACAGCTTATGATGATGAGAAGGAAAGTAAGTGGGTATAATGGCCGGGGTACCCGACTACGGTCTGCTGTAATTCCTGTAGCCGCGATGAACAGAAGACCGCAAATTGTAATGGGGATATTGAGGAGTTGGGCTTGAGCAATGCTCCTAGGAAACTGTTAGCAATGCTGGCTGAGGTCATCCGTTGGCTTCTGGATGCGGGAAAGTGCATGACTTACGTGTAGCCAAGGTTGGCAATGACTGTTGATTGATAGAAAGTGACGCCGCTTGTTCCAACAGTAAAGGTGGCCCAGATTGACGTGAATAGCCATAGCCTTCGGTCTTTCAACGATTCGATAACTTCACGTAGCTGGAAGTTTTTCTCGTTTGCACGAGGAGCATTAGATGGAAGTCGGGCTTGTATAAACTTCTTTTCCCTTTCAGTCAACCAGTTAGCTGTCTCGGGAACTACACCGTACTTTCATATTAGCCACTGGAACTTGTGGGATAAAACAAGGGGCATATTACAGTCAGGCAGTAGGAACCAAATCGCAGCTCCAAAAATGACGGTTGCAATACCCTCTGTGAGAAACAGCCTTAGAATAATTTTAGTAAGGATTCAAGAACAGCGGACATAGGATTGGGCTACCATTGCCATCCAGAAAGCCCCCCAGCCCCAGACACGGTGTCAAACGCATAAGCAAGAAGACCACCGAAGATACCCGAGACATTTCCGCAAATATCTTTATATGAGTTGATAAAGTTAGAACTAGCGCAAACTTTTTCGAAACGGATGGTGTGCAGCTTACAGAAGTAGAGGAGTCGTAAAGACATCTCGTCCGGGCGATACCAGTATGTCATCTGGAGAATGACACCTGGAAACTGTCCAGCCTCAGCCTATTGCAGTGTTAGTCCTTTCCATCCTGAAACCATGAGACCTATTAGAACGGAGACGTACTACTCCCAGCAAGAACCGTGTCGCATATAAACCGCCTTTATTCTTCACGGCAGCATTGCACATGAGAGCGATACCCCAGCTAATCATGATCCTTGACTGCCATTTCGAAGGAGAGAATCTCTTGAGTAGTAAATTTGAGGGCGCTTCTAGCACAATGTATGGCACCTAGCACGTTCATGATTAGCGATATGCCGCGGTACTTGGTTCAGGACTTGGTGAATGCCTTACATAGTAAAGAACAGTCACGAGATTGTACTCGTTAGATGTGATTCCAAGCTGTGTCATAATATTCTGGTCCGTTCCCTTGTTCATTATGCGAGCATTAGATGCCTGCGGGCTGTTAGTTGTGATATAACACACGAGTATCCTTGTCAGGATGGCTGTGTATACACACATTGTTGCTATCAAGATTCTTGAACATAAAGATAAGAGAACAAATTGTCATTAACCGCCAGTCGATCTTGCGTAGTAATTTCTTCTCTTCTTCGGTTGTGAGCAGTGTTCTACCACTCATAAGCTCCGGGTCATAGCCGTCGATGGTTTCCTGACTTGATGAGGCTGCTGTGGAAGCTTCGCCACGTTTAGCAAAATGAAGATCATGGTTGGTATTGCTGCCAGTGGTTAAAGCAATATCAGTGGCTGTTGTGCTACCCAAGTCTTTGGATGAGGTATGGGCGATTTCTTTGTCCGCCATTGTCGAGATGTTGCTTTCGGCGGTACAAGGTTAAAAGGTCTCAGTTGACAGTCCCAGTTTAACACGAGCAGTCATTATTAGATATTCAAGTCCCTCTTTTATCAGCATGGAAACCCTCCGAGAAACATTATAAAAGCTTAAACCAAGCTCCAAGCCCAACAGAGTAGAAATTGTATCATAGCCTATAAGAATTGCAAATGGTACGGACTAGGTCATACTGTATTGTCCAGTTGATAGATACTACATGGAGTAGTCGATGGGCTTTTGATCTACAGGGGCAACTGGCCTCTTCGGATACGTTTGGGATCAATCTGTTATTTTCAAATTCTATCGCGGCGGGACTTAGTAAAATCGAGTTGTTAAGATTCATTGTGTTATCATAAAAAGCCTTTATTTTGGCTATACAGGAGCTTCCAATGTTATATCGTTGAATAATCTAAAGTGGCGAAAGTCGTGATTTAGTCACGGTTTTGGTCCTGATCACGCAAACGGAGGATATCATGATGAGATCTGGAAGAGGTCCACCTGCACTCCATGTATCGACCTCGCGGGGTATTAGTGGAATAGAGCTAGAAATTACCCGATTGGAATGGATTCTTAGTTGCTATATCAGATTTGAAATGAACAGCCCTACTAATCATGGGGTGCAAACTCCTAAGCCAGAGTTCTGGGCCATGCATTCAGCCGACTACCGACTATGGCGATCTTAATAAACCCTCCCCCCCCCCCCATCTCAACTATATATAGCCCCAATCTACCCCATTGTCTCCATAATAAAGCTGTTTTATCCTAAGTTATTGTGATTATATCCATTTGCATATTTGATTACAACCATTTTCACAAGCCATGGAAGCGTTGACTCAACCTCCAGCCCCAACTCCTACGGGGTCTGATATCCCGACGTACAACCAGGTCCCAGAGACTACTTTTGATCGTAGGTTTTCTTGCGTCCTTTGCTCATTCTCTGGTGCAATGTCCAGGATTTGAGCGAGGCAGATAGCTGAGACACGGCTAACGTGTGACTTGCATGTAGTGGACTGGGCGGACCTCGCCACCTTGGATCTGTCTCTGTTTGACCAACCTGGTGGTAAAGAACAGTTAGCCAGACAACTTTTTGATGCTATCCAAAATATAGGTCAGTGTACAATTACAGCTGGCGATCTCGATTCTTGTATACTTATCTAGCTCTAGGTTTCTTTTATATTACCAACTTCGGCCTTTCGCAGGAAGATGTCGACCGCCAATTCTCTATTGGCAAGGAGATCTTCAATCTCCCATTAGAGGAGAAACTTAAGTTCCGCGCGGAGCTTGAGAAAGGCGGCTACAATGGCTACAAGCCAATGGGTCTCCGGGTAAGTCGAAAATCGATAATATGGCGCGAAATCATCTTTAATATTCCACAGGAAACCAGTCCGGGTGTTTACGACAAGACAGAGATCTATAACATCCCAAAATTTATCCCAGCCCTTGAGCTTCCCCAGCCTGACATTGTAAATCACAATCGTCCTGTCATCGAGGGCTTCGCCCGCCATATCCATGACCAAATTGCTGGCAAGCTTCTCACGCTCTTTGCCATCATCCTCGAGCTACCTGAGGACTATTTCCTAAAGGTTCATCGCTACGATGAGAAAAGCGACTGCCACCTACGGTACATGAAGTACCACCGGCGTACCGATGAAGAAAACGAAAAGGCCGCGGGGATCTGGTCCAAGGGCCATACCGACTTTGGCAGCTTAACCCTGCTATTCCGTCAACCCGTTGCCGCACTGCAGGTTCGCACCCCGGAGGGCGAGTGGAAGTGGGTTAAGCCGTATCCCGGGAGCATCACGGTGAATCTCGCAGACTCACTCCATTTCCTTACCAACGGCTTCCTTAAGAGTAGCATACATCGTGTCGTTGCACCACCGCCGGATCAGAGAAATGTAGACCGTCTGGGTGTTTTATACTTTGTTCGACCAGAGGATAGTCTAGAGCTGCGACCGGTTGTGAGTGAAGTGTTGTATCGTCTAGGATATGACCAGACAACCGATAATAGTGCGGCTGGTATCACTGCTGGTGAGTGGGTGAAGGCGAGGGTGGCTAAGGGAGTTGACAGAGGTGTGCCTCATAGTGAAATTGGGGATCAGCCTATTATTGGGGGCGTGGTAGCTAAGTATTACGATTAGTCTACATGTAGATATTCCAATATTCCTACTTTGATGTCTCGTGACTTTGTTTTGTTTCGGGTGGGTCGTGGCTTCCTCAATAACTTCAACCATTTGAGGAAGGAGCTTTAACTCAAAAACATTTCGTTCACGTCCTAAAATACTTCTCTTCTCCAACCTTCTCAAATCACTTTGCAAGCTTTCATCCAAATCCCTACAAATGTTCTGAGGTCCTTTCCAGACATTACCACCTTTATCCCTCGTCCCACTAGTAAGTGGCATAATCGGGTGACTTGGGACTTTTGAGTACCAACTTGAGCGAAATTAGTCCACTCGGCTTCAAAATGGCTGAATTCGAGAGTTTGCCTGCATCATCTTCAAGGGTACGTTGACACTATTGATACATAACAAGACAAGTTGCTAACCGCAATGTGGATGCCTTAGCCCTTGAAGAGTCTAAACTGAAGATTCCCTCATTCTGCCGGCACTTAAATCAAGTCTCAAATCAGGTGCCGCCCATCCTATCCCAAATGACCCCATATAACTGTTGCTGCAACAGTCGTTGATTCCGGAAGCGTCGGTAGAATAGCGATGTCTATATTGAGTGCTGATGCAAGAAAGAGCCGAAATGATTGCGTGGATCATGCACGACGAACGGAACGGTTTCATTTGTCATTTCCAGCCCTTGGACAGTCTCGACTCTAAAGATTCCCTCATTCTGCCGGCACTCAAATCCACGATCCAATCAAGTGCTACCCATCCTATCCCAGCTGACCCCATATAAATGTTGCTGCAACAGTCGTTGACCTCATCCAGACGCGTCGGTAGAATGACGATGTCTATAATGGACGCCAAGGCAAGAAGCTGCAGAGATGATTGCATGGATCATGCATGACAAAAGGAACGGTTTCTTTTGCTATTTTCCTTTGTGGTAAGTCTGCTCAAATTATTCTAGCAAGCATGTTTCTCTAACCAGTTCTTATAGATGCTTGCTTGTCTTTGCAATATAACGATGAAATACCCCTGACCTCTTGTCATGTACAAGAACAGAAACAATGAACCAGAGGCAAGCCCGACTGTTGGTCAGTCTGAATCTTGCTATCCAAGGCCACCAGTTGAGTCTCATCTGTGTCCTTTCGGCTTCCTGTTGCCGCGCAGAAGTTGGAGTATCCGAGTCAATGTGACTACACTGTGTGGTACAGCGAGGAAGTCGGAAGGTTACGGACAAACGGTAAACCTTCTTCTTACCAAAATGAACCGGACTGGGCATGTCAGCGCAGGGGAGGGACAAATTCTCGGATATATTGGTAAGCGATTTGTCGCACCTCCTGCTTCAAAGAATACGAATGCTGAGATGGAACGCCACGCGGAACATGTTATGGGTCATCTCCAACAGTATTGGCTGACCATATTTTTGGTACCTAGCCGTTGTCCATCAGGAACGCAAGGCGAGCAAGCGAGCAAGGAATCCGATCGCCTGAAAATTACAATGAGCACTTTGAGCGATATCTCAACCCGACACCAGTCAGACCCAAGATACCTGTCTCGTGTTTCCTCTGCCGTCCTTCAGAGCCAGCCCATGATAGTCTGTTTATCGAAACACCCACCAGACAGACCCAAGATACCGTCTCGTGTTTTCACTGCCGTCCTGTGCTTTGTGTTGACACAGCAATTCTGATGGAGCCAAGGTCGTTATCTTTCCATGTCACAAAGTGTGAGTTGGATCTGGACAATTCAATCGATTGGCACTTTGCGTTATTCCCCGCCGCACTTTCTTAGGTAGTTATATCAATGAATGAGCTACTGAGCCTAAGCGTTGGAAGTGTCATCAATTTACCTAAAGTATAAGATCAAGAATTGTCATCAAGCCTTGAGATTTTTCACTCACAGATGGTAGCCAGTATTCATAATCCTAGCCCTGTTGTGCCATTGAATAAAGTCCCATTAATAGGGGTCGAAACTGCCGGAGAACGAGGCTGGTATATTTGAGGTGAACCGTTAGATCAGGTATCAGATAGACCATTGGTAGGCCCACGAGACTCTCTAAATCTTAGCAATGATGGTATTTGTAACAATTATTTCTTCTTTCTAGATGGACTTATAGTCTTCAAACATTCAGACATGGCTAATCGACATCGCAGCACTGATACATATGTAGGGTAACTCTGTACAGTAAGGAATAGAATTAACACCGAATTCAAAACATGAGCAATAAGCATGAAATCTTGTCGGCACATTAGACCCTAGGAAGAGTAACACGCAACGCCCGAGGGGATAAGCTCGTCGCATTCCCATCATGATTAAGTGTGAAATCAAATTCCGGGACACCCACGTTGCCATAAACCATGGACTCGAGCAAAATCCACGAAAAGCAGGATCCGGCAATGGGTCCCGCATCTTGCGACACAGGAAGAGAATAGATAACAGCCAAGAAGGAGATCTTTCCTGGGGTCTCCAGGCCGCTAGGCTGTAGACGAATGCTTATCTTAGAGCGATCCGTCACTTTTTGCAGACTCATCAAAGTCTCGATCATATCGACCGAATTGCTGATCCATTCCGAGACTACCAAGCCAGCCCCGTCATCAGCGGTGATGGTAATCGAGGAATGAGAAGAACCTCTGTTCAAGGCATATGTACCCCCAAATCGTTTGAGAGCTTGCTTTTTAGCGACTTCGTCGAGCGCGGGAAGCATAATGTCGGAAACCATCTCCGAGATCGTCGCTGTCATCTTGTGAGAGTCACTACCGGCAACTAAAACCGTGATACCGGTGTTGTGGTCTGGTGAAAGACCCATCATACTGGAATACATTCCGATGTCGCCGGCTTTGGTGTAGAGATCGACCCGTCGGGGTGTCAAAAATGTATAAATTTCCCAGGGGGCGCCGACGGAATGTTGCAGGGATGAGGTGTGTGTTAATGGCTTCATCCACCGTCTTGTCACGGCAGGGTCAACCAGGGAGCTGGAAAGAACAGCACGGCCGAAAGTAGCCATATCCTTTGCGGAAGAGAAAATGCCCCCAGCACTAAAAATGTGTAAGCTATGTATACTCCAAACAGTTAATCGGCACTTACGGAGCTTCTTCGCCAATATCATAGCCAAACCAACTGGCTGTTTCATTGTAGGGAATAACGGCCAAGCTGGGGTCTCGGGCTTGAAGACAGGACCGAGTCAAGTTGAGTGGCTTGATAAGACGGTCCATTAATATGTCTTTGTAGTCGGCTTTTGCGATTGACTCTAATGCGTAGCCAAGAATTTGATATCCTGCGTTCGAATAGATTGGTGTGTGTGAGGTCGAAGCCAAGGGGCCTAATGGGTCACGTTAGAGGTATTTCGAGGTTCAGCGGAATCGCCATACTTACTTGATCGTAGAATGCCATGGAAAAAGTCTTGAGAATATTCCCGTCAGCCGAATGCCTCGTGTTATGATGTGAGCAGACACAATTGGCTTACCTTTCCTATTACACTGATGCTGATTCCCACAAGTCATCTTCTCTTTTTGGGGCAGCGAAGGGAATCCCATGGTCTGCATCAGTTTCGGCTGAAAGCTGAGATCTCCAAATGCATCTAGAATTCAAGGTCAGCATTCTTTCACTTTGTGCACTGGACGGGCTATGATCATCATACAGTCTCTTGCAAGGCCCGCTTGGTGACTAGCCAGTTCGCCGATAGTCACATCGCTCCATTTTAGATAGTTAATTGAATCTTTTGCTTGTCTTGCGGTGTAATTTGTTCGCAGTTCGGGAACGTATTTCGAAACGGGCTCGTGGAAGTACCGTGTCCCTTCAAAGGTCATGAAGAGAAACATAGTCCACAGCTTTGATATACTTCCAATGCGGAACATGCTGTTCTCATCTACCTCCTTTACCCCCACAGATCCAACTCTCACTGGAGGATCTGTGTGGTAGAAACCAAATGCTGTATCCTCCTCTTCACTGCTGAAGACCTGCGCCGCGAACGATATGGAAGGTAAGCTTCCATTATGGATAGCTTGGTTGAGCTTCGAGGTCAATTCTCCAGCTTTTCTGAGAAATGTGGGATCCTTTGACAAAGCAGTAGGTGCTGGGAATGCAGGTCCCAACAGAGGACATCCTGTTGTTTTGGTGGCTTCGGCCGAGAAAGCCAGTGCTGATAATGCCCACAGGAAGCGCATTATGAAGGGAGGTCAATAAATTGACTGATAAATAGATGGATAGTCGAAATTCGAACATTCAAGGCCGGGACATGCATCCCTATATGTAGTTCGGCAGATAAAAATGCCATTGCCAATTTACCAAGGACTTGGGTTACACCCCAGGATTCCTAGTTAGTTGGAGTCTGGAGTAAAGAGTAGTAGTCTATAGTCTAAAATAGTAGTTAAACTCAAACTCCCCCTTGGGATCATCACTATGTACGGAGTAGTCAGTTACAATCTACCCTCCTTTCCCCTCCTTTATCCTTCTTTCTTATCCTTCTTTCTTGTCCTTTCTTGTCCTTTATTCTCCTTTCCCCTCCTTCATCTCCCCTGTCTACTTTGCAGGTGAATACTCTTTCTCTCGGGAATTCGCGCGTTGTGTACCCCTTCGCACTCCCTTGAAACTATGGCACAACCAAACCCGGACAAATGCAGAGGAACAGTTCCAATATTCTAGAAAAAAAGAGCAGGGCGCAATGATCCCGCATAATTAGCCCATACACTGCCCCCGGCACTAAACGATCCCTGTCATCCTAGCCGTCCTAGCCATCGTATCCGACCGTTGATGTGTAGATGATTCTCACCGCTGAATCGAAGCTTCCAATTTTGTTAGGAGACACGTATAGTAGCTCTAAGCTATCGCTTAGTTGCATGTAATGATCTAGATATCGTTGGTCTGGCGTTGAACTGGCGTTTGCTGGACTACGAAGTCCTCATCCGCGATACGCTACTTCTGTCTAACCGGGCCTAGTGACCTTGGCAGATGGGATTTCTTTGTTTGCTGGCGAGGGGTCTGATCGGGGAATTTTCCATCCGGAGCTGAATGAAAGAATCCAAAATTCCTACAATGGTATTACAGGGGGAAAGAGAGGTCAATGCAATCTTTTCGCGACGCATATTGTCCGACGAAGTCAGTTTCAATTTCATTCTACCATAGGATTAAGGAATTTGCGAGAATTTTACTATTTAACGACGAATATTTCACTTCGTCAGTTCATTCTCGCTTATACACCGTACGGAGTAGTAAGTCGATCATTCTGGATGCCAGCCCCCTGAGTTATCGGATTTTCTGTACAGCCGAGTCTGCAGATCTCTTGTATAGCATTCGCAAAGGCGGTGTGGTATATTCTCTCGCTAATAGAAAGAACAAAAAAAAAGAAGCAAAAGAAATAGGAATCAGGGCAAAATAGCCCCTGGGAGGACATCGGGCGAATCTGGGCGCAGCCCTCTAAAGCACGACTCAGAAATCTTAATAGCTATCTCGCGTATATCACGACAGGCGAATTCATGTACGCCATTCTTGATCCGCTCCAAGAGATAGAACTTGTTAGATTGGAAGATCGTGAACGTGCTGTTATCCTCAATAACAGGTGTTGCTGTTCCAAGACCATAGCATTGGGCAATGGTCTGACCTAGCGATTCATTTGCTTCCTACTCGCAGCGGATCTCAGGGATTGATAGATGGGTGGTCCAGCCGCGGGGACGGTAAACTACCTAATCTTAGTGACTTAAATCAAACAAGTAGGTATACTCACGGGTGACGAGGTTGATTTTTCGGAGGCATATTTGAGTAGATCGATTGTTGTCTCAGCTTGCATATCGTCATATTTACAAAGTTTCAAGGTTCGTCCAACTCTCCAAAGTAACATGTCATATTTGTACAACTCCTTGATACGCATTATCTAGGTGTCACTTGCAATAAATAGTATTGCATACATGTAGCAGTAAAAATGAACCATAGTCTTCTAACGATGTTCTATAACTGTAAGAAAAACATATAAAAAAAGGGGCTCAGCCGGGAATCGAACCCGGGACCTCGTCTATATTAGGTAACTTTGAAACCAGAGATTTCTCCCGAAAGACGAATTATCCCACTAAACCACTGAGCCGCATATCGATTGAGTTGACAATTTTGTTATCATCACTCAATCTAGAAATCACCTAAGACAAACAATATAGGCTCCCGTGAAATGCCAACCTACATAACGCGTCTTCCCTTCCCTAATTTCCTACATTCCCCTGCATTTATTTGACCCCTTAAAAACGGCCCTACATATTCAAATATTTATCCCCATTTCAGTTCCAATTAAAATACACGTATTCTAATAAATTCCTTGTCTTTGTATTTTATATCTAACTGCGCTCAGCCACCATTTCTCTAAGAAACCACATCCTTTTTAGAATGCACGTAGGAAGACACAACTCAAGGAAATATATATCCCTTCTTTTTTTACCTGGGAATAATATTTTACCACTGCATTACATTGGTGAGGTCTACTATAGAAGAGATCTAAAGGATAATAGTATATATCTTTGATCTTTATAAAATTTCCAATTAAATAACACCATAGATACAATTAAACAAAAGAGCTCATACAGCTGTAACCCCAGTGACAGGCGCAGCAATAACAGGTTCAATCACAAACCTCATCTGCGGTAAGAGCGTATTACACCAAGTAACAATCTCAGTGATCTTCATTGTTCCCCGAGGGAAGGATGAAAGGATAAGACAAGCCACGCCTTTACCCAATTTTGTACCAAGGAGCTCCTGATACTCAGCACTACCATGCTTAAATACCATACAATCAACATCTCTTGCCTGTGACCACATAACACCCAATCGAGGGTATAGTTCATGGCGTATATAAGGAGCTGTTTCGTCATTCCCAATATCAGTAAACAAAACATGTCTCAGAGTCTTCAAGTTAAAATCAAGCAAATATTGAGCCCGAGCAACCTCACTCCAATAAGGACCATCTTCCTTATAAATTCTCTCTGCAACAAGAATGCCCCGAGCAACCCGATGTTCAAATTCATTAGCTTCGTGCGTGTTCGGCCCCGGATCTCGTCGGAGGTGTGTATAGCGGTATCGCGGCCCACCACGAGCAATATTCATCGATTCCACATCCCCACCTTCTAATGCCATCGGCTCGACCGTATAGTAAGATTCATGCACTGTCCACGGCAATGCCTGCGTTTCGTCAACCATCTCTTCTATAGTTAGTGTCGCCGGTTGAACTAGACACCTCGGCTCGTCCGGGTCGTCTATCCATGCTTGATATTGTGCTCCTATATTCCTGTACCTGGTAATATCCTCTACAGTCGGTTCGACGCCAGTCCTCTGTCTCCCACTTGAAATGTCGGATGAGTGTTTAAGACGCTGTCGTTTGCTGCTGCCGCTACTACTCCCGGTTCCAAAGAGACCCCTGTACTCAGCATCGGCGCGGGCTTGACTCTCAATGGACCGTCGACGTCTCCGATCACTAGAATTGACTGACCATGATTGATCCGAATACCCGGTTTCTTCGGGCTCTATTGATTCATCGTACATTTCTTCGTCGAATTGGTTCAGATCGAGACTACCCTCGTCAGCTCCATCATAGCCCCCTTCGTCGACGTATTCATCTGTACTAGGCATGCTCGCTGGAAAAGATCGCTCTTCTGGGAGTGAATGATACTGGGACTCACTAAGGCTGGCTTCACTCATCTCAGGAGTAATCCCTGTATGCGAGTTTCTTGGTGGGGCGGAATGGAAGTCACCACTAGATGAAGTTTTGTTGGAATCAGTATCACTTACCTCGGGGTTGTCTGTGCGAGGATTTCCGGTTGAAAGGGAGTATGGGTCACTAGAAATAGGCTCATACTCGACATCGCCGCTCTCTTCATCTTCATTGCTGGTCTGGGGGTTGGCTGGAGTCGGGGTTCTGCCTAAATTCTTAGGGAGTGGTTGACGCTGAGCGCACTTTGGTGCCTTTTCCCGTCGGCGGTTAGGTTGGGTATCGGAATGGCCAGTGTCGTCGTTGCAATCGCACCGGCGTCTTGGGAGACACATCAGCGCGTGACGAATACTCTTGAGTATTGAGTTGATAAATTTTGGATAACTCAAACAATGAAAGTCAAATATAATGGACTTTTGTTTTATTGTTGGATAGTGATCTTGGAATGAAACTAACAGACATGCAGAGGGGGATTATATAGGTAGCTTTGGACTTTAGGTCTTTGTGGGAGTTATTGTTGGCCTCACTATGATCAAACATGAAGGTTCACCAGAAATAGAGCCAAAGAATAAAAAACAAAGGATTAAAATTTAACAATAATGACTCCGGGGCATGGACAATCCAAATATAGCTTCGGATAAAGAAACCCGAGGGATAATCATGGAAAACAAGGAGAAGAAGGAGTATAATGACAATGACATGGTATATAGAGTTCCAATAATAGATGACAAAGAAGTTGAGTTGAGATTTCTGCTGGAGGAATAGTTTATTTACTAAATTATTGTAGCCAGTAGAATACCTCAAGAGGGAAATAAATGAAACTTGTGCTTGAGATTCTTCATAGGCTCAACCTAATGATCTCATCTATTTATATCCATTCCATCACTGTTAGACATAGTATATACAGTTGGTAACGTCTTAACAAATATAATCTATAATTTAAGCATTTTCCTTTTGCTCAATCGCACGCTTCTCCTCCGACCGCATGTACATATCCACCTCAGCAGCCTCACCCTGAGGTAGGTGACGCGCCATGGAGACAATATCCCATGGAGTCTGGGCATCGCGGAAGACATGGTTGAGAGCCTCCAAGTTACGGTTCATTGTCTCGGGGTAGAAGATGTAAACCGAGATAGGAATGCAAGCAGAGATAACAGCGTACACAATGTAGTACTTGTATCCGATGGTGTCAAGTGCGACAGGAGTGATCATGACAACCACAAAGTTCCACAGCCAATGGTTCGCGGTCGAGACGGCGGACATGGCGACACGGAGACGCATAGGAGCAACTTCGGTACAGTAGAGGAAGTTACCACCGAGGAAACCGATGGGGTAGAACGAATTGAAAAGGAAGATGAAGACAGCCGAAACAATCGATGCAGTTGTGTTTTCTTTGAAGCTGTTGGTGATGGCGAGGACCGTCATGCAAACAGACATACCAGTACCACTGATCATAAAGATCTTTCGGCGGCCAAGTCGGTCGATAGCGAAGAAGGAGATGAAGCTGCAGAGGAACTTCCAGGTCATAGCACATGAAGACAGAATGCGAGCGAGATCACTGCTCATGTTGAGGTTCTCTTCGAAGATTGTTGACACGTATGTCGAGATCAGGTTTCCACCACACATCTGCTGGAAGAATTGCAGTGCGACACACAAACAGAACCGGTATAGAAGGCGCTCATCGTCGGCCTTTTTGAAGTTGAGGATATCCATGAGCGAAGTGCTGTCAACTGTGCTCTCAAGGGAGGTCTCGATACCAGCGATTTCAGTGCGGACGGCATCATCATCTTCAGAGAGACCCTTGTAGGCAGCGAGACTGCTCGTGGCCTCTTCGATGCGGCCAACTCGCACGAGCCAACGAGGAGACTCGGGGAGCAAGAAGACCGAAAGCACGACAACGAGGGAGAAGAAGAAGGAAATGGCCAACGGAATGCGCCACTGCAATGCTCCGCCGACTTTGCTCAGACCAAAATCAATCCAATTGCAGAGAACATAACCCAAGCAGATACAGATGCCATCCACGACAACGTGTTGTCCACGATGTTTGGCTGACGTGCACTCGGACTGCCAGACGGGAACGGCAACACTCAATTGACCAACACCGACACCGAGGATGATACGGCCGACAATGAATTGTGGCAAGCCGTAAGCCGCAGTCTGCAGCAATTGGCCAATAATAGTAAGGATAGCACCCAAGAAGATGGTCTTGCGGCGACCGAGTCGGTCACCCAGGAATGTACACGACAAGGCTCCAAATAGAGCACCGAGCTGGAAGGATCCGATCACGGTACCCTTTCCTGTAGAGTTATGGGCGCGCTGGGCACCTTCTGTGTTGATTGTGTCAATTTCAGGGAACACGCTCACCCAGCTCTGCAATGTAGCCAGAGGGCCCAAGCCTGACTGGTTGTAACCGAACACAATGAAGGCCGGTGCTACGATGAGCAGCGCCTGCGCTACGCTCAGCGCCTTTCCTCGGAATAATGTGACCATGTTGGAGTGTATATGAAAGGGTCACTCTGAGGGATGAGAAAAACAGAGAGGGGCAGCCGGCTTCTCCATGGGTTTATATCCTCCGGTCAGCCCTTCTCGTGGAGACCCCGCATCAGAAAATTAAAATCCTGCATCTGTGGGATGGAGAATTCCACAGCGGATAGTATTTATCCACCCCTAGTGGCACCAATTTAGTCAAATTTCGAAAGTGTCGACTGTGACTCGACGATAACGCCGACTCCACGGGGTAGGCTTGGTCCCGGCGTGTACGGATCCCGTGTCTTCGCCACTCCCGAATCAGAACCGATTAGATCCACGGGGTTAGGGCCGAAAATTGCAGTTAAGTGGCGGGATAATCTGGGTCGGGAAGGGCTGATTGGATGAAATGCCGAATACCAAATACCCTAAGCTAGACGGGGGGGCATGATCCTTCCCATGATGCTCTCAGTTCAATTATTGTATACACATTTTGAAAAAAAGGGAAAACAATGGAATCTATTTTCCGAGATATACCGGACATAAAATAAAACTTGGTCACACTACCAGGTACCTACTCGGGCCGGTCTCGGCATTGGCAAACTCGGAAAAAAAAGGCTTGGACTAACCTCAAATGACATTAAGCCTTATCCACTGCCAAGTGCCAAGATATAGTAAATTCAACTTCGAATTTAACCTGCCCTGTATTTCCCACTCCATCTTACCCTCCGGATTTCCCCGTGGGATACTTTTCCCGGGGAAATAGGTATTTTATGTACATGTACGAAAAAGAAAAGGAATAGATCTCTTGCCACCTTGTCCTTTGTGTACAACTGCATCATAATTCTCCCTTTGTGGATACATTTCCATTCCCGTTTTGTCCGAGAGATTTCCGAGTCAACAATAATATTGTTGAGATTCGGTTAAGGACACAGTCCACACCGTAGACGTATTTGGCTCACCCGGAGTCAGAAATTTTCAACATTTGTTTGCGGGGATACTTGAAGATAAAGTCGAACACCTGACCAATAACTAAATGGGTAAATTGAGAGATCTGTAAGCGAGTTTTCCAGCCACCTTGAAAGAATATTCTCTCTACACTTTAACTAGATATCCCCAGCCTTCCTCTTTCATACACGCTTACGGACATGCTTTGATCTTTGCATCTTGAATCAGATCCTGGATCAGCCAAAAACAAAGACATGGTCCAGGATCATGTTCCACAATTCTACTCCGTGCAGCACAAATAGTTGGACAAAAACTTATATTGGTTAGCTTGGTACGGAGTACAATTATCCGGATCCATCTTATTAATCTAATAATGAGACAAAAACCTAAATTAAGCGCATCATGTCCATATGCTTTCATCCGTGTGACCCAGTTTCCCCTATAGTAGTAAATTTCCAGAACATAGGCTACAACATATATGTGCTGAGCACTTAGCACAATTACGGAAAGCTTCTCTCATACACAATTATGCTTCATTTTATTTCGCTTGAATAATCAAATGTACTGTCCTATCCTCGCTTCTCTACCCCAGAATGAATGAAATATTACCCATCTTTACAGGCCACCCAGTCTTGCCACCCAGTCTTCCCAGCCTTTCATGGACGTTATAATCCAAATTATGATCAAATTCATAAGTTAATACATTATTATCCCGGTTCCCTGGTGAAGGTCTTGAGTTAGTATTAGCTAAATTTGGAGCCCCTATATTAGTTACTGGGTAACACACGTCACTGTTCTCGGCTAAATGCAAATACTCCAGGATCCAAGTCGGCAGGAAACGGACCTCGGGAATAGCCCTGGACGGAGCAAAATCCATGGAAAGGCTAGACTTTTAATTAGACTTTGAATCTTATACTTTATTCTCATAGCACAACCTTGGAAGTATTTACCATTCCTATCAAACTTAGTCTAACTCTTAGCTTTTCGTATCACATTACACAATGTACCTTGACGTATTACCTTGCAAGTTCAGCCTTATGCTGCTATGTCTGAGCTGGCAGAGCGTGGCTTGGATAAGTGGATCGTGGGCTTTGAATCACACCACCTCCTTCTCGGTGCCATCTCTTGTTTTGTTCCTTAAGACATATTTGGGGTTTATGCCGATCATTGAGATTTAGTAATTAAATCATTGAGATATCTCGAATATCTCTTTCGTTACTTGGAGCTAGAAATTCTTGACAAACCTTAACCCCATTGTAGACAGCCAGCCCAGCCATATCAAGATCTACTTCGGCTATCACTAGTTCGCCTTGCCTGTCTCAGTTATAGAGATAACACCGCCTTGATCATTGACAATATCAGCAATGCAGGTTGTATGGGCAAGTTACTGCCTGTAGATGTACAACAAAGCCTTGACCGCCCATATCTTTCAGCCTTGCCTTTAAGCGATAAAGTTGGCAGAATAAAGGGCGGTCTGGGATCGACGAATTGTAGTTTGTCTACTGCTGAATGACCTCACACTGATAATTAATTTCCTGCTCGTCTTTCCCCTACCACCCAGGTTCACATAGTTGCAAATCGCAATGGACACGCAAGAAGACAATGTACCAGTGGAATCTCTGTTTCGCCCAGCAAAAAAGCGCAAGTTCATGCGACGACGTCCCGATCATAACACTCCAGACGCCGAAGAAGCCGATAATCAGAATGACAATCCTGTCGCGTCACAAGCTCCGGGGAGCAATAACCTTCGGCGCCCACGAACAATTCGAAAGGGTGGCATTGGGTTTTCCACTGCATCACGACTAGGAGATGACCAAGGCCAGCAGCTAGCACTAGTACCAGCAGCCGGAGAAACTGAGGATGAGAAGATACGCGCAATGAACGAACGTTTCACAGGATATACCGGTCAGACAGTCGATGTCGATAAGCACATGTACGCATCCTTTCCCACGGTTGGTCGTCTAGTTCGTTTGATGTGGACTAACGAGATCAGGATGGCATTCATAGATTCCGAAATGGCTAAGCGCTACCAACCTGAATCAAAAGCGGACGATTTAGGTGCCAACCAAGCAACCCAGGAGGAAGTCGCGGCAGGGCTATCACTGCCTGGACACCAGACACGCGAACCTGCATCGCTAGGCAAACTCCACGAAATCGACCTCGGCCACGAAGCTACATTGCGAAACATTGCGCGGACAGAAGCTGCGACTCGACAAATGGCCGACAGGGGAGAACTGCCGACATCAGTGGGTCAGGCTGCTTCGGAGATGGGTCGCCCTGGCGCAGACGGCAAGTCATGGCGCAATCGCAAACAGAGGACAGAAGCAGACATCGCGAGAGATCGTCTTGTAGAGGAGGTGCTACGTGAAAGCAAATGTGCGTTGTATCCAAAATTGAAATCTCCCAGGATCTTCGTCTTTGCTAACAATAGTTGCTACAGTGGAAATTTATGATGAACAAGAAGAGGAAACGCAACTTGATGACCAACAGGCTGCTGATGACCGAGTTGCTGAGCAATTCAGGCGAGACTTTATGGATGCCATGCAGACTCGTCGTCGAACTCGGCCAGCAGCAAAACCGGCGGCCAATGTTGAGGTGCCTCGGGGTCCGAAGCTTGGAGGCAGCCGCAGTGCAAGAGCTGCAATGCGGGAAAAGGAAGCACAGGCGGGGAAGAAATGATTGTTATTCTCATCCAAGACAGCGGATTTCCCTTGATATGGACTTGATGTACTTGACCCTCGGTGGCATGTTTTTTTTTTTTACTCGATATGCATACGATACCATAATGACTTTGCGCCAATTCTATTTCTGACTTCTTTTCAATGAACTACGGTTTCTTCTAACTCCCGATGATCTGCGATATGCGACCAAATATCTTTATCCTTCTGGCTCCAAACACCAAGAAGGCTAAATCTATTATGATATTATTTCAAGTAGAAAATCTACCTGATCATCTCTAGTCAAGTGGATGTTTAACTTATTATAGTTCTATTTTGTGAAGGACAGAGTCCACGGGTTGCATAGCTGCTGACTATCCTTTCGCTATATATATCTCGATGCACGCCAGATGATTCGTCAAGATATATATGATATATATTCCAATAGGATGAATGACTATTTTTGCCCAAACATTGAAGTAAGCATAAAATACACACCATGATACCAATACGCGGAAAGTAAGCGCGAGAAAAGAAGCGAAAAGGAAATGGGATGTTCAAATGTTGTTTGTTGGTCTGGTGTAGATTTTTTTTGCTTTGTTTTCCCAAAGATTAAACATTGAAGGTAGGTAAATCAATCAGCTCACGTGCAGTTGATCATTACATTATCGTTGCTTTATCATACAGCCCATTCCTTTAACACTACTCTGTCTCCAAAACTAACCTTAGAATGTAGACTCAAGCATGACTCTATAAACTCTTGAAGCGCCGAGCCCTGTCCCTGATTAGTCATCGTTGTTCACGATGACTAAGCTTAATCTTGAACTGCCCGTTTGGGCGCCAAAGCCAAAGCTACACCCGCACCAAAAAGACCCGCCGTTCTCCTGCCTCCAACCAGCCCCTCTGATTGTCCGTCCAATACGCATGGTCACGTCTTGATTTGTTTTCAGGCGACCTAATTCAAAATACTCACATATCATTGTGAGAGCTACGACCCCTTTCCCAAAGATACCTGCACAACTTTCGCGATGAACCCTTCCAACCCACCCCAAGCTGCCGAGTATGGTGGAGGTATGTGGTCCCAGATATGCCATTCCAATTGCGCTTGCAGCTCTGATCCCAAAAGAGCGCGTGACTGTCATTCATCCCGCGAGATACTAATTATTGCTCGACTATAGATGAGGTGTCAGCCATTGTCCTAGACCCGGGATATTCAACCACTCGCGCCGGCTTTGCTGGTGAAGATGCTCCCAAGTCATTGATCCCAACTTACTATGGCAAATACAACGTGGACGGCCAAGAGAAGCTCGTATTTGGCGACGATGTATTTGTTACCCCGCGACCTGGTCTGTCCATCCACAACCCAATCAGCAAGGATGGAATCGTCGAGGATTGGGATATGGCAGAGAAGGTGTGGGAGCACTCATTTATATCGCGACTCACCGGCACGAAAGCGGGAAACCCCTTCCAGAACGGACTAAACGACGTTTCCGCAGACGAGCTCCCCACAGAAATGGAGGTAGAGTCAGAGGAGAAGCCTTTGTCGGACAGCCCATTGTTGATGACAGAGCCTGGTTGGAACCCAGCGAAGGCACGTGAAAAGACTATCGAAATCGCAATGGAGAAATGGGATACCCCGGCCTTTTATCTCGCCCGTACTGGTGTTCTAGCTGCGTAAGTATCGGCCCATCTATCTTAGCTAGGTTTACCATTTGCTGACCCAGATCCATGTACAGTTTCGCTTCCGGCAAGGCATCCGCTCTGGTTATCGACATTGGAGCTTCCAACATCTCGGTTACCCCGATACACGATGGCATGATTCTGAAACGGGGTGTGCAGCACTCTCCGTTGGGCGGTGATTACATCTCGTCGCAGATCAAAGCAATCTTCAAGGCCAACTCCCCGCACCCCATCACAATTACGCCGCATTACCTTATCAGTTCAAAGTCGGCTGTCGAAGCAGGCCAACCGCCCCAAGCGCAATACAAGACCTTCCCCGCAGACAAGGCACCCGATGCGTCGTATCGTGCTCTTCTTGAGGAGCGCACACTGTCCGAGTTCAAGGAATGTGTCGTTCAGGTTTGGCCCGGACCTACGCGGCTCTCAGCCCCCAGTCCCACGGGCGTCTCCAACGAAGATATGGCTCGAACCACCCCCGGTCGCCCATTCGAGTTCCCCGATGGGTACAACCAAGTCTTCGGTGTCGACCGTTTCCGTGCCGTGGAATCTCTGTTCGATGCCAAGGCTGCCATTCCAGACCCCGAATCGTCTTACCCTCCCCCAACACCTGCGCAGACTATCCCAGAACTCGTCAAGGCTTCTTTGGCCGGCGTTGACGTCGACCTCCGCCCTCACCTGCTAGCCAATGTCGTTGTGACCGGTGGATCTAGCTTGCTTTATGGCTTCACCGATCGTCTGAACCATGAACTGATGCAGATGTTCCCCGGCCCCAGGGTGCGTGTCACTGCTCCTGGTAACACCTCCGAGCGACGCTTTGGAGCCTGGATTGGAGGAAGTATCCTGGCTAGTTTGGGAACCTTCCACCAGATGTGGATCTCCAAGAAGGAGTACGAAGAGCATGGACCAAACATTGTGGAGAAGCGTTGCAAATGATTCACTATCTTCGCATTTTCACTCCTTTTTGTTTTTGATGTTTACGGGCGTTACTGTGCTATCCTGGGCGCTTGAAAGGGGGTTTTGAGCAACTCCGGATCTGGCCTGTCTGCCAGGAAGGACCAAAACTGATCTAGATATTTTGTGTACGACTAATGCCACTTGATTTGTCTGAGAATAATATGCAAACATGAAGCACAAAAAGAGATGTAGCGTAAAACTGGAATTATTTTTCTGGTTATGTAATCGACGAGATGTGCCCAGGTGCCTTGGTTTGCGAGATGATGTTTAACGTGAGATGTTTATTGGCGGATATTCTGCATCGATGCGTTGGCAGCCAACACATCAGTGCAGGGGGGTCCGTTCACTTTATTTATGTTGGCCATGCCCAGGTGGATTTGTTCCTTCCCAGCATTGCCAAAACACTTTAATACAAATCCAGGAATGCGATCAGAAGGGGGAAAAAGAAAAAGAACAATCAAATCGCACATGGCCATTAACATACATCATCATGAATTTGAGAATCCATGAGCAAGAAAAAAAAAGACTACATCGTCAACGTCGTTACATCCAAGGCTGCGGGGCAAACACGCTAGAGTCTACGGATATGAACACAATCAAAAATGTGAGACAAAAGTCAAGGGTATGAAAATGAAAGGGATATCACGAGTCATGGTCAAGGGTCAAAGCAGGTACAAGGGGCATTCTCATCGGCTAGCTCGGGCAATGAGCCAATGCAGGACAGCATCGAGATTGGTTTCCTCCTTGGCACTGATACCATAGCAGCTTACTTCGCGATGGGTGATGGATTTCAGATCCATGGCCTCAATGATCTCATCAACAGACAATTTGTCTGGAAGGTCGGACTTATTTCCCAAGACCAGAAGGGGGATGCTATCGAGCGTGGGCTTTTTCATCAGGTCATGGAGTTCTTCTGTCGCTACTGGGAGTGCAGCACGGTCTGCTGCATCCACGATATACCTTTATTGACTTTTAGTATGCCAACCGGAAGGGAATGAGATCCCAAGAAAAGGGAAACAAGCAAATCTTACACGATCGCATTGACGCCCCGACAATACCGTTCCCACATCGGCCGAAACCGAGGCTGCCCGCCCAGATCCCAGCTGCGGGAATATATTAGCGCCGCTGTGCCTGATCGGGAAGGATGAACATACCATTTCAAGGTTACATGGCCTTTCTGCACTCTTTTCGTGTTGAATCCGATTGTCGGGATGGAACTATGGGATATTAAGATATGGCCAAGATGAAATGATCTCAGATGTGAGACATATAACATACTCAATAGTGAATTCTCCACCCTATTATGGTCAGCAAGGACGAATAGGGACCTCATAAGATTCGACTTACCGCCAATACACGCAGCAGAGAAGACTTGCCGGCATTCTGAAGACCGATCATAGTGACATCCATCTCGCTGGCCCTGTATGGAGTTCAGCAGGGCTTCATCTGCGGGGACGGGCCGTGGTCTCCCGGGAACTGCATCTATGGCCCACTTACCAGAACATCCTCAGAAGCCAGTCATAAATAGCACGAAATATACCAGCCATGACGAAGGGGGAATTTGAAAAAGAAATGAAAAGAGCGAAAAGAGTCTAGAAGAGAACTAAGAAAACACGAATAGAGATCAAGAGGAAGTTGTGTGTGGAAAAAGCTCAGGATGACAAAATCCAGAGAGTGGGGTCAACCTTGCTGCGCAACAAGAAGTTGATTTCTTGATGTTTTCTTGATTTCTTGATTTCTTATTTTGAAGAGGTAAGAAGGAAAAAGGGAAAGAAAAAAAAAAGAGAAGCAAGATCGTCACACCGTAACAAGAACCAGAAGCAACAATTTAAGCCTATTATTAGAGGGCTGTTTTAAGGGGGATAACCGCCTCCAGCGGCAAAATGTCAATAGAAAAAGATATTGAATCTACTATTTTTTTATGGAGAATTGACGGATCTACCTACACACATGACCACCAAGGGCGCTTAGACTCCATGGGCTCTATTGGCCTCAAAATAGAGGGGTGTGAACAGCCTGCAGCACATTCAGCCCGTTGTGGCGCTAAAACTTTTCACATTCTATAGCTATTAATATTGCAAGATTGATCTAGAGTTTACTAGGATTAGGGGTTCATGAACATGTTCATGTAGTTAAACTAGAGTTTCAGTACTCCGTAGAGAAGGCCGAACTTTTACATAGAACCTCATTTGGACACCTCAGGCCATAAATGCATATCAACACGTGATGATAAGCATCCGGCTCCACCCTCGAAAAATTTCCCCAAGCAGAACAGACCTCTCATCTTCGTTTGGCAGCTGCCACATTGTCGGTTCAATTCCTGTGGTCTCGTGGCTGATATAATACTGGGCGGAGGAATCGGACCGATATTGTTGCGCTTTTGACTTTACATTAACGGTTTTTATTGTGCCGTTTAGTCTGTCTTTCTTTTTTTTTTCTATACCGCATTGGCTTTTGAGAGCTGCGAATTTCCATCATGGCTCCCGCAGCCACAGAAACAGAGTGGTCAGTCGAATATGACACTCTAAGACGGGAGAACTTGTTTAAGAATCCCCCCACCGATCACACGGCTTATCCATCGCTGGCCGAGTCGATTCGACCGCATATCGATTCCTTCAATGCTCTCTTCGACGATAGCAAGATCCTGGAGGCAGGATTGAAGGATATTGGTATCAAGACTTTCCTCGATGGTGAACTCGAAACCTACGAGCAGAAGAAGGCTCGCCAAGCAGAAGGCATTCGCCCACCGAAGCGGAATCGCTTGAACGTCCGCGTGCGTGAAATCTTCCTGGAAAAGCCTACCTTGCCCCCCACCAACAAGTACACCACCCGGAACCGTGAGATCTACCCCTCAGAATGCCGTGAGCGCCATGCGACGTACCGTGGTAAGCTCCGCGCTCGCCTGGAGTACCAGGTCAACAATGGAGACTGGATGGAGTCCGTCCGCGAGCTGGGTAATGTCCCGATCATGGTGCGCACCAACCGTTGCCACCTCGAGAAGGCTACCCCTCAGGAGCTTGTTCAACACAACGAAGAATCCGAGGAGTTGGGCGGTTTCTACATCGTCAACGGTAACGAGAAGCTCATTCGTATGCTCGTCGTCGGCAAACGCAATTACCCCATGTCAATCGTTCGTGGTTCTTTCGTCAAGCGTGGTCAGACCTACACAAAGTTCGGTGTTCAAATACGATCCGTCCGTCCCGATCAGACTTCGCAGACCAACGTGCTTCACTACCTCTCCGACGGAAATGTCACCTTCCGTTTCTCATGGCGCAAGAATGAATACCTCATCCCCGTTATGATGATTCTCAAGGCACTTGCTGAGACCAACGATCGCGAAATCTTCGAGTCCATTGTCGGTGGTGCTTCCTCTAAGGGCATGAAAAACACTTTCGTCACCGACCGTGTCGAGCTTTTGCTGAGAACCTACCACGCTTACCAGAAGCACAGCCAGTTTGATTGCCGGTCTCACTTGGGAAAGGCTTTCCGACCTGTGCTCGGTGTCCCCGCTGACATGCCTGACGAGGAAGTTGGCACAGAGTTCCTCCGCAAGGTTGTTCTCCCCCATCTTGGAAACGAGAATGTCACCGAGGCGCAAGACTGGGACAAGTTCAAGTTGATCACCTTCATGATCCGCAAGCTTTACTCTACAGTTGCAGGAGACTGTGCTCCCGATAACCCCGATGCCGTCTCGAACCAAGAAATTCTGCTTGGTGGCTTCCTTTACGGAATGATTCTGAAGGAACGTATTGAGGAGTGGCTCCGTTCATTTGGCCCCATTGCCAGAGACTGGTCTATCCGCAACAACGGCGCAAAGTTTACCGATGAAGCATTTGAGCGAGACTTCCTCTCTAAGATCGTCAAGCGGTCAAACGAGAATATTGGTAATGCGCTCGAGTACTTCCTCTCCACCGGTAACCTGGTCAGTCCTACGGGTCTCGATTTGCAACAAACATCAGGTTACACCGTCATTGCAGAGAAGATCAACTTCTACCGTTTCATCTCTCATTTCCGCATGATTCACCGTGGTAGTTTCTTCGCTCAGTTGAAGACTACCACTGTCCGTAAGCTGCTACCAGAAAGTTGGGGTTTCCTTTGCCCCGTTCACACTCCTGATGGATCGCCTTGCGGTCTGCTCAACCATTTGGCACACAAGTGTTTAATCTCCACGGACAATTTGGATGTATCTCATCTGCCTCGGACTTTGGTTCAGCTTGGTGTCCGGTCCGAGTCTTCCGTGGCTCTGGACGAGAGCGTGGTCGTCCAACTGGATGGCCGAATCATTGGTTACTGCTCGCCCAAGCAGGCCCAGAGAATCGCTGATACAATCCGGTACTGGAAGGTCGAAGGCAAAAACAACATCCCTCGTGAATTGGAAATTGGATATATT
Source organism: Penicillium griseofulvum (assembly GCF_001561935.1). Taxonomy (NCBI): domain Eukaryota; kingdom Fungi; phylum Ascomycota; class Eurotiomycetes; order Eurotiales; family Aspergillaceae; genus Penicillium; species Penicillium griseofulvum. The sequence continues at coordinate 615,077 of NW_024467450.1, forward strand.
CCCAACTCAAGCGGCGGTCAATACCCAGGTGTCTACATGTTCTCCCAATCAGCGAGAATGTACCGCCCTGTTAAGTATCTGGCATTGGATAAGCTGGATTACGTCGGACCATTCGAGCAGCCCTTCATGGAGATTGCTTGTGTGGAGTCTGATCTGATTCCCGGTCTTTCGACCCATATCGAGTTCACGCCCACGAACATCCTATCCATCGTCGCGAACATGACCCCCTTCTCCGACTACAACCAATCTCCTCGTAACATGTACCAGTGCCAGATGAGTAAACAGACCATGGGTACACCAGGTACCTCAATTGCTCACCGTACCGACAACAAGTTGTACCGCATCCAAACGGGTCAAACGCCAATTGTGCGGCCACCTCTCTACAACGCCTACGGCCTGGACAACTTCCCCAACGGTATGAACGCAGTTGTGGCTATTATCTCCTACACCGGTTACGACATGGACGACGCTATGATTATCAACAAGTCCGCACACGAGCGTGGTTTCGGTCACGGTACAGTCTACAAGACTAAGGTCGTCACTTTAGCCGACAACGACTCGCGTCGGACCAAGTCCAAGCGTGAGGTCACCAAGCTGTTTGGATTCGCTCCTGGCGACGAGGTCAAAGAGCAGGTGCGCAACATCATCGACGAGGATGGAATGCCGCACTTGGGTGCTCGCGTCAAGGAAGGTGACAAGATCGCCGCCTGGCACAATGTCCGGTTCGATCCTGCCTCCGACTCGTATGTTAACGTCGATGGAATCACCCATTACATGAAATATAAGGATGCCGAGGAAGGCTACGTCGAGAGCATCCGCCTCATGGGTTCCGAGTCTGGCAACGAGCCCGCTCAATCGCTCAGTGTCAAGTACCGCATTCCCCGAAAGCCCGTCATTGGTGACAAGTTCTCCTCTCGTCACGGTCAGAAGGGTGTCTTGTCTCAACTTTGGCCTGCGGTCGACATGCCCTTCTCTGAGAGCGGCATGCAGCCCGATTTGATCATCAACCCTCACGCTTTCCCATCCCGTAAGTCACCCTCGCTTTTCACAATAAATGTATTCACCCATCTAACATCTCCATAGGTATGACAATCGCTCAAATGATCGAGTCCATGGCCGGCAAGGCTGGTGCCATGCACGGTCTCCCACAAGACTCTACTCCCTTCCAATTCTCCGAAGAAAACACCGCAACCGACTACTTCGGCGAGCAGCTCCGCAAGGCCGGCTACAACTACTACGGTAACGAGCCTTTGTACAGTGGTGTCACAGGCCGCGAATTCTCTGCCGATATCTACATGGGTCTGGTCTACTACCAGCGTCTGCGTCACATGGTTAACGACAAGTTCCAAGTGCGTACGACTGGTCCCGTCAACGCGCTCACTGGCCAGCCCGTGAAGGGTCGTGCGAAGGGTGGTGGTATCCGTGTCGGAGAGATGGAGCGTGATTCGCTCATTGCTCACGGTGCGGCCTTCCTGCTGCAAGATCGTCTCATGAACTGCTCCGATGCCCAGCACACCTGGATCTGTCGCTCATGTGGTTCCTTCCTGTCCACCCAGGTTGCTGTTTCCGGCTCGTCCCGAAACCGCGCGGCTATCAACCCTGGTGCTGCCGCTGCTGCTGCCAAGGCGGCTCCTAACCAGCAGAGCGCCAATGCCCATGCTGGCGCTGCTATTGGTGCCGTGGGTGGTGTCAATGGTATTGTGCGCTGCCGTCGCTGTGCCCGTGAGGCTACCTTTGATGACTCCCGTGCTGAGGTCTGGGAAGATGGTAATGGACAGCGCTACGTTGGTGGTGACAATGTTACTATCGTTGCTGTCCCTGGTGTGCTGCGGTACCTGGATGTCGAATTGGCGGCTATGGGTATTAGAATGAAGTTCTTGGTGGATAACTGATATATCAGTCTCCTGTCTGGGATCTCAAAAATTGTTTCCTTGTTTCAATGTCATAGGTGGCGTATACCTGGTTTTAATGATTATACTCATCTGCTTGTCTTATCTTCCAATTTTGCAAATATTCTTTCGTGTACGAACAGCATTTCCTATCAAAATCAGTGTTAAAAGAAATCCGTCGACGTATATATGCTACTTCCTATAATTTTCTTTACTTACGTGTTCAACGATCCCAAAATCCAGTTACAACAAGATATTCATTTTATTAGTCCATATTACATACATATCAACTCCGCTACTTCGCCTTACTTCCCCTGCCTTCCAGATATTATAGTTCAAACAGAGCCCTTCTCCCCTTCGAGCTCACTCTGCACCAAACCAGTCTTGGCACCTGGGAACTCTCTTGTGCGCACCTTGTTCTCAAACAGAACATCCAACTCGGCATAAGAGCGACCCTTGGGCTCAGGAAGTCTGAAGAACGACCAAGTGAAACAGAGGACGCACAATCCACCCCAGAAGAATCCAGACTTTCCCTTCCAATTCCACGCCTCTACATTTAGCATGTAAGGAATAATAATACCAGTCACTAGATTGAGGATGTTATACGTATTTCTCGCCAACACAACGGTCTTAGTGCGGAGTCTCGACGAAGGCATCTCCGAAACCAGCGAGAAACACACAGGTCCGATAGTCGAGTCATAGATGAACGTATAAACAAGCAACATGGATCCAGTAGCCCACGAAAGCGCATCAGTCGCAGGCGGAATAGATATAAATCCAATGATAAAGAGGATAGAACCTAGAACCGCCAAACCGCCCACATAAAGCGTGCGACGACCGAAGTACGTCATGAACAGCCACGAGCAGAACGTACCAACAACTCCAATCGCATACTGCGCAAGTGACATCGTGAACGACTGCGATTCCGCGAGTCCAGCACGCTGGTAGAAGACAGTCGAGTAGCCCATCAGTCCACTGCCGCACAGACTCTGCACCGCCCAGACACAGCATGCGATCTCCGTGCGGCGCAGATCAGTCCCCTTGAAGCAGTCCAGATATGAGGCACCGTTCTCGGTACGCTGCTCCATCGCATTCGTGTAGACAATCATGGAGACGGTTTCCTCGGCGCTGAAATTGGGGTCTGCGCGTGTGAGACGCTTCACGGCCTTGATGGCGTCTTCCCGTCGGTCCTTTCGTACAAGCCACCACGGGCTCTCCGGTGCGAGGTACACTCCAATGAAAATGGGGATCGGCCACATCCACTGGATGGCGAAGGGAATGCGGTATCCCCACTGATCGGTCCGTCCAACGAGACCCTTCAGGATACCCGAGGCAATGAGCTGGCCAATGACCCAGCAGAGATTGACGTAGGTGGTCAGGTAAGCGCGCAGCGCGACGGGACAGACCTCGGAAGCGTATGTGACTGTGAGTGTCTGGTAGACGCCAAGTGGGATACCCATGAGGAACTCGCCGGCGACGAGGGTCTGGACGTTTGGAGCGAAGAAGAGAATGAAGATGAAGCCGACGGTGGTCATGAGACAGGCCATTAGGGTCTTCCGGTAGCCGTAGCGTTCGGAGACGATACCGTTGATGAAGAGACCGAGGATTTGACCGACGCTCATTGCGTTGGTCATGCCTGTTTGCCAGGCGGCGGAAAGACCGTATTTGCCATCGGACATGAGATGGCCGTATTTCATGTTGAAAGCTGGGAAGCCGAAGAATGAGCCGATCAGGACCACGTCGTAGCCTTCCATGATGATGGCGCAGGAAAGGAGGAGGGACCAGGCGACGGCTTTGGGGTAGAGCCTGAGGGCTTGCATGGCGGTCATGTTGTGCTCCTTTTGGATGGCGGAGCGGGCTTCGGCGGTAGTCTTGACATCGGAGAAGCCCTCCAGGTCATGGCCTGCTGGTTCGATTGAGTCATGTCGTTCGACATGATCGCTGGCTAGCTTTTCAGAAGCCATTGTTGAGATGGATGCAATGAAGATCCTCAAGATGATTGTTGGTGTGGATAGGACATTGGAGGAGAAGCATGGGCATCCGACACTTATATATAAAACTGTGCCAATGGTTGTCGATGACAGTCCTTAATGAGCGAGGACGGGACCGGGGTTCGATTGGCCCACTTGTCCGTCAAGTTTAATCCTTGCTTAGTCCTTTCAAGAAGCGGGAATAGTGGCGTGGAGAGACTTTCCCCGGTTTCTCTGCACGGGGTATTCCTAGGGTCAGCCCACTATCCCCGGATTTCCTTTGAGTGTTATAATTGGATATGTGTCGGGCCGGGAAAGGAAACGATATTGGGGATCTTCATTTACTTTAGAATCATCCCCGCATGGGCGTTTTTCCAGCCGTTTCTTTCGTATTGGAATGTCTTAGGGTTGTCGCTTCTCCTAAAACAGTTAGAGGAAGCCGGGGGAGTATAGTCAGGTGATTGGTAAAATGTCGGCCCGACATGCCCCTTTTCCCCTCAGTTCCCTTTGATCTAACGAATGTCAGTTAGACCCGGAAAAGAGACGAATCGGCCTGGTGACTGTCGGCATTTCACATGGTCAGAATGTTGAAATATTCGGCATGGTCTCCGGGTCGTTCGATTAAGTGGAATAAAGTGGAAATCGCCATCAGACTGAAACATCACCCAACTTTGTGCAGCAAAAAGCAAACCCCGCAGACAAAATGAGTGGAACACGATACTGCGAATGATAATAGTCGGCCCGACATTGAGTCAATGAGAGTAATGGCCCTCCCTACATGGATATCGGAGAAGGCTGGACTCCATTCTTGGAGCTCTAGGCAGTGCAATGATCATCTAAATCAAATACTTTGAGGCATATATATAGCCTCTTCGCTTTCGATGTTGAACCTATAATTTTATTTCTTTTACCATTTCTTGTGCAATCCCTTACACATTCACCATGTCTCCTGCTATAGTGGGCGAAAAGTGGTGGAAAAATTCCATCATCTACCAAATATACCCCGCCAGTTTCAAAGATTCCAATGGCGATGGCATTGGCGACATCCCGGGCATTATCTCGTCCCTGGATTACATTACAAGCCTTGGCGTCGATGTGATCTGGCTGTGTCCCATGTATGACAGCCCACAGATTGATATGGGTTACGATATTTCCGATTACCAAAGCGTGTATGGCCCATACGGTACTGTCGAGGATATGGAGACCCTCATCGATGCATGCCACAAGCGAGGACTTCGAATTATCCTGGATCTGGTAGTGAATCACACCTCTGACCAGCACCAATGGTTCAAAGAGTCCCGCTCTTCGAAGACAAACCCCAAGCGCGATTGGTACATTTGGAAGCCAGCGAAATACGACGCCAACGGCAATCGTCAGCCGCCAAACAACTGGCGCAGCATTTTCGGAGGTAGTGCGTGGGAGTGGGATGAGACAACAGAGGAATATTATCTCCACCTGTTCTGTGTTGAACAGCCCGATGTCAATTGGGAGAATGCCGAGACTCGCAAGGAAATCTACGAGTCTGCAATGGAATTCTGGCTGCAAAAGGGTGTGGATGGTTTCCGCGTCGATACAGTCAATATGTACAGCAAGCATCCCGAGTACGCCAATGCTCCAATCCTTGATCCCAAGTCCGATACACAACCTGCATTCGATCTGTTCTGCAACGGTCCTCGTATCCACGAGTATTTGAGTGAGATGAACGAAGTGCTTTCCAAATATGATGCGATGACCGTGGGCGAACTGCCAAACACACATACCGTGGAGGGTGTTCTGCGCTATGTCTCAGCAGCTGAAAAGCAGCTGAGCATGGTCTTCCAATTCGACCTCGTGGATCTCGGCCAGGGTAAGGACTATAAGTTCCTGACCACCTTGCCGGGCTGGAACCTGCGAGAATTGAAGACGGCCATAAGAACCACACAAGATCTCCTCAAGGGTACCGATGCATGGACCACCGTGTTCATGGAAAATCATGACCAGGGTCGCTCTGTGAGTCGGTTCGGCTCTGACAAGACACCCGAGTTCAGGGTTCGGTCTGCAAAGATGCTTGCCATGATGCAAAGTACACTTTCTGGCACCCAGTTTATCTACCAGGGTCAGGAGATTGGAATGGTGAATGCGCCCCGGGAGTGGACGATTGATGAATACAAAGATATCGATAGTACCAACTACTATCGAATGACGAAAAAAGTGTCTGGCGATGATCCAGCCGCGTTGAGCGTGGCCATGGATTCTCTGCAGCATTTGGCGAGAGATCACTCCAGACTCCCCATGCAGTGGAGTGCTGAGGCCAATGCGGGCTTTTCACCGGCCTCATCGGCAAAGCCGTGGATGCGCCCGCATGACAATTACCCTGAGATCAATGTGAAGCTTCAGGAGAAGGATTCTTCTTCTGTTCTTTCATTCTGGAAACAGATGAATGAGCTGCGCAAGGAGTATGCCGATGCTCTGGTCTTTGGAGAATTTGATATTCTCGATGAGCCAAACCAGAGTGTCTTCACCTATACCAAGAAGAGTCGCAACCAGACTATTTTGGTGGTTCTCAACTTCTCAGACACAACACAGAAGTTTGAGAAACCGGATTCTGTGAAGAGTGAGAATTGGAAATTGTTGGTTGGCAATGTAGATGGACACAATGAGGACTTACAGGCGTTCGAAGGAAGAGTCTTTTTGGTTTAGGGTTGGGATATACTACTGGTTAGATAACTCACAGTCCAATAGAGGACACAATCAATCACTCTCTTTAAATGATCAGATTTTCTATTGTTCCAGACAGTAAATACGAGTAGTAAACCATCCTAGACACCATTATGTACCTAAACTGCGCCACCTCGGCAGTTTTATCCTAGCTCAATGCTAGTTCATCCCCGGATTTTTGCTCTATTAAGCTTTTAATTAATGCATATATGTCGGGGTAGACCTTATAAGGTCGACCTAGATGGTTCTCACATGTGTTCGTATAGTTCACCAAATTTAGTATCGCGGAGAATAACCCCGTGGCGCTAAGAGTTCTAATTGCCAAGGCGTCGACAACGCGGGGAAAAAAAGTACATGTTTCGACTAAAACATCAACCCCTGACCCCTTGAAATCACAAAATGGCTAGTCCAACTTCCCATCGAGTCCCAAAAGCATGCGACCCGTGTAATCGCCGCAAAGTCCGTTGCAACGGCCAGCAAAGATGTCAGCAATGCGAACACCTCGATCTCCTCTGCACCTACACAGAGAACCGTTCATTGAGATCAAGGAAACATTCACTACGACGAGGAGCCGTCATCTCGAAATACAAGAGCGCTAACAAATCAAATGCTCTGACACCACTACTACCACCACTGGCACCTACAGCCTCACTCCAACTACCAACCTCGTACTTTGAAAGCCTAATCCCAGCATACATGACCTATGTATACCCCTTCAGTCCAATAATCACCGACGAGGAAGTGCGCGCCTCAATCACAAAAATGAACGAAAGAGAGCATGCTGCCTTCATCTACGCTTTCACAGCAGTAACCCTGGACCTAACCCGGTCCTCCCAACCCACCAAATCCAGCACACCCTTAGCCTCAACCCAAATAACCGACTTAATGCGCCAGTCCGTGGAAACCCAACAACCACTATTAATAGGCTTCCGACCCTCAATTCTCCGCGCAACAACAAGCATCTTCATCCAGATGTGCGCCATGAGTCTAGGCCACTATGACCTGGGCTTCTTCTACCTCCGCGAAGCAATCAGCATGATCCAAATGCTTCGCATAAACGACAAAACCGTCAACGCAGGCCTCAGCACAACAGAACGAGCCCGTCGCCAACGACTCTACTGGCAATGTTTCATCCACGAGCGATTCATGTCAATCGTGAACTTCTCTCCTGTAACATTACCCCCCCACACGCAGTATCCGGAAGAAGACGCGTTCGTGGGCGCGGAAATCCAGCAGGGCTGGACGCAGGTGATTAAGACCTTCTGCATGCTTGATGCGTCGTTTATCAGTTTGTGGATTGGGGACCGAACGCAGGTGACTGCGTCGTGGGTTGAGCGGAAACACCGCGAGCTGGATGATGCGTTGTGGGAGGTGGAGGTTTCGGCGCTGTCGGAGCTTCAGCAGGCGGATTTGGTTATTACGAGACAGTGGATGCGGACGTTGTTGTGGCAGATGGCAATGTCGAATTGTTTGCTTAGTTCGCATGCGTCGTGTCCTTCGTTGGAGTTGGAGATGCCGTTGAGATTGTCGAGTCAGCTCAGACAGTTTTTGACGAAGATTTCGCAGAATACGATTCGGATGCATGGATCGTCGATGATTAGCAAATTGTTGGAGATTGTTAATACTATTGCTGATGTGGTGATTCATGTGCCACAGGCGACTAGGGAGGAGACGACGAGTCGCATTGATGATATTGTGTTCATGCAGGGTGTGGTGCTTTCTTTTCATAATTTGCAGGTTATGCCGAAGGATATTCTGTTGGATAAGTTTCGATTGATTAGGAGCAGGTTTCCACATATTGAGGTGGCTATGCAATTGGCTGTTTAATTGGATATCAAAGATATCCTGCGACAGGACTACTAATTTTGAGATGGAGCATGTGTTTAGCGGATTGCGACCAACAGCATATAAGTTGAAATCAGTGTTGAAACCCTAAGCATAATGACATATCGATATCAATATTACACAAATCATTCTAAACCCGTCTACAACTCAGATGTCACGTTAGAGAACTCGCCCTTCTCGAGCTTCGTCTGCCAGAAGATAGGGTTCATGTCATCGAATCCGTGGTGCACCCATCCCTCTTCCTTGACGTGGTACAGATTAATGAAACCACCGGAGTAAGCATCACGGTGCATGGCAGCCAGAATGGCTCGGCGGCCGAGATTCAATGCCTCCTCCTCAGTCAACTCATATTTGTACTCGGCATCCAACACACCGTAAGCAAAAGTCTGACCGGATCCGACACAGAACAGGTTACCGGGGAGGCGGGTGCCGTCGGAGTCGATGTAGTACAGGGCGGGTCCTTCTGAGGGTGTCATCTAGAGGTCATTGTCAGTTTTCGAATCCCATGGCTATCAGTGATGTATGGGACATACTCCTGCTAACATAGTTCCCATGCTAAGTCCGTATCCCTTGTAGGCATAAGTGAGGTTGGCAAGAATCTTGGACGCGGCCGCAACAGTGATACGGCGCTTGTGTCGGATTTCTAATAGAAATTGATCAGCAATGTCCTCCCACTCCCTGCAAATATTAAGAGCCGAGCTGACTTACCATGCAGAGTGCACTGCTGACTCAAATACCGCAACCAGTATTGGCAATCCTAGCAATTCGCAACAACCATTAGCAACCAACGCCATCGCACCATCACTTGCGGCCCAAACTTACAGCTGCACCACCGGCCATCGTTCCCAGGAGACCTGGTGTCGGCTCGCTCGACTTCTTGTCCTCACCCCGACTCAACCGTGATACAGGAATGACCTTCTTGACTGTCTGACTGGCAATCCAGTTGCCGGCTGTTGCTCGCGAATCGGTACACACGATCTAACCCAACGTATCAATCAGCACAACATGCTCCAAAATCAGAAGCCCATAGTATAACCAAAATCAAGGAAAACGTACGATACCACCCTGGAACCGGAAGGCCAGGGTTGTTGTGCCGTGAGCGAGCTTGATAGGACAGCTAGGATTGGAGTGGTCATCGGTCATGGCACGAAGGAAAGCAGAGTGCTAGATGAAAATAATCCGTGTCAGTCCATTATTTCACTTGTTTCAATCATAGATAGGTTCCAGCTGGCGATTCTCTTAGGGATAGCTGTGATGACGGCGCAGCTCAGGTTGACGTCAGGATAGACATCCATCCTCCGACCCAACCGCCATCTAGATCAAAGAGAATCTGCAGCAATATTCATCAGGAACTCACGTTGTCGACAGGAGGAAGGCTGAACTTCAGCGAAAGTGGAGGAACGCTCGCAGTGAGGTCCTGCTGCTCTTGCTCTGAGTACATCTCATTCTGGTGGGGAGCGCGCGAGTATTGGGCAACAAGCTTATCCATTGTGTGCTGATGTGGGAGGAAAGGGGAATTAGAAACAAAAAGATGCTGGAAAGACGTGAAAGGGATTCTGGTGAGATAGTAGAGCGATGGTTGAAGCTCCGCTGGAGCTCGGGGTTTCCGCGTCACTCTGGCGCCTGAGGTCACGTGAATGTTCTACAAATCGTATATTATTTTTGTGATCTTAATTTTTTAGAAAGAGAAGACAGAAGGAATTAATGAATTAACGAATTAACGAATTAGCGAATTAAACTTTACAATACACAATTTGCATATTTCCTGAGTATAGACCCCCATGTTCAGTGCCAACGCCTTTCCCGAAAACAACTGGTGCCCAATCTGAGGCGAAGAATCGAGTTTACACATAACAGCTGAAGTATGTCCGTCCCGAACTAAAATCGAGACCGCTGGACCTCTGAGAAGGATCGAATCGTTCACGCAGGGGCAGGCTCGACCACCATCTTCGCGGGCAGCGCACCGCTTCCCACTGGTTCGGTGAAGCCCTCAGTCACGGAGGCATTCTCGAGAACATCCGACTGGCGCTCCGACACATCGTCTAGTCCATTGACAGCGGTGCCGTTGAAACCACTGACACCGTTGACATGAGCCCGAGAATCCTGCTCCCGGGTGGGGTTGATAGGCTCAACGCTGGGTTCCCAGTCACGGAGATCATTCTCAGCATCCTCGAGGATCTGGCGTGCCAAGGGCTCATTGTCATACGCCTGGCGTGCATCACCAGGAACAACAGGAGTGTCGTCAATGTAGTGGAGCAGACGACGAGCGTGACGAGCCAGAATAGTCTGCTTCTCTGCGCGCTCAATAACGGCCGCCAGATGGATATCATAGGCCTCCTTGAGCTTTTGCCGAGTCTGACGAGTTAAACGTTAGCCAACCGAAACTAACCTTACACACTACACAAGAACAGAACGAAGTCAGAAGCAAACGTACGATATTAGACAGCTGCGCCTCAGCAACCAAGTTCTGAGCCTCAGCCCGGACAAGCTCATGCTCCAGCGTGACCAGACGCGGGCTGTTAGGATCCTTGTACTTGAGCTTGGCAATCTCGTCAGTGATCTTCTGACGCTGCTCGCGCGATGGCTGAACCGAGGCCTCCATGTCGCGAACTTGCTTCAGGATACGGCGGTAGTCCTCGAGGTTCTGCGCAAAGCTATCTTCTTGCTCGCCTATTTCAGCGAGCAGGACGCCGAGCTTATCGGAGATGTCGGAGACATTGTCATCCTCAGTGGACTCTCCCCATTCAGAGAGCTGGGCGGCGATCGCGATACGCTCACGGCCGGCAGCTTCGTGGGCACCGATGGCGGTGTTCTCGCTTTTGATCAGCTTGGTCATCTTGCGGCTAAGCTCCGGCGCTTGCATCCCACGTAGGGTCGAGATGCCGAACCGCTGCCGGGGGGCAGGTGGCTCTTTGCGCGATCGGAATGAAAGGTTGCGGTTCCTAGACATTGGTTTAGACTAAGTGAGGGCTGGGAATGCAGGATACATACATCTTGTCTCTTGTAGTAGATATGATTCAAATCAATACAAGTTATGGAAGATGGTTAAGATGAGAAAGGAAGAGGCCTTGGGGGGAGGGTAATGTAAAGTCATGTGGCACCTTCCTATAGATGACGATGATTGAACCCTATTCTCTTCTTCTCTTTCTTTTTATTGAGGAAGTGCAGTCCCGGCTGACGTCATGAACGGGGAGGGGCGGAAGTAGTTCATGCACATCATCTATCCGATTGCGGAAATATCAAGTTTATACTGTTATAGAATAGTCATATGTAATGAGTGGTGATGGTATAAGTTTTGAGTTGTGGAAGTCTAGTATATACTATCTAGGGCTGATCGTCATTCTTGGCTTCCCGATATCAGGACTAGCTAGCACTACCAGTACTACCAGTACTACAAGTCCTGGAGACTATTAGTTAATTATGATATTATATCTATCTCATGCACTCTATAACGATATAATCATAAGGTAGTTGTGTGTCCCTTTATTTTCAGATTCTGAATATGCGTGGACGCAACTATTACCTTCCTAATTGGGATATATCTCAAAGCTACTGTGAAAGACATGATGAAAAATAGGGATTAAATTCATGAGAGATCCCATCCTCTGTCCTCTCAATTTGAGGCGAGAAAAAAAAGAAGAAATTCGAACAGCCAAAGGGAACAGAGAATCCCCCCTGGTCAATCTTATGGTACACAACCAGCTAAAGCATCCTGCATAAATCAGACCCCGAACACTAAGCCCCGCAACGCCTGGAACAGACCAGAATTACTGATCCACAGAATCATTCGTTAAAAAAACACTTTCATATGAAAAGATCTCGGGGCAGACTAGGAAATGTCGTCCGTATCAGGGTTGTGTGAGTGCTCGTTGTCAGATGCATGGAATGCATCGCCAAAGGCCGAGTTCTCCAAGTCTGGCAAGTCCAGACCATCGTTCTGCTCGGAATAAGCGGCCAAGGCATCCCCGGCACTGTCGATGTTGGTAAAGTCAAAGTCTTCACCAACTGGACCATGATCTTTGGCCTCATTGTTCACCATTACCCAGTCGTTGGCCTGGCCATTGGCACCACCGTGGAGCTGGTCACCCAAATCCATGTCAACATCACCAGATATGTCAGCGTGGATCGGCTGTCCATTGACGGAAACACCTGAGACTGCACCTGAACCAACTCCCGGGCTGCCGAACTGGTTAAGGAGGTGAGAATCGTCATCCATGACCATATCGTTTGTAAATGAGTCAGGCTCGTCTTTGTGTTCGGGTTCAATCTTCTCCAATAAACCACCCTTCTCGACACAGGATACCTTGGGCTCGGCAATGATTTGCTTATTCCAGGCAGTCTCAACTTCACGAACTACCTCGTCAACCCTGTATTTAGCCTTATCTTCAATGTAATCCAATTGCGGAGTTTCATCCTCTGTTGGAATGACCACTCGGCCCTCCAGTCTCCAAATCTCTGGGCCAGTCTCGGTCGGGTCAGCAGCAGACTCTCGGAGGCGCAACTCGGCATCCTTGAGCAATGAGGTTCGGTTGAAACGCTGCATCCGACGAGCATGCTGCTTTTTCAAGTTTTCGATCTCGGCGGTCATGTCCGCCACCTTCTTAGAGACCCGCTCGGCAAACTCCTCTGCCTTGGCCGGCTCCATCTTGTGAGCCTGCGGGGCGTCGCCCGCCTCCTGGCCTTCCCCGCCAGAGGTCCCAACAGGGGCATCGAAGAAGCCTGCAGTCAGGGACTCAAGCTCTCCCTTTCGGCCTAGACCCAAAGAAACTGGTGTAATTTGTGAGATACTGTATGGGGAGGCAAAGATTTCCTCCATCCACTCGTGATGCTGCTGGTATCGCATCTTGCTGACATCGCGGGGCGTCAAAAGATCCATAGCATCACCACTAGAGACATCCTCATCTTCAATAGCAAAATCAGCTGTTGCAGAAGCGAGGGCAGCCGATGGCGCACGGTGTCCGCGTGGCCCTTTGGAAACGGGTACATTGGCCGCAACTGCGCCTGGGTGACCCGGGGGAGCATAGAAACCAGGTCCACGAGGCGCAGCAGCTGGGTAAGCACCGGGCTGCGCAAAGTTCTGTGGAGTCATTTGCGGGAAGTTGATGACTGGCCAGCTGTTGCGATCATGAAGCAAAAAGTCCTTGCGGGCCAATTGTCCTTGGCTCTGAAGGAAGCGACGCTGGCCCATCATGCCCTGGATTTGAGGGGTAACTTGGATTCGGTTTGCAGGGGCATGGTCCTGAGGCGCCGCACGGGTGTAGTGCACAATCCACAGTGATGGGTCGGGCTGGGGAGCATTCGGTACTTTGGACGAGGTAATGCGGTAGCGCTTGCGGCAGTGCGTCGCCACGGGCTCATTGGGAGGGTGGAAACCGCTTCGGTGAAGGTACATCTCGACGGTCTATATCCTCAATTATTAGAATGGACTCTACGTGGAGCAAGGGAAGCTTCATTGTAGGAGGCATACATAGCCGCGAGATTCAAAGGTGAAAGCCTGTTCCTGGTCGGCCCAGACATAGCCATCACTAGCAAAATTATTGCCTAGGTGATTTTGTGGCTGCCATGTAAGCATGACAGTACCATCCGGAGGACCATCTAGGAATGTCCAATGCATTGGCTGGGTTTGGCAGATCCGGGGTGCGCTCGTCAAATACTCGACGGCGGTCTCGGAGGGCATCATGTGCATACTAGGGTATCGGTTGCGCGAAACCAGGTGCATGTGGGGGAGCTATCATAATTGCGACAAGATTAGTGGGGGAAATACAGATCATGGGGCGATCAATATAGGAAGTTGTTGGGGTCTTACCAGCTGCCCCGGGATGCGTGTGGCCGGGTCATCCATATTGGGGGCTTGATTGCCAAGTGCAATCAACTTTGGAAGGATATAAGTAAATTAGATTTAAATCAAGTGAGGCAATTGCAATTAGGATGCGATGGAGGTAGACAGGGCAAAAGCAATGAAGGATGGAGGTGTTTAATGAACGCGACACTACGCGGGAGATTTTTGATACGGTGGTCGATACGGACCTGATATGTAAAACACCTTAGTTTACAGGCAGCAATTTATTTTCATATGTTTCCCATTTTGGAATGTTCATTAAATTCATTATTCATGTGTGGTCATATAGTAAAAAATAAATGAAATTGCCCTATTTATACAAGAATTTCTTTTAATAAGAGATGTTGGCAAATGGGAAAAGTGTGCTCTAGTTAGGTACACACTTATTGACAACATTGCTAACTGTAACTGACTAACTAGCATTTTCTGCATGAGAACTTTCTTTTAAATAGAGAGATATCTAAATACCTCACTTAGAATTCCAAATCAATATACTATCATCTTCTTGAAAGGAATACAGGGAGGTACAGTTCCGGCCTCGGCGTACAAAAGCAACTCCACCTAAGCTTTTGCCAATGCCTCCGCATTCTGATTCTCCAATTTCTCCACTCAAAATTTCGACTGTCCTAGGACCAATAGATATCAATAGTTTCTGATGATCCACCAATCATCACGAATATGAACAGGCCATATATTGCCTAGATTCCTGTACTACATGCGTCTCTGCCGATCCTGGCCATTTTGCCCCTTTCACCCCGCGAGTATGCCTCTCGGAGATCTGTCCGGGTCTTTTCTCTCTTCTCTACCATTTTCACCTTTAGGACTAGTATTCCATTGTCCCCTGTGACTCTAATTCACCATGGGCTTGAAAAAGCAAGAGCCGGAAGATGTAATCCAAACTGCCCCGGATGAAGATGTTGAAAAAATTGTTGTGCCCGCTCACGAGGAGAAACCACCCACGGCAATCTTGCCGGTTATTGACCCCGAGTTGGAACGTCGAGTGGTAAGGAAACTGGATTGGCGTGTTCCAACTTTACTGGGATTTTTATGTATGCTTCAAACTCAAGACATTAAATGAATTATATTCTAACCATATGTTTTTGGTATCTAGATCTCCTCGCTTTCCTTGATCGAAGTAACATCGGGTTCGTCCGCAATATTTTGGACTGCAAGTAAAATAGCACAACCGCTGACACTGTGAACTATAGCAATGCCAAAATCGCTGGCATGGAAGAGGAGCTCGGCCTCGATGGAAAAAGCTACGCGTGGCTCTTGACAATATTCTATATTTCATATACATTGTTTGAATTCCAAGCACTCATGTGGAAGATTGTCAAACCACACCAATGGGCTGCCTTTGTGGTGTTCTCCTGGTATGAATTCCACGTGCAATGTTGTCAGTCAGCTGGAATTGCAAATGTATACGAGTCTATGAATTATGAACTGACGAATGACTGGAAAGGGGCTTGATGGCAACGTGCCAGGCAGCTGTCACTAATTGGCAAGGCATGATGGCACTCCGGTTCCTGATGGGGGTCTTCGAGGCTGGATTTGGTCCCGGTGTGCCCTATCTGCTGTCATTCTTCTACCGTCGCCACGAGCTGGGTCTCCGATGCGGCATGTTTTTGTCTGCTGCGCCGCTGGCAAATACATTCGCCGGTGCCTTGGCCTATGGTATTACTTCAGGGCATGCGGCGTTGGCAAATTGGCGATTGCTCTTCCTGGTTGAGGGTGTTCCGGTCTGCGCGGCTGCCTTGCTAGCTTGGTTCTACCTGCCAGATAGCCCGCTGGAAGCTAAGTTCCTGACCGAGGATGAGAAGAATGTTGCGCGTGCCCGTGCACTGCAACAGTCCGGTGAGCCAGATCGCACAGGCAAGATCCAATGGAAAGAATTGGCCATGACACTTCTTGATGTGAAAGCGTGGATTACAGCTGTAAGTTGAACATCAGCACGATGTCTAAGGTATGGGAAATTCGCTAATATTTAACCTATACCTAGTTGATGTACTTCAGCTGTAACGTCAGTTTTTCTTCACTTCCTGTGTTCCTACCCACCATTTTAAAGGAAATGGGCTTCACTGCCATCCACGCCCAGGGGCTCACTGCACCTCCATTTTTTGCCTCATTCCTAGCGACGATCGTGACGACCTGGGTGGCGGATCGTATCCAGCAACGTGGATTGATGATCGCAGCTTTATCAATGGTTGGTGGTGTGGGGTACATCCTTTGCGCGACTTGCACATCAGTGGGTGTTCGATACTTTGGCGTGTTCTTGGCGGCCTGTGGGATCTTCCCCTCGATCGCCAATATTCTACCATGGGTTCTGAGTGAGTCATCTCCCTTTCTGATACCTATTGTAGATTTCCCTATCGAATGTAAAGGCCTTTCACTAACTGTGCTACGTTGTACCGGTGTACAGACAACCAGGGCTCCGACACTCGCCGTGGTGGAGGTATTGTTCTTCTGAACCTGATTGGCCAGTGTGGTCCTTTCCTGGGTACCAATATCTTCCCAGATGAACAAGCTCCAAGGTATGTAAAGGGTATGGCAATCTGTGCTGCATTTATGTTCTTCACTACACTCCTCGCTCTGTGCCTGCGTGTACTCCTGGTGTGGGAAAACCGGCGCCTCGACAAGAAGTATGGGCCTCGCATTGAAGAAACAAAAATCGACGCCCCGGCAGCGGAGGATAATTACGGTGCCAATTACCGTTTTGTGTTATGATTATTTAGCAACTTTATTAACGCCAAGAGTTTGTTTTTATGCAAAGTTTTTTTTTTTTCTTACGATTTGTATACCATTACTTGCTACCTACAACATAGGCACTGAGGACGGCAGCCACCTTCAGGAGGGCGCACCTATCAGGCTATGGCTGGTAATATGACCTGAGCCGTATATTATCATTAGACTAGACATAATAATATCATTATCTTTCTACCAGCTATAGGCTTTCACGCAACAGCAATAGAGAAGATAATATCAAAAGCAAAAGCAAAAGCCACAACCACGCCGGGTTGTCAGAGACGATCCCGCTCCTTGGATAAGAATAAGAGCCCGGATCCAACTAGACAATTGAAAACAAGATGACATAAAGCAACGAACTTCTCTCAGCGCGAACTGTCTAGCCATATGATCATGTGCAAAGCAGATGCAAATGCATTCAAGCCTGCATAACTCACTCCCACAACCTGGGGATCTGGTCCGGGAACCCTCTGTTTGGACCTTAGATCTTTGACGGAGATTTGGCCTTGCAAAATATCGGATCGCTCCCAGAGTGCTGGTACACGCTCAGAAACATTTGAAATCGTCGCCCCGGTCCAATAGTCCACCGTAGTTCGCCAGTCTTCGCCGGCCAAATCAATCTTAACCAACGGACGGAAGTCAATATCCTTGAAAATCAAAATGACCCCATCTGGGCCAGCATAGTCCAACGCATACTTGAGTGAGGAAGTAGCGTATAAACCAGGTCCGAACTCATTTTGAAGCGTGTTTGAAGAGACCAGGGGCGCGAAGAGTGAGGCTAGGTTAACCATTGACGGGCGTGGTAAGCCCTTGTAAAGAAGATTGCCGCCGAGTGAATTGATGAATGTATTCATTAAATCAACGTAATTTTCATCACGGTTGTGCTTCTTTCCCATTAGTTTTGTCTTAACGCAAGAAATAGTTGGCGGAAAAGATTTGAGGCGCGCAAAGGGGAAGACATCTTGAATCCTGTTTTGAGTAGGAGTCGTTGTGAGATTTGGGGGAATAGAGCTGGCATGAGAAAGCGCAGAAGCCTGGCGTCGGACAGGTTCTTCAAAGATCTTGTCATACAGATACTGTGATATCTCTTCTGGAATGACACCGGGGAATTCAATTCCTGCAGCCCAAACAGGTTGGTAATCGGTTGCGTATAGATCTACGATATCTCTCTCGTCTCTCATTGTGGATATATTTTGGTCACTTCGAGGTGGAGTCGTCACTGGCCAATGGCGGTGGGGTTGTGGAATGTCGGTCTCGGCTAGCGGCGGTAGTGGTATAGCAATAGGAAGACTAATACTAGACGGAACTGTACCAGGGGAAAACTCCCGCTTTCTCTTTGAACTTCAAGTTTCCATTGTCAACATTGAAGTAACGGAAAGGTGAGGCTGTCAAAGGGGAAAAAAAAACCTTGGAAGAACAGAAATGGAAAGAGTTGTTGTGGACGGAATTACGGTTATGAAACATCATTGATTGAAGGTTACCGCGAAATTTTGCTGGATTACATGTATTATACCAGAACCTGTTAAGTGACCAAATCGTACCTTCCTACTATGTAGCTCCATGACTAGTCGGAGCGTTGTGTCCCGGTTTCTTATTCGCCCCACGGAATAGGCTTCCCGTACAACATAAACTACATAAGAACTCTAGATCAGCGAAGTAGTACATTAACAACTCTTATGGTGTAGAATACCCTCAGGTGAACGGATAGATTGTTCTAGTGGCACTTGGTAGATCGATGTACTAACGGGTGAGGGGCCTGCCTGGGCAGCTTTACAGAATGGGATACCTTTATTGGGAATGAGATCCACCTATAGTAGAAAGGGTAGAAACGTCAGAGCATTTCATTCGTGCAACGTAGCTCACCGAGGGAGTTCACCGGACCGGAGGGGATCGGAGAAAACAATTAGGTTAAAATGGTGGGGGGTTCGATGACTGCATATAAAGCTGGACTTACCCCTCCTTCGTCTTCTCTTCTCTCATCAATCTATTGACGAATTTCTATCACAATAGTAACTATCTACTTCCATGTACTTGCATACCAGGGCTGACATTTGTTTAGATCCCAAAGTACATACTGCCCTTCCTTTGGGAGCCATGGATACTCTTTGGCTGGGCATATTATCCCTCAGGGATCAAGGTATCTCAGGTAACTTCTGGGTGATGAGCCGGTGTTCGTTCTTGCGTTGTTGGTGAATCCAATGTCTACTTCTAGACGTCAGATTCATCTTCAGCGTGGGTTCGTTCTGAGATTATACGGCCTTTAACTTGATCTGGATAATACCAGCGAAAGGATCATGCCCTCCCCTTCCCCCCCTAAACTAGAGTAGTCAAACTAACCAAGGTTCAAAGTCATATCTCCGACTTGATCTCTGAACCATTATGTCTCCTCCTGCTGCCATGTTTGAGTCTGCTACTGTTGCCCCTACCGGCATCAAGGGCAAGGTCATCGTCCCCGAGTCGGTGACCACCACCCTGGCCGGCGAGGGCCAGTCAAAGCTCCTTGAACAGTTCGGCAACAAATGGGATGAGTTCAAGTTCGCCCCGATCCGCGAGAGCCAAGTCTCGCGCGCCATGACCCGACGCTACTTCCAGGATCTGGACAACTACGCCGAGAGCGATGTTGTCATCGTCGGTGCCGGTTCATGTGGTCTGAGCACTGCCTATGTGCTCGCCAAGGCCCGCCCAGACCTGAAGATCGCTATCGTGGAGGCCTCCGTGTCGCCCGGTTAGTCATGTCCCATGCGAGCAGACTCTCGTAGACCACCATAAACCCAATACAGCATCACTAACATAGCAAACAGGTGGTGGTGCCTGGCTCGGTGGTCAGCTATTCAGCGCCATGATCCTTCGACGCCCCGCAGATGCCTTCCTGACCGAGCTGGGCGTGCCCTTCGAAGAAGAGCCCACAAACCCGAACTTCGTGGTCGTCAAGCACGCCGCGCTGTTCACCTCGACTCTCCTGTCAAAGGTCCTCGCTTTCCCTAACGTCAAGCTCTTCAACGCGACCTGCGTCGAAGACTTGATCACCCGCCCAGACGGCGACGATATCCGTCTCGCCGGTGTCGTTGTCAACTGGACTCTCGTCACCCTCCACCATGACGACCACTCTTGCATGGACCCCAACACCATCAATGCCCCAATTATCGTCAGCACCACTGGTCACGACGGTCCATTCGGCGCTTTCTGCGCTAAGCGTCTTGTCTCCATGAACGCTATTGACAAGCTGGGTGGCATGCGTGGCCTTGACATGAATGCGGCCGAGGACGCTATTGTTAAGAACACTCGTGAGGTCGCCAAGGGCCTTATCATTGGTGGTATGGAGCTGTCCGAGATTGATGGCTTCAACCGCATGGGCCCTACTTTCGGTGCCATGGTTATGAGCGGTGTTAAGGCTGCTGAGGAGACTCTGCGTGTCTTTGAGACCCGTAAGCGCGAGTGTGCTGAGTAAATTCGCACACTTTGTTGCTAGCTCGCTTTGTCGTTTCTGCTTGCTCCTTCCTTGATGCTGGTGGACTCGGTGGAGGCTCATGTAGCTTTGATGATAACGATTTCTTAACAAATGCACTACACACTCGTTTCGTGCAAATTATGTTCTACTTAAATTCGTAAAGAATTTAATCTCCAGTAGTTGATATTGGTTTCGAATTATAAATTAGTTTTGCCAGTCGAGGAACTAGCCGGGCATATACTATACTACACTTTCGTAACTAAATATACCTACAAATGCAAACAAACAAATCATGTAATCCAGCCACCTCTCCAGGGCTCTTAAGAATAATTAATTATCTTCTCGCAGAACAAGTTGAGAGAAAAACAATCATTCATTCTTGTGCTCTCTCTCCGTTTCTTCCGAAGCAGCACCTACACCTGCCTCAGCAGCAACCACCAAGCTCCTAGCATTTCTGACCTCCCACTCAAACTCCTTCAATGCACGCAACTCACCCGACATGAAGAGCCCACCAATCAGACCATCCAAAATCCCAGCACCGAAGTTGAGTGTGCTGACTAGGACGAGGATGAACCCGATGTATGTGCGGCTGCCAACCCACCACACACCGACCATGCAACCGATGGAAACCACAATAGACACCAGGAAATGCGCGAGACGCCAACGGCGCTGAGAGCGTTCGCGGCGCACATATGTGTGAATCATGTCGATGATATGGTCATATGTGTCTGGAGAAAGCGCGGCGTTGGGGGATACAGGCTTTGAAGTTGTTGTATGCAAAGGAGGAGAATCGGGGGAGACTGGAGCAGAGTCTGTGGACTGCGGATGAGGGTATGTCGGTATAGAAGAACGAGTGATGACAGCCTCGACGGCGAAGTGGTCACTCAGAGAGCAGAGGAGAGTAGGATGACGCTGTGTCATTGAGATTTGAACGGACTGGACTGACCAGCTAGACGGCGGGAATGTAGGTGGGTAGCCACCGTCGCCGATGAAAATATAATCCAGGCGTTTGCCGCGCGGGTCTGGGGTGTCCTTGTCAATCACAATATCCTCACCCTTGGCTAGGCGCTTGCGCATATCCTCAGTCCAGCGCCAGGTATTGAAGGACCCGTCGCATGTAGCTCCATTCTCGGCAAGATTGAACTCGGCGGTTGGAATCGGCAGATTCCGTGCTTTTTCAACAGGGTCAATTGCCGCTGCGAGGGACGAGTCCGGGTGCAGCTCGCGCCAGACATCGCGAACAGGGCTCTGCGCGGTAATGAGGCGGTGGGCGAAAGAAGAAGGAAGCATGTTGAAGTCACCTAGACCGATGACTAGATGACCGCGCTCCGCCGCGCCACGCATTAGCTTAGATATCTCCCATGCCTGTGCAGTCCGGTGGCAGAGATATGAATCATTCGGTTCGCGCTCATACGGGGCATGGAGGTGAGTGCAGAACACCTCGGCGACATCGGCAGTACCAGGGCCGAATCGAACGCGTGCGCTCGCAACACCTTTTCCAACGAACCAATCTCCTCTGAAAAATGCCGTTGGTCGGCCGTTCAACGGGTAGCCAAACATGCTGCTTTCCTCGATCGGCCATTTTGAGAGAATCGCCAATCCCGCACCAAATATGCCCCCGTAATAAAATTTCCCATATGGCAGGATGTGTCGTGTTTGATCGCGAATGCTTTCAAAATCCTGCTGGGTCCAACATTCTTGCAGCCCGACGATCTCTGGCGGCGGGTTGGCTATTGCCAACTGCCGTCCAATCTCCGACATGCGTTCATGACGGTACTTGGCGATGTATTTAAGACCCCAACAGTTGAATGTGAGAATGCGGATGTCGCTTGGAGCTTTGGAGGGGATAGAGGAGGCCATTGGGCCAGATATTGACCGGAATGAGCTTTGAAGGTTTTATTCTGGAGTTCTGATCAGCCAAGAAGTGCTCGATAAGGGCTAAACAAAGATCTGAGGTCGACATTCCACCTGAATGTCTATGGGTCCACGTGCTTGTTTAGTATGACGCAGCCAACAAGAGCTTGTTCCGGACTCACCGCCTAGAAAATAAGACACCGCCTTCATATTGTGCTCCGCAGCGCGTCCAATTTATTTTCGTTTCAAGGCTCGAATTAACTATTGTTGACCTAATTTCGGCTTATTTGCATCATTTGTTCGGATGCTTTTACACGTCCGTATTGTACAATGGATCATATAACCCCCAAGCCGCGGCGCCGCGATCCTCGCGCGCAATCGCCCGCCGAGTCGTCCGCCGATGAACTCGCAGCAGGATCCGACCACGACGAAGCCGAGCGCCGCCGAGCTAGCTGGACTATGCAAAAGGGCTTCACACCCCTGCGCCCGCAGAAGACTGGGCGTCTCTACAGCGAGTCTGAGAGCCCCGACGAGTTAGCTGTGGACGCCGACGAATACTGGCGTTCCTCACGCATGCGCAACCGTCACCGAAGCCCTTCTCCGATCACTCCCACTAACATACGTGATGACCAATCCCAGAGTGGATTGAATGATCTTGCGGGAGATGATATGACTGGCTCAGACGTTGAGCAGGATCGCGACGCTGAGAAGTGGTCCGATCGTTCTGACACGCCTGTTGCTACCCCGGTGGCTACCAAGCCAGAAGATGTGAACTACAAGGAGAAATTTGTTATGCACGGTCACCTTCGCGGAGTGTCAGCTGTACAATTCTCGCCGGATTGCACTATGATCGCGAGTGCCGGTACGTCTTATGGTCGCGATCTAGTTACTGCATGACTCGACAACTGACTTTGCGCAACAGGTGCCGACGCAGCTGTCAGAGTCTGGGACACTGCGACTGGTAGACTCATTCATATATTCGAAGGACATCTAGCTGGCATTTCTACCCTTGCCTGGGCGCCTGACGGTGAATGGATTGCAACTGGTTCCGATGACAAAACAATTCGCTTGTGGAATGTGAACACTGTAAGAAACCCATCCACCATTTTACCTCCTTGGGTCTCTTAATAATGATCCCATACAGCTCAAGGCCCATACCAAGGTCTTTGATGGACATCATAACTACGTGTATCAAATCGCATTCGCACCGAAGGGTAACATCCTGGTTAGCGGTTCCTACGATGAGGCCGTGTTTATGTGGGATGTTCGCCGCGCCCAGGTTATGCGCTCCCTTCCAGCCCACTCCGATCCTGTGGCCGGTATCGATGTTGTGCATGATGGAACTCTTATCGTTTCATGCGCTCTAGATGGACTTATTCGTATCTGGGATACTCACAGCGGCCAGTGTCTCCGCACCCTGGTTATGGAGGACAACCCGCCTGCAACTTGCGTCAAGTTTTCCCCCAACGGCAAATTTGTCTTGGCCTGGACCCTAGACAACTGCATTCGGATGTGGAGCTATGTTGAGAGCCGCGTCCTCAAGACATTTCAAGGCCATGTCAACACGAAATACAGCTTGTCAGGATGCTTCGGTACTTATGGACCTCGAGATGCGATCTACGACCCGCCCTTATGTTTCGCCGTCAGTGGCAGCGAGGATGGTTCTATTTTCTTCTGGGATCTTGTGAGCAAGCAAATCCTACAGCGTCTTGATGGTCATTCAGACGCTGTGCTTTGTGTTCACACGGGTACCCTAAACGGCAAGCGTATGGTTGTGAGTTGCGGTATAGACAAGACGGTTCGTTTGTGGGAAGAGGCAGATGAAAACGACAACGATAACGCGTTCGACAATGGTGTCACTCCTACCCCCGAATCTCACTCGCAAACCGATACCCCTGCGCATGATGAAGATGGCGATAATGCTATGACTGATGTCTCTGTGGTGCCTTCCACTGCCGCCACCCCGGCAGAGGATGCGGCGGAGGACGTGACGATGACATGAGCTGATCTCTGTCTTTTATCTAACGATTTTCTTTCTTTCTGCATAGGCGGTTGCTTTTTCGGGAAAAGGAAAATACCCCGGCGTCTGGTGTTGTTCTCATATGGACAATTTGTGTTTCCCTGCTGGCTTTTTTCCAGCTAGGGATTATTTTTACCAATTATGCGACTTCATCCGATTATACTTGCATCTTATTTTAATATTTGATACATCGAGCGAATGCAATTACCCAGAGTCTGAGAATACATCTCACTTCCGATATTTAGCAGCAGAGTTTAGTCCGTCTTCGAATCAGTTTCAATTGATGCAAGAATGTAGAGATTTCAATATCATATTTTGTTCTCGGTCCGTAGAAGCTACAGAAAATACTCCATGTACGTACTCGAGCTGCCTTGAAATAAACGCGCAACGCCGAAAATCCCAGGGTATCTCTTTCAACCAGTCGTCTAATTTCCGACGATTTGACTCGCAGTAGCAGATGCTGGACCTGATTCGCTGGGTGCTAAATCAGACCCGAATTCACCAGCCCAGCCAGCGGGAGGTGTGTCATATGACTGAACAGGTTGTATCCCATCAAGTTGTTTGGTAGATGCTTTCCCAGCCAAGGAAGACCGAGCAGGGGTCTGTGTTTTCCTTAAACCGTCATCATTCAAGAACCGACGAAGTGATTCCTTGCCAACTTTATAATCGACTATCACAAGCAATTCATCGTATGTAATTTGGGGATTCGCACGAAAAGCCTCGCGGATCCGGGCTCGATCTTCGTCCTTCAGTTTTGATGGTCGACCGGAGCGAGCTTGTGAATGATTATTGACCCGATTGCTCTCTCGGAGAATGGTTGATTTGATGGTTGAGAGTGGGATATGCGGGTATTCATTCTGGATCTGTTTGTAGGTCCATTTGGCTGTGGTTCTGAGCACGCAGAGCCGGGTACGAAGGAATGGGTCGAGTTCGGCCCCACGTCGACGAGATCTTTTCTCGGGTTTGTCTGGGATCTCGGGCTTCTCGAGCCCCTCGGGCCCCATGGTAGCGAGCTTGTGCCTGGTGGAAGATGACGAGCGGGGTGGTGGAATGGAAGTCTTTGGTTGTCACTATGTATTAGGCGGTATGGATATGACATTTTCTGCCACCTCTAACAGGAAGGTCGGAGTATATAATCTCCCTCATTTCTCCAGGGCTGAATGAATTCAGGTTTCCCCTATAGAAATCATAAGTTACACATGGGTTGATTGTAACGAATTGGTTTGATATTGTAAATATTCTGTTTGTGGCTATTTATTATTTCAGACGACAACACTGTAAAGAAAATCAAATTACTTTGTATTAAGGTAAGAAAATATCTATGGTTGTACAGAGTACAATTCACATCAGATCTTTTCCTCCATACTCCATATTTAGCTCAAGAAAGCTTTTTTTTATGTTGATTTCATTAATAGATTTCCTTGGTGGGGACTATTTCTGGAAACACGGGATCAGGCCCCTATTTTGTAGTTGCTCCATTTGATATCATCTAAGGGTTTTTCATAACAATTAACCTGAAACCACAAAACAAATCCTTTACAACATAGAGGTAAATTATCTCCGAAGTCTCTACTCCGTACTCTGTAGCTACTATCTAGCAACAGGTTGAATACTTCGTCTACGGGTATATATGAACTATGTATGGGCAACTAGTAAGCGCTATGGATGACCGTCAGAGGCTATCACGGTGATAATCACATTAATTGGTGGTGGCATATAGGCTAAAAGCGATAAGAATAGATATCTGTGATCTAGGGTGGCACCCGTGGACCTCAGCGCTTGGCCCTGTCTCATGTTGATGATGGGACCATAGGGTGAATCCACATAGGCCCCGAATTTACGTTTTTACACATTTACAGTTTCTAGGATGTGTGCGCACGCGCACAAAGTGATTCCAAGTACCCCGTAGATTGTACGAAGTATGGGATACTCTTGACTGGATTGGCCGTACGCAATTTTCACTAAGAGGATTATGTGTCCATCTAGAAGCCTGTAAGGGGGGTCCACCGGTAAGCCTAGAACTAGGACTGTGTTAGGATCTTCGATCCGCGCTCCAGTCATGTTTAAGCCATGCAGTATCTTCAGGCTTGTGTGACACCCCGCGAGGGGCACACGTCATACATAATATTTGCATTATGAACGTTCAATTGAGGCTGCAGGTGCTCCGTAATGTTATCCCTAACGTTAGGAATGCCAAAACATTTGAATTAAAATGGTCGAATCATAATTCGGCAAGTGTTACTCCGTAAAGGCAGTTAATATCCCGCGTGGCTGGTGTGGCGTTCATATATTTTAGTATCCCTGCTGAACTTCCAAACTTTTAGTCGAATGTGTTTCCATGGATGGATAGGAGAACTTTAGTGCGCCACTTGGGCTGGAACCCCGGTAACCTGAAGGGGGGAACCTTGGATCAAGTCTGGAGGAAAGCTTTAATATGAGCTCCAATGTTGTTTAGATAGGTATGTAACTACATATACTATTAGCAGCTAATTAATTAGATATTCTACATAGTAAACATAAAATTAAGACATAAATACGGAGTATGTACGGAGTAATCCGTACAGTCTAATATAAATAGTAACATACCTATTGTTGGGCCTAGACTGAAACGGGGGGGGCCAATCAGTCCCAAATTCAGGGGCCAAATTTAGACTAATCGTAAACTCGTAATTCTCTATCGAGTCTTTCCTCTCTTTTCTTCTTTTTCAACTGATTATCGCATTTTTGAGAGGGGGAATTTCATTCACTAATCCCCAATTCCTCTCTTCTACCCTCGTTTTTATATCTCAATTCTTTACAGCTCCTGGTTTGCTCCAAACCCGGGTGTCTCACAACAACCCCCCACCACGTCCTCGCGACCCTTTCGACTCATTTTTATTATTTATCATTTTTATTTCTTGCCTATAGCGGGTTGACCCTGCCTTGCCTTTGGTTTTTCTTTTTTCCTTGTGACTTACCCACTGTCACTCCATATATCGTTACAACCCGCCCAATCCTCGCGCTAGTCGATCCCTACATCCTTGATGAATACGCGCCTTGGTTCGGACTGTTAGATTTTGGATTGGTATAACGTGTCGAACATCAATTGTGGTCGGCCAACATGCAGAACTTCATCTGGGCTCTGCTGGGCCTGGCCATTGTGCCTCAAGCCCTGGCAGCCGACACCCTATCTACGAATGGATTCAACCTGTGCATGACTAATTCGGCAATCAATGTCCAAAAGATGGACGTCACCTACACTCGTTCTAGTGGAGTAGTTGTCTTCGACGTGGCTGGTACCAACGCGAAGCAACAGAAGGTGCAAGCGGCTATCACCGTCACTGCCTATGGCAACGAAATTTACAGCAAAGAATTCGACCCCTGCGGCGATGAGATCCATGTTGAACAACTCTGCCCTGTTCCCAAGGGTACTTTCAAGGCCAGCGGATCCATGGAAGTTCCGGCCGAATATGCTAGCCAGATCCCTGGCATCGCATTCAAAATTCCCGACTTGGATGGCCAGGCAAAGCTTGTCCTTAAATCCAAGGAAAACAACAACAACGTGGCGTGTATCGAATCTCACTTATCCAATGGCCACTCCGCCGAGGTTGGCGCGGTCAAATATGTCTCGGCCGGAATTGCGGCAGGCGCTCTTGCACTGAGCGGTGTCTCGGCTCTTGGTTCGGCGGGAAGTGTTGGAACACCGTCATCTAGCCCTGGATTTGGCGACGTGATGGGATTGTTCCA
Organism: Penicillium griseofulvum; assembly: GCF_001561935.1. Lineage (NCBI taxonomy): Eukaryota > Fungi > Ascomycota > Eurotiomycetes > Eurotiales > Aspergillaceae > Penicillium > Penicillium griseofulvum. The sequence goes on from NW_024467450.1 coordinate 643,107, forward strand.
TTCTATGGCTACCAATGGCATGCTCAGTGTCTCCTATCCCCCCATCTATCGCAGCTTCTCCTCCAACTTCTTGTGGAGTACTGGTTTGATCCCTTGGCCTGGCATGCTGCAGTCCATCGACAAATTCCGCGAGGCCACTGGCGGTAACTTGACTACGGAAAGTTATGATTACCTGAAGAAGGCCTCTATCGCGCGCAGTAGCTCATCCTCTACCAACACAACCAATACAACATCAACCAACACGAAACGGAGCTGGGATTACACCATCGAATTCGGCGAGATGGTCCCTCGCTCGATTGAAGCCTCTGCCGATCCTAGTGTTACGGAGAGCTCTTCGGACAGTAAGGAAAGTGGCTCTTCGGACAGTGAGGAAAGTTCTTCTTCGAGCACGGTTAGCGACATGAAGCAACTCGCTCAAGATCTGATGGTTCCATCTGCCGATATCTTCATGACTGTTCTCTTGATCTTCGCCATCGTCATCGCTGTGGTTGTTGTCGGTATTCTTTTGATGAAGGTTGTCCTGGAACTGTGGGCGCTCTATGGAAACTTCCCCAACAAGCTGTCCGACTTCCGGAAAGATTATTGGGGCTTGATGGCGCGGACAATCACCAACATGATCCTTGTGCTTTACAGTATCTGGGTGCTATACTGTGTCTACCAACTGCGAAAGGGTGATTCGTGGGCAGCAAAGACGCTGGCTGCCATAACCCTTTCTATCTTCACCGCGGTTCTTCTTTTCTTCGCCGTTCGCATTGTTTACATGGCTCGTAAGTACAAGAAGGCAGAGGGAGATACCTCTCGTCTGTACGAGGACAAGGAAACCTGGAAAAAGTACAGTCTGTTCTACGATAACTACAAGAAGGACTTCTGGTGGCTTTTCATCCCCGTCATGGTGTACGCTCTGGTCAAGGGCTGCATTATCGCCGGTGGCGAGGGACACGGTCTATTCCAAAGTGCTGGCCAGCTCGCTTGCGAAATCCTTCTGTTGGGACTCTTGGTGTGGAGCCGCCCCTATGCCACGAAGGCATCAATGGGAATCAACATCGCCGTCCAGGTCGTCCGTGTTCTGTCTATTGTTTGCGTCCTGGTCTTCGTCGAAGAACTTGGTCTTTCCCAAACAACAAAAACCGTCACTGGTGTCGTCCTCATTGTCGTGCAGTCCACTCTCACTGCCGTCCTCGCAATTCTCATCGCAGTCAATGCCATTATCAATTGCTGCCGCGAGAACCCACATGAAAAGCGGAGAAGAGAAGCTGGTAAGTCAAAGCTATCCTATGATACAAGCTCTATCCCAGCATGTATATATACTAACAATCCTTTTCTTATAGAAAAAGCAAACCGCGACCTCGACGATCTGACTCCCTTAGACGCCCGCGACTCCCTCCTTATGGACCACCCGCAGCGCAAGGAATACGCCGAGATGAGCAACTTCAACTTCACCGGCCCGTACGAGTCTTACCGAGACGAACCTAAGCGAGACAGACCAACTGGCAGCGACGAACGCGATGGCCTAGTCCGCAATGATTACGGCGTGGCACACGGGCGCAGTAATAGCCCCGACAGCCACCACTCGCGAAGCTCTCTCGAAGGCCGTCGTCCCGCAGCCCCGGGCTATGGGATGGCATATTAAAAAAAGAAAAAAAAAAAAGCAACAAAAAAAAACCGACGAAAGCGTCACAGACTCGACATGACGTTACAACTCTTCTTGCTTCATATTTTTACCTTCCTTGACATTCTTAGATCGGGCACACGCGTTGTGGCTTGGGAGTTACTTTGACGATTTTTAGCGTGTGCTTGAAAACGGCGGGGCATTGATTGATTTTCCCGCCTTTAGATGCATCTTCTTGTGTGATATCATTTCCATCCATTCATTTTTCATCTTGTCTCTATACATACCTCATTCCTTATCATCTTTACCATCTATCATTTATATTACAGCTTGCACTTGATGAGCATTTCTTCTATATCAAGTTTCTTAGTCCCTATGTTTTGTTCGTAGTCTTGTAATCCAAGATGAGTATGTTGCAGCTCAAGAATCTCTCACGGACGAACATTGATATGTGTGGGGAAAGCGAGATAGAGGATATATATATAGTTATATAGAGTAACTAAGAGAGCAGTGTCGTCTATATCTGTAACCAAGCAGACCCATGAAGAGGTTCCTTGGTAATCTTGAATAATATATCTCCCTAACGTGTTAGTTAGAAGCTGGGTGCTTACAATGTAAGGTAGTAAACCTGACAATGGGTTTGTGAACACCCGTGGACCTGCAGCCCAGGCTTGCATTTTGCATGGTTACCAAAGGATCGGCAGGGCCCATACTGTCTATCAATGAAGGATAAATACGTAGTATTAAGGAAGAATAGAAAAGTGTGTATGGTATTGAAGTAGCGATAAATTATAACTAAGTGTTGTGGTGCTAGAGCTGTTCCTATATAGGTCACTACCTAGGCAATCGCTTTGAAGTCACGTGGATTGCCTGGCCCTATCTGAAAGACAACTTGGAACCCATCCATTGATTTGATCACCATATCATAGGCATAGCGATTCTGATCTCAAGAGGACATAGATATGTATCCGAAGTGTTTACAACTCCCAGGATGTTAATTTAAGTACACATAATAGCCCCGCGTGGCTTGACTAGGCTCCCGCCCATAAATAGCATCCATGACCAGGGAGCCTCGACCCTGTAGCTCTTTTAAAATTTCTAGCTATCCAGCAACGAAAATCCTATGCCCTACACCCTATCGCCTACAAGACTATCTATAGTGGAAATTCTTGAATGAACACTTTTGACCCTTGATTGTGAGGCTAATATCACAACAAAAAGTAGTGTATCAACGAGCTTGAACAAGATTGAAGACTCGCTTTCACCGATAACCAAACAATTTCCCACCCGGTTAGCACGAGAAACCTTGGCGCAGCCTTGATATCCCAGACCTCGACACTAGGGGACAAAAGCCCCGCCCACGAAAGCACCGAACCAGAGACAACCTTGAAGTGCAGACAAAGAGTATGGAAATCGCAAATACAACCAGTTCGCCGGGCCCCAGCCTCATCTTCGCTGGCGACCACGCAATTATCAATCCATGGGGCCCAAATTCGCTGGCCCCAGGTAAAAAAAGACTTAAAAAACACATGAAAGAAACGAAATCGGATCTGAAATGGGAAGAGACTAGATGCGTCACTTGGTAGCCACAGCGAGCAGCTTAGCGCTGGTAGGGGTGGAAGGTACGGTGTCCACCTCGACCACCACCACGGTAGTTCGCGCCAGGCTTGCCGGCGTTACGGGGTCCTGTGGGAGCATTGGGGGGAGCAGTGCCCTGGGGCTGAGGAGTGGTTCCTGTTTTAAATTAGTTAAAGTGAACAAAAACAATAGGAATGGAATTGAGATGAAAGGGAAACAATATGCAGAAACTCGTAAGAATCACATACCACTACCCGAACTTCCAATGCGTCTCATACCTGCTGGTCCGGTCGGGACGTGAGGTTGAGGAACTTCATCGTACATGCCCTCCCACGAAGTTGGGCCACCCTGCTGCTGGTAAGGCGAGAAACCGCGGGGGTCCATTGAGCGGTTAATCTGCTGCTGCTCATACTTTTGCTGCTCGAAGGCAATCTGCTCGGTGGCGTTGTAGCCAGGTCCAGTCTGTCCTCTGGCTGGGGTTCCAGCTCCGTTGCTGTAGTTGGCGGCCATAGCGGCTGCGTTGGGAACGGGGCTGGCGCAATCGCTGCCTGGACCACCGGGAACGTTGGCTTGATTGGGCTGCATCATAGCGGGGTTCATCATGTTGGGCATAGCCTGCTGGGAGCCAGGGCTCTGAGGGCCGGGGCTCATAGTACCTTGCTGCTGGGCACCCATTTGCTGTTGCTGCTGGCGCATCTGCATCTGCTGCATTTGTTGCATCTGCGCGATCATAGCAGGGTTCATGTTCATAGCGGGGTTCATGCCCATGCCGGGCATTCCTCCCTGACCGGCGGCCATCGACTGCTGCATCATGGTAAAGTACTGTTGCATGCGTTGCCAGTATTGGGCCATCATCTGAGGAGTCATCGAACTACCCTGTCCCTGCTGAGCGGCTTGCTGCTGACCTCCATCGTTCTGGTTTTGGTCGCGGTATCCCCCGCTGCGGTGGCCGCCACCACGTTGATCGTTGTTATCACGCAGGTTGCCACGGGGCTGGGCCTTCTTGACCTCAATTGGCTTGCCCAAAATCTCAAGAGGGCGGGAGAGAGCCTTCTCAACAGCAGCATCGCCGTCAAAAGTGACGAATCCGAAACCACGGGGACGTCCGGTGTCCTTGTCCATCATAAGAGTGGCATCAACAACACGGCCAAACTGAGTAAAGAACTGCTTGAAGTCCTGCTCGGTAGCCTCTTGACTAACACCACCAACAAAAATCTTAGAAGTCTTCTCCTGTTCGTCGCGGGGGATAGCACGCTTGGGATCAATCTTCGATGTTGTCAGCAACGGGTTACTTCCCAATTGTCCCGATCGCGGGATAGTTCTTACAATCTTTCCGTCCAGATAATGCTCCTTCACCATTACAGTGTTGACAGTCTTAGCGTCACGGAAAGTCAAAAACCCAAAGCCTCGAGAGCGCCCAGTAGCGCTATCGCGCATGACGGTGCACTCCTGAACCTCGCCGAATTGAGAGAAATAGTCACGAAGGGATTCTAAATGAAGATCAAGATATGTCAGCCGAGTGACGGGTTTCCGTGCAGCAAAGATTTATATCCATACCGTCTGTAGTTTCCCAGTTCAGACCGCCAATGAACATCTTTCTAATAATCACATCATCAACGGTCAGTGAGGGTTCACGGCAAAAATGAAAAAACGGAACGCCTCGGTGTATGATAGTGAGCAACACGATGGAGAAGGTAATGCGATAGATATGATAATGGGTAGACAAAAAAAAAGCAGATCAATGTGCAAAGGTGGGTGGCCAGATATTGCTATTCATGGGCTAGTCGAGTGAGCGAAAAGTCTCGCTATTCCGAGCACATTGTCCTAGAACAAGCAGGGCACATGCTAGGCCGGTACATGGTATTTGTACCTCGTAATCACTGTCGATGTATACTTGTAATGTTCATGACCGGGATTTAACGTCAAGCCCACTGGTTTACATGAGCTTGGATGCACAATTCATGTCCCTCTCTTTCTGGATTGCTCAAGCCGGAAACAGGCGAGATGAGAAGCGTGGAGGTGCAAGTATTTCAGTCGTAAAAAGTGAATTGTCACTGTCTGTCTGTCTGACCCGTGAAAACCTTTGCCTTGTCTAACACAGAGTACCAAGCTAGATAGCTACTTCTTGCTCTGCCCTATCAAGGTATATCGACAGGAAACTATATAGTATCGGCTGTACTATATATGAATCGTTGGTGACAAAGGTCCGCGGGTGGCGTGTGGTTGGTTTGGGAAAGCAATTTTCTTCATGAGGGGGCTCCGCGTAATGTGCTCTTTGAGCCTCCGTATGACTCCGTGGAGCGAATGCTGGGGCATGCCAATATATGATTGTAAATTGCTTTTGGTAGATGGTGGTGGTTGTGTGATGGTTCCTCGAACAGGAATGTTGATTGGTCGCAGAGTCCGCAAATTGTTTTCCCTCCTTTGAAAATGCATGCGCCACCAGTCATCCGGCAAATTTTTCCTCAAACAGCCCACAGTCCACGTCCCAGAGAGATTTCAACCCGTAGCTAGGAGACTCCTTCCTGCACCCAGAATTGTAGTCGAAACCCATGAATAGCAATTGGAACCACCTAGGCTTGTACCAACGGGGTAAAGCCCAAAACCAGACAGATACATGCGATTGGGGTATGATCCGAACACAAAGATGTAAAAGAAACGCAATTAGTGGACTTACCCGTCTTCTTTGATCCCTGTTCCGTGAGATTCGGTCTCGGCAGGAGGGGGGGCCTGGGTAGTGGCAGGGGCACCATAAGCGTTTCCGGAGCCATTGTGATAACCCTGATCGAATTCGGAAGGCTGGGCAGGGTGCGATTCGTATGTGCCAATAGGGGCAGGTGTAAAATCTTGACCAGCAGATTCTCCAGCAGGCGCAGGGTTAGTCGCGCCTACATCAGTAGGCTTCGGTGCCTCAACTGCTGCAGTAGTACGGTTGGTAGACTCGTCGGCATCGTAGCTAAAAAGAAAAAAAAAAAAAAACCTGATTAGAATTTTGGTATTGAAGAGTAAAGTGGAAGACATACAGATCAGCAAAGAGATCATCTCCATCCTCTGGGTCAGCCATGATAAAAGAGTGAGCAGTAAATAAAGCAATAAGAGAGTCAGTCAGGGAAAAACTGTAACCCTAGTCAACAATAAAAGCAAGACTAAAGTAACAATTTGAAGAATCGCAGGAAAATGTGAGAACAAGCGGATGAAGAAGTTGTGAAGTCCACCGCGGGATTCCCCAAGCGGAGCGATTACATAATACATCTCGCCCGCGGGACTCGGGGTGAAAGCTAGGTATTTTGTATCTATACATGCTAAAGAGCCTTGTATTGCTTTGATTTGCCTTTCATTTTGAATCTTTCCCTCTCAGATATGCTCTATTGATCTTTTATTCTGTTTCTACATGGCCTGGCTTCAAGATAGACGGCATTGATCCTATTACAGTGTCACCCCGCACGTGTATTAGACTCCCGCATGAGCACACCACTTTCAGAATCCCCATACGATGGCGAACAAAAAAGGGCAGCAGGTACGATCAACTCTTCAGAATTAATGCTCTCTCGAATCTGTCTATGCTGGACATTGAGCTAACTGCATCCCTAGGAAATGGTCCAGGTTGGTTCGTATCTATTGCCTCCCCTTGCATTTTAATCGCAGCTATAGCTTACATGGTCTTTCGTCCCATTTCACAGACAAGTCGGAGTAAGTGAAAGCTTTATAAGCCATTTTCTACAGCTATGAATCCAGCTGTAAGGTTTGTCGAATGCTAATGTCTTCAAGACGAACCGGATCGCCCTTCTGGGGCCGAAGTACGTCGCTAAACCAAGGTCCATCAAAGTTCTATGGCTCCAATACTGTGGTCGGCGCAGCATACTCGCATGCCGATATTGTACAGTATGTTATCATATACCCCACATATCCAGAAATTGAAAGGAAACGATGACTGACAAGTGTCTTCTTTGGCAGACCTACCTCCTCAAACTCACGCCCAAGAACACCGCCGAAGTCATCGGCTACAAATGCTGCATCGAACTCAGCTCGCAGGTCAGGAAACTCAGTCGCCTCACCTCCCCGACAACCCTACCCTGGCATTATGACCGAAGGGGTCAATGAGTGGAGTCGTGCCCCCACTGAAGATGAAGATGAAGAAGATGATGATGACGAGATTGTGTACGATGATGATGAAGATGAATTCGGACTTCCTAGTCTTGCTAGTATGAGGAGAAAAAGATCCACGCCTTTGAAGGCCCAGAATATTGATTTCAGTGGCGGAGCAGGCAACCCCTCAACACTTGGGTATGGATTAGGTGCCACCAATAGGCAACGCGCGAATAGCTCAGATATCGCAGAAGAGCGCGGCGCCCCAATGTATCCAACTGCTCGCAAGGGGGATGCAAAGATTCTCCGACCTCAATACAAGGACATCTTACAAGGTATGTATGAGTTGATGAACCCCCAAACCACCAGAAGCATGCTGACAGTTATAGACCCTGCTAATGCTTTGAACCTCATCAATCACTCCCCACCTCCTGTAGATGCTTCGCCCAAAGAGAGGGATATCCATTCGAGTCGCATTACGCGAATTAACAAGTTCAAGCGCATTCTGCAAGCAAGTACGGTATCTCCCACCGAGCTGCGGGATCTCGCTTGGTCAGGTGTCCCAGAAGAAGTGCGGCCAATGACCTGGCAACTTCTTCTTGGCTATCTTCCTACAAATAGTGAACGACGCATCTCCACTCTGGAACGCAAGCGCAAAGAGTACCTTGACGGAGTCCGGCAAGCCTTTGACCGAGGCAGCGGAGCAAGTTCTGCGAACCCCTCTTCTTCGACCAAGGGCCGCGGTAGAGGACTTGATGAGGCAGTTTGGCACCAAATTAGCATTGATGTTCCACGCACCAGCCCTCACATTCCGCTGTACGGCTATGAAGCCACTCAGCGGTCTTTGGAACGCATCCTTTATCTCTGGGCCATCCGACACCCAGCAAGTGGTTACGTTCAAGGTATCAATGATCTAGTCACTCCATTCTGGCAGGTCTTCCTGGGCGTTTATATAACCGATCTGAATGTCGAAGAAGGCATGGACCCGGGTCAATTGCCTCGGAGTGTGTTAGATGCTGTAGAAGCGGACACTTTTTGGTGTCTGACGAAGCTTCTGGACGGTATTCAGGACAACTACATATATGCTCAGCCTGGCATTCACCGACAGGTGAGGGCGCTGCGAGACTTGACAGTGCGCATCGATGCAGCACTCGCGAAACACCTGGAGCAAGAAGGTGTGGAATTTATGCAATTTAGTTTCCGATGGATGAACTGCTTGCTCATGCGGGAAATGAGCATCAAAAACACGATACGCATGTGGGACACGTACATGGTTCGTTTCAGAAACCCCTCCCCCTTGCCTAGCGCACTACTTTGCATGATACTGATTGCCATTCTAGGCCGAGGAGCAGGGCTTCTCTCGATTCCACCTCTATGTCTGCGCCGCATTCTTGGTCAAATGGACAGATCAATTGGTCAAGATGGATTTCCAGGTATGATTTTGTAACGATTATCGCCAGTATTAAACATGAACTAACAGTTTCCCAGGAGGTTATGATGTTCCTCCAAGCATTGCCAACGAAGGGTTGGACCGAGAAAGACATTGAGCTCTTACTTAGCGAAGCATTTATCTGGCAGAGCCTGTTTCAAGACTCGCGTGCTCACCTCCGGCCTGCTGGTGATGAACCTCCTGAAAATGGTATCTTTTATTGATAGTAATCATAATTCATGACCCGAATCTTCAACTTCTATTTTCGGGTGCTTTCCCCCAGGGCAAACATGTTCTTTCTCGCTCAGTTGAAATGAATGCCCTTTTGGTTGAATGCCCACAGAAGCTTCAAGAAATCATTCTCATCACACATTCTTGCGCGCTTCTCTCCGAGGTCAGTGTCGTCCTCCAGGACCTGGCGCACCTTCTCACGGACTAGTTCTGCAACCTTGCCACGCTTCTTGCGCGAACCTGCACTCTTGAGTGCTGCTTCGAGGCGAGCATTTGTGTTCTCCTTGAAGAAATCGGGAACATCGTCGTCGTCATCCATATCCATGACCTCGTCGACCGGTTCATCGGCAGCTTGTTCCTGCTCTTGCTCGTCGCCCATGTCCATTGCCATCGCATCGTCGTTGGCAACCTCAACCGGGCCATCCTCCACAGGGATGTCGTTTTGCGCACACCATGTCCGATAGTTTGCTTCTAGCAAGTCCATGATACTTGTCGTACCAATGAAACTGGACCGGAGAGTCTTGTTCTTCCGCACGAAAACAATTCGCAAAAGACCATCCCACTCTTCGTAGTTGATCTGTGGCCGTGGGTTCTTGGGGACCATTCTAATAACGCTTGACTCGACCTGCGGCGGCGGCTTGAAGTTGTTCTTGCCAACCTTCATGATATGATCAATCTTGGCCCACATCTGCGCGTTGACTGACAGTCGACTGTAAAGTTTGTCGCCGGGCTTGGCGAATAAACGCAGAGCGAATTCACGTTGAAACCTGTATGAGAGGTTCATATGTAAGCTCTCAATTACACAGAATGTTTCTGCGAATTCTAGTATTGCTTGCGGAACTTACATGAGAATGCAGGAGCGAGGCGCTGGAGATGTAGCGAGGAGCTTGAATGTGAGAGGAGAAGAGATCTTGACTCTGTTAGACCGGGGAAGAACCTCTGGACGGGATCCGGGGTTATACATACCTGGTAGGGAGTATTACTGATGCAGACATCGAAGTATGGAAGCTCCGTCTTCATTACATCTCCAAGAATGACCTCTAGGCGCTTTTGATATGGAGTGGACTGGAAGCGCTTGGTAACTTCGGCAGCCATACGAGGATCCAATTCCACAGCAATGCACTTCTTTGCCTTTTCCAAAATCTTGGCCGTCAAGTTACCGGTACCGGGACCGATTTCGAGGACGATCTATTGATTCACACTATTAGTGTTTGTTAAGCCATCACCGTCTTTTGTTAACTCACATCGCTTTGCTTGAGCTCAGCCTTTTCCACAATTGCAGCTATATATCCACTTTGTTAGATAGATAAATCATAGTGTAGTGAAAGCGGGCCCCTACCAGCAATACCAGGGTTCTTCAGAACGTGCTGGCCAATATCAGTGTTCATCTTGAAGATGCTGTGAGCAGCTTTTGTCTTGGCAGCAGCATCTGACAGGCCCTGCGAAGCGCTATTGCGCTTGGGCTTGTTAACCTTCGGCATATTGTAGTAATAAGTTCCTGGATTTTGACAATTATTAAAAGAAATCAGAGCAAAAACCCGCGACGTTAACAAAGCACATCGACTTCAAAGTGGGCGGAACTTTTTTTGCGATAAGATTACCGGCGCCGGACTTACTTTCCTCCGAGCCCGCTTTCGCCTTCCGCGCCGTCGAGGATGTCGAGCTCTCTGAGTTGTGTTGAGCCCGACATGGCGTCTGGACGAAAGGATTTCCTAAGCCAGGCAGCGCCTGAGAACTATGTTGCTGGTCTAGGTCGTGGTGCGACAGGATTCACAACTCGCTCCGATCTTGGACCGGCGCGTGAAGGACCTACACCCGAGCAGATCCAGGCTGCTCTGACCAAGAGAGCCCAGCTTCTCGGAGCTGCTGCACCCACTGCATACGGAGCTACTACGCGCGAGAAAGGTGGCAAAGAAGATGATAAGGAGGAGGAAGATGAGCGGTTTCAGGATCCCGACAACGAGGTCGGGCTGTTCGCATACGGACAGTTCGACCAAGAAGACGACGAGGCAGACCGCATCTACCAAGAGGTAGATGAGAAGATGGACAAGCGTCGGAGAGCTCGCAGGTTAGTCATATCCCTCCCATTCCCCCTCTTAAACCATGTGTTTATCGGGTTAGCCCCGGTTTGAACAGAATACCGACATGAATCTCTCGCCAACTACAGGGAAGCTCGAGAAAAAGCCGAACAACAGGAGTACGAACGAAATAACCCGAAAATCCAACACCAATTCGCCGATCTGAAACGCACACTTGCCTCAGTATCCGAAGAAGAGTGGGCCAACCTCCCGGAGGTTGGAGATTTGACAGGCAAGAATAGACGAGAGAAGCAGAATGCCCGACAGCGGTTCTATGCTGTCCCAGATAGTGTCATTGCTGGCGCGAGAGACTCGGCTCAATATGGCACGACAATCGCCGAGGATGGCACGCAAACAAGTGTCGACGAAGGAGAACCTGCCGATGGCTCGATGAACTTCGCAGATATCGGTGCGGCACGCGACAAAGTGCTGAAGGTCCGCCTAGATCAGGTTGCATCTGCTGGTACATCCGGAACCTCTACGAATATCGACCCGAAGGGCTACCTCACCAGCTTGACACAGACAGAAGCCAAAGCCGGCGAAGTTGAGGTGGGCGATATCAAGCGAGTTCGTACTCTGTTAGACTCCGTGACCAAGACAAATCCTAAGCATGCTCCCGGCTGGATTGCCCTAGCTCGCCTGGAGGAGCTTGCTGGCCGGATTGTGGCTGCTAGAACCCTCATCGCTAAAGGGTGTGAGCTCTGCCCCAAGAGCGAAGACGCATGGCTGGAAAACATTCGACTCAATGAAGGTCACAATGCGAAGGTAATTGCGGCCAATGCTATCAAGAACAATGACCGTTCCACACGACTTTGGACCGAGGCCATGAGATTAGAAACGGACACTCGTGCCAAAAAGAATGTCCTCCGACAGGCTATCTTGCACATTCCCCAGTCAGTGCAGATCTGGAAAGAAGCTGTCAATCTGGAAGATGATCCAGCTGATGCGCGATTGCTGTTGGCAAAGGCCGTTGAAATCATTCCTTTGTCAGTCGAGTTGTGGCTTGCTCTTGCTCGTCTTGAAACCCCGGAAAATGCACAGAAAGTCTTGAACGCTGCTCGCAAGGCTGTTCCTACTAGCTATGAGGTTTGGATTGCTGCAGCTCGACTCCAGGAGCAGATGGGCACGTTCGCCAAGGTTAATGTCATGAAGCGTGCTATTCAGTCGCTGGCCCGAGAGAACGCCATGTTGAAGAGAGAGGAATGGATTACAGAAGCCGAGAAATGCGAAGCCGAAGGTGCTGTCCTTACATGTGGCAGCATCATCCAAGAGACTCTTGGATGGGCCCTGGATGAGGACGATAGCCGAAAGGATATCTGGATGGACGACGCAAAAGCTAGTATTGCTCGTGGTAACTACGAAACTGCCCGGGCAATTTACGCTTACGCCCTGCGAGTCTTCGTGAACCGCCGATCAATCTGGCTCGCAGCAGCGGACCTGGAACGCAACCACGGCACCAAAGAAGCTCTCTGGCAGGTTCTAGAGAAGGCGGTGGAGGCATGCCCTCAGAGCGAGGAGCTGTGGCTCCTTCTTGCCAAGGAGAAATGGCAATCTGGGGATATTGACGATGCTCGACGAGTCCTCGGTCGTGCCTTCAACCAAAACCCCAACAACGAAGATATCTGGCTGGCTGCCGTCAAGCTAGAGGCCGACGCCAAAAAGACTGACCAAGCTAGAGAGCTCCTGGCCACTGCTCGCCGTGAAGCTGGTACAGATCGCGTGTGGACCAAGAGCGTTGCTTTCGAGCGGCAGCTCGGTAACATCGATGACGCTCTGGATCTAGTCAACCAAGGTCTACAACTTTTCCCTAAGGCCGACAAGCTCTGGATGATTAAGGGCCAAATCTACGAATCACAGAATAAGTTCCCACAGGCGCGCGAAGCATATGGAACAGGCACCCGAGCCTGCCCCAAGTCCGTTGCGCTCTGGCTACTTGCCTCGCGACTGGAAGAAAAAGCTGGCGCTGTGGTCCGAGCCAGATCTGTGCTCGACAAAGCCCGTTTGGCGGTTCCCAAGAACGCAGAGCTCTGGACCGAAAGTGTGCGCGTTGAACGTCGCGCCAACAATATCGCTCAGGCCAAGGTCCTCATGGCTCGCGCGATCCAGGAAGTCCCAACATCAGGACTTCTGTGGAGCGAAAGTATCTGGCATCTCGAGCCCCGCGCTCAGCGCAAGGCACGCAGTCTGGAGGCGATCAAGAAGGTCGAGAACGACCCTATTCTGTTTATCACTGTCGCGCGTATCTTCTGGGGTGAACGTCGACTGGAAAAGGCCATGACCTGGTTTGAGAAGGCGATCGTCTCAGATAGTGACTATGGTGATGGCTGGGCTTGGTATTACAAGTTCCTTATGCAGCATGGTACTGAGGTTAGTTATCTCCCTTTTTTCTAACCCCTTTCCAGGCTCTGTCATCTTTGGAATGTCCAGCTAACGTCTATACACAGGAAAAACGATCGGATGTCGTGTCGAAGTGCGTATCGATGGAACCCAAGCACGGTGAATTCTGGCAGTCCATCGCAAAGGACCCGGCGAATGCCTACAAGACAACCGAGGAGATCCTGAAGCTCGTCGCAACTGCCATCAACTAGCTGGCATATTCTTCATGTGTTATCTACAGGCGTTTCGGGGGCAGACCGCCCATAGAATTCAATCTTTGACAGAGATATATGTCTCAGTCACTCATGTTTTATGCAGAAATCAAGCGTCCTAATGTGAAACTATTCATTACTTCCAAGATAACTAAATTGTATAAAGTAGAATTCATGGGTATCGAAGAAGCTTGGCCTCCAACAGGCGTCATGGCCATTCAGCTTTTTAGGTCTGTTAGTTTTCGAGATTTCCCCTCATCCTCCAATGTCGACCGCTTTGCCTTGCCCCTTAGGAAGTGATACTGTACATCTTAAGGTCCAAACATGACCAAATATATGAAGAACAAGGGAACAAGGCAGAGGCGATCGCGAACGGATAAGATAATATCTTCAAACTCCAAATCCATATGCAAAATCATGTGGCGTCACTAATAGTGATAGCCTCCCTTGGTAGTACCCAGACGCCGTGAGCCACCATCCAAACCGTGAGTAGAACCATAAAAAAGAGCAGAAACAGCATGTAATGTAGCATGTATGAAAAACGAAAAAAAGGGACGGGGGGTATAAAATTCTCATGCAGCCATGGACAGACACTCGTCGAGCAAGGAGCTCAACTGATCTCGATCACCAAGTGTGCCGCCTTCCCAGTCTAGCAGAGAACCGTCTTCATCTTCGTCCAAGTCCATCTCGTCTTCGGGTTTGATTTCTTGTTGTGGCTCACCGACGCCATTCTCCAAACGATCGTTTCTTTCGGTCTCGAGTTCGTCTTCGAAATACCCGCCCATGATCTGGTCTACGATGAGTGGCATGTGTCCCAGGACACCACCTCCCAGCTCCAAAGTCAACCGCAGGTCTCGAACGCCCAGTGGCTTTCGAAGGTTGGCCTCTCTCGCTTCGACGGGGAGTAGGCCAGTGGCAGCATCCTTTGAAATCTCCCCACGTGTATATGCAAGCTCTTCGATTTCCAGTTGGTGTCGGTACTGACGCTTCATCATGTTGTTGATTGTACCGGACGGGCCATTCGAACGGGTGCGCGAAAACACCACGGACAAAACTTCCTTCACGAAAGTTTCCGTCGCAATTGCCATAAACTCAGCGCACGGAAGCCCAGCACCGCTGGGTAGAGATTCTTCGTAACATATAGGAACCATGCGGGCATGGATGGATTCGGCATCGGGGAATTCACCTGTTTCTGCGGCGAGGGGCTGGGCATATCGTTTTCGGATTTCCAGTTCCCAGTCTAGAATAGAGGAGAATAGTTAGAAATAACTTCCTGGTAGGGGACCGCAGGAACGGAGAGAATATCTCGAGTTCGACGGGGAGGGTGTCGGCTTACTAGTCTTGTTAAGCCCGCCTGCACTTGCGGGAACCTGGCTGGGCAATTTGAATTGCTTAGCTAGATGGCTTTCTTCTAGCTCTGTGAGCACCTTCTCATTGGGATCTCGCTAGTAACAGTTAGCTGTCGGTTGCTGGGGTGAAGATTTTAGTCATAGTTTGCGACTACGTACCTCTGGGATACCCTTTATGCGCCGACGGTCCCTCGGAGGTAGTTTCATAACCTCCGTCTTCAATCTTTGTTCCGCGGCATCTCCGGAGACGGGCTTTGAGACCGTTGATGGTTTGTCATTGGCCGATACCCAGTTTGCGACGCCATGATCGGGGAGGTCTCGCGTGAGGTTTCCGATGAGCGCGCATACGAAATTGTTGTGTAAATGTTCGTTTTTAGGATCGGCGCATAAGAAGTAGTCGACTCGCGACGCGTATTCGCTCTGGTTGTAATGTCCTATAATCAGGCAAGAGGTCAGGAGGTGATCGAACCGGATGCCAGTACGTAGAAGGGAAGGGGGATACAGTCTTCGGGGAGCTCAAGCAATCGCTTTCTAGCCAAAAATTCCATGCGCATCATAGCATACCTAGTAAAAACAGAGCCGTAGCCTCTTTGTACTCAGACCACTTGTCTCCGATGGCGGCTTTCAGATCCGTGTAGGCATGCTCCAGCTCGAGCCTCGGCACTGATATCAGAGCTCTCGAGGTCTTCGCGGATACTGAGCCATTGGGCACGACGCCTTTTGAATTTGAGACAGAGTCACTCCGACTCAGAGCTGCGGGATCAATCTGCATGGTTGTTGGAATCGCGAGAGCACGACGGGCGACGCCGAAGGGCAGGGAATATTGGCACCTACGCCTTCATCAAGGAGGATTCTAGGTTTCAAACTAGAAATAGAGGAAGGGGGGATGTTTTCATAAGAGACTCTGATGAACTGTAGATGAAAATTGATGGAATGAAAGAGATGGCGATGAGTTTGGGTGGAAGGGGAGGTTCCGACTTGCGGTTCCCCGCCAGAAGCCAGAAACGGATACATCGATGTGCGCCGCCCTTCTAATATTTACATATATATCACTTTACTATATGATAATAATTTATATTTCAAATTGATTAGCTAGATTTTCAAGCTAATTGCACTACATCTTCACTTAATACTCCAAAAAGTTGTCCGATCTCTGCAATGATCTCTGTAATCTCATTCGATAATTGGCCCGTCACCAAAACTAGACGAGGGTCAGTATATTGTGAAACTAGAAAACCAAAGAAATACTATGTACTCACTATAGGCATAAAGCAAAGCACAGTCCTCATCTGTAGTTTGTTGAGATGCTTGACGATCCAGGCGATAGCGATAGATGCGAGCAAGCAACCGGTCTCTAGCATGATCAATGCTAGGAAGCACATCACTCAAAGGGTACTCGAGTTTCATTGATGAAGCAATCACTAGAAGATGGTCAGCAAAAATTCAAAATGCTTGGTAGCTGAAAGATAACTTACCTGTTAATAGATGGCTCACGCGAGCAGATAGCTGGTGTCGTTCCAATTTGGTGTATTGAAGAAGGCTGATTTCACCTTCAGTGACCAAGTCATTCTTCATCAGCTCGATGTTCATGGTATGGAAAGAATTCACCATGCTGCGTGTACGGCGAACAATCTTGGCATACGAGGATTCAGGGAATGCACTCTTCAATTCAAACTCAGAGCCTGCAGCAGCTTGAAGAGACTCCAACCGAGACAGAAATCTTTCAATCTCAAGCTTCTCTCGGGGTGTCATGTATAAAATAGACCTTGTATCTTTGGCCATGATGGATAGAGGATCACGCTTCCATATAAGGCTCAGATGCAGCCAGAGAAGGCTCAGACTATCCTTGAGCTTACTTCTTGCGCTGACGGGCCAAATCATTCGAGTGATGATGATTCCCCAAATACACCCAGAAAGCACAGCAACAACTCGATGGAGTGCAATTTCAGTCATGATTGGATTAGAGCCACCTTCATCTTCGTCGAAATTTGCCGCCTTCTGAGAGAGAGAATAGCCGTATAGCACGGAGAGGTTGTAAGTGAGCATGATGAAACGGCCCATAGGCCCATTCCCACGAACAATTGTGATATATCCAGTCCAGACGGCCATGATCCATCCCAAGAATGCAAGACCAAATACATTTCCAGCGGTGATGTTCCATGCCGCGATGGCAGCGACTGCCCCCAGGCAGGTACCAAGAAATCGGGCATACCCTGTCGTGTTCGAGGCCCCAATTGTCATTGAGCAAACAAGCATGTAGGACAACAGGCCCCATTCCCCACGCCAACGTCCATAGAACGGCCGAGTTGAAGGAAGGAAAGCAGGCAGTGCGTAGATTGCAGCTCCAGCCCCGACCTTGATTGCGTATTTCGTATCATCTCGTCTGAAGAACCCAAGCCATTTCCATAATCGGTAACCAAGTCTTTGCTTTGTTGTCTCCTTTGGTGAGGGGGCCTTTTGTATCTGAACATTGACAGGCAGTGTATTATCATGTGCGATCAGGCCATCTGATGCTTGTCTGGCATGGCTATGGAGGTTCTGCTGGGTAGTGGGTGGATTGTAAGATCTGGAAGATGGGTCTGTGGGGCATCAGCATGATATTCGTGATCTCAACGATTGCTATGGGGATATACATACCAGCATCAAAGGAGCCCATTTTAGCGGTCGCTGTAGTCCTCGACCACCGCCAAACTTTAAGCCATGACCAGGTTCGCCCATTAGGCCGCTCTTCGACTTCCAACTGTAGCTCATCTAAGATGGAAAGCATCTCTTTGAGCTGCTCTCCAAATTCAAGGAGGGAAAAGCTGAAATGGCTACAGCTGGCTGATACTTCCTCAAGATCAGCTTCAGCTTCGCGTGTCTTCAATTTCATGGTTTCCTTTTGTTGATACAAGGATTCGAGCGTCTTCTGGCGCGATTCTTTGTAGAGATCAAGCGCCCGGTCAAGACTGATTCGCAGTCGACCATTCACTGAGACTCTGTAGTTTGGTGCAGGTCCAAATGGAATCTCTTTAAATATTTCTTTCAACGTAAAGGCCAACGATCGCTGCTTCCAGTCAGTCATGAACTGTATCAAATACGTCTCGAGTTTAACTTACCATTGACGGACCCAAATGAGAGATGAAGATCGTGAAGACATCCGCCGGGAGAAGTGCGGGTTTGGGTGTTGATTCACCACTTCCAAGTTGATGAGAACGTATAGAACCGCCTGGAGATAGTTCCTCCTCTGGTCTCTCAACGATAGGCTCCAAAAAGGACCCATCGGGGAATGACCAGGATCGCTCAGGGGGGGTAAAATAGTCCACATGAGTGGAGCTACCCTGCTGAACTTCGGGAGAGCCAGACTCACGGGCAATAGTCTCACGAATCAAACTGAACTGGAGAGCGGCTGCATTACGCAGGCCTCCCATGTTATGGGTGATATCTTGCACCCAGCGGACAAGGTTCTTTTCGAGCCTGTACTCCTTTTCGGTGCCTGCTACATAGTGCTCCAGTTTAGCTTCTCGGACGAGCCTGTCAAGCTGGCTATAGGCCTTGCGGTGCCTGGCCTCTGCATCGACAAATTCAGCCGAGACAAGCACCTCCTCACTACCACTCAAGAAACTTTCCGTGATAAGCGCCATCATTAGAGCCAATGTATCAGTGACCGTGACTAGGTTCGAGCGCAGTTTTTTGCGCGCTGATATGGGGAAGACGAAGAAGGATACAAGCATGACGGCTACTACACCCATCAGGACCATCTTCAAGACCTGGAAGATCTTGGAAAGAGACAAATCGCCGCTTTGCACAGCACCTTCCTTGGTCAAAACGGTAATTGCTGACAGAGAAGCAAGTGAACAGGCAACGTTGACCAGAGGATCCCCGAGTCGTTGCTTTGTCCAACCGACAAAACCAAGCCCACCACCACAAAATACTATCAGAACCACAGCATGGCCAAGGGAAGTCATTTCCAATGTGTCCTGGAAGAACATCTCCACGAACATGCTAGTAATAGTCAAAAAGGCAGAATAGCAGAACGCCAGGAACGCGCAGATCAAGGCCTTGAACATTCCACCCTGAGATCTGGCAGGGTGAAAGTAGACCGTGACCGTAGCCACCATGTGCTTTCCATCCTGATGGCCCAGCATGGCCGAGAGTGCTGGAATAAAAGTTGCGAGAGATCCGACCAAATAGGCAAGACTGTATTTCAAGACACCAATGCCCGGTTCCGACCTGATGAACCGATTCGTCTCGGTCCATTTATCGTGTATGCGGCGCCTGAGCGCGTCGAAGCGCCCCTCATAATGTTGGATCTCGTTTGTGAGGAGCCCGCGCCTTTCGTCATTATATTCGTCGGAGACAGGGGGAGAGTTTCGGAGGTTAACGAGGCCTTTCAGGCGCTGGCCTGTTTTCGGGAGAACAAATGTAGCATTACGGAGCTTCACCGATTATTAGTATTTCTCCCAGGCCAGAAAATGCGAGTACATACCGTTGGGCGCGAGCGGCGGGAGCTGCTGGGAGTTCCAGACGGCATATTTCAGGTTTCACGTACTTCACGTGGATTCAGGGCATTGTACAAGCCCCATGGCACAGATTCGATGACTCGCCCTTGCTACAGGCTTCCAAAATTAGAAATCAGAAGGTTGTGCGGAGGTGCAGAGAGCTATGCAGGTTGATTTGTTGGTGGCCACGGAAGGGCAATTACGGCCACTTCCAAGTCTCCATTGCCACGCACCTCTTTGTTTTGGTTTTTGCTTTGTCTACGGAGTACCATGTTTGATATTAATAGATTTGATACTGATTGAAAATGTATGAGGTTGGCAAAGAAAAGATCTCGATCTTTATCATTCAATAGCAAAATACAATCACACCTACTTCACAGTTATTTCAAGCCTTCCACTTTCCACACCTTCACCGCTGCATCAGCACCAGCTGAGATTATCTTAGAGCCTCCCGCAACCCATCCGACTCCATGGACACCCTCCTTGTGAGCATTTTGCAGCTCAATCCAGTCGCCTGGCTTGGCCAAGCTCCAAACAAAGATGTTTGTGTCCAGCGATCCACTCACAACGTGTGAGCCAGCCACATTCCAGGCAAGTGATGTGATTCGTGCAGTATGCGCCGTCCAGCGGTCCGTCACTAGACTGCCATCGGCAACCTTGAAAACAAGCACACGGCCCCGCAAGTCACCCACGGCCAAGTGGGAAGCGTCTGGAGAGAAGGCAAGGGCAGAGATTGGGTTGCGAGAGGCATTGATGTCTGCCCGGGGGGAAAGCCGAGAGCTGGAAATGGCACAGATCTGAACAGATCCATTCTCGCCTCCAACGGCTGCCTGAGAGCCGTGCGCAGCTATAGTTGTAGCCACAAAGTCTGTTTTATATTCTCCGGTCTTCTTGCCATCCTGGAAAATCTCGACGGTTTCGGCTTCGCCAACAAGCACCGTCGAGTCACCAGCCGCAACGCCCTTCGGCTGTCCATTGAGCTTTGAAGCGATGCCAGTGTATGTTTTAGCAGTAACATCGACAGAGCGAAGGGTGTCGTCCCAGCCGACACTGTAAATTCTACCGTTTCCCTCTGATGTAGCTGCAAGCCCGGCAACGTAACCAGGGTGGGCATCTCCTTCAATCTCCTCAGCCTTACCTGAAGCTACATCCCAGTTGCAGACTCTTCCATCAAAGCTGCCTGTCCACAAAGTTTCCTTGTTATCCACAGTGGTCTGTGCCAAGGAGGTAATGCTCTTCTGGTGGCCTGAGACAACCTGACGGGGCTCAGGGGTTCCCTCGACTAGGTAGTTCAAGTCTCCGCTGAGAGACAAACTGATGAGCAGGTTATCACTTCTTTCCGGGGGCCAGACCACGCCAACTTGGTGGTCGCGAACAGCCATAGCACCCTCCTCTCCCAAGGTCCAGGTCTGTGTTGCTTTGCCAGCTTCCACATCCCAGATCTTGACAGTCCTATCCGCACTCGCAGTCACGAACTTTCGCGAGTCCTTAGCCCATGACACACCAAAAATACTGCCCTTATGCTCTCCTTCGCCGATCTGACCCTTGGTCTCGCCAGTCTTGCCGTCGTAGAGCCAGATCTTCCGGTCTGCGCCAACACTGACTAAGTGCGAACCATCCGGGCTGAAACCGACTCCGTATATGTAGTTTGAGTGCTTGTCGGCAATTCCGTTGTTGAATTTGAATGGCGCTCCGTGGTAGAAGACGGTCTTCCTGTCGTCACCAGCAGTGGCCGCACGCAGAGGACGCTGCTGCCTAATGGACACGGTGTTGAGCTGTTGCGTATGACCGTGGATCTCACCAACGGTGTTTCCACTATCCCAGGTGATACAGTGTCCATATCGCTGCTTGCCATCTCCGACGGCAATAATGCGCTGAGAGTCACCGTCCCAGGCCAAATCGTTGATTCGACCATTAACAATGCTGTATTCACCCTTGGTAATTCCTTCACCGACACAGTCCCATACTCTCACAATTCCAGCAGCGTCACCACTCGCAACATAGAAACCAGAGGGGGCGAAGCGTGCGACAGTTGTCTGCGCCTTGTGTTCGGTGTACTGTCTAGCGACTGCGGGGTCGTCGATTGATCGCAGGAAGATAGATTTGTTGGACTATAGTTGCTTGTGTAAGAGCGAGGCACTGCAATTGTAGAGAGTCTTGGAATTACATACTGCATAGGCCAATCGCTCGCCTTTAGCATCAGAAGAAAGCTGGGTGGGCTGGCCACGGGTGGTGGAGGGGCTAGGAGCCCAGATGGACTCTTTGGATATGTCAGGATAACAAAAGATAATGTGAGGCTGTTGGGTTCTCACCATTCGTAAGTGACATCGCTAAGGTGCGCACACTCAAACTGAGGAGTTGGGGGAAAGTAGAGGGAAGTCCAGTGTTTATCGACACTGACGTACCCGGGCCACAATAATAGCGGGGAACACAGCCACGTCTTGTCTACGTAAAACAAGCATTGACAAAGTACAGAAAGGAGAAATATGAGTGTCAACACATATACAAGAAATCTGATGGGTTTGAAACATTCTACTACAAAGCAAGTTGGAAGTCATAGGTCTAAATAAAATCAATGCATAGCGCTAAGAGTAATAATACACGAAGTCGTGCCCCTTCCACCAGGCACCGCCTGTACTTGTACAAGGAAATCCCCCCAAATCTGTTTTAGATCCCAAAAACAATGACTCCAAAGTATGTTCAGCTTAGAAACCTCCAGGGCCCTCCATACGTGCCCGCATCTCAGCTGCAAGAATTTCGGGGTGTCGGTGAACACTAGGCATAAGACCCATGCCAATAGCCCTCCGGAGCGCCTTAGCAATTTTCCGCTGGTTGACAGGTCGAAGACCGGTGACGGCTCGGGGCTTGATACGGCCCATGCTAGTCATATATTCGGACATGACGGAGAAGTTCTGTAATGATAAAAGAGCCAACAGTTAGTGGCTGTTCGTCATGGTATATGCGCCATACAATCAATTACTCCACTGCCTCAGGGACTCCATACCTTGTACAAATCTATAGGATTTACGTTCAATGCGTCGAAAGCATCTCTTTGGGGGTTCTGGCGCTTTCCCCATTTCTTCATCTCGGCTGGGCTAAGATCGTGAGGGGAGTAGATGTCTCCAGCCTTGAAATCACGGGTTTGGTATCTTTCAAGGGCTCGGCTCTCGCCTTGCGCCTTCTGGTCCTCAAGGAACTTCAAGCGACTAGGTAAACGGCGTCGTTGGACCACTTGGGAGGCTATCGCAAGACGTTAGCCGCCAATCACAGTCAAATGAATGTCTTCTCATATCATCAAATGAGAGAACAAATAGCTAATCTGGGTGTATTGGGTCCATCACATACTCTGTGAGCTTGTGCCGCGCTGGGCAGTGAAGGCGCTCATGGCAGCGGTCGAGCTCCAGCGGCAGAGCGACAAGCCAACATTGGCTGTGGTCGCGGCATTGCGCAGCAATGACGAGGAGGAAAAGAGGTTCAGAGACATCTTAACCTTTCAATCCCTGATTAGTTGTAGATGTTGAAGATGGTGATAGGGAGACCGGGCAACGCGGAGATGAGATCTTTTTTTGCCAAGGCTTCTTCCGCCTCCAGATCTCTCCGCGTCGCGAACCCCCATTTCTCACGATTCCATGCAGATTGCGAGTCAACTCGGGACTACACGTTTTTATCCGACCTCTCTTGTCTAATCTGAGCTTATAAATCTCAGGGCACATCATTCATAATGCAGTCCCAACTCACGAGACGAGTCTTTCGGGCAATTATCAACAATGAGCCACTTCGGTTCTCCCAATGTCATCGACATCGTCTATTGCACACAATCACTCCTGCCCGTGTACGACCTGCCATACCCAGTCTCCCTTATATATCGCGACGCAACCTCTTTGTCTTCAGCTCAGACCCCGAGCGGTCACAATCTACACTGCCCTCTGAAAAAGGCCTGAAACCAATGGCTGATTTGATGAGGGCACTTAAAGATAGAAGCAGAGCTCCCCCGAGTGATATTCTCGCCAAGGCATTCCAAACCTTTTTCACAATGCGGCTTGAAACGCCAATGCTCATCAGCCATTTCCAAGCCCGGGCGCTGATCGTCACATTCAAACATCTAAGATCCCAACAAGGCGAGATGGAAGAAGAAGACTGGCAGAATGTTTTCTCCATTGAGAACCTCGAAAAAGTGTTGGATGTACTCTCCGAGTCTGGGTGTGCCCCACAGGCTCGTGAGGTTGTCATGAACCTTGCCCGTTACGCATACCAAGAACTGAACCTTGATCATGGATTTGGTACAGGGAAGATCAGCCGACCGGCCCTTGGTCTCTATATCAACATTTTGGCTATGAATGGCAATCCCGAGGATGCTAGACATACTTTATTGAAGTTTTGGGGTCAAATGAGCAAGGCTGTCCCATCGCCCTGGCTCACAATTATGAAAGGATTTGCGATGAAGGACGATCTACGACAGGTGCGCAGGATTGTTGATGAATGGGGAAACCATGGCAACAAGTTTGACCAAGCCTCACATGGAGAGATAGTTAGATTTCTCGTTGACCATGATCAATGGAAAGCGGCCCAAACTGTCTACGACTCCCCAATTGCCGATGGCTCAGAACCGTCCATGGCTGCCAAGGAGGCTCTCATTAAATATTATCTCTTGAATTCCCGGGCAGAGTTGGCCGAGGATATCTTCAAGTCTCTCCCTGATGAACCCAATGAAGAAACCGCTGGGATCATTTTGCTCTGGGAAGCAGCAAAGGGCAGCAATGCTTCTGCTCTTGCCCAAAAGGTTGATGCATGGACTGCGAAGAATCCTCAGCTCAAGGGCTCCATCAACATTGACATTGTTAATAGCCTTATCAAGTATGCAAACGTGATGCAGAATCCGTCGTTGGCTTCTGATTTCATGATGCTGGCAGGCCAGTGGGGTCTCAGTCCAGATAGCCAAACTCATATCTTACAGTTGGATTCCTGCATCCAGGCTGGTGATGTCGATGAGACTTTGAAAATTCTCGAAGAGAAGGTTGATGCGACCTACCTTACAAGTCACAACCTGCCCATCGCCAACAAGCTCGTCGCGATGCTCTGTAGATCCGAGGAAAAGGACGCCTTGTTCGACCAAATCTCCTCCCTGCTAGACCCGCTTTTCCAAGAGAATGTGCGCCTAGAATCTACAACCATTGCCGCATTAACACACATGCTCCTTTACCGCCACGACCTCGAGGCTGTTTCAGAGCTACTACGCCCGCGACTGGGCAGCTACAGCGATGAGCAGAAGATGCCGGTGCGCGACACGCTAGCAGAGTACATCATGGATAAAAGCCAGTCCGATACAGATGCGTGGAATGCATACGAGCTTCTGAAGATCGCATTCCCAGAGACGTGGGTCTCAATCCGCACCAAAATCATGACCTCCTTCTTCAACCGGAAGCGCAGTGATCTTGCCGTTTTGGTATTTGGACATATGCGTCAAGCCGACGAAGCCGATCGACGCCCTAGGCAAGATACTTATGCGCGCTGCTTCCAAGGCCTGGCTCGCACGGCAGATGCAACTAATCTGGAGCTTGTGCACAACATGCTCAAGCTGGATCTTGAAGTGGATCTCAACACGAGAATCCTAAATGGTCTGATGATGGCGTACGCCGCGTGCGATATGCCAGAAAAGAGCATGGAAATCTTCCGGAAAATCCTCCAGTCGGAGGAGGGCCCTTGTCACAAGACTATCACAATTTTCTTCAAAGTCTGCGAGAAGCATCACAATGGCGCCCAGGAGGCTATAAAGATGATGAGTAAGGTCAAGAAGCTGGAGATCACTGCGAACCGCCCGCTCTACTCGGCGTATATGGAGGCCTTGGCAGCGCAGTGCGAGTTTGATCTGGCCGTTGAGGCTATCAACAATATGGAAGCTGAGATTGGGATCCCCCCTACAAGCAATACGTGAGTACATTCATTCGCCCTTTGTGTGATTATCGCTAATATAGGCCCTAGTATCGGATTATTTTACAACGCTATCCCGTACCAATACTGGAAAGATGAGGTGGAGAAATGGGCAAGTGAGAAGTATCCCGAGCATTGGGCGCATCTGATGACGATCAAACGCACTGATCAAGAGGATGGGCTGGAGTTTGACGGCATCTCAAATGAGGTGGCAGTGTAATAATTTTTGTATCTAATAGCAAGGCAATGTACCATAGTACCCATAAAGAAGCCATGAGAAATACCTGCTCTTTGACAATCTCCCCTATGAAATTGGGAGGACTGACCAGTTTGTTTGATCTGTTCGTGCACTGATCAGCGCCTCGGAGCCCCAACTACGATGAGCTAAGATCAGCAAATGATTTTCTTTTTATAGCTAGGAATACGCCTTACGCTGCCCCCCTGGAAACAATTTGGCAGAATACTTTTTAGTGTTTCTGTGGTTCACCTTTTGATCCTGCCCCAAGCTGGATCAGGTAGATCCCATCGAATATATGTTGTCACCACAGCTAATGTGGCTTAATCCCGGTATTGAATAAAATATTCAGCCATGGCGGAGTCTTTGACACGTACGCCTATCGGCTGGTCTCGTTCAAGCACAGATATCGACTTGGAAGACTTGTCTCCCCAAGCGCAAACTGCCCATGATGGAAGGCGATTCTTTCAGGAAAGAAATCAAAAACTGGCTAGACAAATAGTAGGGAGTGCTAAAGTTATCGTGAGAACTTCCCCTCCAATAGCCTCGGAATTATAATAACAGAAATGAAAAGTTCCGACACAATTCGAATGATGAAATATCTGAAATAATCTCCGACGATGAGTGTCTGAAGAAGAACTACCGCAAAATCGCCGGACGATCCAACTTCGGCCTGGCTGAGCAAACATTTTTATATAAAGGAACCAATGCGGAGGAGCTTAAATTCGAGAAATATGATACCTGGTCTGCGTGCTACGAGCAGTTGCGCTCTTCCATGGAGAAAAATGAGTCTGCATTGGAAATCTGCCTCATCACCCCCGACACTACGAATCTTGGTCGTGTATTTTCCTTCATTCACAGAGTCTTCCTTCTCGGTAATGAGCGTCTTCAACAAGCTTATTCTGTGCCGAGTCAAATGGTCATCCGAATTCTCCAAAGCCAGTGGAGATTAGGCGATGCGACAATGAATGAAATTACGGAAAGCGTATGTGCAAAGGAGCTTTCTCTCCCAGCATGGAAACCAAATTTGCCATCTCATTGTACAGTACCCAGCTTCATGCATCTCATACCTGCACTAACTAGACATAGGCAACAAGGAACCAGAAGATTACGCCCGAGTGCCATTGAAGTTCCCCTTCAAATGGATTAATGCTCCATACTACGTGACGGATCTTACAGTATACGTGTTTCGGCCATATGGAAAACATCCTCAAGTAAAGACTCTGGATGTCATTTTGACATCGACGGAATACGAGCAAGTTCGGCGAGCGATTGTGGTTGCGAACTCTCACAGCACCTTAGTGAAATTACGACACAACTTTCTCTCCGAAGTCTTTCAGGATGATGTTTCCGGCCTTCTGTATATCATGCAGCTCTTCCGAGTTGTATCTGCTAAGGTTACCGAGGAGCTTGTCACATTCCTGACAAAAGCATGCGATGATATCAATTATATGGTGAACGCTGCCGTCTATAGTAATCAACCTTGTGCTTGAACTAACTTGATCAGGCGTACGAAGGACGGCTTCGTCCCTCTGCGAGCAAGATGCAATATCTTCGACATCTAGAAGACTGCCACCGTGTAGCCAAGGATTGCTGTCGAGAAAACCGATGTACCCTTCAGATGCTGGTCGACCAAATTAACCTGATTGAAGGGCATCGTGCCGATGATGAGATAACCCTGATCAACGAGCTCGAAATGGGAATGAAGGACCTAAGCTACCTTTATGATGAAGTTGAGTCGTCTCTGCAAAGGATACCAGATGTATGTCGAGCCGTTCGCGAGCAGCTAGATTTTCTCCAAATACGTCGAACAAGTATCTTGGGAATTCTCGCCGGACTGTACTTGCCACTTGCATTTGTGGCTGTAAGTTCTTCTCACAACTCCCGTGAAGTCATCTCTCTAATTCATTCAATTCCAGAGCTTCCTAGGAATGAATATCGACCAATACACGTTTGAACCGTCGTGGCGCAATGTTACCACCATTGATCCAACCAATCCAGAAAACATCACCATAACCAAATCCAAGATCGTGGACGATAGAGCCAACCAATCATGGTCTCTGGCGAACTTCTTTGAGATTGCGGTGCCACTTATGGTTGGCACAATACTTGTACCCCTTATCATTGGAAGCATTATTCGAGGGTTCCTGCAAGCCCTTGGACGCGGAAGAATCTGGTGGCGACTTTTGTTTCCGTTTATCCTTGTCGGGTGAGTTACCATAACTTTGAACAGCTCGGGTTCCCAGGTCGCTAACGGACTTCGCAGTTATTCCATCTTTTCAGCCATATTCATGGAGCGGTTCTGGTTTGCTCTGGTGCTGTTTGTACCGTTTTATTTGCTAACTTTGCTCAACGTGTTGTCCGCGTTCAAATCAGCCTTCTCTTCCAGAGGCGAGAAAGGTCATTGGATTCGTCTCACTTACTGGCTCATGAACACGGCCTGTTTGCTATGTATTGGAACGTTTATCGGGGGTGATGTCACTTTAGGGATCGTTGGGGCTGTTTATGGGATTTCTCTTTTCGTTGTATGGTGGCTTAGGCCGGATTTCTATTACAGATGGGATCAAGGAAGAAGACCAAAAGCGAAGGAAACTTGATAAACTAATATCTAGCAACATCATTCTCTTCTACCACAGCTCCATCAATGACTTCAATGCCATTGCCCTGACTATCATCTATCCCTCAGTGAACCGGGAAAACACATCTGCAGTCGCAGTCTTATACTCTCTCTCAATAGTCGCCCGGATGGTCTCGTTGCGTACTACAGGTCGACAAGGGTAGTCTTTGGCACAGTAAAGGAAGCCGTTGTGGTACCCAGTCACAGGATCAGAATCCATCTGGCCCTCTCCCGGCTGGAATTCAAATGCCCATAGCAGTTTAGCAATGGCTAGGAACATGTTGCGCTCAGCCAGGTGAATGCCCGGACAGATCCGGCGACCAACTCCGTAGCCGTAGTGATCGCGGCGCTCCCATGTCCCCGGGACATAGTCGGGAGCCAGTTGAGGGTGCTTGGCAAAGCGCTCGGGGATGAAAGCAGCTGGGTCGTCGGGTTGGGATGGATCCATGTGCATTCCCCATGTGTTGATCACAACTGTCGTGCCTTTGGGGAGGAATTTTCCATCGATCCAGTCGTCTAGAACAGCCATGGGAGGTTAGAGGAGGATTATAATTGAAAAGAAATGACAGAAATTGAAAGAAGAAGCAAATGGTCTTACCTTCTCCTAGTGCATGGGGGAAACAGAGTGGAAGGATGGGCCTCCATCGGTGACCTTCCTTGACAATCATGTTGATATAAGGAAGCCGCTCAAAGTCCTCCCAGACGGGCGACCGGTCGTGGCCGACAACGGCGTCAATCTCAGCCTGTGCCTTTCGCTGGACCTCGGGGTTTTGGATCAATGCTTGTACAATAGCCAGGGTGAGACTGGAGCTAGTGTCTGAGCCACCTTCCATCAGAACACCACCGATAAAGGCCAGCTGGTGCCAGGGGAGGTTATGTTTTTCCTGGCTATCCAGGACCTTGTCCATAAATGTGCCGTTGTTATGACCATCCTCCCGTCGCTTGATTACCTTCTTCAGGATATCGACATAGAGGGTCTCCATCTGCACGCCGATAGCCTTGGCCCGAGAGACGTAGTTGTTAAACATCCACTGTGGTATCATTTTCAACCAGGGGAACATGTCTACTGGTGGTGTTGCGCCTGTTTCCATTACTTCCGACCATTCTTCCATGAGTTTGTAAAGTCGTCGCATGTTGGATCCCTCCCTGTTGGCCGTGCGGATACCAAACACTGTGATGTGGATTTAGCGGTTTTCAGGTAGCGAATATATAAGAGGTAGATTTACCGATCGAGTTGGTGATACTGTTACTGTATCGCTTCGGATGCGCCATATGGTGCTCCGGGTCGACCATATAGTCTCGCACCAGCTGTATAGCCTCGGCGTTGACGATAGTGGTGTGTTGGCTTTCTACCATAGTCTCCATCAGGTGTTGGTGAACCAGTCGGCGGAAGGTGCGCCACTGGTCGCCATAATGCATGACCAGAAGGTGATTGCCTTTAGTGATAAGCTCGTGTGACACATAAGAATGGGGGCGGTGGCTGTAGATGCCGCTCTTGCGATCGAGGACTTCTTTGACAATTCGACGATCGGTGATGACGGCCATGTTGCCATTTCCAATCTTGAGCATATACAACCCGCCATATTGGGCGGCCCATTCGGTGAATCTGAAATCCAGAAGACATTTCAGGTGAGTATTTTCATTCTGTTACAAATGGTAAGGGGAGGAAATCATACTTTATATGGGTGTACTTCTTGGTGATCTGGTGGATGTTTCCAATGAATGGCAGGGTAGGTGGCCCTATACCAGATGAGAACCTCGCTCTGAATCAACTTTGAAAGGAAACACTTACCAGGGGGCATGTTACTGGTTCGATGGCCATATGTGAAGGCATATCGTACGAGAACGATGGTTAGTAACAAGACCAGGAGTAACAACAAAAATGGTTCCATAGTTAATATGGGCCTATCGTGGCTGAATCGGACAAGGCTTGGATTTCTTCAGCATCGAGATGATAATGGGGTATGCTGACTTATAGACAGACAAGGTCGATCTTGGGAGGGGTCGATGCTCAACTGCTTCATGGGATTGGTTGCGATCATCAAAGGAAATTCACTTACCCAAAGGAGTGTTTCCCCCCCGGCTAAGATTCCCCATGGAGAAACACTTGAAGAGTTGACTTGCATATACAGAATTCTAGAGTAAATGCAAGGGAAAAAAATATGATATCCAAAAGAAGGAAGGCTTCTTTCTAATCATCCCAAAACCGAATCCCCGAGGTCGAGGTAACCTGATGACATGAGCAAACTTGGAAATTTGAGGCCATCTAGTTGGATAGATATTTCATGGTCTTATCGCGAGGATCTATATTCGACCCAGAACTACGCCGTAGAAAGAATACTTATTGCTATATCAGGAGAAACGAGGATGATCTGAATGCTAGGTGGAACTTGAAGGTTGGGAGGGAGAACTTGTTGCTTGCCCTAATTCGAGCTAGTAAAGTCCCAATTCAAAATTGACAGAGAAACCAGATATTGATAGGTTCATGATATGTTGCGAGTTAATCCTTTTATTACTTGTGCTATAAAAATAGAATTTATGTCACTGACATTATCTCATCAACCTTGACTCCGATATTCTTGCAATTGTTTCTGGCATCAATGCTATCCACTTCAGAGTCTCGCTCTTCCCGGGACATCATTCAGTCGCGGAAACAACTCCAATGCAGCCCCACTATTCACCTGTCGCTTGGTCTCCTCCGGCAGGTCATATGCCTCCAGAAAGTTTGTGAAGCGCTGGATTGCATCATGCGGGGCATTTGGAAAGTCACTGCCAAATAGTACATGGCCAGGTGCAGCAAATTCGAACAGCGCCTTCAATGTGACCGGGTTTGATGAAATGGCCGTGTCGAAGTAGAAGCTCCGGGCAGCCTCCACCAACTCTTCAGTTGACAGACCAAGCGTCTTCGGCATCAAGGGAAGCATAGTAGCCGCCCGATGAATTAGATACGGCAAGGTCCCACCAGCGTGGGAGAGAATGATCTTACATCCAGGATAGTCTTGTAGAATACCACTGGTTAACAGGTCCATGGCTGACCGTCCAGTCTCATGCGGATAGTCAAACATGGGCTGCGGTAGCCAGGAGTTGACGAGCTGTGTATCGACTGGATGGGTTGGGTGGATGAAGACCACGGCCCCGCGGCGACTGAGATCGGCCCAGATGGGTCGAAAGGCTGGATGCCCTAGGTAGTGAGGACCCTTGCCATAGCGGGTGAATAGTGTAACTCCGTCAGCATGGAGAGTGGTGCAGGCGTAGTCGATTTCCTTCAAGACAGCTTCTGTATCGAACAGGGATGGCACTGAGGCGAAGAAGCCATATTGGTGTGGCTTAGCATCCCGTATGGCGGCGGCAGATTCATTGCAGCTGCGTGCCAGGGCCGCAGCTTTGGCAGAGTCGGGCTCGATGCTTGGCCCCGGTGCAGTAACAGAGAGAATGGTGGTAGTCACCTTCATCCGTCGTGCGATGTCCTGATCCAGCTCCAGCGTCCATGGGGGAGTGTACCAGCCAGAGGGATCACCTCCCGCACGATCCAAGGCTGTTTGAAGTCAACTAATCGGGCTCTTGATCCATGGCGCATGATACTGACCTTGACGCATGGCCGCGGGGTAGAAATGGTGGTGAACATCGATTTTCGCCATGACGGTCATTGGAAGCTCTTGCAGTACTGATTGTTTGTTGGACCAGCACTTGGTGATGGGGTTTCTCCCTTCAAATACATATCTCTGGCAATCATGCGGCCTGTACGACCAAGCGACTGCCAGTCTTCCAAGATTCCTGCTTGCATTCAATTGTCCTGATTAGGTTCTAGTGTAGGACAAGAATCGATGGCCCTGGTTGAGACAGGAGTTACGGAACACTCCTAAGAGAGTACGAGAGGGGTACTACGGCAGATGATATCCCGAGGGTCTACTATGCACTTAGGTAAGTCCACGGATACCTAGTTACGGAGTTATGCTTACAGAAGATGCAGATATGCGCTTGGAAAATGATGGAATTCATTTATAGGCGCTTATTTTTACCACGCTAAACCCTATTCGGATGCTTCCAAAAGAGGCAATCATCCGAAACTCCTCCGGGGGGATCGTCTTCCCCTGACCCACTATAGTGTGGGATCTCAATTAGGCCTTAGTGATGCCTCCCTGTGGGTTGGAATAAAACACTTTGGTACTATTCTCCGATCCAAAGGACGAAGCAGTGGTAAAGGTATCCTCCATCCAGTGGAATTCGAAGATCTGGTTGGCCGAATTCACTTGTGCACGAGCGGCCCAGGGCGAGATAACCGTCTTGCCTAGCGTGCGCGACGTGGCCGTGAATGAGCCCCAGGCGGTCACATTGCCACCATCACCAAAGATATAGTCAATGGTGAATGGGCCACGGTCCCAGTACAGGCCTACTCGAGTGAAGATATCGATGAAGGCCTGCGGACCAACATTGGTGTGTGTGCCCGCCCAAGGCATGATCCCATGAAGAGTGGGATTGTCGAACGTCAATGAGACGTAGGTACAATCATAGGTGACCAGCTCCTTCAGGAGATCATAGTCGGGATCCGGCTGAGTGTTGAGCACTTTGTAGAAAACGGATACGGGTGTCCGTTCCCAGTCACTAGGGCCAAGAGGCGGGGGGCTCGAGGGATAATCTCCGGGGAAATCATCCCGAGCGGCAACCGGACGGAGGCCAATCAGAGAGGCAGCGAGGCTGATCCACAAAGAGAGTTTCATTTTTGCAGAGTTTCAAAAATTTGAGAGAGAAACTGATTGGAATTGGGTTTGCAAAGTTCTGGTAAACCGGTGCCAGGTTCGATATACTTATGCCCTTCCATCACCAGCACCATGAATCCTTCGATATAATCATCACCGGAACAAAGTGGGCCGTCGGATTCATCCTTCGCGATTGTGAAGTATGACTCCGAAACTCCCACTGTCTCCTTTTGGCAACTTCATCGGCTATGGTGGCACAATACGAGCTATTCCCAACAATTCCCCACCGCGACTACCTTCGGCCGACGGGAAACCTGAAGGATGAATTGCTTGGAGGCCACGTTAATAAGCCGTGGATTCGGCTGTTCGAGAAGTCAGACGCTTTCTGACTCAATTCCGAAGCCAATTTCTTTCTTGTGAAGCCAATTGGGTATCCGATCATGAGATTGATATCGAGCATCCTGCACACGGCCCTCGCAGTTGCTGTAGCTAGCGCTGCAGCTCCGGAGGGGCCGTCGGACTCGCAAACCCACCGGAATGCGTACGCGCGACGAATGCTAGGGTCCTCATTTGGCATCCCCAAGAATCAAACGTTTGACTACCTTGTTGTTGGCGGAGGTACGGCCGGTTTGACCATCGCAACGAGACTGGCCGAACAGGGCGCTGGCTCGGTGGCCGTTATTGAAGCGGGTGGATTCTATGAGCTGAACAATGGCAATCTCAGCCAGATCCCCGCCCAAGATGCCTTCTATGTGGGAACGGATCTCGACGATTGGCACCCCGGCATCGACTGGGGCTTCCACACCACCCCACAAGCGGTAAGCTGTCTCCACCGAGCAATGGAGATCCTTATACTGATGAATTTGACATAGGGTGCTTACAACCGAATGAGCCACTATGCACGGGGCAAGTGCCTAGGGGGCAGCTCGGCGCGCAATTACATGGCGTATCAACGCGGTACCAAGGCGGCACACCAGCAATGGGCTGACATGGTGGGGGACCCTAGCTATGCCTGGGACGAGTTTCTGCCATTCTTCGAAAAGAGCCTTAATTACACCCCCGCAAACGACGAGCTGCGCGGAGCCAATGCCAGTGTCATGAGCGATCCAAGCGTGCTGGGCACCGGCGATGGTCCTCTTTCCGTGACCTATCCTCACTACGCCCAGGCCTTTGCGACGTGGGCGAAACATGCCTTCATGGAGATTGGTCTCCAGGTACGCAGCGGGTTCCAGAGTGGAGCTCTCTTGGGCCAGTCCTACGGTCTGTACACGATCAATGCTACAACAATGCATCGTGACTCCTCCGAGACCTCTTTCCTGCGCAAGGGCCTGACCGATCCAAACCTCACGGTCTTTCAATCTGCCCTGGCGAAACGCATCCGTTTCCACGGCAAGCGGGCTGTCGGGGTTGACGTGGAGACATCGGGATTCCCGTACACGCTCTCCGCCCGCAAGGAAATTGTACTCTCAGCAGGGGCCTTGCAATCCCCACAGTTGCTCATGGTTTCTGGCGTAGGTCCCGCGGCCACGCTGAAGGCACATGATATTCCTGTCGTGGCGGATCGGCCTGGCGTGGGACAAAACATGCAGGATCATATCATCTACGCCCCCTCCTATCGGGTGAATGTCATTACGCAGTCAGCCCTACTTGACCCAGTGTTCGAGGCACAAGCCAACCGCGACTACAACGAGCGAGCGGCTGGAATCTACGCTAATCCCACATCGGACATCCTGGCGTGGGAAAAGATCCCCGAACCCAAGCGATCCGCCTGGCTCTCAAACCATACCCGTCAGGTGCTCGCCGAATACCCAGATGACTGGCCGGAGGTAGAGTTCCTATCCATGGGTGGATACTTCGGCTATCAGAAGAACTATATTCGGGACAATCCCAGTGATGGCTACCAATACGCCTCACTAGCGGTCTCGCTCTGTACGCCGCGTTCGCGGGGAAATATCACGATCACGTCGCCCGACGCCGCCGTGCCACCCTTGATCAACCCTAACTGGCTCACGGATTCAGTGGATG
Source organism: Penicillium griseofulvum (assembly GCF_001561935.1). Taxonomy (NCBI): domain Eukaryota; kingdom Fungi; phylum Ascomycota; class Eurotiomycetes; order Eurotiales; family Aspergillaceae; genus Penicillium; species Penicillium griseofulvum. The sequence continues at coordinate 678,038 of NW_024467450.1, forward strand.
TCGAACTCGCGGTGGCAGCATTCAAGCGGACCCGTGACTTCTTCAATACCACTGCCATCCAGCCCATTCTCATTGGCCCTGAATACTTCCCCGGCCCTCAGGTCGCCACGGACGAGGAAATTCTGGATCATGTACGGAAGAGCTTCGATACCATTTTCCACGCCTCCTGCACGTGCGCTATGGGTCGAGTAAATGACCCCCAGGCAGTGGTGGACTCCAAAGCTCGAGTTATTGGCGTTGATGCCCTGCGCGTAGTGGATGCCTCGGCCTTCCCGTTCCTACCACCTGGTCACCCTCAATCCACAATTTGTAAGTCTTCTTTCCTTATATTTATGTTTCCCCAAACAGAATGTCTAACCAAGACTAGATGCATTGGCCGAAAAGATTGCGTGCGATATTTCGGGCAACTGCTAGGGAGTGGGCAATGCACAGTCCAAATATGGGGGAAGATGAAGAATGACACGTGGAATATAGAACAAAGTACCAGTAAATACTCAATCTATCACAGCTTTCACACTCTGGCTCGCGCAGATGCTACCAACACAACCAGTATACCGCCAACACCACAAGTATAACCAACCACCACCAATACAACCAGTATACTACCAATACCACAAGTATACTACAACACCACAAGTACTCCGTATAATGGGACCCTCCATATGTCCTCCAAACCTTAGTTCATAGTGATGACGGCACGGAACCGCACGCTTCCCTCCATCATAGCGTCTGTAGAAAATAGGACATGACGTTAGAGATAATGAACCCACCAAAGAAAGGAGATTTCATACCGAATGCTTCATTGCACTGCTCCAAGGGGAACTCCTTTACCATGCAATCGATGCCGTGCAGGTCCGCAAATGCGATGGCGTCCTCGGAATCGGTGGCGTGACCGCTGGGCCAACTCCAGATGGACTTACCTTTTCCGACCTACAATGGGATTAGTATATTCCTATTCTTGTCTTCTTCTGATAATTTATTTTCAGAGGAGCAAGTCCCACTCACCAACAGGCCAGTATGCACCTCAATACCACCAACAACTATATCCTTGTCAGTACAGAGGAAAATATCATAACACAATCTCCAGAAAAGCTTACTAGACAGAATCAACAGCTTTCCCATCACACCGAGGCCCTGGATTAGCGGGTTAATGATCTCCGGCACAGGCGCCGTAGAGACTATTAGAGATGCGCCACCCAGTTTCTGCAATGCAGCGACGGGGTCCTCTTTACTGGTGTCAATGTAATCATGTGCTCCTAACTTACGGGCGAACTCCTCTTTTGAGGAGTCCCGCGAGAGTGCCACGACGCGGTAGCCAAATTTGTTGGCATACTGGAGCGCCAAATGTCCGAGCCCACCCAGGCCCTGAATGGCAACCACTTCACCCGGTGGGATTTTCATTTGGCGCATTGAGTTAAAGACGGTCACGCCGGCACATAGCATGGGCGCATACTGGGCGGCATTGACGTGGTCGGGAATGCTCACAGCGGCTTCGCGACGAATGATGCAGTACTCAGCATCTACCGGGGTGAAGAGGTTAGCACTGGGATACTATTCCATCGATTGGGTGGATTATAAAAAGATCGAAAATGAGGGAAGAGAGAGTATAGAAAAGGGTAAGATATACATCCGCCATTCCGGGAAATGCCGTTGACTACTCCATTATCGCACATTTGGAAGAAGCCCTTTTTGCATGGTCCACAGGTACCTGTTCAGTGAATTAGTATATAGCCCCATCAAACCAGGTCTTTTTGAAGTCAGGAAATGGATAATATACCATCATGCCCGCCGTGCCATGCACCTCCAACCCGATCTCCTTCCTTCCAAAGGGTCTCACCCTCCCCAACGGCAACCACGCGTCCAATAATCTCATGGCCGGGAACAATCGGACTATTGAAGAACAGAAAATTAGTCTTAACTTTATGTATTTCAGGGTTCTATCAAGGGATAACTCACAATCCTCCTCCCATGAGGTTCGTTTGCGCAAAGTGGTCCGAATGGCACACGCCACAGGCTTCGACTTTGACTAGAATCTCATCGCGTTTAGGTAGAGTCAATGCGACTTCTTCCAAGGTTAGACTAGCGCCTGCTTCCTTGAAGATGGCCTGCTTGTAGGTGCTTGGAATAGAAGATGCCATGATGCGTATTGTGTTGGATAATAACTAACTTTGCGAAGTAAGACTTTGTTTCGGCAATGTCGGATACAAGAACGTGGGGAGAGCAGGACTAGATATATATAATCATTTATGCTTGCTCTATACTAGTACTAAGTAGGATACGGAGCCGGAGTTCCGGAGACTATTATATTACTACATTGGTATAAACATGGATGATAACCGGTCAACCGGCTTCATCTGCTTTGAAACGTAGAAACATCTCCATTGTTGATGTATATTCTAGTCTATCTCCTAGAGATATGTATTTTGACTCCACTAACTACTTACATTACGATTTATAAACGAAAAGAGCGAAAGACAACCCAGAGGGTTACCTTGGGCTGGTAAAAAGAACAAGAAAAGGAACCCCATTACCAAATACCATTCCACCTCCTCCCCAGAAAAATTCTAGAAACGACGGCGAGGCAGCAAGCAGGATGCAAGCACGTACAGGGCTCCCGCCGATATCGCCATCACGTAGACATCACCGATCGAACTCACAATCACCTTCAGGGCTTGCTCCCTCAAGGCTTCGGGCAGCCGCTCCATTAGGGTACTCTGGGCACCGGCGACGGCACCTTGAATCTCCGCTTGCGAATAACCCTTATCGCCCAACAGGGAAGTCAGCCCGCTGAGGGTCTTGGTCTGGAAAATGGCACTTGCGATGGCCAAGCCCAACAGTTGACTCTGACCCTGGCCGATATTCATGAACTGGAGGCACTCAGCCACACGGTCGGGAGTTACAATGGTCGGTCCCACTGCGTAGGCAGCCTGTGTGGTGGTCATGCCCAGTCCCATCAGGATGGAGTAACCGTAGACGTTGGCGGGCTTGGTATCCAATTTCACAGTGTACATCAACACGGATCCAATGAGCATGAAGATACCGCTCACGAGGTACCAGAGAATGAAGAAGCCGGTCTTAGGCATGACATATCCACACAGCAGAATAGTAGCCACGTAGAAGCACACGAACGGCAACAACCGAACTGCGGACATGATGCCGGAGTCACCATGCACGAATTGGAAGTATAGTGGGATGTAGTAGACTGCCACAAAGAGGGCGGCACCTCCACAGGCCATGATGACATAGAGGAGGATCATGGTGGGGTTCCGCAAGAACTCGCCTGGGAACAATCGGTTTTCCTTGTCGGTTCCCACGCAGAAGTACTGGCTGAGCACGAAGGCAATGGTGCAGACAGCGGAGACCACGTACAGAGCGATATTCCGCCCATCAGTCCAGGACCATTCGACACCGCCAAATACGATGAACAAGATAATGGCGATGTGCATTCCGGCGGACAGGACTGTGCCCACCCAGTCCAGCTCCACAAGCTTCTTGAAGAAGCTGCGGCCTTCGCCTGCTGGGCGCGGCAAAGAGGGAAGAAGGAATACATAGATTGGTGACATGACTCCAAAGATGACCAGGTTGAGATAGAATGACTGTCCAATGCGGTTAGTACAATCTGCTAGACGAATGAGAACGGGATTTCACATACCCATCTCCATGTGGCTGCACTATCCGAAAAGGCACCACCAATGATAGGGCCCAGAATACAACCAGTGCCGTAGATCAATCCAACCAGACCCACATACACGGGCTGCTCCGTGGGAGTCGTCAGGATGGTAATCAGGTTCAGATTTCTATTCGCTTGGTTAGTACTTTCTCTATTTTTGCCTGTCATGATACAACTTACCCCAGGTACATGCCCGCTCCACCTGCTCCAGCCCACACACGCCCAACAATGATGGCATTCATACTTGGGGCAGCACCACAGAGGGCACTGCCGGCTGCAAACATGGTCAAACAACCGAGGAAGAGCCATTTTGTGTCGAAGATAGCGTAAGCCTTGCCCAGCGGGAGAATGAAAACTACCGATCCTAAGGTGAAGCCCACACCGAGCCAACCTAGCCGGGTATACTCGTCGAAGTCACCTGCAATAGGACCCTGGATATCGGCCACAATGGTATTATCCAAACCATAGAGCAGATTGGCTGAGAACACGGCGATACAGACGAGCAACCAGCGGAAGCCCGTAATATTCCGTTCCTGGACGACATCCTTCTCACCATCCCCGGCTTGGATCGGAAGTGATTCGTCCACGCGATCTGGCGTTTGACTTTCGAGCACGCTCGTACTTGGAGAATTGTCTATACTCATGGTGGGAAGCGAATCAAGCGACACTTAGTCAGCTGATTGGGGAATTAGCTTTCTAGGTACCTGCCCAATGGAGTCGCGATAAAGTAAAAATGGAAGGCAGCAGTATAGATAGCCGCTGTAGAAGGTTGTTGAAAGTATTGAGGTCCCATTTTTCCCGACCGCGCCTGGTTATTTAAGTGTGAGCAGTGCTGGAACAGGAGATTTTCGTGACAATGCATTACTCCTTTGGGACATTCATGTTTGTCAGGTTGGTATCTGACCAACCACAGCTTACCGTTTTACTAACCAACTCCGAATCTCCTTTTGGACTCGGAGCGGGAGCTCCCGAGCTCACCTAATCCGACTCTAAAGGTAATCAAGTGGGCCCACCTGCATCCATGGATCCGCTCTGTTAATTTCTAATCGGTTCCAAGATTTTGCAGGTTCCAACCATGGAACGTGATTAGCTATAATCTCTGGATAGAACCTTGGTATGCAGCTCGAGAGAAAGGATCACTTCGTAAACGGAATATTATTTCGAGTCCCCTTTTAGCCTCTCTTATTGTTTCTTACTATTTAGAGTGATCTACGGAGTACTTTCACACATATGCTCCACATATATAACTGAATAAGACTGAAGAAAATCCTAAATGCTGAAATACAAGAAACTTTTGGAATTCATTGTAATTCATTCCCGATGCAGATCATTGATTTGGCCTGTCTGTTATTGGCTGCAGGGTCTGCTGTGGCAGCCGAGTTGCCGATTGTGGACCTTGGTTATCAGCGCCATCAAGCTATTGGCTTTAACGTGAGTTTCATACCTGTGAGAAAAAACAAATGAAAGGCTTAGAAATCGCCCTAATCATGTGAATGTGATACTTAGTCAACCGGTCGCTATTACCAATTCTCTAATATCCGCTATGCCGAGCCCCCGTTAGGAGAATTGCGGTTTGCGCTGCCCGTCTCCCCACGCAATCGCAGTCAGGAGGTTGTCAATGGCAAGGGACTTGGTAATATCTGTCCCCAATCCCAGGCTTGTTGGTTCAATGTACAAGGTGCATTTGTCAGTGCCGTGAACGCAGGCGCTGATTTTAATTTCACCGCCGCATATGACAAGGTTTATCAAGAGGATCGCTGCACCAAGCCGCCACCCGTCGCAAAGCGGAATCCTCTGGAATCGGAAGATTGCCTATTCCTTGATGTCTACGTCCCAGAAAGTGTGATTGCTAAGCGACGACAAGGCAATGGAAAACCCAAGCATGGTGCGCCCGTGTTGGTGTACTTCCAGGACGGAGCCTATGTGTCCGGCTCTAAGTCCGATCAAAACCCATTCGGCTTGATCAAAGCCAGCAGGGAAAATGGATCCCCCGGCATAATCTATGTCGGAGTCAATTATCGAGTATGTGGTCTCCTTCTCTTCCCCGTACACATTAGTCTTCTCATTCAGTGGCTTATTTGGGAATTGTTTCAACCAGCTGGGCGCATTTGGATGGCTTTCAGGCCAGAAGTTTAAGTCGGCAGGGGGTGTACCTAACGCTGGGCTATATGATGAACGTCTGGCGCTGGAATGGGTGCAACGACACATTGCAAAGTTCGGCGGTGATCCCTCGCGTGTCACCGTAATGGGTGTCTCGGCCGGTGGGGGCTCAATCATGATGCAACTGACGGCTTACGGACGTGCCATTAGCCCTCCATTTGCCCAGATCATTGCACAAAGCCCAGCCTGGGAACCGGGTACAAAGACTTCAGCTGTCGAGGACGACCTGTTGGATACATTCCTGGCGTTGTTGAATGTCACCAGCTTGGAGGAGGCCCGACGTCTGCCGACCCAGGCCTTGCTAGATGCTAACTACGAGCTGGTGGCGTCCCGTCCATATGCGTCTGGCGTGTTAGGGCCTGTGAGTACCCCCTGTAGCTATTTCCCTTATTGTGCGTTTGTTTATTATTCAAAGACTGACTAGACTGTCTGTTATTCATCATAGGCCATTGATGGAGACTTTGTACCCGATAGCCCCAAGCGACTCCTTTTAGAGCGCAAGGTCGATCCCTCAGTCCGAATCCTTACCTCACATACTTCCAACGAAGGCTTTATGTTGGCCCCAGCCAATGTTACTGACGATGTCACCTTTAACCGATACGTGGATGTGTTGCTTCGAGGTGCCAATGCCAGCGTATGCGCTCACACCACAGAGGTTCTCTACCCACCCATCTTTGATGGCAGCCAGCCGTATCGCAGTCAGCATGAACGCGCAAATCTTTTCTGGTCCGAGCTCTCCACCTCCTGCAACACCCGTTATTTACACGAAGCAGTGGCAACGCCAGGGTATTCGATCGAGTACGCTGTGCCACCCGCGATGCATCTTTCTGACACCACGTCTGTCTTCTACAATGGACAGGGCTCTAGCGCGTCGCTGAATGCCACCATCGCACAACTCATGCAGCGTCAGATCGTGCAGTTTGTCAAGACGGGGAACCCAAATGCCAGGGGAGACCCTGAGGTGCCTCTCTATCACGAAAAAGCCGATCTGCTTTCTCTGGCAGATGACGGGGTGCACATCAAACCAGACTCGACCAATACCGACCGATGTGTGTACTGGCAGCAGGTCGAGTTTTGATAAAGCCCGCGGGGGAGCGTAACGGATTCGTCTATACAGTTATGTTGGAGCGCGTTTCAGCTCGAAATAATGATGATCTCTACTCCTTGTATATAATCATATCTAGCCAGAGATCAACATTCAAATATATGCTAGCGGGAGATTGATTACTCTCGCTAGGTTAGTGTTGAGAATTGCAGTTGATTCTCATCGATTCCCATGTCGTTCAATCGTACATAGTAACCCTAATTGGTTCCGGGCTCAGCACTCCCGATGCAGTTTGATCTCCTATGCAATTGTTTTATAGACTAAATAATGCCGCATCGAAGGGTTGAATTTTAATCCCGCCTATATGTAGTCCCTTTCACCGGCCGAATCTGCGATCATTTTCTTTAGAGCTTAAGGGGGTATGGACAGAGGTAGAAAGGGAATTCTTATATCAGTATACGTGAATCTCAAAGAAAAAAAACAAAAACAAAAATAAAAATAAAAGGCAAGATGCTTTTACGGTTCCCGTTTTATACTACACTTCCGGTATACACTACATCTTGCAAGAGTCCAACTTTAACACATGCTGTATAGAATTTATATCTGTTCATCGTAGCAGATGATCATAGCATTCTATTCAACAACGCGATGACTTTCATCGGATCCCACAATTACTCTCGTCACGTCAAGTCGATCCCAACCCCCAAAGCTAGCTCTCCTCACACACTACTAGGCCTTTCGAGATAACATCACCCCCTCAAACACTGGTCTCTTGCTGAAGATACTCTTCAATATCTCTTCTGGCGCCGCAAGCGCGCATACAAGGGACTCGTATCGCCCAACGGGAACGAGAATAGGAGCGCATCCTGACACATCAGGTGGCCGACCGTGTACCAGGCGAACAAACCCGAGACGAACCCGAATGCACCTGCGGCCTTCTTCAGGGCGACTCCAGTTGACACATTATCGTCGGCAAACGAGAAATACGAGGCGGCCAACACTGTGTATGTAATTTGAGAGGTTCCTAGCATGGCCGTGTACACAAAGTTCCTATTCCAGGTCAGCTGCGACAACCCTTTCAGACGGAGCATCTGTGCATATAAATGTATCAACTGACATTGGCATTGCGGCAATGGTAAAGAACAGAACAAATATACCCCATACTATAACGTCATATCAGCCAAAACCTCAGCGAAGGGAAAGGAAAAGAAAAAAATATCTGCAGAAGGACTTACCGAGTAAGAAATAGCCAATTGCATTATTCAACGCGGCCGGGTCATTTTTAAAGGCTTCCGCCACCCCAAAGGCTGGTGCATTGATTGCACCAAAAGCCAAGTTGAATAAGCCTGGGCGGGAGGGAGATACGTTAGATACCGCTTAATGCATGAGATTGCAAGATGAAGAAGGGGATGCTCACCGAACCCTCCAAAGACAGTATGGCCAAAGGAATTCCCGCGCACGAGCTCCCACTGGGCGACTAAAACCAAACCCAGGCCTGCTGTAAAAAAGCAGTTACCAATATAGGCATTGGTAATGGCTGCACCTCGCCACTCCATAAGACTCATTGATAAGGTGGTAAAGGCAATTGCGAAAGCGCCCATTCCCAAAGCAGTCTAGGAACAGTCATAATTAGACATTGTAATCCCGAGTGAGAAGAGGGGTACTTTACTGGGCTGCCAATCTGTGGGGTGGGTTGGAAGTCTTGTTCCTTGCTGTTTCTGGGCTGAGAGGATGAGGTATCATAGCTTAGCTGACCCTCCTCTGAGGCGGGCATAACTGTTCCTTCGGCGGACATTTTCATATCGCTTTGCGTTGGATTGGCAAACAGAAGGTATTGATTGATTAGGAAGAAGACCACAGGTTGAAGGAAAAGAGGGCTTCTGATCTTATAATAAGGTTGCCAATACCCCAAATTCCCTGAAGAAACAGTCATCTAAATACAGGTTTGTCCCGCAATCCGCTGAGCCAAGACCAATGAGGTCTTGGTAGCCAAGGCTTCTTGGTATCAGATGTTGTGGCTTACTCCATGGAGAAGTCGGGGTTGTGCTCAAACCAGATTGGCCAAGGAAGCCCATCATGGTAGGGATTCTTCACTTCCCATGTCGGTATAGTTCCATTTCCCCATTTAGCTACGTGCGGAGAAACGACTATCTCTAAAAAGGCTATTTGCAAGTCGGAGCTGTAGTACATGCCATGTTTGTCCTCGTTGACAGTAAAACGTAGAGTAGAGTTCGATACAGCTAAGAACAGGATAATGTGACTGAGAGTGATACTCGAATAATCCAAAGAAAAATAGGTTATCCAAATTTATATCTCTCTATTATTCTGTAATTTTCTAACCCTTTGACTATCTAACGAGAAAACCACCCCCGAAACAAAATTTTCTGTAGCCCAGGGCTACAGCAGAGTAGATCCTATCTTTCCATCACTGACGGCGCGTTTTGGTGAGATAGGTCATAACCAGAACCATGGTGAAGTTGAATGCAATAAACCCAATGAAAATGCCAATGTTTCGATGCCGATGAGCAAACTCATAACCATATTGTTGGTACTAGTGAATGATTAGTTTCCAGATTGTCTTGACTTCCTCTCTGAATAGAACTACTTACGTATGATTGTCCATCACGGTACCGACAGTATTGACAATCTGCCGTGCTGGCGGGGTTGAGTAGATATCCTGTGGCACTTTTCAAGAACTCTTGGGCGTATTGACCACAGGTGGTGCCATTCGCCGCGTGGAAGATTGAAACCTCGGACTCATCGCATCGGATGGGCAAATCCTGCAATACGTCCACAGTAACGCCCTCACCCAGATAGAAGAGAGGGGAGATGTTGTAAAACCAGCGCCAGCCCGAGGGTGTCACCGGCTTTGGTGAAAGCGTACCCGCGAAGGTATTGCAGAACATGAAGAAGAATCCGTTGGCCGCAAAGGCTGCCTCGATATTAGGCATCAGAGATGCGCACAGCTGAGCCAGACTGGTGGCAAACACACCAAAGAGCTCGTACATGAGGAAACTGTATCCTGCGCGCGAGGGGGCATAGAAATAGCCAACGGGGAAGTACCACAATAGCCAATAGACAAGCGAGCTGAGGAACGTGAAGGGCAATTCCACAATAAATGCAGCCAAGACAAACGCCATCCAGTGGTATGTTAAGCTCTCCCGCTCCCGGTGGACAAAGATATCCCGTAGAGTTACGAAGCGCGGTTGCACCTGCAACCCTAGCGGGGGGCCAACAATGAGTGACATGAAGGCAGAGAAGACCCGATTGTACGCTCCTCGCTCCGTGTTAGGGGACTGCAGGTACGTGAGGGAGTTGAGCAGGGCGTTGCCGACGCTCATCCAGAGCTTTGACGTGACATAATCAGGCTCTCTCCAGTAATAGAGCCACGTTCGCTGAACCACCACCCACAGCTGTACATGGAACGGCACTGAATATAAGGACTGTTGCTCCAGCGCTGGTGCTTGTTGTACGGCAGGGACCAGGCTCTGTTCCACCTTCTCTCGCTCCTTGCCTTGCTGACTGTCATTCCAGAGACTAGCCCAGTCCATATGGGCGTCGTTTCGAGACCCAGCACCAATTACCGACAGAAAATACTCTGCTGGGTTCTCTTCCGGGCCACAGGGGCGACTCCGTGGCTGGAAATACTGGATTGCCTCATGGCAGCGGGGTCCCAAGGGACCATCATAAACCAAGTTACCTCCGCGGCTCAGCAGATACAACTTGTCAAACTGGTCGATGAGCTCGGCTGCCGGTTGATGAATCGTACACAGGATAGCTTGACCCGAGTCTGCTAGACGACGAAGCAAGCGAGCAATCAACATAGCAGATTGACCATCGAGACCAGAAGTCGGTTCATCCAGGAAGAGAATCTCTGGTTTTGATGCCATCTCCACGCCAATACTGACTTTCTTCCGTTGTTCAAGGTTGAGTCCGGCCCCTGGGACACCGACAAGGGCGTCCGCAATATGTTCCATATTCAGCCATTCGATCACTTTCTCGACGTAGGCATTCTTTTCTGCTACAGATATGGACTCTGGGCGTCGAAGTCGCGCTGTCATCTGCAATGCCTCACGCACAGTCTGGGTGGGAAGATGAATGTCCTGCTGTTGAACGTAGCCCATTCGACTTCGGAAGAATGTGGGAAGCACTTGACCGTTGAGCGCCAGTGTTCCTGTGAGAGTGCCGATGGAACGACCGGCAAGTGCATTCAGCAGGGTTGTCTTTCCGGCACCCGAAACTCCCATGAGAGCCTTGAGTTGTCCACTTTTGACTGAGCCGCTCAGATTGTTCAGTAGACGTTGCTCGCCATCCTTGGTTTTGATGTCGAGACAAAGATTAGTCCATGCAAGATTGTGGCTCTTGTCAGAGTCCTGGTGTTCTTGTGACCGATGTTCGCCATTGATTTGGCCACCAGATATCTCCACAGTCTCACGGACTGGTCCAGTTTCGCTATCGACTTTATCACGGCGATGTATTCCTCGTGGACCGCTCTTATAAAATACGGTAGCCAATTTACCCGCAGGTGTTTTCAGCATCTCCATCCCGATTCTGTTCAAATTTAAAGTGTCAGTCTTGAGGTTCTTAGAGGACTAGGGTTCAGTATTTGGTGACTTACCCAGAGCAAAGGGCAAAGAATATGAACAAGGCAGCGTTAATGCCTACATTCCGCCAGAGGTGGGAGGTTTCGAATCCGTACTGGGCACGAATGTATGAAGCCCCGGACAAGAGACTATTCCCAGGCTGCGATCCTACTACAGTACAGACCTGATTGGCCATGTCGGTATATCCTGGCCCTGCTGGGGCTAGATCTGAGGCACTGCACTGGTAGCTCAGGTCTCTGAATTCATTTACCATCACAGACTCAAATGCGTAATATAGGGGCTGTGATATGTTAGCGTGGTTAATCCAAATCATATGGTACGGTCTGCACTGACATTTAGATATCGCAACCACCCGAGCCATACTTGCATCTGTGGTGCAGGCACGTATAATCCCGTGTAAAGGACATACATGTTAAAGAAAATTCCCACCGGGAGCACGGCTCGATGCATGTTGGGAGAGAAGATGGCGACAGAGCGGAAGAACATAGACAAGGCGAGATGCTCCAGGTAGATAATCAAAAACCAGGTGAAGAAGTTCCCAGCGGTCCGTTGGAATCCAGTCAAGAAGTATAAGGGGATATTATAACAGATCGCTGCTACCTTCCATACGACATCCGTCGTGACCAGGCCAAGCGCGTAGGCAATCGGGCGAGATATCTGATATCGTTTCTGTTTCAGGATGAGCGGCCGCTGAGCAAATCCATTACCGAATTCCGCCATGGACTGCAGGGCGGGCACTAGGACGGAGTAGAACAAGGAAGATGCGAAGATAAACAGGGAATTTGTAGTTCGCTGCTGGTTCCGGAACAGTGTACCCAATACTATACTCTGGATGACGATGGTGGTGAGCTCCACCGCCCACAAGCTATAATCACTGGTGACGATGCGAAATTGGCGGCTGGCACAGTACCAAATCTGGTGCCAGATAGGTAGAGCAAAAGATGATGCTTTGACAAGGGCACTGGGGTGAGCTTTGGATCGCTCCTTGGCCACCTGAACTGACGTTTGCATTTCCTGGTAGATGCGACTCGCACTGAACGCACGCTCAAACTCTTCCGCTGTTCGTGGAACCTGGTTTTCTTTGTTTTCCTGGGCTCGTCTCACGTCTGGATCAGCGGACATGACATTGAGGAAGTCGGCAATAGTGGTGGTTGATAAGCACTCAAACCCGAGATCTTCGAAATATGCCTTTGCTTCCTGCACCGGGCCGTAGTAGATCTGGCGACCAGAGTTGATCACTAGTACTTTATCAAAGTAGGAAACAATGGCATCACTGGCTTGATAGACGCTCATCGCGGCCACACATCGACTTTGCGTCGTCCACTCGCGCATCATTTCCATAAATTCGACCGCTGTGGACGAGTCCAGTCCGTGTGTTGGATTATCCAGGCAGATCAGACTGTGAGGATGTATTAGCCGATGAATCACTATTGGTACTTGAGCACAAGGGACCACTTACCGGGCACAGGTGGCTAGGGCCTCCGCGAGAGACACACGCCGTCGCTCTCCACCGCTCACTCCTCTAATCTTCGCATCTCCCACCTTGGTATTCAGGACATTTGAAAGACCGACTAGCTTGGCCAGCTGAGCAACCATTGTGTCAATCTCACGAGCTGAGACGTTGGGGCCGCATCGTGCTCTGGTTGCAAAACGCAGGGTCTCCGCGACGGTCAATGTAGGAAAGTGGTCATCGGACTCGGCTAATGGAGGAATCAGTATGTTTCTCAAAGGACAAAACAGCAATAAGCGAGGGCTAACCGCAGAAGAGAATATCTTGTGGCCGCTGTGCCATAACATCTTGCAACAGATGGCCACCCAGAGTGAGTTCACCCTGTATCTCCTTATATTCATCCCACAGACCTGACAGTGTCTTCAGGAAAGTTGTACATCCACTCCCCGGTTTACCTAATACCAGCAACATTTCTCCGGAGTTTATCGTGCCTGAGAATCCGCTGAGAATGGGTCGGGAATACTGCTTTCTTTGTCTGTTTTGCAGAGGACTTAACAGCCCAAAGGCTGATTGAGCCGCCGACGTGACAGTGGGTGCATCTTGTGACTACCAAGCATTAATCAAATCGCTTCCTAGTAAGGAATCTCGATTGGAACCAGTGATACTTACTCCAGTTCCACTTCCCACGGCTGATATGTTGTCAAATATCACACCGGTATCATCTGGAATGCTGCCCTGGCGTATCTCAAGGAAGTTTCGAACGCTGTCTGCGATTGACTCCGTTGGAGCTGCGATCTGTGACGATGCCGAGGACGGTCCATCGGTCTCAACCAAGTCAGACTTCTGCACTGATCCATCGGACTGGATAGGTGTCTTTGCCCCGTCCAGCGACGAATGATAATTATCTACCATTATGGAGATGGGAAGCAAAACTATCACAACCCTACCGTGCGAGAATCACATTGCGGACTAGAAAGGGTACAAATAATGGATTCATAAAGAAATAAAAACAATATCTCAACTCCTGATACCTCCTTTCGAGGCCGGATGTAAATATATGTGATTTCCTAAAAGGAGTTTCGGAGTTTGGGAGACAGTCCCAATCGGGTAAGTGTTGGCTTCTTGTGGCTCGGAGAAGAAATTCGGTAGTTTTATTTGTCCAAAAGGGTCTAAGAGCCGATTATCTCAATCCTATAAATCAAATACTACAAAGTCCGATGGGATCCGGAACCTATTTCGCCTCTTCAACTCCCTTTGTTTCTTCTCCCAATTTCAACTTTCAAATTTATTCGCAATTATGGTTCTCACAACTGGTCTCAAAGGTGCCCATGTGCTCATTACAGGTGAGAAGAATAAGTAAGCTATATCAAGCTGCATCCGACTAATATGGGAATCAGGAGGCACACGGGGTATGGGAGAGGCAATGGTACACAAATTCCTAGAGGAGGAAGCCAATGTGTCGTACTGTGCCCGGACAGTCACCAATAAGGAATTTGATGAGTTCCATGCGACACTCCCTGAGGGCAATACCGCCCGCGCCGTAGGCACGGCATTCGATGTTGCTAGCAAAGACGCCATCGTCCAGTGGGTCGAGAGCTCAGCCGAGCGACTCGGACGAATTGATGTGATTATCGCCAATGGTAAGTTATTTTCCCAGAATCCACTGGTTTAAAAGCATACTGACAAGCTATAGCATCACCAATGCACATGGAAGGCGAGACTGAGCACTGGGAGAGCAGTTTTGCGATCGATGTTATGGGCTTCGTTGAGCTAGTCAGGGCCGCCACTCCCTATTTGGAAAAGTCCCCCCAGGCATCCATCATCGTTCAGAGCTCCTTTATGGGACGGGAATTCTATCGGTCCCCTCCGGCTGCCTACGGGCCCTGCAAGGCAGCACAGCTGCAGCATGTTCAGGAATTGTCCCACTTCTTAGGCCCGAAGGGCATCCGCGTCAATGCTATCTCACCGGGACCTATTCTGTGCAAGGGTGGTCCCTGGGAACTCTATTCAAAGATCAACCCCGAGTGGGTGGAGGAACAGCGACTGAAGGTTCCTCTGAAGCGGTTGGGCGGGCCGACAGAGGTGGCCGCTGTCGCAGTTTTCCTGGCGAGTCCTCTAGCCAGCTTCGTTTCTGGCACGAATATGTTGGTTGATGGCGGAATTCACGTTGGCACCCAATTTTAGATTTTAGAACTCAGAATGAGCTATGAGCAATGATATTGTTTTCTAAACCCAAGAATCGTCTTTTTCCAACGGGCATATCTAGATTAGTATTCTCCTCCAACCCAGAGCAGAGACTAAATAGAGACGTTCAAACAGTGTTTCATAGGAGCAAAATGAGATATATCTAGACAATAATTCATATAATGCTAAAAGTCCATTGACACCCCAATCACTAACCAAATCGCGATTTTCGCCTCTCGCTCATATTCCCACAGTAGGCTACTGTCTAAGTATTTTAGTATGCCAATAAAGGGCGAAGACATACACCATATACATCTTTCGTTAGGATTTCTCGGTCAGCCTTTTAGTCTTCACAGTTCTATATGGCACTACAATAGTGGTGATGTTTACTATTCTCTTTATATATAACCGTTAGTCAACCGAGGGAGATATATATTTCATGCACCACCAAATGTCAAGTTAGGAGTGATCCGAAAATATATGGTGTGATATAAATTTAGACAGTAGAGGTTAACCATCAGGGTGTCAGGTATGATCCAACTTCCAGAAACGTTGTTCCAAATCGCTCTCCGAGGAACGGGAGGCTACCATCGGAGTTCTGGTCTCGGAGCCTGAAAGGTATCATGCAGGTAATACTAGTCGAGAAGTCTAGTGGGACCAAGGTGAGGGTCATCATTGGAGCCAACAAGAAGACATTGTGAACAACGAGCCTAGAAACAGCAGCTATCGGAGACAGAATATGCTTCCCCATCCGGGACGTCATCAAGCCTTCAAGAAATATCCACTTCTCACATGGTGGGGGGTGTCAGACAGCTGAGTGTCATTTTCATGGGTCCGAGGAATTGACTGTGACAACAAGCTCCAAGGAAAACTATAAGAACATGCTGTTTGGCCATATCGGAGTATGCAAAGCAGCTAGATCTCAGAGTTGCTAGACTCATCTTCACAATGCGTCTTCATTGGTCCCCACGTCTTCTCCTGTCAGGCATCTTGTCTGTTTCGCAGGTGTCTGCCGGCCTGTCCTCGAGCTGCCGATGTATGCCCGGTGATAGTTGTTGGCCGTCCTTAGATGACTGGGCACGCTTCAATACATCGATTGGCGGACGTCTAGTGGACACGCAACCACTGGGACAGCCCTGTCATGACCCATTCTATTCTGCCAGTGAGTGTCGTGCTCTGAGAGAGCAGTGGACCAATCCAGAGATCCAGTAAGTAATCCAACCTATCCAACCAGCCTCATCACTGGCCTGCTAAATCAATCCCCTCCAATAGCGATGCATCATCCTCTTCCATCATGGCAGCCGCCGTGGCCAACGAAACTTGCGATGCTTTTGGTCCCCAATCAAAGCCCTGCAAGCTGGGTGCCATGGTGCGCTATGCCGTCAACGCCAGCTCCCCAGACGACTTCATCCAAACCATTCGATTCTCCCAGGAACGAAACATTCGTCTCGTCATTCGCAACACAGGCCATGAGTATATATCTTCCGGTACGAAAGACATATCCCCTCGCTAACAATCTGTCCTAGTTATGCGGGAAAGTCAACAGGTGCAGGCGCACTATCCATCTGGACCCATTATGCCAAGGATATTAACTTCCTGAACTATACCAGCCCGCACTACACAGGACCAGCGGTCCGGATGACCGCGGGTATCCAAGGTACAGACATCAACGAGGCGGCCCATAAAAAAGGCCTGGTAATCGTAGGCGGGGAATGTGCCACTGTCGGCCCCGTCGGGGGCTTTACGCAAGGAGGAGGCCACTCAGCTCTGAGCTCTCGGTTCGGTCTTGGAGCCGACCAGGTGCTGGAATGGGAGGTGGTAGATGGAATGGGACGATTACTAACTGCATCGCCCACCGAGAACCCAGATTTGTACTGGGCTCTCAGCGGAGGTGGAGGCGGGACATATGGCGTCGTGTACGCCATGACCGTCAAAGCGTTTCCCGACTTCCCCGTCACAGGCGTCGTTCTTGAATTCAAGAACAAAAATCCCACGTCGGACCGTTTCTTCCAAGCCGTAGGCCACTACCATCGTCACCTGCCTACATATACTGCGGCTGGTGGGATGGGAATTGCACAAATCACAAACTCCTCGTTCTTGCTCACCCCACTGACACTGCCTGCTCTTACAGCAGTTGACGCAAAGAAATTGCTGGCACCATTTTTGGATGATCTGCGTGGGCTGAACATCTCTTATACACTGAACATCACCCAGTCGGCCTCGTATTTCCAGCATTATATGAAACTGATCGAGCCCAACCCGACTCAACTGGTGCAAAACGCTCAATACGGTGGTCGTCTTCTTCCGCTTGATGTCATTCAGAATAATAACACTCAGCTCACGGATGCGGTCCGGAAAATCACCGAGGATGGGGCTATCTTCGTGGGCATTGGTCTCAATGTCTCGTCATCTGTGACCGGCAATTTGTGGAATTCAGTTCATCCTGCATGGCGTACAGCAGCAATGACTGTCATATTATCTACGTACGCTCTCATCCTTGACGTGATGGTTGACTTTGTTTCAATATACTCACTGACTCTACAGGAACTGGCCCGCCGGTGCCAACCTCGCTGAGATGAAAACGCTGGCAAATCAAATGACGACAAAATGGGTGCCGCTCCTAACCGACCTGAGTCCAGATTCGGGTTGTTATATGAGCGAGGCAAGGAGAAATACATTCCTGATTTGGAAATCACTAGCTAACTATCTATCACCTAGGCTGATCCCCAACAACCAAATTGGCAACACACCTTTTACGGTCGCAACTATAATTCATTGTACGCGATCAAGAAGAAATATGATCCGTTCCAGACGTTCTATGCTACGACAGCAGTGGGCAGTGAAGACTGGCAAGTTGAGGATGGTGGTCGTT
Organism: Penicillium griseofulvum; assembly: GCF_001561935.1. Classification (NCBI taxonomy): domain Eukaryota; kingdom Fungi; phylum Ascomycota; class Eurotiomycetes; order Eurotiales; family Aspergillaceae; genus Penicillium; species Penicillium griseofulvum. Next base: position 696,023 of record NW_024467450.1, read on the forward strand.
TGTGCCAGGCCACCAGAATGAATTGAATGAATTGGATGAATTGGATGAATTGGATGAATTGGATGAATTGACACGACGAGATGTTGGATGAGACCGATAGAACCTTTAGGGTCATGATGGAACTCAAGTTTCTCATATAGAACTTGTCAAGACCTTGATATAAAAGAGTAGTTTAGGAAAATGCTTGGTAAAAAAGTATTCGCACGTACCTTCTTCGTATATGAATAGGAAACCAGTATACACATTAAAATAGGGAGTAGCCTGCCAAATACTTCTAGTAGGAAAAAGAATTCAATTCACTAAATATGTAAATAAGCTACCGATCCAGTTTGTATCCTTTCCATTTCTCTCCACCTAACAGATCCTGCTGCTTGGCTACGGACTATGAATTAGAGTTAGATAGGGCGGTACTTTTAAGACAAAATGTAAAGGCAAAAACACCAAAGAATCAAGAGCAGCAAAGGAAATACACGTTTAATCATGAGCTAGTCGTCCAGGAGTCCAGTATCATCGCACTAGCATGTAGCCACTGAGCCTCAGTACCAGTGACCATGTCAGCAGACGTCACAGGCATCACACCGGACATAGACTCCGTCGTCACCAAAGAAGGTGATAGTTCTGGTAATGACCCCATAGGCATCATGTCCATTAATTGCATGCGCGCTTCAAAGTTAGGCATTGGCTGATGGGGTGACACCTCCAGGGTAGTCGGTGGCAGTGCACGCTTGAGCGAGTTAGGTGGCCCGGGCGTGGCGAAGCTCTGGCTCGACTGCGGCCTGGAATTCTGGGATCTAGTGGACAAGGCTTGGCTAGGGCGGGGGGTTTGTCGTCGGGTCAGGCCTTGTTGGACGTTGGCTATGAGCCGATCGGCCTGGCAACTGACATCGCGGACGACCTGCGCCGCGTTTCTGGCCGCCGGGAAGTGATCACTTACGAGGTCCAGTGTGCGAACCGCCGTCTGCAGCGACTTACGGGCTGAAGGCGTTGGGGGACACACGGCATTAGCGAGCACAAAGCCTAGGGTACACAGGATGGCATCCCACTGGTACTGGAATATGGGTGACCAGCCGCGTAGGAGATCCGTTTCAGACAGTACTTGGTTTAGGATACTGGTGATCGCCATAGCGTGGCTCAGACAGGTGATATTGTGACCGTCGGTTCGTGGGGTCACGGAGGAGCTCACGGGAGGGAATCGGATAAAGGGACGCAGTGTCGAAATCACAAGATGGTGATAGTGGAGCTCTAGTAGGAGTCGTTGGCGCTGCAGCCAGAGAGGGATGTACGGGGAAAGATTTAATGCGTCCCGATTGGTGGAGAAAGGGTCTCCCGCGCCCTTCCGGGGATTACATAAAGACTGCGGCACATTTTGCACCCAGTTATGAATGGTTGTCATCTCCCGCTCCAAAAACTCGGCCAAATTCTCGAGGAGGGCTCGGTCATCGTAGATGTCCTTCGACTTATCCCCATTGAGCAACTGGGAACATTTCCGATGTAATGCTGTCTGTACACCCTGAACAAGGAACGTGAGCTTCGTGCACTGGACATGGAAGCTGAGCCAGCTGATGTCCTCATGATTCGACAGAAGAACTGTGCCGGATAGCCGGGCGTGCTGTTGATCGTCTCCGGGTAGTCCACAGCTGACATGGGACAGCTGAATGAGGGGCGGCCGGCCCAGGGTCATCGAGAGCTGGCTGTCAATTCGATAGAGCGTCCACCAAATCCGGCGCTGTAGCTCCTGCTGTTCGGACGAGGTCCCGTCTAGTGGGCGAATATGCAGCCGCAGCGCGTGGGCGATTCGCAGTGTGGCACCCAAGTTGATATGCGCCGTATTTAGCATAGATGTGTTGTACAAGTAGACAATCGAATAAATGTGACTTTGCACGAGCATAATGGTTGGAGTTTCGAGCTCACTTTGCAGAAGTCTCTGGGCCCTCTGGTAGTAAGTTCGACTGGCTGCATTCGCGTGTTTGGCCTGCCATCCAGCATCCGGATCCTCCTGCTGACTGTCTCCATTGACGAAGAACGTGCTGCTGTACTGCATACAGACTGCTAACAACACATCAACTAAGGCGGATGGCTTCCGCGTAGACATTTCACCAGGCGTGGAATTAGCCCATAATGACTCATAATGCTCCTGGAACTCGCGTTCGGAGAGGACGGGATAGACACAATGGAAGGACTGCCATAGCAGATTGAGGAAGTGTTCCTCTTGTGAGCGGGTCAGATCCTCGGCCTCGTCATTTCCGTCCGCGTTCTGATCCAACTGGCTGGCCGGGGTTCCAACCCATCTAGACGGTTGCTGGGTCGGAGCACTATCATAAAAGCGCGCCACGCATGCCTCTAATTTGGTGTTTTCCGGTGGTTCGTTGAGTGCTTCGGAGAGATGGCGAGTGATTCGGGAGACAAAATATGAGGACGACAAAGGTCCGTAGTAAATCTGCCCCGCCTGCTGGACGCCTTGCCATCCTTCCGTGGTATTTGTGAGCTCCCCGAAGTCAAACGAACCGTGTGCAGCATCTGACAGTGGTGGCGTCGCGAATCCCGTCGGTTGGATTTCCGTTCTATCTTTGAGTTTCTCGACCTGATCCTGAAGGTCCTTGACTTTATTTCGTAGTCGTTGTAACTCTCTGTTTTTTTTTAAATATATACAACTTTAGCAAGCCATTTACATCACGATATGATACTGAGGGTGGGATGATTTCCTACCGGTTTGCAGCCGGGAGCGAGGTGGCCTCCTGTGGCTTTGTGTTGCTGCAGGTACCTCCTCGATTCAAGCAGTTCTGACATGGCTGCTTGTCATCGCATCTAACACGATTCAGACGACACCAGTCACAAGCACGAGCAACTTGGTTGCGCTTTGGTCGTGGAGCTGTGATGGGCGTGGCTGACCTCTCACGGGAGGCATCGATCGTGGTATCGAAGTTGGCGGAGAAAGTGGAGTACATGGCGGATCGGACAAAAAGAGGTCAGATTCAAGTCAGATTCACACCAGTTTGACTCCAAATGGCGGTCGGAACCTTAAAAGTAATTTCCTTTCCAGATGGGAGATGGGAAAGAGAGTATATTGTGAAAGAAAACCTTCAAGATGCGTTGGCAAGTTGATGCCTGAGGTGTCAGATCTGACAAAAGTACATAACATAGGGTTTTCTGCACAGAATTGAGACTTGCATTCAAAAAGAGAAACAAAAATATTTTCGGAATAAGCCCGGATACTACCTAAATGCACATAATCTCACTAGTGTGTCATCTCATCAGTTCTTCCAAGGCCAAAGGATTTGCCACTTCTCATTCAGATAATGCCTAACCCTAAAGAGGGAAATAATAAGCGTAAATTGCACCATTGGACCAACTTAGCCAGATAAGAATAGACGACTCTAGACATTTCTAGATTGATGAATCCCGAGTTGAACTTCGTATCCCGTCTTTTCCCTATACACTCTCCGTAGACAGCAGATCTTACCTTGCCCCGGGACATAATCCGGCCCTCGCTCCCAAGTGATATTGGAAAGTTCAGACTCCATATAAGTAGATATATATAGTTTTTGATATATATACCAAAATCAGGGAATCTGTACTCTCTATAGACCCTGTATGAATCTCAAACATTATCCTAGTCCTCCGTATAGATCTAGGGATATGAAATCAAGATTATTAATGAAACAGAAGACCCTTGTATGGTTTCGTAAGTGATGACAAAGAAATGAAAATGAATATATTAAATTCGAGCTCGGATCCCATAATATCTTCCGGCCGTGCAGGGATATTCTTCACAAAAGGTTATCCACCCCCACGCCTTTTCAGAGACTCCGTGAACTCCAATCAAGCATGAAGGCGTGCTGAGTAGATCACCTTATCTCACAAATTAGCTTTAATCTGTGAAGAAATCGGAGTGAGGACCGCTGTTCCGCTACTCCTCTAGGCGACATGCATATATTGCAGATGCGGAGTTGCCCGTTTGTGATTCCAAAATACGATGTGCATTGATTGCAGGGATCAAATTTTTATTCCATGGTAAACGGCCCAATTTGTCGGGATTCAGTTGCTAGTATGGAGGATGAGGACCTTCATTGCTGCCTTTCTTGCTACTAAAATCTTACACTCCTTGATGAGCAAAGTACTGAGTTTAATTGAGGCAATAAATGAACAATTACGAAGCAAGCTACACCAGTCGTGGACTTCATTTACATTAAATGTATCCACTATTACGGATGATCTGCAAATAAATAGGGTTTTAGTGCCGTTGACATGTACGTACATGGAGTGGATATACGTGCTTTCGATGGACCCTCAAACAACTTTCCCCCAATGGAGGGGTCAATCGTATTCTAGTGCTTATTCTCTAATCTAGCTAATCATATTGAGCGAACACCTCCTGTGCCTCGGCAAATTCTCGCATAATGGTCGCTCTCTTTTCCGGAGAACGGAGGCGAATGGCACATCCGTAGTCCTTGGGGCAATGGAGGAAGCCTTTGCTAGCTCCAGAGTGGGCCGAAATGTCACTATCACTGCCAGGTGGCTCCACAAACTCGAACGCCCAGAGCAACTTGGCAATGCCTATGATCAAGTTTCGCTCCGCTAAGTGGATGCCTGGGCAAATTCGACGGCCCGCTCCGTAACCAATATGATCCCTCCGCTCGGAGCCGGCGTAGGTCGAGGCTAAAGCCGGGAAATCAGCAAAACGTTCAGGCTGGAAATGCTCTGGTTCCTGCCATCGATCACTATCATGATGCATGCCCCAGACATTGAGAACGATGCTCGATCCTTGCGGAATGAGTTTTCCGTCGATGTGGTCATCTAGAAAATATTATTAGCCAATGTGTTCTTTCGCTCTTCTCTCGGTCTTCGGCGTCTGGAATGCCGAAAGATGCATTCAAATTTGTAAGATTTTGTAAGACAGACCTTCAGCGACAGCGTGAGTAACACCCAAAGGGCTGACGGGACGCCACCGGTGGGACTCCTTGATGATCATGTTTATATAGGGCAGCCGAGGCCAATCAGACCAAGCTGGAGAGCGGTCCTGGCCGACAATGGAGTCGATTTGTGCATGGGCCCTGTGAGATTGCTCCATTAGCGCTTTTCCTGAAACAGATGGGGAGAAAATATCCGAGTGGCATACTTCGCTTGCACCTCTGGATATTTAGTCATAGCTTGGATAATGGTCAATATAAGCGAGGAGGAAGTGTCGGACCCTCCTTCCATCAGAACTCCTCCTAGGAATCGCAACTCATTCTCCGTGAGTGGGGTCTGTTTCATTGAATCTAGTACTCGGTCCATGAAGGAGTCCCGCTGAATACCCCGCTGGCGGCGCTCCCGAACCTGATCTAGAACGGTCTTGTAAAGCGACTGCATTAGATCACCCACTTCGATCGCTCGATTGCGCCAGTTACCCAACAGCCACTGCGGGACATAACGCAGCAAAGCGAACGAGTCCACAGGTGGGGTGGCGCCTAGCTCCTGCACCAATGACCATTTGTCCATCAGGTAGAAAAGCTTGTTCATATACTCGTCGTGGACAGTTTTGGTACGAATACCAAAGACAAGAGAGTTGGTGATACTGTTACTGTACCGTTTAGGGTGCAGCATGTGATCCTCTGGCATGGTCAGAAAGTCGTGCAACATCTGTTTGGCTTCAGCCTCTTGGACTTTCCAGTGTTCACGCTCGCAGCGGGGCTCCATGAAGTATTGATGAATGGTTTTACGCAGCATGCGCCATCGCTCACCATATTGCATAACGAGCAAATGGTCACTCTGCGTAATAAGGTGCGATACTAGGGACGCTGGTCGGTGAGAATATATGTTGCTTTTTTTGTCCAGCAGTTGCTTGATGAGTTTCTGGTCACTGATGACAATGGTGGTGTTGTTGTATCGTTTGAGCGTGAAAAAGCCGCCATATTGCTTGGCCCACTTGGAGAACCTACACGAAATACTTAGCACATTGCCTTGATACATCACGGAGGGTGGTTGGTCTTTACTGGAAATGTGCATCTGATTTTGGCACCTGCAGCTCATTTCCAAAAAGTGGAACGGTTGGAGGACCTGTGAACTAGTTAGATATGAAGTCTTGGCTCGTCACTGCAACCACATACCGTCCGGTAGTTCTGAGGGTCGATGTCCTGCACGAAGGAGATACGTGACCAGGAACAATACGCTGGTACTGCTAAGCAGTATTGCCAGAAGATGCGTTGGTGCGAACTGTAGGATATCCATAGTGTTGACAAATGGCCAAAAATTGTTCCTCGGGGCAGAAATATTGTCTATACATACTTATTGTTCTCATCAACGCGGGGAGCGGGGATACTACCTCTTTCGAGATGGGGGATCAGCTAAGTGGGCGATGGTTTAAGATTCCTAAAGGAGAATCGGAGTCTGCTCGTATAGAGATCTCACGTATGCATATAATATTTATGGGCACACCCCATTCTGTCAACCGAGAGAATATCAACGATGTCTCCTTAATGATGTAAGGTACGATCGGAGCCTCAACTGAATAGACAGTTTCACATTCCCTATTGACATCAAGTGCACGATGTCGATCCGTCTATACTTGATAGTCTATGTAAGAGGACAAGAATAGTCGGCCGCATAAGCGGCCTTGTGATATCCTTTGAGTAGCCTTTTCAGTGGTCTCCTCAGATACATTCTCTTTAGCTGTGCCAGTTTTGTAGGTTGACGGCCAAAAGAAAGCCGCTTAATTTGTGCAGACGACTTTCCTATATATAACCTTTGACTTTAGAAATATAAATGACAACGCCGTAGAATAAGGGTAAACTTGCATTACCATTTTCGAAAGTCCTTAGGATGTTCTAGTATAATATACATAATACTACATCCATATGTAGTGTCGTAAAATTATATGTAAAGGATACAGTATCCTGAGGTTGTTGACTTTGACGCATCAGGATTGCATATAAAGTTTCATTGTCTTACAGAGAGTCATTATTGTCCAGGTGGCAACTACACTAGTTATACGGAACTATCAGTTCGACATGACATGCAGAAAAGGAAGCGAATGCCTCCCCATGGATCCCTCCAGTCAAGAATTAGTCGTTGAAGATGAATACTACACAAATCCTCGTCCACTTTGTGCGATTCGCCTGCAACAGAAACTAGCCTGAGTACTATTAGTATCTCTTTGCTCTCCTTATTATTACTATTCATATTATTCCCATCCTTCTTGTTACTATCTGTAATAATCCTCGGCGTTGTATTTTCCCTACGACCCTACGAGCTTTGCCATGAGACCTATAAGCTCGACCTTCACAAATATGGCGTCATCATGCAATACAACTTAGAAGACAATTAATACACCCAGGGGCATGCTATCTCCCCTTGGGTCACCACTGATTTACTCTTTTCATTGCCCAAACCTTCTTCCTGAACAGGGTTTTGGTCAATTGGAAGTTCATTTTGTATTTGCCCTACGAGGAAGCCAAGGGAAATAAGGTTCGAACTCAAGTCTTGGAAAATATGTCACATATCTCTCTCTACTTGTCCGCATTGTTGACCACTGTTCGTCGCTGTGTCGAAGACCCCAACTGCTCCAACTTCCTTTCCACCCCTGTGGAGTGACCGTTGGACCCATTCAGCGACTTGGCCTGTGCGCCTTTGAACTGCCCCTCCTCGTAGGCCACTGGACCCAATGCCAATGGTGTGGGGGACATATCCTCAACCCACGGCTCAAACTCGGCATTTTCAGGCTTAGCCTTGGGTTCCAGCTCTGCCTGTTTCGCCCAGGGTTTCTCTTCCTCGAATGCAGCATGCACCAGATGTCGCTGGAAGAAGGAACCCTTCATCTTGGCAACGGCAAAGTCCCAATCCGTAGTATATTCTCGGAAGAAGGGCTTGTACCCTAGGAGTCCGCCAATCCATCGGCCCACGATTACACAGGTCCAGTATCCGACCTGCCGACGGAAGGGCACCCATGCGGGAGCGGGTGTATAGGCATCCCCGCCGTCTTGGATCTACTACCATGTCAGCTGATGGCAAGGAAAATTATGCACTGAGAAGAGAGACTTACTGCGAGGAACTGAATCCAATCGATACCTCCATCATGCAACAATGCATCGTGCCAATAGCCGTACCAGTTTTCAAAGAAAACCCGATCGAGCTGGTAGTCATTTCCGGAGTCAGATGCACTCAAGTAGACTGTCATGCTCTCGGGGGAATCTGGATGAATGAAGAAATTATGCACACTGCCTGCCTTCACCGAGATTTCTCCATCTTCCGGGGTGATGCGGCGGACAACTCCATCCACTGAAATCCCGAGTACTCCACTCTCGACACGGAAGTACTCGGTTTGAAACTGATGGAAATGCGGCGGCGGACCCTTTGGTCGATCAGGGCTGTTGATGAGCTTGCGCAGGTTATCCGGAATTGATCCTTCAACTGTGTGGCGGTATGTCTGTCGGAACAGAAAGCAACGGCCTGGTGGAGGTTCGAGAAATTCGGTGGTCAGAAGGCCACCAAATCTGCAAAATTGGGTCTACGTCAGCGACCAATAGAGTTTTTATTTAATATACAGAAGGACAAGGGGGATTGATTACTTGACAATAGTCGACTGGCCAGCTGAGTAGTGGTAGGGCACAAATGGGGCCATTGTAACAAGACACTTCAGATGGTTGGCTAGCTGTTCGAAGTCGGATTTTTACAACAAAAGCATGAATATTTGAGCGCTTCTCCTAAAGATATCTAGAAATACTCCAGATGCGCCTGCTACTACCTATATACTTGATATCCTGATTCCTTGCTATTCTCACATGTAGAGTCCAGTCCTCTATGGACTGCCTTTCAAGGCATGTCGAAATGGCCTGATCAAAATGAGTATATTTAGATACACATTCGCCTCCGGAGTATGTTTACGGAGTTCCTGTAAGGTTCCTAAACGGTGAGACAGTTAAACGGGCACCCTTTGAAGAAATCATCCCCGGCGCTCCTTTGGGTTAATCAGCATGCATCCCATTCAGGCTTAGGGCTGACGGCGGCTTGTCCTCAACGTCTCAAATCCCTAAACACACTTTCATGATCGCCACTTGTCACTGCTTACGGGCGGGAAGTCAATACTCGTCGGTTATTCCCGTTGGCCGTCAGTGAGATTAATCTTGCGAAGCTTGGCTGCATTATGTCGGAACCCCGAACAAACTCCCGAATTGACGAATGAACGATGGATGGAGATAAAAAATGTCCCAATTTGGGAACTGGGCAGCGGCAGCCACTATCTCTTGAAACGTTACCTTGTGAACGTTCCAGATGCCGGGTTCACCGAGGCGATAAGAATTTGCCGTGAGGCAGAGGCCTAGAGGAGGCTCGGAGGAATGGATGTCCGTAGTAATGAACGAGAAGTATAAAGGAAGAGCAACATCCGGCAGCTCTGAACATTTTCATGAACAAAGCGAGACTTTGATAAGGGACTGAGTCTCTTTCACTACTGCTGGCAGACATGCATTCCGCTGCAACTTCTACATACCCCTCTGGGAAAACATCCCCAGCACCAGTCGGAACCCCTGGGACTGAGTACAGTGAATATGTCTGTGGCCCCAATTTCTGACGTGTTGCATCGTCTATCAAAAGCGTATCTTTTACTGACAGTGAATAGGAATTCTCCAACGATGTGGCGGTAGTGGGAATGGCCTGCCGCGTAGCGGGAGGTAACCACAACCCTGAACTTCTCTGGCAATCGCTCCTCAGCCAGAAGAGTGCAATGGGTGAGATTCCACCCATGCGGTGGGAGCCTTACTATCGTCGGGATGCACGAAATGAGAAATTCCTCAAGAACACAACGTCGCGTGGCTATTTCCTAGATCGCTTGGAGGACTTTGACTGTCAGTTCTTTGGCATCTCCCCTAAGGAGGCCGAGCAGATGGACCCCCAACAGCGAGTCTCTCTGGAAGTGGCATCGGAAGCCCTGGAAGATGCCGGTATTCCTGCCAAGAGTCTGTCTGGGAGTGACACAGCAGTCTTCTGGGGTGTTAACTCAGACGACTACTCCAAGCTAGTGCTAGAGGATCTGCCAAATGTCGAGGCGTGGATGGGCATTGGCACTGCATACTGTGGCGTGCCCAATCGCATCTCATATCACCTCAACTTGATGGGTCCTAGCACCGCCGTGGATGCGGCGTGTGCTTCGTCTCTCGTCGCCATACATCATGGAGTTCAGGCCATCCGACTGGGAGAATCAAAGGTGGCTATTGTCGGAGGTGTCAATGCCCTCTGCGGCCCAGGACTGACCCGCGTCCTCGACAAAGCCGGCGCCATCTCGTCTGACGGATCTTGCAAGTCCTTCGATGATGACGCCCATGGGTACGCTAGAGGTGAAGGTGCCGGCGCCCTCGTCCTCAAAAGTCTGCACCGTGCATTGCTCGACCACGATAATGTCCTGGCAGTCATTAAGGGCAGTGCGGTATGCCAGGATGGCAAGACCAACGGCATCATGGCCCCCAATTCCGTGGCGCAACAGCTAGCAGCAAACAATGCTCTCTCTGCTGCAAATATCGACCCTCACACCGTGCGCTATGTGGAAGCACATGCCACATCCACGCCCTTGGGCGACCCAACTGAAATATCCGCCATTGCAAGTGTCTACGGCGCCGACCGCCCCGCGGATGATCCATGCTACATCGGGTCCATCAAGCCCAATATTGGTCACCTGGAGGCTGGTGCGGGAGTCATGGGCTTCATCAAAGCAGTTCTGGCCATCCAAAAGGGCGTCCTGCCACCGCAGGCCAACTTGACAAAGCTCAATAGCCGGATCGACTGGAAGACAGCCGGTGTTAAGGTCGTTCAAGAGGCCACCCCGTGGCCCGAATCAGACCCCATCCGTAGAGCAGGTGTCTGCTCGTATGGGTACGGAGGTACTGTTTCTCACGCGGTGATCGAAGAATTCAGCCCTATCCTGCAGCCAGACCCACTAGGTAATGGAGCAGTCAGCGGACCAGGCCTTCTTTTATTGTCCGGACCCCAGGAGAAACGTTTAGCCTTGCAGGCCAAAACATTGCGCGACTGGATGACTGCCGAAGGAAAGGATCACAATTTGAGTGATATTCTCACTACTCTAGCTACTCGACGAGATCACCACGACTACCGAGCGGCGCTTGTAGTTGATGACTACCGTGATGCTGAGCAAGTCCTGCAATCACTGGCCAATGGGGTCGACCATACATTCACGACCCAGAGCCGTGTACTGGGCTCAGACATCAGCAAGGACGTTGTCTGGGTGTTTTCTGGGCACGGTGCGCAGTGGCCGGACATGGGCAAGCAACTTATTCACAACCCGGTCTTCTTCGCAGCCATCCAGCCACTCGATGAGTTGATCCAAGCCGAGATTGGGCTGTCCCCTATTGAGCTACTCCGGACGGGTGACTTTGAGTCGTCTGATCGGGTACAGATCCTTACTTATGTCATGCAAATTGGTCTCAGCGCCCTGCTTCAAAGCAATGGCATCACTCCACAGGCCGTGATTGGACACTCCGTGGGCGAAATCGCGGCCAGTGTTGTGGCTGGAGCACTATCCCCAGCAGAGGGTGCGCTTATTGTCACCCGCAGAGCGTTGCTGTACCGCCAGGTTATGGGCAAGGGCGGCATGATCCTTGTCAACCTCCCTAGTGCCGAGACTGAAGAGATCTTAGGTTCCCGATCAGACCTGGTTGTGGCCATTGACTCGTCGCCATCTTCCTGTGTGGTGGCTGGAGATAAGGAGCTTGTGGCCGAAACAGCAGAGGCTCTCAAGGCACGAGGCGTGAAGACATTCACTGTGAAGAGTGATATTGCCTTCCACAGTCCAACCTTGAATGGGCTGGTCGATCCCCTTCGGGATGTGCTCGCAGAGACTCTGTCCCCTGTGAGTCCCAACGTCAAGTTGTATTCCACCGCACTGGCAGACCCCCGCGGCCAAGACCTGCGCGACGTGGAATACTGGGCCGGCAACATGGTCAACCGCGTGCGTCTCACTTCGGCTGTCAAGGCCGCTGTTGAGGACGGATATCGTCTCTTCCTTGAAGTCTCAACCCACCCAGTGGTGTCTCACTCTATCAACGAGACACTAATGGATGCAGGCATGGAAGACTTTGCGGTCATCCCAACTCTCCTTCGGAAAAAGCCAACTGAGAAGCATATCCTACACAGCATTGCACAGCTTCACTGCCGCGGTGCGGAAGTGAACTGGGCGGCACAGATGCCCGGACGCTGGGCCACTGGAGTTCCCACCACGACCTGGATGCATAAACCCATCTGGCGCAAGATAGAGACTGCGCCGCTTCACACTGGTCTCACGCATGATGTCGAGAAGCACACACTTCTGGGACAGCGTATCCCAGTGCCCGGCACCGACACCTATGTCTACACAACCCGGCTGGATAACGACACAAAGCCCTTCCCGGGCAGCCACCCTCTGCACGGCACCGAGATCGTTCCGGCTGCAGGTTTGATCAATACTTTCTTGAAGGGCACAGGCGGCCAGATGCTGCAGAACGTTGTTCTCCGCGTTCCCGTTGCTATTAACGCACCACGATCCGTCCAGGTCGTAGTGCAGCAGGATCAAGTCAAGGTTGTGTCTCGACTGATCCCGAGTGAGCCCTCGCAGTTGGATGACGATGCCTCCTGGGTCACTCACACCACTGCATACTGGGATCGGAAGGTTGCTGGTTCCGAAGATCGCATCGACTTCGCTGCCGTCAAATCGCGACTGGTAACCAAACTAGCAGACAACTTTTCGATTGACTACCTGGACAAGGTGGGTGTATCTGCCATGGGATTCCCATGGGCGGTAACAGAGCACTACCGCAATGACAAGGAGATGCTGGCACGTGTTGATGTCAATCCTGCCATCTCGGGAGATGCCCCCCTGCCCTGGGATTCTTCATCCTGGGCCCCAGTTCTCGACGCTGCCACCTCCGTCGGTTCAACCATCTTCCCGACACCTGCACTTCGGATGCCCGCCCAGATTGAGCGGGTAGAGGTCTTCACCTCGCAGGATCCGCCCAAGATCAGCTGGCTCTACGTCCAGGAGGCCTCCGATTCGGTGCCCACCTCTCACGTTAGCGTGGTGAGCGAGGCGGGTGAGGTCCTTGCCAAATTCACAGCCATGCGGTTCTCCGAGATTGAAGGCACTCCTGGCGTCAGTGGCAGCATGGAGAGTCTCGTGCACCAGATCGCTTGGCCACCAGCCACCCCGGCCGAAGAGCCCTTGTCCATCGAGACAGTGATCCTGGTCTCGCCCGATGCTACCACCAGGGCCCTGTATGCCGCAAGTCTGCCGACCCGGGTTAACTCCTTCCAGTTCTCCTCTACACAGGAGTTCTTCAGCAACGCTTCATCCCTTCCCCTGGAGAAGGGAACCGTGGTGACCTACATCCCCGGTGAGGTCGCCTCGCTGGCCGAGGTTCCCGCCGCATCCGAGTCATTCACTTGGAACTTGCTCGAACTAATTAAATTCACCGTCAATGGCTCACTGCCTATCAAAGTCTTCACTCTTACCGCGAACATCGGCGAGGGTCAAACACCTACCGCTCTAGCCCAGTCCCCATTGTACGGCCTGGCACGGGTCATCGCCAGTGAGCACCCTGATCTAGGAACCCTCATCGACGTTGAAGAGCCCGTCATCCCCCTGTCGACGATGCGATACATCCAGGGGGCAGACATCATCCGAATCAACGACGGAATCGCTCGCACCTCCCGGTTCCGCAGCCTGCCGCGCAACAAGCTGCTCCCTGCCAGCGAAGGTCCTCGCCTGCTTCCCCGCCCCGAGGGCACATACCTGATCACCGGTGGTCTTGGCGTCCTCGGTCTCGAGGTCGCTGACTTCCTGGTCGAGAAGGGTGCCAGACGTCTGCTGCTCATCTCGCGACGCGCCCTTCCCCCTCGCCGAACCTGGGACCAGGTTAGCGAGGATCTCCAGCCGACCATCGCCAAGATCCGCCTCCTGGAGAGTCGCGGCGCCTCGGTCCATGTCCTGCCCCTGGACATCACCAAACCGGATGCGGTCGAGCAGCTTACCACGGCGTTGGACCGACTTTCCCTACCTTCGGTCCAGGGTGTCGTTCACGCTGCCGGTGTGCTGGACAACGAGCTAGTGATGCAGACCACTCGCGACGCCTTCAACCGGGTTCTCGCACCCAAGATTGCGGGCGCGCTAGCCCTGCATGAAGTCTTCCCCCCTAAGAGCGTCGACTTCTTCGTCATGTTCTCCTCTTGTGGAAACCTCGTCGGGTTCACTGGTCAAGCTTCCTACGGCAGTGGTAACGCCTTCTTGGATACACTAGCCACCCACCGTGCGCGCCTAGGTGACGCAGCCGTGTCCTTCCAGTGGACATCGTGGCGTGGCCTTGGCATGGGTGCCAGCACAGACTTTATCAACGCTGAATTGGAATCCAAAGGAATCACGGACGTGACGCGCGATGAGGCCTTTGCTGCATGGCAGCATCTCGCCAAGTATGATATGGACCACGGAGTTGTTTTGCGAAGCCGTGCCTTTGAGGACGGGGAACCGATTCCAGTGTCTATTCTCAATGATATCGCGGTGCGACGCGTGGGCACTGTGTCTAACACCTCGCCGGCGGCTGCCGGTTCCAGCGACGCGGTGCCTACGTCTGGACCGGAGCTTAAGGCTTATTTGGACGAGAAGATCAGGGGCTGTGTGGCCAAGGTGTTACAGATGACTGCTGAGGATGTGGATTCAAAGGCAGCTCTGGCCGATCTGGGTGTTGACTCAGTCATGACAGTCACTCTGCGTCGCCAGCTGCAGCTAACACTGAAGATTGCGGTGCCCCCTACATTGACGTGGAGTCATCCGACTGTCAGCCATCTGGCGGTGTGGTTTGCTGAGAAGCTTGCCAAATGATTGACCTTATAAGAACGGCTGACCATGGTAGACGGACCCGGTTGATGGGCTTCATATTGAGATGATTGTATTGTTTCTTGACTTCTGAGAGTTTTTGGTTTTTTATTATGTTCTCCATGTCTCGGTTCTTACGTTCGCATTGTTTTATATTTTATTTCATGTTTATCAAGAGCTCTAGTTATTAAACTGCCTGAAATATATCTTTTATTCTTCTTCAATTTCAACAGGAACAGCCAAAAGGGAAAGAATGACGCTTCTACTAAGATAGTAGGGAGCACGTGACCATTAAAATCACTTGTGGGACTCTCCCCCTAAATGGGTCAACTGGTGTACCCTCTATAAACCACCAAAAGGAGCTATGAAAAAATCCATGTCTACAAAACACCGATAAATTAGAAAAATATACCAGTTTATTATCTTCTAACCAACAGAACCTGCTTAAGAAGAGCACCGAAGCATCAAAAAGTGTCCTCAACAGGCCCAACGGGCTCCTCCATCTGCCCATATCAGCGCACACCCCCTGAGCAACACCTCCAGTTACTTCGCACCAGCAAAAACATTGACGGCGTCATCCCATGAACTGGCATATTCATCGGAGTCAGAGTTCTCAATCAAACCACGTTCCAGCAACACGGATTTCATGTTCCGCAAATCAAACTGAACACGTTTGTTCACTGCCTTGGTGGCCTCATATGCAGTCACCGCCGCTGCTGGGTTACTCATGTGGTAAATAGAAGGCTCCTCTAGAGGTGAATGATACCACGCGTAGTCGTAGGGGGGTCCTTGGCGGGGTATGATGGGGAAAGGACCAGGGACGGGAGGGTCGGCCTTCTTTTTCGTAGAGGTGAGTGTGACAGTGGACATCTGTTCATTCGGGGTAAAAGCCGCGGTGACCCCGGCCGGGATTAAGCGTGTGGTGGCTTCAGACTGATGACCATTACTTTCAGCCATGTTTAGAGCATATGTTTCTTCTTTTTTAATTTCCACCATATTGAGATAGACAACGGGGGTCTAGTGTGAACAAAATACGATCCTAGAGAACTCTGTCAATATATGGAAAGGATAAGAGAGAGGAGACTATTATATAGACGTGGAGCAAACAACATCTTAACAAGATTCATTGAATATGCAATCCATTGACAGTTACCATCTTGTCTCCTTTGTCCAAGCCATAGATTCTTTATTCTTATTCTCGTTTATTCCAATGTGACCCACGGGCTTTTACACTCATTAACAGATACAACAATACTGGGCCGCATAAGCGGCTCTGTGATATCTTTCTGGTTGTCTTTTTGGTTGTCTTTCTAGTGGTCTTTCCAGTGGTCTCTCCAGTGGTCTTTTTAGATATCATTCTGTGTAGATGTGCAAACGACTTTTCTATAACCTTTGATAATTACGGTCATATAAATAAACATGAAGAACAAACATTTCAGAGATCCAGCATCTTTCCTGTTTGCCCGCTACGCCAGCGAGGACGAGCTACCCCTTCCTATTCTACAAAAGTACTTTGATGGCTGTGTCCCTACCCCTACCACGGCTATTGTCATGCTTGTCGTCGATGTACCGACTATGGTCACGGAAGAACCAGGAATACATCAATTGCGGGACTTGTACCCTCATGGACATCCCCACGATTTTCCAAGTCACATTCTTTGTCTATTTGTGAAGGCCAAGAAGAAGTGGAAAGGACTCACCACGCAGTGTAAGAAAGTTGCATGGCCTTGTTGACTTTGAGAAAGGAAATCTTTGGTTCCGGGGGATGAACCTGAAGTCGCTAATTGACATCTTTGAAGATGTCAAAATCCCCAATTCCCACCGCACCGCCGATGTAATTTAGGGCCTGATCCCATCGGACCAGCACCAAGCGCGAAAGCAGTACCCTCGCTCAACGCAGGGTGAAATCACTCAAATTGCTTGCGTCAGCCACGATAGCTATAAAGCCCTTGTTAAGTCGTTGATTGGAATCGTCGATCTAACGCTAATTACGTTTGTCAAGTCGATTGCGTCTATATTTTATCCTGTGTATGATCTTAGGGAGTTCACGAATATCAGCCGATATACAGACCCTAGTACTGAGTATTTACCCACCAACACTTTGACCCTACGCCTATGAAGCACTTCTAGAGTCATCGCTGTTAATTCTTCTAGTTTAGTTTGCCTTTCTATAACTCTTTTGCCACCTTCATTTTGGATTCGAATTGCTGTTGCTGGTATGTATATAGTGACGTGGTGAGATGATATATCTGGTATAAATATGTAGAAGGCTTTCCGATCTGGAAAATAATGACGCCAATGCAAATGATACAACACAAGCCAAACAAATATATCGCTCAATCAAACAAATCCGAATCTACAAACTAAAGATCCCACTCCTCTTCTTCCCATGCGGGTAAACAATCAGAGCGGAGATAAACAGTCCAACTGAGATACCAATAGCCGTCTGGATCATACCATATCCCAGCGAGGTTAGCGAGCTATTTGAAGTTGCGCTATTGGCAGCACTAGATACATTCCCAGATGCAACAGCTTCAGCATATTGCAAGCCAGAAATGATCGACCCACTAGACGCAAGACCCGACGGAACGAGGGTAAAGATACCCGGAATAATAGCAGCAGCCGCATGACCATGCCACAACCGACTATACAAATTAGCCAGAAGGCCAATCGTAAAGGCACCAACAGTATTAGCGACCTGATTCGACCCAAGTTTCTTGGTGCTGAAGTAATTCGTAACATAGCCACAAACCCCCATGAAGATCGTGACAGGCAGCTGTTTCGGCTTCGACTGATTAATCAGTGCGGCGAATAGACAAAACAGCGCGACGAACGGGAAGTGCTGGATATATTCGTTTCCCCAGACCTCCATATTAGAACATGTCGACTCCTTCGTAGCGTTGTGGTCCATCAGCCCGTAGATTGTCGTGCCGACGGTAACGCCGTATCCGAGGAAAAGCGAGTAGATGATCGTGAAGACAAGCCGGATCGAGCCCGCGTTCATCTGGTGCGACTGCAGCTCCAGACTACTGCTTAACACGGCGAATCCAGGTAGGATCATAGCGATTGAGGACTGTGCCATCGCTGAGAAGCAGAAGACTCGCTCGCCGTTGTGCTGGATGCTGCCAAACGCGCGTGCGATGAAGGAGGTGAGGACCGCCGCGGTGACTTCTAGTACGTTTGAGTAGGTGGCTGAATTTGGCGCGACAACGTGTTGCATAAAGCCTACTAGGCAGCCGAGTATGAAGATGATAGGGAGGTCGACGGGTCGAGCGCTGAAGGCATATGGGCCGACGGCGACGCTGGCGCAGCCGGTTAGGAAGATAAGGAGCCAGCGGTTGTAGCGCGGTTTGCGCTGCATGATCTCGTCTAGGTCATGGGTTGCTTGTTCGACACTGATGACGTCGTGGACAACGTTTTTGTAGATGTTGTGCGTCTCTGCGAGACGGGAGAGGTCCAGTCCCTGGACTACGCGGATGATCTTGACCTCGGCGGTGCGAGTTAGCGGGTCGTCGAAGGACATCAGCATGCACCCCGGGATGTACATGAACTGTGCTTTAATGTCCAGCACGTTGGAGGTCATCATCATGTACTCTTCGAGGCGGTGGGTTGGGGCACCGTATTTCATTAGAGCACGGCACATCTGCATGATGTACTGTTGGCGGGCCAAAATGGCGGCAATGTGGACGGTGAGCTTGATGTTTTTCTTGCTCTTGCGCTTTTGCTTCTTTCTTTCTTTGGGATTCACTGGTGGGGGGCCCGTGGCTCCAGGGACCCCGACCCGGCCCAGATCCATGGATGCATTGATGAGGGAGGAGGTATAGCTGTGGGTTGGTTTACTGGGGTGGTTGGCATTGTTGTACCATTTCAACTTGTCTTTCTTTCCGCCCGGTGTCACTGTGCCGGATGCTGGGACACTCTCTGTATCCAGGTCTGTTTCTGATGTCGAGGAGACAACACTCATCCGACTAGCAGTGTGGATGTTGTTGGCGTACACACGGAGCAATTGTGATAGGAGTCCTCCCGGTGGACCTCCGGGTGTTGCCATCCCATCTGGAGTTCCTGGGGTTGTCGAACCCGAACGCGGTTCTTCGATGCGTGGACGCTGCGGTTGGGATTCAACCCCCATTCGTTCCACCAAATGCCGAGCTTGTGAATCATAGTCTATTCTGGGGAGCCGGGCTTCTTCATCAATTGCCTGGCGGGCCTCAAATCCTTGAATATCGTCTGTTGCTCCATAGTGCTCTGGTAACATTGGCGAATCCAAGCCATCAGCCTCTCTTTCGGGGGGTCGACCGAGCTTCTCGGCTATCGTCGCAGCGCGAGTCCGCACTTGCTGGCTTACTGTCCGCCATCTTTGGATAGTCGGTATATTAGGCTTTGAGCTAGCCTCATCTGAGTGGGAGATTTCTGTGTTGGTATTGACGTGGTCATTATCTTCGGCTCGGCTCCCCTCGGCTGTCTCCGCATAAGCATGGGGAGTGATCGGCGGAAACTTTTCCTGCGTATCCGACATGGCGTGCAGCAAAATTGAACGTGGCAGTGGAAATGCAGTGACTGTTTGTCTTTTCTAGGGAAGTATTAGAGGAATAAGACCTCTTTCAGAATACCTCTCGCACAGAGAGGCTAATGCAGCAACGGTCTATAGACTAATCGCCCCACAAACATGACTTTAAAAGAGAGAAAAAGAGAGTGGAGGTCTAAAATGAGGAGAAAGGATTAATGAAATTTTTATGCGTTGACACGCGTAGAATTTGTTCCTGGCCTGACCCAAGGAAATCTTAAAAGTCCCTAACAGGCTAATTAACACACTCGGAAATGTTTTGACCTTAGATGGTATGACTTATAACATTTGACGTCTGACATCTGACAGAAATAAGCTTATCCTTTTTTTATATCCACATTTCTATATTTCTATCATCCTCTTCTATCATCTTCCCTTTGAAGCAAAATTTTTCCCTGTGTGGGCCATGGTTCCACCTTGGTTTCAGATCCCCAAGGCATATAAGAGAAGTCGTCTAGTTTCTAACTATTTAAGATCTACTTGAATTATAGAAATAGCACTTAAGCACAGTCCGGTGTACGAGGTTTTATGTATATCACACTGCTATATCCATTATATCCGTACTAAGGTAATATGGTAGTGATTAAAGACTTCTCCAATCCTATTTATATGATCCCAAGAAAAGAAAAACCGGATTTCAGTAGTTTCTAGATTATTCTACTAATTATAACAGTTGTATACATGTTATACTCCTAAATAGTGACCTATCCGACACTCCCGACCCCCCACGTCATCTCTCCAACTCCTATATCTCCACTATACAAAGTACCAATCCTACCTAAATCTACGCTATACACTCCTTAAACATAATCAAAACTCATCCAATGCCCAATCCCAAATCAAAAATCAACCCCCTCACAACCCCCACAACACCAATAGCGCTCCAACCCACCCACCTCCTCTCCCCACCCGCAGACCTCCTAACCAACACCGCAACAACTCTAACAATAACCCCAACCCAAGACACCAAGCCCCCCTCGCCGACCTTCACAGTCCACCGCACCCGCACACACGAAGCCCCCGATAGCCCAGATCGCAACATCCTCCTCTACACCGTATTCGGAAAACCCTGGCCAAACACGAACCGCATAATCTACGACGCAGAGGGCGCGCCAGTGCTCGTCTTACGACGGCATTGGTTATCTAGTGCACGGAAATGGAGTGTCAGACTTCCAAATCAGAACCAGTCCACGGATCTGTTAGTTGCTTCTATACCATGGGCCACGGATGGATCCGGGTCTAGAGTTGGGGGTGGGTGTAGGCTTGAAGTGCGGTTTGTGAATGCGCTTGCCGTTAGGTCGTCTGAAGTTACAGGGAGTGGGAGCGTGGGATTGGCTGTCCCAGATGAACCGCCGCCTTATAGTGCTGTTTCTGGTGTTGGTGAAGAGCGCGGTAGTGGAGGGAATACAGATGCGGGTGTGGTACAGAACGAGAAAGAGATACATCCACCACTCCCCGATTCACGTTCACGGGATGATCTCGCTCGGGATTCACCATCACCGAGGCATACGCACTCTCATTCTATTCTTCCGTCTTATGACTCTGTCCGTCGGGACTCGCCTAATTCCCTACGAGATCTACTTGATGCGATTGAGCCGCCGCAAGAGCCGGCGCCGGCTTTGCCGTTTTCTTCGTCTTCATTGCAGAATGCTAGTCTTTGTCCGGGGCTAGGTCTAGCGCAGACAAACACAGAAGACGTATTCCGCGGCTCAAAAGTTGAGTTGAGAGTGATGCAGCTAGGTGGGTCTAGTACGAGTGTGATGATGGGTAATCAGAAGATCATGCACATCACGCGACACAACGTGATTGATTATAGTAAATCCAAGGTAAAATCCAGACCGAAGTGGGAGGTTGAGGTTTCCGAGGGTGTTGATTTGTTACTGGTGAGTTCTATTGGTTCGACTGGAGGTCGTCAGCTCCTACGGGGGTTGGCCCTATTTGATAGGATATACTGACATATCATACAGGCAGTGAACATTGTGCTGATCATGGCCGAGTCTGTGTCTCAGAATAAATGGAGGTAAGATGGAAGTGAAGAAGTCGGTTGTAATATAATATAATTTGCATGCTAGAGGTATGTAGGACTAAACTGTTAAGTTCCAATGGGTAAGGATTTTGATTCTAAAGGATCATTGATATTGCCCGAACGGCCTCTCTCTGCTCTCGCTCACCAAATTTTTTAACCATACATTCGTCAAGGGAACAGATCTTCTTTCGTTCCGTATTAAGTATTTCGTTGACTCGGGAAAGTCTTTCTCATCAAACAAGAAACATAATGTCAAAACAGTATCAAAACCAGCACTTTCGCAACAAATTCCAAAAGCTTACGACTGAAGCTTAGCCAGGCGCTTGGTCATGAAGTCGAAGAAGGAGAACTGGCTGGGCTGGTTGCCGTACTCGTACACGAAGCGGCTGGCCAGGTGGCTACCGAAGATGGCACGGAGGTAGTTCTCAGGGACCTAGAAATTATTAGCGGGGATTCAAGAACAAGTTATAAAGGAAGGGAGACGTACACGTTCCAAGATGGTTTCCAGACCGATCTTGTCCAACAAACGGCGGGGCAGGGCGTCACCAAGCACAGAGCGACGGAGCGCGACATTGTCCCACAGCTCGGTCATCTGGAGCTCCTCGTCGAGCTTCGTGATGGCCAAGCTGAGACGGTCACTGAGCACACTGCGAAGGACACCAGTCTGCTGGTGTTCGCGCCAGATGGCCTCGAACTCCAACGCGGCGTTCGATTGGATGACCTCCTGCACTTCACGGACATAGGACTGGTAGAATTCGGGAACGGTGCCGTCCTCGCGGACGCACATGTTCTCAACGAACTCCTCGTCGTTGAAGGACAGCGAGGCCAGGACTTCCAGAGAGGAAGATGTCACACCACCCTTGTTGGCGGAGGCATCCTTGTACAGAATGCAGCCGGCCTTCTCAAGGCGCAGCTTGGCGTCCTGGGTGATGAACAGGTTGGCACCTTCGACGATGAAGGGGATGATGCACTTGTTGTCCTTGATGAGTTTGCCGACGGAGGACAAATCAATGGACTCGGGGCGGCCACCACAAGGCACAAACTCGTCGAACTTCTCCTGTGCGCGCAGGTGGTATGTGTTGCGGAAAAGCATGCCGTTGTGGACAACCTCGCCACTGGGAAGCTTGACGTTCTTCTCGTCAACCAGGACGCGGTAGCCCTCGGGAGACAGCTTGGTCATGTCAAACTCTGAGATCATAGCGCGCTTCTTGGCCAGGCGGAGGAGCTCTTCGTGGTTCAGACCGTTGGGGTCGTAGATCACACCGGCTCCATCAACAATGGCTCCGTACTTCTCGTTGGAGAGAAGGATCTCGTTAGATCCAAGATCACCATCAGGACCACCGGTCTGCAGCTTGAGGAGTGTGGAAGGCTCAAGGTTCAGCTTACGCTGAATTCCGAGCACGTACTGGCGGACCGAGAGGGTGGTCATGCCGTAAGCGTCGTGGGGAATACCACCAAGCTTGGGGCTCTTTCCAGTGAAGAATGACTTCCACCAGGGGGCACCACGGCCGCGAGCGTGCTCAGTGGCCCAGTTGACAAGCTCAGCGGTGTTCTCGTCGGGACCCATGAAGAGGATCTCGTCCTTGCCGTGCAGGTCAACAATCGGATCCTTGATACCGGGGCTGACCGGAGGAAGGAGCAGGTCGAGAATACTGTCAATGTACTTCTCAAAGGCGACCCGCGCCTTGTCCTGGTGGTCGGCATCCAAGAGGATGACACCCTTGGCACCGCCTTCGGGAATATCCTTGTTCTTCCGCTGTTGTGTGTTGGCCAAGTTGTAGTTCTCGTCGAACAATGATCGAGCGTTGATGTTATATGCTTCACCATTTCGACTCTTGACAATACGGATACCACCACGAGCGATATCACGGAACCGCAGGTGGAAACCACGGAACTCAGAGCTGATGATCAGGAACATGCCGTAGAGGGGTTGGGGGTATTCATGCTCTGGCAAGAAGTCCGGCTTCAAGCGGAAGCTGAGAGCCACCTTGGTCGGTGTGAAGAAGTTGGTCTTGAGGATAGAGGAGTTGAAGACGCGGAAGGAAGTCATGACCATCTCGTCATGCTCGTTCATGGCGGTGCCACGGATCAGCTGCTTCAGCTTCGCGCCGTCGAGAACCTCATCGACCTGCAGACGCAGGTAACTGAGGGTGGGGAGGAAGTCATCACCAGACTCCTGGGTCTGCACGTAGTGGGTGTTGGCGAAATCAAGGTAGAGCTTGTGGATCAGCTCGGGGTATTTGTTGATAATCTCAAAGATGTAGTCAGCGGTGAATGTCTCCGTACGCAGACGCTTCTTAATCTTTGAGAGCAACTCTGCGTGGACACTGTTGTTGCTATCCAAAAGAGCGGACAACGAAGTGTATTCTGAGCCCAGACGGTTAAGGAACTGCTGTACAAACACCCACGCGCAGTGAGCGTAGATTGTCTCCTGCAAACTCAGACGACCAGTGGCGAAGTGACCCTGGAAGCGGTTCTGGGGGATACAGTACAAAAGAGAGACCTCCTTCATGATCTGGTGGATAGCAGCCTCAATGGGAGGGAACTTGGCGGAAATCTCGGAGTTATCTGAGGGACGCAGGTAGAGGGAAATCACAGTGATTCCGTTGGAGAAGTTCTCCAGGTACTTGCGCGAGCTGGTCAAGCGGTAGTAGTGGTACAGATCTGACAGAGCACTGAACAAGCCCATAGCAGATCCTTGGCGGTAAGCAATCACTAGACGCTTTTCGCGGCTTCCCTCGATCTCGAACATCTCGATGACGGGACCGGAGCGACCAACGGCGGTGCTGATAATTTCCTGGTAGATAGCCTTGGTATTGGGGGTGGCCTTCTGCAAGAAACGCTTCTCGCCAATGATATCGATGTTGGTCTCATTTGGTGAGGGGGTAGGGTTGGCGAACTGGCACTTGTACACGAAGTAGCAGCGGAGTTGTTGGCCATTGTCGCCAGGAAGAGGGCTAGGCGAGCGGAAGGTCTCCACACGGTAGCTGTTGGCACCCTTGGAGTGGTTGATGTACTTCTCGTCGATGCGCTGCTCGTAGCGTGGACCGTCGATAGAAGCCATACCGGGTCTGCTAGTATCAATGTATACAGCATGGTCCTCGGCCTCTTTGTCCAGACGAATCTCGAGCTGCTTGTCATCACGAGCATACGCGGCGACTTTAGCGGCATAGAGGGATAGGATCTGGGTCACAATAGCATCCACCGTCTCGGTCTGGAAGTAGGTATCGTCGATGCCAAGCTTGTTATAGAACCAAGTGGTTTCGGAGATGACAAAGTCACTAGGGAAGAAGCCCTTCTCCTCCAAAATGTCCATTACTGCTGGGAATTAGCCAATTGTATCATCTCAATATCACCAGTCAATTTTACTAACCTTGTTCCATCTGCTTCTGTTTACCCTCGAAGGTAGCCGCAATGTAGCCCGGGTCCTCCTCGGAGAGTACACGGTGCGGGGTACCGGGGATGCCCAAGTGAGTGGGCTGCGGGGACGGTTGTCGCGAGGCGGCTCCAACGACATGGTCCAAGTGCTTGTTGTGGGGAGGATAGCGCTGGAAACCGATGGGGGTACCGGAGCCGGAGCTACCATCTTGGCTCGCATAGGGCTTAGGTAGAGGGCGATTAGGCAAGCTCACGCCATTGCCATTAGGGGTCTCCGACTGTGGGGTAGTTATGGGAGACGACATGATTGAGTATGTGAGGTAAACCTCTTAACACGTAATAGTGAGAAGATGAAAGAAGCTATATAAGTCAAGAGCATTAGCTAGGATGAATCATCGACTTGCGGCACGTGTTGGGAGATAAGGAACACAAAGAATGTTCTTATCTCGACTACCAGAAGGTCCACCTGGGTAGATAGTCGAGATAACAACTCTTGGAAGCAAGGAGAGAGGAAGGAGAACATTGGAAAAGACTTACTGGTAAATACTATCACCGATCGTCGCCATGGACTGAAGGTGATGATATAAGGAAATGATTGAATTAGAATCAGAAAATCCGGGGAACCAAGAGCTTTTTATACAAAACTTGGATCTCAACTTTTAATAGTAACTTTTTTCTCTATTCACTATTAATACTTGATTTTAATATTTTAGTCCCGCAAAATATCCCTGACCAGTTATAACCGATGGTAGGCGGGAGGTTCAACCGTAGAGTCTCGAAGCCCATATTGAGGTCCGCAGTTCCACCTTACTCCCCCAAAACGGTCAATCTCTGTCCACTTTTGACTAAGAGCCGGCGATACATTGAACGCTGATTGGAGCTCACCTCCCCTCCTTCCGAGCTCTGAGGCCGAAGGAAAAATCCCGCTGCGTCATGCGGGCCGATATGAGAAAAAGAATTGCCTCAAAAGTCTGGAACGTGGCTGAGCCCTACAGGAACAGGGGCGAGAAAAAAAAAAAAACCTAAGCAGGTGACCTGAAAGAGACTGTCGAGCTGAAAATAGAGTCAATATAGGGTCACCTGAGATGTCTTTACGGAGTACTATGTCGATGTATGATGTATATCAGGAATGATGTGAATGATGTGATCTCTATCGAACATCGTGGAATGCAATGTGTCATGAAAAAGCCCACTTGGCTGAGTGATGAAACTCCCAAATTGAAATTTTCATCATTTTTTTTCACTTTCAAGTCTACGAAGTACTAAATGCCTCATTCTCAACATTCGAATAGCGTCCCCCCAGATCGCATCGTGATCGACTACCCTCATTCAGATCCACTGGTGGCTGTTTCGGTCCGGGGGATTTTCGCCATTGGGGGAATAGTTTGACGAGTTTGATTAGTTTGACTAAGACCAATTGCAATTTGATGCAAATCTTTGTCAATGTCCCCGGGCCGGTGACAAAAAAACAGCCGGTGCCAACCTTAGAATATCTCCATATCTCCAACTAGAGGGGCTCTTTCGGGGCTTTCCAGGGCTGGTACCTGGATTTGCGGGGTAAAAAATACTATCGTCTTCCACAATCCACGCTCTACAGTTGCACATGGCCATAGAAATTGCGCATTGAGACATCTTTTACCCCAAAAGACACATATGGTGACATTTTCCACGCATTCCAAGAAAAGCTGGGCGGGGCCTTTACGTGATTGCGGACTCTCAGGCGGGTTTGCGATTGGAAGACCCCGCCGCCCACGGAAAGATGAAGTAATTGTTATCCTCTAGGGGAAATGATATTCCGTTCCCGTGACGTAAATCGGATATTTAGCCTCAGGCATTTTTTTTTTTCTTTTCAAAGTCCGGGGCCACTCCCGCTCGGCTAGCCCTTCCGATTTCCCCCAGCTTTTCCAAGGTTCTTCAATTCAATTATTTCACCTGGTTCACCTAGTACAAGGTTTGCCAGAAACATAGAAAGGGTTTCCCCATGTTTCCCAAAGGTTCCGGGTGCCTGACCGGTGTCACCATCTGACACGAGCTCAGATGCTAGCCACGATCATAGCTACTGCTGGCAGTTAGGGGAGATCCTTGTGCATTGAAGTGTCAAGTCCCAAGACAGGACACGGGCACTAGCAGGTCAGAAGATCATCTTGAAGATAGTCAGGTCGCGTCTTTGAAAGCATATTCTCTGCAAGGTTGGAAGTGGCATAAAGTTCGGGTCGCAGGGACAGACTATGTTGTAGGTCTCTCGTTCCTGAAAAGATCTTGAAGAGCCCAAGGGATGTTATAATTAGATATAGATCCTCAAAGACGTGCAAGGGCCAAGATAGATCGTGATCTCAAACCCGATATTTGTCAGGGCAAATCTGTAGATCGGGCACCCTTTTCGCCAGGGCGAATCGATTATCTGGCCTCGATCTTCTCCGATCAAAGTACCTATCCCCTGCGTTCGCCTTATTCTTGGCTGGTAGGGGTGTACACCAAGATACTTATTGTCGGTATGCCCAAGAGTGCTCCTGAGGTCCTCCCCTATCACAAACCTTAGAAGTCTGGCACCTACAAGGATATCCTATCTGTCGATAAGGCAGACGAGTTGACCTGACGTGTTGGGTAGATCAACATTGGCCTTATGTATGTTCAAGTAGTCCAGATAGCTATCAGCCCATGATCACGTCAGTTTCTCATCATGCATAGCAGCATAGGATGTGTTGTACATCTTGTACCTGACGAATCCATCCCACAGTTAGCGCCACAAATGTAGAGAATGGTGTTATCTAACACACTGGGCAGCCAACTCATCACTTCCCTTCATTGACCTATCTTTATCTTCTATCTTTAAAAACGAGCGGTGAAGAGGACAGGTCACCACGCCGAGAGTATATCTTACGTGTTCACGAGAAGAATGTTATCTACAACCGTTTCACGAGGTACATAGTGCACCAGAGTATGCAAGTACAGTGGACATAGCACAGACCATTACTGATACCGCAATATGATACTCCCTAGGGTAGTAGTGTTCCTATTATAGGTAGATACTACGTGGAAATGCGTCCGCGATCGAAAGGGGGTCCAAAATTCCCCGGAAATGCGCCCTGAACCCCCGTCGGAGACCCGACACCCAGGAAATCAATGGAATGGACATTCTAGAGAATTTAGAGTAGCACTTTTTCCCCCTTTCCCCCAGATAATGATACATGGTGCGTACGTATGTGGCAGAGGAGTGGGGTGCATTGCATATTGAAAATAGTAGAATCGCGATGACCCCTTGAATCTGGGGGAGAAGAATTGTGGAGTTCCCTATTCGGAGGTCGATCAACGCCGTTGTCGAACGGTCAAGGAGAGTTTGGTACTTTTGTAACTCAACGTTTTTGTGCCCCCTGAATTTATCAAGGAGGTGAGCGTGGATCGTAATTGAGAAAAAGCTAACCCCGGATCATGAATCATATCCCTGCTTCGGACACATCGTCCATAAACCCTGTGGCATCTAGCCCGTAGCATTTAGCCCGTATACGATGGAGAC
This sequence comes from Penicillium griseofulvum, assembly GCF_001561935.1. Classification (NCBI taxonomy): domain Eukaryota; kingdom Fungi; phylum Ascomycota; class Eurotiomycetes; order Eurotiales; family Aspergillaceae; genus Penicillium; species Penicillium griseofulvum. The sequence goes on from NW_024467450.1 coordinate 724,329, forward strand.
GTATCTCAAACAAAGGATTTGATATGCGCCCCAGACTGTTTCGGCCCCTGGTGCAATCCACTCTCCTTTTGAATTTAAGCGAAGCTCCAGAACTACTCCGTACGGAGTACGTTTACAGGCTGATTTGTGGCGTTGTGCAATATATTCATCCTGGCGTTGGGATTTGTGGAGTTATACTATAGGTGGCTTCGCCCTTTAGCCGTCCCTTTGTAATATCCTCAACCCAAAGGGTCTTTTAGGCAATTTTGTCTCAATTTTTAGAAGATCGTCCGAATTAACCATGCACCTCGGAACTCGGTGAGCTCAAAATAATAATTCCTGATTTTAGTTCAATAAACGGTGAAAATGTTAATGGGGTACAGGAGTAGGTAACCTTGAAAGACTCCTAATATCCGAAGCCGGGATGATACATTTCCCAAAAGAGTATATTGGATGAAGAGCTCCAATTCCTGTCGCCCTCCGATATCCTACCCAGAAATGGGTCCTTACATAGAATAGCTAGCCCTTGTGTTCTCGAAAGGATCGCCGTATCCGCTCTTATGCCGAGGTCCTGTGAGTTTCTTCCGGGAAGCACGCTAGAAGGCGTAGAATCATAGAAAACCTAATTAATTCATTAAGTGCCGATTCAACCGGTTTGATCGGCTTTAGCTATTCCCCTGCTGTTCCCGCCCCTAAGCTAGCTATTGTGGCAAATAATGTCAACATATTGATTCATCGAATATCACCCCCTGGGCATCTCCCCCACACACTAACGCGTCAGGCTCCATCTTTGTTTGTTTTTTCTCCCCGACTGGTTTTCGGGGTTGGGCTCCCGCTGTTCCGATGGGGAATGTCTCCATCCCTACCTCGATAACTGGGTTATTGGGCTGTTTAGAATGAGGCGATTAGGCTTGGCGGGCAGATCTCTAGGGAGTAAGCATTAGGTCTGGCCAGGTATGTACTTGGTACTTGGATGCTTCCCCAGGGAATGTACTCCTCCACACTTTTATTTTATTTTATTTTTATTTTATAATTTGTTTTAGGTGTCTCATCTCTTTTTTTTAGATTATTATTTTTGGACAAAAAATAAATATAAACCACCCGTTGACCCTGAAATCGTTTCACTCTTTTTTTCTAGTTCTGTTCACCTATACTATTATCTTCACATACTTCACTATCAAGAGTTTTGCCATCGTCATTCGCTCTGATCAAGTTTACTACCGCAATACTATTACAATTCTAGTACTGCAATAATCAAGTTAATTGAGCCTCTTCACCATCACTATTATCTCATCACTTGCCTCCCTACACTTACTCGGAAATACCCGATCCAACTTCCTTTGATCCTTGTAAGTATAACTTCCGCCACTACCCACATCACATCACTCCGATCCGATCCACCGAAACCGGGGTTTCGGGCAACTTCGGAGCCACAAGCTCTATCTATACGGAGCATATGCCAAATTCAAGTACAAAGCACAAGCATTCTGCACAAATAGCTAACAGTCAATCTTGTGAATCCAGCTCAATACAACATCATCAGCTCCCAGGCCGAGGTTGCCGATCAACTGCATACTTTCCATATAAAACCCCAAGCAACAACTTGATTCTTCAATCTTAAAAAGCTTCAATCTACTCTTTCAACCTCTACATCTCCAAATCCAAATCCAAAACAATGGCTACTGTCGCAACCAAAACCGCAACCCCCGTCATGCCTCCCTCCTATTCCATGTCGCAGGACCTCTCCCGCGCCATGACAGCCTCAACCCAAAAGGCAGAAAAGACCCGCTCAATCCTCATCGATGGCATGCCTCCCGCGCCTCCACCATCCCCCGTCTCCTACGCCAAGGGCAAAGCTTGCTACAATAACATCCCCAGCTTGAGCCTGGAGTGATTCAACCTAATACGTCTTCTTCTTGCGCTTGTCAAATTATTGTACCATCATCCAATATTTCCTGATAATGGTCTTGCGCACATGGACATATGGGAGGCGAATTCGCCCATTTTGTCCGCTGTTCTCTTTTTTTTTTACTATTCTCCCTGACTTGATATCCGCGATGCTCGTTAGCCTTATGTCTTGTTGTTTCAGTCTTTTGTCTTTGCGTGTCGCCTGTTGGATTTAGCGTGTTGCATGGCGGCGCGGACATTTATTATCTACTGGTTTTGGGTGCTGGGGCGCCTTCAAAAGTCTGGGGAATTGGTGTTTCTAATTTTGATATTTCCCTGGGCTTTCAAATCAGAAATCAAAATTTGATGTTTTATTTATATCATGCTGTGTGACCTTGGTAGTGATAGTCGACACCTTTGTTATGCTTATGGCCCGGTATATAGTAGACAGTCATTATATTGTGCTACCTTCAAGGAATTCAAAACTACAACTATACACGTAATCTGGCATTTGCACTCGACCTCGGGAAGCTAGAGAGACGGGGTAACTGTGACTCACAGAATGAGTGCCAGCATAGTAGCTGAAATATTACTTTCGTGCGTTGGGAATACGAAGTACCAACTACATGGTGCCAGCTAAGAATTTGTATTCCGACGCGAGCAATGCATCTGATTACTGCATTCGAGGATCCGCCGATCGCGACGTCGCCCGTCACGCATTGCGGGAGCAGATGGGGTCGCACAGCCTGCTCTGTACTCTATGCAGACGTTCTAGGTGCCGAAAGAGGGAACACTATCTACAGCATACAATTGGTTGGAAAGGCAATCTATGTTGTAGTTGGTATGTTGTACACATTTATTGGTTCGCATAATCGGTGATTTTTCAACGAAAACAAGGATGTCATTCCTGACTTTGGAGGTGACGTTACCCTCTTGATCCGCCTGGACAGTAATCCGGCTAAGATGGTACCATCGATGAGCTGTTCGAGTTGGGTGGGGCATGTCATTCCCGGTGATTGCTTTGTTGGGATGATTGTTCTGGGTAGTGATGCCATTCTTCTCTCCAGTATCCCAGTATCATAGAAAGCGAAAATCATCCTTGTTTCTCCATCACAATAGTAGCCTGTTTGCTTCCAGCAAGGGTATCAATATTTCCTCGTCAGTGCTACTCCTCGGTTCCCTGCTCCCAGCACACTTTCACGTGACAGACTCGGCTACGTAGTTAAGAGTGAAGAGGCTATAACGGAGATTCAGTGGGATCCCGACCCCCAGCAGCTTGTTCAGGCGATGCTTGACTCAAAGACACGGGGTCTAGACCCGGTTTCTGTCCATGTCAGCACACTATCAATCTGCACATTCATGAAGTAAGATCATCGCTATCAGACGTTAACTCCAATTCTGAATCAGACTCTGCATCTGCCTCTTCCTCTGCCTCATCAGGGTTGAGCTCTTGGTTGAGCTCTTGAATCAGCAGATCAAGGGTTGCCTTTGCTTCCAAGTCCCCTCTCGAAGCACGTTCATTCAGCCGCTCGATTTCAGCGAGCTGCGCCTCAGTACGGGCCCAGCCCTGCTGTCTGTCCGCCATATTCACCTGACGACGGGTACTCATAACCAAGCGAACAGTATCGGTCTCTCCCTTGGCATTTTTGATCTGCTGCAGCCTGTGGAGGAACTGCGCCTGGTGAGACGGGCCTGTGGGACGACGGGGGACATCGAGGGGGTCAGCGTCCTGAGATGCGGACTCTGGCGTAGGACCTTCGGTAAAGCCTTGGGCTGGTCCTGGCCCAGCGTTGGGGGCGAGCTGTGCCTTCCGACCGAGGATCTTCACACTATTGGCGGCCACAAGCTCGTAGGAAGCTCCACGGTGTAGCGGTTGAGGGAAAGGGTTGTCCGGGCCAGATTCTGTGTCCGGGCTAGCAAAAACTAGCTCAGTGCCAATTTGATCAGCCCAGGAGCAACTGAACATTTGGTTGTAGTATGAGATGATTGGATTGGTCGTATGGAGGTCGAGAATTTGGATTCGTTCGTTGGGGAGGCTGCTTGTCTCGGCGCTCTCAATCGGATGATAAGCTTCACTTGGGAATCCATGGCTCATTTCCTCTGGCGGGTTCTGTGTATTTTCCAAAGATTCTGCTTCATTTGGGCGACGGCGCGGAGGGCGCACTGGGCCATGGTGGGCGGTCAGGTCCAGGTTGAGATAAAAGGTCTATCCATGGATTAGTAGCATTGAGAGAAGACAAGATCAATATACTCACCTCAGTCTCTGTTCCATATTCATATTCATATTCTCCATCGGATTCCGAGTCAACCATTGTATCCATGATGAATTCAAGCAAGGCGGAAGATCTAGAAAAGCCAAGATAAGATAAAGCTGAGTAAGCCTTCTGCAAGCGGTGAAGCTATGGGTCCTGCATGGTTCCCCTCTCTTTCCAGATCGGGATATAATCAACAAACCAATGGGACCTGGTGGCAAATAAGACATAAAGATGTGCTTATTTTTTAAAAAAATGTTTCAGATGGAGGGGTCATTCAGTAGTCAATTGACTATTTCCTCTACAAGTACAATGAACTACGTACATCCGTATATTGTACAACCTTGTCTAGAACCATTGGAAGTAGAGTTGTGCCCAGACCTGTTCCTTCAGCCTTATGAAAAAAAAATCTCACATCTCTTTAGCAGAACAACTTGAACCTAGACAATGGGATCATCCCTTCGTAAGTTCCCGTCTCTTCCGATTCGGCTCTAGACGGATACTATGCATTCGGTGTATGGCATCCGGCTTGGCTATGATTTCTATGCATTCCGCACGCTCCCGGTCTGACTAGTTCGAGATATTGAACCATTCTTGCTCTGTCTTTCTTTTTTACTTTTCTTGTTCTCTTTTTCTTGGAATTATCAATCGGGATATATTCCCCAACTAGACTCGGAAAGCCGGGCTAACAAAGGACTATATATTTTTATATAGGCAACCCCGCGGTCCTGTTGTGCACCCTTCTTGTCTCAACTCTCGTTATCTCTCGTCCCACCATAGTTCCTGGGGAATGCCCGACCGCTGCAGCCCTACCACCTGACTCCCACTGCATTGAACCCTTAGCCTTGACTACAATTCCCGAAACCACAGTCTATGAACATACCCCACATAGGTCTTCGGCCTTGACAGTCTATGTCGACTCGCTCCAGCAGATGACCCGAAAGGCCAAGGCAACCATTGCCGTGCTCTCGACCCTGATCGCTTATGTATCCATCAACAGCATAATCCACGTACTTCGACCGGCTGCTTTTGTCTGGTCTGCGGAGGACCGGGAGGAGCGGAGCTGGATTGCGAGCTCGCGCTCGTGGTTCGACCGCAAATCCTGCCGATGGCTCAGCATATGTGGTGCAGCCCATTTACAAACCGTACACGGCAAATTCGGACAACGCGATCCAGCGGAGTGGGTAAATGCGCAAGATGCTGAGCCAGAGGCATGGCGGTCTTGGTGGCTTAGCGGGGCTAGTGAGGCCGAATGGGATGCCGAAGAGCGGGCTCGGCGGGAGATCCCGGACTACGTTTTCCACTATGCCCCACTCGTTCACCTTTATTCTGGCGAGCAATTCTGGCCTGGGGATATCGCAGAGCACCTGCATCATACTACGCCGACCCTAAATTACACTCCGATTCAAGCCCAATGGGACCATCCGACGCTGGCCGATCTGGATGAGTTGAACAAGTGGGAAAGGGGCAGGCACGTTTTCTTGACGAGCAATGATGATGTACAGACGCGTCCACCATGGTTGGAGGGCGATAGTAATATCCCGCAAACGGATGGGAACAATGAAGAAGAATCCTGGGCTGATTGGGATGGTCGAGTCGATGGTGATATTCCCGGTGACACGGAGGAAGATCGTGCCAAGTGGTATGATTTTCACGTGCAACAAGAGGCTGCCGCTGTACACGAATCCAACATCGATGAACATTTTCAAGCTCAGCAAATACTCAAAGAGGAGATCCGCAAACGCTACGGCGGAGAGGAAATCTACGAGGATGGTACCGGGGGTCGAAGCGATGCGCCTGCAATCCTGGTGGTGATGGACAAAGGCAATGGAATTGTCGATGCATTTTGGTTCTACTTTTACAGCTTCAACCTCGGTAACAGTGTGGTGAACGTGCGGTTTGGTAACCATGTCGGTGACTGGGAGCATTGTCTTGTTCGATTCCACAATGGCAAACCCAAAGCACTCTTCTTCAGCGCCCACCAGGGCGGAGAGGCTTACAGTTATGAAGCTGTTGAGAAAATCGGACAACGCGTGAGTTCTAAACAAAGCAGACAGCGAATGTGGGTTATTTCACTAACTTTACCCTGCCAGCCCGTCATCTACTCTGCTGAGGGCAGCCATGCCATGTACGCCACGACCGGAGTGCACGAGTACATCCTCCCCTGGGGACTGCTTCACGACGTAACTGACCGCGGTCCACTATGGGATCCCCTTCTCAACTCTCAGGCCTACACCTATGATTTCGCCAGCGAGAATCTACGGGCGTCCACCTTCAGCCCCTCTGCCCCAACAGAATGGTTCCATTACCGAGGCCATTGGGGTGACAAATTCTACCCACTAGGTGACTCTCGTCAGTATCGGTTTGCAGGCCAGTACCACTTCGTGAATGGACCCCTTGGCCCAAAATTCAAACATCTCAACCGCCGCAAGGTGTGTCAGGGCCCCAATCGTGCTCCCTGCGTCATCAAGAACTATGTCGAGCAAGGGAAGCGACCTCAGAGATGGGGTTCGAATGGACCGAAAGAGTAGCTTTTCTTGGGGATCCTTTCAATCCCTCAACTTTCGCCTATCTGGAACGGCTATGAATTATCTGCCCTCCCGCCTTTATGATCAGGATCTTCTCGAAAGTCCACCCATTTATACCCAGCCTAAATTTAGCAAAGCACTCCGGAGATGACTCTTGCTAACATATTTTCTTTTGCTTCTATGCTTTTATGTTTTCTCCCAGATACCCCTTTGTTCCTGAAAATCTTAACAAGGCCAACAGTATAGAACTCTTCCGAATGAGACCATGACCCTTCATTTTTTACACGACTTGCATGTGCTATGGTGTATTTACTGGCTTTTATTCCAACCCTACTCTTTGCTTTCGGATCCTGGGTGTTTTGCGTGCTTGTTTTTATTTGATAGAAAGCTACCAACAATCCCAAAAAAACGATTGGCCTGCTATGAAAGTACCATTGTGTGTATATCTGGTTAAGCCTTGCGGTGCCTTTGCTTTCTCTAATCTACTGGCGTATAATGAGTCAGTGCATGCTTTAGATCTATGAGGATTGTTATCCAGGCCAAAGAAGTGCCTAATATCCTAGAATTCAGCCCTAACTATATACCAAGAGACCACCTTGGGTTTAAGACTGCGAGGGGATAAAATAGAATGGCCATATTGATTTTTAAGGCTGAGACTGTACAAGATAAAAGCATGCGCCCCCATGGTAGAAAATATATGACAAGAAAACATAAATATTTTATTTAGTATCGGACGTCTATCCCCGAATCTCCCAGAGTCTGATACCACCTTGCTCATTACCAACAGCCAACTGCTCCGAGTTTGGTGAGATAGCCACCGAGGAAATGCGACCCAATGGCGTGTTGGAAGTAGGCCAGTTACGGTATACCGTGCAAGTGGGAAGGTGAACTATAAGAAACTCGGTTAGCAGAGAAACAAAAGACAAAGGAGCCAGAAAACATACCAAGACGCAAAGCATCACGCTTCCACCGACTAGCCATAACCATCATCTGCCCATCAGGCGCAAAGACCAAATGGCTAATGGGTGTAGTAAGCTGATCGAGCACACGCACAGGGTCAGGGTTCCGCGGGATACCAGACTGAGCTGGGGACTCCTTCTCAGCAGCCGAAGCATTCGCATACGCAGCCGCCCATTCGCGACGATCATAAACGTTGACAATACCACTCGAAGAACCAATCGCAACCCAGCGATCACCGCCAAGCTGTGTCCGGCCCGAGCGACCACCAAGACTGAGAACAGTCGTGCCGACAGCACCGGCATCAACCCAGCGCGCCACAACACGGCGTACACGTCCATCCCACTCGGACACCTCACCATTCTTCGACACGACTGTCATACCCTCGCCGTCAGACCACCAGGCGAAGTCGGCGACACCGCCGCGGCCGTCAACGCGCACTTGTGCGATCCACTGCGCAGTGTTGGCGTCCAGGATATTGATCAGACCGCCGCCCTTGCGGGATGTGCCGACTAGGCCGACGAAGCGGCCGCATGGCGAGAGCTTGAAGCGCTCCATGGACTTTTGTTCTTCCTTGCGATCGGAGGAGCCGTTGACTTTGTCGACTTTTCCGGTATCCAGGTCCCAAATGTGGAAGTAGCGCCTGCGGCCCGAGGCGAAGATCTTGTTGCCTGTGGGTGCGGCGAAGGCGGACGTGTGGATTGGTGTGCGCTTGATGTGCAGGGAAGTGAGGAGAGGGTTGGGTGCGGGCGCGGAGGGAGAGATGTGGTGCAGGAAAAGGGTGGAGGCAGGTCCGGAGGAGAGCAGGAGCGGGTAGTGCGGGTGGAAGCTGAGGGAGTCGACGGAGGAAGGCTGGGATTTGCCAATGTCCTTCAGTCTCTGGATGTCGATGACTTCCTGGCGCAGCTTGCGCTTGCCACCGGAGCGCGCGTTGTCTTCTATGCGCGTCAGGTCGGAAGCATTTTGGAGGAGCTTGGCTAGTGGTTGCATGGCGAGGTTCTCGTTCTCTTCATCCGAGTCGATCTCCTCGCTTTCTGCGCCGGAGTCCGAGTCCGTCTTGCGGCGCTTGATATCAGGCGTGGCCCACTCTGGTGTCGGGTGCAATCGCGTGAACTGTCTGCGCAGTCGTCGGACATATTCTTTGCCGCTGACTACATCTTCCGCTTCGGTGTTGCGCAGTTTGCGCAGTCTAGCTTGGCTTGCTAGCGACACGGCGAGACGCTCGTCGTCACTGTCGTACCATACTGCGGGCTCGTCCTCTTCTTCGTCCTCGACGTCCGACGGGGTTTCCGGCGATGGGATGAAATCAGTGGTGGGGGGTGCGCCGGAGTCAAGGAAGAAAAGCTAGATGGAAGCAGAATTGTTAGATCGAAAGCCGGAGACCTGTGAACAAATGGGGGCCGCATACGTCTGAATCGGCTAGAGCGGCCAAATCCTGGCCCTCGCCTTCCTCTTGGTCTTCGCCATCATTGCTCTCATCATCACTGTGAAGAGTAAGAGCCATACCGGCCTCGCGAGCCTGCTGGTCCTTCAATGCGCCCATAAACCCCTCATCGTCGCCAAAAAGCATACGCTCTAGCTTCTTCTCCGCCTCGTCTTTCTCGGGGACATCATCCTCATCGGAGCTAGTTTCGTCGTCCATTTCGATATCTGAGTCCACCGGGCGGAGATTGGCCGTAGTGTTCTCGAACGGAGACCGGGCGGTCGTCCGCTTGGACTTTTTCTTGAGCCCTACGTTAGGCATGGTGGTTGGTGTGGGAATATCTGCCAATCAAGCACAGCTGCTTGCAGACTCGGTCACCGAATTGAAACTTGAATGCAATAATGCAATGTTAGGCTGCGAATGTTCCTTAGGCGGAGCTTGAATATTTTTCTTCTTTGATTTTTCCAGAATCGGCAGAGCAGGGCGGTGTAAAAGGCGGCATATACTGCTGCCTCATAATTAAGGCGACACGGCTCGATTTATCAAAAGCAGTCCAAATAAGGTTTGATAACCAATTCGACATCTTCCGGGTGTTGATGGATGTACATATGTAGTTGGAGGGAAAAGAGCCATAATTAGAACCAAAGTTTTCTTCCTTGTCCATGGAAAAAGCGGTAGGAAATATTAGGAGGAGATGGAGAAGCAGACAAAATAAGACATTAGTTGGTTCAATTACGCTAGAGAGGATGCCTCAATAGTTGGTTGATTATGACTTTATTGAATGGTTCGACGAGTAATGCAACTAACAGTTATTCTGCACAACCTGTACATGTGCAGAATAGGTATCAGGGGAAATGGTAACAAGCATGTTAATATGTAAGAGCGAGATAATCGTATACACGTCACGTTAAGGATCACTAGTAACACCGCAGCAAAGCAAATATGAAATTTCCGAAACCCGAACATAAAAAGCATTCAATGATGTGTTGAACTAGCCTTCGGGTTAGAGTCATCACCACTGCTACTTGAGCTCGGAGGTTCATACGGAGGAACAGGATTGTGATCCTCGGGAAGTAAATGCTCGGATTCTTCGAGGGCAAGAGCGTCTGCAGTAGCCTTCGGCTGGGAGGTGGTTCCCGGGGATTTCCCAGGCTCTTCATCATCACAATCCGTGGAATATGACTCATCCAGACCGGCAAGAAGAGCCTCCCGACGGTCAGCATCGTCATCCATGGTAGCATCCCCAATAGTGTCATCCACCGTGTACTGCGAGACTGGTTTCTTGATGAATATGTCGATAATATAATACTGCATCGCGTTCATGATGACTGGGAAAAGAAGCATGACGAAGAAGATCTGGACAGCAGTGTTGCCTTCTGTCCATCTTAGAGCCCAGTCGCCGATTTTGACAATGAAAGGTAAGAGCTGGATAAGGAAGAAGACACATATCTTCATGCCGAGCAATCCCATGAAATAAACTATGGCCTGCTTGAGCCACCATGTGACTCGCGGGGGCTGGCCATAATTTCCCGACTCTATCGATTCTGGGGGGTTCGCAAGAGGTGTGTAGGATGCCAAATGATTGAGCACACGGAGAAGGAGGATTAGGATGGGGATACCGAGAGTAGTCTGTTCCATTAGTTAGCTAGCAGATCTTCAAAAGAGATCAAAGCAAGATCAGGGGCAACGCACATCGATTCCTAGGTTTAGTATGTAGAATGAGCATGGGTTCGGCTTGTATGAGTTTCGAATCTCCAGTTGGCCCGCAGAAAACATCGACATGACCAGATTTAGCATATGAAGCATCACCGATCCAAAGACTTGTTTTGAGACATCAAAGGCCCAGACCTTCACCGGGCGCTGTGGTCGTTCTCTCCATCTCTTAAAGACTAGAGATAATAATGCGAGGCCGCCAAGAGCAACCTGAACAAACACGGAGAATGGACCAAGCAGCTTGCATTCTCCTCCTTCATCATTTGGATCCTGCCCTGGGCTTGAAGAATTTGCTGCATGATAGTATAGTGCACCGGAAGGTGTTGGAATGACCAGGGTGCTGCTAGCAGCAATAAGCGTGGTCGTGGCCATCGAAACCAACGAACCAGTCGTGTCGCCCATCGTTTCTTAGTCTGGTAAAACCAGTAAGATAGCTAGAAAGCTCAGGTGAAACGCGACATACGCTGGAAACCAGATAGTAACAGTGAACCTAGGAGGGTTGGTCAAAGGCGGAGACGGCTGAGCCGGACGTCATACGCGTGACATCGAAATGAGTGGCAATGAAGCGGGTGAATGGATAAGTAGAAACAAGTCTAAATTTGTAAAATGTAGTTCTTTTTATGGGTAGGTAAAAGAAGCCCTGAAGTTATCTAAAGGAAAAAGAATAAGGATAAAGGGAGTTTCCACTTGCGGTCCTAGGCGGTGTCAGAGTCCCCGCAGCGGGATCGACAAGATAGCATTTCCCTTCCAAGGTTTTTGATGGCACAGCACTATTTTAAGGGTCTTGGTCTTGGCATGATACTATTTTGCTTGTCTTGATCTTGATCTTGACATATTTTGTTATCTGAATATATGCCAAGCTTAAAATTCCCCAGCTGCAGAAGAGTGGGTACTGATCAGTGCCCATACGCCAGCCTTACGTATGTAGATAGACCCCGGTTTTAGCTTGATATTGAAGATTCAGATGACACAAAGCTCGATACAGCTCAAGACTCAACTCGTTAGTCATTTTCAGGAGTGTGGCTTTCACAAGAACCTTGCACCTAGCATCTAGTCACAGCACAGAGAATGTTGAAGCAAAGTGGAGGGTCGAATTGACGAAGAGAGTAATAATAGTAATGGTTAAATAGAATAAGCATAAGAAATCAGATCTCGCCGGCGTGTTGCACACACGATCATTCCTGAGTCAATATATGACGACCAGAACCAGCCTCGCCCACCATCAAACCCTCTGAAATAAAGAAAAAAAAAACCCAGGGAATAAAAACGCCGGAAACCCCTCAACCAAACCGCGATTGAATAGTAGAGCCGTTGCAATACCACGCGCAGCTAAATGCTTGCAGAGGGAAGAGAAAAAGAATTCGTCACATCATTCTATCCCGTGTTGCTGTTTGAGCCGTTCTAAATTCTCCTGCCTTTCCGTAATGTCCTCTTTCGTACGGACCATCTTCTCTGGCTGATGATACAAGACTATAACACCCGAAGTTAGTCATCTTCAAATAGTCCCGATGCTCATTTGATCCATATGCGATACGTACCGACCAAGTATCTGTTCTGGAAGTTGAAACCATTGAGCTTATCGCATGCCTGCTTGGCGTCGTGAACGTCTTCGTAGACAACAAATGCGGTTCCTTTGGAGGTATTGGCGATACCCTGGCGAATTTGCCTGTAAATGAAATAGAATTAGATCAGTTCTGACACGAGACCACGGGTGATTATTTACCGAATGGGGCCGAATTTCCCAAACAAGTCGAACAGTTGCTCAGCTGTTACGTTGTAGCTGTTGAATAAGATGTTAGCGATTTGATCGCGATTGTAAATGACGAGTTGCAGGGCTGATCCGCCGGGAAAGCTAGCCGGGGCAAAGCGGCGAAATTCAGGTACATACTTGAGGTTCTTGACGAAGAGAATCCTACCAGAGGAGAGAAAAAGAGGTTAGCGCTAGTCACTTCAAAATGCCGGAGATTCTCCTAGACCCAGCAATCAAGCATTTGATGGTGAAATGGTCCTTGTGCCGAGCATCGGGGGAGGGGCATGGAAAAAGTATTCTCACATACCGATTGGCTTCGGGGGCGAGCTTTCGGCTCATTCTCAGAGGTGAGAGAGTCCTGTAAGATGTTGAATGAAAGTGTTGACAAGAAAGATACACAAGGTATCAGTTGTAGGTTGAAATAGCGAAGAGGCAGAAGATCAGTGCAAGGCACAAGAACAACCACGAGGTTTATCTTGGCGGTGCGCTTACTTATCCCGGTTTAGTGGCAGTTGGTTCTTAAACCGTATGTGACCAGATCATGTGATTTCTTTGAGTGTGGTGATCTGCCAAACTTAGCACGTGATGGTATTGTGATGGTATTGGACTGTATCATCAAGACGGACGCTCTCGGCGTCGCCAACTTCCTTTGGACTACAGAGAATTGAGCTCGGGGGGAAACCACCAAGTAAACACGATCGCATGCTGCAATGAGTGGTTTAAGATCTTGAGATATTATGTATACATTTTAAATATTTTCTAGTAAAAGTGATCGCACGAAACCAACGTAATGTAGGAGCCCGTAGCTGTACCGTATACATACCTTCAAAGTTGCTACTCGAACTCCCGCTTCCTCCTTCGACTTAACACCTCGCGCTCATCCGCTCCTCTCTCGCTTTCGGTCTTCATCCACTCGAATCCTTGTCACTTTCCATCCAGTTGACAGGAAACATTTCCTGGCTACTGGATCTCATTCGATTCCCTTCCCTACCTGCCCGCAGGTTGCGGCGCGACTCTCGGCGCCTTTGTCCTCCCGCCGCTCGATTCGAACCCCCTCAACGCTCCGCAACTATCGTCGACCACCTACGTTGCTCTCAATCTTTCATCAAATATCAATCATATACCTGCGGCCCGTCTTGCGCATGCTCTCCTGCCAGGAATGACATTCCCGTCGCCTGCGCCGGCCTCTCGCTAGCCCGTGTGGTCCAGTATCCCCGCTTTGCACCCACCTACCGCAAGCGCATCTTTTCGCACCTCCGAATCTCCATCTTCAATTTTCTTTCGGCTATAATTTCACCGGGTTGCGAAAATGATGAGTGCGGCATCATTCGCAAATCCCATCGGCGGCCGCCCGCCGCAGTACCGTACTCCGTCCCCTCCTCTCCGCGCTGTTGAGCCTATCACTCCATCCACAACCACCGATTTTCACACCTCTTGGGCTAGCCGCGGACCTCCTCGAGCTGCCAGTCTTGATCGCGATCAGCGTCCTTCGAATCACAATCGACATGTCCCCGCGGAGGGTGGTTCACATCAGCGATCGGGCCATGGCCGCTCGAGCTCGACTATCGATACACTTGCGACGATCGCCCTCGCAACAAGTCCAACCTTCGCATCCCTACCTCCCAATCCGCCTTCCCCGGGGCTTCGGTCGACAATTCCCTTATTTCCACCTGACTCCGCAGAGTCTGAACGACCAGCCAAGCGGGCACGGTCGGCGAGGCATCCGTCACCCTACCGCCCGGGCCCAGGAATGCTGACAGAAAACCCACACCCAGCTGGGCTTGAAAGCATGACAACAGATGCAGAGCTTTTACTCAATCTCGCGCGGCCTACTAATTTCCACCCGAGTAACCACACAAAACGAGTCAGCATCGACGAGACCTTCCATCACTACGCAGGCGACGCGATCCGTCAAGCTCGAGTTGGGTTTTCTGCTTTTGGACCTCCGGGCCAGGGCGATGTCAAGATGAGCCACAATTCTGAGGATATCCCTCATTCCCGCATGCGCTCTCGCTCTGACGGGTCGGCCTTCATATTCCGCCCTTCTATTCGTGGAATCCGCCCAACTACTAGCTCTGGCACTCTCCCACCAATTGTTTGGGAGGACGAACAGGAAGGCAAAGCCTGGCATTCACCAGCCGACACGCCTCACCCTAGTGCTTATGGGATCCATCCTCCCGCCGATCCCCAGGAACCTCAGTCCCCGCAAAATTCCCTGCCCATCCCACCGAAAATGGAAGAGGAGGAATCTGATACCAACCAAGCAAGCTGCGGAGCGTGCCATCTAGTGCGCATCCCAGTTGAGACCGAGGAACAGGATGAAGACACGTGGATCAGTTGCGATGGATGCAAACGATGGTTCCATATCGTTTGCGCGGGCTTCAAGAATGATCGAGAGGTTCGCACAGTCGACAAGTTCATCTGCCGGCCATGTCGATCAGTCTATGGCCAAACAACATTCGTCCGCAAGTCCTCGCGCGCCCGAACAGCTATTGACTATGCAGGCCTGAATCAAGGCCTTGTCAAAGCTGCGACTGACTCATTGGAGCACCACTATCTTGAGCCCATTCGTCAAGGAAAGATCCGATTTCAACCTGAGAATTTCCCCCGAATGAAGCCTGAGTTAGTCACAGCGGAATACTTCGAACGAGGCAACGGGTGGACGGAGCCTATTGTTATACCTGCATGTTGGAACACTTCCGAGCCTGTTTCCTCGGAGAATCCAGACTTCGAATCTCTGGTACAGGAGGCTTCATCTCAAGAGATGTTCGATGATCTTCTCGAGAACCACCCAGAACAAGAGACCCACATTGAAGAAACTGTCGATTGTGGCCAAGACCTCTTGGGTATGGTCATTCCACGGGGTCTCACTGTCCGCGCTGTGGCAGAGCTTTACGGACCCGACGAAAGGGTTGAAGTGATCGATGTCAAGTCTCAGCAAGGAGAGGACAAGAGGTGGAACATGCAGAAATGGGCCGATTACTACGAAAGCAATGAGCAGGACAAGCCAGTCAGGAATGTCATCAGTTTGGAGGTATCGCAGAGCAAACTTGGCAGGCTTATCCGGCGACCGAAGGTTGTTCGTGACTTGGATTTGCAAGATGCTGTGTGGCCAGAAGAACTAAAAGCAATCGGCGAATATCCCAAAGTTCAATTCTACTGCCTGATGTCTGTTGCGGACTGCTATACCGACTTTCACATCGACTTCGGAGGATCTTCGGTGTACTACCATATCCTGAAGGGCAAGAAGACTTTCTTCTTCATTCCGCCCAAAGACAAACACCTCAAGAAGTATGAGGAGTGGTGCAATTCTCCAGCCCAGGACTCCATTTTCCTTGGAAACCAGACCAAGGAGTGCTACCGTGTGGATCTCTCCGAGGGAGACACCATGCTCATCCCGTCAGGCTGGATTCACGCAGTTTGGACCCCCGAAAATAGTTTGGTTATTGGTGGTAACTTCTTGACCAGACTGAACTACGGGATGCAAATCAAGATCCTCAACATCGAAAAGGAGACCAAAGTCCCCAAGAAGTTCCGATACCCTTTCTTCCAAAAGATCCAGTGGTATACGGCTCAGAAGTATCTAGAGGATGACCCCATCCCGCAAAATGTGATGGAAGCATTCATGCAGGATGAGAATTATCGATTCCACCGTCAATATCCCATTTATTATGAGTTTGGAGAACGCGCCAACCAGGAACCTCCAGGCTCCCCCCATTACAATGCACGTTTCTATTCACAGGCGGAGTTGGAGGGCCTACTTGAGTTAACTAAGTATTTGCTACGGACCGCACTTATTGCGAGTGGCTATACCGTCGATGGAGTCGTCTCCATGGACGTTCGAAACGCGGTCAGACGCTCCATTCCGAAAATTACGGGAGATCCCGTGGACATGATCAGGAAATTCGGAATTTGGGTCGCCTGGAAGCGTGGTAACGAAAAGGCACCCCTCTGGACTCGGCCTGGCGTCATCGAAAGCAATCCTAAGGTTTCTATTGCAGACAAGAAGCCCGCAGGACGGCCAAGCCGTCGATCCGAACGGAACGTCGATAACCAACGCACCTATGCCGAAAGACAAGCGGTCCAGTGGCCTTCAGAAGAGGCCCCTGCCACCCCGAACCCACCATCCAGCAGCCTTGCTTATGCACAGTCTGATGGAAGTGCAACACCGGCGCCATTCAGTATTGCTCCAGAAGCGAGCAGTAAAGATACTGCAACACCCAAGCCCCGGGCCGTGCAACGAGCCTCAGGTCTTGGCCCAAAGCGGGTTGCCTGTGACGCCTGTCGCAAACGACGTATTCGATGCCGACACAAAGATGAACCCGGTGACCTGGTGCTCAACGGGCAAGTCGCAGTCAACGCCTTTACACCCGGCTCTGGGGTTAGCACACCGTCATCGTTGGCCCAGGATGCTGTGTCTGCTTTGAATTCCTTGGCAGCGATTGCATCGCAAACTGGGTTCCAAAACAACGGGCATCTTGTTGACCTGGAACGATTTGAGAGCTCGGCAAGATTCCAATCCGCGGTCATGGGCAGCTCCACAATAGCTGCCAATCGCCTCATTGATGTGAGCCCTGACGGAGCCAACGGGGGGAAAAAGGGGCGCAGCAAGGCGTGCGATGATTGTCGGAAAAGCAAGGTTTGTACCCCCAGAGACTGATTGTTCATTTCCTGTTACTGACCTATTACCAGCGCCGTTGCATTCATGATGAGTACGGTCGGATAGATCCGATCAAGGCCCAGGAGCGCTCTAAACCTCGTGCGAATGCTTCCGCCAAACGAGCACGCCCTGCTGAAGAGGATGACATGCCTACCACAGCCAAAAAAGCGAAGCAGGAGAGCACATCACCCACGACACAGCCTGCAGTACTCTTCGATCATGACGGCGATGAACTGATGGCGCAAGGCGACATGGCGGATGCTTATCATCACGAGCCTTTCAGTCAAATTGACTCAGGTAGGCCTCTGCCTGAGGCAGATGAGGTAGCTCAGAATCAAACTCTGTACGCATCACCACCACCTGCTTTCCAGGCTGAGTCTGTGGATGCAAAGGGTTTAAATTCTGTGTCTGTGTCTTCGTCCAAGCCAGCCACCTCCTTAGTGTCACCGCCTACGTCGCTGGCCGACGAGATGGATGGGATCCAAGAGGGAGATGCCGTACAGTCTGTGGAAGGGGAAGTGTCAACTGCTCTCCAGACACCCAACTCTAGCTCTAGGCATTCGTCTCGCCAACCTCGACACGTCGACCGGTTCGCGCCCGACGCAAGTACAGCCCGGGGTCAGAAACCAGCGGCACGAGCCTCATCTTCGACCATTGGGCCACGCAAAACCACTCCTGTTCCAGCGTCCACAAGAAAGCCTTCATCACGTCCTTCGTCTTCGCATGCGAAAAAGAGCTCTCCGATGTATGAAAAGCATTTCCATCGTCACGCTCCTACATCACTATCTCCGCGTCAGCACAAGCATACTTATCACATCACTGGAGACGAAGATGCAGACGAGGAAAGTCTTCGTTTGATACGAGAGCTACAGGAACAAGAATTTGGTTTGCGGAAACGATCGACGCGAGTGTAGCAGAAGGCAGCACAGGGATGTAGACTGGGTTCTGCTTTATGTTTTCAGGGTATCAACCAACTCGAGATGGGAAATTCGGTGTTTATTTTTTTTCTTGTTATTTTCATGGCGTTTTCTGGGTCTGGGAGAACTGGGGAGTTTTGGCCTTTGATATCAATTGTTTGCATCAGATGCTTTTCTTTGTCAATCTGCTTTGCTTTGCTCTTTTTACGTCTGTTTTCACTTTTCCCTTTTCCCCCTTTCTAGTCTTTTCTTTATTCTATTTTATTCCCTGTGGATTCTTTGATTTATGCCGGGGCCTCTTCACAACCAACACTTTGCTTGCTAATCTTTTGTTGGGCTTTCTCTCTCCCTTCGGCTGCAGCAACGAGGCGGTTTATGCAGTCTCGTATATGTATTTCCTTTTCGTTTCCCTGAGACAACGTTGTTAACGCTCATATAGCAACAGGGTTATGTAGCACTTGAATCTATGTTCTTTGATATGTGGGTTCTTATACTAGTTGCTGCCCGATGATCTAGTGGCTGATACTCTGTCATCGAGGTTTATCAATTCATCTTTCATTATTTTCCTACTTTTATTGTCATATCCAATACTCCATTTCTAATATGACTCCAAGTCCGAAACTAAACGAGAACTAGATATTTTTTACAACCGAAAACTAAAGCACCAGTGGCTGGAGAGGCGTATATATCCAATTGAACTACGCTGTATAATTAGAAAATAACGGACTCTCGTGTTCTGGAACCAGTGAATGCATAGTATAGTACTCAGCAATAAAGACAATACAACATAAAGAGATACGCGGTAGCACATTACTAGCTGCTGATATTCCACAAAATCTCCGGCTGAGTAGAGCCGAGATCGATTCACTACGACACCACACAATATACTGATTCCCACATATAGAGACCCCGTACATCACCAAACCCCAGGATATCTACCTGATCCCAGCTCAGCTCAGTACAGATACCGTCGCCGGCTCAACAGTTCGCAGCACTAGCGGTATAGTATCTGTCATGACTTCAGCTGAGCTACTCCAAAGCAAAGAGTACACGCCATCCTCAGTTTGTCTTGCATAAAAGTTGGCCCCTTCCACATCGACTAGGACATAGCCCCCATATGTAGACCACACATTGCTGAGCTGGTTCGTCCGATCTCCCGACGATGCTCCAGTGAATGCAACTGGATTGGAGTTCGCACTGCCCTGTTCTAGACACAGGTTATTGGTATCAGTCGAGAGAGTGTTAACGCCCTCGGTGGAACTGGAATGTGCAGTCCAGGTGTTTGACCCGTCGGTGGCGGCAGTAACTGTTACATATAGTTAGCTGTAGATTCTTGGGGGGTTCCATCAATTAGATATCTTGGGTTCTTACAGTCGACTGGGGTCATTGCGGCCATTGTTGGTGCGCTTACTTTGGATGCATCTGCGGCATGGGCAGTACCTGTTTTCAAAGTGATATAAATCAGTTAATGCTGTTTTGGGGCTTGGAATGGCTGAGCTACCGTTCATGTAGAAGATGGGAAGTCCACTAATGTCTGCGCCATACGCATACAGCTTGAAGGGAGTGGTATCGGTTGATTGTCGCTTATAAAGTGGATTCGCAGAGCAGACGAGCCCGAAGACTAGGAGAGGAAGAATAGAAAAGGATAGCATCTTGCAATAAACGAGTCATACAATATGTTAGAAGGGGTGTACACGACAGTGTCAGGATTAAGCATAACTTATAGAAGAAGAAATGGTCACGAGGACATAGTCTATGAGATGATAATCGCTGTAATTGGCAATTAGAAGCAGGCAGTGCACTAGGAACTACCCAATGACATATGTGGTTTGCGTCGGTCATTCTCTTTATTTCCAGATATTGTGATCCAGCCCCATTTTGCAATTTGGACTGGCATGAGCTGACGACCAGGATCCCAGTCAAAGAGAAAGTTTCATCATCTGGCTGTGTTTCACATTCATATCCTGGCTATTCCAACCCCAATGGTCAGATCAATTCATCCACTCACCATGCGTGGCGTCAAGACCTCGCAAGAATTGACAATCCTGGACAACCAGCTGATATCTCAAAGGAGAAACAGAAACACCTATGCAATAATAATTCGTTGGATACCTACGCTCGTATATACATATGCATGCTGAACCCTGTTACACCAACGTGAGAACCGCGTGTCGGGGAGCATAACCCTAATGCGACCTGCAAGCCAATCTGACTGCGATCGAACTAGAGAACATCCCCCATCGTAATCTCTATCATTGGCTCTTTTAGTGTTTCACTTTGGTAATCTGAGAAATACGAAACCCTAGTTCGGGGAAATCTAGGCCACCTACCGTCTCAATGGTACTCTTACGAGAGAAAAGCAGCAGTCACCTCCAATATCTGCAGACTCCAACCAGCCAGTACGCACGTGCTATGCTAGGCAGTGTAATATCGATCCAGCCACTGGGGATACCCCTGACCCGACAATCTTCTGACAGTTCCTAAGGTGGATACGAGGCGCATTGGACTCACTCTTACTATTCGGGTATCCGCTGAAGACAGACCTTAGCATCAGAGCTGGACGATGACGATAGCTATTCGCCATACCCATTCATCTGCTGGGTCGTCACGCGTAACACAAGTTCCTGTTTCCTACGGTTTCGCCGGTAAGGCTACCCGGCATATCCTAGTGGAGTATGCCAGCGAGGTACGAATGAAGGACACCCTGTGAAAAGAAACATGGCGTTTTTGGTCCTAGTCAATCTCCAATCTCCCCACTCGTGTCGTGCTGTAATGATATATAAAATAGTGGCTTAAATAGAGAGCAGCTCTCTTGATTGTGTATCAGCAACAAGTCTCATTCCTTTTCTTATACTTGAAGCATTTTGTTTCTCTCGGGCTCTACCTAGAGCTCTCACAAAGAGAGTTAAAAATTATATAAGTTTCCTACGTGGGTAGGACTTGCAGCTATGAAGCTCCAGGCTCTTCTTCTTCTGGCATTTGGCCTGAGTGCTTCTGTCACGGCCTATCCGGGGGATCCAATTCCTACACTGGATATACAACACCACCACAGACCCACGAAAACCAAGACGAGAACCAGAACCACCACCAAGCACCCCCATCCAACAGGAAGACCCTGTGCGGGCAACACGCCCCAAACACGGTCCCAATGGTGCCAATTCGACGTCAACACCGATTACACTCAGATAGTACCAAACACAGGTGTAACACGGGAGTACTGGCTCAACCTTGAGGATATAATGCTCGCACCAGATGGATTCCTACGGCCTGTAATGGCTGTAAACGGTACCATTCCCGGCCCAACCATCATTGCAGACTGGGGCGACTGGGTTGTGATCCACGTCACGAACAGCCTACATCAGTCCATGAACGGAACTAGCATCCACTGGCACGGGATCAGACAGAACTACACAAATGGCCAGGACGGGGTGGTCTCCATCACGCAATGTCCCACCGCACCGGGTTCAACGATAACCTATAAATGGCGCGCCGTGCAGTACGGTTCATCGTGGTACCATTCGCACATTGGACTACAGTCATGGGAGGGTGTGTTTGGTGGAATTTTGATCAATGGCCCTGCGACGGCGAACTACGATGTCGATAAGGGCAGTCTATTCCTGATGGACTGGTCTCATCCCACTGTCGATCAACTATTCCTGGAAGCTCAATTGATTGGTCCGCCGACTTTAGATACTGGCTTGATCAACGGGACAAATGTCTTTGGTAATGGTACTAATTCTACGGGCCAGAGATTCGAAATGCAGGTTAATGAGGGAACTTCATATCGGCTAAGGCTTGTTAATCCAGCTGTTGATACGCACTGGAAGTTCTCGATTGATAACCACACACTTACAGTCATTGGGATGGACTTTGTGCCAATCAGGCCGTTTACAACAGATCATGTCAATATCGGAATGGGTTCGTTGCTTTTATCTCTGATTCTAGAAAACCAACTAACAAGAAAACAGGTCAACGCTACGATGTAATTGTAACAGCAATTCAACGTCAAATCGCCGACTCCTTCTGGATCCGTGCAATTCCCCAAGAAGCATGTTCGGAAAATGCAAACCCGGACAATATAAGAGGAATCCTCTACTACGGTGACAGTCCCACTGAACCCACAACAACACCTTTCCCCTTCACGGATGAATGTGTCGACGAGCCCGTCGCAAGTCTGGTGCCGCAAGTGCCCAAGGTCGTCTCAGCTGCAGACTGGAATAACCTAACGGACGTGACACTCGGACGCAACGAGGAAAACCTCTTCCGCTGGTTCCTCAATAGCACGACAATGCAAGTCTTCTGGGAAAATCCTACGTTACTACAGCTCTTCAACAGCGAAACGACACCGAACTTCACAAGATCAAGTGGAGTTATTGAGCTGCAGCGGCCGAATGAATGGGCATATCTCATGATCAACACGAGTCTCCCGGTGGCGCACCCGATTCATTTGCATGGACATGATTTCTTTATTCTAGCGCAGGGGTCGAATCCGTGGGATGGGAGTGTTGCAACTAATAATCCGCCGCGGAGGGATACGGCCATGTTAGTTGGGAATGGGTTTTTGTTTATTGCGTTTGAGACAGATAATCCTGGAGCCTGGCTTATGCATTGTCATATTGGATGGCATGTGAGTGAAGGGTTTGCGCTGCAGTTTTTGGAGAGAGAGAGTGAGATTGAACCGTTGATTGATCGGACAGCTCTTGAGGATAATTGTGCTTCTTGGAATGTTTACGATGAGACTTTTGATATTGACCAGGATGATTCGGGGGTTTAGGGGGACATGGTTCTAGATGGGTTCGGCGATTATAAGTGTGCTTTGTGTGTAGGTAGATCGTTCCTCGGTGTTTATATCGCAAATTTATAGTGGATATTTTCGTTGTATCTTCTTCTTTTATCTACACGATTTGTCCCGAATTGGTAGTTTGGGTACAGAACAGATAGGTATGTACACTGGAAATATAAGTCAAAGATTCGTGGCTGTATATCATACGAGAGCCACGTAAGCTGGAGATGTATACCTACATCGATATAGGCAGTGTAAAACAAAACTATATACGTAATATAGTGTGTAGAGAGCGATGATCATCAAGCCCAAGCATATCAATCAGCACATCAATCAGCACTCACAACATCCATCCTTTTGAACCGCGGACGTTCGACAAAAGCATGAAACATTCACTGGAACGTCCGCAGATGCTAAGGCAATGTCGCGTGCAGGTTCAATAAAAGCCGCCTCCGCAGTCTTTCCAAGGCGAGTGAGACATTCATGTAAGCCATGCAACCCCCATACATTGTTGAGCTTTGCCCTGCGCCGAGGATAGTCCGGGTCGAATCCCAAATCCTGTTTGAACAGCACTTCCGCCTCCTCGACACGATTCTGTTCTAGAAGCAGGCCACCAAGTGCATGGCGGACTGGCTGCATCCAGGGAGACGGGTCAGAGTACGCAAGTCCATCCTCGCGCACAATAGCTTCCCTAAGGAAGGAAAATCCTTGCTCGATGTTTCCTTTCCTGTATTCCAGCTCTCCCGCAAGCATGGCTGAGGCTACCGCTAGGACATCTACTTGTTTGCACGGAATGCTATTGAAACGGCTACTAGGGACTGCCTTGCGCGCCGTTTCGAAATCTCTCTGGGCATTTTCGGCTTCTTCAATCCGTCCAAGTGCGCTAAACGCAAGCCCACGTGTGTAATAGATGATAGCTGTGGTCACGCAATATGTATCACGATCCTTCGGAAGCTCAAGGCTAAGAATCTGCTCCCAGCGACCAAAACGCACGAGAACATGTGCCTTGCTCCCCGCAAAGCTCTCGACAAAGTCTGCCATCGGAGGGCTTTTTATCGCCAGCACTTGGGGAGTTATGACCTCTTCGAGCTTTTCCGCAGCAGACATTGCGTCGGAGAAGCGGCCAGACATCAAAGCAGAATACATTTTCGCACAGATATAATGTATCCGGTATGCTGTGTACATAATAATTGGGTTTGTCTCCCGGGCAAAATAGATGTCGTCGGCAAGCATTGCTTGGTGGTTGGAGTCGATGCCACGGCGGTAGTCACCCACTGCGGCATCGATATGCGTGGGCATATGCAACATGTGCGAAGCATGCGGGACCAACCCACGGAGTCGATCCGCAGCTGGTAGAGCCAATTCCGGGAATGGAGACATCTCCATCAGGTGTATATATAGATGACAGAGTGCCGGGTGATTGCGACCGGTAGTCTGCTTCAGCCCCAGCTCGATGACATTGCGAGCCTCAACCGTGTGATCTCCTGTAGGTTTGCCACTATCCAAATCCCACAGTCCGCGTGGGCTGATACACATCAGTGCCTCGGCGAACAGAGCAGCGACATCCATATCGTTGCTGAATTTCTGATACATAGGTCGCATGGCATCTGCGTATGCGCGATCATAGGGACCCAGGTCGTCAGGTATGGCATCGACGGATGGAAAGCGGGCACCAATGGCTTCGATCAATGCCTGCTCGGCTGGGGTGGCGTGACTTGCCAGCTTGGAGGCTCGTGCTAGGACATCATTGACCTTCTGAATAGAAGCCCGGCGATCTTCTGAATCAAAGAACTTCCAGGCCTTGTTGTAATTCGGCCCGGCTGCGTAGGCGACTCCCCACAACGCCATCGCGCAATTGGGATCACTTTCCGCTGCTCGTTGGAAGCATCTTTCTGCTTCATCATGATTGAAAGAGAACGCCCATACCAATCCGCGATCGAACCACAGCTGGGTTTCTGCCGAAGAGGTAGTCACTGATCGATTATGCGAGCCAAGATCGTAATAGGTCTGGCCAACTGAGGCAAGATGGTTGGACTGGTCCCTAATTGAGGTATTAGAGTAGAATTCAAATTATAAAAATCACTGGTACACTTACTGCATACTGGAGTACTAGGCAAATAAGATCTAGACAGGGCTGACGCTGAAAGGATCGTATCCGACAAAAAGCGGAGATAGAAAGAAGATCAATGAGGGGGAACTACATGCTAATAAATACATTCTCATAGGTCATGTGATACCTACATTTGTAAATATCTTAGCCTGATGGGTACGTATTTGGCCTACATATGTAGCCCTGGAGATAGATGTCGCTGAATAACATCGGAGTATCCCACCTGCCAAACAATTAGGGCTCGGCATGAGATTTGCCCGAGATATCCCCGAGGTCCCCTCTGGGTAAATGTGTGTACGGCAAAGACATTTTAAAAGACATCTAAAAAGAATGGCTGAACTACTAAAAAGACTACCCAATACCACATAGATAGCCGACTATTCTTATACAACATACATAAGGGAATAATAAGCAGGTATTCTATTCACGAGCCTTCCAAGGCTAAACATACACAGAATCGATATATCGTTAAATCTTTATCAAACCCCCCGACCAGGTGGTATAAACCACAAATTCAAAAACATGTACTCCAACCCATCGGTAAGGGTTTGTTTTGTTATGGGTCAGATGATGTAGTCACCGTCACCACTACAAGGCCAGTCCCACTCAAAGTAGGGTCTTCATGTCAGCCATATTGCGGACACCAACAAGGTTACCAGCCTTAATACGCTTGAGGGTAAGGGCGGCAATAACGGCGGCACCAACACCGGAACCATCCTCGGCAGCCATGATGGTGACCTTGTCCTTCTCGGTAGGGGCCCAGTCGAGGATCTCGCGCAGGGCCTGGGCACCGCGCGCCTTGAAGTGGGGGTACTTGGTGAAGACGGAGCCGTCAGCACCGACGTGGCAGGAGTCGATGTTCTTCTTGGTACAGATGGCAGCGACTCCGCAGGCGGACAAACGAGCGGCACGGGTACCGATCAGCTCGGCGAGACGGCGAACTAGCTCTAGCTCTGGCTGGGTGGGGCGGATTCCCAGTGTGCGTTCAAAGAGCTCCAATGTCTCTGTGAGGTTCTCATATGGGTCCTCTTCGATATTGGCGAGGAAGGAAGCATCGAGCAAGTAGGGCTTGCGCAGCTTGGAGACATCCTGGCCGTTGAAGATGAGACCGGGCTTGTTGTCGATCAGATCAATTAGTGCGAGACGGAAGATCTCGCCAAGATACAGGCCAGCAGTCATCTTCTCGAAAGCTTGCTGGCCGGGGCGGGGAGAGTCGCGGTCGATGATGTCATCATATTTGGTGAGAGGAAGTACCACGTGCTCATTGTCGAAAGCTCCGTACTCGCAGTTAATGGCGACGGGCATGTCGGGAGGCAGGTTCATGTGGGCAAGCTTGGGTACGGAGCCTGCGTTCTCCATGTATGCAGCGTTGACGCCGGTACCGAAGATACAGCCGATCTTCATCTCGGTGTCGGTATAAGAAGAAGCAATGAGAGTACCGGTGGTGTCGTTAATAAGGGCTGCAACTTTAATGGGGAGGCCCTATAGCCTTATGAGTCTTTTGAACATGCGTAGGGAAGGGAACATCTCAACAATAAACATACCCGCTTCTTCAGGATCTCCTCCAGAGGGGGAACAACATCCTTACCCTCGACACCATCAATGTCAAAGCCCTTGGTCCAGCGCTGCAGAATACCGTGATCGATATATTCCTGAGTGGCGGGGTAGGAGAAAGTGAAACCGAGAGGCAGCTTGGCGAGGTTTTTGTCCTCGTGGTGGGTCTCAACGAACTGCTGCAAGCAGTCGGCGATATACTCCCACAACTCCTCGGCGGTTCCAGTTCGCAGCTCTTCGGGCATTTTATATTTAGATTGTGTGATATCGAAAGCGCTCTTCTCCTCGGTCAAGGTAATTTCGCAAACACGTAGGTTGGTGCCGCCCATATCGAGGGCCAGGTAGGTTCCCTGCTCGTTGCCATCAGGGAAGTCCAGGACCCAGGTGACGTTCATGGGCTATTTCTTATGGTCAGTCTATATCGGGATCCGGGGAATGGTGGCGCTCTCACAATGTTGCCGCCCTCAACGCTTAGGCCTATGTTTGTTAGCCGATGCGGGGGAATCGGAGAGCTGCGGATGACTCTCAACTAACCTTTCTCGAGCTCCTTGACGAAGTGGTTCACGATTTCCTTAAGCTTGGAACGATCCACTGTGAAAGCCTTCTCGAAGTCCTGAATTGGCCCCAACAAGTTCTGGGGCAGTTCGTGCATGGACCCTGTACAACACAGTTAGTTTAATAATAGACAGGGATATGAAGAGCCTCACCCTTCCGGGACGGTGGGTGCTTAGGTCCAAGTCCAACCATGATGAATGTAAATTTGAAGTTTTGAGGGAAAATAAAAAGGAAAAGAGAATTGGAGGGGGGGAAATGACGATGTTAACGTGGGGCAGTTGTAGATGTCTTGTTTTGGCTGTCGGAGAGAAAGGTAGAAAGTCAATTGGAGGGGGCAACATCTCGACTATAAATATTTTTTTACTCCTTTTGTCTTAGATTTTTTAAAAAATATTACATTAATTACAAGTTTTTTTATATGACTTCAATTCTTATGATCGACACAGATCTCTTGGCATATTGACTTGGTTATACTTAGCGATGTTGGAGCTCTGTACTCCGGGGCTTATATCTATGAACACCTACCGAGTATGTAAAGAAAAAAAAGAAAGCATATCGTATTTCTGCTTAAAGTCATTTCGTGAAAATCATCTCAATGTGACAGCTTACGCGCCAAATGGGGGAAAACATGGTCGAGATCTCCAGACTGGCGGTGTGCCTTCTCGTGTGACTCCAGCTTTTCCCGTACTTTATTCTGATACGCATCTGTCAACCCCAGAGTTCGATCGACCTCCTCCGTTAGTCGGTCCACTTCGTCATGTAGTCGTTCGTCGCGGGTCTGTAGCGGGGCATTCTCCTCCGCCCTTTGTTGCGGGTCGGGGTTAGTTTCCTCCCACAGTGCCTCCAATTCCTCATCCCATCCCATAGCCTTTGCAAACTTGCGCACTCCAGCATCACAGTCTCCAATCAACAACACATCATCGCTCCGGGATCCAAGGCCACCGACACGCTCCATATTGATGAGCAAGCGAGGCACACCCTCACTAACCATCGAAGGAAGACTAGCAAATGGCTGAACGGACAGACTAGTTCCCATGACAATGCAAAGATCGGCCTCTTCTGGAAGAGAGCGGCTTTCAAAGAATTCCGAGGGTAGAGATTCGCCGAAGAACACAATGTCCGGCTTAACCAGACCATTGCACTTGTAGCAGTGGGGTACTTCGCACTTGGCTACCAGCTGGTGCATCTCCTCGTCTGGGAAGGTCTCCTTGCATTCAATGCAGCGCTGTGACGCAAAACTGCCATGGGCCTCGACGATCTTCTCACCTGGCACACCTGCCTGGCGCTCAAGGCAGTCAATGTTTTGAGTAAAATGCTTCAAGAGCATCCCTTTGTTGTAAAGAAGTTTGATGAACGAGTGCACGATGGTTGGGCGATAGCGTCCGGGGTACAACTCGTGCGCCAGCGCATAGAAAGGTTTGGGGTTGCTGCGGAAGAAACCAATATCAAAGACTGCTTCGGGCTCTGGCAGGTCTAGCTTTGCCAGGTTGGCGTAGATTCCTGTATCAGGTGAGCGAAAGTCTGGAATGCCCGCCGAAGTGCTGATGCCCGCTCCCACCTGCATACTTAGTTAGCTTTTGTGCACTGTATCAGGGTCCATAGTGCATACCATCACCACAACTTTGTTCACATTGTGCTGTTTAACATATTTGGCCAGAGCCTCGATGTTGCGCGCCTCAAGCACCAAAGGGACTGTGGATTCATCCACCTCAATTGACGATTCGTTGCCCATGGTGCGCCGGTTTGGACGTCTTGGTTTGCGACGACCGATGATGGCGGATGAGGACTTGACGGATAAAAAGTCAAGTCTTGAAATGTATTAGATGAAAGCAGTCAAAATATCAACAGAGAAAGGTACGCAGGGGAAAAAAAAGTTGGGAAAGAGAAAAAGCGCGATTGATATGGAATCTTCAGCGTGGGGGAAAATGACGTCGGCCTGATTCACAACCACATTGAAAGGATGTCAGATAAAAAGACAAACAAACAAAAAAAAGGTCCAAGGCACGTTATGAGAAGTTATATTTTTTTTTTTTAACAATTTGGAGTCTCAAACCCCCGGTCTTGATGTAACACAGTAAACTTGAAGCTTGAAGCTGTGTTACCCACTCTCACCGCCCGCACCCCCTACAACTGTGGCATCAACAAACCCAACTTGCGACAACCAATGGCGCCCAGAATGGCTGCAACCGCCAATGGGCATAATACAATGCCCCAAAGCCCTCCAGGCACCAATGCCTCCCCCATACAGATATCTCCTCCACAGCCCGACATCTTCAATGCCAGCTCCGTCGCCGAGATCAAAGCCACGCTGTCCCACCTACACACCCAAGAAGCGTCGGTGACCGCCCGCCTCGATGCCCTGGTAACATCCCAGAAAGACCTCTCCCGTGAGTTGGGCAGGCTGGACCTGATGCGCGCCAACATCGGGACCCACGCCAGCACGACCCGTTCCATCAGCCATGGAATGCTCTCCGAAACCGCTAGCACCGCCGACCGGATCTCCAGCGCGGTGCGCCGGCTGGATCTCGAGCAGGCTCGGGTGAAAGCCACCCTTGAGGTTGTTGAGCAGGTTGCTGAACTCAAGGCGTGTGCGCTAGGCGTGGCGGGATCGATGGGTGCGCCCCAGGACTGGGAGAAAGCCGCCAGCTACCTGCACCGCGCAGCTCAGATCCCGGCGTCGGTCGTTAATGGAGCATTTGCTGCGGAGATGGTTCCTACGGCTGAAGTGCCGGACCCGCCAAGTGTGACTCTGGACAACGCGGCGGAGTCGCTGTGCGGGCTGTTCCTTCGTGAATTCGAGAAGGCGGTTAAGGAGAATGATGGGGCCAAGATCACACGCTTCTTCAAGCTCTTCCCACTCATTGGTCGCTCTGAGGTTGGGCTCGATGTTTATGGCCGTTATGTGTGCCAAGGTGTCGCGGCTAAGGCTCGGGCTAACCTTAACGGTGCTGCCGGGGGTGCTCAGACTAGGGATGGGTTTTTCTACGCCAATGCGCTTACCAAGCTGTTTGAGCATATTGCGCAGATTATTGATGGCCATGGCGGCCTCGTTGAGCATCACTATGGCCCCCGCAAGATGGGACGGGTCATCGAGCGGCTACAGGTCGAAGCTGATGTACAGGGTGGTATCATCCTTGATACTTGGAGCGATGAGCGCCATGTGGATCGCAAATTGATGGATATCAAATCTTATGCTTTCACTTTCTTGGTACAGAGCTTCCTGCCCGCAGGTCCACCTCGCTCGCACTCCCCTACCATGGGGGCGAGCGCTGCCACCGACGAGGAGGGCGTTGATATGAAAGAAATCGATGGCGTCTTGAATGAAATGGCTATCATGTTAGGCCGGTGGTCACTGTACTGCCGATTCCTGGCTGATACATGTAATGTGAGTTGTAACCTCCAACTCCTCTTTGATACCAGCACTAACAACTTCTCTAGTCTTCGATCGAGGATGATGCAGAGGACGATAAGCGATTCGAGCTTCCCACCTTCGTGCGAGATTCACCCCTCGCCCAAAAGATCAATGATCGCCTAGTGGCCCCCTTCAACGCAATGACAACCTTCTTCTTCCGTCGTTCCGTGGAAAAGGCTTTCCAACTAGACGAGTCCCCATCAGGCCTCACGCTGAACCCCCAGCGTCCACTGAAAGCCGACCCACCACACATCACCTCGGCTGTCGACGACATAATGTACATTGTCAACAA
The DNA here is from genome assembly GCF_001561935.1 of Penicillium griseofulvum. Classification (NCBI taxonomy): domain Eukaryota; kingdom Fungi; phylum Ascomycota; class Eurotiomycetes; order Eurotiales; family Aspergillaceae; genus Penicillium; species Penicillium griseofulvum. Next base: position 755,101 of record NW_024467450.1, read on the forward strand.
AGTCATCCAGCAATCGCTCGCAACCTCCCAAGAAACAGTCGTGACCAACGTAGTCCCGACACTCTCACGCGTCCTAGGCTCCGATTTCATCGGCATGACGCAGCGCAAGATGCGCGACGAGTGCTACCCACGGGCTATACAAGGTGGCCAACCCTCCGAGCAAACCACAATCTCCTTCCTAGTTCAAATCAACAACCTCGATCTAGGAGTAGACTACATTCGCCGAATCGTGCAAAACAACACGGGCTCAAAAACCCCCCTTCCAGCAGACACCAGCACCACCCAAGCAACCCCCCACCTCCTCACAATCTTCGCAAACCCAACCACCGCACAAAAAGTTCACCAAACCCTCCAAGCACTCTCAACAACCTTCGAAAGCAAAGTAACAGACCTCCTAACAGACGGAATCCAAGTAATCTTCAACAACGCCATAAAGCCCCGTCTCCGTCCAATCCTAGCAGACACATTCCGCGACATCGAATACGCCCCGAACCCGAACACAGACCCGGAAACTCCCAACTTCGACAACAAAGAACTCGTCAAGCCACGCTTCACATCTCTCTGGAACGACCTGTTGACGCCATACGCGCGTATTCTCACGCCGTCCGCCTTCGACCGCGTCCTCGGCGTGACACTCGCGTATCTGGCCCGTCTACTTGAGAAAAGGCTTTGGTCTTACGGGGCGCGGATTAACGCGCTGGGCGCGGCACGTCTTGAGAGGGATGTTGCGGGGCTTGTTGGGGCTGCTGTTGATGTTGGGTACGTTCCTGGTGCGCCGGGGAGATACCGGTATCGGGAGTGCTTTGCGCGGTGTGTGCAGATGACGCTTGTCATGGGTATGGATGAGGATGAATGGGATGAGGTTAGGAGGGGTGGTGTTGCGGCGGAGGTTGTTGAGAAGCTTGGGAGAGAGGATTTGATTAGGGTCAGAGGAATGGTTAGGAGGTAGAGGTCCTCGTTTTAGGGCTTGGGGGAGATTTTGGTATAGATTGGATTGTTTGATATGTTTTGTTTTGTTTTTTGCTGTTTCTCTTTTCTTTTTGTTCTATATATAGTCTATGCACTTGTAGACTCAAGATCAGATAAACCTTTTATGTTTACATATCATCTACGCTTGTATAGAGCATCAAGAGAAGTTTTGGAAAATAGATAAATGTCTACCTAGATAAATCAGGCTGTCTCTGTCTATACTGTAGACGCAGAACCAGAAAACAATCGGCAGAAAGCAGGGTATTCCCCTTGCAAATCAATAAAGCAGTTTGTGTACAACCCAGTTTAATATCCCCGCTGTGCCATAACAGGCCATAAAACATAGAACAATAGAACGCCAGGCCAAATTAGACTAATTCAAATTGCTTTTCCCGAGGGAGGTGTATTTGGTTTGGTGTTGATGAGGTATGTCATTTGGTGGCATGAGGGCGAAGTCAAGAGTAATAATAGATGGTGGAATATTGAGGTATGTGAAATCGGTGGTAGAGAGTTGGTGGTAGAGGTATCGAGAAAAGTTGGAGTATAGGTTGAAGACGTAGCAAAAGCCCCAGGCTTTTGGTTGCAAGAAAAGAAGCACGCTCAAGGGATATCGAGATAAAGAAGCGAAAACGCGAAGAAAATCAAAGCTTGCTGGACGAAATGGCGTATGCGAAATGTATGCCATGCAAAATAGATGGAGGGAAAGAGACTTCGGGAAAGGGGAGATAACAGGAGAATGTGGTAAAATCGATCAGTTCGCCGTCCTCTCTTGGACCGGCGTCATCACGATTGGTTCAGCACCCTGTGTATCATGAGAATACTGCTCAGCAGCCTGGCGAGGTGCAGGAGCGATCTTGATTTCGTGCATAGCCATGTCACCCTCACTGCCGCCGCGGCTGCTCTGGCTGATCTCACCATTGGGCGCATGACCCTCGAGCATAATCTCGCGTGGCGGGCTACCAAGCATCATCTCGCTATGCTCGCCAATGCCGTAGCGCTGCGCGGCGGGAATCTGGTGGCCGTCTGCGAGCTGGTCGTGATTCTGCGGGGTCCAAGCGAGGTAGTCACGGCGGACCTCGACGTAATCGTATGCGAACTCGCCCAGCTGGTCGTCATCCATACCGAGAAGCTCGGCTTCCTCGGAGGCGCGCAGGTTTAGACCCGGGATGGCGTTGATCGCGTAGGCGATGAGGGCAGACATGACGAAGGCGTAAGAGGCGGTAGCGACGATGTAAGCGATCTGAATGTACAACTGCTTGTAGTTGTGGATGACCCAGCCACCGACACCGGTACCAGTGTTGACACCGTCCAGGCCGACAATAGCATCGTCACCGAAGAGGGCGTTGAAAAGCAGGCCGACAATTCCAGCGATACCGTGTTCTGCCAACACATCCATAGAGTCGTCGATCCGGATCCAATACTTGATCTTGGTGGAGTAATTGCAAACAATACCAGTCACAATGCCGAGGATGACGCTAGCCCAGGGCGAGATAAATCCGGAGGCGGGTGTCGCTGCTACCAGTCCCGAGATTGTGCCGGAACACCAGCCGACCATTGACCACTTGCGAGCCAGACGCCAATCGAGCAGAACCCAAGTGATGGCGGCGAAAGCGGCGGTCAGGTTGGTGTTCCAGGAGGCCATGGTTGCACGCAGGTTAGCTCCAAATGCAGAACCACCGTTGAAGCCAAGCCAGCCAAACCAGAGGAAGACGGTGCCGAGGAGGATGAGAGAGACGTTGTGTGGGCGGAAGTTGAGCATCATGCGTTCCTGTCGTCGACCGAGAACCATCGAATAGGCCAGAGCTGTGAAACCGGAACCAATTTCGACGGGACCTCCACCAGCGTAATCCAGCACGCCGTACTTGAATGCCCAACCATTGACGTTCCAGACCCAGCAAGCGAGTGGACAGTAAACGACAGTAGCCCAGATAAAAACGAAAACCATGGCAGGAAGAAGCCGACCGCGTTCAGCGACAGCGCCCATAACGATAGCCGCAGTGACACCACAGAATTGCATCTAAAGATTGATGAAATCAGCATTGGCGGAGGAACTATAAGGGATCAGAATCAATCCCAATGTTCCATACCTGATAGAAAGCATAAAGCAAGTTGGGAACCAGCGGAGAACCGGGGCTTGGATCAGCCAATGTCTTCATTAAACCGAAGTTGCGTAGGTTGCCGATATAACCGTTGGTCGCGGTCGGGGAGAAAGCAAGTGAATAACCCCAGAGATACCACTGGAATGTGACGACAGACATGGAAGCCATACAAGCCCAGATCATACTGAGAGCAGACTTTCGACGGGCCAAGCCAGAGTAGAGGAATCCGAGACCGGGGACCATGACCATGACCATGGCCGAGGCCACGATGATGTAGGCCTGGTCACCAGATTGAAACCATTTGTTCACATTTTCGGTTCCTAAGGGGAACGAATGTTAGACCACACCTATAACACTGCAGGAGAGACGAGCATACGGGAATCGCCGCCCAAGTCTTTGTTGGTCGCAAGATCGTAGTTGGAAGGAGCTCCTATCCAATTGTAGGAGGCATAGTCCGGGGCGTACGGGGATTTCCCGCTGAACGCCATTGTATGAATAGCTCGAAGCTTGAAGGTATAATGAAGTGTCGAAAGGTGTTGAGAAAGAAAAGTCGAATATTCCAGAAGTTAAGGAAAAGGGAATTCGCCACGGACGATATAAAAGATAGGAAACCCGAACTTCTCGAACCAAGAAAAAAAACACGGAGATAAGTCGATCGACACTGGTGGGTCTCTCGTAAGAAGTCGAAAAAGCAATTCAAAGGAATTTCCCTCAATCTTCAATGAAAAAGCACTGCCTAGAGATAGAAAAGTTAAAAGGAAATCAGCTTGAAACAAGTTCGTAAATTTTTTGACAGGAAGGCGCGGTTAGGAAGAGAAAATGGAAAATCAGATAGGTGAAAAAAAGTGGTTAAAGTGGTTTCAAGTGGTTTGGTCCGAGATTGTGACAGTATCAATGGGATAATCCCGATATCCCAACCCATCCCATCTTCTCTCTCTCCATATCATCTGGTCTTGAGAGTATATAAAGTTTCCATTAGATTTCTGTATACATAATTAACATATTAACAGCTTATTGTGAACCTCGTCATTCTCGGCTCAAACAGCCGCGTGTGGCAAGGGATAAGTAATGGGTATTCCGTCAATAGTTCATTAGCCTTGCTTTTTCTTTTTCGAGGGATATACCTGCTTTTGGCCATTACATGTAGATTATGATCAAACCATTGACTCGCGGGGAATATTTCCTGGGGTTTATAGGTCCACTCCGACTTGGGTCTACTTCTTATATATCTTTAAAAAAAAATCCCTCTATATAACATAGATAACTAGATGTAGATAGCTTATCACCAATATCCTGCAGGTACCCCCCTTCTTTTCTGTATAGAATAGCATCGTGGAGTTCCAAAATCTGGGGCCCCTTGAGAGAAGAAGAGCTTATCTCTGTCTTTCGGATATCAGAGCTTCAAATTCCATCGAATTCCTATCCGCCACCAGCAATTGGACGAGTGACGCTGGATTCTACTGTATATGATTGGCTACAGATAAAGCCCAAGTTGCCACTCGCGCTAAGTGGGGCTCGGCCGCATGCCAAGCCTTTCCCTTTCAGGATTAGCGTATCGAAGTGGGAACGAGCCAACGATTGGCGACAGATAAGGTCTTTTTTTTGCCTTTCTTTCCGTATTTCCCCGATACGGGTCAGAGGCTTTATTTGTACTTTCAGACCGATGCCGGAGTCTTAGCCCTATCTACGACCATCTCGTATAACGTGCAATCCAAATATTTCAAGATATTCTGGGGGGATATTGTCATATTTACATTCTTCTGTGGATATTTTAGAAGAATTTACCCTTTTATTCTGCAGCGATCCGCTAGGGTCGTCCGCTCCCGCGGGACTGGGTCTTCAGCCTCTTTGGGCCGAGAACAATCTTCCGTTTTCGGAGCGTTTAAAGTCCCGGCTAGTGTGGAAAACTCTTATACTTTTGACTATCCATGGATAGAGTAGACCCTCTATAGCTTGATTATATACTACAGACTACAGACTATACCATTATACTTCCCGAAGTCGCTGGAATCCAAAATTATCCGAAGGACTCCGGCTTCTGACATGCGGAGTACAACATATGGACTTACTACACTCGTAGCCAACTATAACCCTCTATAAAAAATTATCCGAATGATAAGCCCTAGCCTTGGAATTCACCAATAAGCGCATAGAGAGTGGGGTCCACTTCTTGCTTCGCTTATAAGGCACATTTGGATTAAATTTGATATGAACAGCTGGCCGGCTGGCCCAATGGCAAGGCGCTTGACTACGAATCAAGAGATTGCAGGTTCGATCCCTGCGTCGGTCATCTTTCTTTTTTGCTTTCTATACTTGAAATTTTTGTTTTGCTCCATGCGTAAGGGAATCACACCTATGTGGTTCAATTTTTCTTGTATTACAGCTCACAGAACAGTCATGTTTTGAGGGGTTTTGCCTGTTTCGATACTACGAGCGATGCAGAAATGGAATTGTAGATTAAACAAGAAAGAGTGCCAGAGGTAAATCACCGGCAGCAGCCCTGGATGACAAAGAGTGAGTATCTTTCCGCTGAACAGGCATTCTTGACAAAAAGACATCAATGGAATGGCACAAGAGTCCTTAAATGTCAATATTATACACACCTCTTGAGGATCACTGAAAATAAATCACCCGCGTCTCTTCATACTTCCCTATCTTATGGTCTCTGTCCTATATCGGAAAAGAAGCCAGTCGGAAACTTGAAATAAAACAGGGACTGGCAATATTACCAGCGCTTCCACGAAGGCATCCATGAAGTCTTTTTCCTGAGCAAAAAATCCGGGGTGCTCTGAGTGCTCTGGGTCAAATATCTGAGCGAGTTCGTATGTTGTAGTCGATCCAGAGTACGCGATTGGAATCACCCTGGATTAGCATGTTTCAGGAATAAGGATCAAGGTGTATAACCCCAGCCTCATGGATCTCGTCCAAGAGCCGCTGGAGGTCGTGGGCTCTTTTCTCTGTGTAGTTATAGAGTTCAAGCATATGCACATCGGAGATATATTTCAACAGAACACCATTTGGGCGAGTATTAGGATCAATGCGCTTCCAATGGGGGCCTATTGGGCCTAACAAGCACCAAACAGTGCAAATATATAAAGTTGAACCCCTTCTTTAGTTTTTTTATTTACGTTTCGTTTTACCCCCATTTCTAGGCCTTATCCCTAAGGTAATATTCTATTTATCTAAATAGTTTAGAGTTTATTATAGGTTAGTTCTTAATATCATGTTTTAAAACGCGAAAAAAAAAAACGCGTTTATAAAGAATATTTGAAAATTACAGAGGTCTCTAGGAAGTACTCCTGTCTAAAGCTAGAATATATATCTGATATCAAGACATCAATATTAACACTTTCCGCAATATCTCGACTTTTACTAATTAGATTTCGTTTGAAATTAGAATACCATATACTTATACAGTTACTATAATCTAATATTCTAACCCTAAGCCCTATACGATCATAGAAGGTCGTAACACAGCAATTACAGGGGTCAATTTATTTGATACCGATAGGCTTTAACATTGGGCGCCCATGAATGGGCCTAGCTAGGGTTGGGTTGGGCTTTAGACGCCGGGCCCATTTTTGGGCTTTGTGGAGCTCTAGGAAGGATGCCATATATTTCTGCTTCCCTCTAAACGCCTTTGCATAAACGATTTGTTGCCCCGTCCCTATAGGCGTATACCTTGTTGAGGCTCTTGCCCATGCATTAGGAAAATCGGTTTGACGGTCCGCACACAAATTTGAAATACGAATATTCGATCACGATCATTCGCGCCGTCATTCTTCCCGGAAGCCGATATTTTATGCAAATAAACATTTCCTATGCGTCATAAGGCGTTAATCATAACCCGACTGACGGGTTGCAGTTGATGCAAAATGTTATTTTCTATACGGAGTACGTAGGGTTCAACTACTGCAGGGGATCAGCCACCTAGAGACCCACTCGGTCACCCCAAATTGGTTGGAGAGTGCCCACCATTGGGTTGGTTCCTTATGGAACCACTGTTATGGCTTCTGGGTGTTCCTGGCAGCAGTCACTCTCCATGGACCGTCTCGGGTCAAATTGGTGAATTCATGTTTATCATCTGTATGCTTGGAATTGGTGCCGTAACCACCTTGGTACGCGGTGCCGGAGGGTTGCAGCTTTTAGGTCAGTTCTCCATTTCTCATAATTATCAACCTTCACTTTTCGCAACCTATGTTCTTTGTCAGCTGACGTGATCCCCAACGTAGCTGTCGTGAATGATCTCGAATCAAAAAATCCCAATATGTTTGGATTACATGGGGGTAGATCCAGAGTGTTTTCCATGACAGAGGCATCATTCAGTCTTGGGATGATGGTAGGCCCTCTGATATCAGGATATCTCTGCCAAATACTCGACTACTATTACATGAATTTCACAATAGGTCAGGATGATCAATCCCTAGCCTTGCAGCTATAATCTGTGAAACCTGCTGATCGTCCGTATAGCCGTCTTGTGTTTGATCGCTGCTCTCTCCTCCATCTGCTTTCTTAGCAGCAAGTTGAAGAAGAACGTTCCACCAAAGGCGGTATGATATTGGGAGAATCAAAGTGCCCACGAAGTGCAGAATGATTTTACTATGTTTAATTTCAGTGGAGTTTTGGCTGAGATAAATCCATTTGAATCTACGAAGTTGGGCAGCTAAGTGAATTACGTTAGCTACTGGAAAATTGCCCCTAAGTCAAAAGTGGAAGAGAGGTTGATTGGGGAACAGCACGAGGTAGGACTCCGTAGGAGGGCCGTAACGTTCTTTCTGGTAAAATTCCCCTCTTAACCCGTCCCGCAGCCATATAACTACATCTATGATATGTTTCAAGCCCATGCGGCTGAGGTCCGTGGGGGTTTCTCTGCCATCGATTCGCTAACAACTCTTGGTGTCATTATAGACATCGGGATAAGGCTAGGATTTGAGGCCACTAATTCGCCCAGTGACATTAAAGTTACGAGTTTTTTTACTCACCCGCTTCCTTAGGGCGATTATGGTCGATCCTGAAGTATTCCCCGACGGAGAAAGTTTTAAACCGGAAAGATTCATCGAAACCACCAACCCCAGGCTTATCAACCACAGATTTGGCTGCTTTGGCTTTGGCCGTCGAATGTGTCCTGGTATGCATGTCGCTCTTCAGTCGCTTTATATCGTGATTTCCCGGTAAGACTCTTTATCATCTCCTGTGATTCTCCAGTCGAACCCCGAATTGATTTATCAATTAAGGATGTTATGGGCCTTTGATGTACTTCCGACTATCGTCGACGGTAAACCATTTATTCCAGATGCGAACGATTTTACCACCGGCTTGGTCAGCTACCCAGCTAATTTGAAGTACCGACTCATTCCCCGCAGCGAGAAGCACAAGGATCTCATCATCATGGAGGCTAAACGTGCCAATGCAGACATGGCGGATTTAAGTGGATAGGGTTAAGTACACGACCCAGGGGTTGATGACACGGGGCACGGTGTCTTTTATACGGAATACTTGCCTTGGTTGACTCAATTTCCGCCTTAAAGTGTACTAGAAATGTATTCAACATACAATAAATTTACATATTTCGACTTGACGGCTTTGCCTCTTTTGAATTATCTATACTAGCCGAAAATCAAGGCAGCCTATTGATTGTCCTAGGTTTCACTTCCAATGCCCCCCTAAGCTTTGCTTGAACTCGTTTGCGCTCTGTACATGCTCGTCTAAAGAACCATCAGAGCAGGAAAGCCCGTAATATCGGCCAGCATCGCTGCTGTCCGAATTTTGTCCATTAGGTGTCCCTGATTAAGCAGTGCATCTGCATCCATTGCCAGGAAGATATGGCAATCCCAGAGGCAAAGCGCTTTTCAACCAAGTCTGTATCTGAGCTTCATAGGTGCTCCACACACTGCCTATGAGAACAAAGCCCTTATTGCCCACACAGCAACAGAAAGAGCAAGCCACTCCCAATGAACGGAGGCAAATGAGACAGCGATTTTAGTGTGCCTTTTCACAGCGGAACCACCTGGTTGGGAGTCAACATCACGAATAAATATAGTGCTTGGCCTAGGGCAAAAGTTAGCTGATCATTGTTTTGGCAATTGGTTTCCTAAATATCCAAAAGACATCTGAAAAACTACCAAAGACCACCAAAAAAATAATTAAGTGATAAGGCCGTTGGGACCACACAACATGTATGCCGACAACTGACAATTCTATTATGTATATGGGGGATATCAATCCAAATATGATAAACTACACACGCCTATATCATGGACACCTCTAAAATCGTAACAGGCAATCCGAACCGTACACTTGCTGCGTCGGTAAATCAGACATTGACGCTATAACCGGAACCCATCCCACGCCGACGTCGGATCGCATGCAGATACTTGCGGGCTTCATCCGCCCAGAACACTGAACTAGCAATGCAGACCAGCTTGACCAAGGACCCGAAGCTGAGAGACTCCGTCTGGAAGATGCGCTGCAGGAATGGCAGGTAGATCACGCAGGCCTGGCCGGCCAAGGAGCCGAGGACAGCGTAATTGAACATTTTGTTTCCAAACAGCGGCATTTCACCGCGAAGCACGGATTTGCTCTCACTGCGGCAGGTCAATGCGTTGAACATGTCGAATAGAACGAAGCAGGTGAATGTCATGGTGGTGTCGTGCGCGGTGACGATGCGTGAGCGCTTGGCGATTGGGCTGCCGTCGGTGATATCACCCATTTCACTGATGTAAATTGACAATGTACCGACCATGATGATCATGGCTGAGGTGAGAACGCGCTGGATTAAGGGTTTTGTCAGAACACGGGCTGTCTTGGGTCGTGGTGGGCGGTTCATGATGGTAGGGTCGACAGGCTCGACGCCTAGGGACTGGGCGGGCGGGCCATCCATGAGAATATCTGTAATGACTGTTAGAGAGACACAGGAGATGGACTCGGATACAGGAGTACTCACTGATCCACAAAATCTGCATAGCATTCAGCGGATTCTTGAAGCCAAGAGTGGTGCTCAGCAGTACAAGACTGAGTGCAGCCACACTGGTGCTAAGCTGGAACGTAATGAAGTTCTGGATGTTGTAGAAGATGCCCTTGCCCTGTTCAATTGCCCGCAAGATAGTCGAGAAATCGTCGTCCGTCAGAATCATGTCCGCTGCCTCCTTGGCAACATCGGTGCCAAGCTTGCCCATAGAAATACCTATGTCGGCTTTCTTCAGAGCGGGCGCATCGTTAACACCATCACCGGTCATGGCAACTACGTCACCGCGGGCTTGAAGTGCTGTGACAATCTTCATCTTGTGATCTGGGCTTGTACGGGCAAATATAGATACTGTTGAGATTGCCTGGGCAAGTTCGGCAGCAGTCATGTGGTCGAGTTCATCACCTCGGATGACCGAACGTGCATGGGGGGAATCGTTGACGGGCATCCCTAGCTTCTTCGCAATGGCCACAGCTGTTGTCTCGGCGTCGCCAGTAATCATGATGACTCTGACGCCACCAGACATCAAGCGTCGAATGGATTTGTGCACATCTTTACGTGGCGGGTCGTTCATACCCATCAACCCAGCAAAGACTAAGCCGTTATACCGCTCGTCATCATCACCCTGAATGATTTTCGGAGACGACCGACTGCCAAAGCCTCTGCCACCTCTAGACATATCACGAACAACTCCACTGCCGAAAGCGAGGACTCTAAGACCATCTGATGCCATATGCTCTGCTGCTTCCCGGATAATTTTGCGACGGGGCTCGTCTAGAATTACTTCTCGACCATCCTTGGTGAGATAGGTATCCGATCGTGCCAGGACCTGTTCGAGAGCACCCTTTATATAGGCAACATGGGAGCCTCCGTTTGAAGCACCGGAGCCGCCGATAACAACACCCATCCATTTCCGCTCGGAGCTGAACGGGGTCTCATGGACGCGAGCACTGATACGATCGCGAACATCATCTTCTCCCAAGGTATCCATTAAATCCAGGATTGCCACATCCGTGGGTTGACCTACCCACCGACTCTTGGCAGCAGCCGAGTCACTGTTGATGGTTGAAGAAAGTACTGCTGCAGAAGATGCGCTGGCCGGCGAGTTTGCATGCATACGCGACAAACGGGAGTTGTTTGCAATATTACCAACGCGAAGGATTGTCTGCGCTGCAGGGCCAGGAGGCACCACAGAAGTCATTTCTCTTTGCACTTCGAACGGTTCTGGGCAGTCAAAATGCCACATTTTGGTAACTGTCATGTGGTTGAGGGTAAGAGTGCCGGTCTTATCTGAGCAGACGACATTGACAGAACCAAGAGTTTCAACACTGGGAAGTCTTCGCATGATGGCCCCCCTCTTAGCCATGCGTAGGACGCCAAGAGCGAGCGTGACAGTGACAATGATAGGCAAGCCTTCTGGGATTGCTGCGACGGCCAGCGAAACACCGATTGTGAACATTTCAAGAATCTTACGGCCTTGAATAAGGCCAATAACCACGATCAATCCTATAACACCAAAGGAGATATAACTTAGCTCCTGACCCAAACGATCCATAGACAGTTGCAATGGTGTTCGAGGGCTCTCAATTTCTTGTAGCGAAGCCGAGATACTGCCAAACTCTGTCTTGGCACCGGTCGAGATCACGATGCCTTGGCCGTAACCTGAGCGGACTAGTGTGCCCATGAACGCAACGTTGTGTTGCTCGTTCAACCGAATGTCAGCACCAACAGCACCGCTGGCCGGTGCATCATAGAACGGGGATCGAGGGGGTTCTATTTTTTTTGACCCTGGAGCGGCCCCGCCAGATGTGCTGCGTAGGGCTTCCGCATACTTCACTACAGGTTCGTTCTCTCCAGTCAAGTTCGACTCGTCAATGCTAAGATGTGTTGCAGCAGTGATTCGAATATCGGCGGGAATACGGTCTCCGGTAGTGAAAAGAACCAAATCTCCGGGCACAAGCTCGTTCGCGGGGACGGTTGATGAAGCCTTGACCGCGGCAGACGCCGAGCCTGGGCTTTTGATTCGGATTTCGTCCAATTCCATGCCTGGATCCAGGGGTGGCGTACCGCCATTCTCAGCTCTCGCAGAGGAAGTATTTGGAACGTCACGAATCAAATGGGCATAATGGGGTACAAGCCGGCTCAATGCTTCTAATGACTTCTCTGACCGATACTCTTGAACAAAGCCAACAGTCACAACAATTGTTACCGCAAGAGTAATGCTGATGGCATCGTCATAGTTGCCCATCACAAAAGATATTCCAGCAGAGCCGAGAAGGAGGAGAATCAGCGGCTCCTTGAATTGTTTGAGGAACCGCAGCCAGAGGGGTTCCGGCTCATCATGGGGAAGCTCGTTCGGTCCATCTCTTGCCAAGCGTATCTCCGCCTCGGCGGGTGTCAAGCCGTGTAAAAGGGAGGTTCGTAGTCGCTCGGCAGTTTCATGAGGCTCGAGCCACGAATATGTTGAGGTGGATGCCTGGAAGAAAAGAAGACCGTACATTAGAATCAATTGTCTAACGGCGCCAAGAAGTGGGAGAAGGAGATAGCGCGCGTGGTGCATGAATCAATTATACTTACCGACGGTGGAGCATTTGACCGTCCTGTCATAGGTGTTGTGGAAGGAGGTTGCAGAAAGTCGACGTTTGATGCATTATGCAACGGCAATGAAGGTGTTGCGGACCTTGACATTGCTCATGCTTTGAAGAATGGATTATTAAGGAGGACAAAATAGGACTCTAGATATGTCGGGAAGTAACTTTCATCCCGTCACGACAAGAATTGAGTATGCTTCGATAATTCACGTTAGATGCGATCTGGCAGCAGCTGCACACGGAGGCTAGACTAACTGTTGGATTTGCGGAGTTGGCGCAAGTGGGTCGACGACAAACAAGGGACTGGTAGATGGCTTAACACCAAAAAGATCCAATTCGCTCGCAAAAAAGGCCTTTTTGCTATAATCCGAAACCTCAAAATAATCCCATTCAGAGCATTGAGTCCACTCAGAAGAGGCTAAGTCCCATGATAGGTGATGCTTTACCCGTTGTGGCTTAGTTATGCCCGGTAGGGAGTTTATCCGACACTACATTTAGACTAGTGCAAAATATCACGTGTAAGGCAGAGTATTTGATGTACTCCATAACAATGATCAGTTACAGGAGTATTTTGTTGGTTTTTCTAGAATACTCTTTGGAGGCCACTTTGGTGTCTTATTTCTTTCTCTACTTAGATACTAAGCTCCATTGTTTTTTTAACTACCGAGAAATAGTCACTGTTGTGATACTTCGTACAGAGCTTCTGTACTCCTTTGTGTACCTTTCACGTGACTCGACATTCCCAGCCCCCTCAATTACATCAGCAAAAATCCCGCCCAGGCCACTGCCGCCTGATATTCCCACCGACGCGCATCTTCCGTTCCTCCTTGGTTTCTCAGCCAACTCCAAGATATCCCTCGCGCGCACATACCCTCCCCATCTTCATCGTCTTCGATGTCTTGAATTCACGCGATCCAGTGATAAACCTTTTATCCTTTAGACACATATCTACCTTTTTATACAATTATCGAGTGCGAACTACCGCACAAGTCATTGTTTTCCCGGCTTCAGCGCGTCGCCCTTCTGCACCTCACCCCCGCGCCGGGCGGGTCTTTTACCCTATCGAATTTGGTTAATAAAATTTTGTCGTTGTAAAGTATCTTGTTACGACAAACACACCATGTTCTATTCCGAGACCCTCTTGTCGAAAACCGGGCCGTTGGCTCGCGTTTGGTTGTCGGCTAATATCGAACGCAAACTTTCGAAGTCGCATATTCTGCAGTCAGATATCGAGAGCAGTGTCAATGCTATTGTTGATCAGGGCCAAGCCCCTATGGCTCTGCGACTGAGTGGCCAATTGCTGCTGGGTGTGGTTCGAATTTACAGCCGCAAGGCTCGCTACCTCCTCGATGATTGCAACGAAGCTCTAATGAAAATCAAAATGGTATGCACTCTTTTCAATCAATGGTGATCTAATCCAGTCTAATCATATATCAGGCTTTCCGTCTCACAAACAACAATGATTTGACTTCGACTGTCGTCGCCCCAGGTGGCATTACTCTTCCCGATGTGCTCACTGAATCTGATCTTTTTACCAACATTGATACGTCTCTGCTCTTCCCCCAAACCCTCGATCTGGAGCCTGCTGCCAAGCGCCCTGGTGGTATGGATTTTGGAAGCCAATTCCTCCCAGACAGCAGCTTCCGCCGCTCTGTTTCTCAGGAACCTGCCCGCCTTGAAGACCCTTCCCTTGTTGATCTTGACTTGGGTGAGGAATTGCCTCTTGGAAATGACCCGACTATGGAAATTGGTCGAGATGCTCCTGCTCCTCGTCCCGTGGAGGAAGATCTCTACGATGACGTCCCGAAGTTCAACGACGACGATGATTTGGGACTGGACCTTGGAGATGATGACGCTCTCGACAAGATGGATCTTGGCAATGATGCCCACGACAATCTGAATGACCTACTCCCAGATGTCCCCATGGACTTCAACAACGATGACGATTTTGGTGGTGGCGAGACACCCCGCGCTGCCGACAACCGATTTGAACGTGACTCCGAAAGCCCCCTTTCTGATGCTGGATCTGATCAGATGAATCAGCTGGAAGAAGAATTTAACCGAGATGTATCTGCAACCCCCGATGCCGTTAGCGCCCAGCAGGGTCAGCGCACCAAGCGCCAGAAGCTTATGGGACTCGACAAGGAAGTCGCAATCTCCAGCTCTAAGATTAAGGACCAGCAGAATGATCGTTCTGCAATTTTGAAGCCTGCATCATTCCTGCCTCGTGACCCCGTCCTGCTCACCCTCATGACCAGACAGCAGAATGGCAACTTTGTGTCCAGTGTGTTTGGCGAGGACCGTGGACGCGGATGGGCACCAGAACTGCGCGGCATGCTCTCTTTGGATTCCGTTAAGAAGGCCGGTGAGCTGAAGCGCAAGCGCGATAGTGGCATTTCTGATATGGATGTGGCTGCCGTCGACGTTCCTGCCCTGGAGCTTGGTGAAGAGGAAGCTATCGTCCCAATTGACGAGGGCATCGCTCTCGATACGACTATGAACCAGCGCTCTGAGATCCAATTCCCTGGAGATGATGAAGATCACGTCTTGCATCTGAGTGAAGACGAAGGCATGAACCAGCCCATGGACGAGCTGGACGATACTATTGCGCACACTGTGGATACTGAGCCAGTCTCAATGGGCACCAAGCACGCTGTGCACATTCTCCGTGAGAAGCTTGGTAGCTCAGCCACCCAGCAGAAGAAGAGCGTGTTGTTCCAGGATCTCCTTCCCGAGCAGCGGTCCAGCAAGGCCGATGCCACCAAGATGTTCTTCGAAGTTTTGGTGCTGGCCACGAAAGATGCTGTCAAGGTTGATCAGGGCGCCAAGTCTATTGGTGGTCCTCTCAAGATCGCTGGCAAGCAGGCACTCTGGGGCTCTTGGGCCGAGGAGAACGCTTCTAGTGCCATGAGCCAGCTCAGTCAGGCTCTGTAGAGGATGTGTCCTCTTGACCAAAATTTCTGGGTTCTATTGGCGCATCTTTCTCTTCTTGTATAGCTCAACTTTGGGATGGTTCCGTGGAATATCTCGATTTGAGATCCGGTGTTTTCTTTGGGGATAGCGTTTAATTGAATGACTATCAGGAGTTTAGGGCTTGGAGACTTGGGACTTTGGCTATCACTTTTTGTTGGGGTTTTTGTTTGGACTACCTGGTCCATTGGAAGCGACGTTCATGAATTGTTTCTGTTGCGTAGTAGTGTTAGCTCTAGCTTAATTGAACATATCTCTCAAATATATCTTATTCTATACTTTTTGATTCAGATGTCGGAGAATTATGTATGTACCTACATGTAGGTACCGAGCTCTCTTCTGCGTACCACATGATGCATTATCAGCTCCCACGTGTTTACCAACGTTCTTGGCATCTGATAACAACCTATTCGTTGAAATATGACTATATTATATAGTAGGATGTAAGTAGAATTCTCTATGTCAAAAGCACACTTGACTCAAATGCATTGTCTGACAGTGCTTTTTCGAGTGTCGCTGGCGGTATTGTCGGTGACATGTTAATCCAGATGTTCGATGAAATGTATGGGCTAGTATTATGGCAGTGTGGCCTATGTTTCCTTGGTATGTTTGTTAGAATGGTTATTGTCATTATGAAAGATCCGATATGGTGCCGAAACTACGTTAGCTTGGAATAGAATCATGAGAAAGCCATGAACAAGGTCGATGACTTCCAGCCGGGCTGTCGGCTGCCCCCTGGTAAGTTTACAAAATATTTGCCCTTGAGAATGATGGTTGACTTTGATGGAAGAGCAACGCTGGGAGGACCTTGGTTACTATAGGTCTTTTTATTTTTGCCGTAAAATCTATGGGATTGCGCCTATTACCGGCAATGCTGCTTTTGGTGCACGGTAAAATTAATCTTAGGATCTCACCTGACCGAGTGACCATCCGTTGGCCCTATAATCCCTGTCTGCCTTATGGCTCTTTTTTTTTGGCTGTATAACGCCAATAGATCGTGTCACTGCTAGGACAAATCCTGGTTTATCTTCACATTGCTGGTCTATGCATGTCAACTTTTAACGCCAGAGCCTTTCCGACCAGCTTCACTTGCTCATCTTTTGGAAGCACATTTCTACTATTTGGAATCTTAAGTAAATTTGCGTGTATGACCTCCGTGCTGTGACAAGAATTGGAAGCCCGTGCTTTGCATGAAACGCATCTTTTCAATGCGGGTCGATGCGTTGTATTTTGAACAGGCCGATCTGTAGCCCTTCCTCAATGCTTGACAGCTATATTCTTGCCTGCACACAGTTGAGACATAACGATTCTAGCTAACGGCTATGCAGTGTATAAAAACCTCGGATACCACTGGGCAACTTCCTTCTTAGCGTTCCTGACCCTTGTCATGCTTCCCACAAGTGTTGATTTTGACATACTTGATTTCCTCTTACGCTATGGCCTACCAATTTACTCCCCCTGCATTTTAAACCTCGACCAAGTCACCTCAAACATGAAAGTTTGATATCCCAGTTGCATGTGGCTCTGACGACAGGCAACTCGGCATAGGCTGTTCTGTCCACTAAAAGTTGTGCTGACGTCCATAATAGGCACCTATTCTTTCCGTATGGGAGCTAGATCCGAAGTAGGAGCCGGATTGTGCAAGCATATATGTGATTGATACTTCCGTGCACATATAATACCCCATACATCAATTTTAAGCGGGTTGATTGCCGGGTCTTCTACGAGGGTAGCCACAGATCTACCCTCGGTGTCATTGCATCTCAACAGTTTGCCAACCGGTCTCGTCTGAACACGGCATCCCATGACCATATGTTGAGAACCTTCTAGGCTGAGACGTTTGGCTACCGGGAATGATAGGTTCAGCACCTGGCCTGCAACTATAGATTAGGACCTAACGCCCTCAGCTGCTGTACCGCCTGCAGTTCAGAAGCCAATGCAGAAAACCATAGTCAATAATACGCATGATCGGCAAGGATATATACTTCATATCCTGGCTCTACTTGATTTCATCTGTAGAGATCGTGCATATTCAATGTGACCGATTCTGACGCCGAGCAGACCATGAAGCCTTTAATACTGCTATGCTTGGCATAACATAAATAAGTAGACCAAGTCTATGAATAGAGAATGGACAGGCCTAGCCCCGACTTTAATTCTCCGACGATACCCCCAGTCAGCCAGGCCAGTTGCGAAGCATACGAGCGTCATGTGGTCTTGAAATCTAGTCGGCAATCATCCCCAACAAATCCCCTGTTTTAGGTAGACATCACAATGCCGACCTCAAGAGTATAGCAAGCGTCATAGCTGAGCAATATATTGGGAGCTTTCTAGCCTCGGCACAACACACTCCGCCAGCCTCGGAATAAAACGGGACCGCCGAGGACCATAGAAAGTCTGGAGCGGGGTTTTTCGGGATTTATTCGGCTGGGGTAGAGGAATAATGACTCAATAGTAAAAAACTTGCCCAGGTCCATTCAACGTTTATGGATTAAGAGAGAAGGTAATCAAGTTGCACGTGCACAATTGCCCCCCGCGGGGTTATAGGTTGGTATGCGTCGAACCCGATCTGGTGCAGGGCTGTAATTTAACCAATCAGAGTCTATGAACGCGCTTAAATTACCTGCTGTTTCCGGTAATTTGGTGAAAGATGTAATATTGGTCACAATGAACTGTCTCAACGCCATGTACATCTAGTCCTTTCGGTTCCTATATATGAAGTATAGAAGAACAATACATGTCCATCTACTCCTAGGATTTCTAAGATTTCTGATCAGACAAGTTCTTAAAAGACATGCCCAACATGGAATTACGTTGGGTAGCAAAAAAAAAGAAAAAGAAAAAAAAAAGAAAAAAAGAAAAGAAAAGCCTCCAAATTAATTAGGTAAAATGACTGTTTACAAAGTATAGCCTTGCGCCTTTTTACAAAGCGCTAAATTTTTTTTTAAAAAAAATATTATTATTAAAAAAAATATTCCGTCACTTTTTTTTTAGTTTACAATTGGACTGTGTCGTGTTAAACTCTTTGCTTAGAAGTCACGGGAACATCAAGTTCCTCATCTTAACCTTCTCCCATATCATTTGCCTTGACTTTCGACCTTTCCTTCCCTAAGCCACCTTTCGTCTCTTTAGAGAGAAATTCACTTCCCCGCAACCGCACCTCTCCACTCCAAATTCAGCCCCGAACCGTTGAGGCATTTTCTGTTGTCAGCTTTGCGCCAATTTCTCTCCTACAATATTTCCTACAAACCACATTGAAATCCTTCAATGTGTCAGATTATCGTATATCCGTCGAATCTCCAGTCGATTGTCCCCCGTTACACCCGCGACTCGACTCCCAGTGATCCCGCTTCCGATTCCCCGCCAACTGTAGTCGCAAACGCGCGATTATAGGAACCCAGGACCGCAGACCCCCTCCGATCTTCGAGAGGTAATTTAGGTGGATTTTAAGCCTCAACGCAGACGATTAGCAATTTGCGATCGTTTTTTTTCCCTCTTTCACAAGCTAGGCTAAATCTCGTGCACGTGAATCCGCTCGCCCGCCGAGATCGAAGCGCGGATGGTATCATCGGTATTGTCGCCACCACGCTTTGTTTCTTTAGGTCCAACACAAGAAGGCACATAAAGTGGCCTACGAGGTTTTGAAACACCGATTTACCTCACTTTTGTGGAACTGTCCATAGATCATTGTTCTCGGAATACATGCCGAAATGAATATGGAAGCCAAGAACGGCTCCCCGGTTCCTGCAGAGGACTTCAGTGGGGATCGTGACTCAGCCGATATTACAGAACACGAACAAATGGACATAAAGCCCAAAACGAATGGTGATAGCAAAGCGGACCGCAAAGCAGCCAACGCCAAGGATCCCTCCCGACCGCGACGGAAGAAGGCCCGACGAGCTTGCTTTGCATGCCAACGAGCCCATTTGACTTGCGGTATGATGATAGACTGGTCCCCGCCTCTGTGGGATATCCGACTAATATGTATCGGATTTAGGCGACGAACGACCGTGTCAACGGTGCATCAAACGCGGTCTTCAAGATGCTTGCCATGATGGCGTTCGCAAGAAGGCCAAGTATCTTCATGATGCCCCCGACGGAGCGTTGATGCCAGCTGTCAGTGCTAGCAATAACACTAGTCTATACAACACCACACTGCGCAATAATATGCCTATGTCTAGAAATGGCGCAAATACTGTCAACCCCAACCAGCAACACAGCCAACAACTTGGTCAACAACATAGTCAGCAGCACAACCAACAACATAACCAACAACCGACCAACTCGACAAGTAGCAACTTTTATCCTACGCCCCAGACACAGGCAGGATCTTACAATCCCTACCAGGAATCCTCCATGAGCCAAAGCCCTTTTACCACGCAATCACCCGTTTCACCTACTTTCAACATGAAGAGCAGCACCAATGGTCGGAACCCGAGTCTTTCGTCGACCGTGAACCAGCAGCCTACTCCAAGTACTGCTCTCTCTGGGGATACAAGTCAGTCTCAGAATCCTTTTGCAGGCCCATTTTTTGATCCCAGTGATCCAGCTCTCTTCAACTTTGATCTATCGAGCATGAACTTCGAAAATCGATACGGTGCTTTGGAATTCGGTATGCTTGGACATATGGCCACCGGGGCGGCCGGTGACTCTCCAACTGATTCCGCAGGACAGCGGGGTTCGATCGGCCGCAGTGGATCAGCCCAGTTCTCCACACCAGCTCCTGGATTTGGAGAAAGCCCGGGGAATCAACCTTTCATGTTTGGCGATCCCCTCTTAAATGATTGGACGACAGGGCCGGCCTCGGGCCAGCATGTGAATGTTGGGGGGGTGTATGGTCAAAATAGCATGCTCTCCGAACACATGAAAGCAAATGCACCACATGCATTTGCGATCGAAACTGGGCCAGCAAGTTTCACTAGTCCTGGCTCGGCCACAAGCCCGAACATTACAACGGCTACATTCGATGACGGCCCATTCAACAATGTCGCTCCTGCTCCCAAGTCCAAGTCCAACAGCCTGGTGCCGAATGGGCAACGCCAGGTGGCGTCATCGTCGATCTTGAAGCACCCAAATTTGCAGGTTGGCCCTAAACGGCGTCACCGCAATCCTTCATCAATATACGAGAGTGTGAAGGAGCCGTATGCTTACACAAGTGGTTTCCACAATCTCACTGCTTTCATCCAACGTCGCTTTACGCCACAAAAGACCGTACGAATTGCCAAGGCCCTTGCGTCTATCCGACCCTCTTTTATCGCAACTACTAAGACCCTTAATCGTGATGATCTCATTTTCATGGAAAAATGCTTCCAGCGAACCCTCTGGGAGTACGAGGACTTCATCAATGCATGTGGAACACCGACCATTGTCTGCCGACGCACTGGCGAGATCGCGGCCGTGGGTAAGGAGTTCAGCATCCTGACTGGATGGAAAAAGGACGTGCTTCTAGGAAAAGAGGCAAACCTCAACGTCAACACTGGTGCGTCAGGCGTACCCCAATCTGGGACAACGTCACGCGGCAGTTTCACGCCGCGTGGCTCAACATTAGAAAATGCCAATAGTGGACGCCCCCAGCCGGTGTTTTTGGCTGAGCTCCTCGATGATGACAGCGTTGTAGAGTTCTACGAGGACTTTGCGCGTCTGGCATTCGGGGATTCTCGTGGCAGTGTCATGACTCGGTGCAAGCTGCTTAAATACAAGACCAAGGAGGATATGGAGGTTGCACAGTCCGATGATAACGGGAAATGGAACAACCATCTCCGCAAGGGTGGAATTGCTGGCGAGGCTGGCATGAACCAGCTCGGTTTCAAGGATGGAAAGGTTGATTGCGCGTACTGCTGGACAGTGAAACGCGACGTGTTCGATATCCCGATGCTCATTGTGATGAACGTAAGTGTTGAACATCACGCAACCTCCCAGAGTTGATCTCATGCTAATCTGCCATCTTCTAGTTCTTGCCATGCATCTGATATCTTTTTTTCTATTTTTTTTTCTTGCACTTGTTTCACTTACCCTTTCATACCCTTAGCAAGGCCTAATATCGGGCCTGTCTTCTTTTCTGTTGTACCTGGTACATATTTCCTGTTTTTGGGATTGTACGTTTGAGCTTTCCTTCGGACTGCTGACCGACGGAGTCTTTTCTTGTTCTCGTATATATGTTATGGTTCTTGGATTCCTCCAGTTCCAGGATTGTCGATATGCTTTGTTTTTCTTGCGGCGCTCAAAAACGGACAAAAAGATATCTCTGGGGCGGGATCGTCATTATATGAGCACAATGCCATGATATTGAGTGGGGTCACTTCTGACCTTGTTAAGCCGCCGAACCATCTAATTTTAAACATAAGCTTAATCCAACCTTAGATCCGGTGATCCCGGTTGCATGGTAATTGATGCCTGGTTTCCCAGGCGTCAAATTATCCGGCGTCCTTATCGTGATAACCCCCACCAGGGAACATTGGAAGGCTGATCCGAGGTCGTATTCAGGCACACTCGATACCAGCATCACGCCAAACCATTGCTAAATCACACAATCATACATATCAAGACGAAACTATTAGCAGATCTGTTTCTCACTATCCACACTTTACCGTACCCCCACCACACAGAATCCGCCATGGGCTCCAACAAGCCGCGCGACCCGGTAGCCGGCCCCGACGCAGGCCCGGAACCTCCTTATCCCGTACGATTGTCAGGACCAGTGATCAAGGGATTTGGCCGCGGGAGTAAGGATGTACGTGCATGAATATAAGAAGGCAACCTAGCTGTTATAATCGGACAACCCAACGGGCACAACGGACTTATGACTGACTTGCTCTCCCTAATGGTTACAGCTCGGAATCCCCACCGCCAATATCCCCGCCGATGACCTGTCCGAGAAGCACCCAGAGCTCACAAGCGGTGTCTACTACGGCGTTGTAGCGCTCGACCCTAAAACATACCAACATGAATCATCCAAGGGCACATCTACTGCGGTGGTTTTGCCTGCTGTGTTGAGTATTGGCTATAACCCTTTCTATAAGAATACTGTGCGATCTGTGGTATGTGATACATAAGAATCTAGACAAAATGCTATCGACTGTTGAGACCGCATTTTGGTGGGGTTACAGACTAACGCAGTTACTCACTTCAGGAAATCCATATCATGCCCGCTCTCACGGAACCCTCGCCCACAGCTGCGGGGCAAGAAGGTCAGACCAAGTTCAATCGTCTACCAGACTTCTATAAAACGCGACTCAACCTGCTGATTTTGGGTTATATCCGGCCTGAGTTTGATTATGTCTCGCTCGAGGCATTGGTGGAGGATATTCGGGTGGATTGTGAGGTTGCACGGGAGAGTCTGCTGCGCGAGGCTTACAGATGCTATCTTGTGGACAGCGATAAAACATCTGGGAAAGTCAGCGAGGATCGTCGGTGGTTGGTGAGCTTTGATTAAGTGGGGTTAGATATTGGCATTCGGGGTTGAGATGATTATACTGCATTGCTATTATTTATAGCGCAGATCATTTCTCTGTATAGACATAGAAGAGGGATCCTTTTGTTGACTTGCCATATCAGATTCTATAGATGCATTGCCCAGGTGCATGAAGATTGTGCAGCCCTATCTTATCGCGGAATGCAACGTCGACGACGTCACCGAAGCATTGGCGTCCGCTCGGCATTCATTTTCACGTCTTGACATATGTAATACCAAGAACAGGAACCCGAGCGTTCCGAATTTGAAGCAGGTGTCATATAAACAGGGCCATATATCCCCCCAAAGTCCCAATATACGGCTCATCCAATCAATTAGACCACATTCAGACTATGGTCAACATATTCCAACGCCTCACTCGACGCCGAGCACCAAGCTCCGGTAGTAAACCACAAGACCAAGGCGGAGATACTACGGGCCCGAATTCCACGGAATCCCATCCACACGGATTACATCGGGCAGTGAGCACGAGCTCCGGGAAACGCAGCTGGCGATATGAGGAGCCAACCCCCCGACATCTCTTCCTAGTCTCCGACACTGCGGAGTTTGACACCCATGTAGTCCACCGCTTCCAGGCCGAAGGATTTGACGTGATGTATATCCCATTCCTCGGCACCGGGGATGAAGATAAGGACCGAAAAGCGCTGGAGAATGCGGTGCACGAGCGAGAAGACGAACTCGAGAATGGAGAGCGGTATGCGATCGTCGGTACGTCTTCTATTCGACTTTCCTTATCTCTATATACATGTTTAGCCATCCGAAGCACGCACCTTAGCCATGGCAGATATAGAAACCCCCCAGCTAACCATATATCCTAGCATACCATCGGCCTGCCTACCTCCTCCTAGCATCACACCACACAGTATCCAGCAATACAAACCCATTCCCACACCTATGTGCCTTTATAGCCTACTATCCTATCCCCTCATCCGACGAATTCACCTACAGACAAAGAGAAGACTGCTCGCCACCAGGCTGCTCAGACACAGGTTCAATCTTCGGCCCGGACTCCAAATTAACTTATCTCCCAATCCAAGTCCATGTCCCAGGACCACGAGTCCAGCCCTGCGCACTGTGGCCGTGGATAAGTCTCAGTGCCTCAGAAGGCGATGTCACCTACAAGAAAAAACACCGGTGCTACGTGTACGCATACCCGGGGTCCAAAGCCGGGTTCGCAGAGCGGGAAGTTGCAGAGGAGAAAGAAGGAGAGGTGGATGTGGACTTGAATGCTGATGATGAGATTGGCTCGCAACTGGCGTGGAGTCGGGTGATGGCATGTCTGCGCCGCTCGTTCAATATCGGGAGTCATTGGCCTGTTGTTGATATCGAGACTATATGGGAAGAGTACTGGGATAGTGTGGTTGGGGAGCTGGAGACACGGAAACGGAATCGCAGTTGTGGTTCTGAGTCGACGGTTGGGATGTTGACTGGTCATGGCCATTATGGGGAGATAGAGTGTCCTGCTGGTGCGGTTTTTGTGAAGTGTATTCCTACTCAGGCTGGGGGTGAGTTTATTTTCCCCTTTCTATTTTCTATTGTGTGGTTTACTGATATATTTCAGGCTCTGATATCTCAAGCTTGAAAGATTTCTTTGCTCATGTGTATATTCCTGCTGGACCAGTTGATCAGCATGTCCGTCTCTTGTCGCGCACTGTAGGTGCTGACCGCATCGTGGATGAGATGTTGTTTTCATGTCGGCATACTGCTGAGATTCCTTGGCTATTACCTGGTGTTGAGCCGACGGGTCGAGATATTAAGGTCATTGTCGTTGTGGTGGCAAGCTTCAGTGCTGGTCAGATTACACGCCAGAGTCTTTACTGGGATCAAGCCGGTGTGCTTGTGCAGGCTGGATTGTTGGATCCGGGACTTGTGCCGTCATCGAAAGCTGTCGAAGACCATTGAGTGTTGTGTGATGTTTTAGTCTTAGGTTTCTCTACTTTATAGATGATTGTATAGAGGTTAATACCCACATATATAGTGTATTGGGTAACAGCGCTCATTCTGCACTGTCCTTACCTGTTCTTTCTGTGTCTTTGAAGTTCGGGTATATAATCATTTTAGCAATAGAGGTTTATAAGTTAAAACCAGCTCAGTGCTTGAGAGATGAAGACGGAACTAAACCAACCGGGAGAAAGACTACTGAAAAGGCAGCGTTTTAGACCCCCGAGGCCCAAGGCATCTCAACAGATCTCATCCATATTCTATCTCAGCGTGTCTTAGAGACATAAAGTTGGACATTTCCAATCGTCCCTTTCTGCTGCAACCCTTCCAACTCAATAGAGTAGGCAGACGTGTTCTTGTCCCAGTCTCTAACCTCGTAGACGTTCCAATATAGTGCACGGGTATACCTATTGATCTACCTAAGTATACCTTGTATAGTATAGAGGGGAGATTATACAAGATAGACCGCCTTTCCTTTCATGTTTGTCGCTCTAGACCATGGGTTATTTGGCTAATGATTGCTTTACACGTAGTATTGTGTAGCTCACATTGCGATGCAGATTTGATATCATTGACAATATGTAGGAACTAATAGGCCCTTATAGACTAATGACGGTGTGGATATGTCGGTGTTAATAAATTGATACAAGTTTACCTATAAGTTTAAGAGAGAAGAACTTTCTTTTCCACATTCTGGCAATCTTCGTCCAGGGGAAGAAAAAATCTTTGTTTGCTCTCGAGTATTCACTCAAACTGGAAAATGGCCGGTCAAACCAAAGTTCCATTTGTTGGGGGTATGACTTTGGGCCAAGGGTAAGCATATCAAGAGAAACTTCTACAGAATGGAGTTGACCATACGGAATCATCTATAGATATAATTCCTACCTACAGACGAATTGCATGCATGCTGCCGTGGAGGTCGAGGTAGAAGACAACGACAACCCGTCACTGCATCAAGAGTATCAATCATACGAGATTAAAGAAAACAAGTATTATCATCACAGCTTTAGGAGCCTTGAAAAATTGAACAAAATACTAATATTGACAGTGAGCTTCTGCGGGAACTCGACATCAGTGCCGGTGCGAGCATCTCAGATATGGGAAAAAAAGGCGGCCGAACTCAACCTTGACTTCAATTTTCTCAATCGAACAGAGGTTAGAACTCTCGTCCAATTTGAACTTAGAATTCCTTATGAAATAAATATTAGATCAAGCAAAGTCTGCTCACCTATCTTGTCAAAGTGGATATCCAGCGACAGCCGAGCGTTGCAACCAAGTACAATTTCAACTGGGAACCTTCCTCTTCTGATTCTCAGGGCAAATATGGTGACCGCTTTATTTCCAGTAAACCATCTCCATTGGAAAAAAATTCTCCCATGCGATGACTGACACAGGTCAGACTTCATTGAGGGCGGAGCGCTCTTTGCTCGAGTTTCCATCTTGACCAATGAGAAGTCAAGTTTATACGAGCTTAAACAAGCGTGAGTTTGGAGACTGTGAGGCAAGACAAATACTAACATATATAAAGAGCTAAAGTAGTCTTCACTGCCTACGGTGCCAAAGTGGAACTCAATGACGATATGAAAGCGAAGATTGCGATGATACAGAATACCTCCGAAGTTAAGATTTACTTATACTACGCTGGAACGCCTGTCAAGGTTGAAGCGGTCGATGGTGCACAGAATGACCTGACACGTCTCAAAGAGATTGCCGATTCTTTTTCCAACAATGCCTCAACCCATAAGTACAAACGATTGTGAGTACAGATATTCTGCAGCTGGTAAACTTTGCTAAATATATTATAGTGCGCTGTTGGAAAGATATACCAATATTTTCAACTTCAAAGATGAGTTCACGCCACTTGACTACGAGGATGCTAAAACAAGGGTACGTGTTTCAACGAGTTCGGCTTTTAAACCGTTTTTCACTGACATCTGACTGGGCATAAAGAGCTGGACTGTCTTCACTGATTTTGTCGAGTATTCAGCTATTCAGGAAATGATTCGAGCAAGTATGATAATACCAATCTCACGGGCACCGGGTATTCAGCTAAACTTCATATTTAGTCGATTCGGGTAATTATACGAATGGTAGAAGCGACCGCGACAGGCTGGATGAAAAAGCCAGCACCCAACTGCAGGAATTTAGAGACTGGGTACGTGTCGGAATTATTGTTATTGAAAGGCGATTCTAATTGAGCCTTTAGGTAAAAGACGTGGCTAAAGAGCCTGAAAAGTGCAAGTCGCTGCCTCCGGTCCCTTATCCTTCAGAGTTCCAAACCGAAGTCTTGGTAAGTATTCAAAGAATCAAGATGATGGGTTGGTTCTATGCTAATATGAATTTCCCAGCTTGCGCTCAAGACAACAAAGTACATCGCTCAGACAATTCACCTAAACAACAAGAAAACCCACTGTAAGATACTCTCTTTTTGTTTACCGAGGTGTTCATGACCTACAAACACGTTTCTTACAAAAGCAGTCATTGATGACCATAAACACGACAATGCCGAGGAGCTGTTCAGTTTCAAAGCCTATGATTTTGGACAAGCCTTAGGAACCAGCAAGATCATCTTTGGTAAAAATAGTGAAGGAGATAGCTATATCTGTATGATGGGAAGAGAATCCATCACTGCTGGCTATAAGCAGATATGCGAGCTGTGGGGGTTCGAAAAGAAGTTGGAGAAGCTTGTTGATAAAAAAGTGGGCGTCTATCCTATTGTTGGAATGGGAACTATAGAGTTGGAGCTGGAGGATGCAACACCGCGTAAAGATGATGACTACAGCTTTTATGTTAAAACCTGATGTGGTTGAGATGGTAGGTAGAAGATAGTCCTTCGTCATTGACAGCTGACGCGGAGGTCGAGGAATTCAATCTCTTTTTCGGGTTTCGTTTAAAAAAAGGAAATCTAAGAAATCTATTTTCTTTGTTAACCTGTGAATAGAGTGATCTTGTACCCAAGCATTTGTATTGAATTATGCCTTTCTATGCTCATTCAACTTCAGGAATCGTCCATGAAGAGCTACCCTTCCTGAGCTAGGGTTAACTATATAAAGTAAGTGGCCGAGGCTGGAGCTAGGCCCCGGAGCTGATCCGAGCCCAATCTTCAATCACATCACCCTATCACCTGCTCTTTGATAATCTCAAGCTGATAGAAGGTGTTTCGGAAGTGGCGTTGACCAGTTAGTCCCAAGACCCTAAGGTAACCACTTGATATAGAGAGCCTCATACTTTAGGCACGTAATTAGTAACTACACTATTACAGCCCCAATAAGCCCCGCAGCTCACCCAATTCCTTGCTCACACCTCCAGCACTAGCCAATGTTTTCCGACTCGCCTCCTGGGCAATAGGAATGATATCCTCAATGCGCACGGAAGGGTCCTTGGCCAAGCCAGCCACCACAACACCTAGCAGCGTATCGCCTGCCGCATTGACACTGACGATATCATTTGCACCTAGAATAGCAGCAGGCGAGAACAGACGCATGTAAACGCCACCGAAAGCCACGTCCGAGTCAAGCGGCGCGCGAGCAATGATATACTGCGCAGACTCCGGATCCGTAAGACGGGGATCACCACGCGGCAGAAGCTGAGTAACGAGAGCACCCGCACCACCGAGCTTAGTAACAATACAGGGAATGAAAGGAAGCAGCTGAATAGTCTGCTGCGGAAGGCCCTCGTCGACGAGAGACAGCGAAGTGATTGCAATGAGACGCTCACGCGAGCCCGTTGGAGACATATTCATAGAGTTAATGATATGCCACCATCCTGCCGACTCGAAAAGAAGCGATTCCCGCGCAGCCGTGTACATAGCCGCTAGCTCGAGGCGGTTCGGACACGCAAGACTGATAGCATTATTTGGCACCGTCTGATTGGGACTGATTGTGGCGCCGGTACTGTTTGCACCGCCGAACAGACGTCGGGATTTGGCTGTCGAAACGGGCTCGAAGGCTACGCGTGCGCCGTGTTTGCGTGCCACTGCACTCCACTTGGCCATCACCTCCGGGCGCCAGTTGGCGTCGACGACGACCCAGTTTGGCTTTGTGCGTTCAAGGAGAGGTTCCCAGAAGCCGTCAAAGTCGAGCTGGGATTCGGGTAGTTCGACGATACCCATGTCGGCCATGGCTACTAGGAGGTCTTTTTTGATGTCGTTGATTGCGATGTACTGTGCTGTGCGGGTGCCTGATGTCGCTGGGAGGACTTGGATGCCTGCGGTGCTGAGGCCTTCTTTTTCAAGGGTTGATAGTGCGGCGCGGCCGCTGAGATCGTCTGCAATAACGCTGCAGAAGATGACGTCGCTGCCGACGTAGCTGGCCGCAGCCGCAACGTTATGGCCAACGCCGCCTAGGCTTTGTCCGATAATTGCTGGGTTGGATGTGTGCGGTACTGGTGCAACCTGTGTGAGTTCGTCTCCGAATGGAGTATAGTCGCAGGAAAGATCAATGGCTAGCGAGCCGGCAACCACGACGTCTGCCCTCAGCGTCGGTGTAATAGGTGCCTCTGTGCTAGCTGGTTTGGGGATATCTTCAACTTGTGAGGCAACTTGACTTGGTAGAGCTACACCTGGGATTGATGGCATGTGTCTATAGGGAAGGAGATATCGGAACTTAGCATTGATTGCATCTCGTATCTGGTATCTAGAAACAAAACTCACCGAGACCCTGTTTCGAGGTCAGATTGTTCAAGCTTGGCAAGTTCCACAGCTACTAGGGTTGCACGCTTGACATTGGACTCAATCAAGGCCCGATTAGCGACTACGCTCTTTCCACCGCTTAGTTCCTTGATCTTAGCAAGCACAAATGGCGTGTTGTCACTGCCATGGTAACCCTCTACATGGGAAAGGCGGATAGCTTCTTCAATCACAAGATCCATCTCAGCTTTGGGGACTGAGTGTTCCAGGGGGACGGGGTTGGCAAAGTGGATGCCGGAGGATACTGGAAGCTTTGATTGCGCATCTAGAAATTCTGTTAACGAGGCTGTAGCTACCGACGTATGGGGTATACTCACAAACTATGGCAGCAGCTTCAGCTTCATTTTGAATGACTCGGGGACTGCGAATACCGCTCTCTCGTGTAAAGAAAGCAGGGAAGTCAACGGGGCCGTCTCGGCCATCAGCGAATGTACCCACGCATACACCTTCGGTCTCGAGATATTCAAGCGTTCGAGGAATATCCAAGAAGCTCTTGCATCCAGAGCTAATCACCGTCACCGGGGTACGTCCGAGCTCAGTAAGATCAGCTGTAACAATTTGTCAATAATTGGGCATGCTGGTTTTGTTCCCTTGGTGCTCCCTACCAGAGATATCCATTGAGTTTTCTCCTCCACGATGCACACCACCTAGAGCAAGTCAGTGGGTTTCATTTTGATTGAACCTTGATCATTGAATTTACCTAGTCCACCAGTACCAAAGATCTTGATACCAGCCAGTTCTGACAGGATCATAGTACCGGAGATTGTAGTACCGCCGTGCATTGGCTTACCAACCATGCCCTAATATAGATCAGTTGCAGTCCTCCGAGCCATGTAAAAGCTAGCTCACCAGGCCACAGATGTATCCGAGATCTCTACGAGACACTTTCAGAGCGCTCTTATCTTGAGCTGTCGAGGCCAGCTCGATAAGCTCTTCCGTGCTCAGACCAACTTTGGCCACGCCACCAAGGATTCCTATAGTCGCAGGAACTCCACCATTGGCTCTCACAACCGACTCTAACAATGCGGCGAGAGCAATGTTATCGGGGTAAGGGAAACCTACAGCCGATCAGAGTCTTGGCTTCCCCGCTTTGGGGCGAAGTTGTTCAATCCCAGGAATGAAGACCGAAAGACTCACCATGTGTATAGATTGTGGTCTCGAGTGAGACAACCGGTTTCCCTGTAGCAACTGCCTCACGCACTTCTTCTGACACCTTAAAGAACTTGCTCTGGGCAAGCCCATGGTAACGACGAGCAGATGAAAGCGAAGCTCCTCTCAAACAGCTAGACCTCAGAGCAGCTCTAGAGGCCAGCATTGCGTGTGAGAGCATGATTATATTTTAGAAGAAGATTCAGCTACCTCTAGCCAAATCACCATGCAAAACAAATATGCAAGAAGTAAAGATGCGAGATGAGGAGAAGCTCCGGAGATCACCACTGTTATCAGTGATAAGCCGGAGTGCGCGATGTGGCCGCTTCGGCGCCCCTAGTATACAATGGGGACCACGTATCATCAGCTTCGCAAGCTTCCCAAGGTTCATCGACCTGACACAATCACAATTTAGGATTATTGAACCCTTTGAACCTCGGAGAAATTGTGTCCTCCAGGTACTCAGAATGAGGTTTTTCACCGCCACGGTGCTCGGGCTGCTCGCGCCCAGCCTGTGCGCTGCAACCAACCTTACTACGCCTAGTCGATTGGATCTTCCGTCCGGATTCAAACCTCCGCAGGTTTTCAAGAACACAAACTTGGTTCGGAATACCAATTTGGAAAAGAGCTATGTGCGGGAAACCATCAATGTTGTTGTGGAGAATGTCGACAAGCAGCCCCAGAACGACTACTACATCCCCTTCCCTGCCGAAGTGTTCGACCGCATTGCAGGCTTCGAAGTGAGGGATAAAAAGGCCTCCGAGAAGGGACGATTTGACGTGGATTATACTGAAGCTGTATCATCTGAGTGAGTACCAATTGGGAGGCCAATGGTCATGCCAGACCTCTAGCCTTGTGATGGGCGAGCTACAAACACCGTGACACCTTTCCTAACATCAATTGAAACAGCGGCAACCAGTACTTCGTCGTCCACCTTCCCGAGCCTCTGGCCCCGAAGTCGCATATTACCCTTGGAATCTCGTACTCGGTGCTTTCCTCTCTCAGCCCGCTTCCTGCAACCATTGGACAAGCAGACAAGCAATACCTCACATACTCCTTTTCCGCCTATATGCCATCTGCCTACACGACCGATACACAGAAGACCAAGTTGAAGTTTCCCAGCACCAATGTGCCGGATTACACAACCACTGATGGTCTCAAGTCCGGCTCGGACCCTGAGCGCAAGGGCGCCACATACACCTACGGCCCGTATGACACAGCTAAGGTAGCCCCGGGCACCACGTACCCAATTACCGTCCGCTATGAGTTTACTAAGCCCGTCATCACTATAAACCTTTTGGAGCGTGACTTGGAAGTCTCACACTGGGGCGGTAACCTTGCAACTGAGGAACGGTACTGGCTACGCAACAACGCCTCCGAACTGTCTAAGCAGTTCTCGCGTGTCGAATGGACCTTCGCCAACTACCAGAAAGCGCCTTCTTCGGCGGTTCGTGAGCTGACCTATCCGCTTCTGCCCGGCTCCGTCGACCCTTACTTTATTGATGATATCGGCAATGTCTCGACCAGCCGCTACCGTCCAAGCATTGGTAAGAGCGCGGGTAGCCTGGAGCTGAAGCCCCGCTACCCGATCTTCGGAGGCTGGAACTACAGTTTCCGTATTGGATGGAACAATGACCTTGCTTCGTTCCTGCGCCGTGCAGCGGGTGTCAACTCCGACTCCTATGTCCTAAAGGCCCCGCTCATTGAGGGACCTAAGATGGCCGAGGGCATCCAGTATGAGCGTGTAATTGTGCGTGTTGTGCTACCTGAAGGTGCTCACAATGTCCGCTTCGAGATCCTCGAGGGAACCAACAGCAATGGTCTTCCTGGCGTGAACCACATTCACGCTCACTTGACCTCTCTCAAGACCTACATGGATACCCTTGGCCGGACCACCTTGACCCTGGAGGTTGACAGTCTGACCGACGAAGCGCGTGACTCCAAGTTTGTGGTATGTATTAATCTATATTATCAGTTCATCTCTCAGTCATGCTAACCCACCATTAGGTTACGTACGATCACTCCATGTTCGATGCCCTGCGAAAGCCTTTCACTATCTTCGCAGGTATGCTTACAGTCTTTGTCGCTGCCTGGGGCATTGGAAAGATCGATATTAGCATCAAGAAGCGGTGAACTGCGACGGGGTCATGTCAATATCATTTTGTTACTTTTCTATAGTCGCATTGAAAGGATCTCACCAATCGACTTGTATGTTTACAATGTTTTAGTTTCACCTTCCCAAGAGTTCCTTCCGTAATCTTCAGATTTGGGCTCCTTCCTCTAGACGTACCTTCCTTAGGATACCATCGGACAATCGTAAACAAACCAAGTCGGGTACCTTGAAAGTTTCTTTCTTTCCATCATCCCTTACTCTCCATTTCACCGTTTTCCAAGTCGGAACCGGAACTTTAGGGAGGGCTGTCATATCAATTGAGCAAGCAGCTAAATCGATAATCAAATCTTTATCGAAATGTTCATGGCACTCCATACTTTGGATATGTTAGGGGTATCTTCCATCGAATAACCGCGTACGGTTCATCAAATTAGACTGAGGTAGTAATTGTACAGAAGAGCAAGATATTGTGGTCATGACGCAGAACAAAAAAAGAAAACTACCTAGTGCCATCCATTGACTGTACCCGTCCCGGCGAGAAGTTCATCAAGCTCATCTTTCCTTTTCTTGTACAGATCCTGAGCCTCTCGCTCACGCCGCAGAACCAATGACACTGCATCGCGCAGTCTCTCAAGTCTCCGGGGCACAGCTGACTCCTCGGAGATTTGGAGTGTACGGAAAGCATCCAGCTCGTCTGTAGCGGTGGACAGAGCAGCGTTAGCCTCCACGATCTTCGACCGCAGTGTCTTGGCACGGTTCTGGTATCCGCCGTAGTGCAAAGACAGCTTCTTCTCGAGCTTGTTTCCGCGTTCAGCGGTAGCAAAGAGGGATGTTTGAACAGTGTCGAAGGCCGCAATAATGCGTTGTTCTTCTTGGAAGGGATCCTGGTCGTCGCCCTCGTAATTCTCAAGACCAGGCAGAGACTTGGCGTGAACTGACGACCAACTATCGTCGAATTTCTCTTGCCATTCCGACTTCTCTGCTTCGACGGAAGCAATCTCAGCAGCAATAGAAGCTCGAGCTGCGTCCAAGAACCGGTCATCCAATTGACTTAACTTTGGTGCTTGGCCCTCGACCTTAGCGTCGGGAACAGGGAATTTACGAGAGTCGTGTGCAATCAGGATGGCGGCTTCGTTGGCAATCAAGCCTTCGATGGCGCCAGTAGCCTCGGAGGCACGTTGCAACAAAGCATTTAGATCCAAAACAGCGGGACGAGGCAGGCCTCGCTGGTAGACTTGTGATTGACGCTTGAATTCAGCCTTAGCTGCCTTCTCCTGTGCCTCTTTGTTGCGGCGATCACGCTCGGCCGCATCCTCTTCGCTGATCTCCACAGCTACGGTTGGCTCATCGGACTCAGATGGAACATCACCAAAGTCCCACTCGGATTGCTTGGGCTTGGGAAGCGAGGCCAGCTTGCTGCGCATCTGTTGGCGAATGAAATTCTCGTGCATTTTGATGTCCCGGGGTGTGCTACCAATGAGCTGGCCACCCTCACCCTCTCGGTTCAGAGCTAAATGGTCTCGCGGGGTGCGCAAGGGTGTAGCACCTGCCCCAAGACCACCAGGCATAGGTGTCGCACCCATGCCATTCGCCTGGCGGAATGGCGTGGCCATGGGGTTGGGGGTGACAATTGCCTGCCGCCGAGGAGCAATACCATCAAATCCAGTTGATGAGACCCCCTCGTGGAGAGGTGTGTTTTCTCCTCCCAGGAGGGAAGACTGAGTTTCGGTCAAAGCTCGAATGTTCTTGATTTCGTTGGCGATGTGATCGTCCTCCGGGGCAGCTCGCGGGGTTCTGATAGGGGTTCCTCCAACAATAGCGGAGTAATCACCAAGAAGTTCCCGAGTGCCTGCTTCATCGCCGCTCATTCGACTGGCTTTCTCCCCGGCCATTCCCATTTTGATAATATCTTCCATTTCACTTTCACTGACCTGCGGTGCTGGCAAGTTCAAACCCCGTCGCTTCTTGCTCTGTTCAGCCTCGCGAATCTTCTGCATCTGACCTGCTCGTGCAGCTGCAGCAGAAGCGGCCGAAGTGCCGCCCTTATCGTTCTTGCGCTTCTTGCGCTCTGCATCATCGTCTTGGTCGCCCTTTCTCTTATTTGCGAGTTGTTGCTTCCGAGGGTCGAATGCTTCCCGCTGACGTTCATTCAGGTCTTTCTCTTCAAGTGTATCATAGAAACCAGGCGCAGCTGGTTTTTCGAATGGAATGTCCGCATTGTAATCCATCTGACCGGGCTTCCGCGTGACAACCTTGACGTTGATACCGGCATTCTTAAGTTCGCGACGCTTCTGAAGAACGGCCAGTCGACGCGACTCTTCTAGCAGACGCTCTCGGGCCTTTCGCTTGGCCTTTTTACCCTGTGTGTTGGCGAGACGAGCACGCGCTTCGCTTAGCATTTCTTTCTCATCTTCATCCAGATCGATAGTGTCGGGACGGGCAGGCTTGGACTCTGGGTCGGGATCGAGTTCACCGGGTCTAAAAAATGTCAGCAACATGAACATCACGATGTTTAGTAAAATTCACGTACCGTAGGCGGCGGACATCGTCCGCACTGGGGGCGGCGCTCTCCTCGCCGGGACCTCCCAGACCGAGCTCGTCATTTTCACGAGATTCAGCTTCATCCAAAAGCTTCTGGTAGCGTTCGAGACATTGTGTGGCAGTGCGCCCGACAATGGGGGCAATTGTGCGCCATTGCGTGGGCATCAGCTTCGCAAGGTGGAGCAGCTTCTCGTCCTCTTCCCGCGACCACTCGGTCTTTCGAATACCTGGGTCCAACCATTCAATCCAGCGCGCCTTGCATTGCTTTGGAGTCTTCCGTGCGAGCAGGGAGGAGACTCGAGCCCACTGGTTGAGACCATATTTGGATACCTGCGATCGGTCAGTTTCTGCTCCATACAACGTTGGCTAGTGGGTTCCTAGTGAGTCCAAAATAACATACAGCTGCCCGAAGCACTTCATCCTCAATGTTGGTCCTAGGAGTATGTTAGCAACAAAGACTCGTGGGCGGGTTTCAATGCCACTTACCAGACACCTCCTTTGACGACAGGCATGGCGTGAGATCGCGCTAGGCGCAGGTTCAACCCTTCCAAAAGCGATTGTAAAAGATCAAAGGTACCACCAGAAAGATGGAAATTACAACCCACAGGCGTATGGGGAGTTCACGCGCCGTAAGTGATGACAGCTTGAAGCGGAAGAAAAGCGAGTTCGCAACCAAGCGCGGTAAACGTAATAACCGCGATCGCCGCCCCCGCGCGTGCTGAGATAAGCAGATCCAGAAATTTTTTGGACCAGAAAAAAAGATAAGCCAATATTTTCATACTATCGTCGTTGACTGTCTGTATCTGTTATTTTCCACAATGCCGACCTCCGTGGATGCCCCAAGTCAATTCAAGCAAACTTCCCGTAAGGGCAAGAAGGCGTGGCGCAAGAATGTCGATATCACCGCAGTGCAGGAGGGTTTGCGCGATCTGAAGGACGCCGAGATCACAGGGTAGGCTATCGTTGCTCGCTCTCACCTTTTTTGCTCTCTACTTTGAATTGAGATTCTAACAATTCTCGCTCTATTAGTGGTCTTATCTCCGAAAAGCCTTCCGATCAGCTTTTCGTTGTCGATACTGTCGGCAATGATGAAGTACGCAAGTCTATCGCGAAAAAGCAAAAGAAGCCCCTCAAGTCAGACGAGATCCTTGCCAAGCGGTCAATGATCCCCGCCCTCGACGGCCGGAAGCGTGTAAACCCGAACGTCACCGACGGAGTCATTGAGCCGAAGACGAAGAAGCCCAAGAGCGACTGGGTTAGCAAAAAGGAATATCTCCGCCTGAAGCAAGTAGCGAAGGAGGGAAACCCTCTGGGCAAGAAGGCCGACAATGAGTTCTACGATCCGTGGGCGGAAGATACCGAACCCACGCTCACGTACGACGACCCTCGCTTTGATTTCCTGCAGAAGCCCAAGCCCAAGGTTGAGCCTGTCACATTAAAACACGCCCCAGTTTCGCTTGCTGCCAATGGCAAGCCAGTTCCCTCTGTTAAGATGCCCCACGCCGGAACCAGTTACAATCCTGTGTTCGAAGAATGGGACAAATTATTGGAGACACACGGTGCCAAGGCGGTTGAGGCCGAGAAGCTGCGTTTGGAGGAAGAGGCCAAGGAAGCCGAGAAGCAGCGCTTGATTGAGGAGGCCAAGAATGACAACGGCGAGGTGAAGTCGGATGACGAGAGTGCCTGGGAGGGTTTCGAAAGCGAGTACGAGAAGTCCGAGTGGCTGAACAAGAAGCGCCCCGAGCGTAAATCTAAGACGCAGCGCAACAAGGCCATCCGACGCAAGGCAGCAGAGGGGAAAGCGAAGTGGGAGGCTGAGAGAGTAAAGAGAGATGCACAGGCCGAGCATATTCTCAAGATTGCCGAGCAAGTCAAGCAACGGGAGCTCGAGCGCCAGAACCAGTCGGATGCGGATGAGACTGAGGATGATGATGATGTTGAGATTGCCCTGCGCAAGAAGACCTTCGGTGGCAAGAGACCGTACGTTTTTGTTCCTTCCCCTATGCTTTATGTTGCGACTAACAAGTTATTCTAGTGTACCCCAGCAGCCATTGGAGCTGGTTCTTCCTGATGAACTGCAGGATTCTCTACGTCTCCTGAAGCCGGAAGGCAATCTCTTGGATGACCGATTCCGAACATTGATCGTTCAGGGTAAGCTCGAGTCACGCACACCGATTACCCAGGCACGCAAGGCCAGAAGACAGATTACGGAGAAGTGGTCTGCGAAGGATTTCAAGACTGGATACGAGTGATTCTGCATATTCCCTCTAAAAGCGCGTGCATTTTGTTATCTGGACATATAATGTGGTCCTTAGTTAGGATCAGGTCTCAATATTTTTTCAAGCACAAAGTAATCGACTACAACTAAACAGACTAAACATAATAAATTGTAGATCTAATAATATCGAGTTGAAGATATCAAAATCCTGTCGCTACCTGGTCAACTATCAACCCCAAAATAAAAGTGGGTCCGGAAAATTTACTTGCTTATCGTCTTTTTTTATCTTTCCCTTCTTCCTCACCAACAGACACAGGATGGACAAGACAGCGCTATCCAGTAATTGGAAGAAGCTACAGGCGACGTTAAAGAAAGATCCCACTGTCAAGCGCAAGACCTCCGAGCTCAGCTCCGGAGATGGGATCGCGAAGAAACGAAAGTTGACCGAGAAGCAAAAGCCATATAACCCAGACGCCAAACCAACCTTCAAGCGCAAGAGAATGTCTGTCAAGTCAGATACTGGCGATTCCGATGTTACAAAGATCGAGATAAGCTCGCGTCACAAGGAAAATGAAGGCCGCTCATCAACGTAAGTGCTAGCAGATCCTACAGCCATACTATCTGGTCCTTTTTACTATATCAGCTACTAACTATCCCCCTCCAGTGCCGAACTAGGAAAATATGTCGCAATGGATTGTGAAATGGTGGGCGTCGGTCCAAACCCAGACAGCGACTCTGCACTTGCCCGCGTCAGTGTCGTGAACTTCAACGGCGACCAAATATATGATTCGTACGTGCGCCCGAAGGAGATGGTCACAGACTGGCGTACGCATGTGAGTGGGATTGCCCCTAAGCACATGGTGGAGGCACGGACCCTTGAGCACGCCCAAAAAGAAATTGCAGAAATCATGAAGGATCGCATTCTCGTCGGTCATGCCGTCAGCAATGATTTGGACGCTCTCCTCCTCAGCCACCCCAAGCGCGACATCCGAGACACCAGCAAACACGCGCCATATCGGAGGATCGCAGGCGGTGGATCCCCACGTTTGAAGATGTTGGCTGAGGAATTTTTGGGAATCAAGATCCAGGACGGAGCGCATTCTAGTGTGGAAGATGCGCGGGCTACGATGGCTTTGTATCGTCGGGAGAAGGATGCGTTCGAGCGGGAGCATTTAAAGAAATGGCCCGCTCGGATGATTGCCGACAACAGGGAGAAGGGCGAGGGCCAGAAAAAAAAGAAGAAGAAGAAGACTACACGCAAGCGCTGATGTTGAATATCCGATATAGCTTTCGAAGAGACATGCTTAGATACTCTGTACATGTATACCCCGATCATTGCCAATTGAATTTGCATTTTATGAGAGATTTAGATGTATTTCCTATTTTTTCCTCCCTTTTAGAACTTCAAATGCATTAGATACCTTCAGTATACTTGTAGAGATAGCTAAGTGAATATGTAAATATTTTATGTC
The DNA here is from genome assembly GCF_001561935.1 of Penicillium griseofulvum. Taxonomy (NCBI): domain Eukaryota; kingdom Fungi; phylum Ascomycota; class Eurotiomycetes; order Eurotiales; family Aspergillaceae; genus Penicillium; species Penicillium griseofulvum. The sequence continues at coordinate 794,286 of NW_024467450.1, forward strand.
GTTGATCTCTCCAATTTCCACTTAACGCGGAGAACGGAGAGAAACGCGTCGCGCCTCACATCCGATCTTTTACAAGCATCAACGCAACCATCCAAACAGCAGAACTCAGAGATTACCTCTCCAATTCCAGACTTAAACAACATAAGATCGAACCGGCAATCAATTGATCTCAGCAAAGATCTTGCATTAGGCCGTTACTGCCCCACCAGTCCTCAGAACAGAATATCCGTCTGCGAAGAGCAATCGACACAATGCCCGACATGTACACCATCCAGCCCTCCTCAGAAGCGAGTTCACAGTCCGAAAAGAATAACTCGACTCTACAATGCACACCAAATATCATTCCATGCCGGATTCACCATGATGGACCAATTGATTCAGATCGGTATTGGACAGTGAAAGAGGAAAAAGGCATGCAAGATAGACAGCTCTGGAGAAAACCCAGTTGAATGCCCAAAGAAAAACTGCCCAAAGAAAAACTAACATCTCTTATATCCAGACAATACACAAACAGCGCATTTCCGCGGGCGCAAACTTCGAGGTCGGCGCGTCGCCCTTCCTGATGGCTATCGAGGTACGAGAGAACGTCCAATTGAGTTATGCAGAAACCTGCAAGCAGTAATTGAATCATAATTGGCTGACTATATACGACTGAAATATATAGGTGTAGTTGCAACACACACAGACCGCGTGTTACCTGCAGCTCAACGGGCAGACGGTGCTGAGGATGAAGAGGCCGAGCCCGAGGAACCAGTGAAGATTATGGAGGCTCAGGGAACCTTTGATGAGTTTGTAGTATGGGGACATGAGGCTCTTCCTGCGGCAGATGACGCTTTTGTCAAGGGAGTAGAGGAGTGGCTGCAGTTTGCGGATGCGGTATGTTTTATTTCAATCCACAGGTCTATCGAGGGGTTTCTCTCCATTGATCTTTTTCTGACTGTCTATTAGATGCATACAACTCCAAGATCGGCGACAAATGGAAACAAGGAGTCTGCTGCTGCTTGAGGAAGGCTTGTTAGGTTTGAATGTAATTGAAGGAGTGGCTTTTTAAGGGCTCTAGGGTGTATGTCAATGTATCTGATAGCATAATTATGCGATATACACTTTTAATTGACACTTGAGCACTACCTGATATCTATCTCCTTGCAACCTCCATCAAATAGGAACTGTGTCTTGAAGGATTGAGAGCAGCTGGAGAGCAATTGGTTTGGTTCAATGCGTTAATGATATACTAGAGTTGAGTGTATCAAAATATCAAACAAGCCTACAGTATTATATAGATTACATAGATCATTTCTAACAAATCAATTCCCACATTGCAACAGCCATCTCATCCATCTCATCCATCTCATAGATCTACAGATAAGCCTGACCGCCCCAGCCGATAAAGCTGGATAAATCGTAACATCTTGAACTTGAACATCCCTACATCCCAAAATCCCAACATTGATAGCTTCCAAAGATGGCCGACTCCGCAGATACCGAGAAGATCGCCCCGGAGGCCCTAATCACCAAATTCCAAGTGAGCAAGCTCCTCAAACAAGGTACAACCCATCCACCCCCACCCCACGCAGCAAACTAAAAAACCCCTCCAGACCAAAACGGCCGACGAATTGCCCTCCTAGGCACAATCGACAATACTCAAGGCATCCTAATAGCCGAGCGAGCAGCATTCGCAACTGAATCCCTCGCCGTCCTCCAAGCCTTCCACGCCGCAATCTCTCAAGTCAACAATCTAGGCGACAACGACATCTACCGCTGGTACCTAGCCTCATCAAACGGACACACGACAGATCCAACACCTGCCGAAGCCGCCAACCCACAGCAAGACCTCAAACTCAACCTCATCTGGCCATGCACAGCATCACACATTAAGAAGTACTCAGACCAGCAGTTGCGCATGGTAACAGAGACGGCAGAGATATACCGCACGCATGTGCGGCCGTACATGCAAGCTAAGCGCGAGGAAGGGCGGTTGAACTGGGTTTTTAATATCCTGGAGGGCAGGACTGAGCAGGAAGATGTGATTATGCGGGATGAAGGACATGGGCCTGAAGATGGGTTTTTGATGTTGCCTGATTTGAATTGGGATCGGAAGAGTATGGGGTCGTTGCATTTGTTGGCTTTGGTGCAGAGGAGGGATATTTGGAGTTTGAGGGATCTTAAAAAGAGTTTTGTGCCTTGGTTGAAGTATTTGAGGGAGAGGGTGCTTGAGGCTACGGTTTCTATGTATCCTGCCTTGGAGGAGGATCAGATTAAGCTCTATGTTCATTGTGAGTTGGGGTTGCATTGCATTGCATTGAGGGGTTTGGCTGACTTTGGAATCTCGCAGATCAACCGACCTACTACCATTTCCATATTCATGTTGTCAATGTTATGCTCGAGGCTGGTGCAACACAGGCAACGGGAAAGGCTTTTGGGCTGGAGAACTTGATCTCGCAGCTTGAGGCTATGTCTGGAGATGATGCTAGTCTGGCTGATGTTGATTTGACATACTTCCTGGGCGAGGCTAGTGAGCTGTGGACGGATATCTTCCAGCCGTTGAAGCAGGGAAAGAAGCCCAGCAAATAGAGGAGTCTCCGGTACATAGTGATCAAAAGATTTAATGACCGAGTGAATCAAATATAACCACTTCTCACCATTAAAACTAGGTGCACCTAACTACGACCCCTTACTAGAAACGTTACATTATACAAACCCGAAATGAACAAACGCATTAACGAAATTAATGTACATTTTTGATGTCATATATATACGTTGATCAATTATACATGTTCCCTCGCAAATCTTTCAGTATCATGCCTATCCGTTGAAGTCTGCGTAACCTCAAACGTGCGATGAATCCCCAACCCTATATCATTCGGCAACCGAGGCGAGGGCCGATCAATAGTCAGCCTTTCCTCGCTGCTGGTCGGACTCGTGCCATAGCTATCATCAGGATCCCTTTGGCTCTTGATAGTCGTGACAGTAACAGCAAGCTTATCTGGTCTCAGGTGAGACTGCCCGCTCTCATCAAGCGAGCCTAAAGGGAAAGGGCGATTTTCACTGCCACCCAACGGACGTGATGCAGACCGTGAGCGTCCGCCCGGGAATCCAGTGGAGTAATCTGGGTCTGAGCGAGAGCCCGTCCAGATTCGGAGGAGGGGTCGGAGGGTTGCAAGACTACCGGCTGTAATTCCTAGGCCTGCTTCGACATTGGACCAGATGGCAATTTGGTATGTTGCGTCTGGAAGGGGATTTTAGTTTCATGTCTTTTTCAATCACGAGGAGTAGAAACATACAGAGGAAATCGGGGTCATAGAATGATTTGACAAAGGGAACACGGACGATAACCGCAGATGAAGCACTGTAGAATCTCTTGTTAGCAAAAATAAATAAGTATGGAAAACCTGTGAGGACATACATGCAAGCCATGCTCAAAATGGCCATGACGGCGATCTTGGTCTGGCGCTTCATGTGAAGATTGTGCACAAGGAAGATGGGCAACAAGCCGACGGTGAAATCACACAGTGCGGCAAATGCACTGTACACATAGGTCATGTTGACGATGATACTCATATCGATGCATGAGCCCTTGACAGGAAGATTAGGATCGTCTAGGTGAGCTATCGTAGGCGCATTGTATAGCCGAGTCCAGAAGAATTCCAAGGGCCTGCACTGGAGGAGCATGAGGAACATGAAAACCAGGCCTGCTATGACAGTCAAGGCCATGACGGTGTAGAGAATGAAGATGTGGAGGGGTTTGATAGTTATGCGCATCAGGAAGATGCAGACGGAGATCTTGCATCCAACGGAGGCGAGACAATAGGCGATCTCGCAGAGCCACCAGAATCTCATTGCGGTAACACGATTGTCGGGAGTGAGGTGTTCGAACATAACGCCTGTGCCATAAATCGAGCCTCCAATCATGGTTCCGCAGAACATGGCGTAGAATAACTGTAATAAATATTAGGTCTCTATAACGGGAAGGGATATGGATTGAAGGATTCAAGGATTTCAGAACATACCAATGCAATCACCATACTTCCATCATCCCATCCAAATGCCTTTACGATCCATCCACGCACATAGATGCGCAGCATCACCGTAATAGTGGCGATAGGCAGGAAGACCGCGGCGATGGTCTGAACCGCCGTGGTTCTTTGCTTTTCGTCAGTCATGTCGGCAAAAGCTTGTCACGCCGGAAGGATTCAAATGTGGGGGAGAAGGATTCTAAATAAGAACATCCTTGACAGGACCCGCAGAAAACCTCCAAAAGACAGGGGGGGAATAGGTCAGAACTAGAACCTTTTTAGCCTTTTACTTGGTCAATGTCGCTTTTTTTTAGTGGGTAAAACCTTGGAATAACGCTAGCCAACCTCGACATGATCGACAAGACGGCTGTCACGGCTTTGTCCGCGGGAGTAGAGATTGACAAAGAGCGGATTCCATTTCCTGTCGATCTATTGTTGTATGTGAATACACGGCATAAGCGGGATATTAATTAACGATGTAGGTAACTATAGAGTACTAAGATGAGAATGCATGAATAGCGCCAAGGAAGCGGACAATTTTCGTGAAGAAATCCGCGTCTAAGGTTTCTGTGGCTTGCAGTTCTAGGCAGGGGTTCGCGAGAGCTAATTCAGACCGTTAGGTCTAGCTTCGTTTGAAATGACCCAGTTCCCACTTTCCTGGGAGTCCGAAATTGGTAACGGGTCCGGTGTGAAAATCATTGCCGGTACAAGTTGATCTTTTAAGCAAGTATAGTGGCGATCGTGATTAAGATGACGCTAATAGCGTGTACTAGCTTCTCTTGGAAACAAAGTCTTTGCCGCGTATTTAGCGTATAGAATGGGCTTTGTCCCGGGGATCAACCTCGGTGATTGAATTCTCCTATTCATCCTTTTTGTGTGGATAGAGGTCTGATCCTAGGAGGTCAATGCAGAATATTAATTTAGGGCTTTTTGTTTATTAATAGTAGGGGATTTCCTTGGACACGTGCCAACACGTGTAAACATATGCAAACATATGCAAACAGTCCGGCCCGGTTTTTCAGGTTTCAAAGTCATTTTCTCCATTCTACCCGTGTGGACATTATTATGGGAAAGTGTGGCCCGATATTCAATAAGATAGTATTTATTTCATATTATTGTTTCTAGACCTGAAACATTATCTATAAATCTATCTATTCAATTCAATGAACCCCTGTCCAAGCTTCATTTAAAGCTCAATTAACTTATTAACTTAATATCTAATCGGTAAAAAAAACGTGGAACTCCCGGACCCCGCAATCCTTCCGACCTAAACCTCACCTTATCCCAAACACACCCCAGATACTCCGTACTTCCTACACCCATTCTAACCGAACTGTTAAACAAAATGTCACATGTCGACGTCCCAAACACCCAAAAGGCCTTCGTGCCATTAGGTACGACCCAACTACATCATACCCCACCAACCCCAAACTAACCCCTCACCAGAAAACAACCCCGAAGTAATGTCCCATCTAGTACACCAACTCGGTCTCGCTCCAACACTAGGCTTCACCGACGTATTCTCAATCGACGAACCAGACCTCCTCGCCTTTGTCCCACGCCCCTCGCATGCCCTCCTCCTCGTCTTCCCCGTCTCACAAACATACGAAGCATCCCGCGAAGCAGAAGATGCCTCCAAGCCAGCCTACACAGGCTCGGGTCCTACAGAGCCGGTAATGTGGTTTAAGCAAACCATTCGCAATGCGTGCGGGTTGATCGGCCTGCTACATGCTGTCGCCAATGGCGAGGCCCGGAAACATGTTATTGCCGGCTCGGATTTGGATAACTTGCTCCGTGAAGCGGAGGGCTTGGAGCCTGTCCCGCGGGCGGATTTGCTTTATGATAGTAAGGCGCTGGAGAGTGCGCATGCTGATGCGGCGAAGTTGGGGGATACGGCTGCGCCCGAGGCGGAGGATAATGTTGATTTGCATTTTGTTGCTTTTGTCCGCGGGCTTGATGGGACGCTTTGGGAGTTGGATGGGAGGAGGAAGGGACCGTTGGCTAGGGGTGTTTTGAAGGAGGGGGAGGATGCGCTTAGTGAGGCTGCGTTGGACTTGGGGGTTAGGCGGTTCCTGAAGATGGAGGCGCAGGGGGGAAATCCCGATTTGAGGTTCAGTCTAGTTAGTTTGGGACCTTTGTTTGATTAAGTGAGATAGGGGACGTTTCTGGATCTGGTATTCGGATAGATGGTATGTCTTTCTTAGGCTGTGCCTTGAAGGTAATGGTATGTTATTAAGTACATTTAATGATATGTGTCTATGTCTGGAGTTCCACTGAAAGGACAGTCAAGATATACTGGCATGTGTTGTACAACATGCCCAGCTATATCTACTATATCCAGATATTGCACACATCTTGCTTTTCGATCATGCCGACTCTTTTCAGGATGAAAAGGTTACCTCTTCTCGTGCTCGACGATATCAACAGCAGAAGAAACCATACAATCCGTATTGGCAGTAACATTTGTCTTCTCACCAGCCTCCTCGGAAACCAACCGGGCGTTTTGTGGAACATCGTTTCCCTGTTTACCAATTGTCAAGAATGGTATCAAGACCAGAGACACCCCCGAAGCCGCAGCGGCAAACCAATAAACCGAGAGGTAAGGCCGAATTGCAGGCGTGGAGGGGGTCATGTGAAGGGCGACTGAGCTTTGCACAGAAGTAGCAATGCCAAGGCCTAGATTGCTACACAGCTTGTTGACGGTGTTGAAGATGCCACCGGCGATGGATTGCTGAGATGGTGGGAGGGTCGACATCACGTACATCTAGACGGAGTTAGTTAATACCCTCAAGACGGAACGTATCGCAGAAAGACAAGGAATAGAAAGGAGGGAAGCTGAGCGTACATTTGTGACGTTGAATTGAATGTCAGCGCCAACAACGACAAGAACCAGCGCTGGGAAGATAAATGCCCAGTAGGTAGCTTCTTGCGTCATGAAGCTCAGGATAAGGAACGAGGCTGTATATGCCAGTGCTCCGATGCCGGTTAGTATTGTGTTGCTAACGCGGTGCAGGACCAGACCGCAGACGACATTGACCAACACCCCGCTGATAACCATTGGGAGTAACTGAACAGTGATCTCAAGGGCGGACAAATGTTTCAGGTTTTGAAGGTAGAGGGAGAGGAAGAAGCTGACAGCGGAGAAGCCCATAAAGCCAATGCAGCAAGTTCCAATGAGCTAAACAGTTAGTTTCAATCTATGATTCGTTGAAAAGTGGCCACATACCAGAGAGAAATTACGATCTCGCCAAACCCAAAGAGGCATCAGAGGGTGTGTGGCAACGGACTGCCAATACAGAAACGCCATAAGAAGGAAGAAGCCCACGATAAACAGACCAAGGACGTATCCCGTCTTCCAGCCATCTGGGGCATCTGCAGCCAGACTATAAAAGTGATCAGCCCAAGAACATGCCATGATCAATTCATCAGGGAAAAACATACGAAAGCGAACTCGAAAAGAACGCAAACCCAACAATAACCAACACCGTGCCGAGAATATCAAACTGTTTCAGGGCATTAATGCTCAAAGGCGTCCTATCAAACCCATCAGCCGGCACCGTCCACACGGTCAAAACGGTAAAGATAGCATAGACAACAGCGAGAGCCCAGAAAGAAGCCCGCCAATTATACAAATGCGCTGCGACACCGGAGATGATCATGCCACCGACAAAGCCAAGCGGGTTTCCTGCGCTGAAGCAGGCAAAGGCAAGGTTCTTGCGTTTTGAGGGCTTCTCGTAAGTAGCGCCCAGCGCACCGACTGCGGGTGGGACAACAGCCGCCGCGAATAACCCTAAAATGCCCGAGAAGACATCCATGTAAATGGCATTCGTTGCGAAACCCGCGATGAGTAGTGAGAAGGTGAAACCAGCCATGCCGATGATGAATAGGATCTTGCGTCCGAACATGTCGGCTAGCTTCCCGAATGTGAGTAGGAAGGCACCGCTTGTGAGGCTGTTGGGTCATAGTTAGTTGTGTATGTTGTGTGATATGTATGATGTATGCAGGGAATCGGATAAAATCCGGGGAAAAAGTGGAGAGAAATAAAAGTAGGAATTGTACGTACGAAGCACCGGCATTGATCCAGGTTATTTCAGCAGCATTCATATGTAAATCCTTGCCGATAGATGCTGTTACTCCCACGATACAGCCCTGGAAGAATGACTGCTGGCCGATAGCCATTGTGGCAGTTAGGACGAAGAGAACTTCTTGGAATGTGCTGGTGAAGCATTTTGGACGCCCTGAAATGTCGAGATCTGAATCATTTTCTTGATCTGCCATTTCTGCGAAATGTTCGAAGGTAGAAGATCTGTTGGGGCCGAAAATTCTGTCTATTCGACCCGTTTTGGGGGGTCACACAGCGAGGTAATTTGTCTAACAAAAGAGAGTCTTTTCCACCTATAAACGTTTCTAAATGAGCATGGTGTAGTTAAAATGTACTTAAGATGTCATTTTATGACTCTAATTGAAAATCACTAATCCAAATTTTTTTTAATATATATTTTGTCAGCGCGGAATGTGCCGCACTTATCGGGGTGAAATGACCGGAATAAGCAGTAGATGTATAATGCATTGTATGACTCCATATACATAAGCGCTGACTCAATAGACATACAGAAGCCACATATGGCATCTTGACCCGAAACACTGATTGGTATCTGCATTCTACTTAACAAGATCGACCCAACAGTCACGGGCATTGAACCGAAGAACCTCATCACCAGCAGCCCACCAGCCAGCCGTCAAGTTGCGCGCAAATACCTCGAGGGCAGAATACTCTTGGAGTTGACCAGCCTCTGTGAAAAACACATTCTCAAAAATGAATTTCAGATTTGGCTTACGAGAGTGCAAGTCCGGAACCGCAGCGATGACTCGTCTCGTGGTAATGGCCTCACTTATCCGCGTCAGATCATCCATTTGAGAAAGTGGCGGTAGATTGTTGTTCTTAACGTCGACGTTGACATTATGGCTACTTTTACGGCCAATGACAAGGATCTCATATGGTTTTCGCCAAAGACCGTCCAGTGCTGAGATCGGTTGCCCGTCCCATGTAGTCTTGACCCAGATCCATTCCTCGCAGATGCAAAAGCCTGCGCCTCTCAAAGCCTCATATGCTGCTCGCCTGACCTTTTCTGCATTGGTGATCCATATAGCAGCTATAGACTGTTCGCTTTGGATCGGGCGTCCAGTGTGGGGTTCAGATTGACGTAGCCCATCTTGTATTTCGTTGTGCGAGTGCGCACGGAGTATATCCCGTAGTCCCTCCGTAAGTACATCCATTTCGGAATAGTGATGTGTTTGGTAGTGCTTGCTGCGCCGCACGGATTTGTTTGGCCAGGGCGGGTCCATGAGAATGAGATTGAACTTCTGGTGCTTGGGGACCCCGGGGATAGGATAGTCATTGGATGTAGATGGACGATCGACTTCAGTTTGAAATAGAGGTAGTGTACAAAGCACAAAGCTCGACTCAGGTGGGACCACATATGCACATGGAGGATTCGTTTCATCACCGTGCGAGCTTCCAACCCTGACGATTGCGGACTCTGGCGATGGATTCTTGACAATGGCAAGATCTGACAAAGCCTCGAATTCATTCGGTGAGGTAGTCGATAGAATCATAGGTGGTTCATTTTTAGTTGAAACATGGTCCTCGGGCGTAGACTCTAAGCATGTATAATCGTTTCCCCTCCGCCGCTTCCGTGGATGCTGATTCCGCCATGTGCTATCGTGAAATGCACTAGGCACTGCTCGATCCTTACACCATCGGCGATCAGGTGGAAATCCGGCCTTGATGGTTTCGAGTGAATCCCTCACAAGTGGCAGTATCAGTTCCGAGTGGAACCGTCTCTCAGAGAGGGGAATGCTGTCGAGAACCTTGGCGAGAGCACTTGGCTTTTTGGGCTCAGTAGATGGGAATGGCTCTTTTATAGGTTCGCATGAAAGTAGGCTCGCTTTCTTCCTGCGAATGGTATTTCCTGTATTTTCTGTTCCTGAACTTGATTCTGGGAGTTGTTGGTGTGGTGTCGGGCTCCCTTCTTGCGCAAGCGCGATTGAATACGGGATGTCGAGGAGGTATATATTTGTATCCTGGAATAGAATTGCAGTCTCCTCTTGGATAGTATTGCTCATATTAGACCTTGTCTTTCCCCTTGTTGGTGATGGTGAAAATGAGCGGTGGATTGCGCCGGGTAGTTGTGGAAGTTTCAATTCTCTCAGCCTTATATAAATCCCAATATGGCAGGGATTTTGACGTTAATTCTTTTCATTTCGATAAAATTCGATTTATTTGCATCCACTCTACAATATAATCTGCACTGCATCAATCAATTCACTATGCTCCACTAGGTAGCCAAATCTTGATCTTAAAACAAGACAGAAGAGAAAAAAGTCCTATCGTAAGATCACAAGATACAAGGTCATTCAAAAACGCTGAAGATACAAAACTGGGCCTCCACCCAGAAGAGACACAAGACTTTTTCACCGGTTCTCCATGCGCATCCAATTCCTCTCCCGGGTCCGATTCTCCCCTGCCGGCGATCCAGCGTCCGATCAGGGCGAATAGATAGCGAAATCACAACACCTAGCTAGATAAATCCGCTTGGTCTCCATGAGAAACTTCAAAAATGGGAGAAAAAAAGAAGGGAAAAAAAGATGATCAAGAAAATTTATACAATGTAGATGGGAAGGCAGGTAGATCGATTAGAAATCATACGCGAAGATGGCATCAACGCTGGAGGCAAAGGCATGTACGTTAGTATTGCCGCATTACACGGTTTAAGGCCGATCTGAGAATGAACTCACCCGTCCACGTCGGCCTCCGCCCGACTGCCCCTGCACAGGCTGTGCCTGGGGGTAGTATTGCGGAGGGTATTGATACATCTGGGCAGGGTTGACAACGGGGCTGAACTGCTGGTAGTTGTTCTGGGCAAGCATCGGGTTGGGACTCATCTGGCCTGGTCCAGACAGCTGAGAAGCCTGCTGCGGCTGCAGAGATCGCAAACTATCCACAGCGGGTGAGCTAGCCGGGTAGCCATAGTTGGCGCCCGGAATGCCGGCATAGCCTGGAGTAACTCCACGAGCCTGGGCAGCGAGGAAGGCTTGGTATTGCAGCTGTTGCTGACTCAGGGATTCCTGGCTGTATCCTCCTGGGCCGCCAAGGCCGTTCAAGTGGTTTCCGAGTCCGTTGGTCGAGTACGGATCAAGGGGCGGGGGGTTGGTCTGGTCGGCAGAGATAGGACGGTTGTCTGTGTTCTGTCCAAACGTGTTGGGAGCAAACTGCCCATTGTATTGTCTGTCCATGGACGGCTGGGCTGGATAACCTGTGCTTCCGTGGCGAGCTTGGCGGTGTTGCGATTTCTCCGGAGTGGAGTGGCCCGCTTCACGTCCATGGTGATGTTCCCGACCACCGCTGCCTCGTGAGGAAAGGCCCACTTCATCCATCAGACGCTTGTAGCCTTGGCTTGGGGAAGCCTTGAGCTTCGTCAGAACCTTGGACACGTTCTTCACGACTTCAGCCCGCATAGACTCGTCAAAGAATGGGGTGGTCAAGACCTTGAAGATCAGAGTCGCACCAGATGTCTGGTCGCTCAGGATCTTCTCCAAAACTTCATCTCCGGGACTGAAAAAGAGTGCCTTAAGAACAATGTCTCGAGCATCTGGCTCGTTCCGCTGGTTGATCACCTTGAGAACAGTCAAGTAGGCAACCTTGTGTGTGCAGAGATGAACAAGGTGAGGCACTAGTCTCGGGGCCAACACTGTTCGGCGACGAGGGAATGTGCACGTATCAAGGAACCAAGTGAGCAAAAGAGCTCCGTTGGCATTAGTAGCCAGCTGCACACTGTGGAGAGCGATAGCAGATGCAAGCATCCGCTGCTGATCCTTGGTGGCATGGTGGCTTTCGAGACAAGCCCGCATCGCTCGGGCCCCGAAACGTCCCTGGGCGATTTCCCACATTCGACTGAGCATAGACTCAAAGATAAAACTGTTGAAGGGGCTGGCAAATCGCAGGCAGCACTGCAAAACGTAGTTTCCATACTGATCCAAGAAAAGAGGAACCGTGTAAGGGCGGAGAGCATCAACAATCAGCTGCATCTGTCCAGGAGTCTTCGCGACATCAATAATCTTCTGCGCAGCCCAAGTTCCATTCTTGTGAACGCCAATTTCGGAGAGGTGGGGAGCAATGTGAGACAACATCTGCTCCTTGGTAGATTCAGAGCAGAATTCGAACAGTTTCTGAACCACAGTGTTGCCCAGATAATCGGACGCTAGCTCTGCAACCTCAGGAAGCATGGCCTCGGCAGTCTCCTCAATCTCTTGGATTGAGCATGCACCATTGTCAATCCTCTTCCGGATGTCACGGAGACGTGGGGCGTCGAACATCCGGGACTGGCTCGTTTCCTGGACCGAGGGGATCTCATCCTCGAAAGCTTGGAACGCGATGGAAGTCTGGATGCTTGCCGTGATGTTCTTCAAGTCATCTTCACTTGCGCCAAATTCTTGCACGATTTGCACCATCTCAGGCAACAGATCCGTCAGAGCGGCAATTTGAGGGACCATGTTAGCATTGTCAGCTCGATCCGCCCCATCTGCCGCTGCGATATTTGCTCTGAAGTTCGGGTCAGGAGTGGGAGATGACTGGATGCCATTCGCACCAGGAGTACCGGTGGCCGATGCGCCGGGAACCTTGGCATAACCAATTCTAACGGGACCTGCTCCTGGGAAAATCTCCTTGCCATTAAGCAGTGACTTTGCTTGCACGGCGCTTTCAAGGCGATCGAAGTTGACAAACCCGCAGTTCTTGTGAGTTAGAACACGGGTCGACTCGATCTTTCCATACATACCAAAAATGGCCTCCAGAGACGTGACGGTAGTGGACACGGGAATGCTACCAATCCAAAGTGCCCGGGTAGGCCCATCCTGGTTGTTCTCATCTGCCATCTCGCCGGCCTGTCGGCCAACCATGGCGGGGATACCGTTACCGCCAAGATGCATCAGTTGAACTGCCTCTGACAATTCGTCATATTCACCGTTCTCGGCAATCTGCAGGTCAGCAGCACTGAAGCTGTTGTCAAGGCGAGAAGGCGTGGCAAGGTAGTTACGGATGGATGATCGCTGGGGAGGTGCCTCCAAAATGCCAGCAGTTCGCGCTCGGGGTCTGCTGACAGAGGCGTGGCTGGCAAAAGCTTGAACGGCGAGATTATGCTGGTGAATCTGGGCCTGTGTGGCGGCGAGTTGCGCGGCAGTTGCAGCGGCGGTTGGCGTCATAGTACCCGAGGGAAGCTGGGAGTAACGGTTCTCATATTCAAGATCCTCGTCATCCGCGTACTTCTCCTTAGCATTCACGGAGTATGATCGGAATCGATTATTGTTCTTCATCATCGCCAACTCAGCTAGGAGTGGTGGCAGCGCAGAAGCTTGCTGTTGTTGCTGCTGCTGTTGCATCAAAGCCTCCATTGAGGGACGTGCAAGCGAGGCCATTCCCTGCTGAGGGGTCTCAGCAAGCCCCAAGTAATCCAATGTCTTGACATCGGTGTCCGCGAGCCCATCCCTCGAGAAAGAAGAGTGGCTGGGTGAAGTCGGTCCTTCCGAAGATCGAATGCTGGTTAAAGTTGTAGCTCTCTCGCGACCCGTCGACCAGTTGGTTGAAAACAATGAGGGACCGAAGGGGCCGCCACCTCCCAAAAAGTTGCTTCTTTGTGGCATCGAGCCAGCTCGAAGGCGGGATAGCGATGCCGGGTTGGACACAGCAGTTGAACTCGCCACCTTAGAACTCGTATCTATGCCGGAAACGCCCGGGGGCCTGAAAGGACTAGTTGAGGGTGTTGGCCGTGAGGTCTGCGGCATGTAAGGCTGCTGAAGATCCATCTCATTTAGTGTACCCATTGGAGGAAAACGAGACGGGACTGTTCCAGCGCGAGCTCGGCGGCCAGGGCTGTCAATGGAGCCATTGGTGGTAGGGATCAAATCGGGAAAACTATCTTGGCTCGGTGATTCGGGAATATTCTCACGAAGCGGGGTTGAATGGCCGCTAGTAGGAGGTCCCCAAATACTAGGAGAAATACCTTCTTGCGCTTGAATTTCACGGGCTCTGTGAGAAGAATCATAGGGTCAGTTAATTGTCACAGTTTGTGTCCCATGAGAATCAAACTAACCGCTTCGAGTACAGACGTGACGCCAAATCATGAGAAGGGGAGCCAGCCCCCGGCCTCGAACTGCCAATGGAGCCCGGAGAAGGTCCAAATGGCATTCTTGGGTTCCCAGATCCAGCCAGATCACTGGGAGAGCTGCGCCCCGTCGAGGTGCCGGACATGGGTTGGGTGGTTGGGATGTAATTGAAATTCATCTGACCGTCAGGTCGCGAAACTGGCAACATTATGGATTATCACTTTAGGCCTTTAACAAGGCAGCGCCCGAATTCCTTCTAAATTATGACCTCCGCGCAAATGTCAAAAATGGAGCAAGGTCGGAACTTGAATGAGCTTTGTCGTTCAAAGGCGTGGAATAGGAAACATGGAATAAGGATAAAGTCGAGAAATCAAGGACAGACTAGAAACAGAAGTCCAAATTAGTTGGTGTTCGAAATATGGGTTTTTGCTATTTTGGGGGGGGGGGTTCGTAAAGTGGGAGGGGTCGACAAAGCAATTCCATAAAGTCGAGATGAATGAGGATATTTCGTACCGAGAGCGATTCTTTCCAAAAGCACTACTGTGCTATGTCGAGAGTCTTTGATAATCTCACCGTTTGCTCGGAGTGTATGACAATCTGCGGGTGTCCAAAAGTAATCGAGTCGAGAAGGGTAAAAAAGGACAAGTCCTTTTCTATAGTCGTCCAAGGCTCCAAAAACACGGCAAATTCACAAGGATGGTCTTGCACAGAGTGCGTTAAGTTGAGAAATAAAAAGATGGAAAGGATGATCCGGGTCCAAAGGGATCGAGGTGGCTGGAAGTGAGTTAGTGTTGCGCTCCGAGAAGTGTCTTTCAACACTAACCGAAAGTTGAATTCACCCTAATAATGCAGAAATCAAAAGAAAAAAAAAAGAGAAGTGAGGAAGAAGTCAAGGGAGGATGAGAAGGGGAGAGGAAAAGAAGGAGGAAGAGATGTTGGGGAGCTGGCCGGATGCCCGAGGAAGTTGGCTGTGGTTGGTGGAGGGCCCTCCTTCAGCTTCACCCACAATTCAATTGTTGATTCAGATGAATTTTGCTTTTAATTATGGAATTTGATTGGATTGAATATAATCTGATCTATCTAATCTATGATTATATGGCTGTTTTCAATCTCTATTGAGTTCTGAGGTGCATAAGGACGTAGACAAAACATCTATAAGCACTGGATGACTTTCAAATATCCAGGGAAGGGAATCGGCAGTTCCTCCAGACATTTTGGCTATATTGAATATCCGGGAGACTGGTGGTTATAGATATCAATTACAAGGAGTATATGTTTATATAGGCCCTTGAAACCTCATCAAAGTAGTCAAGGTTTTCTCTCGGAGGAAAAGCCATCATGGCATGACCCTAAAGAGAGACAGAGAGAGTGGAAACCAAAGAAAAAGCCCCGCATTCCAGTGCGTCATGTCTCAACGCTTGAATATTTTGAAGCAGGTCACAAATATGAAGATATTTCCCTATATGATGTATTTATGTAAACAAAAACTGTTTTGACTGCGAAAAAAAAAAGATTGTGTTCTGCGCGCAAGGGATATGGGTCAGGTACATATCCTCGTCATTGTTTTCAGTGGCGACATGGAGTCTACTTTAGTTGGTCATGGTGGCTGTGTTAGAGACGTAAATAGAATAGAATTTATCTGCCGATTGCTAGCTTGACGAACTCCAGGCTCTTTTCTAGATAGGGTGTTCGCCAAGCTTCCAAAAGCAATCGGTACAGAACCGGGTTCATGGCGTGGGACATAAAGGGTAGATTATCCATAAAATAATTGTTCAGTACGAAGTACTCCGTAGTATCAGTCAATATATAATGGTGGAGGTAGAACCAAATGAATCAGAGACATGTTGTGTCGTTACTTCAAGGTCGATGTAAACACGTTAGATAAAATCATTGGCTAGATAATTTTTCGCCTGAGGCACCACATTTTCTTTCGCGCCACTACCTGTTCAAGTCACTCTCCTTGCCAACTTGCTCCGGTATCTTTCCATCACTTCAGCTCATCTTTAATCGTGTGGTAGAATTCACTTTTTATATCCTATAATTCTTTATAATTTTTGTTTGCTAATCATTGACGATTCAACCATAGTTTGTCGTGCGCGCGTCCCCTTCTCGCGTCCGATGCTTAACCGTCCATTCCTAAGGCACCTGCCACCCCAGTAACACCATGGCCGACATTGTGGAAGACCCATCTTCTGGGGTACAATCCTCAGAGGAAGAGGAGATGCCCGTGGAATCATTGGTCCGAGGGCGTGCGAAACGGAGTACCGCAGGACTGCACATGTCTGCTCTCCTTGAGGCCGCTGCCGATGATGACTTGGCGCTTCTTTTTGAGGAAGTAGAAGACGATAATGAGTTTGCGGATGTAGCAGACCCCGACGCAGAAGATGAATTGCTTGAATCGTCGGACGAGGATGAAGACCAAGGACCCGACGCGCAGAACGACTACGAAGGCGAACAAAAACTACAAAAAGACGAGCGCAAGAAGCGCAGAGCCCAGAATGACCTCCGGTTCCAGACCCTGCGTAAACGAGTCAAGATTGATCCGACCGCCCCATCCTCCATGGCTGCCGCTCCTCGTCCGAAGAAAAAGTCAGAGCGCATCTCATGGATTCCCACTGTGGAGGATGGGCCTACTCGACAATCATCGCGTCGGCAGACCATGGTCAACAAAGAACTTACGCATGCTCGTCTCAAGGATAGCCAGGAGAAGCGGGTCCGCATCATCGCTACAATGAAGGAGGCAGAGAAGCGGAAGGCTCATTTGAAACCGAAAGAGATGACCCAGGAGGATCATCTTGCGGAAGCTGCAAGAGTGGAACGGCTTAATAGCAAAAGTTTGAACCGCTGGGAGCTGTCAGAAAAACGAAAAGCGGACGAAAGACGAGCGAGGATCGAAGCACTACAAAACCGCCGTTTGGATGGTCCGGTGATTTCCTACTGGAGTGGTGTGGCTACATGGACAAACGGGCGTCTCACACGGGTGGGCAAAATCGATATCAAGCCAAAGGCCGATAAAGAAGAATCGAGGAAGAAAAAGAAAGAGAAGGAAGATAAAGAGAAGGCTGCGGCAGAGTCAAAGTCTGTGGGGTCTGCAAGCATCGTTGGATCCGGCCCTGCCTCTACCACAGGCACATCGCAGCCACCACCGGACGTCCATCCAGTTGGTATTCCTGGTCCAGCAAATTCCGCTCTACCTCCTACCTCCACATTAGACCAAAAGGCGCCTGAAGCGCCTGAAAACAGGCCACCCGAGAATGCCGCAGCTCCGACTGCAGAGAATGCAGACACCACCTTGGTGCCTTCTGGGGCGAACGATAGCCAACCAGATGTAAACTCATCAGAGCCGAAGATAATCACGACGCCCCCTGCGGAGCAGGTCAAAGACAATGCTGTTGAGAAGAAAGCCCCAGAAGTTGACACGAATACACCAGTAGCACCCTCTGAACAAGATCAGCCCACTGAAAGGCGGTCCTCGGAGCCCAAACATTCGGAGAGAAAGATGTTTGCTGTGGAAATTCCAGCGTCTCGTCATGCAATAGATTCTGCGAGCAATGGCTCTACTCAAAAATTGCCTGAGCCGTCTCCCATCAAGGATGACGGTGCCATGGACCTTGATCAACCTCCAGCGGCTGCAGCGGCTTCAAATTCTGCCAAGATTAACCAAGAAGTTCCAGAATCAACGGGCCAGGCAAATTTGGCCACCCCGCACGTTGCTGGCACCCAACTGACTCCGACCAAGACCCCTATATCACATGCTGCTGATACGGCTGTACGAGAACGACCGCCAGTGGACGAGTCTCGGCCAGTTGAATCGGCCACGACTATCAGCCCTGCAATTGCGATTGCCCCTCAAGCCTCCCCGGCCACTGCAGCACCTAGTCAAGGCACGGTGCCCGAAAATGCCCCGGCTCAGAGCCTAAACCAACCATCTACGTTACAGTCCGAATCACAATTATCAAATGAAATAGTGAAGGAATCAGCACAACCAGAGATTCCAGAACCCCCTCCAGTGATTGAGCATACGGGGCGTACTCTTACGATCTTGGAGAACTTTGATTATGCGACCGCCAACCACCGCAAATACAGCATGTACTTCAACGCCAAGAAGCCTGCTCGTTTGACCAGTACGTATCATTCGATTTGTTAAGAATCTGCAAGGCTAACCTCCTAATAGAAATCTCGTCATCGCTTTGCGTCATCACCTCATTGCCTTCGCGTTACCGCGATCCAGAAACCGCTCTCCCTTACGCCAATTCATACGCGTATGGCCAGATCCGCCGTCTACTATCGGAGGGATATATCTGGAGCTCGATGCTTGGATGCTTTGTCGGCCCGGCCGAGGCTGCCCGTGGAGTGCCTGAGCGATTTACAGGCAAACCAGGCCCAGGCACAGTGAAACTGCAGATCGACAGGGATGATGGCCAGGCCGAGTCGTTTACAGGGAAGAAGATCGACAAAATGGCTCTCGAGGTTCCTTTGACACCCACTCCGGTTGGGACTCGAACAGCACCAGAGCCAATGGAGATTGATAAAGCATGATTAGTTATATTAGATACCCAGACAGAAACCCAAACGTCAGCATCACCTCTCCAACAGATTTTTCCCAATATGCAGTACTATAACGGTAGTACCGCAGTATTATAAATAGTGTAAATATAGCTAAATTTATAGAATCCTATGATTTATATAAGTTATATAGAAAATCTATATATTTTTAGTATTAGTTGACACGGTGAGCGGGCCGCCAGAAACGACGCACCACCCCTCTACCGCCCTAATAGGGATATGATCTACGGGACCCCCATAGTACATCTAGGTTCCCCTAAACGTGAGCAAGCCTCTCTCTTTTACTTCCCCGCGCTGCGTCTTATATCTAGTAAACTAAACACGAGTTCGCTATATCTATACTATAGCTTTAGCTTTTCGCTTATAGGCATTTTGTCCACTAAGGAGACCGCCTGAGAAATATTCGTCAACAATTTGAATAGTCCACTATAGATATGAGCTTGAGTAAGCTTGCTATATTAGCTTCGCGATTGGGCTTTAGCCTTTAGGTCGGATTAAATTAGCCTACTTCGAAACAAAAATTTAGGGCAATATATAGTATAAGGCTTTTTCAGATCTCTCTATAGGAAGGAGTTCTACAAGAGAGAAAAGTAAGGGGAAAGGCTATTATTCGATAAAGGCGAAATAAGTCTAGCCTTTAGCGTCGCCCTAGAATAGACGTTAGAAGTTGTAATATTCTATTTCACTATCGATATCAATTTTATTCATATAGTGTTTCTGAAAAGGGCTAGCTAAGGGTCCTAGCAAGGAATGCGACGGTATATTAATTCAAGTTCTCGATTTTCATCTTCTGTCAGAGTTTTCCATTCTTTAGCGTCCTTCAATGTTCCAACCTATGGACCCTCTGTTCCAACCTATGGACCCTCGGGGCCACAAGGGCATTCACTCGCCAGCGATCCTGTGTTCCCTTCCTCTTCTGGCAACATCTCGGCACTGCTAGTACCTTCTTCCCAATAAACTCAGTCGGATCTACTGCAAATGAAAGCCATGTATTTGCATGGATGGGGGGGGGGGGAGTCCCACTCTTCATAGGCTTTAGTGGGGAGAGTAGGAGGTTTAAGGCAAAGGTCTATAATAAAGTAAGAGAAAAGGAAGAGAAAAGTGAGAGAAAAGTGAGAGATAAAGCTAGGACTAGCTTCAAAAATGGAGTTTGGACAACGATGATGCTAGTAATAAAACTGGGAATAGCTTCAAAAATCGACTGGCAATTGTACGACAATAATTATGGGTGGGACCTCGGGAGCCGGCTATTGGATTCTGGGGTAGGGTTATCGATGAAATCACTATAGGGATACCTTATTAAACTATACAGTCAGGTAAGAATCTATGTGCTAAGATGACCTATACCCAAAAAGGACTAAAGGTGTGCGGATAGACATTCTCTACCTAGAGTAGAGTTCATTTCGCACCTTCCTTCGCATAAACTATTCAACTAATTCGCTTATGCTATAGGGCCAAACACAGATTGTTTATCATAGTTCCGTTGATAATAAGGAAAACCCTCTTGCCGCCTGTGTAGCCAAAATGGTTAATGAGGCGCCGTCGCTGCAATACGATACTAAGCAGGGTATAGCCGCCAACGAAGGCGGCCTCAGCCTTCTTACGGAAATTCGTGGAATGCGTGCAGATATTGAGAGACTCGAATCCCACTGCCAGAAACTCGAATCCCACCGGCAAAGCCATCTAGATCTCCGCCAAAGGGCTATTTCCACATGGGTACGTGATGCGCTACATAAGGACGACACCAGAAGATTCAACAAGTCTATTATCCACGGTGGTGATGTGCGATCCGATGCCATAGTAGTCACTGAGCGCTACGAGAAAAGTAGCACCGAATGGCAAAGTTTCCGTACTCTATATGGCCTAACTCCGGACAATGTGAATGATCTCGGTACTATCTTTACATCCCTTTGGTGCTCTTTCTATCGCTAATATGTTCTAGACCAGCATAAATGCTTCAAATCTCTACAGGCCTTGGATAGAGCAGCCTCTATCTTACTTAAAGACGCTCGAACAGGCCTCCCTGACCCGGTGATGAGGATTAAACGCGAGGATCTCGTCAATCTACTGCTGGAGGGGAGTTATGAAGAGGCCGAGACGATGAGCCGTCTCAGTTCTAAGCAACGACCGACCAATCGACGTAACTCGGCTTTTCAGGGCCCATGAGCATGTCTAGATGGACCGAGGCAGATCCGATACTCTCATTTACCTATCCTACTATGTATATATTACCTCTCTCTTTATCTTCCAAGGTTCATTATAGAGTACCGGAATATTTAACGATACTGATTCCTTATAATACCGTGTTTACTGGATTGTTGAAGGATTCTAGTATTTTCAGAAATACCACATTACAACCATTGAAACTACGGTATGTGGGATCTTAGTTTTCTCCCAGAAATATATGTTCTGACCGCGGTTGGAAAATTACTTCTAGGTACATCATTGTCTTGAATATATGTATCACAAACGTCAAAGCTTCACTGTTATGATGTAGTATTCTATGATAGTATTCTATGACAGATGTCACATGCCCCACAGTGAAAAATCAATCGAAAGCTCGCCCTGTGAGATATTATACCCCGATCTGGACTATCCAAGGGACAAAATCGGTACCCGGCGGAACTCAAATGCCAACAAGGAAAAATGCCAACAGAAGTGTTCTGATGTAAACAGTGATGCCCTATCCGGGAATCGTTCTCGAAAAAAAGCCCCGATTTTCCCCATAGGACCCGAAACACGGAGGATCGACAAATAGGCCTAGAATGATCTCACATCTGTGACGAGGCCCCTGCAACACTTTATCGTAATAGATGTGGCACTATATTCTGATAATCTATTTTGTCGCCGTAGCCGGCAGTTATTGCGTTATCTTCACTCCGTATATGTACGTTGGCTTAATTTGTATACGTGTAGAAATATGTAAAAACTAATGCGATGATGTATTGATACCCACCAGTTCACGCCATACGGGTACGTATATGGATCCTAGACCTCGAGGGATTTATGGCGTCATTTTAAATATATTGATTCGTATATGGTATGTTGTACAAATGTATACAAGTATTAACTTGTAGTAATACTTGAAGATTATGAATCTATCATGCCAGATCCGACCCCCTCCGGATAAATGGTGCGCTACTGCAGATAGACTTGGAAATTCTGCATCTGTGCGTTTCAAAGGTCAAAACTAGGAAATTGTTACAATTAGAAACAGATCAATACAACATAATCCATCAGAAAAGAAAAGACCGGTTAATTATAGAAGCCTTGACTCAGCTGGTCTAGATCCGGAATTGCGTGTCGCCAACCTTGGGAGCATCCGGGAAGTACCCGGGAAGTACCTCTTAGGCATGCATATGCCGTCGGGCCCTATCGGAAGTGACTTACCGGGTACAAATCACTCCATCTGTCTCCAAAAAGGTCTAGACGTGATCGTCTCATCCTACCACAACAGCACGTTTCTTCTCTTCAGGGACTTTTTTTTTTCTCCCCTTTGTATTTATATTCCAATTCCCCCTCTTCTTATTTTGTGTCACCTTTTCTTAAAGGTATTTCTTATAGATCTTACTATAGACTGGTATGTTACTCTTATCTTCAGCCCTGGAGAACCCTGTTCTCATTCTTATCTCTCCCCACTCACAGGCTAAAGATAGCCCTGCATTGAATCGGGAACGCCAGATACTGACACCTTATCAGCATTTGCCTTCACTCCTGAGTATACATACCTCGTTGTTTCTTCTTTGGGAGCCTTTTGTATTCTCAATTACACCGGCCCGGCACATTCCAGTTGGAATCAACACTTTTCAACACAAATCCCTCAGTCTGTGCTTCCTCAGGGGCCCTTGTGCTCCACACTTGCTCCAGTCTCGGCGATATCTTCTCTTGATAAGATAGTGAGGCATTTGAATGCTTTCACCGCCACAAATGACTCAAACAGCCCCCTTCCACCGCCGCTCTCCTTCTACTGCTCATGTCTCTAAGTCCAAGTCTACTCGTCCAACTTTACATCGACGAGGAACATCCAGTGCCAACGTTTCAATCACTAAATTGGGCTCGGGACAAAGGGGAGTGAGCAAACCATCTACGTCTTCGGACGATACAGAGTTTGACATGGCCAGCTTCTTGAACTTTTGGTATGTGATCAACCTAAAGCTCTTATCTTTGCTGCAGGGATTATTTCCCTCACATGCCTGTTGCCGTCATCTGTGTTTCATACACCGGTCTTTTCTTCAATGGACATAAAGCTGACCCAATTCCAGCGCTATGTGTGAGAACCAGATTACTGTCCCCAACAACACTATTTTATATTGTAGCGAAAGGTATGTGGCACACCCCGGACCTATATTTAGAGCCATTGATATCCCCTCCTTCTCGCCTAAAGTCTCCCATTCTTTGTCTGGGACCTGCATTATATCTTGGCACTTGAATACTTATCATTTCTTTTCGTCTATATAGTTGCCGCCGCAAAGACTCCTGCAAACCACTATCAGCATCACTACCATCTATGTCTTCAATGTCTTCCACTACTACACCACCCACCTCTCCCCCTCTCTCTCCACGCACTATTGTTGCCCCAATGACCCCAACCAGGGTGCCAAGCAACTCAATCCCAACCATGCGCATACCCAGCCACGTGCATGATGCCAAGTCAGATCTTGACCCCACAGAGTGGAAGCCTGTATTAGGCCGCAACGCCTCATCCCTGGCATCCTCCGACGCATGGAACTATCTATCTCAGTTCCACCGCGGCAGCGGTGAGCCCATGCTCTCCCGCCCTGCCGTCCAACGCAGCAGCTCCAGCCTTCCCGCATTGGCTGGAGGTGCCGCCAACGGCTACAGCCACAGCCACGTGCCCAGCCTGACGAACACCCCGTCCACCGTGGCCTCGTCCTTCAGCAGCACCGCCTCTGACTACCTTGGCATGTACGAGTCCCGGCCGCTGCCCCCGCGCCACAACCCGTACTTTTCCGGTACGAGCGTTAGCAAGGGGGTCGAGCTGGTCGTCCCGCAAATTGCTTCTGCGCGTGAGGATCTCGGCCCCATCGGTGTCTCGGACAGTGGCTCTATCCTCCCGGCCAGCAGTGCTGTGTGGGCGGATAACTCATATGAAAAAACCTCTGCTCCTATCTGTATGGCGCGTGGTATTGGCGGCCGGCCCGCTGAGACTTGGGTGAAAAATTGAATCGAACAAAGAGAATAAACGGATGTCTTCTGTCTCAATAAATGGGATGAGACTAGCTTGCTCCTTTTTTTCTTTTGTTCACTTTCGGTTTATTTCTCCCCCTCTTTCTTTTTTTTCTTGATTTCTTTGAATTTTGGGTCCAAGCGAGCCGTGACTCTCCAGCGTGGAAAAAAAAATGATCATGATGTGATGGATTTTGCTCTTTATTTCTTACCATCCCCCGAATATAGATTTCTTAATGCGGATATCTCTGGTATCTAGATCAAATGAACCTTGTGGAATTTTCATCTCCCCGGGATTCAATTTAAGCAATTATAGTCTAATTTTTAATTCAAGCTTATTTATTTGTGGATACACCAACCAGCAGAACGAGGCTTATCTGTACATAGACATGTACGTATGCATGTACAACATTTTGAATGTACATGGTTGGACTCGGGTGAATAATTCGGTGACCGAAATTAGGGCTACAAGTCAATCCCAGTCTGCCGATGAAATATTCTGTCTTAGTAACTATACTCTTACTCCAATCTAATGAATAACAAATAACCGAAATAAATGACACCTAAATGTGGACAAAATACCAAAATGTTGACCAAGAACACCCCGGGAAACATACAAAACAGAAGAGAAATACCCTAACCAGCTGTCTCATGAAAATAGAGATCAATCCCATCTCTTTCAATCCATTAAAGCCAATAACTACACCTCAACCCTAGAAATCAGAAGAAGTAAAACAGCACATATAACACCCCTTGGCCCTCTTATACACAGCCTCAGACTAAGAGTAAAACGTATTAGCAAACCCTATATCCACTTATAACCTAGAACCACTATATCTATATCTTATACGCGGAAAAACTCACATAAGGCTTTGCACACTTCGCCTCGTGCTTATTAGCAAAGCACTGCCCCATACAGAAGGCATTACCCTCATCTTTGCCGAAAGAATGCTTCATGAAGGGCGAAGGCGGAACCTCTGGCTTTCCCGGACCGTAGGGGGAATCTTGGCTGGATGCTTTCTGAGCAGTAAAAGCTTGGGGATGCGCTGGGTTTCGGTTATAAGGAGTTGCATCCTGGTAGACCGGGGCATGGAAATTCACAGGTGCTTGAGAAGGTTGCACTATGAATGTAGTGGGACGGCTTGGGACATTGTCTTGATAGTCGGCGTAGCCCTCTTCATACTTGCCGCCGATCTTGCCGATTCCGTTGCTGTTGTATTTCTGGCCTTGTTTTTGATTCTGGTTGTTGTTTGAGCCTCCGTTGTTGCCTGGGATGTATTCCAATTCTGCTGGGCCGGGGCCGAATTGCTGGGGGTTGAGTTGGGCTGAAGCGAGGGTGGCGCTTAGAAAGAGAATGGTTGGGAAATGCATGTTTGAATTGGCTTTTTAGCTTTTGCTGTTGGTTTTGCTGCTGTTCTTTTTTTCTATGTGATATGTATAAATTGCTGCTGGGTTGGGTTGTCGTTGGTTGCCGACGGTTGCAATTTTTGTCGGATGTGAAGATAGGACTAACGTGTGGGATCAGGGCTGGTTATTAGTACTCCACGCGTTCGTTAGGAATGGAGGGGTTGTGTTTAGATGTTAGGTTGGTAGCATTTTAGGTGGCTGTGGAATGTGGCATTTGGTATGCACGACATAGCTTTTATATGACACGCTTCCTCAATTAGTTAAGGTGAGATACTGGCAATTAATCCATTGGTCCTTTCTATCTGGTAATTAAGTGCTGTTTTTGCGTCTGATTTCAACCGAAGATGTGTGAGCTTGGTCACTGCATACCAACATTTGCGGAAGTGGTTTGAAAGGGATAGCTAGGGTTCCGATCTGCCTTAGTTAACTAGTTAGTTAGTTAGTTAATTAGTCTAGGCTTACGTCACGCGTGTGAATATTGATATAACCATACAGGTACATTGGGAATATCACACTGGAAATGTAGACCTTTTTACTGTGCCAAGCACGATATAAAAAAAGGTATTAAAGTTATCAAAGTCCATGGTACAACAAAGCTTGGAAGGTAAAATCGATGTCGAATCTCAGGGTCATCTTCCCGCAGGCCTAATGTCATGTTCACGTAAGGGTTTTACATAAGCTTTCCAAGTTTCGAACCTTCCAAGGAAGGTTCCAAGGTTTGATGCCTGACTGCTGAGGTCTGAGAGGCTGAGGCCGGAAACTAGCTCATGGCTATTATGAGCCACTGACTCGTTCTCTCCCTGTGACTCAGGCTCACGCTTGGAACATGTACCCTCTTGTAGTCTCCTTGTCTGCCCTGCACATCCCCTGATCGAGCCGTGGATGATCCGAGTAGCAAATCGAGAAAACACCGTGGCAACGTGGACCAAGTCTGGTTAGCAAGCTGCAAACTGGGTCCAGGGTGGTTGGACTGGGAACATTTGGAGCCGGCGGATGACTCCCTATCAAATATTGAACCCCATACGATTATTTTCAGGTCTGGACAGGGTGGCAATGCGTACCGATACCAAGAGCAATATCAAGAGCGTTATGAAGAGTATTGCTTTATATTCTGTTGTTAGTGTTCCTTCAGTTACATCGTTAATGGTCAGTAGTGAAATCTGGACCCTGAAGAAGATCCGGTTCGGCTTGATCAGAGGCTTTCGCTCGAGGCTTCGCATCCACAACTTGATTCATCAAATGCTTACATCTTCGGTTATTGACGGAGCATGGTCCGGATCCCAAGGCGCATTCAGTGTACACTGTAGAACCCAAGGCTGATGCTCATTGCGTATTTCAATGTTGGCGCCAGTGGAGCCCCCCAATAACCTAGGCAGGAACTATTTTCCTCACGGCGGGCGGATCTAATTGGCGGCACGGGGTGAATAATAGGGCTTTCCCTCTGTCCTACTTCTCTTTGGGCGAGGAAACTGCAGACTTTTGACCTTCCTTTTGATGGCCGCTGTCCTGGAAGAAGTGGCAA
Source organism: Penicillium griseofulvum (assembly GCF_001561935.1). Classification (NCBI taxonomy): domain Eukaryota; kingdom Fungi; phylum Ascomycota; class Eurotiomycetes; order Eurotiales; family Aspergillaceae; genus Penicillium; species Penicillium griseofulvum. The sequence goes on from NW_024467450.1 coordinate 821,142, forward strand.
CCGGACAGTCACGAGGTGTGCTCTCGAGATGAGGTTGTCCCAGAAAGTGCCTAGCGTCTCTTGGTGGCAGGGGTTCTTCCTTGGATCGAAGTGGTCGAGCCTGATCGATCTGGGCTTCAAAGTGAGTAGACCTCGCACCTGCTTCTCTCTCATATCTCATCTCCACCCTGTCATAATACATCGCTGTTACCATCAGAAAGTCTTATTTAGACAGGAATGACCACAGGAAGAAACTGCCTTGGTCATGCATCGAGCTGACCGAATGGCGACGGGGGCCAGCTTACCGACCGTGCTGTGTAATGACTGACGCAGACAGATCAGATGCCACCCACAAGCTGCAGCGGATGATGACAACACTGCCTGTTTCCAGGGTGCTTAGAAACAGGATGACTCGTTTCCGCCATGCGAAAAGCCAACTTCGATACCCATCACAACCCCCATCGAAAGCCTGACAACACCAAGGCAGTCTTCGACAATATCCGAATGAAACGACTTCGAATCACCGATCGATGCTTTCCTTTTCGCGTTTGCCTTAGATGATCACGGCGTTCTGTACTCTCTGACCATAAGACCCTCTGCCCAAATTGGCATCCGACCCGAAGACGGTCTTCATGCACAGACTTTTCCATATATTGTAAGGTCAACAGGTATCACGCCGTTGACCTGAACAGGCATGGGAAGACATATACTGCATAACTGATGCACAAAACGACCCATGACGACGTTCACGAAGAACAGGTTGGTGGCGGTGCCCATGGCCCGTACTGCACTACCTGTCACTTACTTTCATCCTCGTCCTCGTACCCATCCCTATTTCCGTTCCAAGAAACAAGTCCATCAAGTCCACATGCCCCAGGGATGCCCCACAAATACCCTAGATCTGATCCTAGATCTGATGGAGGCGACGACGGAAACAGCTGAGATGGTCCATCATACTCGAGACGGAGCTATACTGCCGTACTAATGACCTGTTCCATATGGCCAAAAGTGTTGGTATAAAAGACAAATGTCACAACGGACTGTCACAGAGGTATAGGAGGCGATCAAGCCAGGAGTTGGGTCGGGTGGTCTACCACGGGCAAACCAACTCCAGACTCAACTCCAAATGCTGATTCCGTATCAAGTCCCGTGGATTCTGTCCGATACACAGACACTGCCATGTAGAGTAATATCATGGAGTGTTGATGAACCGACCCTCCCATCCAGCCGCGCCCATGGCCCCCATAACCGGAAAGTCAGGTTATCATAACCCTTGTTTTGGTTTTCGAAGCAAAGCATCCAATAACTGAACAGTCTCAGAAGACATTCCAGGCGTGTAATAGTCGTGTTGCTAAACGTCGGGAGTCGTCGTACGGGGAACAAAATCTTCGGGATCATTGCAAGCGGTGTTGGCGGGAAGAGCCAACCGTGCTCTTATAGCTGCTGTCGAGTATCACGGCAATTTATAGAGTGTGGATGTGAAGGATTCGATTGTCAACAGACTAGGAGAAGGAATAGGAAGCTCGAATTCAACCTCGACGTTGGAGAAAAGGCGTTGAAGGGTCCTGGCTTAAAACGGAAAGAGCGAGTCAGCACGCAGTTTCTCGGCTTCCCGTGGACAAAAAGCCGAAATCCTATCAAGACAACATTGGAAGACACAGGGAACTTTACCTCTTTAATGTGTTTGCTTGAAGGAAAACACAACCCGTTTCCAGGGGTGTCCAGAGGAAACCGTTCGGATTGTGACTGGACGAAACATCAACGTTTCAACAGATCGTCCACCATTATTCACTGCTTCAGCTTCGAGGCAAAAGGTCCACACATTTGAACGAATCACAGTGATAAGATCGAATTCCATCTTTACTAAACTTACACACTTTACTTGCAGTTAGTTCGAGTCTACCCGCCGATAAAGTGCTAGCCGTCCCAATTGGCTGCTCCTGTCTCCTGAGATCTATTTGGACAGAAATATGCAAATCATTGCCACTGGCTCCAAATCTACCTCTGAAAGTCCAAAGTCGCCACAGATTTAGGAATGTTTTTGTCTCTGTGGAACAATCTATCTGATCTACAACATAAAGAGATCTCAACAAATTCGAATACAGATGTGAATAAAAATGCGAATACAGTGCCGAATTCGCAACAATTACCCAGCAAACCACAGGCCAGGATCAGAATCACCCCCAACCACCACACACACCCCAAAACAACAACACCAACAAACACCACACACCAACACCCCCCCACGTCCCCAAGTGCAAACAAAATAATAGAAAAGCATGAGCCCTCGGTTCAAACATGATACTTGAACGTTCGGCGTGGAGCAAAACACGATTGACGATTGGCTGGCAATTTTATCCGGGGCCGATTTGAGGTCTCCAGTGTCATGAACAACTACAATGCAATTCTTTTCGTTCGATTTCATTTTTTTTTCTTACTGGAATTGAGAGGTGAATGTGTTAACAATGACACAGGCTTGAGAGCCCCAAGGAAATATCCCTTGATATCTCTTCGTTCTAGTTTGGCGGACGAAATAGAACTGGCGGCAATCTGCCCAGCGTATCCCCCCAAAATACCTTCTTTTTAAAGGTCCCACCTTTCTCTCTTTAACCTCTCGTGTTTCCTCTTCAAGTCTTCAAGTCTTATCTTTTCAACTTTCTACAAATTCTATGTATAAGGCTATCTACTTGAAAGTCGGGTGACACTTGCCTATAAACCACGTATGGCCGACCGCTCCCTCCCCAACCCCTCATACCTGATCAATATTTCATACTTCGCCTTCTTGAACCCTTCGCCCCCGTTTTTCCCTTAGAAATCGATTTCTTCCCTAGTAGATTGCTAACCGCTACGAGGTTGTGATATTTTATAGGTAGACACAGCATCATACCAAAAAAAAAAAACCCTCATAAGATCGGCTTCGGGCACGATAGCCAAAACCATACCCAAGCCTTTTCCCACATAGGATCCCCTTGACAGCACCTGACCCGGTCCAACTCAAGATGTCAGACCGCACCGCAGCCAACTCCATGAATGACCAAGGAGCTCCAGGAGACCGCAACGGAGCCCGCCAAACTGGGTCGGTAACCAGGGAGAATGCAAGGTGAGTAGTCATCTTCCCGCCCGACTTTGCAACAGACATCTTCCATTCTCTTTTACCTCTCTCACCTGTCTCCCTCTTTCAACCCCATCTTCCCGTAAACAAAATCCCTTCCAGCAGCGCTTAAATTATCCAAAGCTGAGACCCCCGTGACCTCCCCACAGCGAAGACACCAACGACTCACCTGAGCGCCGTCAACAGATCCGCCAGCAGGAAGTCGACCTGAACTACTACCGAAAGTTCCTGGAAGATTTAGTCGGCGTCATGCGTGACGCTCATAGCGAGTCTGTCGCTCAGATCGTCTCCCTCATTCGCTCCGGGGCGTCAAACGAGGAGATCCACATCGCCCTTCAACGCGTCCGGGAGGCGAGCTGAACGTCACACTCTTCAGCTTTCGGTTTTTCAATGAGAACCAACGCTATGGTTGTCTTTCAACTTTCGACTTTCGGTGATTGTTTGCCTTTTTGTTTCTTAGGGCGTGGCCTAGAGAATCCTAGGTCGTGTTGGGCGTGTTGTTGGCATAATGAACGATTTATGCATGTTGATGTTTTCTAGGAGAACAATCATGAGAGTGTCCTCCTTTTATCTTTGCCCAGGTCTTGAAAAAGGCATAAGACAAATTAAATGTTGCAAGTGGTAGATGATATAGCTCATGACGCTACTTTTACACACCCATGTTCTTTTCCCTGAGGTATTTTACCCTATGGGATGTGAATATATGGTGTGTTGTGTTTTGTCATATCATATCGCGCTAGTATTGCCCGGGTTATGCATGAATAGGGTGGTTGAAAAGGAAAAGGAAAAATGACGACATGTGTCCGACTCAAAGAGCCAGAAAAGGGAAAAGACAAGTACTTTTACCCGGTGGCAATAGCAGGAGGTGTTGTTCAGCCAGCAGCTGTGGTCTCGTTGATATGAGAACATTTATAGGCTTCAGACGCCTAGAATGTCGAGTCGAAAATACATACCAAACCCCGGTATGAGGGTTGAAATACGCCCGTTACTTTTTAGTGACAGCAGCACTAACCCATAGTATGTGGAACCCCATGCAAGCGCAGCCGGTGCACGGAAAAGTCATCCCGGCGATGAGGCGAATGAACCGAAGAAGGGAGTGGGAAAAGAATACGAACATAAAGATCGACGGTTTAAACAACGCGGGTCCCTAGGGAACGGTACCGAGTTTGAGCTGCATCTGTCTGTCATTGGGGCGAGTTGCGGTTGTCAGAACGTCAGAAAGAGAAAAGTGAGGGACAAGTACGCCGTTGATGTTACACACGCCTATACTATGTGCCCCGTCCAAAATACCGACATAGTTCTAATCACACTCACTTGGACATTGAAAACAGAATCTCCACTGTTGGTTCCTAGGGCTGCCTGAGCGTTTCTCGAAGGGGTCGAGCGGAATGGGATCCCTGTGGGCTTACGGATTCTATCTCCGTGTGATTTCGTGCAATGGAAGCTCACGGTGAGGTGGATCACCCTTGCGCTGTGCGCCTCTTTTCCTGTAGACGGAGACACACCTCTTCTCTTTTCAATGCTAAAGACACTTGAAGACTTTGTTCTGTTATGAAAAAGAGGCTGTACTGACCTATCTCAGAGATCGACTTGAGAATCATCTTGCACGGTCCGCCTCTGTAGACTCTTCCTCTCTCCCCTTCCGTCTCCTAGAGAGAAGCGTCTTAAGTCTCTTCGTTTTCTTTCGAAAGAAAAGCCCCTACTAACCCATCCCCATTGTCGGCTGTGTGGATGATGAGGATAAGAAGAAGGAGGAGGAGGAGGAGGGGGAGAGGAGATGGTCCAGGGACAGGGTTCCCCCCGAGTTAACTACAGTACCGCACCGGTTCGATCCCCCGGTGACCATGGCCGGACTTTGTCCCTCCATCTCGATTCCGATGTTTTTCTATATCCAAACCGATATCCTCCTCGATTCACATCCATCCTATTCCCCACTGATCGCAACCTGGGTTCGCAGCACGCTAGCGTCACCAGACGACCGGGTCCCATCGATGGCCTTGGTTATGGCTGGAAGTCATGGCCAAATCGAAATCCAAATCCAGCATCATCCCCAGTGCTTAATGCAAAACCACTAGATCTAACGACGAAGCCAACGCCAGAGCGAACACTAGAGCAGAACCCAACACCAGGGCAGAACTAACACCAGTGCCAGCACCAGTGCCAGTGCCAGTGCCAGTGCCAGTGCCAGAGCCAATAACAGAACCAACAAATCATCCAACGCCAGAGCGAACGCCTACGCCAGACCGACGCTAGAGCCAGAGCCAACGCCAGATCCAACCTCAAACCAAGCAGAGCCAACACCAAAGCCAAAGCAAACCCCCAATATACCCTTCATTGGTCAGGGGCCGACGTCGACGCGGAAGGCATGATAGATCGTGTCACGCTGCGCGTGAACAGCCGTGTTATGAATCTAGCCAAACTTGTATGCAGACGTGACTCGGGTTTTTTAGGGTGCGTGCACCTGCATGCTTCCGTTTTGGTTGGTTTTGTAATCCCAGACACCAGGGTGTTGGGCTGGGTTTCAACGGCAACGGCAGTAGCAGCGGCAACGGTTTGTTGGTTTCCGAGGGATTTGGGATTTGCACATGTGGGATTTGGCATTCTAGGGGTTGGAAAATATATTTTGGGAGATTCTCCATGACGAAGACTCCTCTTGGCTATGTGCAGGTGAGTGGCTAAGACTGCATGTTTGGGGGCTATAGTGTGTATAATGGTGGGTATCAGTGCAAAGAATCTTACAGGGTATGGCAAGGCTAGGTGGATATCCGTCAGGCAGGCAAGCCAGATTTACATTATGAAGATACTCTGTACAGAGTCCTCGGGTACGTAAGATGGAAATAGAATCGTTTTTAATTGATCTGAAGGAAATTTCATTCTTCATCCATTGTAACACCAATGCCACATTCCCGTACCTGTCGTGATCATGCTTATACTTTTTGTTTTTGTTTTTGACATATCTAAGGAGTGCAACGGCCGGTGTACCGGGGGTACAATGAGCAGTCACGGACGGTATAACGAGCGCACAGCCAGGCCAAGAAACGCTCGAGACCAAGACCGTAGCCACCGTGGGGGGAGGTACCATACCTATTGTCCAAATGTTAGTATGGACGAATAAAAGAGAAAGTAGGAACAAATGCGGATATCAAAACTTACTTGCGCTGGTCAGTGTACCAGTAGTAGGGCTTGGGGTCCATGCCCTCGTGCTTGTAGGCGGCCATCAGCTCATCCCAGTCGTCCATTCTCATGGAGCCACCGACAATTTCGCCAACACCGGGCATGAGCACATCAACACTCTCAGTGACACGGCGGTCCTGGGGATCCTTCTTCATGTAGAAGGCCTTGATATTGGCGGGGAAGTGAGTCAGGAAGATGGGCTGGTTGATGATATCGGTCATGCGACGCTCAGCAGCCTCGGCAATATCATCACCGAACTGGTGGGGCTGACCCTCCTCGTTGGGGATTTCGTGCTCAATCAGCCACTGGATAGCATCGTCGTACTTCATGCGGAGGAAGGGACGGGAAGGGGGCTTGAAGTCGGGGTTGAGCTGCTTGATAAATCCGGCAATCTCGGGCTCAGCCAGAGTGTAGTCAATCACGCGGCAAATCACATCCTCGAGGTGATCAAGCAGATCAGTGAAGGTGATGAAGTCCAACTCGGCTTCGATGTGTGTGTACTCAGAAAGATGACGACGGGTCAATGACTTCTCGGCACGGAAAGAGGGGCACACACAGTACACATCACCCAGGGAAGGGAGACAGGTCTCGAGGTACAGCTGCGAGGACTGGGTCAGGTAGGCGTTCTCGCCGTAGTAGTCGAATCCGAACAAGGTGCTGCCGCCCTCGACCTGGGTTTGCACCATGGCGGGAGGGGTCACCTCCAGCATGCGGGTTTCCTCGAAAGCCTTGCGGAAAGCGCGCAGAGTAGCGGCGCGAACCTTCATGACGGAAGAAGAGGTCTCACCACGCAGAACCAAGTGACGGTTGTCGTAGAGAGTCTGCGGGTCGGCGTCCGGCGCCACACGCGTGGTAATAGCCTCCTTGTCACCAGCGGCCTTGCCGATGATCTCGAAGTAGTCGGCGTGTAGCTCGCGGTCATTGGGAGCGTGCTGCTTGGGGGGCACAGCGCGCATTTCACCGTGGATGGACATAGAGGTTTCGAGGGTGAGGGTCATGATATCGTAGGTCTTGACCATATCACCGGTCAGGACACACTGCAGGTATCCGTAGCCGTCGGTGAGAGTGATGAAAACAACATCCTTCTGGGCGCGGGCGCGGTGAACACGGCCCAGAACGCGGACTCGGGTGCCAGCCTCATCGGACTCGGGGGTGCGCAGCTTGACGATGGCCGGGTCGGTGACATCCAGACGAACGCGCACGGGCTTGGGTAGCGAGGTATCCTCCTTGATCACAACCTTCTTGGCGTCCTCAAGGACCTTCTGGCGCTTTTCAGCCTCGGCCTTCTCGCGGATGGCTAAATCGTGTTCCTTGGCGGCCTTCTTCTTGCGCTGCTCCCAGAGGTTGTTGGCCTTCTTCATTGCCGACTTTGTGGCGGGCTTCCACTCCAATTTGGCTGCAGGGTCAACATCCTCACCAGCAGCGTCGGTTTGGGACTTGCGTGTGAGGTACTGAATGCCTTCAGTGGTGGGGGGATGTTGAACGTAGGCGTGAACGAGGGTCTTGTAGGGGGCGGTCTCGGTGCCGGTGGCGGAGGGCTCGTCTCTCCCGACGTCTTCGTCGATGTAGATGTTGGTAGACATGACTTGTAATTTAGTCCTTGCAACCCAAGGCTTTAATTGATTGGGTTGTGGCGGGAGAGTTCTGTGGGAGAGATAATTAATATAGGGTCTGATCTGTGAGTCATACACCGTAAGGCTGAAGGAATACAGCCAGGACAGATTGGAATGTGAGGAGCGGACTCACCTGATATGCAGAGAATAGAACTCTTATCTCTTCCCAATTGCAAGTTGTCCAAGGGAGGAATCGCACATTGAGGTAGAGGGGTAAATTTCCGATAGATGCGGGATTCCCCACGGGTGCCTGAGGCATTAAATTTCGGATATCTTTCGGGGTATATTCTAAGGGCCTTTTTGCAGTTACCCAAACTGTCTTTATGATTTCAGTATTTCATTAGATTTTAAACATGGATTCTATATCTGATTTAAATCTATCATTCTATTGACCATAAGATGTACTGTATATCTGCGGTTATAGTAAAGGGATATACATTCGAGCAACACTGCATTTTAAACTCCTAAGCACCTTAGAGAGCTTTCTCTCATCTCCATAATTATATGTTGTATAGCTATCATGGGATATCCATACATGAATGGATTGTAGATATAGGTCACGGGACCTAACGGAGATTAAAGATTTCAAAAGATGTAGGTGGCCGTACTCCATACAGTTTATATTAATGCCATGAACAGGGGAGATTAGGTCCTGATCCAATTCTGCAGGAGCCACGGGAACTCGAAGTTTGAACCAAAGAATTTTAAATTCTTTGGTTTCTTTTACTTTTTATATTAGATATAAAAGCTATATGTATTCAATATTTCAATATAGAACTGATTATATGAAGAGTTAGTTCGGCCCCTTAACCCACTCCCTATTCCCCCTTTTAATGCTTTTTTTTTTCCCTTCTCCATACCTTACCTGGATTCACTTCCTTACCTTTTCATTCCTTTTCTCCACGCTCTTTTTTAACCCTTTTTGTTTCTGTTCTCTTTATTTAAAGGATTAATTTCTATTGTTTTTTTTTTCTTTTTTAAAAAAAAGCTAGTCCAAGCCTGTCAACTGTAAACACTTCCCCCCCCCATTTCCCCCAGTCTTACCCCCTTTTTTTTTTCTTCAGGTCTTCCCTTGAATTTTCCTAACCTCTTTAAGCTAATGCCTGTGTAGTTCACTTTGGTTTCTCTTTCTCTTCTCTCAGGAAATTTGATACTTGTTCTGCATGGAGATTGTGATATATATATAAGTGGCATTCTCTGAAAGAGAAAAGGACGGGTTTGTTCTCCTCATTCCCCAAAATGAAAACATTCCAATTGACTTGTGAACTTCCATTTAGACACGTCTCCATTTGAGCTTTTTTTTTTTGGAGATACACTCTTTCTTCTCCCGATTCCCTCCTTATTTTTCCCTGTGATCTTAGGTGTGGAGTCATCTCCTGAATGGTGATCTGATAATCCTCCCTTTATTTTTTCCCCCTTTCTCTTCCCAGAGCCTCTCAGTCTGGTAGTCAGGGCATCTCATCCCCGACTAAGACTAGGTTCTTGTCTTAGGACAAGTTTTGGATCTATCTCGCCATGCAAGCCTCGGATGTATCGAACATCCCGAATAATTCGCGTCTAATTCACGGGTCTAAATACGCGCTGAACGGGGATACTGGCTTTTCCCACGGAGCTTACAACAATAACCATCCCAACCCTATTCAAGGATTCTCGGACCGGAACTCTCGTCGCGCCAATATACCCGCTATAAACACCGCCGCAGGCCAACACTCCGATATGGCTTCCGGCTTCGATATGAACTACACTCCTCTTCTTCCCTCCCAGCTGCTAGTAGGCAGTCCTTTCCAACCAGGAACTCCCTCGGCTTTTGCTTCGCCTCAGTTTGCCAATTTTGGTGGCTTCTCACAGGCCAATGGCAACGGTCACCAAAACAACCAGAACCATATTCACAGCCCAACGCAAGGAATGCAAAACCACGGTTTGTATGGAATGATGTCACCTGACGGTATGAACTCCCAAATGATGGGTCCTCAATCGCCGATCAATGGTCTCGGAGGTATGGGAAATACGGCTCTAGGTAGCCCCCAAGCTTCCGTGGCCCCGGGTATGCTGTCAGGTACTAGTCGCACTGTGTATCTTGGAAACATCCCGGCTGAAACATCCGCCGAGGAAATTTTAAATCACGTGCGTAGCGGTCAAATCGAGTCGGTGCGCCTGCTCCCTGATAAGAACTGCGCCTTCATCTCCTTTTTGGACAGCAGCTCTGCCACTCATTTCCATTCAGACGCCATTTTGAAGAAGTTGGCTATCAAGGGAAATGACATCAAAGTTGGCTGGGGTAAGCCTTCACAGGTCCCCACCTCAGTCGCCCTAGCTGTTCAACAGTCGGGCGCGTCGCGTAACGTTTATCTTGGAAACTTGCCCGAGGAAACATCTGAGGATGACCTGCGGGAGGATCTGGGCAAATTTGGGCCCATTGACACCGTTAAGATTGTCAAGGAGAAGGCAATTGGATTCGTCCATTTCTTGTCGATCAGTAATGCCATGAAGGCTGTCACCCAGCTCCCCCAGGAGCAGCAATGGCAAGCGCCAAAGCGGGTGTTCTACGGCAAGGACCGTTGTGCTTATGTGTCCAAGACTCAACAGCAAAATGCTGCGCAATTCCTTGGAATCGCACCGGGATATGCTCACGTGCTGAACACCGCGGATCGTGATCTAATTTCTAATGCGCTTGCGCAGCAGTCCGTTGCCGCGGCCGCCGTGGCAACAACCGCGGGCGGTGTCAACAATCTCGGCAACCGCACCATTTACCTTGGAAACATCCACCCCGAAACTACTATTGAAGAGATCTGCAATGTCGTCCGCGGAGGCTTGCTGCATCATGTTCGATATATCCCAGATAAGCACATTTGCTTCGTTACATTCATCGACCCCACCTCGGCTGCCTCCTTCTACGCCCTGAGCAATCTGCAGGGGCTGATGATCCATAACCGACGCCTGAAGATTGGATGGGGCAAACACTCCGGTCCTCTTCCGCCCGCTATTGCGTTAGCCGTCAGCGGCGGTGCATCACGCAATGTATATGTTGGTAACTTGGACGAGGCCTGGACGGAGGAACGCCTTCGCCAGGACTTCTCGGAGTACGGTGAGATCGAGTTGGTGAACACCCTGCGCGAGAAGAGCTGCGCGTTTGTCAACTTCACAAACATCGCCAATGCCATCAAGGCTATTGAGGGGATGCGCAATCGGGAAGACTACCGGCGATTCAAGATCAACTTTGGAAAAGACCGCTGCGGAAACCCACCACGCCAAGCCGGAAACAACCAGAATGGACAACAGAACCGCAACGGAGCCGGCATAGAAGGCCAGTCACCGCCGTCCGCTCTCAACGGATTCCAGCAGAACCTCAGCCAGTCTGGCTCCCAGTCCAGCCCGACTCGCCCAGCCCTTTCCCCAGCCTCGGGATCCTCTCAAAATGGACAACAACGCCACCCGCTGCGGAACGTGTCCTCATCTGGGGTTCTGAATGTCGGCTCGAGCAACCCGCTGACCATGTACCTGAACCAGATGTCCGCTCATCAGGCACAGGATCAGGAGAACCATCTTCACGACCCTATGGCCCTATCCAGCCTACAGACACAGTCCCAGCCACAGCACTCGCTGTACAACGGCGTCAGCAGCGGTGATTTGTCAAATGGAAACATGGACCCGCCTATGCACCAGCACAAGTCTTCCAACAGCTATCTGAGTGTGACAAATGGATCGGGACACGGTCACCACGCAAGCACCAGCAGCCTCAGTGTGCCCCGTGCTTCGCACTCACGGGCTGTCAGCCTGCCCTCATTTTCCCAGGAGCCCTTCGGACCGGTCTCTGGTCAATCCAGCCACAGCCGCGTAGGTGCACACCAGCCTCAAAGCAGCTTCTCTAGCTTCTCTGCTCTCGGTGGACTGAATCACTCAGGATTTGGCCTGGCTATTCAAAATGAAAACTCGCTGCCCGGCTGGGCTGAAGAGGAGATTGGGGCCAAATAATTATATTCGCATACTCCGAAGGATGCAACCTTGGACTCATTGTCCTCGGTGAACCTAATGCCACATTATTCTCTGTTATTACATATAGTCCCTTTTCGATTGTCATGTCTTTCCTCCCCCCATTTTGTTCTGATTCGTTTCTTGTATTCGTCATAATCTCTTCACTTCTGACTCTTTGCCATTCACTTTCAACCCTTTTCTTTTCTTTTTCTTTTGCTTTTTTTTTGGATTTTCCCCCTTTCTTCGTCCGGACATATTCCGTTCGCAATGATCTATTCCCCTATTAATCCTTTTCATGCCATCTTCCCTTCTTTTACTACCTTGTATTGCTAGCTGGCTTTGAGTCTCCTCCGTCTTTTTATCTTTGACTTTTCACTTTTCTATCTCTTTATTTTGCTCTGGGGCTGTGAGTACGCCGCATGTTTCACTGGATGATGACCATGGAGAGGGGCGAGTCGTGGCGGTGATTATCGCATTGCATAGCGACCACTTGGGACTTTGGTCCTATTGGCTTTTACTGCTAGCAGAAAATTAGCCATATCAAACTTGAAACACTAGCTAGAAATGTAAATGATCATCTATCTATAATAGAAATCAGGCAGATTTTATATATGAAAACAATGTTGTACCAAGTCAGAAGTTATATCTGATATCAAGGCTGAAACTGTTGAGCAGGCTTCGATCGGCATGATCGAGTGAATATTAGCCTTTTGCTGGTACATACGTAGGTAGTAGTGTCCTGTTTAATTCAAACCACATGTAAAATTCCTCAGTTTTGATTCACCTTTCCTCACTTTGCTCTCATCCATCTGTCATATACAATATTCAGATCACGTGACTGGTAAGGCCAAATCGGGAAAGGATCGGACACATCAAATTGGATGCTTCAAACCGCCTCATCCATTCATCCCTCCTCCACAAACCCAAGCAAGCCATCGCAAAATCTGCGCCAACTTTGCATCATGGCGCTTCCACCAGAGCAAATTAACATTAAGCGTCGGCGTGAGGAAGAGCCCGTCGAGACCCTATGTATGAATCCCCCTGTTTTTTCTCCCCCGCAATGTAGACCCATCTCAAAAGATTCATGATACCATGAAAGTGCTTGCGCCTAGAGATGAAAATTCGACCGACATTGACGACAGACACTAACCTACCCCTCAGTCATTCAATCTGCACTCCACCAAACCAAGCGGCGCTTCACCGACTTTGTCTTCCACAGAGTCACTCTAAAAGCTAGCGAGAGAGCGAGTGCAGATGCATCTCCAAGCCCACCAGCAACGCCAGCTGTGCAGCGGATTCTGCGCAGTCCGCGCTCAGTAAGCAGCCTTCATGTAAACCGGCGCGCGCCAGGATCCTCGATGGGTGTGCCCATGGTGCGGGCCACCTCGCCGGGAGCAGAATTCCGCGAAGCGCAGCGCATTACAGCTGTACGTAAAGAAGCAGAAGAAAAGCACAAACGTGCTGTTTACGGAGGTCCTAATCCCTTCACCGACCTGCAGCCCAGCTCTGCGGCTAGCTTTGATGGCTCCCACCCACCGTCAGTGCGCGACAGCAGCCCAGCTTCAGTGGAGACATCTTCCAGCAGCGCGCAAGCCCTGCGCCGCTTCCAGATCTCGCGCTCAAATCTCGACTCCCTGAGAAGTTCTCCTGGGGGAATTCAGAAACGACGCGTTGGCGGTCCTGCCCCTGGTGTGGCTGTGCTGGTCGAGCAGTTGCAGCGGAATGCGCACTCGCGCAAAGCATCCATGGTCTCGGATCTGGTAGCGGAGGCAAAAGCTCTCTCGATCAAGCCCAAGGAACTTTTCCAGGACACCACGCCCCCTTCGCCAGTTAAACCACGCAAACGACCTGTCGTTAACCAGGCCGAGAAGCGGTGGCGCGAGGAGCGTAAGGGTGTTATATCAGCTGCGAAGCAGCATCTATCTGATACCTTGGAGAAATCCGCCCAGACACAGCAGCAGAGGAGCTGGGATGAGGGGTCTGAACGCCTAGCCCATGATTTAGAGCAGGTTGCGCTGGAACTCGAGCTCGAACGCGACCAAGACCATCGGATGGACCTCGATTCTCAGGTCGCTAGCAAACCGGCTGCTCCCCAGCCTGCATATTCACAGCCTGCTTTCAGTGCAGCTCCTAAGCCCCCGTTGAAATACCAGCCAAGACAGCCCAAGGAACCCAGGGTCGCACCTACACCGCTGCAAACTTCGCTGCAAACTGAACAGGCCGTGGAGGAGGATGATGAAGGCGACTATGTCTACGACGTTTATGTCCGGCGTCCGCTATCGGAAGCCGAGATGCTGAAGAACCCGCTCGCCGAATATGAGTTCGACCAGCAGGAAAAGGATATCGCCAAGTCTCAGCCTGGAGTGGGTGTCATTGTCATCACGGCCGAGGACGAGGAAATCTGGGAGGAGTTTATTGAAGATGACGAGGAGGAATGGGATAGTGAGGATGCTGACTCCAATGGTATGTGACTCTATCCCTTCTTTTGCCCTCTATTTACCCTTCGCTTCCATCATCTTCTTTTCCTCCATTTTTAGCCCATAGACTTTCGCTAACCCTCTTCGACCATAGCTGAAAACCACCCTGCCAACGATTACCCAGATGAAGAAGTGTCATCTGATGACGACGAGTTTGATTTTGATGATTCTGCGAGCGAGGATGGCGGGACTGGGTACATGTCTCGCTACCGTGGGCACGTAGACTCGGATGAAGACTACTGATCCCTGATTTGATTGATCATGTCTAACAAAGCGACACTGCCTTTCTGCTATTTGCCCGCCTCTCTTTGTTCTTGTTTTAGCAGCGCTCCGTTGGTCGGGCGTTTGCCTTGATTTACCGCAGATACCTCAAACTCCATATGTACAAATCAATTCAAGCTTCATTTGGTACTATCTTACTTGCTGCGACTCCCAAAGCCAAGACCTGGTCAATTGGACAAAAGAATACCCTGCAGGCCCCAGCTGGTGACAAAAAAAATGGTTGGGCCTACCCACTTGTTGACTGGGTATATCAAGTAGGCAACAGGCAAAGGAGTGTTGCATTGATGCTGAACAGGATACGATCCTTACACTGCACATGCAGTATACCCATAGTCTATACGAGTTCAGCTCGGGAGATGCGTCCTACCCTGTTAATCTACCAGACTTGATACATCCATGTCTTATCGGTGATGATGAAATAAAGAGTCATCTCCGAGACAAAAAAACCAGGATGAAAGCCCCCCACCGCCGATCCTGCATTGAAATTGAAAACCTGAAACAAAACTACCACATCCTATACTACTATACTATACCACCTTTCTAGGCATCCGTGGAGGGATACATACAATATCAAACCAGTAGCATCTAAGCCCAACATCCAACAGCGTCTAAGCATGTGAATCCAAGATAGCCCCCGCATCATCTGCATTCAATTCAATACTCAGCCCCGAAGGTCATCCGCAGTCACCCCTCTCCAACACCAAAAATATATCCACGAGTAAGTGACAACGAATATAGTCGGAACAGCACCCGTGCATGGGAGGTCAGGCCATCAAAGTTAAAAAAGCACGAAACGGGTGTGGGCCAACGTTCAATTCTCCGACCTACCCCGGTCGAACCAACCAGAGGGGCTGGATTGTGTTGGGTGCGGCTTTTGGCTAGTGTCGAGATAGGAAGGAGTTAATTATTGTGCCACGTGGTTTTGATTCGATGCAGTCATCGTGAGATGTGATGAGATTGGGGAATGGGCCGGGGGCCGACTTAATGCGGGGTAGATATGCGGATGAAGTCATTTTTGGAGAAAGAGCGGGTAGAGGAGGCGGTGTTGGCTTGTGTTTTGAAAAAGCTGATAAGATATATATTGCATTGTGTTCGTGATATCTTAGGTCAGGTGTTCAGATATACATGCCGGTATGTCGATCTTGTAGATAACTAGAGTACTTGGCAGCTGTAGAGTCTGATGAATTGATAATATATATTGACTGTGGCTTAATTTCTAGTGATTTATTGATTTGTGAACTATATTGTACACAGTCCTATGTGTAGGGAGTACAGACCGATATTTGGTGTCCAAATGCCAAGATATTATAGGCTGTACGAATCAGTCTACCTGCATGTCCCGAAACAGTAATGCGCATGCTGCAGGAGATCTATCCTATAGCGGTAACTAGTGAAGCGCTATAAGTTATCGGGTGCGGCAAAATTAGTAGCCAACCAACATGTACGAACAGGTTCTAGCTGATATGGGATAGAATTTCAATAAATGCATTCTACATGCACGTTCCAACGGCGCTAGATAAATGTATTGAGATTTGAGCGCAAGGCTAGATATCGTACATACACCGCAAAATATTAGGCTACCAACCCCACTACTGCAGAAGGAGAGACACGGCCTAAAACATACATAAGGTCGAAGATCAAAATAGGATTCGGCATGAAAACGGGCAGATCCGGTGCACGATGCTAAGCATCTCGTAATCTTCACACTTTTTTGCCTTTGACATTTCACAATATTGAAGTGAAGATCAAAATTTCCTTGCATCTCCGTGTTCTCCGGTTTCCATAAACAGATAAACGCTATCACATGTGGTTATATACCCCGAATTGTATCCATGGATGGAAATGAAACTATATTATAGCTCGGCTTGGTTCCATGGTTCATTTTCATACGTTGGGCGGATAGAACAAGCGAGACCTCGGAAGTCTATGAAGATGTGAGGCTCTGTAAGAAAATGGAAAAAAAAAACCGTTTAAATGTAATTTATTACAGTAAGCCAATTACATAAAAAATACAATGGATTATATTTTTTTTTTTTTACCTTTTACCAGTCCTTTTTGCACTCTTCGCTGATTCACTGAGATATGTACTTCCTGTACTCCGTCTGCACCCTTCAGACACGAAACAACCGTGCAACATTCTGACTCGCAAAAGAATGAGACAGACGTCACCAGTCCACTTTGTTTAAGCATGTGCCTCCTTGATCCAATGGGAATATTAACTATCAAAGAAAGGCTGTTGCCAAACCGAGTGAAGATGTGCAAGTTGCTGTCAGGCTCATGTGCCCCAGGAACTATCTTGTGTATCCTGTTAGTTGGACATATTTGGCGGTCGCGGAGAACATCGGGACAATTACATTCACTGAATTACACGTGGTATCTGTTGCTTTGAAGCAGTTCTTCAAAGACCCTAAATCTACTGAAGAATACCTGAAGATCTACCATAACTATGATACATAGTCCCCGATTATACTCCGTACTTTACAGCTAATAATATTTGAGTACAAAAAGTGGGTGTATGGAGTTAAAATGGATCCCTCCGATGTCTACACTCTGTAGTATGGGGATTATACTTCATCAGGAATATACTATACTCCGGAATCCAGAATTCGGAGAAATTCACGAAGAAAAGCCGTGCCTAAACCAGATACAGAGCTATATCCTGCCAAAAGCACACACAAATACCACCTCAACATCAAGCTAAGACGAATACTACACACCAAAATCATAGTCCCCCCCACCTTCTTCCATTCGAACCACTCACCATCCACAAACAAGCAAATCCCGAAGGGACACACATTAAGACATCCAGTATCCAACCGGTTTTTATCAGCTGAAACATCATGCAAAATAGCTTATGCCAGAAGGCCTGATCCCGGGGCTAATGACCCGACTCTCTGGCTTCGGTGTGATGGTGGCAGCATTAGTGCTTCGCCATTTTCGTCAAACCGTGAGGCTGATTGGCGTGGCTCGGGAAGTGATACGCACGTGTGGGCATTGACCTAGGACTCACCGATAGTTATAGAGGACGCGCATTCGACTGTTTACTGTTTTAGGTATAGCCGAAGACGTGTACAATGTCAGGACGTTAAGGCGCATTTGACTTTCTGCATTTGACATATGATCCCCACGGTCGCTCATAATCGTAAGTCGACGCGAAGTGATGATATTGTTTTCTTGGTAGTCATATTCAATTCTGACGAATGGGAGGTGTCTCTAACTGTTGGTTTCTTGGACTTTTTTTTTGACTTTTTTTTTTTCTTTTTTCTTTCTTTTCGAAGGATCCTCTATGTCACATCTCCCCATACGCAATGTCCTAGTCACCCCACGCCTTGCAGTGGAAATCTCTTTCTCGCTAAATTATAGGCTATAGTACTTTGTAGGTATGGCGACATCTTCTCGTTTCACGGCATAGCCTTCGATCGGCTGTTGTGTTACAGTTTCCGTGCTAGATCAGGCCCCCGGGGCTGATCAGGATCCACAGTGGAAATTTTCATATTTTCATATTCTGCAGGATCCAATATATTCACATAGCCCTGTTGCCAATACGTTATAGTGGAGGTTTCCTCGTATATTGAACTAACAATGCCGTTGTTCTCCACATACAACCGGTTGAACTTTGCATTTACGCCCTACCCTATCAAAATATGAGATGAGATGGTTAGTGGGCCAATTTAAGGTCTGAAGACTGGTACTCCGTTCAATAATTTATATGTATGATGCGACCGTACTGCACAGACCAGGATTGCACTCGACAGATCGTGCTGTGAAGAGTTGTTTGCAGATCAGAAACTAAATAGCACGGAGTACGTCCTCCGTAAATTGTGTGGGGTTCGTTATACCATATGCCGTGTAACTATATACTACATTTATGGATATATATATATCTCTGCATTGTCTAAATCCTGTTAGGCTTTCAGCAAACCCCGACATAACAACCCGGTTCTAGAACTATAATCAGGATCAAGCTAATGGCATGTCAGACTAAACGAAGGAATGAAGTAAGAAATAAGCACAGCCTCTTGTCAGTTCGTGACGAAATTCCACGTGTCACTAGTGCTTATAGGCACTTCTCCACAACCAGGGTTGAGCTTTTTTAGTTTGGGGGCGGACAATGGTGGCTAGCTGTGGCAAGAGCCTAGAATTACAACATCTGGAACACAATATATGTTGTACTCTATCTCATTAGCCACTAAGCCAGAGGAAGAGCAAAACACGAGAGAAAATGAATTGCCATGGTACAAAATGTGAAGCTATACCCACTTAGCCTGGCACAAGTTGTGAAGAAGATCGACAATAGAAAAGACGGCATCCAATAGTGGACTGGAGATTATAGTATTTCAAAGAAGGTGGGAAGGCATCATGCAATAACCCTGCGTGATATTAATTCTTTTGGGATTCCTTGTGGATATCCAGCGTCGCGGATTGGATGAGTTTCGACAATATATTAATGGATTATGACTGATATATTATCCAGAACAATCTACAAGATACAAGTCAGGCTGAATGATACTCCGTCCACAGTTGATATTTAGCGTGTTACAACATAGCTCTTTAGCCAGTAAGCAAGTAATTAACGTAATGGAAATTTTAAAATACAATATCTAAGACAAACTGTGTATAATGCCTAAATAGAGAGAGCTAGCTTTGTAATTTTGACCGAAGATCCTTATTCGTTGCTTCGCTTATCATTTCTTTGTGATTTGCGCGTCGATCGATTCCAGAAGCGTGGTGGAATTCAGAGTCTAGTCGTTTGGTGCTCTTTGAGCCAAACTTGGATTGTGGTAATTTTGCTTTGAAAATTGAATTTGAAAAAAACCCACCAATTTTTTTTTTCTTTGTGCTCGAGCGTTATGGATTACAAACTTCTTTTTTTTTTTTTCTTTTTGATAAAAATTACAGATCCTCACTGCCGAAAAGTTAGATCTCCTTCAGACAAAGGTGACAGACGTCCACGGGTGTACCTCCCTCGCCCTAGACTGAATATGGGAAAAGAAGCTGGTGGCACTAGTAGATACTGGATATTGAGCTTGCTTGGCATATTTCCTTTTCCCTCATTTTGATTAGGTATCCAGTTCATTGGTACTCTGTACTCTGTACAGGGGGTATAATTTTTGCTACGTTGAGTATTTGGCCCCGAATGCCGAGAGACGTATGTCAGAGAATTACAGAAAATGTTTAATTTTATTGCGGGTGAGCTGCGCTGGATCGAACCGTGCAGGATTGGGTCGGCCCCCGTCTATCGTTCTAGTGGGAATGAATGGCGTGGGGTCCAAGAAGCGGAGATATACGGCTTTAAGACTTTACACTATTGCACATCAACCAAGTCTACGCCTATGTTGTACTACTCCGTACTTCGTATACCAAATGAGGAAGATACTGCGACACTATAACATACTTACTGCATGTAGTAAAAGGACCTGCCAACATACAGCTACTAATGTAGGCGTCGTGTCTAGTGCGAGAAATGCCTGCACGCTTGTCACCATGCGGCTGAAACATACGCCGAATGTCCGAGGGTAAAAAGCCAGAAGGCTGAATCTGGGCCTATGTATAACTAGATAGGGGATTCGGATCCGAAGAGCGAAAAGCCGAGAGGAGTTACGGAATTGATTAATAATGTTTCTTTAATTTTTTTTTTTGACCGCATTTTATTATTATTTTAGATCGTTACAACTAATTAATAGCCAAGAGATAGTTCGTTGGAGATTGCCCGGACCCATGATCTGATGTTGCAACACTGGCGTCTGTGTTTTACGCCTTCAGCGGGCCCCAGCAGCCAACAGCCAACAACAGCCAGTACTTTGCGGGATTACCGGGGTTCTCGGGATAGTCGTTTTTACCTGCAGGAGGTCACTGTCAGGTGCTCGCGCCAATGCTCACCGCGCCCAGCCAAATGCTTTTTAGGTAGCTTGTTGGTAACTATAGTCATAGAGCTATGACCACTGTGACCAGTTTACCATGGCCCCCTACAACATACCCCATAGTTAATCCCAAATTAAGCATTATTCTGCGGTCACGAAGTGTTAGGCCCCCGTACTGTATCATGCCACGCGTTCGATCTGACAGTTCGGCGTAGTTCGGGGCTCTAATCCCCAAATTTCGATCCATGGATAGAGGGGATTCCAGCTTGCAGGGTTTGTAAAAGGCTATTGGAAATCATTTGGAACATCCTTGTGTATGGAGAACGGAGTAGCAGCCAAACACATCGGTATTATGCACCAACAAATGTACAGAGTGAACTTTTTATCCCGTTGTGGGGAGGGAGTGCCTATCCTCTCCGTTAGGAAACGTTTTTGCCTCTAATGCTCGGTCTAAAGCTGTGGGTTCCCATGTTCCCCGAGTGTTGCGCAGTGACTGCGCGTCTCCGGGCTCCATCCAAAACTTGTTGGAACCTGATCTCCCTGCGATGTAGTATCCATGATGCGATTTTCGGAAATTTGCGCATCAAACGAGTCATTCCCCCTGTCGACGGGTCCATCCCGTTTCAAATGCGGGAGAGGAGATTTGAGGAAGCCCGAGAGAAGAAAGGTCCAGATTTGAATGGATTCTAGATCGAGGTCTGAAAGGTCTAAAGTACGGAGAACAATGCTCATATCTACCCCCCAAGCATGCATCAACATAGGCTAAGAGGATAGTCAAGTAGAGACCGATATTACCCAATTAATTGCGTGCTGCAGCGTGGGGCAGTCGGCGGCTATCGCTAACGTCTGGAAACGGGACATAGCGTTCTTGGCTGCTGACTTTGGACAGCTGCAGAGCCCTCAGAACAGCCAAGGATCATAGATTTGGAATTTAACCCTGTACAGTTAACTTAGATTCTCATAATTGAGATACAAACAAAGAGTAAACAAAATTACAAAGAAAAAAAAAGATAATTAACTAAAAAGGAGTTTTCGACATATCTCAACGATCTACGCGGCTCAGACCGAAAAAAGGAAATATAGGAAATCATCAGACGTTGGGTTATGGGAGAAGGATGATTGGTTAGATACTCATAAATTTTTGACCAATCTAACCACGTTCCGGATTTGATTAAATTAAAAATTTGTTGTTTTTTTTGGCGCCCTTGGTTGGATGCAATGCTATGCACATCATGACTCGCGCAAATGTGACAATAATTAACTTGGAAATTACCCTGTTCTTTTTCTTGTTTGCCATCACGGAGATATGTATGTCTATTAAGGAAGGAGTTTGTTTTGAGGTCACAGCGTGAAATGTGCATATCATTTGCATATACGCTATAGTTGTGATATACTTACTCTTATATCATGTGTTTTGAAGAAAAGAAAAAAGACAGGGAAATGTTCTGTAAAAAATACTGGAGTATCTTAACACGTGACTGAAACTGTCTGCGGCTACGCGACTGACGAACGGCTAGAAGTAATGTGATTGGATATGGACAGACAAAGAAAATAGAGTGGAGAGGGGGAAAGGCTGGTCTTAGCCTCCGGGGGGAGCCATGTTGATCCGATCTGCAGGGAATCGGGAGGGGGGGGCTTCAGGGACTAGGATTGTAAGGGCTTGCCAAGGGGGTCTCGGAAGAAACGGGCCATACAGAACTAGTCCATAGCGCCCTAATTGATGAATTTCACGCTTGCGCAAGTTGACTGCGCCGCAGAATTATCGCAACGTTTCTGCCTTTTTCTTTTTTACCCTTTCTTTTTTCTCTCTCAATTTGAGGAGATTGCATGTCTCTTAGGCAATTAGATACATGTTTATATACCGGATACCTCGATACCTGTACCCTATACCTGGCTATTGTATATACTTTGTTTTAAATCTTCATATATAAAGCTCTGACGAAAATCCAAGGAAACCGTTGGCGGCTGCAGATGAGTGACGATCAACTTGGTCAAGGCGCCGCTCGAGTGGAAAATGGCGCATAGGAAAATTATCACGCGAGTAACATCTAAACACCGGTGGAGAGAAGTTGCATCACAGATTTTATTCTGCAAGTTGACTGCGCGGGAAATCCGTATCGGCTGCTACCGAGTTAACGAGCTATTGGATTTTCCCCAATTCGCCCCCGCGTCGGGTGTTTAGAATAAAAAAAACAAACCACGGTTCACGATATCTACTATATTCTCGGTTACATTTATTTACATCTGGTATATCTGGCCCTGAAGAGGATAGAGGAGAAACTATGTGCCACAGTCTTCTTCATAATAGAAATACTAGGATGTGTTGGCAGCTAAATTGAGCTTGCATTAGCTCATCACGCTCATTCGTCCTGACGTCCCAGGGCCATGGCGTACGTCGCAACAGATGACTTTTGCGTCTACCAATAGACGCCGGGCGTTAGTGTTGGTTTTTTTTTATTATTTTTTCTTTAATTTCTGCACTCTTTTCCCCTTCCACATCCATGACTCGAAAAAAAAGAAAAGGATGAAAAAATAAAACACCATCTGACTGTGTCAATTAGTTACCTATCCACTTCTCACATGAACGGGTACCGTGTGTTGGACAGTGTAAATGAAACATTGACACTAAAATAGAAAATGCACACGATTTCTTCATTTCATCATTTCTTCATCTCTTTAATTTTGTTTTTCATTGGTATACATTATATTCATATGTCTCCCCGAAGAATCTCCTATCACCTAACTCATGTCATAGTCATGTCATAGTTGCAGAGATAGGAAATTGTTCTTTACAATGTTCTTGGGTAACTGCTTTTGATATTCTACGCAATATTTGTCATTCATAAATTTCACCTTGGCATTGCAAAGGCTAAAAGTATGTAATTTTGGATACCGCGTGGCCCCCGTTTTGTAATTTGCATACAAAAAAAAAAAAAAGCAAAATAGAGCCATGGAACTCCAACAGAATTACCTCCCTTCCAAAGAAATGAAAACAAAAAAAGTTAAGACACGGAGTACTCCGTAGACCGAAGCTATTCATTGCCACAAATATATCAAATTAAGTGGCGAAAATAACAATACAGTCCGAAGACGGAGTGAGTCTGTCCGGTTCACCGGTTTAATATTTAATATTTATATTTTTTTAATTATCTGGGGGTGGAACCGAACACTTCAAAAAAAATTAAAAAAATAGAAAAAAATAAAGGACCCCTGTTAGCCCATGGAGCCTGTATCCGCGGTACACAGCTATACAGGGGGGGCCAAAGGAACAGCTCAGTGCACCCAACAGCGACTATTTTTCTAATTTCTTGTTTTTTCCTTCCATTTAAGAAGTGTCTCTTTTCTTTTTCTACAAGATCTATAAACCTTGCCCGTTACCCCGATACTCTTATACTTCCCTTTCTGTACTGCATTGGCTCTTTTGATATACTCTATATCTCCACTATCAAACTTGGTCTGAGCATTTCTATAAATTCGTTTGACGTACATCCAAAATGGAAACATACTCAACACTGCCATCAGCACGACAAAGCAAAATGAAAATCGACGCTTTACTCAACCCAGGCGATGGAGACTACGACTCTCCACGCACTCAACATGCTTCAATCCCATCCTATCGTCACAGCTACCAACAACCTTCACCAAGCTTCCCCTCAAGCCCTAACTACTGGTACAATCGAAACTACCACGACACCAGCCCAGGCGCACTATCCACAACCACAACAGCAACATCCCAAAGCACCAGCACAAACGCCAGTCACCACAGCGTAAACCAACCCCAATCCCACCAAATGTTCTTCACCTACCGGCCCACGGCCACAACAAAACGCTCTAGCGGAAGCACAAACCAAAGCTCGCTGTCCGCGCCCTCTTCGCCAGACCCGTACCATTCCCGCGAGCGCTTTTCCAGCGTCTCAAGCTCTTCCTCTACTAACGGCGACCGCCGTCGTCCCCCTCGGCCAAAGTACGAGGAAGAGGAAATGTACTTCATCTGGTACCACCGCGTTGACTTGTGTCAAGAGTGGAAGGAGGTCCGTGAGGCTTTCAATCGCCAGTTCCCGGATCGCCAGAGACGTGGCTTCCAGGGTATCCAGTGCAAGTTTTATCGCTTCATCAAGGAGAAGAAGTGTCCTACTTTGCGCGAGCAGAGGCGCATGCGCGATGGGGAGTTCCTGAGGGAGGGTGCTTCTGCTGCGTTGGCGGGGGACCATGGGGCTGCGCCTAAGTTTGGTGTTAGGGAATATACTAATGTTTGGTATCATTGGATGAGGAAGTAGGGGGATATTGTGTTGCGACTGTTCTTTTTTTGTTTGGTTTGGGAGGTCAAATTTGTTTTTTTTTTGCGTGGGTCGGTCTTCGTCTTTATTTAAGATACCTCTTGTTCAGCGTGGGAGGTCTGTTGTCTTTTTGATGTTCTCTCGTTTACCCTCTTCCACTCGGGTTCCTGTCTTTTCTTTTACGTCCACACTTCCCAACGGGTTGTTTCTGGGTATATAATATCTACAATACGTTGTATGGAGCAATCCATACTCTGAGAGTCAATATCATTCGGATTTAGATCTAGATATTACTATAGAAGTCGTGACTTTTTTCAAAGCCTTCACCGGTATGACGCATCACACATCTCCCAAGGCTGAATTTTCATCCTTTCTGCATGGTTGTTCAACACCCAGACAGATCCCCTTGCTTTTGTCCTTCCCACCCACGCATACCAAGCAAATAATCCCTTTGTCCAAATCCCGAGTAACGCACATGGTCCTTCCTCGCCTTATTTGAGATTCGGCGCAGTTTGGGCCTGGTTCAATCTGCACAGGAAGGATACCCGAAATAACCGTTGGAGTAGACCGACGATTGTACATGTTTTCCACATGTATATGCACCATAACAGTCATTTCCGTTATTCCCTCGGCAGAATAAATTATTACTCACTTTTTACTCGGTACAGCCGGCTAATACCGTGGGCTAGACCGTGCTAAGGAAAGGACCTATCCACAGCCCGGCCAATCCCTCAGATCCGTCGATCGTGGGGGTCTCATGCAATCCTTCATGCCAAGGCGAGTGCAATTCGTATATGTACTCTGTATGTCTGAATATGAAGATCGTAGGTCTGAGCAAATACGTAACTATAATAGTATTTCCCACTATGGCTCCCAAGACCGGGGCGACGGGCATGTTAGGGGCTTAGGCTACGAAATTGCATTGGCAGATGATATCCCGTATATGCTGTGCGTACAATCTCGGGGACCAATTGCTCGTTTCAGTCTGATTGGTTTCCTTTGATATTTAATCGGTAGATTGGTAAACGCGCCTAATGGGGTGATCCCTAGTACAATAGATGTCAGTACTTGATAATTGACTGTGATGAGTCCAGATAAGGAACAGAATTGACATGTCGTGCTTTTGCTGCTTTTATTTTTTTTCTATTTTTCGTTTCCCTTCTGATATTAACTTATAACCCCAACGGTTAAAGATCGTCGGACAAAAAGGGAACATGCAATGGGACCAATCCTATCAATTTCTAGCGTGTCCGGGTTCGGGAATTCACTCCCGCGAGCTCCATGAGTCTTTTTTTTTTCTCTGATAGAAGGATAAATTCCGATATGTCTCAGCCTCATTCTCGTGGTATTTTGAGCTGTGGGGCTGGGCGTAATAAGGGGCCAATAAGTTAAGGTTGTTGAGTACGTAAATGGGTATAAAATGCGAATATTGTAGAATCTGAAAAGAACATTCGAATTGATGAGGGTTTGATCTTCAGAGGTATATTGAAGGTTGATATAGAGGTGTTTCGTTTATAAGGGGGGAATTTCCGGCTAAAAGGGCTGTATGTGTATAATACGATGCAGTAATGAACATTGAAGGGGAATTGTGAATTGAATATTTCAAAAGCATACACCGTATATAGACATAGAAGGGAACAAGAACGATATAGTGGTACAGTTGTATCACACAGGAACTCATCTTGTACGGAGTAAGGTCTACAGGAATTGAAAAAGTAATGGTACAAAAATTAACATATCTCCGAGGACTCGTGTCTCTGTATTATAGAACTGAAATATCCACAACTAGTTCGCATAGTTCGCATAGTTCGCACTAAATCCGAAAAACTCCACAATAAACTCCCAATTGACCAGTCTCCTTCTTTCACTCTGTCGAATCTTATCAGCACTAATACGCAAAGAGCAGGAGGGGTACTGCAAATGCCGATATAGTTCGTAACTAATTTAATCTAAATCCTATCCAATTAGCTCTTATGCTTAGCGATATGTACGGATCACAACGGAGTACGGAGTACGTGATCATTCCATGTTTTCTTTTAGCTCCGAAGAGTCTTTCGTATTTCCTATTTTGTCGTTGTGGAGCATGTAGGGATCTACGTTGTACGGCTGCCGGGCATCGTGGTTGACCGACATGTCCATATTGAGGTTTTTCCTACTATAGCAGGTGCTATATACCATGGTGGCTCCCGTGTTCCCACTGCGGTGTTCTCAAAAAACTAACTTGTGTTTCATTGATTGGGTTACGGTAGATAGAATCATGTCCTAACAAGAGGAAGAATCACTAACTGAAAAACCCATCGAAAACAAATAGAAAAGATCATCCAGAGTTCCTTGTGGCTCCTCCCCTTCACTGTCAACAAATCAATAGCCTCATCCTCGATGTGGTAGCTGTGGATGGATATTCAGCATACCCAACTACTCGATGACAATGTTGGACAACATCTGATTAGGCTCATCAACAAAGTGGAAGCCTTCGGCGCGAGCGCATCTGGTGGAATAACTAGTCAGCAAAGAACTCATGTGGAGAAACTCTAAGCTGGCAACCTACGGGTCAACTTCGAAGTTGGCAATGCAGTCGTATGGTCCATCTTTGATGCTTTGCAAGAAGTCCCAACCTCCATGAAGGTCATAGAAGAAGATGTAGACATCCACACCAGACTGGGAAAAATATGTTAGTAGAAACTCCAAATACACTGCTGGCGCGAAAACTTACCTCAGCCTGCTTGATCAGAATGTGGTCGAAGCTCTTGCTACCCCAGGCCGGATCGGCGGCAATACCCAGGATCTCTTCGTTATCAGTAGTCTTGAAGTCAGTGGGGAGGCCAGACAGACAAACGACACGCGACGCTCCCTCTTCGACACGCTTCGAAAGCTCAGCGTGGTCCTGCAAACCCTCCTCGGGCATAGCAACCGAAATAATCAGCTCGTCGTCGCCATCGTTCACCCTGATTCCACCAGAGTGGTTCTCATAGTATTTGACGCAGTCCTCTTGCTCGATAAACTGAACGATGACTTCGCCATTCTCACTCCAAGCGCGCTCGATAGCACCACCGTAAACAAGGTGCAGGATACCGGAAATGTTGGCCCACTCGGGAAGGTTTCCGAAGACAATTCGACGAGGCGGTCCAGCAGGCACAACCTTGGGTGCCGTTTTCTTCTGCAAGTTGAGCAGACGGACTTGCTTCATGAAGTCGGCCGGGGCAGTAAGACCTCTCTGCTTCTTGAGGGAACCAGTGGACTCCTCATCCCCGATGGATTCAGTCTCCTGGTACGACTTAGAACCAGCAGTGGAATCGTTGCCTGCGTACTTGCTTCCAGCACCAGTCTCGATGGGAGTATCTGCAGCCTTTTTGTTAGTAGCGATGTCCTGGGTGACACCATTATTGGCAATGCGACGGCGGAGTCTTCTAGCACCTTTCTGGGGCCCGGCAGATTTGGCAGCAGAAGCGACGGCAGCGGGAACGAACGGCTTGGCACGTGGATTGATGCCCTATGAAAGATCAGTATGAGACACAAGTCACTAATAGAAAGAGTCTTATTCTGAAGAGCGACGGCAATGCAAAGAGGCCATGGATAAAACAAGAACCAGCAACGGCAGCGAGTCAAAGAGAGAGGATGACATGCAGTGGGAAAGGTCAAGGTGTTGATGAGGGTGTGAATGGGGGGAAGGGTAAGACATACATTTCCAACCTGCTTAGCATTTTGGCCATTCGAGGCATCATAAAGGATAGGCATATCACCCGAGTTCCCAAGCTCAACGGAACGGCGAGCGGCCATCTGAGCCGACACCATATTCTCGGCAGCAAGGCGGTTTGCCCGTGCAGCGTTGCGCACAGCTGCCGGGGCGTGGATGCTCTCCTCCAGGCTGATCATCTTGCAGTTCGAGATGACGTCGTAGATTACCTTTGTGGTGAGCTTGAAATCGGCCTGTTCCTCGATGGTAAACGGGGCCAGACCGTTAGGTCCAATAACAGTAGGCATCTCCATGATAGAATGAGACAATAGAGGTGAAGGAGAAGAAGGAGGAAAGAAAACAAAACATTGGAATTTATTAGATAGAGACACGCAAACACGTAGACACGTAGAATGGTGTTCAACTTGGAAGGCACACGCGTGGGCTGTTCTTTCCCAAATTGACCGTCACGACGCTGAGGTTCAAATCACTTGATCACTTCTACTTCCTCCCCATCAAATCTGAAGAGAACTGCCCAGAGTTATTCACATCTATACCTATACTTATGTACTTTTCATTAGATCAGGTCTCTAGAAGACTCACACTGTTCCTAGGATGTCTAACAAAGGAATGATCTCAACAAACAGTGCTTTTGGACTTTCATCAACCTGTTCATGTCTTAGAAGATATCTTGTTCATCAAGCTAGAAGAGGGGCCGTGATACCTCTTGAGGATGGTCTGCAGTCTTCCTCTATTGGTAGTCTCGGTGATTTCCAGTCCGAGGTCAAGTAACATCTAGATATAAACGGAGAGTAAATCACCCTTTCGAGTTAGTTTTCTGTTTTGATTTTAGTTCTCTCCTAATATAAAAGACCCTATTGCAATAGATACATGCAAGAAATCTACTATTTGAAGGTTGGGCTGCAATGGCTATATATAGCAATAACTACTCACTTGTCTTTATATTTGAAACTTCATTTTCCGAAGTCCAAACTCACTGTTGTGTGTGTTGGTATGAGATGTAGACATGGAAACATTGATATATTACTTATTTGATGCTCCCTCTCCAATAAAACTATCAATACACCGAAGACACCAAAAGATGAGCAAATCTATATAACAAGAATGAGTAGAAAGGGTATCTGATTCCAGAACATTAAAGCTTCTACGATGGAACAGGAATACTCTCAAATCCTTTCTGCCCAGGCTTACGGTTTTCAACGATAACTTGAAGGCCACGACGACCACAGTAGCCATCATTACCCGCAACCCGGTCAACGACTTGGAAAGAGCCACCAGCTTGAGTGGCATCCGGAACCCACACAGTCTCCTGCACAGTTTGACCGGGGACTTCCGCGCGGCGGGGATTGTCCCAAGGCAGACCGACAAGGTGGTTTCCTAGGTTGTGGAGGAAAGAGTACAGCCCCTCGAAACGGCGGGTGACTCCAAGCCAAGAGAGGGTTCGGTGGTCATAAGCGGTCCGCACGAACGGATTCATGTAGATGCCCGTATCGGTGATCTCGTCGACGTTGGTTGGCGCATCTTGGATGTCCGCGTGGATGAGGCAGCATTCAGATGCCTCCCAGAAGAGATCCTTTCCGGAGCGGAAGCGTACTGGGTTGGGGGTTGTAGGCGGCGAGCCAGTTTGGAAGTATTTGGCATCAAATGCCACCATTCCGCCCCAGCAGCTGCGCACTCGCACTGCGTCTTTGCCGGCAAGCACATCGCTTCGGCTTTCGCCTTTGCCCGACGACGTAAACCATGGGTAGAAGGGAAGACCCATGCTATAGCCTTCAAGATCTCGGGTGGCGTATGTATCGTAAAATTTGATAGGGTTGTCGAAGTCTACGGCGCAGGCTGCACGGTATTGGGCAACACCATCTTCGTTGGCGTTTGTCGAGAATAAGAGCTGGGGTACCTCGGAGGGATGGAAGAGGATATCGTTCAGATAGAGTAGCTTATCGAACTTCATCTCCGGGTGGTCGGTCAATGGCTCTAGTGCTCGATTCCGCACCTGAGCCAGATATTCAATGCGCTTGATTCGCTCTGACCCACCGGGAATGGTCACAGTCGGTATTGTCTTCGGGTCCAGGTGCTTTTCAATAACAATGGATTTCTGGCACTTCACTTGCTCCTCTAATGCGCGCAATGCGCTCTCTCCCTCCTCCCCGCTGTCATTCTCGTAGATACTCAGGAACACATTGTCAGGTCCAAGCAGATCAATCAACTCCAGGAGTTGTGCTCCCCATTGACCCTTAGCAAGCTTGCCACCGCTATCATACAGACTTGCTGCAATAAAGACCTTCTCCTGGCGGGGATTGCCTCGTCCGGGATATGAGCTCTCGAGTACTGTTTTGCGGAGTGTAGAGTAATGTGCGGGGAGATGGGTATATGACGGGAAGAGCATCGAGGTAAAAAGCGCAAGGACAAAAACAATGCCGGCGACAACGGGGAGGTAGCAACAACGGCGAATGCAGAAACGTCGAGAACAGCTCGGTCGTGGTGTGCCTGCGAGGGCCGGTCTAGAAGGGTTATTTAGGCGGCGATAGCCTGCTGATGCCGAAGAGATAATTCGGGAGAACCAGGGCAGCTGGCGCTTGCCAAATTTGGATGAAGAAGGGACTTGTGCTTCAAAATCGTCCTCGTCAAGGTTGAACGTCCCCTGCGAATCAACTGAGGATCGTGAGGCGAGCTCCCATTCATCGGGATGAAGTAGTCGTGCAGTCATGGTGGTGTGTCTCCGAATGGGTATACACCCTTGGGACTATCTTTAACTGCAAATTGATCCAATGAGGTGGCACGCAGCGGCCATTATCATGATAAGTCAAAAAGCAACTTTGATGATTTTCCCTCGGACCTCCAGGTGGGCCGGGGGGTTGTCCACGATAACTTACATCATCAATACAATCACGTGATGATATCGCGCAATGCATATGATGTACAGCATAGAACTCAAGTGTCTCTGAATTCAAGGAATATTATTGTAGATAGGGAAATGAAACATTGAAGTGATAGTTTAATTGATAGTATATCTACTCATCTGGTCATACAGATGACTCCAGCATAAACAAACCTATAATATGATTCTAGATGGAAGTTCCGGTATGTAGTGACGTAGCCTGAAGCCGGGGCACTGCCTGTTCTGTTCACCCAGATGAAATCATTTATCTTTCCGCTTACTCTCTGTATTCGCTTACTCCAAAATCCTCAACTTTCCACTTCGAATCTACCCACTTGCCCAAATATCTGCGGCGTGGGACTGGACATACCTCTTACATTATACCGCTTCCCCGCATTCCACATCCTACCATGTCGCAATCACAATTTAAATTTGCCAACTCAGATGCCAAAGTGCCAGGCAATGGTACCCCTCCTTCGGAGTTTACCATCAAGGCACCAGCTTCCACAGATATATGGGCCAAGCCACCCTCTACCTTCCGCTTTTCAGCCCCGATCTTGTACAAGTCTATCTCGCTGGAATCATTCAAGCGGATTCGTGTCGCCTTCAATGCTCCGTGGGAGAAGAACTATGATCAGGGTGGCGTGATCCTTGTTCTAAATACCGCCGATGGTGGCCAGAAGTGGGTGAAGAGCGGTATTGAACTCACTCATGGCCGACCCCACCTCAGCGTTGTCGCCAAAGACAACTGGGCAGACTGGAGCTTGCTTCCAGTACCTTCGGGGGGTGGTGCGGCAACCCTGGAACTGGTCAAGGAAAAGGATAACAGCTTGTGGATCTATCTTGTTGAGGGGTTGGAGAAGTCCCCTATCCGGGAGATCACTTGGGTCTTTGAGGAGGAGAATGTGAAGGATTTGTGGGTTGGTGTCTATGCTGCCCGGCCATCAAGTGACGGTGGGGAGTTGCCTGTCCATTTTGGTCATTTGATTCTAGACCATGAATAGATCAGTATATGGCCCAATAAGTAGATGATGAGGCCACTGCAGACAAATTATGATATATATATCGCGACTAAGATAATCGGAGCAATGAAATAAAGCAAGATGACATTTGATTATATTATAAGAAGCACAATAAAATATTCATGATCTGTCAAGGTAGAAATAAAGATAATAGTTTGCTGCAGGCATACCATGGCTCCACTATGTATGCTCCAAAGATGGCCGGCATGACGCTGATCAGCTGTGAAAGATAGATTCCAGTCAATAAAATTGATTCCCTGGTTTATTATTCAGTCTTTGTTATGGATGATCGGCCATGCTGGCGCACTTGTAGCTACCCCTCGGAGAGAGCAGAAGCCTACACCTTCCCAATCGGAGTTATCTGATCCGACTAGTATACTTAGCGCAGTGTAATCCCGACAACCGGGTGTATGTGCTGCACAAGCCCTATTTCGGATGCCGAGGTAACACCAGTCGCGTGTTGATATGACACAAGTGAAGGAAAGTCAATCAGTGATTACTTCCATTTCCCTACCTTTTCCTCCATTTCAACTACTTTATATATCAAATATTGTATAGATAAGATGTAAAAGGGAAAAGGATATACTCCGGACTCCGTAGCCCTGAGTCAATCGACCGGCGCCGATATATTTCCGATAGTGACATGATGCTTTCCCTAGATCGGAGTTAATTGGGGTAGCAATGCATGTTGCTGCCAGATAGTGGAGACATTTCTCCGGTGAAATTCCGTAAGAAAGAACTTCAAATGTTTGCTCAAAAAGGAATATAGCATCAAGAGTAGAAAATCAAACTTTCATCTTATCTGATGAAGTGAACCGGAAAAAAGTGACTTGGCAGTACCAAAGACTCAGCTCATGCCACTAAGTGAACAGAGGTATCATGCGGGTACCCCTCCAATTGTAACATTAAATGGGTCCCCCGTGGCAGAATCTCCACCTTTTTTTTTATTTTCCCGTCTTTGACACATCTTCCTATACCTTTGGGGTAGAGGATTTCAACATCCCTGATGACTGAACAACTGTGACACTTTTTTCCTGAATTGTATTGGTGCAGCCGGAATGCTAGTGTTGAGCTGAGATTGGACCTCAGCCTCTCACCTCACGCCTCTACCACAGACCCCATCAACGTGCATAAGTGCGACCGACGATCGGGCTTGGTGTCATTTTACGCAAAACCCCCAAGGCCGACTTCGTATACGCCTAAACTCTTCAAGACCTGCTTCCCCTTACATTTGGGGTCCTCTGAAGCACGGCTGATCTACTCCGCACCCAGTCTGTCCCATAGCTGCCTGCCGAATCCTGCTTCTTACATACAATAGCCCTTCATGGGTCGACCCCAGGCAAGCGCGCTTCGACAACTTTTTACATATCGCGCCCCATATTTATTTTCTTCTTCTATCCGAATCCGGTCCCCGATTCGCTGTTGACACCTCGTGTTGTTGTTTCTTTTTTCCCCTGTGGATCTGACTGGTTCGGGCTATCTGGCTGAAGAGCGCCGAGAGTGTTTGCTAATTAGGGCGGCTTTTGTCCCTTTTATGTGATACGCCCACTGCTACTTACATCTGATGTCGCATGAACTCTTTTTTTATGAACTGTTTTTCGCTTAATCGCCGCTTTTAAGATCGCCGTCTTCTGTATATGCTTTCTACCAATCTCAGACCGAACTCACTTGCTGGTTATTCTTATATGGACGTTGTTCATTAGAGAATACTCCTGTTCGACGTATACGATCTTGTGGTAACGGTACCTCGGCCACGGAGATGCCACTTCTCGATTCACGCTCTGGACCGTCCTACGGCACTATCGAACACGGGGATGCCACAATGGAGGATGAAAGGGATCAACTGTTACAGGATGACCATGAGGTTGAGGGCCAGTCTAGTGGACTGTCTACGCCGGATGAAATCCAGGAGGGTGTCCAGAAGATTGAAGCTATCAATATGACTTGGACAACTAAGTCTCTAATGATAGCTTATATGAGGTTCGTGTGGCTTGCAGCTCCATGCTTTCACTAAGCCCCTGCTAACTTGGTGCATAGTATATTCCTCATGGCATTCTGTACGTCGCTAGAGGGCCAGACTGTGATGTCGCTATCTGCATATGCGACGAGTGCATTCAGTAAACACTCATTGATCTCGACCGTCCTCGTTATTCAAAATGTGGTCAATGGTGAGAACCTACCACCCCGCTTCAAAGCAATGTGCGGCTGCTAATCTTCAATCGATATCTAGCTGTCATCAAGCCCCCTATGGCTAAGATCGCCGATGTGTTCGGTCGCTTCGAGGCTTTCTGTTTGAGCATTCTTATATACATACTGGGATACATCCAAATGGCTGCCTCTACCAACGTTCAGACCTACGCCTCTGCCCAAATCTTCTATTCGGCCGGCTCGACGGGGCTGCAGATCCTCCAGCAAGTCTTCATTGCCGACAGCAGTGACTTACTGAATCGTGCCTTCCTCGCCCTTCTGCCCGAATTCCCATTTTTGGTTACGGTCTGGCTCGGGCCGACCATTGCGGGCGCAGTGCTGCGTACTAGCTCATGGAGATGGGGTTATGGGATGTGGGCTATTATCTTGCCTGCATCCTTCCTGCCACTCGCCCTCACGCTACTCTTCAACCAACGCAAGGCCCAGAGATTGAATCTGATCAAAAAGCGGACCAGAAGGCGGACTGACTTGCTCAGCATCATGCGTCGGACCTGGTACGATCTGGATGTGGGTGGGCTGGCCCTTTTGTCCGCTGCCGTCACATTAATTTTGGTGCCCCTAACTCTTGCGGCCTCCGCAAAGAACGGGTGGAAGAATGTCAGTATTTTGGTCATGATCGCGCTTGGTGTTGTCTGCTTGTGTCTGCTACCGCTCTGGGAGACTTCACGGAAATTGGCACCTAAACCCCTGCTCTCTCTACACCTACTCAAGCAGAGGACCGCTCTTGCCGGCTGTGCATTGGCGTTCTGGTATTTTAGTAAGTTGATTATTCGCTCTAGGTACCCTCGAGGTGTCGTTGCTAACCTTACCTAGTGGCCTTCTACTTTTCTGTTCAGCCTTATCTCTATTCCTACCTACAGGTTGTTCAAGGGTACGACGTTGCCACCGCCGGCCGCGTCACCCAGACCTTTTCTTTCGCCTCGACCATTTCTGCATTCGGTGTCTCAATCCTCATCAAGTATACCCGACGATACCGCATCTACATTATCATCGGCTGTGTTGTGTACATGACCGGCCTAGCCCTGATGCTCCTGTACCGAGGAGAAGGAGCCTCGCACCTCCAAGTGCTCGGCACACAAATCATAATCGGCATCGGTGGCGGTCTGATTAACGTCCCCGTCCAGCTTGGTGTCCAGGCATCCGCCAGCCACCAGGAAGTCGCAGCCGCCACTGCGATGTTCCTGACTTCCATGGAGATGGGCGGTGCAGTCGGTGCCGCTATCTCAGGAGCTGTTTGGTCCTCGGCAATCCCCCACAAGCTTCTCCGCTATCTCCCTGAGGAGACCAAGGGCCAAGCTGCTGAAATCTTCGGCAAGCTGACCACCGCTCTGTCGTACCCAATGGGATCTCCAACTCGCATTGCTATCAACCGTGCGTATCAGGAGACCATGAACCGGCTATTGACGCTGGCTGTCATCGCCACCCTCCCCCTCATTCCGTTGAGTCTTCTCATGGTCAATTATAAACTTGACAAGGTAAGTCGCCAAACAGTGCTTTCTGGTGATCTCGTCTAACTTGATTATAGATGGGCTACGGTAGTCCTAAACCCCGGGGCAAACCGGCTCCAGTTGAGGCAGAAGGAGAGCCCAGCTCGAACTCGAATGACGAACACCCCAAACGAACCTAAACCCCAGCATTCCTGTGTGCATTTCCACACGACGATTACGATCTTACGAACTTTTTTGTGTGACTTTTCCATGGCTTAATTTTGTTATTGCATCCTCGATATAAACCACCAAGCGGCAAACGCTGGGTTGTTCGAGCAAGGTGCAAACACATCCTCGACATATTCTGTTCACTCGGGCTGGGCGATGAGTTCGTCCATCATTTGCATTCGGCGTCATTATTTACTCCGTTCATGGGGTTAGACATGTCCATCTTTATAAGGCTGTATCATCTCAATAGAGCAGGCTGCATACATGTATGTCAACCATAATTCGTAAAGGAAACCTGCGCAAACTAGCGATTATTCCGACCCGACTTTCCGGTCTCGGGTTGTAACAGGCTTCTCTCACTCCTACAGCTACGGCATAGGTTCTGATTTCTCTCCAACGGCCATGAATAAAGTTAATACCCCCTGACATGCACACTAGACAAGGTACTTTGCATTGATTTACGCCAGAATCGAATACCCCGGTCTAGTCCAGCCCAAACTTCACGCATCGCGGCCTTATATCCACTGCTATCCGTCACGGGAAGGATTTGAATTTGGATTAGGAGTCGACCTTATTTCAAATCTCGAAAACCTAAGCTGTAACGATTGAATCCGGTCTTTTTCTTTTTATGTCTTTTACTACCCTCTTTTCTCCGCATTTCCAGCCCTTATTCAGCTCGTATACCATATCCCTCGGTGTTCCACCAGTAAGCACCACGTCTACCAACGTATATTACCCATGCAGGTACCTGCATATATGCATGCATGCATACCAGATACCGCGACGGGAGGGCTTAAAGACACATTAGATACGAGCTGGATTTCCCCGGCACCCCTGGCACCCCTGGCATGTGCATGTGCTTACTGTCAATGTCTACTGTCCGGGCACACTGGGATCTATATATGCCATGTCAGCCGTCAGCTGTCATAGATTCCGGGGCCCCGGCCAGAGGTCTTAGTAATGTGAGTCAAGGACCTCGGCCAGTGAATGCGACAGTGGAGAGACAGGATCTGGATCGGGCTGCCAAGCTGTGATGAGAATAAGCCACTTACAGAGGACGGAATAGTAAGAACTAGGGTACTCCGCGGATTTGGATTAGACTGTATGAGGTGTACTGTATATGAAGGTATGAATACCGAGGTGATTGTATTTTTGTTCCATATAGATATCTCGATGTAAAACGGGTTAAAAGGGGGAGATTTAGGGCCGAAGAGGAGACCGGGAACCCGTGAAGGTGAACGGCATATTGAAATTGGGGGGACTTTTTTTTTTTGACTTGCTTTTTTTTTAATATTTTACTCGGTTCCTTTCGTGTCACGGGAAAAGGGTGAAAGAAAAGGAACTCGAAGGGAAAAAGGGGGGGGAAAATACTCCGGGGGTAACCTCCTTTTGTTCAACTTGATAAGACCGGTTACTGAAACTTATATGTATTATTATAAGTAGTTTTGATTATAAGGTCTAAAGAACATAAAATCAGTGGATACACAGCGCTTAGCCGACAGCGGTTGGCCGTTTATACAGTATGTTATAGGAGTCGAGGGAGTTCTCTTGGCATAGTAATAAGTGAGATTAAAAAAAAAATATCATAATCAATATTTAGAAAGGTATAGAAATATAAAAACTACATATATGTAAACAGTTTAGATATATAAATACAGTTAAATCAAACTGTACAGACCGTGTATCAAGACTAGCCGTCTAGACTCCATCACTCTGCGGGTTGCCCCATTCAATCCAGACCACAGCTTCTTCCTCCCTTTTTGTCTCCCACACTCCTCTTCTTTAACATTCTTACATCAATACTTCCAAATAATTCAAAATGGTCGTCGCTACCATCAAGTACGTTATTTCATCTCCATTTATCCCTCTCCTTAGAATACCCCCCAAATCTCATGGCTAAACCAATCCAGGTGTGTCGTGGTGGGGGACGGTGCTGTAGGAAAGACCTGTCTGCTCATCTCATACACAACGAACAAGTTCCCTTCGGAATATGTCCCCACTGTCTTTGACAACTACGCCGTGACCGTGATGTAAGTTATCCTTCGAAATCCTCCCCTCCTTCCCGGGAGGTGGACAAAAAAAAATATAATACGTCAGTCCAGGCTCAAAGAAACACTTCTAATCGATCGCTCTCCAAATTCAGGATCGGCGATGAGCCCTACACCCTTGGACTATTTGATACTGCCGGTCAAGAGGATTACGATCGCCTGCGCCCCCTCTCCTACCCGCAGACTGACGTGTTCTTGGTCTGCTTCTCCGTTACCTCACCTGCTTCATTCGAGAACGTCCGCGAAAAGTGGTTCCCCGAAGTCCACCACCACTGCCCCGGTGTTCCCTGCCTGATCGTTGGCACCCAGACTGATTTGCGCGACGACGCCGGAGTGCGGGATAAGCTCGCTCGCCAGAAGATGTCGCCCATCCGCAAGGAAGACGGTGATCGGATGGCTAAAGAACTTGGCGCCGTCAAATACGTCGAGTGTTCCGCTCTGACACAGTATAAGCTGAAGGATGTCTTTGATGAGGTACATCGAATCTTTGATTTTTTGCTGCCCGATATCTCCACACCGCCACTAACCCGTTTCTTCTACTTTCTAGGCTATTGTCGCGGCACTCGAGCCTGCGCCCAAGAAGAAGTCAAGAGGCTGCCTCTTGCTGTGAGATTACTCTTCACGGACATATCGCAACAGGTCTGAGTGCGACGGATATGTTGCACTTGGGTTGATGCCTGGTTGACGCGCGCCTCGAAGCAGTTACGATGGAATGAACCTGTTTATTTCTCTTTTTCTACGCTTTCACGTTCTACTGGGCGGCAAATATTTCTGACTGGACTGGTTTACTGGGATATCCAAACTCAGCGACAAAAAAAAAAGGGGGTGTGAGGTCTTGTATTATGGCTAGCGATGCTATCTGAAGCGTTCCATATCTACGTTTTCCAGTTGAAAAATGGCTTCTGTGCTTTTACTGATCCGCTTTCTCTTATGATGTCTCTTGGTGGCATATCCCAGTTCGTGCTCTAGCCTCTCTAATTTGCTGTGTCCTTTCTCTGCTTCTTTTCTTGCTTCGCCTGGCTGCGTCTGCCGTCTTCAACCTGGTCTGGACCTTTGGTATTCGTCTATTCTCACCCTTCACTTCCCTCCGATCCTCACTCCTCTCCTTTACGAACTACAGCGACTGCAATTTTGACCTTCTCCCCCTTTCGCGTCGGCTATACTCCCCGCATCTCACCAATTACCTTCTCCGCACCCGACGCTTTCACCTCTTTTGATCGTCTCTCTCGGCGTTGGACGTCAGGGCGTGTTTTGGCTGTTTCCGTCACTCTCCCCATATCCCCCCTATGCCCTTTCTTTTTGGCCTGTGCGTGTTATTTGTTTCCAGCTTTGCGACCCCTGGAATATGAATTTGAGCTTGCTGTACCCTTCCCTTGCAGATCCGGCTTCTTCTCTGCGTCTTTTTTGCCTGTGGTTTCGCCCTTTATTCCAATTTGATCTATTATCGTCATTACTCTCTATGCTCGCGGTCTTGATACAGCAACTCTGTTCATGTTCTTTCTGCGTTTGATCTCCTGCTTTCGAGCTATGTCTCACTGAAGAGCAACGTTACTTCTCTTAGAAAGTCGCAGATAGTGGACTCCAATTCAACCAGTTCTATGAAGTCACTTGCCGAGGTCCAATCTGATATCATATCACCAGGGGGTAGATGAGCATTTATACTATGTCATGACATCACTCCAGTTTATACCTGAGCATCAAGAAATCAATTCAAATTATACTATATCATTCATTCTTCACTTCATTCAACATGCATCTCGTAGATATGTAAATCTATCCAAGATAACTCAAAGCTCATCCTTAGTCTCCTTCTTCTCCTGGGCTCCCTCCTTCTCCATCCACCCATACCACCCACCAAGCTCCTCATCAACACCAGACTTAACAATACTAGTAATAATTTCAAAAGCAACCTGCGCCGCCGCAAGAGCAGTAGTCTCCCCCTTATTATCATAAGCAGGCGAAACCTCCACAATATCCGCCCCGACGATGTTCAACTTCTCCAACCCACGCAGAATCCGAATGAACTCACGCGTAGTCCAACCACCAGGCTCAGGAGTACCCGTTCCCGGCGCAGTTGACGGATCCAACACATCAATATCAACAGAAAGATAAACCGGCTGCTCAGGATCAAGTCCCGTTCGCGCAATAATAGTCTCAACAACCCCCATAGGCCCAAGCTCATCAATATCATCCGCATGAATCCGAATAAATCCCTGCTCAGGCCCGGGATTCGTATAATCACCCGCATCAACACCAGTAAGTCTCGTCCGCAGGCCCGCATGCGCAGATGTAGAATTACAAATCAGTCCCTCCCGACTCGCCTTGTGGAAAAACGACCCGTGATTAAATTGCGTCTGCTCAGACTGCCAGTACGCACTGTACCGGACAGGGTTCCAGGTGTCCAGGTGCGCATCGAAGTGCACAACCGTTATCGGCTTCTGGTAGATCTGGTGCAGAGCTCGCAGTGCTGGTAGCGCAATGCTGTGGTCTCCACCGAGCGTCACGAGCTTGGGATGCTTTGCGCCGATCCCATTCGTCTTGGGGGCTTTGTTCACAATGCTGCGTGATCCTAGCTCTAGGAACGCTTCATACATCTGGCGCTCGGCGAGCCCGTTGTCGAACGGCGTGATGGGGATATCACCGCAGTCGGTGATCTTAGCCCAGGATTGGTATGGGTTGATCCCGGCGCGCGTGTTATAGCTTGTTGCGGCCATTTGGCGCGCGCTCGCGGCGCGGATTGCGCGTGGGCCGAAGCGGGCTCCTGGGGATTTTGTTAGTACCGGCTGTCTTGGGTTGGGTTGTATGCTAGGTAATGAGGATTGGGAGTTGTTTATGTACCTGGTCGGTAGCTGACGGCCGTGTCGAACGGCGCGCCAATAATGGCAATGTCGTAGTGCTCATCGGGCTCGATAAGACATTTGACTGGCTTTAAGTGGGCGAAGCTGGAAATGCCAGAGAAGGACCACTGGATAGTTATATGTTAGCAATGTTCGAGTTTCATATATTGAATATTGTATATCATACCTCCTGATCCCACTTCTTGAGTAATTCCGCCCGCTCATGCTCAGGCACTACCTCGCCGTTATCATGGTGCGCGCAGGAGGCCGCGGAGCCGGCCAAAGCCAGTGTAAGGAAGGTTTTCCAAGTAGGCATGACTAGAGTGTGAAGTAAAAGGGAAAGTAGGAATGAGCTTTGAAGATATATTAATATTTTCTACATATTGTCTCGTCAAGTTTCCTCAAGCGATGTTGTAAAGGGAAAGACGAGCAGATAAGGTGTACCCGTCGTGAAGACTTTCCCTTCTTGGCTTTGGCCCGCTTTTCGGTTTTCTTTCCTTTCACACTCCTCTGATAGCTTTTATACAAAGCTATTGACGATGCAATGCGGCGAGTTGTTGTAACCGGTCTTGGAGCGGTGACACCGCTAGGCGTAGGTACGTTATTTTATTTTTGGTTCTATTTTTTCGTTTTCGTTCTGTTTTGATAGCTCTAAGGACAACCTTAGAGATAGCCTGGGCATGTTATCGGGGGCAATACATGCAATTCCGCAATTCCGTCTGTCGGCAAACCAATCACTGCCGCGATCTACCCATTTCTGGTTATCCAGGAGCTGAGCTCATGCGTGATATCCAATATCCCCGGACCCCGGGCCCTCGAGCTACTCCCTCTACGTCCCCACTTCCCACCCCGGAAGGGGAAGGTTGTGACAGCCAATGACAGAGGACATGCGGGCGAGTGCGGGACGCCTAGAGAAAAGAGATAGTCCCCGCGGTATCATACTGGGTTGCACTATACGTGTTTGATTGGACTTTTGTGTTTGGGATTTGTGAATGTTACTGTGACTAACACCTTGCTTGGCTGCAGGGATTCGGCGAACATGGAAACGCTTACTAGATGGTCATTGCGGCGTTGTTAATGTGAAAGACCGCGATGAGCGCTTTGCTGAGCAGCCCTGTCAGGTTGCTGCTGTTGTACCACAGGGCAGCCGTGAGAATGGGGGGTGGACTGCCTCGGAATGGTTGAGTCGGGTTGTAAGTAATTTTTTTTCAACTACTCTCACTTTGTAGTCTGTACTTTATTTGCAATGCTAACACTTAGGATAGGAGGAGCGGAAGATGGCCCAGTTTGCACAGTATGCCATGGCAGCAACAGAAGAGGCGCTGCAGGATGCGAACTGGAAGCCCGAGCCTTTCGAGCAGAGGGAGGCGACGGTATGTATGGGAATGCGTGTTGATTTGACAGCTATGCTAACAACCTTAATAGGGAGTTTGTCTGGGATCAGGCATTGGGAACTTTGATGAAATCTACAATACAGTTATAGCCTACGACAGGGGGGTAAGGTTTTGCATATTACATGTCTAGGGAAGTCTATAACTAACTTGTCACACAGGGCTACAAGAAAGTCAATCCACTGTTTGTGCCAAAGTTGCTAATCAATCTCGGCGCTGGGCATATTTCCATGAAGTATGGGTTCATGGGCCCGAGCCATTCCGCAACAACGGCTTGTACGACTGGTGCACATTCCATTGGTGATGCAGCTCGGTTCATTGCCTGCGGCGATGCTGATGTGATGGTCGCCGGCGGCGCCGAGTCCTGTATCCACCCTTTGGCCATTGGCGGCTTTGCGCGGGCAAGAAGCCTAGCGACGGAATTTAACGACAATCCGGAGAAGGCGTCACGGCCATTTGATGCCGACCGTGCAGGCTTTGTGGTTGGCGAAGGAGCGGCTGTTATGATCCTCGAGGTATGTGTACTGCCTCTTATTTGTGTATCACAGCCTGATACTAATACTAATGTCTATAATATAGGAGCTAGAACATGCTCTCGCAAGAGGGGCTCGGATTTATGCAGAACTCAAAGGATATGGCTGCTCTAGCGATGCACACCATATGACCTCGCCTAAGGAAAATGGCGAAGGTGCGTTTATGGCCATGAAAAAGGCGCTTAAACAAGCCCAGGTACGGCCAGCTGCAGTGGACTATGTTAATGCACATGCAACTTCGACCATTGTTGGGGACGCTGCCGAGAACGCTGCTATCAAGGCACTTCTGCTTGGCCCTGATGGCAAAGATAAGGCTGCTGATGTGAACGTTAGCAGCACAAAGGGTGCCCTCGGTCACCTGCTTGGCGGTGCTGGTGCTATAGAAGCTTTGATCAGTGTACTTGCAATCCATGAGGTGAGTTGCGGTTTTACCCTGGACATAGTCTTCTAGGGTTTATGCTAACAAGGAACAGAATACTATGCCCCCTACTATCAATCTAGACCGCTTGGCTGATGGGTTCGATTGCAACTATGCGCCGAAAGATGCCCAGTCACGACAGATTGATGTTGCCTTGA
Organism: Penicillium griseofulvum; assembly: GCF_001561935.1. NCBI lineage: Eukaryota > Fungi > Ascomycota > Eurotiomycetes > Eurotiales > Aspergillaceae > Penicillium > Penicillium griseofulvum. The sequence goes on from NW_024467450.1 coordinate 864,731, forward strand.
CGAATAGCTTCGGCTTTGGTGGAACAAACAGTAGCCTTTGCTTTGCAAATTATTCCTAATATTTGTTTCTAGAATACGATATTGTATGATACTTGGCTAAGACTATGTGACTTTTAGGGCCAGAAGCTTGGCATGTACTGGTTTTGCCTAGAAAGAACCGCTGTCTGATTGATCTGATTGACCAATAATGAAATATTTTAAAGAGACTGATTAGAAAACATCAGTACCCTCACCCATCGATCATTCTCAAGAATAAACTGACAGTATCAACCTCAAAGCATAACAGAGGCCTATTCAATAGATCAATACATAGCACGTGATCAATCCTACTGCGGAGCCCCAGCCCGACCTTGATTCCGGAGACTGAACTCATTCCTTGATAAACATCCACCCACGCCATTTCAAAGGCTTTCCAAGTGATAAGAAACTGCTTGTCTCTCGCTACTCTCTCAGTTTGCGCTCACCATGGCGAACAGTGGTGACCCCGGTCGAGGTACGCATTGTCTAGTTCCTGCTGAAAGCGCAAAAGGCTTGAGATACTTTGACATCAAGCTCGGCGCATATGAAATTTATGAACGATCTAAGCTAATTCTATCTTTGTTGGCAGGACCGGGAAGTCTGGTTGATGCTTCCGGGTACACCTTCACGGACAAGGATACCAAACCCGGCAAGATCAAGGTGAAGAAGACATCCAAGGCATCCACCAAGAAGAAGGCAGATGGTACAGCTCCCAGACACGTTTTCACGGGCATTAGCAATACTAACATGCACACAGATGCCAAAGATGGCCCTATCGACACCTCCCCTACCGCCTCCCCCCTCCCCACCCTCGATAGCAAAGTCGTCTCCGTGTTCCCGACCGGCAAGCCGCGTGAAGATGACCTCCTTGAGACCGTAATCTGCAAGCATTGCAAGCGACCTACTCTCAAGCAAACTGCAGCGGACCATGTCCGCGGCTGCTTGAAGGCCAAGCAGGAGAAGGCGCGTAAGAAGAAGGAAGCCCGCGACGCAGCCAATCGCCTGAAGGCCGGCGACGATCGAGACGATGACGGCGCCGACAAAGCCGACGGAGACAACCCCAACATGGGCCAGAAGAGCGCCAAGAAGAGCGCCACCAAGGGCACCGAGGACGGCAATAGGAAGGGCAAGAAACGCAAGGCCGATGAGGACGACGGCAAGGAATCAAAGAAAAAGAAGAAGAAGGACGAGCCCAAACAGAAGACAGCCAAGCCTAAGGGTCCTGTCGACGTCGAAAAACAGTGTGGTGTTACTCTTCCAAACGGCGCACAGTGCGCTCGTTCCTTGACCTGCAAGAGCCATTCAATGGGTGCCAAGCGCTCGGTTCCTGGTCGCACTCTGCCGTATGATATGCTTCTCCAGCAGTATCAGAAGAAGAATCAGGCTCGCCAGCAGAGTAAGCTTACTATTATCTTATTCATGTTCACCATAGATGACGAGATGGCTAACCCATTCGAACAGAGGCTGCTATCGATGCAAACGCTCCCCTGCAGGAAGATATCGAGAACACAGGTCCCATTGACTCAGACGAAGAAAGAGACTCCGTCATGGCCGCCATTGCCCGCTCTGCACCCCAGCCTCTTGTTCGCCACCCCATCATCACCACCAAGTCGAAATACCGTTACGTCCGCATCAAGGAGCAGATGTCACATGCCATGGGAGTTCGGAATGGCGGTGGTCTTTTCTCAAACGATGATAGCCAACCCCTATTTGGTGGAATTCTTTTTTCAACCGTTGCAGCCGATTTAGACTCATCATCGTCTCTTGATGCCAATGGGGAGGCTGATGTCTCTGCCGGTGGAATGGATGCAGGCAAGAGATCGTCTATTCCAGGTGGCCGCAAAACCCCGGTCACTTCAGCTGCTTGAGTGGCATGTCAGTCGACTGCCGCATATCAAGCAATGATTTATGATGACATCCTTTTCGTTTGCGGTTGGGTTTGAGCTTTTACTGTCTGTACTGGATGCTGGCGTTCGTGGGTGCAGGAGTATTGCTGACCGTCGCACCATTCTTTTGCGATTTATTCGCATATTTCTCGTTCTTCGATTTCCCTGGATAGGCCATGGGCACAGGCTGGTTCTGTCTGCTTTGAAAGGTGACGATATGATACCCCGGCTGGCGTGATGTATATATGGAGTTTCGAAAGTAGTCGCAATTGAATACTTTGCACCTTATTTATTTCTTAATGATATATTCTAAGCATAATACTATCTACAGTCAATAGAACATTACAATGGATACACTATGCAGGATCACCTAGCTCTATAGCTCTATAGCCCGCAGTGACCTCGGCGGGACCTTTCAGATTACGTTATGTGCGCCTGAGGCATCAGGACATCTCTCAGTTCATTCTGTTCGCCGATCATTTATTGTCTTTGAAACCCTACAGCATGAGCAAAGCGAGCCATACTATGACCCTTGGGTGATTCTCTTTATTCGTTTTCTTCAAAGCCACCTGCAGCTTAAAAGCGTCTGGTTTATATAGTCGCGATTGCGGGCGAGCGCCCTTCGCATTTGCTATCACTCCACCAAGTTCTCCGAGTCTTATTGATCGCAGCTCGACCCCCATCTACCTCTTGAGGGAAGTCTGAACCTTACAGACTTACTTTTAGCTGCTTTTATCGCAAACCCCTGCTCCTCCGAACCTTCGAACCGTCACAATGGGCCACGCTGTCCCCGATCTAGACTCGATAGGCATCAAAGCCGAGCATGACCTAGCTGATCAATTCCGTCGCGAAGTTGCCAAACTCCTCGGGCGCAACAATCTCAACTTCCCTGGGGCACAACCAGTCAGCTTTGCGTCGCGCCACCTCACCGAGCTCCAGCGGGAGGACTACTTTGTCTGCGAAAAGACCGACGGCATCCGCTGCTTGATGTACTTTGCGCGCGGAGATCCCGACTCCGATATGCCGGAGATTCACTACCTGATCGATCGCAAAAATGATTACCGCTACGTACCCGGCCTACACTTTCCCCTGCCGAACGACGAAAGTTTCCAGGGATATCACGTCGACACCCTGGTTGACGGCGAGCTTGTCAACGACACCTACGAGGATGGAACCACCCAGCTGAAATATCTAGTCTTCGACTGTTTAGTGCTGGACGGACAAAGCTTGATGCACCGTACCCTGGACAAGCGGTTGGCGTACTTCAAGGAAAAAGTGCTCAGGCCATACAATGCCATGTACCGCAAATTCCCAGAGGAGAAAGCCCACCGCCCCTTTGCAGTCGAGGACAAATCAACGCAATTCAGTTACGGGATTGAGATGATGTTCCGCGAAATTATCCCCAAGGTCAAGCGCATTCACGGTAATGACGGTCTCATCTTTACTTGCCGCAGTACTCCGTACCGCATCGGCACCGACGAGCACATCCTCAAATGGAAGCCACCCCAAGAGAATACCGTTGATTTCCGTATGCGCCTCGAGTTTCCGACGCTTGAGCCAGATACCGATGATGAGGCTGAGGGTATCACCCAGCCCTATGTGGACTACGACGCTATCCCAATCTGCCATCTGTTCGTCATGCTCAATGCTGGCGAGTACCGTCTTTTTGGAGAGATGTTCCTTGAGCCGAAAGAATGGGAAGATCTCAAAGCCATGGGCATTCCTCTTGATGACACTATCGTTGAGTGTGCCAAAGATACTGAAGGACGCTGGCGCTTCTATCGTATTCGTGATGACAAGAACGATGCAAACCACATCTCCACTGTTGAAAAGGTTCTTGAAAGTATCGAGGACCGCGTGACTGAAGATGATCTCATCCGTCTTGCTCCCATCATCAAAACAGCTTGGAAGCAGCGCCAGCACAACATGGCTGCTGGGGACGAGGAGAAAAAACGGAGAGCTCAAGCTATGCCACCATCAGCGAATGCGAATGGTGTCAAGCGGAAGTTTGAAGGGTGATGAGGAATACTTATAGTCTTCGACTGAGACATAAATTCTTTCACGGCTGTTCTTCATCACTGATTCATTGCAAGGCGCGTGGCGTTGGTTTGGGCTTTGTGTTTTATCTACAAGATCATGGCATGGCAACATGGAAGGGATGCAGATCCCGAAAATAGGTGACGGTGTTTATGGAATTACCATTTTGATTGTTTCAAACAATGAAAAGAATCTATATTGTAATGTAGTCTTTCAAAAACTCTTCAGCTAGATAATATCAAAGTCTTGTATAGCACCCGAAGCGGAACAGCTTACATAAGAACCTCCCAGTTTGCTCCCTTTCCCGCATCATTTCCCCATCACCAAGTGACCACAATATCTGCTCGATTCCATCATTCCCATCTCTGATATTGCTTCAGTCCCTATTACCAATCCAACACGATGGGCGTCCGAGATTCCCACGGGGAGACGACGGGGACGCCCGACCCCGTTGACAAGGGGTTCGCCACCCTCAACACCATCAGGTATGTCGCTTTTTCTGTCCGAAATGATTAGCCGGGGGCTTTTTATGTCTACTTTCACCGGTCGCAAATGCTAACTGGCTCCATAGAATCGGTGTGAAGGCCATGGTGCAGAAGGTTCGTCATGACTTGGTCGCAGATTTTTGTGTCGCGTCACGTGATTATAAATCGGCGTGATCAGACCCCAGTTGGGCTTTGATACTAACTATTTTGTATAGGATGGAGAACTGCGCAAAGCTGAGATTCTGTCGATTAGACAGCGGAAGGATGGCCCTTCGTTCTAGTATGTTTGGTTCTACGCATATCGTGTTTATGCTTGAAATTGGTGCTAATTTACATCCCAGCGTACACTATGTCGATTTCAACAAGCGTCTTGATGGTAAATTCCTACTCCAGCAAGTGCATTGGTTTGCTTTCGGCATTTCTAACTGATTCTCAGAATGGGTTGCATCTTCTCGCATCGATCTCTCTCAAGAAGTTGAATGGCCCCAGCCAGACAAAGCTGATAAAAAGAAGACTGCTGCTGCTAGCAAAGCGGCGCCTAGCAAGAATGTGACTTCTAATAAGCGTGCCCGTGCTGAAAGCCGCGATTTATCACAAACGCCCGATATATTGGGTGGCAAGAATTTGAACATCGGCAAGCCATCACGGCTCTCGAAGGCTGGAGGGAAAGAAAACCTCGGTGCTGAGACACCTGGAGGAGACACATCGATGTTCCCATCTGAGGCTGTGTCAACAGTCGGCACGCCCAAGGCCACCGAGTCAGAAGACTTCGAAATGGCAGATGCTGCAGCGGAAGGTAAATCAGTAAAAGAAGATCAAGTCCAAATGGCAACGGGCGAGGTGATTACACGCGGGGAGGAAATCGAGCGGCTCCGCACGGGTGGTAGTATGACACAGAACCCGACTGAAATTCACCGCGTACGCAACTTGACCCGCCTCCAGATGGGCAAGTACGACGTCGAGCCTTGGTACTTCTCACCGTACCCGGATTCCTTCTCGGACGTCGACCTAGTCTACATCGACGAGTTCTGCCTCAGCTACTTCGACAACAAGCGTGCGTTTGAGCGCCATCGCGCAAAATGCACCTTGACCCACCCACCCGGTAATGAGATCTACCGCGACGACTACATCTCCTTCTTTGAAGTCGACGGCCGTCGCCAGCGTACCTGGTGCCGGAATCTGTGTCTTCTGAGTAAACTCTTTCTCGACCACAAGACGCTTTACTACGACGTCGACCCGTTCTTGTTCTACTGCATGACCACACGGGACGAGACCGGCTGCCACTTCGTTGGCTACTTCTCCAAGGAGAAGGACTCTGCTGAAGGTTATAACCTGGCTTGTATCATGACTTTGCCGCAATACCAGCGCCGCGGTTTCGGCCGCCTGCTCATCTCATTCAGCTACGAGCTCAGCAAGCGCGAAGGCAAGCTCGGCTCCCCCGAGAAACCACTCAGTGATCTGGGTCTACTTGGTTATCGACAGTACTGGCGCGAGACGCTAGTGGAATTACTGATCGAGCCAAACCGAGAAGCTATTAGCGAGAACGAGCTTGCGGTGCTCACTTCCATGACCGAGAAGGACGTCCACGAGACTCTGGTTGTATTTAACATGCTCCGATACCACGTAAGTCTGAACTTCCAAGCGTGCACTACACTGCAGCACATACAATACTATATGGTTTGCTAACTATATTTGCAGAAGGGTAATTGGGTCATCGTACTCACTGATCACGTCGTGGAGGAGCACGAGAAGCGCCTCAAGAAGGAGGAGATCAAGGGTGCGCGCAAAATCGATCCTGCTCGTCTCCAGTGGAAGCCTCCTGTCTTTGCTGCTTCCAGCCGGACCTGGAACTGGTGAATGGAGGTCTCCTGCTTACTTTCCTTTTGTTCAATTTCTGCGAGCTGTTTTTAATATGCGTTTTTATCTAATGGATGTTTTGGCTTGGTTTTGGGGCGTTATGGGTATCAAAACTATGGTCATCTTTGGACTTGTGGTATCACAGATGCCACCGTCTCCGTGATGATTCACTTGTTGTGATATTACGGCTGGTCTGGGCGGCGTATTCGAGGGACAGGGCGTTTATCTTGAGCCTAATAAGGGCTTTCCTCGGTTGATACCTATCATTTGTGTAAATTATTTAACTATCTTCAATCCTCTGCTTATACTTCTAAGTCTTTTTTTAAAATTTAAAGCCTTCCATTACTCGGCATATCAAATCGACGGAAAGAGTGGCTCAAGTCAAGGGTATGGCGACGTTATGGACATGGTAGGTCTGTGCTATGGATCGGAGGGTGCGAAGGAATAGAGTAGCTGAAATTCGGGCGTGTTCAAGTCGCATGTTCTCGTGACGGCCTCGGATGCAAGTTTCTTTCGCTATAGCCTGTAAGATATAGTTAGCTCATGGTCCAAACAATGCATCTATCGAGCTTTCGTCGTGATCAGCCCTATTACCTTGAGTTGAATAGTTTCGTTGGAATAAATCCTAGTGCTCATGTCGTACTTAGAGAGGGCAGGATGGTTGGGGTTTAACAGGTGAAAATGTTATGTGGACAATGCTGTTGCCTCCTGGGTGTATTTTCTTGGAATTGATCGCTCTTTGTAACAGATTGACGAATACATGTTGGAGGAAATTGAAGGATCTTAGGTTGTTACGAGGCAACCCGGCGGATCACAGTAGCAAACCCTCTTTGCGTATCTTGAGAGCTGAAATTACATGTCTACAGTATACAAGGAGATGAAATTGTGTAATAATGGATTTCTCTTGGTAAGTATCGGTGCGGTTTTGGCTGGATACTCGCAACATGGGGCAATGTGATACTGCTTGGTCGGAACAAGCATGCACCACTAGGGCAATGACCCGAAGTCAGGACGCTGAGTCGGTAGATGATGGCCATCTACACATCAGAGGCCAAAGGAAAGGCCGTCCTGAATGGGTCGGGGTAGACACATAGGGGGGAAAAGAAAATCACAAGTACATGAGAAACGCGAATGCGTGAGGGGGGTTAGAGGAGGATCTGAATTGTGGCCCAACTCCAGAAAAGAGCAACGAAGTGGGCAATGGCAACAAGAGTCGAAAAACAGATGTTGATTAGGGGTTGGCAAGAATGACCCCAATTATTGCCTCCCAGGCAGGATAGCCACAAACAAGGTACCGAAAACGCTTTGAATATGCTTGCAAGATCGAAACTTCTTAACGAGAAGTGGGGGGTTCTGGGCTCCAGGCCGACCGCTGACGGGGTTGTCGTGAGACGGTGTTACCAGTAGGCTTCTTCGAGCCACCAGAAACATCGCCGGACTTGTTGTTGATTCCCTTGCGGGGTCTGGCATTGATACTGCCATTGTTATTGGTATTGCGGCCTCGGTTCGGGCCAGCCTTGCGTTGGATCAGAAAACATTTTGACTCAGAGCCACCTGGAAGAAAAACCGAGGCACGAGTGTTACCATGATTATCCCGATCATTGTGACCGACCAAGAACGGCTGAATGCTCTGCGCTTGCACCGGCTTGAAGTTCTTTCCACGGGATCGCTCTGAGGGACGAGTTGCGCTCCAAGAATTCTGGGGTGCCATATTTGGCACACGGACAGCAGGTAGTGAGCCAGGTTCGCGGTCTTCGAACATTTCATCTTGTTCATTGACTTGCCGAACAGCGAAATCTCCATCGCCACACTGGGAGCTGATCTTGGTCTGGGGAATAGACACTGAAACAGGAGCTGCATGAACAGGAAGAGGCTCCTTAGTAGCTGATGTCACAGCTAAGACACTCTTTTTCTGCGTGGGGGTGGTCTTTCCGAAGAGACCGTTAATCTTGTCCTGCCACGACAGTGCAGTCGAAGGAGGAGCTGCGTTACGCGGTGGTGCAGCTGCCATAGAAGCAAATGTCGGCGGGGGCGCCGGGGCACCAATGGCCTTAGGAGGCAGCTTTACAACGGGCTTGGGAGGCTTGGGGGTCGGAAGATTAACGTGAGGCCTGGTCGAGTCTCCGGAATAGACTGGGTGGCTGGTAATTTCTTCTGGGGGGGGAGGCGAAGGGCTGCTGCGCTCCTTCTCGGCGAACTGACGCTTCGACTGTTCAGATGCTGGGGGGAAGAATCGGGAACTCCGAGTAGGAACATTGCCGGTTGGACGAGTACCAATGTCAGACACGTTCAGACCGTCCATAGGAGTATCAAGGCTCGTAAGAGGGTTGGACTGCGGGTTGGCGGCGGCCGCCTTAGCCTTGGCGATGTCTTCGTCGTTGTTGACAACCCTTTCAGTGACCTGTGTGACGATGCGTCGGCCATCGTCAGTGGCACGAGTTTTCTTCCATGTCTCTGTGAATACAACAGGTGGGGGTGGCGGGGCTGGAACTCCCTTCTGCCTGTCATGAAGTCTCTTAAGGAACTCTTTATTGTTCTGAGCTTCCTTCTCCAGGGCGTTCTCATGGAAGGTATTCCAATCATTAAGGGCACGATTCCGGTTGCTGGGCGGGCCGATTGGGCTAGGGCGTCCAATTGGGTTGAGGGGGTCAAATGAGGTGTGACGTGCCTCAGGTGACGGCAAAGAATCGGTTTGCTCATTAGGAGCAGGGAACTTAGGAGGGGTAGGCATGTTCGACGAATCCATGCCGAGTTGACCTAAAAGGTTTTCACGTGATGCAAAAGTCCCCAGAGGCTGATCAAAGATGCCGTTACCGAGAGTCGGAGTTCGGTCACTGCCAAAGGGTTTCCACAGATTTTTGGCGGATGTGGAAGGGACAGCGATATTTGGATGAGACCACGACGAAGTCGAAGTCAAATTGCCTTGCCACTGAGTACCGTGCTCGTCGAGCTTGGTATCAGATGCCTTGCTCTGGACGGGTGAATGAGGTTCAGGCTTGAGGTGGGAGGTAGATGAAGGTGCAGAGTCACGATGGGGTTCTGAATGGGGTGATGAGACACGTCGGTTAATATGTTTGCTCTCAGATGTGCGGTCATGTGCACCAACGAGTTTCTTGACAGAGTCAGGATGATGCACTTTCATCATACCATACTGTTTCGGTTCCCGATTGGGTTCTGGAACAGGAGGTTTGGGGGGTGAAGAAATAGAATGGATGGGTGGATGGGGAAGTTGGGAAGGAGTTTGTGGAGAATGAAGAGAGTGAGGGTGAGGTTGAGGTTGAGGATGAGGTTGAGATTGAAGAGAGGGGGGGTTGCGCGTTTCGGGAGTTTTCTTCTCTGGCGCAGGACCCATCGCCGCGAGACGTTGTCTAATCCTCTCCTTTTTAGCTGCTTCCTCTTTCTCCTCCTGCTCAATTCTTCGTTGCCTCGCCTCCAGGCGCTTCTCTTTCATAATACGTTCTTGTAGAGCAACAGGGTCCTCCTGAGGTTCTTGCGGAACCTGAGGAACCGCCTGTGTTTCCATAGTAGGCATACCTACATCAACAGCCGGACGTGCTGTGCCGTTTGGACCAGACAGAGGAATTTCGTCTTTGCCATGGTGCTGCTCATGTCCCACTATTGCTGAGTCGCCCATACCATTCACTTGAGAGCCCCTTCGAGCATCATTGTATCTGGGAGGGGCATCAAATCGGCCGACTGACATCCTACGGCCAAACCCTCCGCTTCCTCCGCTCACGTTGGATGACGTGCGACGTCGACCACCCCAGCCCATACCATCCTGATGACTAGACCTATGCGTCTGGAATGCAGCAGAGGGCTCTGCGGGTCCACCTGCTTGATCGTTTGGCCTCTGCAGAACTGCAGGAGCACGGGGGTGTTGGTCGTGACGCCAAGATCCTCTCCTGGTTTCTGCCACTGGCTCGTACTGGGAAGATCGAGGATTGAAAAGCTGAGGCAAATCCGACTGGTCTTTCCATGCACGATTGAAATCATCCGCTGCGATCTCCTTCGGTGGCATTGATGCTGGGGCATGATGGCCGTCATCTCTCTGGGGGTATCTCGCGGGCATGCGCTGTTGGTGAGGCTGAACAGGGGCAATGACCGGAGACACTCTTTCGACTGGAGGCAGAGGGGCCCAAGGAGACTTCGATGGCGGTGCTGGGCTTGTGGAGCTAGATGGAGCTTTATCATTTGTACCGTTAGAAGAAGCACTCGCAGTTCTCGCTTGCCGTTCAGCGTTCGCTCCAACTTTTAGTACCATAGCACGAGACCCCATTGATACAGTTGGTTTCGGCACAATCTTGGGAGGTTCTTTCACGATGCTTGGCTCTACAGGCGGTAGCTCTTTGGGCTCCCGGCGACTAGGAACCGGCGGGGGTTCAGTGTGATGTTGAGTGAGATTGACCTTAGTTCCATCTGTCCACTCAATCGTCTCAGGAGCCCAATCATCTTCATCATCATCAATATCCGCCCACTTTGCTTCAGAGCTAACAGCTCCATCTTCTTGGATACGAGAAGTCATATGAATTCCGTATTGTTGCTTCAACTCTTCATCGGTCAAGTGTTTTGGGGGAGCGGGCACGACAGCTACACGGATATCAATGTCAATCTAAGGGATTCCACTGCGTCGCAAGACCAATACATACGTCTGTTTTTATTCCAAACTTGATTTGGGTCAGGCCCTGATCCTCCAGGCTTGCCTCCGCCTGCTCCAGTCTTCGAAAAGGAATCACGCATGCCGAGTGTAGTCTTTGCAACCAAGCGCGGTCGTGAACTTGACTGTGGGGTACCAAGTGGTGTTGTAGAGGTTGGCGCTAAACAAGTTAGAGCCAGCTATGAGAGATGTTTGACAAAAAAGGCATACCTTTCTCTGGCACCTTGGGTGGTGTTGGGGCCCCCGGGACCTTGTTTACCGAAAATTTTGCAAATGAAACTGGCTTGAATCCTGCCGGCTTTTTGATTGAGCCACTGTGAGTAGGATTCCTGCCATCTGATCGGCTCGCATCCGATTCCGAACCACCTTGTGATGCTGTGTCGTCTCCGCCATCCGATGCCGAAGCCAGTCCATTAAGTTCAAGAACTCGAGTCGCAACAACTCCGGCGCCCTGCTTAGAAGTATCCTAAGCACATATTAGCAAGTGCTTTGTGATACATCAAGAAGCAATGCTCACCATTGTAGAACCTCCAGCGTCCTTGTCGCCGGCGGCTCTTTCCCCCCGTGAATCAAGAGTGTTCGTTTTCTCGTCGTTTTGCGGATTATTCAAGTTTGAGTTGATCGATGTAGCTGTGGCCTTTGCGATATGTTCGGTCTTCCCTGCGTCCCCTCCAGCAGATAGATTGTCGTTGGTGCTCGCAGGAACGTCGGAAGGCGAAGGCTCGCCGCCCGACAGGGTCTGATCTACCACATCGCGGTTGCTCTGCTCTGCCATAACAATACTCGATTCTGTTCCATATAATAATTGCGACCATGTCAGCCAAGTGCCCTGACAACGGGTATATAGATCCGGGGGCGTAATAGTCGCAGATCAAACATGCCAGATTCCCAAGAAGACATACCTATCGTCAGATACCAAGGATCGCCACAGTTGCACTGGTTCCTTGACTGGTTGCACCCTGAATATTTGGGATATCACAACCAGGGATCGAATCGGTCAACTCTCTCGAAAGTTGATGAGAAACCTGTGTCAAGTTGGGCTCGGTGTGGAGAGCACGATCGCGGGAATCGAATAGGCGCGTGTCTTGGGAAATCCGCAGCCCAAGTGGTCCCAGAAAGGGATTAGGGCAAAGAGGGAGGGAGTATGCGTAAGGACGGTTGATGATACAAAGATAGGGAGATGATACGAGATTCAAGAGTCAACTCGGGTTGAAGCTGAGGGTCGCTGCTTTCGGTTTAGCGTGGCCTGTCCGAAAGTTGTGAGATCTGCCCACACACCTTTTGGATCTCTTCAAAAGCCCAAGTTTTGTTTAATTTTTTTGATAAATTCAGGCAGTAGTTTTGTTGACTGACGTTGCTTGCAACTCAGAATTCCGGAGGATTTATTAATATCTGATGTGAAGTTTGTATGTTATGGAGGGAAAAAAAAACTGTGGAAAGAGCCCGTTACTCAAGGTTCTATGCAATATGTATACTTCCAAATATACTGCAACTACGACAAATCAACAAAGGATAATAAATCTGAATATTGAAACACAGTGAGGTTCTAAACTTCTCGCTAAAACCACAGTATTCCCTTGTAGGACAGAGGATCCAGTATATACATCAATCCTCCACCTATTCAATGGAAAGGGAAAGTTTAGTGGGGGTGGTTCTTGTGGTGACCTAGTTTAAAAAAATGAAGTCAGTGAAGTCCCAACTATAAAGACGGTATATAAGCAGTTTGATTGGGAAAACACATACGCAGGTGGAAGTAGTATTCCATGCTGTAACCCAGGATCAGGATACCGCCAATAGCGTGAATAAGAGCTGCATCGATATTAGCATTTGTATCGATACAGGGGGACAATTAGTAGTAAGTACGTACGAACACCGGAGGCGTTCTTGCCATTGAAGTAACGGGCCTGGTAGCGACCGATGAGGCCGGTAGGCTTGACGGCAGCAGCAGGGCCACGGGGAAGGCCAGCATAGAAAGTCACAACACGCTCCATGCGGGCAGCATCCTGGGCGGCACCGATAGCCTTGATTTAGAATGTGTCAGTTGTGAAGGCAGAAGAAAGGCGGTTTTTTGAATCAAATCGCGGGCTTCACGAAAAACGGCTTCGGGGCGGGACGGATGTGGAAGGGATGCACTAAGTCAAACATAGCGGCGCATGGGTAACTCACGTTAGGGGAGGCGACCTTGAGAGACAGTTAGCATCATTCAAAGAGCCGGATGACTACAAATAGTCATAAATGACGGTCTTCTTACCTTGGGGGGGATCAAGGTCGAGAGACCTCGGCGGGCAATGTAGCTCATCTTGTCTAGGCTGAAGGGTGTCAGAAATTTGTCACACTGAATAAAGCCGCTCTCAGTGAGCATTTGCGGGGTAGTAGAGACGTGGACTTACGTTGATTCGCAGCGCAAGTGAACCAAAGAAAGCTGATGGAGGAGGAAGGAGGAACAAACCGAGCCCTGCGGGTGTTCGACTTGCCAAGCCCGGCTAAACCCGATTCGGTGGTGTCGTGACCTGCCTGTAATTCGCAACCAAACCACACTTGAAGGGAGTTGTAACTGGCAACAACCATTCCCCGCATCCAAGAAGACACAATGTCACTGTTCAGAATCGGGGGAGCTGCTAGCCTTCGGGTCAGCCGACTTGCTGCGCCTGTCAATGCCCGTTTCGTCTCCGCCAATGCCCCCAAGGGCGTTCCTTCCGTGAAGACCACCACCTCGGATGCTCCCACCACGCCTCCTAAGGACAGCTCCTTGATCACCAAGGAGACTCCCTCCGAGGCCATGGCCCGTCATCAGCCGGATTATGAGGCCACCATTGACCACGGCACCTCGTACGCCATCCCCTTTTGGTTCCGTCGCAGATCCTTTCACTAACTCTTTGGCTTTCAATTAAGGCAATTTTCCCCGGTGCCCAAGCGCGTGATGGATGGTAGCGAGCCCGGCAACTCTCTCCCTGCCGCTATCCTCTCCGGAGCCCCAACCGATCTCCAGGCCCGCACTGTCCGGTATGTCATACCAATTTGAGCCGTATCGCCTAGCTCCCACAAACTAACCAATGATTCCCGCAGTATCTACCGCCCTACCAAGCCTGCAACACAGTCCGGCACCTGGCACCAGCACCACTGGCGTATGGATTGGGATATCTTGCAACGGGGTCACCGTTGGGAGAACTCTCTCATGGGCTGGCAGTCGTCTGCCGATTGCATGCAGGGCACCAACCTGAAGTTCAAATCGAAGGAAGACGCCATCGATTTTGCCCAAAAGCAGGGTTACGAATATTTTGTTCAGGAACCGAACGAGCGCCGTTTCGTGCCTAAGTCCTATGCCAACAACTTCGTTCACGAACCCAAGAAGCTCAGACATATCAAGACCAAATGATTTGACTTCGCGCTGTATTATGTACATATTTGCCAGTTTACCATTCGAACTCAATTTCAAGCACTTCTATATATCGTATTGTAATATAGATCATCTCTAAACGTCATCTTTAAAGCCTAACAACTACCAGGGTCAAAGGGAAGGGAACGATGTACAATATAGGGCTTCCAGCTGAGAAACCAATTCCCAGTCCGTATCATTGTACTGTGGGCCGATCGTAGCTACATGAGTGACTGTAGCGACAAGGCGAAAGATCGCTGTCTAACTGGCTCAATTTTTTTGTATTTTTTATAGTAACCTTGGAAAGTGCCTAGCAAAGTCCGTCAAGAAATGCATGCAGCTCCAACTGACCGATACTTCCTTAGCTTAGCTAGGCTCGGATCCTAACATGCTTTCTATAGTATTATATAGCCATTGGAATCATTGCAATAGCACAGTGCATGTGAGCAATAATGTCATAAAATAAAGTAAAAGGCTACTTTAAATTTATGATGCTTCGAGCCGATCCATTCAAGCTTCCATTCTGTATCTTTTTGGGACCTTTGGATGTCTCACCATATGTATACAAAGATTGTAAGAACTTGTATCTACCTAGGTCCTCGGTCAATTTTTATTTTTAGAGCGCAAGGGTCTCACTGAAATGTACGTATGGAAGGTTCGGATAATATATATTCTTTCTAAGATCAGCGCTCTCACCTACAAAAATCTGTAAACTGAACACTTAGACTTGCAAAAACCCATGAGAATAAACTGTGAGGTTAGTCCAATCTCCCCAAAAAATTATGGCTTGGGCTTACACCGGGAGCATTGCAGACAATAACGTACGAGCAAAAAAATGGGCAGCCAAAGCCTGAATGGGCCCCGCCACCCCCCACTCTAAAAATTGATAAGATCAAAAAGATTAACAACTTTTCTTTCCTTTATACTCAAGGTCCTTCACCCACACTCCTCAAAATGCGCTCCGAAATAGATAACACCGTTCCTACTCTTCGCAAGGTTCTGGTCTCAGAATCTGAGCCGCTTGCTCGCCGCTTCCGCGCTCTTTTTTCCCTTAAGCACCTGGCCTGCCTACAGCCTACCACAGACCAGACCCTCCCCGCCATCGAAGCGATCGCCGCAGGTTTCACGTCACCCTCAGCTCTGCTCAAGCACGAGCTTGCCTACTGTCTTGGTCAAACTAAAAACTTCGAATCTGTCGCTTACCTGCAGCATGTGGTGAAGGATGCCGAGGAGGATGCGATGTGTCGCCATGAGGCTGCCGAGGCGCTGGGCGCTCTTGGATACGCGGATAGCTTGGATATTCTCAAGAAATTGAGGGATGACACAAATGAACTGGATATCATTCGGGAGACTTGCGATATTGCTGTCGATCGAATCCTGTGGGAGAACTCGGAAGAGCGCAAGGCCGAGAAATTGAAGCCTAGGTATGATCTGCGCGCGATATCGTATACCATGAAGAGAAATGCTGACATTGAGATCTTTGATTTACAGTGATTTTACCTCTATCGACCCTGCTCCACCCATGCCCCTAGAGGCCAGCGCCGAACCCTGTATTACCGACCTGGAAAAGACACTACTTGACACAAAGCTCCCTCTGTTCCAAAGATACCGTGCGATGTTCGGTCTGCGCGACCTTGCCTCGCCACCAGATCTTCCCACAGCAGTTGATGCTATCAACGCACTGGCCAAGGGTCTCAAGGACCCATCTGCTCTCTTCCGCCATGAGGTTGCCTTTGTGTTCGGACAACTCTGCCACCCTGCCTCAATCCCTAGCCTCACAGCCTCGCTGAGTGACCTGTCGGAAGTAGGAATGGTGCGACACGAAGCGGCTGAGGCCCTTGGCAGTCTGGGCGATGAGGAGGGCGTAGAGGAGACCTTGAAGAAATTCTTGAATGACCCCGATCAGGTGGTCAGGGACAGTGTCATTGTTGCTCTTGACATGGCAGAGTTTGAGAAGAATGGTGAAACCCAATATGCGCTGATCCCGGATAGCGCTGCATCCGTTGCTGCATGATGGACATCGTGCAAAAAAAGAAATTTGTCTCGTGACGGTCGTGATTTTAATAGCTAGTTATACAGCCTTTCTCCAAAAATAGACATTTCCCCACGCATTTTGTACAAAAACCGTGTTCCCAAGATTAATTGTTGGAGGTTTCCCTGGCGAAATAATTAGTATTTGTTCAATATTCATAAATATACGTTGTTGAGGCGGGTGGGCATACTTGAATCCACAGACACATCTGTAGAACACGGTACTTCCTTCATCGGCACTACGCAATTGTACCGTAGTGTAGAACATCTGCTTCCTCCCGCAGTCGTTGCATGTACGCTCGATGATAGCCTCAGTCTTCCGGTCCTCTGCTGATAGGGTCTGCACTGCCGATCGTTTGGCTCTCAGTGCTGAGGGGAATGCGGATGGCTTAGACTCGGATACAGTTGTTTGGGGGATTGTATCTGAATATAATAAGTTAGTAATGAGCAGTCAACTAGCCTGGTAGAAGCGACAAAGATTTCTATTCACCCACCTTTATTCCGAGTGCCGCAGATATCACAGTGCAGAATCGCATCCGCATTGCCGGTGGATTCTCGTAGGAGATTACCGCAATCTGTGCAGAAGATCAAGGAACCGATAACAGACATGATGATGACTGTAAAACAAACTTCACAATCTAGTAGCAGAAGATTAAGAGAGCAAGCAAAGTGTCAATGAATCGGGCCTTATGCAGCAAATAATGTATGCAACTTTTTTTTTGACGCACGAGCCTCTATATAGGCGGTCACATGCGGCAATAAACGTGCCGTCACCCATACGGAATTCATGAACTCATTTGATCGTAGCTCAGCTCATTTTCTTTCAGATCCAGGTCTTTTTTCATTACTTACATGATTTAGGGATGTCATAAGGCGCTTGCCTTCTTTGCCATGTCTCTACCAGGAGCATGTCAACCTTGTGACTCGCGCCTATCTCTTTTGACTTAACCGCGACCATGGACCAGAATGGACGACCTGCCGTCCAGGTGGTCATCAACGGCCATGATCAGATGCTACCATATGCCTCCAATATGCAGTTTCAGCAAAGGACGCTATCTGTGGATGAGGCACTGCAGTACTCATCCATGTCCAGCGCGCCTGTCTTCGGTCTCGGTTCGTCTGTTCTCTTTATCTCTTCAATTCTGCTCAATTTACTGACAACTCGTATGCATAGACTGTATCCTACGTCCCGATGTTGGTCGACCCTCAAATACTACTTCCATAAACCACGTCCTCCAAGAAGGCCGCAAAACTTTGGGCGAACTTGACACTGAGATGCAATCTGGACGGGACGAGTCTAGTCGTTTGGAAACGTCTCGAGAATATATTCAACAGTTGCTGGATGGAGACCAGCTGACAGAATTGTAAGGAAACCCAAGTCTTTGAAGCACAGTTGACTCATTTGGATTTCATAGCAAATTCAAGCTTCCTCAGGTTCCTACCCGAAGTCAACAGTTGCGCCCAAACGATCACGATGGTACTACTTCCGGTAGCAGTAGCCTTGGTTCCTTTGCACGCATGATGCTTAACTCTACGGACATTGCATTCAGATGTAAGCCCCAAGTTGGTACGGCTGTTTGTACATAGTTAATTGACTGACCCCCGGCAGACCCCGATGCACCCTCAAAGACAAAACCTGAAAAGGAAGACCTCACCCCGAAGACAGCCGCTTCCTTGAACCAACGCGCATACGTTGCGAACAGATCGCAGTCGGCATCTTTCTCAGCCTCTTTTGACCCGAATCGTCCTCCACCTCCATCGAGCCAACTATCCGTGGTCATTCCAGTCAAACCCGTACCGCAATATAACGATTATGCGAATACGCAGAAGCAACAATTGAAAGCCCGTGGACAAGACGCTATGGCAGCGGTGCGACTCAAGGACCAAAAAGAGGAAGCAGATGCAGCCTTACAAAAGCTTCAAGATCTTCTTCACGAGGTCTTTGAAGCAGAAGACCAAATTGAACCTGATAATTCGACTCCTCCGACTTCTGAGACACCAAACCCCATTTTCGTGAACCCAATATCTTTAGAGGTGCATGGGTTGATACTATCTTCCGATGCCCACACTCGCCTCCAGAAAACCCTCCGCAAAGTTGCAGGGTTTGACCGACTCCAGGATATACCGTCTGACTATCTCAACCGCATTCAGAAACTGTGCGAAAAGCCAATTATTGCTGCACAATCTCTCGATATAAGCTTAGGCGATTCATCCAGTGAGGTTGAGTCCCGGGAGTGGCTGGGTAAGATAGAAGATGTCTTGAACGCGCTATTTGCAATCAGAACGCTGCTGCAGACGATGTCTGGGCGTCAGACGGAGCGAGAGCTTTGCCCAGAAGATCTCATCGAGGCCATTCCCACCGTTCTCAATCATCTCTTTGACCATTGCATTATTCCCGCAGTAGAATCGCGTCCTGGTGGCAAAGACGGCCAGCACTTCCAATTTTTCTCGGCCCAGAAGCGGATCATCGGAACTCTTGTTCACCAGAGCAAGAAGGTTCTTACTCTTTTTGCAGACTTCTTGTCTCGCATTGACGTCTCCGAGGGGACGATCACAGCCGCAGAATTCTTTGCTGCAAAGCTGATATTTGTGGAAAACGCACACAGTGATAAAGACTCCGCTTTAGGATACCAGAAATACGAGCCTGCGAGACGTGGTGCGATGGATGTGCTTGCAAAGGTGTTTTCTAAATATCCCGAGCAGCGTCCGTTCATTCTGGATGAGATTCTGGTTTCATTGGAAAAACTTCCTACCACACGTCAGAATGCCCGGCAGTTCAAAGTTGCAGATGGAAAAAACATCCAACTACTTACCGCATTAGTCCTGCAGCTTGTCCAGACAACCGCGTTGGAAACACCTTCGCGATCGAAAATCAAACGCCGAATCAAATCACAAACCGATGACGACGACGAGCTTATGGGAGATGGCGAGGACCATGCCAACGGCGAGTCTGATGACGATGAGTCTGATGAATCGCTGGAACGCCTGGCGAACAAGTCCAACCGACTATACGACAATGCCATGCGCTCCGCACAATATATTGTGAACTTCATTGTTCAGCGTGCTATGAACTCGACGAAAACTGGTGACCAGCCATATCGGAATATCCTGGATCTTTTCACTCAGGATTTGATCAATGTACTGGGCTCAGCTGATTGGCCAGCTGCAGAACTGCTCCTCCGGATCTTAGCCTTGCGCATGATTCAAATCACTGACCAAGATAAAAGCGCGGCGACTGCAAAGAGTATGGCACTTGAGCTACTTGGCTGGATGGGGTCTGCTATCTCAGACTTGATAGCAACCGCTCAGCACATGCTCCCGGCTCTGGAAGATTCCGACAGTGAATTGACTGATTACCTTAAACAGCAATTTGAGGAGTTCTCTTCTGGCGCACTTCATCATCAAGACCTCATCACCCCGACGGGCCCGTATAGGATTGCGCTTGAGCACCTTTTGCAAGACAAGAATTCTGACAATTGGCAGCTGACCAGCGCACGGGGCTACTACTTGGCTCAATGGGCCAAAACAGCCTGTGCCCTATACTACAACTCCGAGGACCAGGAAGAAATTGCACACGATGAGGTGACTGATGATTTGGTTACCCTTTTAACAAGATCCTTCTCTGATTCGCGCTGGTTGGAGACCCATAAAGAATTCGACAAAATTCCAAACGTGCATGGAAAATTTGCCTATATCATCACAGTCTTGAATTCGAACTTCGGCAAAGCATTTGACACCATTCTCAAAGTTCTTTTGGCCTCTTTCCTTGGTGACTCGGCCAAAGTTCGCAGCCGCAGCTTGAAAAGTGTCATATACATGCTCGAGAAAGACCCGAACCTTCTTGACAGAGATCCTTCGGTTTTGCGCGTAATACACCGATGTACGACAGATGCCTCACCCATGGTTCGAGACTCGGCGTTGCAGTTGATCGGACAATGCATTGGTTTGAAGCCTAAGCTCGAAGAAGAAGGATGTCGAAGCATTTTGGCATGTGCAGCCGATCAAACAGCTGGAGTCCGGAAACGCTGCATCGGGCTTTTGAAGGAACTTTACCACAAAACATCCCGGAAGGAGTTGAAGCTAGCTATCCTTGACAGTTTCCTCCAACGCACAGGCGATCTTGAGGAGAGCGTAGCCTCTTTGGCTCGCCAAACCTTTGAAGAAATATGGCTCGTTCCATTCCACGAATCCATTGACTCCTCATCCGAGGGGCCGAAACTGAAAATGGCACTCGGAGAGCAGGTGAGCCTCATCGTTGGCCTGACCGAGCGCAGTGAAACTGCCCTGGAGTCTCTTAGTGTCTGTTTGAAAGCGGTCCTCGCGGACAAATCTAAGTCTGCGGCATTGAACTTCAAAGTTTGTAAGGCGATGGTCTCTACCATGTTTCAGAGACTGGTGGAGGATTCAGATGGATCCAGCAAGGAATTCCAGCAAGCTCTTCTGCAGACGATCACCGTCTTTGCCAAGTCAAATGCGAAACTGTTTACCCCGGATCAGTTGGAGGCCCTGCATCCCTACATCGGACACCTTTCTACCGCAGATGATCTTTTTATATTCCGATCGGTTGTGGTTATCTATCGCTGCGTCTTGCCATTTTTATCCTCGTCACACAACACCCTTCTGAAGGAAGTGCAGAACGACCTTTTCAAGAGTGTTGCTAAGCTCGCCCGCTCGGAGTTGAACGAAGTCATGGCTTGTTTGTGGACCATCAACAGTGTCCTGCAAAATACGAATAGACTGGTGAAGTTAACAGTTTCAGTACTGAAACCATTGCAACAATATAAGAGTATTGATCTCTCCTCGGCTACGCATGCCGCCGTCCTTGCCCGCGCCAAAAGTTATATCCGCATTGCAGGCTGTGTTGGGCGGCATTGTGATCTTGAAAAGTATGCGTCTCATTTCAAGAGCGAATTCCCGGCCTGGGCCGGTGGCTCAGTTGCGGGATTGATGGTTGACTCCATTATTCCATTCACTGCATCAAATTCACCCTTTGATCTGAGGGTCATGGCTCTCGAAAGCCTAGGATCTATATGCCAGTCTTGGCCTGGTCAATTTGGTAGAGAACGCACACGGCAGACTTTCGCTCAGACATTCAAAGAAGATGTCCCAAGCTTACAAAACATCGTTCTTCGATCATTTGCTGATTTCTTTGCCATTCATGAAGGCAAATCTGAAAAGGCCGTCATGCCAACTGCAGAAGCTGCCAGTCAGGAAGACACCACTAGATTGGGTGGTTCTCTAAAAGCTAGCGACAACGATGGCGCTGCTGCTTTGATCGCCCAAAACTTCCTCTCAAACATGCTTCAGGTGGCACAATCGCGCCAGGATACTTATTCACTGACTGCCATTGAGCTCATTGCGAGTATCAATAGACAGGGCTTGGTGCATCCAAAGGAGTGTGCGGGCGTTCTCGTCTCTCTGGAGACTTCTACGGTCCCCGCAATTGCGAAAATCGCATTCGATACGCACAAAATGCTCCACCAACAGTACGAATCCATGTTTGAGCGAGAATACATGCGGGCTGTGCAAGAGGCGTTTTATTACCAGCGTGATATTGTCGGCGACTCTAATGGTGCTAACCCTCGACCCTACGTTTCGAAGCTCGCGCCGTTGTTTGAGATTGTTAAAATCAGCAACAGCCGTTACCAGAAAAAGTTCCTCGCGAACCTTTGCTCCAAAATCAACTTCGAACTGAAAAAATTGGATGCAACTGGCAACCCTCCAGAACACCTTCTGCTAGCGCGCTTCATCTCCCAAAACTTGGCCCATTTCGACTATGGTCAATTGGCCGAAGTGGTGCCAACCATTGCGTGTATGGAGCGTATCGTTTCTTCGACTGGCACCATTATTGCACACGCGATTGAGACGGATATACCTCCCACCCCGATTGGACCGCCTCAGTTAGATGCTTCAAATGGCATGATACCAGGGTTTGCCCCCGAGGCACCACAATCAACAACAATACTGCGGCAAGCCAACCCTGCGACTTTGAGATTGTTGGCAACTGCTGCTGCATCATTGTCAATGCTTTGGGAAGCTCGAACTCACCTCCGTCGTCTCTACGGAGTTAATGCTCATAGCAAGAACAAAGAAGGGAAACCTGCAACGAAGGAGCTCAACAAAGCTGCCACCAAGGTGCACGGGGTGACCGGTGACAAGTTTTGGGAAGCTATCGCCAGAAATATGACAGCTCTGGACAGCGAGGAAGCGATGCTCCAAAAGTGTCGAGACTTTGCAACCCTACTCTCCATCGACGAGGAGTTCAGGGTGGATGGAGATGAGGATGCAGAAGGGGACAGTCTGGACACTGTCGGAGATATCGACGAGACGGTGGCTCCTCGGCCCATGAAGCGCAAGAGCTCCGTCTCCAGCTCAAACATTAGCAAGCGATCTAAGGGCCGGAAGAGTTCAACCGGAAGGAAGAAGTCCAGCGCTGAGCCAGACGAGGACCTGGATTGGGACTGATTTCTCGTATCCCCACCATCCATCATTTCTTTTTATTATCTGCATGTCAAGCGAGGTCGGCGTTTATTTATTTTCCTCTTCACATGAAGCATTCTGCGGGGAATGGCTTTTTTTATTATTTTATTTTCGAGATCGAAATGGGTGGTTGCTATATCCATGCTTTTTTCATACATGCTCTGAGTTTGAGGATTTCCTCGAGCTCGGCCCGATATCCCCTTAGTTATGGGTATATAATAGAATTCCACGGATTCATTTCCATTGGTACATACACAAAGGCATTTATCTAGATATAGTCGTCGGTGAATCTACGGAGCCGGGAGCTGTCGTATGAGTTCAAAGTTTTGATGCCGGGATCCCGAGTGCTAATGGCACGTGACCAATACATTATGACGTCGGTCATGGATACCTGTCGTATCCTTGTCTTAAACTTTTGTGAGATAGACTCCTTTTCATATTTTTCAAGGTCGCTCGTTATTTGAGTGCATAGAGAAATAACATGAGCTGCTTCATTTCAGTTTTCCATTGCTGAACATCCTCTACACTTGGAAGCTCCCTTTCTGTTATGACAATGCTTAACGCGATGCTGCGCCGGACCCATGCGGACGGCGCTGCACTGAAGTCAATGGGGTCATTACCAGCTCGAATTCATGCCTCAAAGACATTATTTACCTCCCGTCAACCTCTATCCCGCTCCTTACATACTCCTCGTCGGCGACCGGCCCCTCAATGGCGAGTCTTGGCACCAATCTCGATGCCGATCCGATTCAAATCAGAGATCGCAGACAAAGCCGAACCTTTGAAGCGATCCCGTGTACTGACTGCTATACGCAAGGTCTCTACATTCTGCGGGCTTTTCATCATTTCCACAGGCGCTGTGGTTGTCGCTTTCTTCATCTACGATGCTAGTACATACCGCGAAGGTGCCAATGTGACAGATATCCCGGTCTCAGAATTGGCTCTTAATCCTCGACTCGGAGGGCCAAAGAACTTGCCCATTGCAGATGTTTTGGTTGGCGACTATGACTCGGAGGCTATGCTCCAGCAGAAGGATAAGCCTCGTCTGGTTGTCCTAGGCACGGGCTGGGGTACCATCGCCCTCCTTAAGAACTTGAACCCTGCGGATTACCACGTCACTGTTGTTTCTCCTACTAACTATTTCCTGTTTACTCCCATGTTACCTTCTGGCACCGTTGGTACTTTGGGTCTGCGATCGCTGGTCGAGCCCGTTCGGCGCATTATCGACCAGATTAATGGTCACTTTCTCAAGGCTTCGGCAGTTGATGTTGATTTCTCTACAAAGCTGGTGGAAGTATCCCAGGTTGGCCAAGACGGTCAGAGGAAGAATTTCTACCTTCCATACGACAAGCTTGTTATCGGAGTCGGTATGTTGTGTCAAAGAACAAGCAGATACGTAAATTTATTGACATTTCTATGTACTAGGTTGTGTAACAAACCCACACGGTGTGAAAGGCCTTGATAACTGTAACTTCCTGAAGACGATTGACGACGCTCGTCAAATCAAGAACAAAATTTTAGAGAATATGGAGCTAGCATGTCTCCCCACTACCTCCGATGAAGAGCGCAGGCGCCTGCTGTCCTTTGTGGTGTGTGGAGGTGGCCCAACCGGTGTTGAATTCGCCGCCGAGCTGTACGATCTCCTAAATGAAGATCTCCTTCATTCTTTCCCTCGGATTGTACGAAACGAAATTTCTGTCCACATCATCCAAAGCCGAAGCCACATCCTGAACACTTACGACGAAGCACTCTCTCGGTATGCCGAGGTATGTTTGTTTTCTCTACATTTAAATATCCCTTGGGATGATTATGGCGCTAACACCGTGTAGGGTCGATTCGCCCGCGATGGCATTGAGGTGTTGACCAACGCCCGTGTCAGGGAAGTGCGCGGGGATCGGGTTCTTTTCTCCCAAGTGGAAGACGGCAAGACCATCGTAAAAGAAATCCCAACTGGATTCTGCTTGTGGTCCACTGGAGTTGGTTAGTATATTAATATAATTACTCGACACGGAGTATCCTGGATCGAATCACCACTAACACCTCTTTAGCTCGAGCCGAGATTTCGGAAGTAATCTCTAACAAACTGGAAGGCCAAAACAACAAGCATGCTCTTGAAACTGATTCCCATCTTCGTCTAATTGGTGCTCCCCTAGGCGACGTCTACGCAATTGGCGACTGCTCAACAGTCCAGAACAACGTCGCAGACAACATTGTCAGGTTCCTCCGCACTGTTGCCTGGGAGAAGGGCCGTGACCCCGAGAAAGTGCATCTGACGTTCTCCGAATGGAAAGAATTCGCCAGCCGGGTCAAGAGACGCTTCCCGCAAGCCTCGAACCATCTCCGTCGCCTGGATCTGCTCTTCGAACAGTATGACAAGGATCACTCTGGTACTCTCGACTACGCCGAGCTGTCCGAGCTCCTACACCAGATTGACACCAAGCTTACGTCCCTGCCTGCGACTGCCCAACGCGCCAACCAACAAGGCGTGTACCTGGGCCGGAAACTGACCAAGATTGCCGCCGCTCTTCCCGGTCTCAGAGCCAATGAGATCGATTACGGTGACCTCGATGATGCTGTCTACAAGGCGTTTAAATATAAGCACCTTGGAAGCTTGGCGTACATCAGCAACGCTGCTATCTTTGACTTTGGTGGCATGAGCTTCAGTGGTGGTGTCATTGCTATGTATCTTTGGCGTAGTATCTACTTTGCCGAGAGTGTCAGCTTCCGCACGCGGTGTATGCTGGCCATGGATTGGGGCAAGAGAGCGCTCTTTGGAAGAGGTATTTCCCCTTCTTCTGTTTCTTCATCAATATTAGTGCCTTGCTAATGCGTTAATTCTCTAGATCTTATGAGCTTTTAAGCCAATGTTGGCTCTCACCTGTGATCTGTGATCTTATTGGTTGATCTAGAGACATTTATGATTGATTTTATATTGATTTTATTTTCAATATTCAGCAGACAGCGAGTCCGGAGGCATTTTGGTTGCTTTGAAACCAGTCCATCGATAGATCTTGCCTTGCCGCTTATTGATTAGTTTTCATAGCCAAGCTTTATTTATATTTACGGGTCGGATTTGTTGTGGCATAGCTGTCTTGTTTGATGCATTCCACCAAAGCCTTTTTCAATGCCAATCAGGTGATATTACATCCTAGATCCACCATACGCAGGTATGAACAACACTTGTGACCAGAATAAAGATTAAAGTCAATTGTATTTGTAAAGGGGATACGCCCCTATTGAAGCTAGCGAGATACCATCGCCCGGACACCGAGAAATGTGAACCCAAGACGCCGCGCTAGAAGAGCAAAGACAACAGTATGAAAGGAGGGATTTGACTGGTAATCAAGGCCAGCTTGAGAGGGATGTTGGATCAAGAGACCATTGGGTCTATGTCGCTATTGTTGGACATCAAAGAGTCACGAATGTTAGTAGCAAGGTCATTACTGTTACTGTTGTCGTGAGAATCACCGACCAAGCCAATGTCCAGGGTATCTGGGATGTCTTTTTTGGCCTCTCGTGCCTTTTGCTCGGCGTACGCCCGGGTCTTGACAAGATTGCGCAGCCGGGCCTCTTTACGAGCGCCCTGGTTCTGCAAAATTGCCTCGTTCACTTGGGTGGCGATGTCTTTACGAAGCGCAGGGTCCAGGAGGGACGCAAGCGAGGGGGCCAGTTTATCGCTGGGGAAAATCAAAAGGGCAAGGGTCCGCTCGAGGTCCGCTAGGAACTGAGGGTTTGTAGGAGCGCGCGGTGCAAGTTGTGCTGTTGCAAAATCCAGGGCAGGAGTAATATCGCTACCAGGGGTATCCATGCAGGTGCGAATCAACTCAACCAGCTGCAGACGCAAAAGGGCGAAGTGCAACGATGGGTCTTCGTCAAGGATCTATTGAAGTCTTGTTAGCCATGGCACTTGGCATGAAATGTGTGATATGCTGGTAAGATTCAATATTTGGCAGTTGCTCATATTAAGGACTGAAGATGTTTGTTTTTCTGCAAATGTCCCCGAAGGGAGTTTAAGAGTGGTGCATGAAACTTGGTAAAATCATAGCAAGTGGGGCCAAGGGATGTGAAGCTAGCAGGAAAAAGTCTTACCTGAGGGTTTAGCTCATTGATCCTTTCAACGGCCGCCTGGATATCACCCGAGTGAATCGCAGTACGAATTTCAACGCGCTCTTGGATGGCTTCAAGATCCGTTCTGAGTTGGATATTGGCCTCCACTGCGAACTTCTTCGCAGCAGCGGGATAGCCGTTGGTGATGAGGTAATCCATGACCAAATAGTTAATATCACTGCATTCTAATTGTCAGTAACCATTGATATAACGGATGAGCGAAATTTGTGCAGTGGTGACGTGAATCAGAAGGATAAGTCAATTTGTTTCTCCTCACATGTTTTCAGAGAGATTCCCAACTTAATTTCAAGTACATCATGTCACGGTAACAGACAGGTGGGGGTGGAGCAAAGATAACTCACGTTTTGGATGGCTTGACCTCCTCGAGCTTCCGCTCGAAGTGATGCCAAGTAGGCGTCGCAGTCGAGGGAGTGCGAGACATCTGCATAGTGTTAAAATGCCAGCAACCACGGGTGTCAAACCGAGAAGCATACAAGATTAGCAGACATTATGAATTGGATAGCCGGTCTTGAATATGATCTGAAGCTATCCGTAAAGCTGGAAGGCAACCCGAGAGACGACGGCCATGGGGAAAGGCAAATCGCTTTGTGGGAGATGACCGAGTTGGATGCGAAAGAGAAAAGGATTTGAAAAGCTCGCGGCGGAAGAAGTAGCTTAAGCGAAAGTATGCGCTAAACCCTAATGGGATGCTTATATAATTTATCATGCAACACGTGCCCATCACGTGAGAAGCTATGGGCAATCTTGGAACCTTCCAGGAAATGGGCCTCGACTAACCCACTTTAGGACTAGACATTAGGTAATTATCGTGGGTCCCCACCTGGACAGCTTTCAAGGCTCAATCGAAATCAAGAGGGACGGAGAGGGTCAAGATACCTACAGTGTATTGTTGCACACGTAGACATGGAATCAATTTCACCTTTATATTCTTTGTCCACTGAAGTGCGATATTCTCCACCATGGCACGACTTGAGCATTATTGGCATTGCTGGCAGCTCCGGCTCTGGTAAGAGTTCGGTGGCAATGGAGATTGTGAAGTCTTTGAACTTGCCATGGGTGGTGATTCTTGTAATGGTACAGCTTGCGAACTCTGGTGCATCTAAATTGAGACCTCGTTCTAATATGTTCGATGCAGGACTCATTCTACAAGACCTTAACTTCTGAGCAACACCAGAAGGCCCATGCAAATGAGTACGACTTCGACTGCCCGGAATCGATTGACTTTGATGTGCTGGTGGAGACCCTCCGTGATCTAAAGAAAGGGTAAAATTACTATTCTCCCCATAGTTCTTTCTTCTCTTTGCTCTGACTAGATGTAACACAGAAAGAAAGCGAACATCCCAATTTACTCTTTTACTGAGCACCAGCGGCAGCCTAATACGACTACCCTCTACTCCCCTCGTGTAATCATTCTCGAGGGGATTTTGGCGCTCCATGATCCTAGAATCGTCGAGATGCTAGATGTGAAGGTAGAACAGCTTCTTCCCTATTCTTGTGCTTGTCGGTGCTAATTTGATGGCTCAGATCTTTGTTGAAGCAGATATGGATGTATGCTTAGGCCGCAGGGGTAAGTTGCCTGAATCGTGCTACATTAGTCTCCATTAACAATATATAGTCTTGCGTGATGTCCGTGAGCGAGGGCGTGATATTGAAGGTATCATCAAACAATGGTTTGACTTTGTGAAGCCTTCTTACACTCGATTTGTGGAGCCTCAACGCCCTATCTCAGGTAGGTGGTCGTATAAGTCTGCAAACCATTGGTGACTTTTTTTTATAACTTTGAATCCTAGACATCATTATCCCTCGTGGTATTGAGAACACGACCGCTATCGGTATGTAATATCCTAGTTTTGAGAGCTACACACTAATTCATTTAGACATGGTGGTCAAACACATTCAACGCAAGCTGCAGGAGAAATCCAACGACCACACCGAAGCGCTTCGCAATCTAGGTTTGATTGCAGCTGAAGTTGAGCTGCCTTCAAATGTGCACGTCTTGCCCTCGACACCGCAGTTTATTGGCATGAATACTATTCTACAGACCCCCGAAACTGAGCAAGAGGATTACATTTTCTACTTTGATCGACTGGTTTCGATCTTGATTGAAAAGTATTGCCGTTCTTCTTAATTTGTGCGTTTCTTTACTGACATCACCTTGTAGGGCCTTGGATATGACATCGTACGTATCCGCAAATGTGGAAACACCACAGGGGAGCACATACCTCGGTTTACATCCCAAAGGTATTGTATCAGCTGTGGCTATCTTACGTGGAGGCTCTTGTATGGAGACCGCACTTAAGCGGACCATTCCCGACTGCATTACTGGTCGTGTGCTCATCCAAACGAACGAAAGCAACGAGGAGCCAGAGTTGCATTACTTGAAACTTCCGTCAAAGATAGAGGAGCATGCAACTGTTATTCTGATGGACTCTCAAATGTCCAGTGGAGGTGCTGCACTTATGGCTGTTCGTGTCTTGATTGACCACGGGGTGGAACAAGGGAGGATTGTTTTCGTAACTTGCGCAGCAGGTGAACGGGGCCTCAAGAGGCTTACTGCCGTTTATCCCAGAATCAATGTGATTGTTGGACGCATCGAAGAAGAGGGGGAACCTCGCTGGATAGAGAAGCGGTATTTTGGATGCTGATACGTTCATTCATTGTTGTTCATTGAAGTATATATTACATTGACCCATTCACAATGATTTATTTCCGAGACCAAGCATTCTGTTACCAGGCTTGACATTTACCAGATCTTATATCAATCTAACATATTTACTCAAATCTAAGCGAATACCATTACAATTTATGTTCTAAAGTTGTCTTGTTGTTTTGCATGGCATTGGGAAAGTAAAAAAATAAGACTTGCCGTTTTGGGAATACACGTGCCTGACCGCCCTTTCTTCGGCGGGCAGAAAAAAAGAAATAATTTATCGGCCTCGACGATTTTCACTTGCTGAACCCGACGATTTCTATTGATATCCAGGCATTGGAAAGATTTCATCGTGTCCTTGTGGTGTGCAAAGTGAAATTTCCCAGCTCTCACAATGGCAGGCTCAGACAAGAAAAAGTCCAAGGCCGGCAAGCCCAAAGGCGAAGCTGGTCCAGCGATCAGTACGTAAAGTGGAAGCTTAAGGCTTGTCTCCAGGAAACCGCAGGACCGTGATTACTGACTACTGGTATCATTTTAGCGGATCCTCGTTTTGCGAACATCCAGACCGATCCTCGCTACCGTCTTCCTAGCAAACGCCAGACTCATGTCAAACTCGATAAGCGCTTTGCGCATGTGCTAGACGATAAGGATTTCTCTAGCAACGCTCCTGTCGATCGCTATGGACGAAAACTCAGAAAAGATGACACCAAGGAAAAATTGAAGCAGTTTTACCAGGTGGACGAGGACGAAGATGAGGATGAAGACAGCGCCGATGACGACGAAGAAGTCCAGAAAGAATTGAAACGGGTCAACACTGCCTCATACGATCCTGCCCGTGATGGTGGATTTGAGTCCTCATCATCCGAAGAAGAAAGCTCTAGCGAAGAGGAAGACGAGGTGGAGGATGAGATCGAGTTCCCGGACGACCAGCGGTCCGAAGTGCCACTCGGGGAAGTGACGAATCGGATAGCTGTCGTCAACCTCGACTGGGAAAACATTCGTGCCGAGGACTTGATGGCTGTCTTTTCCAGCTTCCTTCCGTCTGGGGGGCGGGTGTTGAATGCCACAGTCTACCCCAGCGAATTTGGAAAGGAGCGCATGGAGAGGGAGGAAGTTGAAGGCCCCCCGAAAGAGATCTTTGGTTCCGAGAAGAAAAAGAACACCAGCGACGATTCTGAAGAGGAGGAACTTGACTCCGATGAGGAGGAGGAGGAAATTAAGAAGTCCATGCTGAAGGCTGATGACGGCGAAGAATTCAACTCTACACAGCTACGGCGGTATCAGCTCGACCGACTGCGGTATTACTACGCTATTATCAAATTTTCATCAAAGGACGTTGCGAAGCATGTCTACGATCTGGTGGATGGCGCCGAATACCTATCCAGTGCCAACTTCTTCGATCTTCGCTTCGTTCCTAACGACACTGATTTCTCAGATGACAAGGCTCGGGACGAGTGCTCTCGGATCCCTGATGGTTACAAGCCTACTGAATTCGTAACGGATGCTTTGCAGCACAGCAAGGTCAAGTTGACATGGGACGCGGACGATAAAACAAGAAAAGAAGCTCAGGCACGTGCCTTCCGGGGTTCACGCCAGGACATTGACGAGAATGACCTGAAAGCATACCTCGGTAGCGACAGTTCCGAGAATGAAGATTCAGATGACGAGGACGGAGGCGTCGAAGTTGTCGATAATACCGCCGGGGAAGCCTCGACCACAAAGCTAACTAAAAAAGAGGCCGAAAGGCAGCGCATGCGTGCGTTGCTGGGTCTGAGCGCCGAGCCTACCCGCACTAAGCCGGAACGCCCCGTCGGCGAGATGGAGGTTACTTTCACATCTGGCTTGGCTGGCGGCCATGGCAAGGATACCATCTTCGAAAATGAACCGGAGATTGAAGAAAGCACCATTGACAAGTACGTGCGGAAGGAGCGTGAGCGCAAAAAGCGCCGAAAGGAGAAACTCAAGGCTGCCAAGCCAGCTTCAGAGGATGACGCCGCAGTAGACAGTGAAGACAACAAGGCTGCTCCCGCTGAGGCGCCACAACAAGAAGAGATGGGATTCAATGATCCGTTCTTTGATGACCCCACTGGACAAGCTACGGCAGGTGCTCGACGCAAGGAGGAGAGGCGCAAGAAGCGCGAGGAGCGTGCCGCTGAGGAAGCCGCATCAGCTGCTCAACGGGCTGAGTTGGAGCTACTGATGGTAGATGACCAAAAGGTCAACATCAAGCACTTCGATATGACCGAGATTGAAAAAGCCGAGAAACAGGCCCGGAAGAAGGGCAAGGGCAAGAAGGGCAAGAAGGTGGAACCTGTCCAGACAGATGACTTTGAAGTCAACGTCAGCGACCCTCGTTTCTCACGCCTGTACGACACCCATGATTTCGCCATTGATCCCACCAACCCCCGGTTTAAGCCGACTTCCGGCATGAAGGCCCTGTTGGACGAGGGTCGTAAGCGCCGACGTACCGGTGATGACGCGGAGGCGGAGGCTCCAGCAGAGAGCCGGGATAGCCAGAAGAAGCAGAAGAAGTCCTCCAAGGAGTCTAGTTCCGAGGAGTTGAAGCGACTGGTGGCAAAAGTCAAGCGTTCTCACTGAGAGTACAGTATAACTGAAATGATTTGGAAGTTAATATAGTGGAGTTCAATGAAAGAAATTGAACTGTGGAATACGATCTCTTTATATCTACATTGGCAATATGAAACTAGATACTAGTAACATCCTTTTCAGAATAGATGACAACCAATGTGCCGTCTCGTTTCAACTTCCTACGATGGGAATGGTAAACGGAAACGGATACACGAAAAAGGACCGGCTAAAGAGCGGAACCACGTGGACAGAATAAGCTTAGTAGCCAACATGAAGAGCCCTGGAGTGTCCCTTTTCCCTAGGACCGGGGTATTTATAAACATGATTATTATAGAGCCTGTCGAGAGGTGTGGTATCTGGGGTTGCAGGCATAATCCTCGTATCACACGAGGTATGATTGACGGTGTAGAGATGGCATGTGTCCAACATGAGTAATTTTCAAATAAATCATTTTCCTCCAATCCCAATTTCATCT
Source organism: Penicillium griseofulvum (assembly GCF_001561935.1). NCBI lineage: Eukaryota > Fungi > Ascomycota > Eurotiomycetes > Eurotiales > Aspergillaceae > Penicillium > Penicillium griseofulvum. Next base: position 897,397 of record NW_024467450.1, read on the forward strand.
CCGTCTCAAATCACACAAATCAGCGCCCCGAGTAACACGATTGCTTGCAAGCCCAACTATACGGTGACACAAGCACGGTAGAAAATAGCGACATGGTAAGCAGTGATAGTGATTGGTAATAGCTCTCATTGCATGTACCTCCGATAGGCTAGAATACTCGGTGAAGCGAGGGTCTTTCTACACTGCAAGCTGTGCACCCCGTGATACTTCTAGAGCTGCACTCATTAGAGTCAGAGAAACGACTCTACAACAAAGGAGCAAAGCCTTGAAGGTCGCTATCGCGCACTATACATCTTGAGGCTGAGATCATGTGACTTCTTCACCGCCCTTTCACGTTCCCTCTCCACTGCCCCGGGTGGTTTCTCTGTTCAATAGACTGGGTCCCTTAAGAAGCTCTGGGATTATTTCACTTGACCTCTTGGTTTTCTACACAATTCAGATCAGACTGTGGAGTCCTCGTGGGTGCAAAGCCAATTCCCAAGTCTTAATTGCTGATCCAGGCCCCACTGCTGCACCTCATCCCACCTTCCACTCCTCCCCTCCCATAATCTAGGATATTCTCAATACCTTTCATCATTAGATGATGATTCTTGCTTCGTTGAATTAAGCTATGGGTGGATGCAGCCTAGATATCGCTAGCTGTCTGATACCCATTGTTACACTGCGTGATTCGACCGGCCCGTTTTCTTTTCCCTGCGTCCCCCAACTCACTCAGCACCTGTTCTCTCCGCGGGTCTTCCCCGTTCTCATTCACCATGCTTGGCCGACTCTTGAGTACCGCTGCCTCGACTCTAAACCCGGCGGCATACTCTGGACGAAGCAATGGAACACCTCTTGAGTCTGTGACTGAGGAGGAACATACCTCTGGTCTTCTTTTTCCCGACGCCAGCCTTCTTCGACGTTCCCATGCCCATGCCTTCCCATTACAGACGACCTTTAATTCCCCGAATGCCTCGACCGCTGGTGCATATGATGATCGTGGAGGAATGGAATTGGATGCAATCAAAGATTTTCGTGTGATTGTTGCACAAAATGCATTGGGCGACCGAGATGCATGTGTCTTACTTGACACTCGTGCGTCTGATTCATCCCCCGCCGGTCTTGGAATCGACCCACAAGGAAGTGAGCAGTCCGGCCAGAGACACACGCGGGCAGTCTCCAGCCTCTCTCGTGGAACACGTCGAAATCTCCTCACCCAATCCTCCCTCATTGAATCGAGCCCCCTCTCCGCAGCTGCAGATGCACGAAGGTCGTCACCAGCCAGCTCCGGTGCCTTTTCGCGGGCTAGAGGCCGTAGCTCTACGTTGGCACCACCTGGAATAGGGCATGACCCTGGCCACTCGCGACACTCCGACTCCAATGATACCGGCCTTCTGAACTGCATATTTGGCAGTAGCGCCTTCAGCTACCGGGGGTCATCTACGAAAATGCACATAATTTCTGCTGATGAAGACTCGGCAACCGGGGTAAGCGCTTCACCTGCTGCCCGCAGTCCACTTTCCCGGGCCTATACCACGGGGAGTCCCTCGGCTCCGATAGGAGTAACCCGAGCAGTGGAGGACAAGCCACCTTCCAAAGTCACAGTTCTCTTGACCCGCATGTTTAGTGTGAATCTTCCCGAAGGAGCGGAAGCATCAGCGGAACGAAATGACTACGCCAATGCTCTCTACCAAGAGTCATTGCCCGAGATGGAGTTCCCATTCCCGGATGTTTCTAAGCGCAAGAAAATCAAGGAGAAGAAAACACCCATGTACGCGGTTGCGATTACGATTCAGATTCCCTTGCTGCCACGGAATACAGGACGTCCTGTATCAAGATTTAGTACACCAGGCCCCGATTCTCCTCGGCCAAGGTTTTCAAGCTCGCTGGATTCTGACCACCGCTGGCCAGGTGGATTTTTTGATGATAGCTTATCTTCTGCCTCGCCTCCGGCTAGTTTGGATGAGCGTCTGGACTTGTTAGTTGATCATTGGGACGTTATCACACGTACACTCTCCCACCTGGAAAGACTTGTTCGCAACGAAATTCTCTTCCTTTTGAAGAAAGTGGACTCTTTATCCGGGCCACACCCAAAGCCCGCGAAGCCACCCAATATGCAGCGGACCAACCAGACCATTGTCCATTTGCCTGCCAACATTTTATCGGTCAACTCGAAGCTCAAAGAAGAAGCTATTCGCAGCTCTCGCCGAATCAGCCTTGCTCTTCAAACCCCATATGTGGTCACTGGACAGAGTCGCTGGGGCGTCTGGAGGGAGGAAGGCCGCTCAATTGTCCGAGGTCTGGGCGACAAAGAGCAGAACTTCTTCTTCTTAGTTGTTTTGACAGCGTTCTTGGGTAATCATACCGAGTGGCTCAATAGCCTTGGCCCAGAGTGGTATCGTCGACGCCATAACCAGCAACAGAAAGCGCAGCAGGATGGTGAACTCATTCTTGCAAACAGAACAGTCATTATATGCCCAGATAAGATGACTGCTCGCCGCCTTGTATTCCTACTAGCCGCTTTCTTGCCCTCCAAACAACGCATAGAGCCGTTACCTTCCCCTCTTAGGCCTGGCACATCGGCCTCAATGCGTGCTGTCTCTCAGAGCCCACCGACTGTGCCTGTCCTTCGCCAGGAATCTCTCCGCAGAGCGATCGAGCGACGAGCTCGTGCTCAACGAATGATAATGGGCGATAATGATCGTCACCAACGATCAGTGAGTGTTTCGTCTCAGGAGACAGCCCAGCGGTCATTAGATGGAGCTGAAATAACCCAACCGGCGGAACACCCGGCCTCGGTCTCGGCCCGTAGAGGGTCCGATGCTCGCTCCATCAAACCTCCCGGTGCAAACATTCATCCGAAAGATGCTCGGGCCATGAATACAAGCGGAGCCACTACTTCGATGATCACTCAGAGTAGCACTGTTCCTGTTCCCCATTTTACTTCTCAGCCAAGCCATTCTACCCAGGCTAGAACAGAGCGCAGCGCAGCAGAAGGCAACGATAGCCTAGCATCAGAAACTCTACTGAAGAGCCTTCAACGAAGCGATAGCTCTGCAGTGAGCACAAACGGCAGTGTTTCCTCAGCTGGAGGTCGCTGGGGAGGTATTTTCTCTGGTCTTTGGAGATCCGGTCAAGGCTCATCTACCGAAAGTAGCGAGCCATATTCCCCATCTGAAGCTCGCAAAAGATCCGCTTCTACAATCTCTGGTCCTGCTAGGCGCGGGTCCACCACTTTGACCCAAATGGTCAAGGAAGTGACTGAAAATGAGGATGAGCATCGGCCCGAGACAGCTCCTAGCGGGAATATCTCAATTCCAGCTGCTTCCGCTGCCGCTCCTCACAACACTCAGGCTGCCTCGCCAGAGCCGTCATCACTCACTAGCCAAGTTCGGGAATCCCCCTTGAAGCTGTCAGTCCGAGCAGATGAAGGAGTTGTGGATGTCGATCTTCCACTACCTGGGTTCATGTCACTTTCTTCGTCCGGCGATTCAACTATTGCCTCGCCAAAGAAGACCCGAACCTCCGTCACCAGCATGGATGCAGTTGCTTCTACACACAGCAGTGGCTCCGGATTTCCCGGTATCATGAAGGATAGCGATGGGCCGACTGCCCATGTGGCTGGTTGGCTGAAATTTTTCCATGAGGACTTCTCGCTCCAAGCGGTCCGGCCTTACGCTTCTCTTGAAGCAGAAATAAAACGGGCAATGCGGGCTGAACCATCCCCGTTCATCCCCTCCACATCCGATGTGGACGGATCAGAGCGATGGGTAGATGTTGCGACGACTTTGATTGCTGACACCAAGGCTTCTACGGTGAAACGACTCCGCTTGCGACGCAAGATCATAGTGGGTCACAGTTCTGGGGCTCCTCATACGCCTCCTTCCCCTGCCAACGATACCCCCCGTGGATCTACCGGAGGTGCCTCGGCCTCCCAATTCACTAGCTTCTTTTCTGGGCATGATAAACCTCACGCGCCTGCCACTGATGGGCAGGACCACGGCTTTATGGAAGAGCGGTTTATCGAGGAACCTGTGATGGACCTCGACGGGGTTCTAGTTGATGCTGTCGAGCGTGTCTTGGGACAGAGCGGTTACTCGTCAATGGCACAATCGCGTGCCCCTTCCCCCAACCGTGCTCGTAGAGCTGAAGATAAAGGCCCCTCTTCTAGAGGTGACGAAGCCCCTCCCCTTGAGGTGCCTCGTGGTGAGTGCCGCAAGATGGTGCTCGGGGCCTTGGAAGAAGTCGTCCGCCTCGTTACCGCTGAACACTGCCGTGAAGATCTGGACAGCACACTCGGGCTTGCCGACCGCGAGCGGAGACGAGCACAGTCAGGTGCTGATAATACGTTACGTGAAGGAATCCGAAAATGGCTCCTTGACGTTGAAGAAGTTTGGTGATTCTGCTTTACCAGGCTTTGATTTCTTTACGTTTGCTCCTTGCATATCCATGCATACTCGTGCGTTGTTCTTTTTTCTTTCCGCTGCCCAATCCTTAGTGATATGGTCTCGCCCGGTATGGCACCAGGCCTGGGCTTCTTTTTTTTTTTGACTACCTTTCTCTTTGATTTTTCTTGATTTTTCTTTGGCTTTGCCTCTTGCATTGCGACCTGTTTTGAATATGATACCCACCCACTTCGTACTGAAGTTTAGTTCTACTTGTGGGGGCTCTTCCCCTACGTTTTTAATATGACTATGGACCAAATTGATGCAAATGATATTAAGTTCCATGCAGTTCATTCTCTATTTGATTCGAATCTAGGAAACATAAACCAACTTCACGCTGTGGCCACTCGCTTCAACCTTTCCATCCGCAGTAGGAGAAACTTGGATAGTCTTCAAGATTTCATCTGACTGAGCCGAGTTGACAATCTCAACTGTAATCTCACTCCGTAGGCGCCCATTGACTAGCAACTCAATTCCAGACAATGCATCATCCTCAGGGGCCTTGATCGTGGGATTGGTGACAGTAACAGAGCCGGGACGGATCAAAATGGGCATGGTATCAAAGTCATGAGTCTCTGTGTACCAACGACCAGACTCATAAGACTTGGAATGATCAAACCACGATATCCATTTTCCAGCCTCATCATCGGAAGACTGAGGCACATAGAACGTAACCTCACCCTCCTCCGTGAACACTGGTGCAACTAGCAAATTCGGCCCAAACATATACTGTGTATCAACAGCATATGTATTAAGATCCTCAGGGAACTCCAAGAAAAGAGGCCTCATAAGTGGTGTGCCGTTTCCATGGCCCTTCAGTGCCTCCTGCAAAATATACGGAGTAAGCAAGATCTTGCGCTTAACGCAGTCCCGCAGCACATCCGAGCAATCCTCTCCGTAGATCCACGGCACACGGAACGAAGACGATCCATGCAGACGCGAGTGAGTCGACATAAGTCCGAACTGCACCCAGCGCTTGTACAGCGCCGGCGGAGGCGTTCCCTCGAATCCACCGATATCAGATGCCCAGAAAATGTATCCAGACAGCATCAGGCTCAATCCGCCGCGCAGGGACTCTGCCATAGCCTCGAATGTGCTCTCGCAGTCTCCACCCCAGTGAACGGGGTACGCCTGCCCACCTGGTGCGGTACTGCGGGCGAAGAGGAGACCTTGGTTGCGTCCGACACGATTGCTGAGTGTCTCGTACACGACCTTGTTGTAGAGGAGGGCGTAGTAGTTGTGCATGCGCTCGGGGTCGGCGCCGTTGTGGTATTGGACGCCCTTGACTGGGATGCGCTCGGCAAAGTCGGTCTTGAAGCTGTCGACGCCCATCTCCATTAGTCGCTCTAGGTGGGAGTTGTACCACTTGCAGGCGGCGGGGTTTGTGAAGTCAACCACGGCCATGCCCGCTTGCCACATGTCCCATTGCCATACGGAGCCATCGGTGCGCTATGGATTGTTAGGGGTTGTTTCTTCGGATATAATTCTCTTGTGTGCCACATACCTTGATGAAGTATCCGTTCTTCTTGCCCTCCGCAAATAGTGGCGATGCCTGAGCGATGTAAGGGTTGATCCAGACACTGATGCGGAGACCGCGCTCCTTGAGACGCTTAAGGTATCCCAAGGCATCGGGGAACATCTCCGAGTCGAAGTCGAAGTCGCACCACTGATAAGACTTCATCCAGAAGCAATCAAAATGGAAGACACCAAGCGGAATGTCACGGTCACGGAATCCATCAAGGAAGCCAGTGACAGTCTCTTCGTCATAGTTGGTTGTGAAACCTTTGGAACAATGTTAGCTTCTTTCATCCAGCTTTCCAAGGCCATATCCGGAACTCACTCGTAGTAAGCCAGAGGTTATAGCTCCACGACGGAACCAAGGAAGGTCTGCCAGTCAAAGCAGTATACCGATTCAGAATATCCTTTGGTGTAGCTCCATACACAACAAAGTACTCAATTTCCTCGCCAGGCACAGAGATGTTGACGCGAGTCGTGCGCTCAGACTGCACCTCCAGACTAACCTTGCCAGGGTGATTGACAAAAACACCATATCCCTTAGAGCTGATATAGAAGGGGATGTTCTTGTAGGCCAACTCGGACGAGGTACCGCCATCCTCATTCCAGATATCAACAGTCTGTCCGTTCTTGACAAGAGGGCCAAACCGCTCTCCAAGACCATAGACCTTCTCGCCAACGCCAAGATCAAGGCCTGCAAGCATATATCCCTGGCGCTCGGCGTAGATGCCGTCATCATAACGATGCTTATCAGTGCGCTGGTCGCGCACATATCCGATAGAACGGAACGTTTGGCCAGTCAATTTTTTACCGGCTGGAGAGCGGAATTCTAGGGCCAGATCATTGGCAGAGGTGTTCACAGCCAGATTGAGTGGTCCGCTTGTATAGTTGAGTTTCTTTTCGTCCTTATCGTGTTGGATCTTGGTGTGTCCGGTGGCCTTGTTCAAATGGTAGTGAGGACCATTGTCGTTTTGGCCGTCCCTTCATGCTGTTAGTATACCGTGGTGAACTGGTTGCAAGAACTCGGAGCTCCGCTTTGAGCCCTTCAGGTACTTACCAGTGGACAAGCTTCACGCCAATAACTCCCTCTAATGGTGAGGTGACCCGCGCGGAGACAGTTGCTGTAGATGTGTGTCAGCTTCTGGATTTACCAAGGGAGAATTGAGAACGCACGCGAATTGAGGGTGTGTCCTCGGTGTGCTTGGAACTTATTCAACAGCAGACTGACAGAGTCATCTTCAATTGAAAATCGCTCCACGTTGCTCATCCACTCGATGTTGACGCCATCCTATATCCAATTGCATATCAGTATTCATTCTAAGGCAAACCCATTAAGAGATTAAAATTACCTGCAGGCACCACATGCCCGCGGTGAACTTCATCTTGAGAGGAAGGGGAGGAGATATCAATTGAGATCCTTGTTCTTGTACTCGGTTCTGAGCTACCCCAGAGTTGCCTGGTGGCTATCTTTGAGCTTTGAATAGAATTGAGAAGCAGGGTGAAAGAAGAAATTGAATGACATGGCAGGACAGTCAAGCTCTTTTTGACACCGGCACGCCCTGGAGAACACCTGACTTCTCCATTCGACACGGCGTATCGTCCGCCATGGACTGATTTCGAATAGCGTGCATTTGCCAGCAGAGAGCTCCACTACTTCTGGAGCTTGGGGTCACATAAAGGCGGGGCAAATCCTTCGGAAGTTTGGCGACGCTGTTGGATTGGATGTCGGCCAACCAGAGCACGTGGTTAGAATGCCGGCTGAATGTCTGATATCAGGCTAAATCGACGGGTGGCTTGCTCTAGTGAGGGGGCGGATCGTGTTGAATCGAGGTAAAAGACGAGTATATTGGTATTCGCACCCAAATCGAGATCCCAAATCGAGATCCCAAATCGAGATCAGAAATAGAAAAAGGAAATATATGTTGTACGGAGAACATGGAGGTCGAAATCAAGTTCGTTTGACGGGTTTTGCTTTACAAAAAATATATATAGCTAATATCGCATTTCATTTGGGTCCAAAATCATCAGAGCATGGGTATCTTTAGATGTTTAGATCAAGGGTCGTAAGCTGCCACTCCTAGGGCTTGCATTGTAGCTGAGACTTTCTCCTCGAGCCCTGGCACGTGTAACTTCCGGTGACATTAGGCCCTCGCGGGACTCACGGGTGATCCGGGATGGCAATCCTGGCGGCGGTGAGATATGATGACTGACTACGCTGGCAGGAAGCTCAAGTGATGGGATCGATGCATCCATTAGGTTTGTGGTACTCGATTCCACCTTCGTGGATAATGGACGAGTATGCGATTCCGAATAGAACTGCTCCAGTTGGGCTGCATCGTTGCAGAATTCAGCCAAGCCGTTAAGAATGTGTTCCGGGGCTCGGTACAGGTTTGCTGAGTCGATGGTTGCTGATCCCAATGGGGTAATTGGGCTGCCGATGCTGCCAATGTCGTGGACGGGCCGGGTAATTGGAGAAAGTCGAGGTGAGACACGGTCAAGTCCATCGTGGTTCGGTGCACGGCCTCGGAATTCCGACCGATTGTGATTCTCGAACCGGCCTGCGTCTCGACTCGCCGTGCTGCGGGTACTCACCAGCCGGTTGGCAAGGAGGAGGAAATCGCCTTCGTCGGTGATCTGCGCTAATATGCTTCCGGTTCGGTGGATGAATTGCGGGTAAATGTAATCGGGTTTCCCCCAGGAGTAGGATACTTCAACGTCTGCTGGGAATGCAGAGCAGGCTTCGAAGTCTAGTACGAAATCAAATTTCCGCAATATGGCCTTCTGGTAGTAGAGGCGATCCGGCGGTCCCGGTTGCGCAAATGACGCATTATTGAACACTGTGTGTAGTGGTCCTTTGGGTGGTGGGACCTTGAGTTTGATCTCGTAGGGTTTCCGGAATGGCTGCGTCTTGTCGATGGCGCAGGCTTCGGCGATCGGCACCTGAACCAATTTCAGCCCGAATTTGTCAGCAGTCGAGGCCCAAGAAAGCACGGTATCTTCAATCAACTTGGGGGTCGTGCTCATCCAGCTGAGTTCGATATGGAAGCAATTCTCGGGGTTATGTAGTCGGTCCCAGTGAAGGTCAACCACTTCCGGCCGATTCGACCGCTTGCGCGGATCAACATCGTATTTCATGGATTTAGATAGCATGATGGCGACTTTGTTCTTCGGCCTGGAAGGAGTGCTAGGGGTCTGTGGTATGCGCTCGTCGATGCTGTCTGATCGAGCTTTGAGGCTGGCAGGAGAGTCCTTGGCTGTCCCGATGGCAGGTGTTGACGGCATTGATTTGTCTGACCTAAGCTGAGGGAACCAACTTCCTCGAGACTCTGGACGAGTGACACGATACTCGGCACATACTTGATAGAAATAATTGCCATCTCGGAAATTGTGTCTCTTCTCCACGTGCTGGAACAAGCCATGATCGATTAATTCGTTGCCAAATTTGACTGCTTGTTCACGGGTATCGATATCACGTATGTTTTGTAACAGCCAGGTTGTGAATTCAAACCCGATGAAGCAGTTGTAGTGTAGTCTCCAATGCCACCGTCGGTCCATCATCCGGACACCTTTTTCGCCCTGGATAATTTGCGCCAAAGTCATAAGGCTGATGTTAGATCTGTCCAACAGTTCCGACTCTGGTAAGAGCTGAGCAGGAGGGTTGTCAAGTCCTGGGTCAGTGAGAAGCAAACGATCTAGCTCTGCTGTAACGATTTCCGATGGATTGCGTGTTTGGTACATGATGTTCAAAGGATTCTGGTCTCGCTTGGGATTTGACGTCTCGAAAAGCTTTTCCTCTGGCGACACGTATTTGTACCGTTGCCAGATATGGGTCAATTGACTGATGCCGAGCAAATGAATTTCTTCCTCGTTATCTTCATGCGAAGTTTGCAAATTGCGCCGAGAGTTGGCATGAAGTTGAAGTGGAATCAAGACGTAACGGACTCGCCAGAAGTGCAGCTGTTGTGCTGGGTTTTGGAGATAGTCTCGATGACCAGCCACATAATTATCGGCATAGTTCCAGTTGTACTCTTCGGAGGTTGGATCCAGCTTGATATTCTTCACTTCATATTCCGCGCTCAATATTGTTTTCATCGCCGGTTGATAGAGAGTAAAGGTAGGCTTCCTGGGAGAAGTAATAACCGCAGAGTTTTGATGCGTAAAGCGAGTCACTTCAACTTCTCCATCTTGGATGCAGACGAGTCGATGAATCGTGTTGCCCTTGGAGAGAAACATTGTGAGCCCATCGCGCTCTAGACCTCGGAAATCGAAGACGTTCAATGATTCAAGGGCGGGCTGCGCGGAGACCTCAGCCACATGTTTTCCAACAATTATTTGGAAGCCATGGGAAAGCCGTAGCGAGATCATTTCGCGTAAAAGTACTCCACGTGTCTTTGGTGCTTCAATGCCTTCGGAATCTTCATTTGGGAAGACACGATATGGTGTCTGTAGATAGTCGGATGCAAGCACACTAGCTGTCGGGAATTCTTCCGTCGTCAATGGAAGCACCGCGGGGGATTTTAAGCTCTTCCACTTCACCACAGCCACATGTGGAGGGCGAGGATACGCATGTTGCCAACGGCCAAACCAACTAGTATCCCGAAGCACGTCTTTGGGGGTATTGCATGGGTTGACAGACCGAACCCAGGGAGACAAAGCTTTGCTCGGGGAGCCCCGCGCATATGGCTCACGTGGACTATGGTTCAGAGTGATTTCGACCTTGTGATCGTTCGGATGATCTTCACTATGGTTCCGACCGACTTCGTTCGTTGCCGTTTCCAGCGGCAGTGATCCATGGGGGCCCACCTGCTCTGGCTGTTCGGATTCCTTTGGTGGATTTTTGGGAGATATTTTGATGGAAATCGGCTTAGCAGGGGTCTGGGATGACTTGGTGGGTGTTGAAGATGTCGAAAGAACCTCGAAGACTGATGTAGTCGATGCTGTTTCTGACGGGCTCAAAGAAGTGATACTTCTGGAATCCGAAATCGAGCCAGCAGGAGTCTTCTGGTTTGTCATGGGCAGAGCGCTTGCATGTTCCACATTGACCCCTGTGCTTGCCAAGGCTCTCGGGGGAGTAGCGCTCAAGCCTCGAAGCGCGAAGCTAATCGTCCGAGAAATCCGTGAGGCGATTGGAGCCGGCGTTTTTTTTAGTGCTGGTTTTATGGGAGACATGCTCTTGCCCGAGCTTGGGCTTCTTGGTGTGGTCATATTCGAGTCAATTCTTCGAGGCCCAGAGTGCACAGAGTCATTCTCGTCTGCTGGATTCGTTTCATGATGGCGGAGGCGCGTGATAGAGCGGGCAGATAGCCGTTCATGCACTCCGCCCCCAGCAGCCTGGACTTCTGACTCACTGGGGCGCTTTGCCTTAGGCGCTTTGCTAGCCTGCTGCCGTTTCGGAGAGATAGCGAAAAGGTTTTCATCGTATTGGTCCATCCAAGACATCACTGCCTTGCGTGAGCTCTGTGTATCTCGAGTTTGCGACTCATTTTGGTCCGCTGCGTTTTGAACAAACGATCCCGGGCGAAGGCTATCACTAAGCTGTGCCTTGAAAGATGAAGGATTCGCGAAACGGGCTTTAGGGGGAGCACGACTAGCTGAACTGTAACCGGGCCAAGACCCACGAGATTTTGTTCCACTGCGCCCTTCAGTTAGGTAAGGGATTGTGATGTTTGCTTGTTCACTTTCCATGACTCCCATCATTTGGATCTCGTACATGCGCACTCGTGGCGTGAACGCCTTTGATGGTCGAGTAACAGTAAGCGAGATAGGCGCGTTTGGGTCTTTCTTCAAGATTCGCCGGGCCTCTCGGTATGTTTCGGGGTTCCAATAGGATATGTCAAGCCAATGGGGAATACCAAAGCTCCACTCTTTGGATTGAGGGGTCGCCCGTGCCCTCATTCTGGTCGCAGACATATATGAGCTTGGAGAAAGATATGATGATCTACTAACAATGCTTGATAGGGAATGGTGAATCTCTGAAGACATCCTATCCCTATTAGCTTCGCTGGGTCTAGCCCGTCCCGAATCCCCAGTATCTCGCTCCACTGGCTCCCGGTACTTGAAGAGTGGCACAGAATGGAGAGGCATCGGACTCAAACAGACCAAGTCGATTGCTATGCCTCGGTTCGCAAGGGCTTCTGTTGTAGAAGCCAGAGACTCGTAAGAGACCTCAAAAACGCCACTACCAGGGGTAATAACAATGATTGAGGTGCCGGTGTGGACCATGTCTCGATCAATATGGTCGAAAGCTAGGTGAGCAGAGGCGAGGTGAATGGCCTCTAAGATGTTTCCCCGAAGTGCTGAAGTTGGGTGCCCGGCAATGGTCGCCATGTATGGCTTGGAATGGGTCTTGTTACCACTGCTGGGTGCAATATCAATGTCGTCCGTTTTCAGGATTGACACATCTCGCAAAAAGGTCCTAAATTCCCTTTTCAACTCGTCTAAGATGGTTGTCCAGTGGCCGCTTGCCATGTCATTTACTACCACACGGTAGAAATCTCGAGTCGGAACTTTGTTTGGCCTGGATTTGCTGTTCAAGTTCGCGGTGCCGAGTTTAGGCTGGCCTGGGTTGCTAGGTCTATCATATTCGACTCGAGTGAACAGTACAATCGTCACGAGATGTTTTGCGTCCGAATTGGCCCATCTCTTGAAGAGTTCCGGCAGGAAACCATTGATAACCCGACTGAAGAGGATGTCACCAGTCCCCTCCGAGTCGAAGTCCCACATTTCTTTCGACATTTGGATGAATAGGACATATTTGGCGGATTCGCTTCGGAAAATAGGGATCGTTTTCGGCGAGAAGTATCCCGAGAGACATTTCTTTTCTCGGATAAAGATGTTTTTGACAGTGGCTTTGATGCTTCCCATGAACATGATCTTTTGTCCTTTGTATATGATTTTATCCGATAACTCTGACATGACTAGTCTCCACATGTCCGATCGGACCATGTATTGATCGCGAAAGGCGATGTCGACATGAGACGCCGCACATTGATCTCGATCCACAATCGATAATAGAACTTGCGTTCTGTTCTTGAAACCAAATATGTTGGCAATATTGTTTGTCACTGAAATCTCTAATTGAGGATTTCGAGCTTTGGTTTCTGGTGGTAAGGCCTTCACCACGAATAGACAACGGCTCTGCAGCGGAGTCTTGAATTTTGAGGTGCTATCCGCCTGAGTCGCCGAGTTGAGTTCGGCATGACCTTCGCGAGCAGCTTTCAAAGCTGCGTCAGGCTTTATACTAGAATAGCCGGCATCGCCAGGTCCCCGCATGGGCAGGATCTCGACGACATCACCAACTTGCACTTCAGTTTCGCCGAAAGCCGATGGATTCAACAAAATTTCTTCGCGCGAAAACGTCTCATCGTGAACCCAAAGCGCACATTGATGCCGTGTCCAGCTTGCTGAGGACAGCCTGACAGTCCGGTCATCTGTGGCTTGGTCGTGGTCGTGGTCACGGTTCGCAGTCTCCAGTGAGTGAGTGGAGCTGCTCTCCAAGCTCGCAGCGCTCACTTGTCTCAGGTGCGACCGCCGCATGGGCCCGCGCAAAGACATTTCTGTTTGCTATTATGGTTGCATTTCACTGAAGCTAGTTAATTCAAATATCAGACTGCGCCCATGAGTTCTTGAAAGAGATAGCCTTTGCAAAGGGGAGATATGACGGTCACGTGAATCAACACCATCACATGATGTTCATGCCTGAGGCAGAATTTAGACATCGATCCATATCGCACCATACAATAGCAGCTGTTGACTTTCAAGTATCATATGAATTGAATTGAATTAATCAACTCAATGGCCAATGAATATTTGCGCTATGCTGAGAGCCAATGGTGGAGAAATCAGTCAACTGCTGTTAAATTGCAGATTTCTAGAGCCAGCCGGCCCAGCCCTACATGGAGAGTAAACATGGATATCAACGACCTGTTCTAGCCGACAATCTGGCGCATATTCTTTGTATACAGTAGGGAAGAAGCTTTGAAACATAGTTTTGTAGTTTGCATTGCCACAGGTAGAACGTATCTCGCTGGGCTGGATTCGTAACAATGGTCGGCTAAATACGCCCGCAGGTGGGATTGACCAAACAGAAGCGACAGAATCAGAAGATAACATTTGGAAGCAAGAAAAGCGGTGGTAAGGATCGTGCATAGTAAATAGTACAGATGTAAGTACCATACAAAAGTAGCAAAAAGTAGGATTGTATTGCGCACAGATGAGGGCTGAACCGATCGATCATAATATCCTATGCTCCGATGGCCTTGTTAGATCGACATTTATATCTCAAATCGAGCCATCGGCGCTGGAGTCATACACATACACATACATGTACATGCACCACGAAACCCCCATACTGGAGGAACACTCAACTGGACACAAGCTTGACCGAAGAGGCAAAATCTTGAGCCACCGATCTCATTTTTGCCTTGGCATATCTCTCAATTGGTGCTCAGGAGGAATGGAGGGTAACTGTCTCATTAGTTTGAGTGTTGGCCGTAATCCCCTTGAGTAGATTAAAGACCTAGGTTTAATTTCCTTGAGAGGATTTTTCACGCCGTTGATCTTAGATCGAAAATTCGGGTTTTGCCCCTGCGGTAGAAGGATATTGGTCTCTTCATGACCCGTCGCGTCTACTTAATTGGTTGCATACGATGCGGAGTTGATTTCCGGGTGGCCCCTAAGTTCTTGTCTATTGCCTCACAACCCAATTTGAGCAACGTTTTTGATTATCCCCAACACAGATCTCCGTTTGTTTCAATTGATCTCTGGGGTTTCCCTAGAATGAGCACTGACCGATGGCAGGTGTTTGCATGTTGCGCTAACAGAAAAAGCAAGAACAACGGGCGCATTACTCCCTAATCTATCCCTATCCTCGCACCCTAGGGCATCTTGAAGTTTCGAAATTATAAATATTGTAACTTCTGGTACCCGGATAGGATGCCCTGAGAATGTTTTATGTTTTATACTCGGCCAAGTTGTTCATGCCTAGGCTCACTGGTGACTGGTGCACGTCATGGGTACTGTCAGAGTGCCGTAAAATCATGAAAAAAATAAGCCGAGCGCGTCAAGGGTTGAGGCCAATTGCCATTAATCGTTTGGCCTTTCTCATGTAAGTAAAGAATCCTCTTTTTTCATTCTGTTTTGATGTCGTGCTCATGACAATGGCTCTTTTCCTTAGTACACCTAAGCCTCTCTGTCGGGTGGCGCACCCACGCGTCGACCTTTGTCCGGCATGACCGCACACTCCTCCATGCTTCCAACGTGCCCTCGGGGTATTAAAAACACCCTCATCGCCCCGTGGGAACACAGTACGACCAGGTCATATCCAACAGTCTTGAGCAGAGCGTGCAATGAGGTCTGGGCACCACGAGTTCATATCACGGACACGTCATAGTCATATCACGGTCACATCACGACATCTCTCTCCAGACTTACAGTGGTATCTTCATTTGAATTCTCAATGCAGAATGCTGGTTCCCGAAATACCTTGCAGCTCACAGGCGGTGCTAGCAATGCTGCAGACATCCAACTGCCCAACTGTCTGCCGAAACCCGAGCGCGTAATCAAACACAGCCCGTCGAACCGTTGGTACAAGGGAGTCAGAAAAAAACACAAAAAGATACTACTAACAATGGAGTTGTGATGATTTGTTGTCTTGCTTGCCTCTTGATCGTGCCGACATCGGTGGGACTTCATTTTGATGGTGAATGGGTACCGACCAACCCAAATCGAGGCAAGCGGGGAGGAAAAGAAGACGTGATTGAAAAGCATTGAACATTTGACTCGGGCGTTATTCTGAGCTTCGGTGTTTCTGGGGTCTGAAGGCACAACAACTGCTCAACCCTTTCCAAGAGCCTTGAAAGGGGAGATAGGAAACCTAGGCGGCAAGCTCACCGCAGACGGTATCCAATGTCAAAACAATGTTCATGAAATGGAAGGTCGTTTGAATGCCGATCTATCGAGATTTGGAATACCGGTGATTCTCGGTCCGAAATAGGGCGGTACACGGAACGTACACGACAGAACCATCCCTTATGATAGGGAGACTATCAATCAGTCTCACGTAGCCTATCAGATAGGTTTTATACTGTCAAAGTCCCTCAAACGGAAACCGCGAAAGACTCTTTCGTATATATATGCCTTTATACGCAAATGTCTGAAGGGCTTACAATATGCGTTTAAAAATACGAAAGTTCAAAGCCAAGCGCTTATTGGTTTTTATCGTTGCTATTAGTGGCGAACCGGCAAAGAGCTTCGGCATACCAGAAGGCCCCATTTCCGCAAACCCACTTGTGAATATCCACTTGTAGGGGGATCTTCTACTTCGTATTTTTTTTATGATTTTTTGACTTTTTTTTTATTCTTCAAAAGAGAGGGGGTTCTTCTTCTGCGGTCTTCTAGTGTGGCCTACTCGAGCCGCTAGTCCGGGCGTCTCGCGTCTCGCGGAAAAAAAAATCATTCCTATAAACCCTACCCTTTCGAAGATATTCCAACGATATGAGTGAGAACTTTAATGCCCCGTATTTCGACTATCCGCTGGAAAATGAATTTAATTACGACTGGGCTATGCCTGGATACCCGCAACCTTCTCACGTCGAGTTTACCGGACCTATCCCTGGCCGTGATATCCATCTCAGCGACCGCGTGAATCCCAAGGTGGCTATTCCTCGGACCTCACAACCCAGTAGTTGGACTAGCAGCGGTCGAGTCAGTCGAGCTTGTGAAAATTGCCGTGAACAAAAGGCCAAATGTAGTGGCCATCGCCCATCCTGTAATCGGTGCCTGGATTCTGGCGTCCAGTGCTCATATGGCGACCGAAAAAGAGAAAAGATGGCGAAGTACGTAACATTTTCTTTAGTTTAATATTCCCTAACCGGTTGATAGGCAGCTGAATGATTTGACTTTACGGGTTGAAACCTTTGATGCTTTGCTCCGTGATCTTTATCCCAAGCTTGATGTCTCCTTGGCCCAGCAGGTCGATGAAACACTGAGAGAGCTAAATGCACGCACTCCACTCACCCAAACCATTCCCTCTGTCCATATCCCTGCCTTATTCACCCAACCATCAGGCCACATCAATCACTCAATCCTTTCTCCCGCATATGCTGGTGTATCTATTCCCTCGGCTGGAGACTACACTGAAGAGGACTTCAACGGAGATGAGAAAGTCCAGGCGACAGGATTTGTGGGCGAACATTCGGAGATGGTATGGTTGTACAGACTCAAACGTGGCCTTGATCATAACAGATTGAAAATAACGAAAGAGACCCCCGTACACCCTTCGATCTCTTCTGTGAACTACTTCCAAGATAACTCGGAAATTTTGGTTCCCGACGATATCGACCTCGTACGCCGGCCTCCAATACAAATCGCTAACAGGCTTGTTGACACCTACTTTCACATCGTTCATCATACCTTCCCGATTATTGGAAAGGCAATATTTTTGAACCAGTATCGATCCTTCTATGCGAATCCCAATGTGCGGCCTGGAAAACGATGGATTATAGTGCTCAACCTAGTGTTTGCCATTGCGACCAGACATTCCTTCCTCGTCGATCAGGACCAAACAAACTGCGATGACCATCAGACCTATTTTGCACGGGCATGGAGGCTGAATGTAGGTAACACGTTGCTACATCATCCCGACTTGCAACAGGCACAGGTGGAGGGCTTAGCTGCTTTTTACCTCCTATCGGTTGGCCAAGTAAACAGGTCGGTCTTTCCTTTCCCTTCCTTGTCTATTTCTGCGTTAGACTCATTTCTAATCTGTTGGGCATCTTTATCTAGGTCTTGGAGGCTCATTGGACTTGCGATTCGATCGGCGGTGACCATGGGTTTAAACATTCGAAGCGAGAGCGAGAGCATTACACACTGTTCGAAAGAACTTCGATGTCGGGTTTGGTGGGGGCTGTTTATATTAGATACTGTGCTATGTGAGATGGCAGGCCGTCCACCTTGCACTGCGGACATTTTTTGTTCCACCCCCCTCCCTGTCCCCTTTGCCGAGGAGGACTTTTTGGATAAGCGCGTTGTGCAACTTATTACCGACCAAAAGACTCGAAGTACCTTTTACGCCTCCTTGATTTCCCATCCCGTGGAGGCATTACCAAGGGAGAGCATGACTCCAAGCACCCCAGGGCAGCAAGGGACCGACAATGAGAAACAAGAAGAAAGGGGCAGTCAGACTGGCGTGGAGAGTGTGACACCCAACTGCTCGCTATACTTTCTGTACGCAGTGGACTTAGCTCACCTCTTGCGGGAGGCCATTAATATCCTCTATGCTCCTAGAGCAATACGACAGTCATGGCATGATATTGAAGCCGCCATTTCCACATTAAACAACCATGCTGATAACTGGTTGTCTCGTCTCCCAGCGGAGTTTGATTTCACAACGCTAGACACAACCCATCAATTTCTACGACAGCGTGCTAGTCTTGCGTTCGGGTTCTACTCCACCAAACTGATCATCTTGCAGCCGTGTATCCGCCGTCTATCTCAGTCATCTGAAGCAAACTCCCCGGGAACTGTGTGTGAACATATGGCAGCCTTGTGCGCTCAGGCGGCAGATCAAATGCTGGTACTGCTACCCGAGGAGCCAGACTTGAATTGGCTGTATGGGGTTACCCCTTGGTGGTGCATCCTGCACAACATAATGCAGTCGACTACCATCCTTCTCACCGAGCTGTTCACGCGCACTCACGAAGGCACCACCAAGGCTGTTTATATCACCAAGAAGATCAACAAAGCAATTCGCTGGTTGAAGGAGATGTCGACCAAAGACCTTTGTTCGCAGCGAGCCTGGCTTGTCTGCATGAATCTTGTTTCACGGCATGGCTCGAAGTTTGGGTTCGACGTTGAAACCGAACTCTAGACACATATATTTTTCAATTTATCTCGTGTAGATATAGGAGTTTGATTTTATACCCCGGCTTGATTGGGGTAAAGCGACCCTAAGCGATTCATCTGCTCTTGTTTGCTGTACATGTGGGTTCAATGACATATACCATGCAATTTCTTCTGTCATCACGCGTCCCTTGTGACGCTGGAATTTTTCGTTCATTTGGTTTTTCGATCGTGATTTCGGTTTATCTTCATCAATGCATTTCCCCAAGTCGATTCGTCTTATTTCAATAGTTTGCTGTCTCATAAGGTTGCTCTTTTGTTTGAGTCCACAAGGATCTTTCTTTAGTACATATGTACACACGATAGAGTGTCATTACCTGAATACCATCTTTAAACCTTAAGAGTTGAGTCACTTATCAAATCATTAAGACCAGAATAACAAGGTCTAGAACGTGTGTATATCATTATCAATATCTCATCTACCCTGGCTAACCCCGATCAGAACTCATGACATGTATATAAATTCTCCGCCTCGTTGAAGAACGTATCAACAGGATGCAACAGCCCAAGATCGATATCCGACTGCGCAAGGAAATCTTGCATGGTCGGCTCTAAAAACGCCATTTCGGTTGTATATCCGCTGACGGTATCCCTTAAGGGGTATGGGTATGCATTGATGCCATGGCTGTGGGCATGTTGGGTGGTGGCTGAAGCGAGGATGTCATGTGTTGCGGGTATCAAGGACGGCGGGTGTATGGATGTCGATGTCGATGTCGATGGATTTAATGGCAAGCTGTTCAAAAAGGGAGTAGTAGCTGTTGCTAAATCTGACGAAGGCCCAGACAAAGCTAGTGCACCACCACGAGAGGGAGCATTACCACTAGCGTCAGCATTGATATTAGGAGCCACTCCACCAGCGGCCATCTCAGCACTCCCATCGCCATGTCTCGCACCCTGATACACAGCTAAACAAGCCTTCACCTGCTCGAGGTTATGATAAAATTCCGCCGCAGCCAGATTCCCGTTCTCGGTCATGGAGCGTAGCAGATCCAGCGCTGAGTCGAATCCCGTCATATCTGTCGGACTGCCGATCGGCACAAAGCTGGACATTGCCAAGATCAATGCTGAGGAAAAGAGGTAATGGGCGTGGAAATAGCCGAAAGTCGGCATGGATCCGTTGATCCACCGTGTCAGGATCATCGAATGAGAGTGTCGTGCTGCATGGATACATGCTTCGCTTAGAGTGAGCACGGGCTGGGAAACGGATACGTCTTCGCTGCTACTTTCCGTCCCGATCCCGATCCCGATTCCGCTAGTACTATTGGCGGTTTTGCTTTTTTTGCTTAGTGTCATCAGGAGGTGCAGGAGCGTTGGGCGCGTAGTTAAGATCACGCATTGATTGAAGGCCATGTGGAGGGAGACGACGGGTTTCTTGCTCGATTCTAGGTCTTCCATGTTCAGTCTCAGTGATTCGGGGAGTGTCTCTACCCAGTGTTTCAGGGATTTGAGTAGCTTCTGAACGCGTTGGAGGAAGGTCTCTTGGTACTTTCTCCGGCTGTATAGCTTGGTGATTGTCTCGCCAACTATGCGTGCCAGCTTGATATTGGCGGTCATGTATTCCGAGTCGGAAAGTTCTTCTCCATGGCGCCATTCGGGGGAGATGGTTGACGGCATGTCGACGTGGATATCTTCATCGAGAATTTGCATTGGGAGGCCCATTTTTGATCCCCACATCCTGTCGAAGATGTAGATTGTCCACCATATTTGGATGCGGTGTTGGCGCTCCACTGGGTCGATGAGTTGTGATTCTAGGATATTATGATTCAAGCCAATTGTCAAACCCATCCGCATGGCGTTTCCAATCAGAATATACGCTGAATGACGCCGGTTGAGATAGTATGAAAAAAGAGACTTGGGATATGATAAGTATTTTGACGTCGAAAAATACACGTTGAGCCACATACCAACAGTAATAGGGTTTCCAAGTGTGTAACACTGGTTCTCTCCGGCAAGATCTGGACCAATCCCATTGCTCGAGCAAAGTATGAGGTGCCTGGTACCCTGGAGCCAGAACTGGGCTCAGATCGGATTGAATACGCCTGGCCGAACGCGAACAGGGCGAAAAATTTACATTTGCTAGCCGTGCAGTCAAAGTCTTGTGTCTGGTAGATCTCTTCCAGTTTATCTAATGTCGACTTGCGCATCATGAGGTGGTACAGATGCCCGATCTGGTGGATTGCTATCCGGACCAACAACCGAGCATGGTGAAGACTCGGCCACTGGATATCGGCTTCGTTCGCTGCAGCGATGGTCTCTTCGCGCTCATACTGTGTTCGTGGAATATGTGGCATCGCACTATTCCCCGACAAGAAACGCCGAAACCGTGTTGCGAACGCTGAACATGCCGCCTCGCCGATGTAGATTGGCGGGGAAGAAGGATCATACCGGTGGAACCAGGCTCGATCTCCAATCAATGGATTCTGAATGCCTGTGCCATCAGGGACATCTGCTGTCCTGGAAGGTCCTCTGTTGGAGATCTCAGTATGTTGCGGGTCATGTATCGGAATGCCAAGGGATGTCTACCTCTGCAAGGGGTCGTTTGTCTCGGTGACCTGAGCCGAAGTGATCGATCGTTCCTTGAGCCGCTGATTCTCTGCAAGGAGCTGATCTAGATAGCTGATCGGAGAATACTTTTTAGCTTCTGATCTGACACATGTGATAAACAAGCTTTGAAGAGGCTTGGTCTAATGGTATTTGTGGCTTGCTTGCATACTTCTCACTAACTTTCACCTGACGATCCCGAGTAGCGTAGGCACATTCATCAGCGAGTCCCACTGCGCGACATTTACTACACGGCTGATCTCCGGAACACTTAATTTTATGCGAGTGGCATCTTTGACAGCTATTAATGCTGTGTGTCAGTTCTTGACGGCTTTGGTGTGAAGCATCTGGAATACGCACGCAACGAATATCCTTTTTTGGGAGTCCCGACCTTCTTGCTCTTGCTCTTGTGTAAGAGCACGCCTTTTCCGTGTCATAGTGACAAATCACTATTTTTGAACTTTTCAAATTGTGTAAAAAGAATAAATCGGTTGCATGCGGTCGGAGATTTGGAAGGTCTCGCCGAGCATTCGGCAATTTTGGGATTTTGCCGAGTCGGAGCTGACTAATCAGTTTTCTGGCCGGGCCTTTTAACCTGGAGCGACCAAGTAGTTTCTGGAGGGCCTGTGAGCTTAATAGATTGTTTTACTTAACTAGAAACGAAGAATATGTCTTTTTCTTGGAGTTTCCGCCTATATTCCGAATACCTTGGTATTAAATTCTATTATTGTTCCGAAATCATCGAGTCATGTCTATCTAGACTCTATCGCGATCTATAAACCAACTATCATGCAGGCATTTCGTATCGCCTAGGATGCAAAGACATAAATGCAAGTGGAAAAAGAAAACCTTATATCCCTGTGATCAAGGCTTCGCATCGAGGCTGAACTTCCTTTCAGACCATTGCTGCATATCAATGCCCCATTTAGTGATAGCAAGCACACAGAAACCACCTGTTATAGCGAGAAATACACCTGAGCAGAACATATGGTTAGATACGATTCAACCATGATATCATTGAGAAAACTCACATATTGTGAATGTCCATCCTACCCCGATAGCACTGATTACCGGCTCAACAGCCGCCGTCGCAGCAGCAGCAAATATATACTGCACCACATACTTTGCGCTAATAACCTCCGAACGCACATGCGGCATAACCTCTATAAGGTGGATGGTTAGTTTTGAAAAACCCAGTGTATTGGGCGGATAATACTCACCAGCCGAATAAGTATTCAGCCCATTGAAAGCACCTATTAGCCCTGCGCCCGCAAAAAAAGCGGCGATAATCGGCACAGCCATACCACCCACTTCTTTCTGTAAGGTCCAGCAGTAGATTAAGGTTGAAATTGGAACGACCCCAAAAAGGGTGGCAAGACCACTGTTCAGGCGGTCCTGAGGTAGGCGCACCCCGTTTCGTTTAAGAATCCATTTCTTCACGGCATGGTCAGACAGCCTGCCGCCAACGACACTACCGATTAGAAAACCTATTCCAGGGGAAAGATAGAATAAGCCGCTGATGAGTGGAGTTGTCAGGTTGAAACGCGGATTGAAAATTGAGCGGGCTGATGTGAGAAGTGCGTATTGGAATGTAGAAAGAAGGCCACATGTGAGGCACTGTTGCTTGTTAGTCACTTTACAAGATAAAATTCCAGCACTGGCAGGTAATTCTTACTGCAAGAAAGATATTGGGATACACAAATTGACGAAAGATGCGCAGAGGATTGAACATGCTCAAAACAGTGCAAAGCTTCCAGGGTTTGTTGGAGTCCATGATCCGGTTCTTTTCTTGGATACTCGGCACAAAAAGAAGAGACAAGACGAGGCCGAGTAGAGTCATCGCAAACTGCAGCCAGTAGATAATGCGCCATTGGGAGAATGTGACGATGATGCCGCCAATACAGGGTCCTAATTAGACAGTTAATCACTTAGATCCAATGAAAGCGAGATATAGTAGTAGCTAAAACATACCAATTGCAGGCCCACTGACAGATCCAACCATAAAGCAGCCAACAGCCGTTCCACGCACAGTCTATGAGCCCCTGTCAGTAATAAGAAGACACTCAAAATCACACCAACGTACCGGTTCAAAGATATCGGCAAGAATAGTCTGCCCAGCAACCATGAAGAAGGTACCTGTAAAACCTCCCAAAATACGCATTGCTATAAACATATGCAAATTGATTGCGGCGGCAGTACCAGCCGAGCATGCGCAAAGCACAAGGATAGCTGCATTATAGGCATTTCGACGCCCGAACAGGTGAGTGACAGGACCCCAAATAAAAGACGAGAAACCCATGGCAATCAGAACACCGGCATTGGTGACATTGAGAATCTCCGATGTAGTAGAAAACTCGGTAGCGATCTCCGGGATTGCGGGCAATAGTGAAGTACTGGAGAATGTGACAGCCAAGGTCATCCAGCTGACGATAAAAAGGATGAGACATTTGTGCCATGTTGGAATACCATAGGCATTTGAGAACTGGGGTTTTAAAGCCAAATCGTCTTCTGATTCCGAGTCGTGGGGAGAATCGACCTGTGGGGTTGGTTTTTGGGACTCGAGATCTGGTCTGGATTCCATGATGGGATGTTAAGTGGAATTTAGATGGTATATAGTCGATGTAAAAGATTGACTGATGGCTTCCGCACCTCTAAATTAAAAATTAATGTACACAGAAAATAATCCAACAGGATTCAGTTGACATTTTGTATGAAAACCCTCTCGGCATGTTGAAGCTATCGCCGAAGCATGGTTTTTTCTAGCGTGGAGCACTTTCCTCTGATGTGGATCGGATAGGGCGATCGGCTTAGGAGGCCGACTTCTTCGTTTCGTATTTGAAGGGTGTCATGTCAAAATATTCAGGGATAGCAGGGAGAACCAAATGATAGAGACCGTGTGAGGTCGAATTTCATGTGTTATTTCCGGCTTAGCTACGTAAATTGTCTGTTCTGGCCTTCATTTTATTAATTCGACATCGATTTGACACACAAATTGTTGGGATATCAACCCTGCTGTTTACCATGCTGTTTGCTAGTCTAGACTGGGACTTTTTCTTGACAGTTAGCTTGGTGTTTTTTGCATGGTATAAATACCCAGTTTCTCCATAGGTTATCCAATGCAGCACAGCATCCATATTCTTCTATCTTAATCACTCGCTGTATGCTCAACACAAATTCAACATGGTTTATTCAATGCACTTGCTCATAGTTTTTCTAGATCCAGAAGATGTTCGAAATGATTCTTATGCTTAGATGCTTCCTCTATGCCATGCAGCGAACACCCTGAAACTGACCGCAGAGCCAGGCTGACGCGTCCCCGTGCAAGGTTTCCTCTGCTAGTACAAAGAGATCGGCAAAAGAGTTTGGCAAAATTTGAAGCTTTCAATATAGCCCGCCAAGATATCTCGTGTCCCAGGTCTGGGGGAAAGGAGACGCCAACGCAAGGGATAGCGAAAGACAAACCTCACCTCTAGGGAAAGGTACTTGATCACTACACAGGATCAGACGAAGCAGCATAATTCAGCTATGGACCACAAAGAAGCACAAAATATCAAAGCATCTGTTTCCCCTTTACCCCCAGTCGAAAAGCACCATACACCTCATTTTGTCTTGATCCCCCAACCCAGTACCCACCCCCGGGACCCTTTGGTATGGTAGAAGTCCCTCGTGCATCATTGTCCCCGAAGATAAACTGACGAGATCCATCTAGAATTGGCCTCCTACCCGCAAATATGTAATACTGGGTATGTTATATCTCGCATCTTTCTCCGGTGCTACTGCGGCTTTATCAGCACAGCTCAATCTGGCCGACCAAGAGATGCTGTACCACAAGACGAAGCTGGAAGAGTCCTATGCTGTATGTCTATAAATCCATCTTATCTAAGTCTTCGAAATCTGTGTGGTTGTCAATTTTAGTATCACCCGTCTAATATCCCCAGAACTCAGCCGCGCTAGCTGGCATGGCCGCGGGCCCATTCTTCTTCGCCCCGATATCTCACTTGCTCGGCAGCAGCTCCGTGATCTTCTGGTGTGTGCTGTTTACACTAGTATGTCAGGTCTGGGGCGCTGTCATGACTGAGCCTGGCAACTATATCGCATACGTGATGTCCCGGCTCTTTGCTGGCTTCTTCGGTGCCGTACCTACAGTGCTTGGCCCTCGTATCGTGACCGATCTGTTCTTCTTGCATCAGCGTGGCCGTGCTTTTGCTACTCTGCATATGGCGTTCTTGTTTGGAACAATTGCTGGACCGACGTTTTCGGGCTTTGTTTCTGCGCACTCGTTTTTCCCTGTTGAATTCTGGTGGACGGTCAGTCTACTAGGATTCACGCTTATCTGTTGTTTCTGTTTTCTTGAGGAAACCGGATTTGACCATGAATGCTTTGAAAGCAACCCGGAAATTCCAGTTGGAATTTTGGCTAATAGATTCGCTACTTTTTTCTTCGGGAAGAAGGTTGTCTTGCCGACTACTTGGAAAGAGACGGTATGTACAGCGAAACGCCGAGCCTTTATGCCACACCTTAGGAACTAAATTCGATCTGATATTAATTGGGCAGGTCAAAATCGGAATCACACCCTTCTTAATCGGAATGTGCCCAGTGACGATCATCATGGGAATATTCACATTAATCTCCTTTGGATTCTACGTGGGTGTCAACGCACTCACGCCGGTGTGGCTCCAGAAGCCTATCTCGGAAGGTGGCTACGGGTTCTCACTGGAACAAAACGCGGCATTCACATTCTGCCATTTGATTGGCATCGTTGTTGTCCAATTCTACGGTCACCTTCTCAACGACCGGCTGCCGCTCGCTCTGGCACGACGGTATAACGGTGGTGTCTGGAAGCCCGAGTATCGACTGCATGTCCTGTGGCTTCCGAGGGTTGTGATCAACCCTATTGGTCTAGGGATTTTTGGTGCAGCCTTGCGATATCATCTGCACTACATGGTACTGGTGCTGGCAGTCTTTATTGTGACTGTTGGGTCGCTGGCTAGTGTTCCTGTCACGGTGAACTACGTCGTCGAGTGTTTTACGCGATATCCGGCTGAAGCTGGCATTGTTCTTGGTGCTTATCGCATTGTCTATGGATTGACAATTAGCTTCTATATCAATCCTTGGGTCGAGGCTGTCGATGTTGGCTGGGTTTATGGTATGATGGCTTTTTTTGCTGTATTCTCCTTCATGTTTGTAATGTTACTCATGTGGAAAGGACATGCAATTCGTAAGGTTCAATTTTCGAGCCTTGGATCTAGCGAGGAGGGCGAACGGTTGGTAGGTAATTAGGTTTACCAGATGGGCTGGAGACTCGGCAACGGGTCATTGTACCTAGAAGGAATGACTATAGAAGAGAGAATAATATATCAGACCGGAAGAGAGGGGGGAGCAAACAGGCAGATCTCAGGCAGCAATCCCTCGGACAAAGGACAAGTGAGAAACTGAGATTATGAGCTCAAATAGGTGAACATTCTATCTCTCACCCCTCTTCCTCTCACTTTACTTCCCTCTCACTTTTCTTTTCCTCTTCTTCACACTACATTACGACAGTACAACAACACACTCTGCTCGACATAATAACTGATATCTTCCCAATCTACGACAACATGGAGGCCATTAGAGAAGCCTTTGAGAAATGCCAGGCCGAACGCCGCGCTGCGTTGATCACCTACGTGACACCCGGCTATCCAACCATTAGCAAAACACCGGGGATCATGCTCTCAATGCAAGCCGGAAACGCAGGTAGGTGTTGTTTCACTCGTGTCTATTTCGTGAGACATGTAACATCATGTATCCGATATCAGTTAATTGTAACCCCTGGACAGATATCATCGAACTTGGGATTCCATTTACGGACCCCGTGAACGAAAGCCCAGCTATCCAGCAGGCCAATGTCAAGGCCGTCGAAAACGGTGTCCACATTCCACACATCCTGCAAATGATTAACTCGGCCCGTAAGCAAGGTCTGGCTGTCCCCGTGCTGCTGGTAGGGTACTTAAACCCTATGCGTGCATATGCCTACGGAGAGCAGAAGCTGCTTCGATACTGCAAGGGTGCCGGTGTGGACGGGCTTATCATTGTTGACGTTCCCTCGGATGATGCGGTGCGATTCCATGATGTATGCAAATCCAAAGGGTCTGTATAACCCCATCATCTGAGCTAACATTTGTATTCAGCTAATCAAAATCCTAGGCTGTCGTACATTCCTCTCATTTCCTCCTCTACTCCGAACGAACACATCAAAATACTTTGCAATATCGCCGACTCATTTATGTGTATTGTAGCTCGGACGGGAGTTAGCGGAACCTATGAAAAGCCATATGAGTGCGTGGGAAACCTGCTCTATCGTGTGCATGCTTGCACTGGGAATCCGGTCCCAGTAGCTGTCGGGTTTGGTATCGGCACCCAACAAAATTTTGTTGACATTGCTCGTCTCACTGAAGGCATCGTCATCGGCAGCCCAATCATATCCATACTGGGAAATGCGACTCTTGGAACTGGTGCTCAGAAGGTCAAGGAGTACTGTCTTCAAGTTGCTGGACGCACCGAAGATCAAATTGTCATCACAGAAAGAAAAGATCGAGCCACCGAACCCTTGTCTCCAACTACTATCTATCTTTCCTATGATGGAGCAGGCGATACCGAACACACCGGCGTTCAAAGTCCTCGGTGCCCATAAAAACGGTGCATTTCATGCCGAATTGAGCGCATAGAGTCGCTGTTGCGACACCGTGCTGATCGGTGCCTGTTTCGGCTTATGCACGTTTTGCCGAGTTGGTTGCGAAGGAGTTGGGGCTTGGGCAGGATGTTGTTGTTTGTTTTAGTGAACGGGGTGATAAGGATGTGCGGACTGTTGCCCATGTTATGTCTACCATTAAAGCGGACGGCATCTAATGGTTTCTTTTGATTAAGTGGACAGTTTCGTGAAGTGTGGCTCTTGTAGCTATTATCTCTATGTTATTTCAGATCATACGCAACTCTCTTCTCTAGAGAAATATTCTAAACTGCAGGGACCAAAGTGTATTCAATTAGGGCTAATTAAGCAAGGTTCAAATATGAAAACCTCAACCCTTTTAGGTGTCGGAGATGAAATCTGACATCATGAACAAATTTTATTTATTGGGCGTAAACGCTTGAGAAACATCCTTCCTCAAAGTCGTCACGTTAAAATGTCAGAGATGCCGTTTTTCTCCCAGGATGGTCGAGCAAAAGAAAAGTCGCGTCGTAATCGAGTACACTGGAAATCAGGGACCATGGGTGGTGACAGGACCGACCAAGAGATCAGCCTTGAACGAGCTGGGGATATAAATATCCTCCAAAGATATCGCTTAGGTCGACATCTTGCCCTCAAGAGGGAAACCACCGAGACTTCGTTTATCTCGCATAAGCTCCTCTTTATAGAGGAAGACCTCCGAGAAGTTGTTCAAGAAGAAATATCTATTAAAGAGGGACCCGGTATCTTGAGTAAAGATGCTAAAGAGAGACTTAGTGCTTTAAATGCCAAATACTGGCTTTTAGGGCAAAAGTGGTGGCATTATCGTTCCTGCCTAGGCGATGGGTTTCAGTTACGAGCATTTGAGCTATGACGGTCTCACCCAAAATGGTATATGCACCGCGTGCTTGTTGAAGATTGTGCTGGTCGACAAGGATGCTGTGCTCGTGGATGCGGCTGTTGTCTTGACCGCAAAATTGATCCTACGCGTAGGCTCGGGGCTGGACATTGTACCTTTGAATGTAGATGTTGTCGGAGAGCTCGAGGCTTTGGCATTTCTGAAAAAGACAAGAAAGAAATGAAAGCACAATGCCGTAAAGAAATAAGCAATCTTGCTAGCCACCGGATCACGCGAGGCGCAATATGGGGACTATTCGGTGATGGCTACGATAGCCCGTTCGATATGATTGATGCGCCACCAAGCTATGAGCAGATTCAGAAAGACAAGGCAAATATGGACAAGGCTAACTGATCGACTTTGATATATGGATATTGTTTTGCTCACCATACTATCACTGTATCTCGGACGGATGTACCTACCGGACTAAGCTCTTGCACATTGCAGGTCAGTGCCTTCCCAACAAACTATCGCAAGCCCATACCTTCCCTATATACCATTTCCAATGTAATATACAAAGTAATCTCGTAGCACACGTGAAAACTTCAACTTTTCATCATTCTGCAACAGTAATATGCGTACACTAGTCGGGTCCGCTTTAGGGTTTTCGGCCCCCAATCGGCTCCGCACGATCGGCTCCGCTGGAGATCGTACAGGGGTTGTACCCAATAAGGTCTAAAGCAAAGTAGATAGCGTAATATTTTAGGGGAAATGATAATCGCCATGTTTTAATACATCCCAGGTATCCCAACCCCACAAAAATGCCATATGACTTGAGAGATCGGTAAGGTTTTCATTTTGTGGCCAGGGGACTATTACCTTTGCTGTACAGTTTTGGTCTAGGACTTTGCAGGATTCGAAAATAATTATTATCTGGTAACTAGCTTATATTGAAAGGAGATTGAGTGAACTACATCCGTACTCCCACTAGGCTTTCACCAAATATCCACCTCTCGCATCCTACTTTAACTGATGAACACCCATTTCGAACCCCCTTGTATGCACGCACAATTTCGCAAACCGGATATATCAGAGCTGTGATCAATCCGACGTCTTCTTGACTTGTGATAATCCTCGGACATGGCTAGAGAGATCACCTACAGGGAGCCGCAGAGGAAAGTCCACGGATTCAAGCAACAAGGAAAAGAGTAAATACCACCCGCCGAGGCATGCTGCAAATAGCACAGCCCCTCCACCCTAAAAAGGAGATTGTGTCAATAATGGGGCACTGAAAAATACCGCAAGAGCACTCACTACTTGGAGCTTCTCGGCAAGTGCTGTCTCTTTCATAGCCAAGTACCAGTAGTTGGCGTTAATGAGGCTAACGCCTATGACCACTGTGAAAAGAATATAGACAAGGACAAGGTTGGTCCGGAAGGCGCAGATCAAGTAAAAGAAGCATAAAAGATTGAAACAAACTAAGAAAAACCCTGTATAACATTCGACTTTCGTTAGAATTATTTTCACGCTTCGCTCAAAAAGCAAGAAGAATGAGGTAGTTGACGAACCAAAGCTGGCATTGAAGCCCTCCGTCGCGAGCCCAGTAGTGGGATCACTAGGCGTCGATGAATAGGCTCCATATGCATTATAAAAGGGCTGTAGAGTCGCGGCGAGCGTGAGGTAGAAGCATCCTGAATCATTGATGTCATTAGTATTTAGTGATAGCCAGAAAGGGCCAGCACAATATCACTTACCAAAGGACATGAATACCACGGATGAAAAGGTGTTACCGATTATACACTCCAGTAATCCACCAGCAAGCAAGAGAATGCCTCCAAAAAAGATGTACCCCCCACTAAACAAATAGGGAGTTAGCGTGCACTCCCGAATATAGAATCAGACTGATGCCAACTACTCACATATGAGCAATGCCATTATTGCCAGCTCCTCTCCAACCCATCAGGGAAAAGCATAGAGGGGTCAAGGCCATGACGAAGCCCGTGATAGCTCTAATCTGGTGTCAGTTATTCCTAGAAGAAGCGATATCGACACGGCCTTACATAGGGGTTGGATTGCCAATCATACTCCGCAAGTTCCCAGCAACTGGGGTCTTCGGATTCAAGTAAAGCTTCTCAAATATCTCGGGAGATATCATGATGCTTCCTGTGGACCTAGTCCTCTCAAAGGCAGATAAAATATCTCCATCTTCCGCATGTTGAACGTCCCTAGCAAAGCTTATGCCCTCGGCTTTACTCGCATCAGATGCTCTAGTCATCTTTGTTGGTAAAATAAAATGGTGGAAATAGAAGTGTTTGCAAAGATGGAATTTGAAAGCATCTCCGAAAGGACATTTTCTAGGCAATATATAGCCACATACAAGGATACCAATGTTTACTTGCTTACTTATATTCCGGGGTAGTAGAAAATATCTGTGCACAAAAGTCTCATGGGGGGATACGAAGAAAGGCTTCCACTAGTTAGTCCAGACTTGTCTTCCAAAGATGGCATATCCACGTCGGCGTTGAAACAGAGCAGCAGACAGCTTTTTGGGGCGTAATCTATCGAATCGGATGTACGGAGGACAAGTATGTCCTACGAATCAACACACAAATAGCTTCCGCTGTTGCGGACTCCGCATTCCAACTCCTACTCTTGGAGTAGATAGGCTCTGCAAAACCTCTCGAGCCTGGAGTAATCGAAGTGGATCCTATGCGGGGCCCCGTAAAAATGAGAAGCTGGAGTTACAGCTTGGGGGAATTTGACTGGTCATCTCACTATATTCCCCCAAGTCGGAGCCGCTCCCCAGAAATTCCCGCACGAAATGAGACCCTCAGCGGTTCCCAAGTTCACAAAGTATCATCGCACATTCACCTGATCAAATGGATTGGGTTCATCAGCCCTCTAAAAAGGTTATAAAATCCTTTCAAATACCCTTTGTCGATATTTGTACCATCTGAAGAGAATCAAATCCATCCTCTCCAAAGCTCCTTGTCTCGGTTTATTATAGATTTTGACTCCTTATCGATCCATCCACAATGGCCACCGCAGATACCCAGCAAAACGTTCCCTCTCATATCCGTGGAGTGCCTGGATCGGTCAATATACCAGTAGCAAGCTTCCCAGTTCCCTCCAAATGTGCCACCTGTGAGCCGGAGTATGTTGCATCAAAGATTGTTGAGGCTTTCAACCTTGCATTGACCAAACGCGACTTTTACGGCATAGCGAGCTTATTTGGGGACAACAGCTTCTGGCGTGATCATCTGGCTCTATCCTGGCAGCTTCGAACAGTGCAAGGCCACGAAGCGATCGTGAAATTCCTTGAGAGATGTTCTGAGTCCAGGGACGGCCTGCGACTCCAGAAGATCTCTATTGACAGGAGCACCCCCGTTCGCGCTCCGAAAGAGTGGGCACTTGACGGAGCTGGTGAAGTTCAAGGCATCCAATTTTTCTTTAAAGCAGAAACTGCCCATGGTTCCGCAGTCGGAATCGCTCGCCTCGCTCTGCAAAGTGATGCGTGGAAAATTTTCACCCTGTTTACTGCTCTCCAAGAACTCAAGGGCCATGAGGAGCTTCTTGGGCATCGGAGACCCAAGGGCGCAGAGCACGGCGGTAACCCAGATCGCAAGAATTGGGCGGAAAAGAGAGCCGATTCCTCTGCTTACACTGACGGTCGTGAGCCAAGTGTGCTCATTATCGGTAAGTTTCTATCTAGCCATAATTTTCAAGACCTGAGCTAATCCCTATTTTAAAGGTGGTGGACAGGGTGGTTTAACGGCGGCCGCGAGATTAAAGATGCTTGGAGTAGACTCCCTCATCATCGATAAAAACGAGTCTGTCGGGGATAACTGGCGCCTCCGATATCGTCAGCTTGTCCTACACGATCCTGTTTGGTACGATCACATGCCCTACATGGAGTTTCCAGCGACTTGGCCCATCTTTACTCCGAAGGATAAGCTGGCTGAATTTTTCGAGTGCTACGTCAAAATACTCGAACTTAATGTTTGGACCTCTACGACCATCACCAATTGCGAATGGGATGAGAAAAATGCCAAGTGGACCGTGACACTTTCTCGCCAACAGAAGGATGGAACCACTGAAGAGAGAGTGTTTCACCCGCGCCATATTATCCAAGCGACCGGCCATTCTGGAAAGATGAAAATGCCTGAAGTCCCCGGCATACACAACTTCCAGGGTGACCTTCTTTGTCACTCCTCGCAATTTCCGGGCGCCAAAAGAAATAGCCAAGGCAAAAAGGCGATCGTTGTGGGCTCGTGTAATTCAGCTCACGATATCGCACAAGATTACCAGGAGAGAGGCTACGATATAACTATGGTCCAGAGATCGACAACCTGCATTATCTCCTCGGCTGCTATTACAAAGATCGGTCTGAAGGGCCTCTACGAAGAGGATGGTCCGGTATTGGCAGACGCCGACCTCCTTCTACATGGCACTCCCACACCAGTCATGAAAGCGCATCAGATCCATATTACTTCTCAAGAAGCAGAGCACGACAAGGAGCTTCTTACTGGACTTGAAAAAGCTGGGTTCAAGGTTGATCGTGGCCCCAATGGCGCCGGATTATTTGTCAAATATTTCCAACGCGGTGGCGGCTACTATATCGACGTGGGAGCTTCCCAAATGATCGTGGATGGGAAGATCAAGGTGAAGCAAGGTCAGGAAATTGCTGAAGTTCTGCCTCGAGGCCTTAAATTTGCCGATGGTACTGAGCTAGAAGCTGATGAAATTATCTTCGCTACGGGATACGACAATATGCGCTCTCAAACAAGAACGATGCTGGGCGACAAGGTTGCTGATAAGGTATCTGATGTTTGGGGTTACAATAGCGAAGGAGAAATTAGGACCATGTGGCAGAATAGCGGACATCCAGGATTCTACTTCCATGGAGGCAATTTGGCGACTGCAAGATACTATTCTAAGGTTCTAGCACTCCAGATCAAGGCTCTTGAAGAAGGCATATATCGTCATGGTGAATTCTAAGGGGGATGTACTAGTTCAACATCAACTACATATAATTTGGATTTCCTATAATACATTCTGACTATGTCTTCATTTATATACCACTTGAACTTGTGTATTTGTATACATCAGTCCCCGTATAGTATTCCCAGGGTGGAGATCAGATGGGGTTATGCGCCACCCCCGCATTTTTCACAAAATAAGTCAGCAAGTGTTATTTTATTTCAACGGCACCGTCTTTGTCTTTTAATATATTAGCCCAACTCGGCTGGGTATGTCTTGCATATCGGAAATAATTCTTTTGCTGCAGCCAATTCCTCCCCTAGCTATCCAGCCATGGGAAAGAGACGTCAAAATCACTCCTGCGAGCAGTGCAAGAAAGCAAAAAAAGCCTGCGATGGTCATATACTAAATAGTGAGGCCGTATCCATAGAAGCTGAGAGTGCGTCCGCTCCCCCGGCAGCCCCCTCTTCCCCACCCGTTCCGGTGTTCCTATGCAAATCCAAACAGCTGGCTAAAGATGGTTCGCATCAAAAGACTTCGGCATAATCTCTCCGTGCACTTACTGTGTCAGGACAACCAAAACCTGCAGTCTAAACCCTCACTGGGGTCAAGGTGATCGACCAACAGTTAGGAATGTGATTACGCGCTCTGGAAGTATTGGACTAGATGATGAACCACGCCGGGGCAAACGGCAGCGAATTCAGCCAGAGAATGATATCGAGGTGTCGGTGACACCCATTTGTACGGTGCCTTACCAAAATTCAGCCACAGAACCTTTATATGTGCCTTTCCCAGAAGATAACGTGGTTGATTGGGACGCGCTCTCTGTGCCAATTTCCCCTCGTTCCATTAGCCAGTCAAGCCTAGCGAGGGCTCTTTCAGGATACGAGAATTGTGCGCACCCAGGGGACTCGGGAAAAGTGAGCTCCATAGCTGGATCTGACAACAAGAATGTGAACCAGGTCGAATATAACGGCTTGGATAGCCTCATGGATTCAGCAATGGCAAATTCCACCTCTGACGATTCTCACTACTCTGACTTCAATTTACAAAGCTTCATTCCTGACACCTCCCAACCGCTTTTCTACAATTCCATTCCCGCTTTCTCTATATCTTCGGCATTGGAGGAGACAGGACAAGACGAATTACAGAGAGAGCACGAAAAACGGAAAGATTTCAATGACTTGCAAAACCACTTTGCCATGACACTGTCTCTATTTGGTGCGGGCCGTATTCTTATGGAAAGTTCGAATCGATTGCTCATATCTGAGAGCCTTCTGCGAATTTACCATGATGTTCTAGAAAACAATCTCAGTTGCTGGTTGGCAGAGGATACGTGCCCATACAAGATGCGGCAAAGGCGGCTTGAACACCTCTCTATCCACCAGAGCCCGAGTTCAGGACAATTACCGCCCGAATGGGGCGTGTCATGGTCAAATCGCATGTACTGCCGTATAAAACAGCTTGATCGATCTGCCCGGCTGGCGAAGCTAGTTCATCTCACTGCATCTGAAAATCGAGCGGCTTCTAAAGCCCTCGAGTTATCTATTATGGCATTTGCCACACAGTGGGCCCAAGGAGGACAGCGCCGGGATGATTACTGGCTGGTAAATAGTTGCGAGGATGATGGTTTGCGCGACGAATTTGGGCAAATACTACATCGGTCTATTTGGGATTATGCAAACCAGGCGCTTCAAGATGTCTCCCACGTGGAGTGCTTTAGGGTGGTTTTTGCTGAGCTGGTTTTTGGTCTTATACAGAAGCCGTCGTCAGGCTATTTCGATGCGCGCTCGAAGGAAAGGCAGGACACTGATCAAAACAAAAGTCCGAAGCCTTCAGCGTTGTCCCAGGTCATGGACATCATTCATCAAGGGGAACCGCCCATATTTATAGAGCGAGGGGCTCGCAAAATACACGTGCTCAAAAGCAGATTCAAAGCGCGCCAAGCAGGCTTTCACTACCACGGTACCAAATTAGACGAGCAAGTCCCTCGACAATTCAGCACAGAAGAGACCCAAACAGTTGGCCTCTTGTACTGGCTCGCAATCATGTTTGACACGGTCTCTTCATCCATGAATGAGCGGCCGGTCGTCGTTCCTGACGAAGAATGTCAACACGAAGCTGCACAGGAGGCAGTGCAAAATGATATTCAAACCCCGGTCTCTAGTCGTCGATGGGAACTTGACCTCTACGCCCAGGAAGATTCTGAGAAGGCATTAGCCCTGCGTTGGCCTTGCTTGACCGAGTCTATTATCAAAGCCCTTCCCAGATCAGCAGCTGTCAAAGTGCTGCTCTTTCGCTATATCTCATATCTTCAGAACTCTCTACGAAATGCCGAGTGCAGCCAAGTCGTGGAAGACATAATCCAGCGCACGATATGTGTGTACCGCTATTGGATGAGGACGCATGGGTCTTTATTCCGCGACCTGACCAGGCACTACGATTCAATCCCTCCGCGGATTAAGAGCTGGTTCCCGTGTATTAGTATCCCCTGGCATCTTGGTTCACTCATGCTGGCCGATCTGATCGAGTTCGTGGATGTGAACAGACTTGGCGGCAATGACTACATGGCAGAGCGTCAAGATGCCTGTCTGGTAATGAGAATCCGGAAAGAAAGCTCAATCGATATGGCAGACCTTGCAGCTGTCATGATCCCTGGACCTTTGGGGGGGATAGGTTTAAATCAACTGCCGGGCTTTCACTTCGCCGTCAATAAAAGCCCACTTTTGACTGAGCCCTGGACGGTGCTCCATGTTAGGGCGTTTTCAAAAGCTTCAATATTTCACTTGAAGGAAATAGAAAAGCTACAGAAGTACCAAATTCTTGTCTTTGATCATGAAAGAAAGGCCTTGCAGGCGAGTGTTGCACGACTCGAGAACTGTGTTACAGCACTCCGATTCCTGGGCATCAAATCGAGGATGGCTGAGGCTATTTCCATAGTACTATCTGAGTCGCTGAATAAATGTCGACCTCTGGGCTGATTTCTTGACAAGCCAATGTTCACATTTATTTAATGTCGTCATACGTGCCGTTTGATATGGGTTTGCGTATTCGAAAGGGTGACTTCATAGCTAGGAGTTGTCCAATAAAGATAGTTGCGTACAGCACTAGAGATAATAGAATGAGAGGTGTACAGCGTTCTTCAAGACATGGGGAAGGGGAAGCTTTGAAATATGAAAATATTAGTATTAAATACATAATTTAAACGGCCCAACACCACATCATGTTCTCGACAAAGTATCTCAATTTGATAATACGGGTGCCTTTCCAATCCACGTGGAATCTTCGCTCATCTCAGCCAACACCCACGCCGCAATACTTTTTCTAGACAAAAACATCCCATCATCACCGGACCCGGTAAAGGTTGCTTTTACCGGCGCTTCGGGTCCGTTGCCAAGGAAGGGGACCCGAAAGAGAGTCCATTTCAGTTCTTCGGGATCATGAGAACTCACGAATGAGCCTAATCCGTTGAACTCCCGATAAGCCGAGCCACCGATGATCTTGACAAGGACGATCAAAGCTTTCCACTTAAGACTACCTTTGTCCTGTGGTGCATGGAATGAGCAGGTGCCGAGTACCAGAGCTCGTTTGTAGTTGTTGTCGATTAGCAGTGGGAATATAAATTTCATAGCATCGGTAACAGGCTATCGAGTGTTATTTTCTTATCCTTAGCTCAACAGCGGGTATAGAGAGACTTACCGTGCCTTTCGAGTTCGCTGTTGGTCCAGCAAAAGAAACAAAGACGGTGGCACCGGAGGTTATTGCTCGACGTAACTGAGAGTCATCCTCGAGAGTACCCTCGATAACCGAGACAAGGGCATTGCCTTTGATGTCCTCGGGTATTTTTTTTGGGTTTCTCACATACAAAGTTAATTGATGTGCTTGGTGCAATGCAGCTCGGCAAAAATCTAACCCTGACTGGCCTAAAGCATGGTAAGATGGAACTTCGAAGAGTAGGAAGGGTGCATACCAGTAGACCCAAGAACTAAGATGTGAGATACCATGATGACGAATTTTCTAATCAAGTATGTCAGGAGATCCTATATTAAGGCTTCTCCAGGTATTCCAAGACCTCATGAACTATTTGTAATATTATTAATCCATCCATGGATGTGATTAGAAATTTACCTATGTTGCCCAGGTGTAGATGTTATAACCCTTGGCAGGGATAGGGTTCCGGTATTAAACTTGGTATTCCGGTATTCCAAATTGGTATCCGGCCGGTATTTACCCCGGGTTGCCGGTATTATTTCAGAGTGAGGTAAGTGATAGAGCTCGGCCAAGCATGTGATATAACATACAACAGCAAGTTATCGTTTTTTTAATCATACGTGGACCATATCTACTCAATGCTACGGCAGTGGCTTTTTCGCTCTACATTAAAAGGAACCAAAATGAAGAATTCAAAAATCAGCCATAAAGGCAGATAAATTGACCCAAGAGAATTGCAATTTGCAAGACAGGCAAGTGCAACGCCTAGACTATTGTAAACGCATCTCCCAATAAAAAACATCGAAAGATCCCAACCTCTTCGGAGGTCGGAACGATACATAAAAACGTAAAAACCAACAGGGGAGAAATAAATCGAATTCGAAATACCCGGCCATGCTGCCAGGCTTCCGTGCCATCCCAAATTTCGCTCGAAACAAGACCAAAGATCAACATGAAAAAGACCCTAGACAGTAAATGGATAATCAACTCGGATTTCGGCTGGAAACCACGAGAAACGCCGTTCGCGAAAACAAGAACAAATAACAAAAGCAAGGTTGCGCGCACTGGGTATAGGTGATAATCAATCTTCGTGATCCCGTTTTCAATTCCTGGTCTGGATCCAGATATGAGCCAGACCAGGAGAGGAATGATTGGATTTGGAGTTCAATTCGCCTGCCTTCGGCACTCGGAGGATTTTCCGCAGGTTTGAATGTCCCATTTTTTGAGTCGCCGGCGATCATAGATAGTAAAGAGAGAGAAACAAATGGTCGTGCAGTACGTAAGACGTAAAGAACGAGGAAAATCGTAAAGAGTAATAATACAATGAGGTGAGGCCCTTGGTGCCCCTGCTTCAATGGGTGTCGGCTGAAGAGATGTGTCGAGAGCCATGATTGCTGGTGAGGACTCTAGCGGCCGAATTGAGACCAGACCGTGCTCAGCCAACCGGCGGGAATACCGATCTCAGAAGGCGCGAGCATAGATAGCTGACCCCATTCGCACCCATCTAGGAAGGCGAGGACATCGTCTCCGCCGAGACTTGTTGATAGCAGGGTTGAGTCTGGGTATTCGGTTGAGGTCAAAGGCGGGGATGGGGCCAGTTGAGTAACAGATCCCGGTGGGGGGAGGACGGGAATAGTGTGCGAGGTGGCTGCGTTGATGGGGGGGAGAGACTGGGAATATGGTGGGGGAGGAGCCTGCGGGCGGGCTGGGAGCCAGGAGTTGATGGGATTCAGACGGTTGCTTGTTGCCGTCAAGTACTGGGATGGGGACTGCGTAGTTGCTGATAGAGATGGGAAGCTCGGAGACGAGGTAGTGTAAATGGGGCCATCAGGGTGATGTTGCTGAAGGGATGGGAGGGAGTAGGGTGATCCAGATGGCATTTGGCGACTATTGGGAAGTGGTAGGCTGGGACGGCGATCGCCGTCGTGTCCAGGTAGTGACAGACCCGGGCTGTTTACTGGGACCCACGACTCACGGCGACCACCGGCGCCGTCGAGTACCTGGTCACTAGGATCACCAGTTTCGCTCCTAACGGCGTTGCTTCCAGCATCACTCATATTACGCTCGTAGATGGCCTCATTGGCTGCGGGAACTGCAACACTATCCTCATCCATTCCGGGCTCTACCAACTGGTCCTCGATGCTTCCAAAGTCGAGGAAGAGCTTTTCGAGCAATTTGAATTCCTCGAGACCTCCACCAGCACCCCCTTCGCGAAGGAGGCGAACCCCATTGAGGGCGTGGTCAGAGGCATCCGACATACTATCCAGGCGATTCCGGGAAAGCCGGCGGAAATCACGCTTCACTTTGGAGAAGTAGCTATGAAGGCGATTCAGGGTACGGAACCAGCCCATCGCCATCTTCAGACGAGGCCGCATCTCTCGCATGATATCCAAGGCCTTGCGTGCTTGTGCGACACCGAGCTCGTGGCTATCATGAGTTGCAGGGGGTGGTTTGGTTCCCATCAATCCATCTGGGTCCATGTGTGGGAAATGTGTTCCATAGACACCGACAAAAGCGGCATTGTAGATAGCAAATCCGACCAAAGGATTCTCAACAAGAGCACTGCGGGCTTGGCAGGTGGCCACAAGGTCGATCATCTGCCGCGCTGCCTTGAAGAGCTCACGAGCACTATCTCGCCAGAAACCGTCGGGTGGGCCATTGACCTTATCAACAGCAAACAACGGCTCGTCCAAGGGGCCACAAGGCTCATTGCAGCGGAGAGGTAGGAATGGAATGTAGGCACGGTGAAGGACGATCACTGATAGGAAGTAGACAACATGCATCACTGTATATGAAGCCAGAGTGGTCTTGTACATGATGTGCGTGTCAGTGTTTCGGAGGGAATATTGGAGGTTGCGAGAAAGGCTGTCCTGGAACTCGTTCAACTGCTGACGGAGCGAGGCAAAGCGAGATTCAGGATGCCAGGGAGGATATTGCTCCGTGCGTCGACCGCCAGCGCAAGACCATTTGGCAATGCTTCCCCAAATACGAATGATTCGAATAACTCGGCTGAGAACCGACTCCTCTGCGCCAACCTCCCATCGATCAACCTCCTCCTCGCTCGAGTCCTTGCGGCGAGAAATAGGTGACCAGGACTTGCCATCTGGAGTCCCGTTAGGTCCTGGAAGTTTTTCATCGCCAAAGCCTCCTATACTTTGACGGATGCTGGGGATTTGCATGCTTTGTGAACCGAAGCTCTGCGGGCGCCGAACGGTCGGCTCATTGAGTCGAGCCGTCCGAACACGCTCACCGAAAGCAAAAGCATTGTCACTCGGAAGCTGAATTCCGAGTTCCTTAACTCGAACCATCCGAGGCCGGTACTTTCCACTGCTAAGGCATCGATCGAGGATAAAACAGGCCCAAAATGTCCGGCGTTTGGTCTCTTGCGCAATGATATCATCAGAGGTCGGCTCCCTTGGTTCTACACGCCGTGGCACACCAAAATGATCTGCCTCGGTCTTCAACCCCGGGGATGATCCCGAAGGATCTCGCGCTGGGAATTCATTTTCAAGTTCAAAGGGCAGGCCCATGGCCTGTGCAAGACGGATAGCCATGCCCACGTAGACCCAAGCACTCTTGCCTCGGCACATCCCCCACTCGTGCAAGGCCAGCATTAATAGCGCCTGTACACGCGCAAGATCAGGCTGAGCGAGACAAGCACCATCTAAGCCGGCCAGCCGGCTGCGGAGAGCGGCCGCATAGTATTCCGATGCGGCAAGCGGATTCGAGGAATGATTAGGCGACGCTGGTGAGTGAGCTGCAGCCAATGGAGGATGAAATCGAGCAGTCAGGGCAAGTACACCCAGCGGAATCAGTGAAGAGGATGGGTCCAGCTTATACACGGGATTTCGGGGATCTTGTCCATCGAGTGTCGCGGGAGGAGCAGCGGGAGAGGAAAGCTGTCGAATCTGGCCGAGAAAAGTCGCGGGGTGTAGGAAGGGAAGAAGAGTCGCGAAATGCGATTGGAAGAGATCGAAGACGGCCTCCCAAACTTTTGGTGTAAGTATCGAGGAATCAAGCGCATCCATACCGAGCTTGGAACCAGCTGATGAGCCGGAAATGCCTGTCACTTTGCGCGAACGATGTCGTTTCGGGCCATCCCAGTCACCATTTCGATCCTCGCCTTCTGCTAGTGTGGCTAAATCTCGTTTGGCGCCGCTCACTCCGATTGCTGGGGTTGGGTAGACACATTCGCGCCCGGATGATTCGCAGGCGCGACAGGTTGTATCGATGCCGGCATTGACGCACTTAATTTTACTGCGCCGGCATCGAGCGCAAGCGATGCTAGACCGCATGGTGTATTGGACAGACCCGAGGTCTGTGAATAGGTAATAGCTCGATTTGTATCAATCGCAATTCTCCCATTTACTATCACAGTATCAGGGTTTTCGAAGGGAAGATTGTCGGCTTCTCAATGGTTAGCATTGCACGGATATGCCATAGTAGCCAACTTACTCGAAAAAATGAATAAAAAAGAAGGGAAAGAGCCAAGGGAGAAGAAGAAGAAAGGCGGAGTGTGGGGGAAACTCAAAGAAGTCGGGGCACCGGACCGGGAGAAACACAAATCGGGAGGGAACGGGGAAATTATCTCGACCGGGGGAAAATGGTAAAAGAAAGAAAATAAAAATAAAAAATAAAAAATAAAAATTCAGAGCCGCTGAAATTGCGGAGGGCCAAAACTATGCAAGGACGCGCTTTTTCCTGGAGGTGGAGCATCCCCAGTTTCCGGGC
Source organism: Penicillium griseofulvum (assembly GCF_001561935.1). Classification (NCBI taxonomy): domain Eukaryota; kingdom Fungi; phylum Ascomycota; class Eurotiomycetes; order Eurotiales; family Aspergillaceae; genus Penicillium; species Penicillium griseofulvum. Next base: position 939,740 of record NW_024467450.1, read on the forward strand.
TGCCGAGTTACGTAGTTCTTATTACTTATAATATATACCTACCTCTCTACCTAGTGTACCTAACCTATAAATATTAACTTATAAAATTATTTACTATTTTACTAGATATACACTCTTACTCCGTTATTTATCCTTCCGGCACGGGAAATACTATAATTCCTAAATAGGGAATATTCCCAACTTTTACCCTGTGATCTCATGATCGTCATCTCGCATCTCTACCCGACTCGGGCTCACCTCACGGTCCGAAAAAAAGAAATGAGAAAAAAAAAACAAAATACAATCTGTCCTGTCAAGTAGGACAATGTCTGTTCTACCGGACCAAATCCAGATCCAAACCACCCGAACTAGCTGGAATAACAATACCCGTCCACTCCCCGGCCGATTGTCCTCCGGCCATTTTCCGGCATTTTTCCTTCATATGGGGCCCGTGAGGATAAATTAATAGTCCCCAAATCTGGGGGAGCTGTAGATTTGGGGAACAGACATGCAATGTGGTACTTCCTGGTTTCATGGCCTAGACCTTTAGGGTGTTCCGTACGGAGTACGGAGCACAAAGGTACCATTTAACTCTACCTAGGCAATTGACAAGGTCTTACCCCCGTGGCAGCTGATGTCCGATCGGCATTTGTCTGGGCGGGAATCCATACACCGTCTCTTCCCGCGTCGGGAACACCAAAATAGGTAAGCGGGAAGAAAAGCCTTCTGGGGAGTGTACCCAGATGGGGGGGGACATTCTCGGAGAGTACAGCGAGAATGCAGAGTTGCCAGTAGAAAAAGAACCGATAACCGAAAGGTGACCCCACAAGATGCCAAAGAAACCAGTGGACCGGATCATAAGGCTTCTCTATTTACCACATGGGTTTTTTTTTTTTCCCTTCTGTCAAGAGGGGTATCTCGGGCCATTTGGATCCCTCGGGTATAACCTCGTCCCCAGAACATGGGTAGACCTGCCATCGACGTAGCCTATAGGAGGATCAATCTGGGGGAGAAGGGGATGTAGCATCCAATCAACAGTTTCCAAGACCAACCCTGGACGGGGCTCCCCGCAAAGAAACGAGATCCTAGATCCTCACGGGAGTTACATTGAGAGTTACCCTTTGATTGGCGTCGGCTGTGACCTTTTCACACCCCCGTACTCCGTATTTGACGGCGGTCTCCGTGTGACGTTCCTACAGTGGGCTGTTTACCTTTTAGCCCCCTTGCCACCCGTCACAGGAAGATTCGGGGGATCAGATCGCTCGGCAGAAGAATGAGTTTGACCCTCGGAAACATATTATTCACGGGATTGTCAGACTGATCTCCATTCTACCATTCTGCCATCCTGCATAAGTGCAAACAGTGGCCGACTGCAGCTCATCCCTTACGGGAAGTCCAAAATGTAGTTCCGAGGTTATACACATGTCTAGGAATGTTGCACATCGGAAAGGTCATACACCGAGTTTTTCCCCCCCGGTCACATTTCGGCCCCATCCGATTCAGCGATTGGACTGCAACCTCCGAGGCTCCAGCGATTGGACCCCGGATAACCCCGCATTTACTTTATATTAGGTAAGTCGGACTTTTTTCCCCAAGGTTAGGTACGGAGTAGTAGAAGTATTGGAGTATATAGTAAAGTAGCATTTATTATATATTTACAAAGTAACCTTACAAAGATCTTACGAAGACCTTAAGTAGTAAATACATAGTATCTACTTTATGTAGTATGTATACAGAAACTTAAAAAAAAAAAAAAAGGAAATTTACAAAGGTTGAACAGTCTTGGAGTAAAATTTCCCATACAACATCCACATTCTTGGCTCTCCACATCTCAGGTGACATTAATAAAAGAAACTCCCCTTTCCCAACTTTGATATTATCCGAGGCATCCCGTGCTCTTTCCATTCATAAATAAGCCTCCAGCGCGCCATGGCTTTAAAATCTTTTCTGATCGGAAATCGTTTATTTCCGCTTCCTGTCCCTTCTCGGCACGGAGCACTTGCCGGCATATAACTTGTCGGCACGTGGTAATCGTTCGATATTTTACTCCGTACTCCGTGCTCTATACGCAAATCTCTTAATTTCCGTTAAACCCTAAATAAATAGTAACCAAAGACCTGGGAAGGTATATCCCGGATTTTACTACGGAGTACCCCGTAAACAGATGAAAAAAAAGGATTCGAAAGAACGAGCCAAGAACAATCCCCTCCCCACATCGGCTCGGTTAGAACACATCGGTGGCATACCGAGTCTCCCGAGTCCGGATTAGGACATGGAGCCTACCGTGCATGACTGTTTAGTCCGGTAATTCTCCGATGGCTAAAATCTTGTGCCTCCGGACCTTAATAGACTGTGATATTAGCATAATTACACCTTATTTGTGTGCGTCTGCTGACTCTTTGGTCGGCGACTCAATCCCGAGCCCTATCCCCACTCCCCGGGGGTACCGGGCTAACTGTACACAGTTTTACTTTTTAGCCTAATCTATCAGGCCGGTTAAGTGAGCTCTTGTCTCAGTTTGCTTTACAGTTTTTGACATGGATTAATGCGAACTCTTCACCAATCATTATTGGCTGTAGAGAAATGAAATTAAATGTGTCGGATATAGAACGCACCCCAGAGTGGGTATATGATGAGTGATCATAATAAAATCCAAAAAGCAAAGCAAACAAACATGATACAGAGAAGAGAAGTAATAACCAAAAAGAAAGTCCCCAGGGTTGGGAATAGTAAATTAAAAGATCGATATCATATCGTCAACAAGGACCCGGCCCGATGACTATGCTGGGTGTGGGATTTCAACGAAGTACCTAGCAACACAATTAGTAACAAACACTTGTCAACCATCCAGAAAACCCACATACCAAGACGCAAGAGCGATAATGAGATACATCATTATCAACAAGACACCCTCGAGCCAGTGAGACTTGCCATCACCAATGAGGTAGTTGACCTATGAAACACCAGTCAATACAATGACATCACTTTGTCCTTGTGGGCACTTACCAAAAGAACAGACATAAACAGGACAATCACCTGGAACCCATCGAAGTTGAGAGTCTGTCGAAGTTAGTACCAACTCCCAATTTAAATAAATATTATGCATAGAGCTCATCCATACCATAGCCTCTTCACCAATGATCCATCCAAGAACAATAATCAACGGCAACACAAGCAGCGCAATCTGCATGCTGGATCCGACCGCGACTCCAATAGCAAGATCCATCTTATCCTTACACGCGACTGTCACCGCGGTAGCGTGCTCAGCCGCATTACCAACGATAGGAAGAAGGATCAGTCCGACGAATGTCTCGCCGATGTTACCGGTAGCTGTCAAAGCATCGATGGATTCAACCTGCATAGATAGGTGAGCTTACCACAATCGCACAAAGAAAGAAACCAAGATATGGAACTGATCTAGGAATGGGCATTTGCTCACCATAAACTCAGCACATGCAGCAACAAACCCAGTCGAGATAATGAGCGTGAGGATGGCAGTCATAACAGACAACTGCGGCTCCTCAGTTTCATCATCGAGATCCTCCATTTGCATGTGGTCCGGGCTCTGTCCGACCAACGGCACGGCAGTCATTTTTCCGATCTGGGCGATGCCCCGACTGGCATCGCCTTCGCTGACTTTAGCGGTTCGCCGTTCAACCTTCTCGCTGGGACGGTTGTAAACTTCGGCGTGCGACTTTAGCTGGAAGAAGAGGTAGCAGCCGTACACAATTAGAAGAAGGACACTGGTGCCTGCATGCGATATGAGTAAGAAGATAGATAAATCGACAGACACAGACAGAAGTGCTAGCAGGTAACGTACCTCGAGATAGGCCGGCGGTTCCGTCTTTTTCACTAACTATAATCAATATTCTTGTTAGCTCTCATGTTGACTTGCGGGTCCTAGGAGCAGTCACAACTGACGGTCAGACCACCTGTGATAGGCAGTAGGGATGATCAAACTGCTGACAGCTAACGCGAGCATACTCGCGGCTGTCTGGGCAACCGTCACGTTGAAGTTTTGCTCTACGCGAGGGATACCACCGAGCAAAAAGGACATCCCCATCACCAGGAGCAGGTTGGATAAAATGCTTCCGATGAGCGAGGTCTGCACTATGAGAGTTTTGCCGTGAACCAATGCAATGATTGCAACGATCAACTCAACGGCGTTACTATATGGGTCAGAAATGGTGCTATGGAAGGAGACAAAGGGCAGTGTAAAGCATACCCGAATGATGCATTAAGCAAACCACCGATTGTTTCACTCGTGCTAGAATTAATGTAAGTATGGGTGAAATAGACCAGGAAATATTGAAGCATACCGAAGGGCAATCTCTTCGGTTGCGAAACTGAGCATGGCAGCAAGAGGACTAGTAGATGCTTGTTAGCCATAAGATCCTCCAGGATGGTCAGCTGTATATATCGCTTACATGATAGCAATGAAGTTAACGACGAAGACGGCAATCGGATTAGCTTTGACGGCAAAAAGAGCAACTGCACTCAGACATATGATTAGCACGTTTAATTCCATAGATCAATAGCCAGCCGGAAGAGAATACATACTTCCAACAGGCGCAGCGATCAAAAGAACGTTGATCCACGAGTTCAAGATAGTAGCCCTTAACTGCGAGGCAAAAGTGAATTTTTGGTGGGGCTTCTTATCCTCCAACTCATCGTCATCATGGCGATGCTTAAACTTGCCCAAGATGCCACCCTTCCGCTGACGCGTTTGCGCGGATCCAAGAGTCTCAGTATCAGTCCCGCGCACCGATGGGACATTGATCGGATCCTGGCTAGCCATGGACGGCTCAGGCGGAGACTTCTGTGTTTCATGGTCGCTGCCAGCGAGCTCCGGCGGGAACGTGTTCGAGTACTCCGGGACGCTGATTCCGGCGTTCATTTCCTCTCGACGCTGCTGGTCTGCGGGGAGGTCTCCCATACTCCGGGTATGGGTCAGTCCATTCTCAAGCTGCATAGAGTTCGATCGGTTGTGTGTTTTTTTGCCGAATATTTGGTATGGGTTCCAGGAGCGCTCTCCGCTGTTGTGGCGTGCTAGTCGGTTGGCTGCACTGCGAGTTGAATCTATTCGTGTTTTAGTATGGCTGGCCAATTCAAACGTTGAATATCTATGAATCTTGGACTTACACATGATGGCGGATTTCTGTGAGCTTTTGTAGAGAAATGGATGCGTAAGTATGGTCGATATATATATTTCAAGGGGAAAGGACAAAGCAATAGCGGTTGGGAGTAAAGAGGGCAGCAGTGATGTTCAATTTAGGCCAATTGATACACGCCACAGCGTGGCTTGGGCCTGCGACGCTTGCGACGGGTGCCTATGAAAAAGCGCTAAGGGAACACGTACTCGCTAACGGGTTTCGAGATGTGGGCAACTCAGTAGGTTGACAGGCTGAACCGATTACGGCAGTCTAATCACTGTACAGGGATGTGCCTCAAGATACAGCCACAGCAGGATGATGGATGGTGTTTAAAAGGGGACCCAAATAATGGCGCACGCACAGGGGGGAAATTCAGAGTCACGCCCAAGTAAGGGGTAAGGAAATCAACAAAGACCAAATGAATGACAGTTATGAAACGAGTGCGGTCAGAAAGAGAGCAAAAAGAGGGACTGGGAAATGAAGGGATAAAATCTGTTAACCAGGATTTCTCCAACAAACTTGAAGAGTTGAGAAACACAGCCACACTGCGATCGTGATGGTACCGTGTAGTATAGTGGAGTAAATATGAGCTTAGCGCCTAAGTGGAAAAAGCATCGGATCGCGAGACTAGGGAGTACAACATACAGAGTATAAAGTACTCCGTGGCAAATAACAAGGATAAGTATTTGTTTTCAAGCCCAGTTCTATAAATGCAGACTCAAACATGAATGTTGAATATTGAATATCGGTGAATATGATGTGTTGGCTCTTGGCCAAGCTCCAAAAGCTTGGAACAAAAAGCTTCGGCAGTGGAAGCTTTTTGTTTTGTGCTTGGATTACTTGGCAAAAATTTCAACCTTTGAATTGTTGAAATCTGTCAAACAACACACAATATCTTCCTGCAGCTGTTTTGTCAATGATAACATAGGCAAATTTCAAACACAAATTGTATGTGGAGTAGGGGGTTTTGACCCGCTCTTGGCAGTGTTGGTCAAGTCTCGACGGGATTTCTTAACGCCACAGCCCCTTTTCGTGGCTTTCCAAGGCACATAATGAAACAATCACGTGTTTTCAAACTTGGGATCAGTTGTAAGCATTAAAGCTCCATCACCTGAGTATCCTCGGGCATCGGGCAGGCGCTTAGGATGGGACTCCCCCAAGAAAAAGGGATTGTGATCCTATCATTAGGCACTCCAGTGTTCTATATTGACACTTGCTATAGGAATGCTCCTCGTAATAATGCGGTAATCAATTCAAGCCTCAGGAAGGTACTGCAGACGTGGCTTAGGCTCTCTGACCCAAAAGTAAATGGCTGTTGTCACCCGAGGAAACACGCGTATCCATTAGCTCTCAGCTGAGTGAGCTGAGTTGGCGTAGCTTGTTGTCATCCTTCTGTTTCTGTTGCGTTGGTATCTGTGCTGCAAGGTCCGTGGTTGGTGGTGAAGCAGCGAGGAGCCAGGCAGCAAAAGGGAAGAAAGTCAGAAGACTCAGATTAAATAGCAAATGCGTTGTATTCAAAAAAGGAAAAAAGTTCAGCCCTACGGATTTTCCATCCTGAGGGTCTTGAAATAGTTGCTGCCTACATATTTCGCGCTAGCCACTTTAAGCCAGGGCTTTCCTATGTTGTATGAGCTTCCAAGGTTTGATGCCTGGCAACTTTGTAATCTGATCCACATTATTTACACCTGTTAAAAATAGAGGGGAATGGCTGAAAATGGCTGGACTTATGTGGTGCTGCGAAGCCTAAAGGCCTAACACTTTAACCATGTTTAGGCGTTGATCATGCCCATGTCTCTTACTTGTCTAATAGTTAACTTCAGAATTGATGTTTGTCTTCTTGTGGTAAGTCGGACCTTTGCGAGGACATAGGACCCGTCGTCGGTGCCTAGGATAGAGACCCTCCTGTACATATTTGACTGGTATATTTATCATACATACATACCGACAATAAAGGGGATCAGTCCCTGTTAGTCCGTAGATAAATAAGAGAGTTTTGTCTAAGCCCCAATGTCAAGAAATATCTCATACATACTCCGTACTGATAATAAAAACAAAGAATCCACCACTACTCCATACCAAGCGGGTTATGAGGTCGCCGCAAAAGCTTGGTAAAGCAAGATACTATGGAGTCGAGAGAGAGAGAATTGACTTCATCGTGGTATACCTATAGTTGTACTCCGTAGTATGCTATGACCCGCTTTTGACGTGATTTGTGATATTCAGGGGTGTAGCTACCCCTGAGCTGCACTGCCTGGTCTCGAATATTATGGTCTCTGTTAGACTGGACATCGTAGCTTGCGGTCCTTTTTTTTAAGAAAAATGGATTGGCGCTATTATCTCCATTGAAAACCTTAAGAAGGCTGCGATAATATAACTGGAGGATATGTTACTCCGTACGGAGTAGTGCCTACTGTACTATCTAATAGACGGAGTAAATTTAGATATAGTTGTCTCAAATTGATACGAAACAGATAGACTAAATTTATCCGTACAGAATATACGGGTATAATTAAATGCGATCCATGGATTGGCCCCAAATTCTTCAGACCTAGGTACTCAATACACACTCTCTTTGCACTCTACTGCTCATGAGATCTGCAATTTTATGGAGTCTTATAAATGTTGAAATATACAAGCCTTAGCCAAGAATGCCCAGAAATTTCACCCCGACGTCATCGCACAGATCGCCCTTGGCAACGAACAAGCTTTCTGACTTTGATAGAAAAATGATATCTTGTCTACGGAATATACAAATATTATATGTTGTATATACGTAGTACTAAAAGGTTAACCTTAAATGAGCCGTGTCTTAACAAGTTGGACTTTTTTTTTAAATATATGTTGTAGAGGAAAATGAGGATTTGGGCCAGCCGTCCACGGGCTGACTAGCGCATACACTTGTTTCAGGGGAAGTGGCAAATAAGCAAAGGGTTTAACGGGAAAGGCTTAATAGAAAGGGATAAGTGGATGAATATAGTGGAGAGGTGGAGTGAAAAGGCCAATGACGGAATATCAGCTTCTTCCACTTTTATTTCTCACCGTATGGATTGCCAATCATATCATTCAATTGATTTACTAAAAACAAATATAACAAATATAACCGGGTACTTTGTACGATGTAACTGATATGCGGGCTTACCCACTTGAATGCGCGTACGTACCCCCCCTTGTGTCCTCTTCCCCCCCCTTCTCTCTTTTATTCTCCTCCCTTCCTATATACTAGATTTGCTTTCTTTCTCTTAATTACGTTCGCTATTAAAAACATAAAAGACAGTGTGTGCCTGTCAGACATTCGTTCGGAGTTCATTTCCTTGCACAATGAAGGCCTCTATAATTGCTGGTCTCTCCCTTCTGGGAGCGGCCATGGCTGCCGACATCCCCTCTATTGAGATCAAGGGCAAGAAGTTCTTCTACTCCAACAACGGCACCGAATTCTTTATCCGTGGTGTCGCTTACCAGCCCGAATACACTGGTGATTCCAGCAGCAAGACTACATACACCGACCCGCTGGCCATCGACAGCTGCAAGCGTGATATTCCGTACTTGACCCAATTGCGCACCAATGTTGTCCGTACATACGCTGTCGACCCCAGCAAGGATCACGATGAGTGTATGAACGCCCTCGCCGATGCCGGTATCTACCTGATCACCGATCTGTCTTCGCCTAGCGAATCTATTGTGTCCAGCGACCCTACCTGGAACGCGGATCTCTTCACTCGCTACTCCCAGGTCGTCGATGCCTTCGCCAAGTACCCCAATGTTATCGGATTCTTTGCCGGAAACGAAGTTGCCAATGAGGTCAACAACACCAACTCCATGGCCTACGTCAAGGCCGCCGTCCGCGACATGAAGTCCTACATCAAGCAAAAGAACTACCGTTCCTCCCTCGCCGTCGGCTACGCCACTGACGACGATGCCACCGTCCGCGAAGCTGTCTCCAACTACCTGATCTGCGATGAAGCCGCCGACTCCATCGACTTCTTCGGCTACAACATCTACGAGTGGTGTGGCGACTCCAGCTTCCAGAAATCCGGCTACGCCGAGCGCACCAAGGAATTCGCAGACTACCCCGTTCCCGCCTTCTTCTCCGAGTACGGCTGCAACGAAGTCCGCCCCCGCAAGTTCACCGACGTCCCCGTCCTGTACAGCGACAAGATGACTGACGTCTGGTCCGGCGGTATCGTCTACATGTACTACGAAGAAGCCAACAAATACGGTCTTGTCTCCGCCGACGGCGACAAAATCAAGACCCTCTCCGATTTCGAAAACCTCTCCAAGCAAATGGCCTCTGTGTCCCCGACCGGTGTGAACTCAGAGAAGTACTCCGTCACCACCACAGTTGGCCGCAGCTGCCCTACCGTTGGCTCGGACTGGAACGCCGCCAGCAAGCTGCCCCCTGCGCCCAACGCAGACCTCTGCGAGTGCATGTACGCTTCCCTCGAGTGTGCCCCTAACTCCGACATCACCGAGAAGCAGGTCGGATCCACTTTCAGCTACCTCGGCGGCGAGAAGGGCGTCATGGACGGAGTGAAGTCCAACGCTACAACTGGAACCTACGGCGCTTACTCCATGTGCTCTGCTAAGCAGCGTCTGGCCTGGGCTATGAACGCTTACTACAAGAAGAACAAGGGCAGCGCTGGCGACCAGGCTTGTGACTTCAATGGTGTCGCTAAGCTTAAGAAGTCTACCTCTGCCTCTGGCGCCTGCGCCACTCAGATGAGCGCTGCTGGCTCCGCTGGTACTGGTGCTGTCAGTGGTGGTCTTGCTGCTAGCACTGGTGCTGGTGCTTCTGGCACTGCTGGCAGCAGCGGTGCTACCTCCTCCGGTATTGCTGCTGGCACTGTTCCTCAGGCTGTGCACATTGGTGCCTGGCAGGCGGGTGCCTATGCAGTCGCTGCTGTTGCCTCTGGTGTCTTCATGATCATGCTGTAAACTTGTTGAGAGACTTGTTCGCATATTCATGATTTAGATTGTCTTTCTATTTGCTGTTTTACATAGCCCCCATCCAACAAGTTTGATTTGTGGGCCTTTTTTTCTGTAACATTGTTCATACATATTCCTATTTTAAACTCCTACCAGGTGCTCATGCCTGATACTATTTCAGAATCTACTGTTGATATTATATTTACAGATCGTAGCTTGTATTTGGTAGTTCCAGATGGGTACAACAAAGATCTAAGTTCTGGGCTATAGATTTCATATTGTTACTGAGCCATCTAACTCAACACGATGGCTTAAGATATTCTCCAATGTGACTACAATATCACTTTCCTTCTACGTACTCCCCTCTTTTCTTCAAAGTCAACCTGAGCTCCTGAGGCGACCCCACCGCGAGCTGTCTACTATGGAAAGTTGCCCCCGAGGCTTTTATATCGGATATAATTAAGACTCGCATTGGCCTATCTGAATATCAGACCTCCATAGCTATATCCCCGCCCACATAATTTATGGATGTGCAGCTTTTTCCAAAACCCAGAAAACATGAAATCTAACAGGTCCCAAATGATGATCCATCCCAATATACAAGTACATATACAGTGAGGTAATTTTATTTACCGTCTACATGTATTTTTATCCTGGGTATATCCACCCCCCAGGACGCATGCAAAAAAAAGAAAACCAAAAATGAAACGTACAACGCCCACAGACGCAAGTATAACTTTTTCGCCAGAGATCAACAGCGATTAGTCAAGGTCTTTACCGTCGTCCTTTGAGTCTGGGAAGTACTCGTCAAGTGTTGCCAAGACACCCTTCTCGGCGATGTCTTTCATCGCCTGTGTCATCTCGGCGATGAACCTCTTATCTGTGCGCAAGTCGTCACCAAAGAGGTTCTTAATCTCGAGTAGCCCCAATGGACCACCAGGGTCGGCCTTAGCCGCGGCCCGGAGCTCGTCAAGCATGGGGTCGTTGACGTTGAACGGAATTTTCTTGTCATCGACACCCCTGATATAAGTGAACCAAGCGGCCGCGACAAAGCATAGGCGGCGGAAAGGATATTCACGTTTATCCGCATTAGACTTCATAATAACCTCGGCAATCGACGGCATGATAAACTGTGGGATCTTGCCGGAGGCATTGAGGCAGATACGGGGAAGCTGGTCCTGAATTGTAGAGTTGGAGAAGCGCTTCATGAGCGTCTTGCAATACTGGTCGATATCAACGCCGGGGATTTGGGGCAAGAGCGGCTTCACCTCCTCTTGCATCATCTCCCACACGAACTTGCGCATCTTTTCATTCTGCATAACTTCGTGGACGTATTTGAAGCCTGCTAATTGGCCTGGGTAGCCGATAGCGGAGTGACTACCATTGAGCAGACGGAGCTTGTGCATCTCGAATTGCTCGACGTCATGGACATTATTAACAACCTGGGCACCAACCTTCTCGAATGGTGGGCGACCGTCGGAGAACTTGTCCTCGATAACCCATTGCTTAAAGGGCTCAGTGACAACGGGCCATGAGTCATCAATGCCAAAGTTTCCTGACAATGCCTCTTTATCGACAGTTTCTGTTTGAGGTGTGATACGGTCGACCATGGCGTTGGGGAAGGCGCCTTTCTCGGCAATCCACTCCGCAACCTCTGGGTTGCGCAAGCGCGCAAATGACTCTAGCATATGACGTGTGATGGAGCCGTTCTTCTGCATGTTATCGCACGACATGACGGTGAAGGGATTGAGTCCTTGTCTGTGGCGTCGTGCAAGGGCAGCGTAGAGGAAGCCAAAGGTTGTGCGCGGTGCGTTCTCGTTGGCTGCGGTGGCATCGTATTTGATATCGGGGTGTTCGCTTTGCAGCTCATGTGTGTTCTCGTTGTAGTAATAGCCGCTTTCGGTGATGGTGAGCGACACAATATGGGTATCAGGATGGGCCATCTTGGCGATGACGGCTTCGCGGTTGTCAGGGGCATAGAGGTAGGAATTGATGCATCCGACAACGTGGGCGAAGCTTCCCTTGTCAGAGCGCTCCATGACGGTATAGAGGTGATCTTGCTCTCTCAACACATCACGCATAGCAGAATCGAAGGGTTGCAAGCCAACACCGCAAATTGCGTAGTTCTTAACGTCATGTTTCTCCATCAATTGGTCCACGTAGACGGCCAAATGAGCTCTGTGGAAGCCACCGACACCAATATGAACAATTCCCTCTCGAACGGCGCCGGCATTGCGAGAACGGTAGGTTGGGATTTGGATCTTCCCACGGCCTGCCTTCGCAATCAAGTCCAGGTTCTTACTGCTGAGCCGTAGGGCTGTCATTGTGTGTTCAGGGAGAGTGAAAGAAGGGTGAGCTTGAGAAAAAGAAGAAAGGGTTGCAGCTGAATCAAGCAGCTTGCGAGGGTGACCGCTGGTTTTGACCGCTGATCAGCCAGGGCGAATATTACATCATGTGGACTCAAACCGCCACCCCTGAAGGTGCCCACCTTCCTATGACTGCAAAGAGCCATATGGAATAATCCTTTGGCATCTGATTAGTTTGTTTTGGTGGAGATTAACTCAACCAGTCACCGCTCGCAGGTTTGGAAAGTTGTGGTTCTAATAATATAAGCACCCTTGCATCAAAGCTGTCCGCTTCCGGTCTCGGGGGCCGAGAACATTCTTTTCCCGATGCATTGGCCCCTTTCGGCATTTTTGTTATGGTTTCGGGGGGTTTTTTTAAACAAACAAGACGTGGCATGGAGTTTCCGTGTAGGAATAACAAGGTCAGCTGGACAGAAAAATTTAGATGAAGTTGATACATGTTCCCCAATTTTGTGAGATCATAGCTGAAATGGGAAGGCCCCACCCGAGGAAATCCGGTCTGGAGTTGCCTCTTTTTCTCCTTTTTCTTCTGATTTGGAATTGATCAGAATTATAAATTGAATATCAAATACTTTATTTCATAATTGGTAAGATGGCCGAGTTGGTCTAAGGCGCCAGGTTAAGGTATACCTTAACTCTACAACTAGCAATAGTTTCCTGGTCTCGCAAGAGGCGTGGGTTCGAATCCCACTCTTATCATATGTTTTTAATTTTTTTTTCCCTACGTTAGTAATCCTTATTATTAGCCCTGGAGGTCCCTACAGGGGCTATATTATGGAAAAGATGTGTATTGGACCATCTTCACTAGAAGACAGAAGATAGAACCCGCGCTACCATCGGTAAGGGAAAAAAAAAAGTGAAACCCCTGAGTTTTCAGATTTTATTTTATTTTTTTTTTTTTTCATGGCAGATGACCTTGCAAATATTTATAGTCCGCCTGACTTCAAGATCGTATCGACTAAATCACTAGGTGTGTTATTGTGGGGAACTGGGCACATCCTTGAGACTTATTCCACCGGAAGCCAGCCACAAAGAAATATTCCGCATGCATACCCGACCCAAGCTCAAGCGGCAAGTCGTGTCGCGCATCGCCCAGAGCCCCTGGAAACCATCAACAGCAGCATACATCACCCTTGAATTGGTCCTGCATGTCCACGTTTTGTGAATCGGAGCATGTAATAAGCTCGGATAAACACCAGGAGATTCATCGGCGCAATGCTACCGGAGAACGTACGGAGTACGGAATACACCCAATGTTCCCGCGTTTTAAGCCAGATCGCCCATCTTGACACAATACCCCTGAGTGGCACCCCAGAGTATATCGGCTGACCTTAGATCTCGTATTTTGGCTCAGCCACCGAAGCCTGGGCAGATTCGCATGAAACAGCTATATATACTTCTAACCATGAAAATCTCCACTACCCCGTACTTACTAGTTATCATCTCGGGGCAGATCGCTTTAAAGGCGTTGCGCTGGACTTGACCCTAGCTACGGGGCCGGGAGGTCGACGCGGCAAACGCCCACGTGTATATTGTAGATGAGGATTGTGGAGAAGCAACTCCACACTACAATATATATCTTCATGTTAACCGGTAATTAACTTGGCGTTGATTAGCGGCCTCCGACGGTAGTGTTTCTGCTAACTTGCGATGGCTATGCGAGCGGGCAGGCGACTAATTAGGAGTAGAGGCATTACAGTACCCCTCGACTCCGTGTAGAAAGCTCACCTTGGTAGAAAAAAAGAAAGGGGGTGAGGGAGGGGGTGATTCTCATAGATTAAAAACAAACATAAGCATAAGCACCGAAGAAAGGAACTGTGCAGTAAGCCAAAGTGACATACGGATAAATATGTTATGCTCTGTATTCTGACACCGATTTTTTTTTTTTTTTTTTCGGGGCTAGTTCGTTAGTTAGTTATTCGCCGGTCGAGCTGGGGGATATGATAAATGTTTTCGATATCGCTGACTACATGCACGGATATATATAACCTTGGAAAGAATCGTGTTTACACTACGAACAAGATGATCAGAGATGTAACATCACCTACTTACTGTGTGTCATAGATCATAATCTAGGAAGGAAGCCAGAGGATATCCAGAGAATATCCAGAGAAAACTCTGCTGGTTCGTCACTGTACAACATAGGATCAAGTCTGCATTTCAATATTCTTCATCCATGGTTAGATCATGGGTAAGGGTCCTTGGTGAGTGTCGATCACTCTAGACCGAAGATCACCACGCCCTACCCGTAAGACGCACGTGGGGATAGTAGTATCATCGAAATTCTATAAGATGGATATATGTGAGCCGCATCCTAGGCCAAGTGTTTTGCTACGAATAACCGAAAAATACAGCTGAGCCCCCGAAGAACTTGTTCCCATCCAGAGTTTACCCACTGCCTTCGCCATGTCGATATCATCAAGCTTGGCTGTGATGATTTAGAAGCACAATGCCCACTTATTTCCTCAAGTTTAAGGGATCTCCTATGGGTTTCACTTTTTAGACAGAACATCGAGGAATCTTAGATCAGATCTAAGATTCGTATACGGCGTATACCACGAGATAATTCAATATGAGCCACGAATTGGTCGGTTCTTAAGGCCCGTTTTAGGACTCCTGTCGCAGTGATCATTCCAAGATTAGCGCTGGACGCTAGTCATAGTTCGCGAGAACGCCGCCGAGGTAAGACCGAATAGCCCCCGGGAGTCCGTTGTAAAACCAATGTCACAGTGTTGTAGAGCCAAAACCCAAAGTCTAAATGTCAAAGCTGAGCTTCTGCCCGAAGATCTGACGGTTCTATGATACCGCTCTTTCCAATACAAACTTGTAGATTAAATAGTCGGTCCGAGCCGACCAAGTTCAACGACGAAAATCTTCTGCCCCTGCGGGTAGCACAGTTGCCGTTGCTATTCTTAGTTCTTCAATCAATCACCCATACTCCGTACTGAGAATTAAGTCTCCCCCTTCCTCGCTCTCGCAAACCCATTCCGTTGTCAATCCCTGGCTAGGCAAATTTAAAACTTTGTGTTTGCTTTGCCAGACCGGCGAGTGCTTTGAGCCTCATCAAGGTGTTATTAAACCCGCGGAATTCTGACCTGCACCCCACAGTTTGTGCTGGTGCCAAGAGAGGTCCGCGGTGAAGAAGTCGAAGTGCGTGGATGTTCGTGGGATAAGATTGTTGGAGAAGACGGTTGATATCCCAGCACGAAATGTAACTCTTGGCTTTGAATATGTTCGTGCCTCTTGTAGGTATCCGAGGTGACTGTGGAGATAATGGAGTTGCGATATGTACGTCAAAAGAGAGGTGCATTCGTTTGGGCTGACTGTAGAGCGTTGAGGGCGTAAATACGAGAAGTGCGATCATGCACTGTTGGTCGTAACCGTAGTAGAGATACATAAGATGGGCTAGATAAAGCTAGTGTCGATTGATGAAACACGGGGCGACGGATGGGTGGTAATGCGACAGGTAGGTGTCAAATGAAGATGACGGCAGCATGCCAGAAGGCGGAGAAGTTGCACGTTGGAAGAAATGTGTTGTAATAATCACAATTTGGAGGCTGACAGAGCTTCCAAGGCTCATCACCTGTCAAAAGAGGTATTGCATCACAATACTTGAGAGAAAGTTCCGCTATATCACTTTTCTAGATCTTAGCACAGTAAAATCATGTTTCAGTTCCAATTTGCCTATATACAAGCTGCATAATGAACATGTTCTATCCTAGAGGTACCCACAACCAAAGCTCATGACCCATACCTATCCTCATGCAGGATGAAACGTCGATTCTGACTCTCTAACTTCAAGCTTTGATCAAGGGCTAGCGTCCAAATCAAACACTCTCCTTCATCAAGGTTGACGCCCGCTCAGCAACTGCATAAACAGTAGCCTGGATATTGCCACTAGGCTCAAGCGGGAAAATACTTGCATCAACAACCCTCAAATTCTTCGTCCCGTAAACCTTCAGCTCAGAATCAACAACACCCCCATTCTCTCTCGGCAGCATAGCACACGAACCCGCCGGGTGGAAACACGTATACAATCGATCCTTGACAACATCCTTCACATGGTCCAGGTCACTCAAATCGGTTGTATTTTCAGGCATGCGTTTTCCGCTCTTGAGAAGAGCGGAGAACGGCGCAGTCTCGGCAATGCGGCCCACGAATTGAAGCTGCCGGGCCATGATCTCTAGATCGAGCGGGTGCGAAAGTAGATTTGGGTCGTAAGTGGGCTTGTCTTCAATCTTTCCGGAGGAGATGTGGACCGAGCCGCGCGAAAAGGGGTGGTTGTGCAGCACCATGATGGAAATGTAATTCTCCGGGAGAGTTTTGGCCAGAACGTCAGTGAGGGTTGTCTTTCCTGGGTTCATGTGGAGTTGGGCAGGAAGGAAGAGGTAGTGCGAGGAAGGGTCGTCACTTTGGAGGAGCATCTTATGGAGAAGAGAATATTGCGCTTTCAGGTTAGCTGGGGTGTTATCGTCGTCGAGATATTTGGAGATGAGGGTGTCGATTTCTTCTTTTGGCACGGCACCAGTTCCATCCATTAAAGGGAGATAGGCCATGCTGAGGGGCATGCCAGCCAGTGGGCCACCACGTGTCTCCTCGTAGAGCTTGATGAGGGCCTGGACGACGTTTGGGTCGCGTAGAATATCACCGGAGACCTGGCCATCGGCAACCTCGAAGTTGATGCTCGTGATAGCATGGTCTTGGAGGTTCTCGCCTACAGCGGGGTTGTCGACGATTACCGGGATTCCGTGGGCCTGGAGAAGATCTGCACCACCAATGCCCGAGAGCTCGAGTAATTGGGGGGAGTTCAAGCTGCCTGCGCAGAGGACGACTTCTTTCTTTGCGGTGATCTGGTACGAGTCTGCGTTGCCTTGAGACTTGACCTGTACACCTGTGGCAATGACATCTCCGTCTTCTTGTTTGAAGAGAATTCGCTCGACTACTGTCTCTGTAAGAAGTCGCAAGTTTGACCGCGCCGCAACGTCGGGGGAATAGTATGCTGCTGCATACCCTCTTGTTCCCGTCTTGGCATCGACGCTCAATGGGCAAGTAAACGCGCCCAACTTCCGGCCATCGAGGGGATCGGCATCACTTTCCCAGCCTAAATTGGCAAAAGTTTTGTTCCAAGCTTTGTTGAACGGCCCATATACATCAGGTAGAGATACGGGGAGAGGACCAGAAGATCCTTGGTTATCAACTTTCATGTACCGACTTGTGCCGAGTAGTTCCGCTGTGGCCTCGCTGGGTGCGGAATATGTGTGGAATTTACGAAGATAGCGGGCCATATCCTTGGCACCCCAGCCATCATTTCCCAGTGCCTTCCAACCGTCAAAATCTGACACAGTGGGGTACACAACCGCGGAGAAATTCAATGCGGAAGAGCCGCCGACAACGCGACCGCGAGGTTGGCCGATTTGTCGGTTCTTTGCATGAATCTGTTCATATATTAGCTTTAGGTATTTGATGTTTCAAGGGAAACATACCTGAGGAACACTCATGTAATCCCAATCAAAGTCCGGGTTGCCATACATTGTGGCCAAAAATCCAGGGGTATCGATACGAGGGTCACCCATCCGATTGGCGCCAGCTTCAATGAGGAGGACATTGATGGAGGCATCCCGGCTCAGACGATTTGCCAAAACAAGACCGCTGATTCCTGCGCCGATGATAATGTAGTCGTAGTCATCCATTTTGCAATTTTGTTTTAACTAATTGGGGAAGTGACTATAGAAAAATATTTTGAAATCAAGTGTTGACATCGGCAGAGTACCCGGAGGGTATACTTCCGGACTCCCATGCCAATATTAACTTGTTAGCTGTTAGTTAGCTGTTAGCTAACTTGTTAGCTGTCAGATGTTAGCGTAGCTTAGCTCTGTACGGTAATTTTCGGAGGCCGATCATTTCTATTCTTGTTAACTGGGTTGGTTAAAATAGCCGAAATAATGGAGACAATGGAGACAATACGGGAAATGGTCTTCTGCAAGCTTGATTTAGTCCCAACTAGTGTGTTATAGTCCAATGATAGACAATTAATTCGACTGTTTAGGCTTTTTAGAACAAAACGGTCCGTTATAACGGCGCATAACAATTTCCGAGGTCCATAATTAACCCCTGTCAATGTAAAAGCTCGGCCAATTGATAGCGTGAAACAATTAGGTAGTATTACATAGTTGGTTAGCATATGGTTTTCCAAGATTGAAAACTTTCTTCACCTTCTATAGTCTATATCCGATCGAAAATGCAATTGTCGAGAAAATGCAATTGTACAATGTCTTTGCCTTTCCAATTGTGCGTGACCAGCTCATCGCCAACACAATCTTCGTTGCAATTGCCACACTCTTGGTAATATTGCGTGTCGTCTCTCGGCGAATCCGAAAAGCCTACATAGGATGGGACGATGCATGCTGCTTTGCGGGGTTATTGCACACATATGGAATGCTCGCAATGCAATTCCACTATGCTCGTGTCGGGATGAGACACCACATCACCGCGATCCCCCAAGAGAATGCTGTGGTAATCGCCAAAATGCTCATGGTCTACCAAATCGTCTACTACAACGCCATGGTCTTGGCTAAATTCTCTTATCTCGCCTTCTACCTCCGCATCTTTGTGTCACGCGAATTCCGCATTTTGACCTGGATCTGTATGGGATGTGCATGCGCATACTGGACCGGGAGTATGCTCCAGATTTTCCTAATCTGCACACCCTTCGAGAAGAACTGGAACCCAACTCTGCCGGGTCATTGCGCCAGTCAAAATGTGGCGTTTTCGACCATTGGAGCCTTTAACCTGATCACTGATGTGATGATCATGGCATTGCCGATTCGATTTGTCTGGAAATTGCAGATGTCAATCGGGACTAAATTGGCGCTGGTTGGAATCTTTGGATTGGGTATCTTGTGCGTTTTCATCTTTTTTCCCCTTCCAACGGATTCCCTGTCACAAAGTCCTAACGAGTAGTGTAGTATTTCCTCCATCACCATCATCCGTATCCGTGTTCTCACCACAGTTGATTTCACCGATTTGTCTTACTCGATGATCTGGGCTGCCTTCTGGAGTGTCACGGAGCCTGCCCTTGCCATTGCAAATTCCTGCGCGCCCATGCTTCGACCGATTCTGAAGTCCGCGTTCCCGTCCTTGTTCTCTAGTGCTCATGGTGCATACTCGACGCAACCGTCAACGGGTCCTACCCTGAGCAAGAATAGTGCGGCGAAACGGACGCATGGTATGGATGAGATGGATAGTGAGTTTCCGCTCACACAATTGGATCAAACGCCAGGATCGGCAGATGGAGGGTCGTTGAATGATCAATCGCAGGATGGTCGTTCTCACTACACGCCATATCAAACCCCTAGGTCTGTTGTGGGGACTTCTAAGGGGATGTCATGATATTGCATACTATCGCTTTCTTTTTTTTAGAAGGCATCGCTCGCTCTAATAAAAGTACTCTGTTTGCCTTCAGACTCCCCTCTGGTCTTTTAGTCGACTGTGTATTCCCCTCCCAAAAAGATAATACGTGTAGTGATATGTGTGATATCTATACTCGACGAATAGGTATAGAAAATTGACGACAGACGCGGAAGCTTCACGGCCGATGTCTCTCAGTGTGCATTCGATGAAGTTGTCGAGGGCGTCGGATCGTATGATCTGTCATGCAAGTCAGAAATTAGTGGCGTAATACCACGTAGTATTTTCCTAGGGTATTCCTTCAAAGAACAATCACTTATGTCACACTGGTCTTTTAAATGCCACACTTTAGTCATTTTATGCTGATACCATTTGGGAGATGATTACATAGAACGAAATAAAAATAGAAACCCTTCAGAAACATACAGATTCGCTGCCATCGAACTATTAACTCACCGGTGAGTGAGTTATGTACAGTTAATAGTGGGGTGTTGCCCGGGTGAGAGATAGGCGCCGCTTTTATGGTCCACAGGTTTGAATACTGGAGTAGCATATATGTATCTTATGTATTTAGGAGTCTTCTATTCTCCAATATCCTACAAGTTGCCAAACACTGCTATCCCGGACACAACTATATGGACTTGATGACTCAGTAGTGACTCTCAGTGAATTCGAATAACCATTAAACTGCCCCTATTGAAGTGTCATTGCTGCCCGATCAATCACAGAAATGGAGTGAGACAGATCGCCATTTGGGGGTATCCACAAAGGTTGTCTTGACCAAAATCTCCGTCGCCGAAATGGGTTTGTCAAAGATATCAATCTTCTTATGGCCTATACTTGTTCCATTTGAAACAAGCTTGAAAGGTATATCCGCGGCATCGGCATTCGTATTGTCAGCGATCTTTGCATGTACCTGGTATGACCGAATCACTTGGCCATTCGTTTGATCCTCCATCAACACAATGCGGTCAATGTCGGTGGGCTTGTCAAGCTTGATGGTATACTCGCCCTTTTTATTGGATGAGTGCGCAGCATTACCTGCGACAGGCTTGCTATAACACGAGCTGATAAAATCACCTAGTTGCTCGTAAAGGGCTGCGTGCTCCTTTGGAATAGCCCCGCTGCGATCAGGAGAGAGGTCCAACTCGAGCATACAGTTTCGCCCGACAGTCTTATGGTAGACGTCGATCATCTCTTCAATAGGCCTTAACGGTTGATCAACGCCGAAGAACCAGCGACCCTCGGTTTGCAAGGTGGTGTCACACTCGGCGGGACAGAAATATGGGCTCGTGGGATCTCCGCCATCATTCGTCAGACCACTGTAACAGTCAATTTAGTTTTCAATATAACTCAAATAATTGATTTGCGTACGTGGACCAATTTTCCTCGGGGGCTTCCCCAGTTTCGGTTCCGATCCATCGAACTAGAATGAATGTAAGAGCGCTAGTCTACCCCGAGGGAGTCCAAATGAAAATTACCTGGATTAGCCGATACACAAGTCCCTCCCGTGTCACATCCATTGAAAATCACTGCTTGAGGCTGGGTTTCCTTCAAGAGGGTCTCAATCTTATCT
This sequence comes from Penicillium griseofulvum, assembly GCF_001561935.1. Classification (NCBI taxonomy): domain Eukaryota; kingdom Fungi; phylum Ascomycota; class Eurotiomycetes; order Eurotiales; family Aspergillaceae; genus Penicillium; species Penicillium griseofulvum. The sequence goes on from NW_024467450.1 coordinate 961,144, forward strand.
TTCTGGGAGCTGCTGTAACCTCCATCAAACCAGATCTGTAAGGGTCGGAATGGCAAAACAATTAGCAATGAGAATCTGCATTGCCAACGGCTCACTCATACCTCAGTCAAGTCCCCATGGCCCTTCCACAATTCACTCAATTGGTTATAGACAATTTGGTCGTATGTACCATTCGTGATATTGACTTGACCTGGAGCCCAAGTGCCGGGGCGAACATCTGAATTCTGCACATTCAGATAATTGTTCACCACAACGCTGTAATAGAACCCATGCCCAAGGTTGTACTTTTTGGCTGAGTCCACAAAGCTCTTGACAATATCCTGACCATGAACCGGCGACTGGGCGATTGTATAGTCGTATGGGACGGTCTTGTTTTCCCGGTCTTGGAAAGTCACTTCACTCGGCCATATGGCAAATCCGCAGTTATGCTTGGCGACAAGGGTGGCATATTTTGCGCCCAGGGAAACAGCTGAGTCCATCCACCCATCGGTATTTATCGAGGTTGGGTCAAACAGGTCTATGTCAGGAACAAGGTCGGGGACCTTGTTACAGCCATCAATGTCGAGATAGGTTGCTATCTCAAAGTGAATGAGAACTCCAATTTCTTTCTCTTGGAAAGCTAATTGCTCCTTTGTTGGGAGTGCAATCTTCGAACCATCGATCGGAGAAATGCGGAACTTGGGCTGGTAGGAGCCGGCCAATGCGCCTGTTGCCGCGCATATGCCGGTCAATATATGGTTGGTGGATCTCATGATCTGACAAGGAATGAGGGACTGTTAGATCCGGTTGATATTCTGTCGAGATCATGGCTGACACTGTCGGCCGCATTATATATGAAGCCCTTGGTGATGCAACATAACAAACATATTCCTACGGTGGTATGAAGAATAGAGGTTAGAGCGGGGAAGAAACCACTTCAAGAGATCAACATCAGTCACGCCATTTGCTTGAATGTTGAAGTTGCACCCTTCGGCCGCATCAGGGGGCTGTTTAGTTGCCAATGGGCAAATAGAGATCGTGTCTTGATTATGCGGAGCTTATCTTTTGAGTGTTTGTTGTTGATCTTTCCCTTCAAAGATTAGCCTGATGGACGTAAATGCATATGCGCAAGAAACAAAAATAAATTCATATGTTACCATTCCCAAAATCTCAATATATCCAATGCGGGGTAACTATATACAAGTTGTAACGTCACACTGGTCAATATTCTAGAGCATGGCTGCCTCTACCGTTTGAGGACAACAATCTATTGCTTGTGGTTAATATAAACTATTTGGTGGCGACCGTCGGTGTCCTACTACCGTCTGATCTTACGTCTTTTGCGAACGCCTCTCGACTTTTCACTATTTGATCAGCGATGTACGATGTAACCATTCATTTCTATATATTTTGGCCATATTGCAGTTCGAAAATGTAGCCCCAGCCCTGCCTAACAGCCTGCGATGGAATTGGCTGACTCCCCGGCTCTTACGCCTATTAGTGTCTTCGGCCGTTTATGGTTAAAATTGATATAACAACAATTACAAGCTCTTGGCAGCTTAACGAAGACGACGATGCTATAACAAACATAAATTAAAAAAATACAGTACATAGACAAATGTGCACATCCGGATATCCATTCCAAAGCCTATTACTCACTGCGTCATAATTAATAACACAACTCATATGCCCACCAGCTCAACGCCGCTCGGAAGTTGCCATCTCTTCAGCTGCAATGTCTTTCAATGATATTCTTCCTCCGGCTACACGGAGATACAAATATGAGGGGTACGATCAATGTCTTGCGATTATGGAACAAGAGTCCGAGAGATTGGAACGTGAGGAAGATGCGCTCGGATGCGCATATAACCCCTATTTCATTATGGATATTGACGAACGCTCCTTCCTTGAGTGTTTTGTAAATTCGGGAGAAAATCTATTGACACTGTCGTGGGAAATCTACGATTATGTCTCTCAATCTGCTCTACTGAAAATGGAGTCTTCAACCCACGCCGTCACCATTGGCGCGTTCAACACCATCTTCTCTGCCTGGGCTAGAAGAGTGGATTATCCCCTTCTTGACCCTACAACTACGGGAAACGTCCGCGGCGAGACCCGAATCAAGAAAGCCGATATCTCTTGGAGCCCACAAAATATGCCCTGCCGATCGGCTAAGTGGCCAACTTTCGTTGGCGAGGTTGCGTGGTCGGAGCGTCGCTCCAAACTTCAAGAAGATATGAAGTTCTGGTTGGATAATTCAGGTAGTTCCGTCAATGCCGCTATCACCATCAGTCTGTCACGCAGTAAAATAATGGTGGAGAGCTGGGAAAGGTCCGACGGCAGCCCTCCATCACCCAACCAGAAGATTGAAATTCTGCGACAACCCCGGCCCGGTCGCCCTAAGGTCAATGGCCATCTACAAATAAAATTTTCGGATGTGTTCCTACGAGAGAAGAGGAACGGGGAGATCGATTTCATTCTGACGGAAAGAGATATGAACGAGCTTGCACGTCACATCTGGGGTCAAGACAATCGCACAACTCGCAAGAAACAGATCGGCAGGACCTGATGAAGAAAAAGGGAGTTTTTCATACAATCCGAATTTATGCACTATATTTCAAGATGGTTTTTAGGACTTAGCTTCTCATTTAATGCCAATGAACTATTCAGTGAGAATCATCTATTAGTAAAAAAGTATTTGCTGGACTGTAAAACTTATACTAAGCATTGATGCGGCCCTGTGATGTCTTTCCAGTGGTATTTCAAGTGGTCTTCTAAGATATCATTCTGTGTAGATGCCTTGTCAAGCTTATAGGTCGACTAGTCGCCAGCAAGAAAGGCGGAAAAATTCTTTTGTGCAACGGACTTTTCTGGAGTATAACCTTTGAACCTTTGACTAGGAAAGGTTGCATCTTTATCGGATGAAATCCTCCCAAAGGCTGCGAAGAATATTTAGATATCTCATGCACTCCCTGCAACGGCCGTGACATTACATCGTTGATGCTGTACGGATCACTTAGTAAGAGGAATTCGAAACAAGGTTTTGATTCACACACCGACATAAAAATAGAGCATATCAAGCTTGCAGCAGCGGCCACATATACGCAGATAAAGCTTTTACCCAAAAGTTAGCATGCCATCCATTACAAACCGAACACAATCCAAACTTACATATTGTGCCATGCAGAGACGATAACCACAAGCGCCTGCTCACGCAGATTCTCAGACAGTGATACAAGCAGCTTGCTGCTAGTCCCAGAGACAATCTGCCTGACCTGAGATTCGGGGTAATCAGGGAGTAGGGCGAATAGGCCATTAGATGCAACATTGACGAACACAGCGCCGCTAATAGATAAGCCGAAAGTAAGACCGCTTAGTTGAGCTGTAAAATTTGTGTTAACTTGTAATTTGATAGAGCAGAGAAGAAACGAACCGAGTAACATGAGGGTCAGCCCATTAGATGCTTCGCCTGGTTCCACAACAGCTTGGATGACTGCGAAAGCTGCCTGCGTGTACGCACCAGCCCCAAGACCTAGCACAATTTGGAGGCCATACATAACACCTGATGGGGTGTCGATATTGACAATGGTAGCTGTAGATGCGGGTGTAAGCATGTGATTAAAGAAAGCGAGTACCCTGCAGATGACTTACACATCAGAACAGCTGGGATGATGGCAATTATGCTGCCTCCTAGATACCAAGGTTTATAATAGCCGAAATGAGACATCATAGCCCCGCTAGTTGGGATAGTGGCGATTAGCAGGAATATAAACGGGAGTAGACGGACGGCGGATTTGATCGCGTTGTCTCCTTGTGTGAACTGAAAATAGATAGGGATATAATAGACACTAATGTAGGACACAGCACCGACTGCCGCACAGGAGATAAAAAGCAGGACTGGCTCCCTTTGGACAAAAAGGTGGATTGGTAAAATGCGTGTCTCAACTGAGGTGGCGAAGTTGAAGCCCTGTTGTAAGCCGAATATAATCCAGAGAACACCGGAGACAACAAATAACGCAATAATCTGCCCACTATTCCATGGATAAAGTGTTCCACCGAAATTGATGGCCATGACCAAAGTCGTAAATGACCCAATGCTGAGTATGGTGCCCACCCAGTCGAAGGTGGCTAGCTTATCCCACCGCGATACCCCTGGTAGTGCGTCGTTGGATGGAATGACGAAGAAATATGTTGGCAATAAGATAGCACCAAACAGTAGGTTGATGTAGAATGCCCAGCGCCAGGTGTACAGCTCAAAGGCGCCGCCGACAACAGGACCCAGCACAGTCCCTAGACCCCATACCAAGCCACTAGGATATATTTAGTGTATAATAACTCGATCTGACAAAGTATAGACTTACCTCAGGCTTAGATATTTAGGCCGCTCTTGACTAGTGGTGTTCATGGAAATCAGAGCAAGTAGGCCGAAATACATTCCGTTTCCGCCTGCTCCAGCGAAGACCCGGCCGATGATCTCGGCGTCCATCGTTGGCGCTCCACCACATAACGCAGAGGCTGCCATAAACACAACAGTGGACACAATAAACACCCATTTGGCATCAAAGATCGAGTATAGCTTCCCAAACGGAAGTGCCATTGCCGTTCCTCCAATCATGAACCTATGTAGAGCGAAGCTTGTCAGCAGCGATGTTGATGGCATTTGCATCCAACACGTACCCCACTGATAGCCATGGCAAATCTTCGACGGCGTTAAAGTCGTTAACGATTTTCTTTTAGAACCGAACAGACAGTGATTAGTATGCAATCCTTGACTTGAGGGGAGAGGGTAATGAGCCTACCGGAGCAATGTTGGCAACAATTGTATTGTCTAGAGAGTAGACAAAGATTGCCGTCAGGGTGCTGAACAGAAAGGTAAACCACTAATGCAGTTAGGCATTCAATTCCTTGATGGTGGGCCTAAAGTGAACAAACAAACCTTTAGGCCGGTGATATGCCGCTTTTCCTGCGATTCTAGTGACAAATCGCTCGGAGCGACCTTTTCAGTGTCCTGGAGGAGTTCTGTGCCTAACGACATAGATACTTTAGACATGATGAATTAAACGGACTGAACCTGGCGGAATACACGTAGGAGGAAACAATACGGCTAATATATTACGATATTGTAGGCATGCTAGCAGTCATTTGTCAACTCGGGGCAACTTCCCCGACAAATGGAACTGAAATGCAAAATGTCCCATTTTAACTGGGCAGAAATGAATCCCGGAGATTAACATTCTACAAAAGTTGCCGACTCTATAACGGAGACTTATAGTTCGGTAGATCTACCCGCCGACCCTGGACGATCCACGACTTATGTACCTGGAAAAGTCTCCGCCTCATTTTTATGATAATAAAAGCACCAAGAAGGTCTCACAATGACTATGTCACAATAAAGGCTCCCTTAAACTGGACTCGTTCCAATCCCATATCAATCGTCCAAAGATGATTACATATATTAGGGTTCCCACAAAAGCTAGCCGGCCTTGAAGAACATATCTCCAGTGAAAATGGACGGACTAAAATGATCCCAGGCCCAATATACGAGCTATCCCTACCTGGGTGTTGGGCAGCATGCGTTCAGTGCAAAAGCCAGAGTTCATGCAAATTCGTGACAAAAGTACCTTTTCTGTAGAACCATCATATAAAAATGGCACTCGGCATCAGATTTTCCATGAAATCATCGTATTACCCAACCGCGATATAGTATAAGCAGGAAATAAATGTAGCTCTAGAATATATGTTATTGAGAACGACTACCCACACACTCCCGCTAAGCTACTTCGGGTATGTCTGAACCAGCCCCCAGGGCCGTCGTAATTATTATGGTATCCTCGTCGTATTCCAAGGTTCTGACACCCTTTATGTGACTTGTGAATGACCATGGACAAGTCTCTTCAGCGTCTATATCCATGGAGTGATGGGACGTTGAAACTGTAGGTTGAGTAGTATTGAATTGTATGAACAATGCGCATCAGCAAGTAAATGTACATTCTAAATCTATCATGGATATGTATGTAATCTGTAAGGATATACCGCAAACACCAAAATGAAAGACAGTCGCCTACGCATTGGATGCACAGGAGAACGGTTTTTGTGCAGCCTGCGCATTCATCCGAATGCTCGTTCCTGTGGCCCAAAGACCCATTCCACACTAATTCGTTAGTATCAAATTGTCGTGGATCACAAAGTAGAAAACTTACAATCAGGCAACAGAGGGCAACAAGAAAGATGTTGAGTACTGTCAGGGCGATTTTTCGTTTGCTTGCAAGGTACTGTCCGCGGTTCATATGCAACCAAAATAGGCCCTCCAGACCGAATGAAAACCAGCTGCAGAATGCTGCCGCGATCATGTTGAGTAGATCGTTAAACACAGGGATGGCGAGTGCGATCAACCACGCGATAACCCACATGACGAAAGTAATCAGCACCCAAGTGCCATAAGAACGGAAAGACCTCTCGCTCATCTTGTGTGTGCCACGGAACAGCCGCACGTAAATGCACTTTGCGCCGACATGGCAAATGACCACTCCAGCAATGACAATAGTACCGATAGAGATGCCAAATGCAACTTTCGAAACGACTTCACTTGCACTCAAAAGGGCGGGGCTGAGGACATTCGGCCCGGCGAATCGGTAGATAACAAGGGCAGTAACGAGATACAGCGATGTGTCCGTTGCCTGGAAGGCAATCAACGCTTTGGGGTAGTCACGTGGATCTTCCAGCTCTGACTGGAAGCTGAAAAATGACATATGGCCGGAATAAGCGAGGACAATGTTAAGAGTAGCGGAGAAGCCGTTCATCAAAGTTGGGTGGGTAATAGCGTATGCTCTGGGATCGGGTGCTTCAATACCAACCGCGATCATGGTGATCATCACAGCGGTGAAGATTGATAGCGAGGCTAATAGTTGTTAGTTTAGTTTCAACAGAAAAGAGAAAAGATTTCTGCCATACAAATAATTCCCAGATACGAAACTTCCTCCATACGCCTTGAGAGGGTCAGGACAAAGCAGAGAATGGTTCCCACCAGAGCGAAAATGATGGTACAGGCACCGTGGTTAGTAAGAGTGTTCATCATGATAGAGAATGTCAAGACATGAGCGCCCATAAGAAAAATAAAACAGATAACCTGCGCGAGTCCAAAGATCTCGCGACCCCAGGCGCCAAATAAGATCTCTGCGGCATCTGACATGTTGTGAATCTGAGGGTGTCGCAATTTGAATTGGCCGACGACATATCCAGTGTAGGTCGTCAAAGCTCCGATCCCAACAATAATGATACAGCCACTGCCAGGATTAGCACGAGTTATAAAAGTTCAGGGAAGTTCTCATCCGACGTACGGAACCAAACCCAAGACTGCCATCGAGGATGGGAGGGAGAGAACTCCCAATGAGACAGACTGAGCAATCATCACTGTTGGCTGTTTAGCTATAGTCCATGATTGACTTTTAATGTAACTGGGATATATTACAAATTGCACAGTTCCTGAACAGAAATATGATTAGCTTCCATGCATTGGCTTGCTGCGAAGTCTGCAACTTACCACCACTTCATACTCCTGTAACGCACCCCACCAACAACTTCGCCAGCAAATGGATCTTGGGACTTCTCTGGATCCATGACTTTCTCCATATCTTTCTCCATATCTTTCTCCATGGTGGTATTGTTAAAGGGTTGGTTGCAAGTTGATGTTGACTCATTACCGACGATGATCTCCCAAGAAATCTCTGACTCCCATGGCCCCACTATTTCCTTGTCTGGGGAAGACAAGGACTAGACAGGCAGAGTGTAGCAATGATTGAAAAATGCAAGTAAAGCTGAGATATTGAGTGTAATATTCGAAATATATGAAACGAGGATGATCTTTTTATGTACTGATTTTTCACGCGTGCAGGTGGAGAGAGGACGGCCTCTACAGGCGTACTTGACCCTGTGCCTGGATAATGTCTTGCATCACATTAAAGGACATCAAAAACCCCAGATTCTTGGATACTTCTTCCCCGCATTATGTGGAGTGTATCTGGAATGGATTAGCTCTAGTTTCTATAAAAAATTTGACGTCTTCGAAGGAGCATGTAACATGAGTTCCTGTTCCGTCCCAGTTCCGGGCCCACTCTCTGTGTCTGAAGCAACCTCTGCGTAGATATAATTGAGCAAGAAGCCTGATACTAAGAATATCGTTCTCTATAAACGCTATATAAACTTAATATCTGACTATATAATTTTAACATTGCTTGTAGTAAGTGCTGCTCAAATAGATTTCAGCTGTAAAATCAATATGCCGATCTCCCCGGAAGCGGATATTTTCTTCCGTATTCCGTCCGGTTTACCCGATCGAAAGAAAAGCTTTTACTTCGAAATCATGTGATATAGTCACATGATGTCTCCCCACCATATCTGGTATCGGAGCTCAGCCACGTGGACGGTGTGGTCGCCTTCGCTGCTTAATGCTAAATTCAAAATGAGTGTTGCTCCACGAATATTTGGAGAGTCAATCATTGCGAAGGGATCTATGATGTGACGACAAGGTATCCCGGGACTTGCCTCAACCAGCAACGCTTCACCAGGGCCGCTTCAAACACTTACGATGACGGTGAGACTATTGGCACTGGACCCATGGCTGGGAGGAGGATTTGAACGAGCCAAGGGATCCTCGCCGTATTCATATTCATATTTTCTTTCCGACAAAGAAAAGAGACAAGGAGCTTTTATTTGGTTGTCGGGCAGTGCCTTCCAACTGGATGGAGTTTTGTCTGAACGCGACCACCTATCCGTAAGACTTTGCTCTTCTTCCCAAAGTACCTCATAGAGCAAAAAGGAAGCCGAGCGTTCAATAAGGGCTGTCACTTTAGCCTACATATTATGTAACTAGTCAGCATAAGAGATAGTTAATATTCATCATGGACGAGATAGCTGTCGGTTTGAAGTTAGTAATTTATTTCACTCAGAAGCTCAAATTAAACCTAGAAGGCCGGAGCATCTGGCGTCGGGGAATTTCCTTCTGGTGTAGTGAACCAACCCGTTTAGCGACAATAAATATCAACAACATTAGATGTGGTAAAAGGTCTGGTTGACTTAACTTAGTTTGATTATCCGCCAAATACCTCGGGCTTATCCATGGAGTCTTCCTACAGACTCTAAGCTATAGTTACGGACTTTGTGTGCTTAGATACGTCCTCCTGACCTCATATCATTAGGCGGTGGATCTCGAGACTCGACTGATCTGCAGGTGCCCGTGGAAATGGGCATTGTTGGCTATTTATATGTCACTGTGGCGTTGTATCACTCGAAATGTGCACGGGCACCAAACCTTGTCAATGTGGCGTGGGTGTCCGGGACCTTGAGAGAATATGGAAGATCTTCACATACATACATAGATATAATGAAGGTTTGTGATTAAATTCAGAAACCAGCTTTGACATAGAGGTTCCGGTTCTGTATAGGGACAGTTAATAATCCCAACCAAAAATCCACTCCGGTTTCACCAGTAGATGGGAACCGCCTGAAATAGCTGAAGGGAGGAAGGATAGCACAACGGTAACTTAATATTTAGATGGTAGTAGTCTTAGATGTGTGACTTACCAGGAACTGACACCCCTGTAGAAGGCAAAACTTCCCTGCAAGAAGAATTACTTTGATATTCATCCATTTACTGATTGTCTAAGTAAACTCCAAACAATAGCACATCATAAGGCAATTAAAGCAAGACTTGTACAGATAGCTATATCTATGAGTGAATTTATTCTCAAAAGGGGAAAGTAGTAAGATAAGCCCAGACCTTGTATACTTGTCCATTCTAATGTATTCTACATTTGTAGACGGAGTAAACGTATACATTGGAAGAAGTCAAAGTCAAATATTCTGTTTTTTGATTGGTAAATGAACTCATCAAATAACCAAAAAGGGCATAGTAGCAATCCTGGCTAGACATATAATGGGCACTTGTCCCTTCTTTTCCTTCTTCCAATCTTCCTTCCTCCAACCATCCTATCCACAACTAACTGCATCTATCAGTATCACCCATCTGCTTTATTCTTATTGTTGCATGATTTGATGATAATAACTGCATTTACTGAGCTTGAAAGGTGAAGAACGTAAGCCATCTTAGCAGAGGGACCAGTCAGAAGTGGCTGCAAAAATACTGAGGTGACGGCCGAGTGGCCGAGTAAAACTTTGAAAACGTCGACGAAGACGTTATGGACACCGAGCGAGTGGGAAACTTGATCACACTCAGCATACAAGTTTGCCATTTTGCTGCAGGTTTTGGGCTTGCAGTGAAACGTGGCTCGCACCGACACGATAGAGAGAGCTAGTGGTCTCGAAAACCATTAGAGACTACGATACCAATCCTAGCTGAGATTCTGCTAGACGCCTGTCTGCAATGAAGCGAGCCTAACTACCAGCGATATTGACTTACGACGACCTCGACTTGCAACGACCCCGACCCGACCTCGACCCCGACCTCAACCACGACCTCGAACCGACCGGTCTTCATGGAAGACCGGGGTCTCCTGGGACAGCGAGCACGTCCCAGGGGATCCAACAGCCGCGAGCTTGGACCTCTACGTGGTGCTGTTGACTAGTAGCCTTTTGGTGAAGCCAACGCAAGCTCAAACCCCTCTCCACTTTACTTTCTCCATGCAATATCATGCTACTTCTGAATAACCAGTTCTTGGAATAAATAGTCAAGATTGAATACCATCCTACCACTCGGATACCCATAGATTAGCCTGGTTATCTAGATGCTGCCCAAAGAATAGAGGTCGAACTTGGCTTAGCCTATATTATCCATTGATATATACTGGTGGGCCAATCCTTGGGTACTAAGGTTATTCTCATGTGATATATGGAGAATCACCCTCCGCCGTCCCCTAGCTTCCCGATGCATCCGATAAAAAGTCGCCACTATTGAAGTTCAATTAATATCAATATACTTGCCAGCTCTGAAGGGACGCTAATGCATGCAGGCGCTAAACACTTTTTTGACGGTAATACTAATACCATTCATTAGTAATAATCAATTTCCAGTATGTAGGATGCTTCTTTTTCTGTATTTAATTAATTGTATTTTCCTCGTAATAGTACTATACTGATTATTGTGGCGTGCATGCATTAGCGTCCCTTCTTGCCCTAGCTGGCATAGTAGCATATTAATTCCAATTGAATTTCATACATGTTTCTCTACAGTCTAAAACAAAGCACATACGACCATAGGGTGTGGAAAACAGGGCTTCCCGTCCGCTCAGCCGTACTTAAGCCACACGCCGGTGAGTTAGTAGTTGGGTGGGTGACCACCAGCGAATCCTCACTGTTGTATGTTTTTTAGTTTGTTTATGGTTCTATTGTTAGTGTTATGTGGTTTAGAGTAACAGCGAGGGAGCCTTTTATGTGACCATAAAAAAATTTGAACATCTCAGGTACTTGCACGCAGCCGAAAAGAACCTATCTACCTATCGATCTAGTATTTATCTAATGAATCACATTGCTCACACGAACACTCCGGTCTAAACCTGCTGCCATCATATCAAAGTGCAAACTCGCACCGTGATACTTTCCCCTTAATATACGTACTCAAAATTCGGGTTTTGTGCATCGGTAAGATCAGCGAAAGCAGTGGCATCAGCCAAAAGCTCAGCCTCGCCTCCTCTCTCCCGCAATTCCTCGCGCATCTTCTCCTTTCGTTTGTTCTCCCAAATAAAGGCAAAGCGGAATACGAAGAAAAGCGCGAGCTCAAGGCAGTTGGCAACTAACAAAGAGCCAATACCCAGGGGGTATGCGGGTGCTTGCTCGGATTTGTAAAAGAAGGGACTAGCGATGTTGCCGACGCATGCTCCAAACCAGATCATACCAGATACGATCATTTTCTTGGATTGCCCACCAGTGTTGGACGTAACGAGGGAAAGAGATATCACAAATGAGGCTTGGTATGATCCGGTGAGATAGCTGGACATTAAAGATCGATTAGTTACTGTTTCTTAAACCGAAGAGTCAGCTAGATAGACTTACAAGCAGATCAGTCGACCGACGTATGCATTTTCGGGGGCAAGCAAGAAACCGAGGGCACCCGCAATCGTCGGGATCATGAACAGTGCGCAGACCAGAGTCCGGCTATTCTTTGGCATGTATTGGTTGGCATATCCTCCGAGCACAATCCAAATTACCACGATCACTCCCTGGGGTATACCGAGAAGTGCCGTATTGAGTGTATCGAACCCAAGACCTTGGATGACCAAAGTGGAGAAATTGGATATTCCGCCGTTTGGGACGTTGGCAAGGAATCCCAAAAGGGTAAATAGCCACGTCTTATAATCGAGAAACGCCTCTTTGACCTGACCCCAGTTAACTTTCCGCCCCTCAATACCGGTCTGATTAGATCGCAATCGCGCAATCATCAAGAGCTTCTCTTCACGATTAAAGCCCCAAAATGTCGCTGGCGAGTTAGGCAACAGCAAATCGATTGCAATTCCCCAGGCAGCACAGACAGCACCGATGATGAGAAACTCATAGCGCCAAGATTGAAGACCACCTTTGATATTACCGATTCCGTAACCTAGAGAATCGAGATCACAGTAAGTATTTGCTATTTAATTCCGCGCAATATTCAATGAAGCATACCGATAAGACCGCCACCAGCAACACCGATGCCATTCCATAGATAGTATGCCGAAATACGCCATGGTTGCTCGGCACGGGTATAGTATGTAGAGACGACGAGCATGAACGCAGGGTCAGCAATAGCCTCAAATGCGCCAGAAATAATTCTGAGTGCCGCAAGCGCCGCGAAGTTCTGCGATGCCGCTTCGCACATGAGAAGCACGCCCCACATGAAGATGTTGAAGGCGAGATACCAAGCCATCCGGCTCCGTTGCATGAGGAGATTAGAAGGGATTGCCCAAAACAGCCATCCAAAGTAGAAAATACTTGACAACCACGAGTATTGTGAACCGGATAAATGGAGGTCATCTTTGATGCCAAAGATCGCTGCGTAGGAAAGTGTCGTCTTGTCGACATACTATTTGAGACAGGTGGTGTTAGCCGTGGCCTAAAAAGAGCGCGCCTGAAGACAGCCAACGTACATAAAAGAAATAGCATATGCCAAGAAGTGGAAGGAGGCGTATGTCAAGCTTTCGTTTCAACCTCTTTTCGGCTTCTTTGTTGATAGACTCATCATTTGGATACCTCTGAATTGCTTCAAGATATAGTTCGTTGTCTTCTCCTTGATTTATTTTGTTTGCTACCGAAACCTTGAGGTTCTCCTCTATGTGTTGGACATCATTTCCACTCTGAGGCTTCAGTGTCTCTGGGAGGGGTTCTTTCTTGTCCCCCATAATGAAATTTCCAGATTCAAGATCGATGCTTCAGTGATGCAATTAGTGGAAGCAGTACCGAAGAAGAATTATTATTTAACAGTAATTGTGCTCTGTATATAGGATAACTCTAGCTTAGAAAGGCGGCAATCGGCAATCAAAATTGGGCACAATCACCATTGGTGGAATAAATTTTGCGGGGATGTCAATCTACTGGGGTAACTCTGCTTCACTATATACACTATAATAAAAAGGACTATGTCTGTATGCAACATAGACTACTTGACAGCTTACATATTTCATGAGTCCACTGTGTTTATGCCGACTATGACAAAGATAGTAAATAATCGTGACGATGAGAGCAGAATAGCGAAAAGAAAATTATCACAGTAGGGTTTCGAGCCGTAGCAAAGTCGGACAATCTCCGATGATTGATGGCAACCGGGGCTACAATATAAAGCAGACGGGGTATCGGCTTGCCATTCCTGGCTCGAAGTCCTCAGGTTAAGTACATATTACTGGTTTATCGGCATGTATACCTTAGTATACGAATGTGGGATTGCTATAGGCGGCCACAACGTGGTGGAGATATCTCGAACTGGTAAGTCTGCGGTTAGAACCTCCGCAGTTTCCAGTTGTAGGCCTGGAGCAGATGTGTGGGGTTGGAAGGAGCGTGGGGGCGGGGATTCGCTTCCCCGGGCGATGTTCATTACCGAAATAATATATAGTACATAGGTAGTGTACGGAGTAATGATTGTCAGGCAACCGCTTCCTGCTACAACATCCCCAACCTTTTCCTTAATTGGCAACAGAGATCGGCATATGAATTTGCCCTTTAGGCGTTTGTGCCGCCAAAATCACATGACCTGATACCCATAGTATTGAGCGGTCAACATGATCCAGATTGTCAGAGGACCTTAACAAGGTCACCGGATTTTCAGATGAGGAGATTGCCTTGTAGTGTGCTCAACTCACATTTTCTTAGCAGAAAGTTAGTAATCTAGCCACCATATGTGCCCCCTGCAGGGCCTTGGGGGTACCTGTCCACTGAACAAGTGCCCGGGGCTGGGACTCGCCAAGGAACTTCTTTAACCCAACACCGGGGGGTTTGGGTTTCTTGGCAAAGACTCGGTAGAGGCTTATTTCCTCCAATCTTTTAAACCAACAGGTGACGATGTTATGTTCAGGTTTAGCTGAGGAGTTGCGTATAGGCCATGTCGTTTGTTGCAGGGCGAAATCTGATACTGGTGATGGACCACTCGATTGCTAATGGCGTTGACAGCTGGGATGAAAAATGTGGTGACTGGTGAGATGTATGTGGCCGATCTTCGTAGATAGCAGATGTTTGGTGGTAAGTAGCATCTCGTGTGACCGTTTCAAAGATATTGAGTTACCGTTCTGAGTGAAAGAAGAAAAAGCGAGAGGCAGGTAGGATTCGGGTTCTTTTGACCCTTGTGATGTGTGGGGTATCAGTTGATCGCTAGTTGAATGGAATATTCACTCGAATCTTAGAAATTGGCAAGGCTTAGCAATATCAAGCTATAAGAGAGGCATAAAAATTAAAGTGAATGTATTTTCGGTATAAATGTGGTCAAATTTCGGTGACATACCGGTGATCATCACGATCGTCAGTTTCTTAAGTCTTATACAACATAGTTTTCTATAGATATTCCAGAAATCACAAGAAATCACAAGAAATCACATGCGATTTAATTTAATTTAATTTCACCCAAATTTCTCGGAAAACCAACCGATTCATCATATTTTCACACGTGCACACTAAATTAGGTCGGCCCATAAATTACCTTCCGATATCTAAACCGCCCACCGAAAGTTGATCCCATCTCCGAGATTTCGCTCTTCACTGTACCTGCACTAATCCTAAACAGCTGTCGTGAATCATGGGGCCTAATCAAAGTTGTGAATCAAATAGACTATGCATAAAAAACGATCTGCAAGCTGAACGACGTGGGCTGCCCTTTGGGCATGATTGGCCCTGGTTTCACTTCGTATCCGAATATGTTATGCTTATGGTACCTGCCCCGAGACATACATATGTATGAGATTATATATATAGAGGTACACCATGGAGGTTTTTTGACACAGACCTGAGATTTCAGATTCTTTGAATCAATTACATTCTGGGATCATGGCTGGGATTTGGTCACTCAAGTTGCTGCCATTTATGGCTGGCTGCGCCTTTGCTGGTGTCCAGTATCCTGAGATTCCGACAGACTTGACTACGCCATTCCAGCAGCGATTGGCAGTCTATGGCCCTGATGGTAAGACCGCTGGATATAGTGAATTTGAATGAGGACTAACTTAATCGTCTCTAGCTGTATCTGTCGGTTGGAACACCTTTGCACAGCTGAAGCAAAGTTGCGTGCATTATGGCTTGTCGGAAAAAAACCTAAACACCAAAGCTTGTTCATCCTCATCGACTACCTACGACCCTTCACGAACGTGGTCGAATGTCGCCATCCTCACCGGCCTGACCCCAGCGACAACCTACTACTATAAGATTGAGTCCACCAACTCGACTGTAGGCCATTTCCTCAGCCCTCGCACACCAGGTGACAAAACTCCCTTCAATATGGATGTGGTCATTGACCTGGGTGTTTACGGCAAAGACGGCTACACAAGCAAAAGCGCCAAAAAGGACACCATTCCAGTCGTTGAGCCAGAACTAAACCACACCACAATTGGTCGCCTCGCAAAAACAGTAGATGACTACGAGCTTATCATCCACCCTGGAGATTTTGCATACGCAGATGACTGGTATCTCAAATTCGCAAACCTGTTCGATGGCAAAGAAGCATATGAGTCCATTATCGAGCAATTCTACGATCAACTTGCACCAATCGCAGGACGAAAACTCTACATGGCCAGCCCAGGAAACCACGAAGCTGTCTGCTCAGAGATTCCATACTTGAACGGCCTCTGCCCCAAAGGCCAAAAGAACTTCACCGAGTTCATGCATCGATATGAGAAAACCATGCCCCAACCTTTTGTTTCCTCATCATCCAACCCGACGGCGCAAAATCTGGCCCGCAAGGCCCGCGACCTTTCGAACCCACCCTTCTGGTATTCCTTCGAATACGGCATGGCCCACGTCGTTATGATCGACACCGAAACAGACTTCCCTAACGCACCAAGTGGTCAAGATGGCTCTGCCAAGCTGAATGGCGGACCCTTTGGCGCTCCCGATCAGCAGATCGAGTTCCTCAAGGCTGATCTCGCTTCCGTCGACCGGTCTGTTACGCCCTGGGTGATTGTGGCCGGACACAGACCGTGGTACTCGACTGGAAGATCGAAGAACATCTGTGGTCCCTGCCAAGAGGCGTTTGAGGGCCTGTTCAACCAGTACGGAGTTGACCTTGGTGTTTTTGGTCATGTGCACAACTCGCAGCGATTTGCGCCTGTTGTTAATGGTGTTGCCGATCCCAACGGTATGAATGACCCCAAGGCGCCCATGTATATTGTTACTGGGGGCGCGGGTAATATTGAGGGTCTGAGCTCTGTTGGCAGTAAGCCTGCCTATACGGAGTTTGCGTATGACGAGGACTATAGCTACAGTACGATAAGGTTTTTGGATGAGCAGCACTTACAGGTTGATTTTGTGAGGTCTTCTACTGGAGAGATCGTGGATTCTAGTACTTTGTTTAAGAAACACGCGACAGATTTTGTCGAGCAGTGATAGAAGATTGGGGGTTAAGAGATATCTCATCTGTATAATCAAATAGTGTGGGTTTCGTTTTCATAATTGGTTAAATGGGATAAATAATATCTACCAGAAAGGATATATGCAACATCTGCTATTAAACCTATCGAGTTTCGAGAGAATGATATTGCTGTGATATCATTCCTGCTGTTTGCTATGCTGTTTACACTGCCCCTGGTGGCATAATGAATACATGACTCGGCTTTCAAGGTTCTTTTCAATATTTTGTAATATTTCTAGCACTAACACAGATACGTTGTGTGGAGGCCTGGTCATGTAAAAAGGAAGAAAAAAACAGCATTATATATTTTTAGAGAAAACAATTTGTGCAGGAAGGACAGAAATAAAAAAATAAAAGACAGAAAGACCGAACCTCCATTAATGCCAACATTTCTCCGATATCCACAAAAGCAATCCCAAAAATAATTTATATACACCTTGGCCCATATATAACCCTATATCCATCATCGCTCTAACTCAAAAAGTTATAAATGTACAACACCTGCGTTAAAAATGTGGCTTTCATCGATGCGACAGGTGACTGTTCCACTCCTTGGGGGGCGTTGTTGAGCCCCCACCAGGTTCTTGGAAGTTCCATGGCTCACTCTGCACGACAGTCTCTGAGACAACAGTAATATCCTTGGAGGTAGGCTCGGACTGAGCTAGGATGTGCTCATCGCTACCCCATGCGGAAGCCTGCATATGTGATGGCGCAGCAGCGTTTGACTTACCCTTCTTGGTATCGCCTTCGCCACGGTTTGTCAAGGTCTGTAAGCCTCGGCTGGAGAGCGCGTATGGCTGTCCTGATGTTTTTCCTCCCGAGGAACTGAAGACGTGGGAGAGACCGATTTTGTTGAAGCCCTTGCGGATAAGTGGTTGGATGATGGGCAGGTTGGAGACAACGATTGAGACGAAAGTTTCGCGGCATGCCCACTGAGAGCCAGATTCAGCTCCGTCGGGACTGGACTGAGTATATGTGTCAGTTATATGGTACCTAATAGGCATGTGTTTCTGTGTGGGTATGTTATGATTACATGGGACTTACCTTCATAATTGTAGCAGCTCGAATAATTCCCGCTAGCATAACAAATGTAGCGCCGGAAAAGAGAACCATAAGTGGAATTTTTCGCTTCAGGTTGAGATTGACGGTCCAGAGGAGGGGGAGTGGGATTGAGAGAAGGTAGAGGTCCGTAACAATGTTGAGTACAACGCAGACAAAAACGTAGACGTGGGATTTAGTTGGCTGACATATATCTATGCAAATATGGTCAGACAGGAACACTATTATATATGGTGGCGGTGTAACTCACTGCCGGGGTCAGGGTTAATCTGCCAAAACGCATGGAAGGGCTGGCATGATAGGAGGAGGGACAACGCTGTTGCAAGGTATGTCACACCTAGAATGATATATCCCAGCCGAACGCGGGTGGGGAGGTGTTGGAGGCCAGTCCTGTAATATACTTAGCGCGTTGGTTCATTATGTCTAAGGCGATATGTGGAGCGCACGTCAATCGAGAATAGAAAATTGCCAAGCTGAATTTAACCAACCATAGGATAGCCACATATAATGACCATCCAATAATCTGGATCTTAGATCCAGCAACACGATTTGCCCACTCAGTCGAATTGGGGTCGAGGCTTGCTCGCTCCTCGGGCGTCATGTAGCTGTTAGTCAGGCCTTGGTATCTGGCACCGACGAGGTACGCCGCAACTGTTTCGAGTGTAAAGCAGACCTGCCAAAGAACAATACGTTAATTGTAGTCTTTTCAATCGTGTTTACAGGACAGGCGAAATAACATACCCCCGCTAATGGCATAAGATAATCATCAAGTTGGAAATTGGCTGGTCCAACAAGCTTCCATCGTACACCGATGCGTATAAGGATTATTACAAGGGCTAAGGACAACAAAGTCCATGCCTCCACGTGACTAGCCATTCTTAGCAGTCCTCGATAGTTAGAAAAGCAGAGGACAAAACGGAAGATCAGGATGGGACCTGGATGGAATTAAAAAGAAAGGCTCCAGCCAGACTGGCCCACTAGGAATGTCCAGAACGTAGAATTCTATGTACATAAATGCCCTAAACTAGTTTGTCAGGCTAACTACATAGTGCAAATAGTAAACCCCTGGAAGATCATCCAAGAAATTTGCATCTGCCCCACCAGATCCACCCCGACCAAGATAGACGGATTACTATAATTGGTGCGGGCAGTGATGATCCGTTTGTCCGACACGGGAGACATGCCCCGGTCACGGCTCAAACCTTGAAACCGTTACAGGGGTGTGGAGCTTATCTTACAAGCCACCTCATCATTGGAGGATTCGCAAACGAGCTGGTTCGGAACGTTGGAGCTTCGAGACTATGCATAAATTACTAAATTAGGAATAGAGTCCCCTCCCCCTATAGCTTGCTAAGGTTTTCCGCTGTTCTCCGTGAAAAATCTCGTATTTATTCTTCATTTCCGCCGAATAATTTCGCTCCTAAATTTGTTTATTGGTGTTTGTATATTTTTGGTGATTTCACTATCCGACATCTGGACCGTTTCACGAAGTCATTACGCATTATGTCTACCTTTGACTTCATCATTGTCGGGAGTGAGTGATCAGATTTCCACCCTAGCTTTGTTGGCTCTTCCCTTTAGACAGGTCTCATCATGGTAAATGGAGAAAATAAACTTGATCAACGAGACCTAATCTTGCAAACGAAACAACCAACATCCATATTCCCTAAATCCAAATCTAGCTAACACGTCCCACAGCTGGCCCCTCCGGTTGCGCCCTCGCCGCTGGTCTCGCAAATTCGACCACAAAGCCCAGCGTTCTCCTACTAGAAGCGGGGGACAAAAACGACGATCGCAACCTTCGCATTGATGGCCAGCGATGGCTCACTTTCCAGGACCAGTCAATGAACTGGGGATTTAAGACCACCCCGCAGACGGACTGCAACAATCGTGAGATCGACTACAGTCGTGGCCGGTGTATGGGCGGGTCAAGCTCCATCAATTTTGGCGTGTACAGTGTCGGTGCGCGCGATGATTACCAGGAGTGGGCGAGAATTGTCGGCGATGAAACTTTTGGGTGGGGCAATGTTCAGCAAAAGTTTAAAGATCTGGAGACGTTCCATGGGGAGATCCCAGAGGGCACAGATAAGAAGTATGTGAATCCGAAGATGGAGAATCATGGAAGTAAGGGCCCGTTGCATGTGGGCTACGCACGAGAGTGGGAGCGGGACTTAACGGACGTCTTGGATGTCTTCGAGGAGGCTGGATTTCCCTTGAATCCGGACCATAACTCGGGTGATCCAATTGGTATGTCGGTGTTGATTAGCTCGGCACATAAGGGATTGCGCTCGACAGCGGGGGATCTGGTCAAGGAGAGACTGGATAATTTGACTATTGTTACTGGGGCTCCTGTGCAGCGTATCCTCCTAGAGGGGAAAAAGACTGTGGGCGTTGTGTCCAACGGGACCGAATGTGAATACCCACCCTATCCCTTCTGCGAGTTACCCATATACTAATATACCTGAACAGACCTCGCCACAAAGGAAGTCATCCTATCCGCCGGCTCATTAAACAACCCCCGCATCCTGATGCACTCAGGCATAGGCCCCGCCGACCAACTCCAACAATACAATATCCCCGTCATTCACGATGTACCCGCCATCGGCCAGGGGCTCCGCGACCATTGCTTTGTGCCGATGGTTAACACCCGGACAGACACTAGCACCGACCGAAAAGCCTTTTACGGTGACAAAGCCGCCATGGATGCCGCGCAGAAACAATGGGAAGAAGACGGGACAGGCCCTTGGTCGAAATTTGCCTGCGAGTTGGGCATCGGCTGGTTCAAGCTGACCGAGCAGCTCACTTCCTCGGCAGAGTTCAAGGCGCTTCCAGCAGACGAACAGAAGTATCTTCTACAGGAGACCGTACCGCACTACGAGATTCTCACCCATTTCCCCGTTCACTGGGTCATTCCGGACTTCCCGCCCGAGGCATTAAGCTACTCCTGTCTGCTCGTCTTCTTGTTTAACGCACAGACTCGTGGAGAAGTCACATTGCAGTCGTCGGATCCTGACTCCCCGCTATCTTTCAACCCTAAGTTCCTGGCCCACCCATTCGACCGCCGACTCGCGATCGAGGCCTTGCGTGACTCGTTCCGCATTGCCAAGCACGAATCCTACACAAAAGACAACGTGGCGGAGCTGGCCATGCCCAAGGGTGAGTCAGACGAGGATTTGCTCGAGTACTGGCGTCAGAATATCTCGTCGAGCTGGCACATGACGGGCACGGTGAAGATGGGCAAGGAGGGCGATGTGGACGCAGTCGTGGATCCGAATTTCAAGTTGAGAGGCATTGAAAATTTGCGTGTGGCAGATATGTCGGTTGTGCCGGTTCTGGTGAACGCACATGTCCAGGCTACTGCGTATGTTACTGGTGCAATTTGCGCGGAGAAGGTGATTGCCCAGTATGGTCTTTAGGCGCCTAGCCTTTAGATTAAAAAGGCATTAATGGGTCAATGCCAATCATACTCCGTACATAGATTAAATCAACATATTTGTCGGCTAAAGGAAAAATAGAAACCAGGTCCTCGGGCAGGTCCAGGGGTGTCCCCGGTAGTTATCGAAGTGGAGAACATTTCTGATGTTTGGGTGCCGGTAAACCTAAAAATTCAAATTAATTTAAACGACAAGCCTATTGTGGTAGATAAAGCGGGGCATAAATACCTCCAGGGATACTAGTGTGACCTGGGGCTTATCCGGCATTACCAATTCGGCAAGTGGTAGGAAGTCCGGAGTACGGAGAACATATATCTACGGGTGGAGTATTAGGAGGTCTGAGAGTTCTAAATCCTTCGGTTATTAGCAGGATTTCGTTAGAACAGCCATTTATTAACGCCCACTGGACCTAATGGTGTGATTATCCTCCCTATAATTAGGCCGTGACAAAATAAATGTGTCGGCCCGAAGAGCCAATCCAGGACCCATCGTGAGGGCTGTCTATGTTGTATGTCGGGCCTATGGATGAAACGTACGTCTTAGCCGAACACTCAGTATGTTGGGCGCTTGGTATAATTCATTAATGCCGCTGATTTATTCCAGTAAAATACCCACTGCTCTAGGCATCTTTATTAAGATAGAGAACTGCAGCATATAGGAAATTTAAGAAAATTGACTCATAGTGGATCCAATACTAGCATCTTTTTCAAGTTTAAGTACTCGCGGTTACGTGAAGTTGGTGTTTAGGTGGTGCTGAACTCTGTATGGTGTTCGCAGTGTTTTCCCTTCTTCTTCCTTTACAACAGGAATAGCAACCGCATAGCTTAAAATGATCGTGGAGTATGTATAATGACATTAAATTCAGCCCGGCAGAGAATGAAAAGATAGAGCCTAAGATGACCAGGGTCCACTGGTATTCACCCACCCTCATCCACCTAGCTACCCTCACCGCATGTAGGTGGCCTACTCATGTTAGATCAATGCTGTAGTTCGGTAGGCGCCTGCCCTCGCACGAACGTCTTGATAAATGTCCGCCATTGGAAATCTTGTCTAAATTACATGCTATAACTATCCTCAAATTACCGAAGGCATCGATTGTTGTCAGCTCAAGTACATATTTGAACTGTTTTTCACCCAATTGCCAAAATCGGGTACCATTATGAAACATTATGAAACTTGATACAAACAAATTTCACTTTCGGGATCGTTGATGTGTAAACACTAAGTTGGCATAAATACTATTGACCTAGTGCCTGGAAACGAATCAGTGATCCCTAAATTATTAAGCAACACTAAGATCGCTGTCTCAATGTCGATCGTCGGCCATAGCTCCGATTGGTACAAGATCTTTGAAACTGATTATCCGAACTTCACCATTGTTATCATGGAAAACAAGGTAAAAGCAAGAATAGGTGCCTCCCGGACAGAATGACTCCGAGCCCAACAAAATCATTAAAGCCAATAAATCGCCGTCCTTCAACCCGTGTCGGATAACAGTATCCCAAGTCACTGCAAGATGATAATGAAACTGTAGTAACGATGGATAGTCCAAATTTGAGGTCGAATTATAACAGAATATAGTAGTATTTTTCATTGAATTGTTAAAATAAGGTCAAATAAGGTAGGAAATTAATTTTTTAAGGTAAAACAGGGATACGGCGGTAAGACCTCTCAACGAATCAGAACAGAGTAAATGTCATTGCCAGTTCACCTCTCAAATTCAATCTAACTTATTCCTCATCTTTGACAGATACCAAAAAACTATCCACATGGACCCATCTAATTCTCAGAGCTCAAATCAAACCATATATCCATACGACACAAACCACGTTAGTGAACTGCTTAAGCGCAAGCGCCGCACCCGCGGCATCAAGTCATGTTTTCCCTGTCGACATAGGAAAGTTCGCTGCGATGGTAATATGCCATGTTCGAGTTGTGTGCAGCGCTCCCACCCAGAGTTATGTTGTTTACCTCCTACCTCGGGGCATGCGCCGCCTGCTTCCGATGGAAAAAGTGGCTCTTTTTCTATGAACAGGGATGGGGATGAAGAAATACAAGGAACTAGCAGTCACAGGTATGGCCCTCTGCTGTTTTGACCTACGCTTTGCGTGCTATTTCTTGTCTTGCTTCGTGGGGTCTTCGACGCCATGAACATACCGAGATAATATCTCGTATGCTTGAGGGCTTCTAAGGTTACAGCTACTAACGTACTCGGCAGTACTTTCAGCGAAGACCAAGCAGTATATCTAAATGAAAATAATAAATATCCCCCGGGTATTGATCTCATTCTCAGCCGGCTTGACAAGATGGATAAGCAGATATCTTCACTCAAGGCAGAGCTTCGTCAGACCCGCTCAGATGCTAGGTCGGGCACAATTACCCAAGCCAATTCTGCATCTCCTGCAGAATCGCCATTTATGAGGAAAGGCTTTACACTTGCCAAATCTCCCGGGAAGCACTTTGTCGAAGATGCTACTGGCGCTACTATCTTCCTCGGCAGCCATTCTGATCCACCAGTCGCCCTGGGGTGCCGACAAGCCGGGAGTGATCCGATGATCAACGATGCAATGCTCTCCGATCAGCTTGTTCCACGGACGTACCCATTTACGAATTTGTGGAAGCAAGAGCCTGGAGCTAGCGAGATATGTGAAACTTTGCCCGACGAGTCGGATATTATCCGGTATGTATCACGAATATTTCATTCATTGGCATCATAACGTAACTACTGAAACACTTGCTTGAATTATTGTACTGATTGAATGGTCTCAGATATTGGCAAGTCTATCAAACCAGCGTACACCCCTTTTACCCAGCGCTAGTGACCTACGAGCAATTCAATATCTCGCTTTTTACGTTCATGAACAAGCGCACAGGGATGCTGCTGGAAAATGAGACCATGAGATTAGATGACGTGGATTCCTCATGGCTTGCACTGCTGTTTGCTGTGCTTGCCTGTGGAGTGCAGTTCTCGAATGACGCCATCAAGGAGCGGGATCTACGCTGCAAGGTGTTCAGTAAGTCCAATCGGAACCCTCTTTCTTTCATGTTTAGATCTAATTGTGCCAGTCTGCTCATCTTTCCAATGCCTCCGAGCCTCAAATTTCTTTAACAACACCAATATGAACCAGATCCAGGCCAAGGCATTGATTGGAAATTGCCTGCGAAACAACCTCGATACTAACAGTGCCTGGATTTTGATGGGTATGTACCCCACTTTAGCTATAGATAAGTGTTAGGACTAACTAGTCATAGGATCGACGATACGTCTTGCGCAGAGTATTGGACTACACGAAGAGACAGCTTCAGACACACAAAGTTCCACCCTTGAACAATTTCAGCGAAAACGCCTATGGTACGTGCTGAACATCTAGCAACATCACACAACCTATTAACTAAAAAATCTAGGTGGATGCTGTTATGGCAAGATACTTTTCTCTCCTTCACATACGACCGCCCACCAAACATAAACAAGCTGAGCAGCAGCATCCCCCATGACCCAGACGCAGGCCCGGGATTGTCCTTCGCAGAATGCGTCTGCGCCATATGCCAAATCCTCCTCGAACGCGCACGACAAGACAGCACCGAAACACTCTCCGAAACAATATCCTCCAAAATCAGGATGGCAGCTATATTCGAAGATGCCCTCCCATTCCTTCGTGATAAATCGCATTGTCGTAGTCTGCAAGATCACCTCGAGCGTCTAGCCCTGAATATCCACATCTGCTACGCAATCTGCCGTCTCTGTCGGCTGATCCTGGATTCTTCATCCAGTGAAGCTCATAGCCCATCTATGGATATCGATTCCATCAAGATGGAATGTATTGACTGTGCTGCTCAGGCCGTTGAGAGCTTCTTGGATATGCACCGTCTTGCAGCGACTGTGTGTCGCTCGTGGGCATTTGTTCATAATGCCGTTAGTTGTGCGCTCACACTTCAAAGTTTGGTCGCTTCTGGTCCTCAGCATGCGCGTGCTGGTGTGCTTGTCAAGCGGTTAATTGTTGTTTTGGATCGCGAGGAGCAGCAGTCTGTTTGGGAGGATACAGATACTAATGTAAGGTATTTTGGTCCGTATTCTCGGGCTTTAAAGGCTTTGCGGGAGACTAGTGATGGATACGAGGTCTCCCAAGACGGAAGAACATGACGAATACGAGAAATACGATCGAGATTTTTAAGTTTCTTGATTTATAATATAATAATCATTAACTGATTATTAGATGGGTTTGGTTTATTTCCCCATGTATAAATATCACCATCAACCACTCCTCTCTCATAGTACAACTTATTTCCTTAGCACAACTTCTGCAATTTATCAATATGTCTCAACTCCGCTACTATATAATCGACGTCTTCTCATCCATTGCCTACCAAGGGAATCCCCTCGCAGTGGTAGACACCACATCTACCACTCTCACCTCTACCCAGATGAAACTACTAGCAAGGCAATTCAATCTATCGGAAACAACATTCGTTTGTCCTCCAACAGACCCTAAAGCTACCTGGCGCTTGCGATCATTTCTCCCCAATGGAGTAGAGGTTTTCGGAGCTGGTCACAACTCGCTCGGCGCCTGGTGGTGGATTGCACATTCTGGGCTTTTGGGAGAAATCGCACATACAGGTCAGACCTACTTCCAACAACTAGGCGACAATATCCTATCGGTGGATGTATCTCGATCAAAGCTAGGAGATCTGGTTGTCTCGATGCGCCAGGGGGAACCACTGTTTTTGAATCAACATACTAACTATGATTCACTTGCTGCATCTCTTGGGATCAGTGCCGGCGATATTGGACTAAGATACTTGGATACTGCACTCGACCGGGCAATGGTGGTTACCACTTCACCTGCCCGCCATCTCTTGGTTCCGGTTCGAAGCCTTGATGTCCTGGAAAGTATCAGCTTTGCCGACAAAGAGGGTATTTCCAAGGAGCTTGCTAGTACCGAAAGCCTTAACAGTGGAATTTATGTCTTCGCATATGCGGAAACTGAGTCCGAGACAAAGAATCCGAGATTTGAGGCCCGATTTTTCAGTCCGGGGATGTCAATGGAAGACCCGGCTACGGGTTCGGCCGCCGGGCCTTTGGCTGCTTACTTGTGGGCGAACAATGCCCTGACTTCTGTGGATGATGGAGGAGCTCGGATTGAAGTTTTGCAGGGTATACAGACTGGGAGGAGGTGCCTGATGAATTTGAGCATTGAGCCCAATAACAGAGATCCCGTAAGCATCACGATTTCCGGAACTGGTGTGCTGGTGGCAAATGGAAGTATCATGATTCCTAGTTCTGGGCTTTCCTTTTCAGAGGGCCTTTGTTAAGAAGTCAAGAGATATCAAATGTTCAAGGTGTAAATTCTTTCATACATAGTATTACCTGCCATCTAATAGTCTAATGAACAAAGATCAATCCAAATCAACGCCAAACAAATCTAGATGGTAGTGCTACAACACTCTAAGCAGTAGCAGTTCTTTTCTTAGCGCGAACATAGAAGTTCAACGGCCGAATCAACTGGAATTCAGGATCATACTCGACAGCCTCAAGGCCCTCACGAGTGAACTCATAGCGCGAGACAAGCTCAGACAACAAGATCTTAACCTCGAGCAGCGCAAAGTTGAATCCAATGCAGCCACGGGGACCCGTAGCAAAAGGAATGTAAGCGCAACGATGCTTGTTCTTAGTCTCTTCGGTAGTCCAGCGATCGGGATCGAAGCGGAAAGGATCACGCCAGACTTCTGGGTTTGTGTGGATAGAGTATAGGTTGGGGACGATGACGCTGTCGGGAGGTAGGCGGTATCCGCCGGGAAGGACGACCTCAGTTTTTGTCGTGCGGCCAGGCTGGAAGGAGGCGTTGTGCAGACGCTGGGTCTCCTTGACGAAGCAGTCGAGGAAGGTCAGGCTATGGGCAAACTCAGGCGTCCAGTCAACGGGCTTATCGGTGTTGGCGACACCGCGCTCACACAATTCCTCGTAGAGGCGGTCTTGGGCGCCTTCGTAGGTGACGAGGCAATAAAGGAGCCATGACATCAGGGCAGAGGTGGTCGTGAAGCCGGCACCGGTAACGATGAGCATGTTTGCAACAATCAAGCCTTCAGGGAACTTTTGGCCAGATTCGTCGACGGTGTTGAGCAAGTAGTCGACTACGCAAGAGGCTTCAACTGCAGCTTGGTTCATGGGCATTCCGTCGATGCCGGAACCCTTAACTAAATCGATTTTCTCCTGTAGAAGGGAGTAGATTGTACGTTGAACAACCTTGAGACGGGCAGGATCGCCGAAGGGAAGGTGGCGGTACCATTCACCTCGGGAAGTGATCTTCTTATTGAGGGATAGCAGACTGGCGATGTTGGTGACGATTGGGTGCAAAGGGGCGTCAACATCGGTGAAGTGTTCGAAGTCGGTGCCCAGAGAGAACTTTCCGATGGTTTGTGATGCTAGCTTCACCATGTACTGGTAGGCGTTCCAGGACTTGCCACGAGCATCGAGTTCATCAAAGACCGCAAAGGACTTGCGCACGCACTCCTGCATCAACGGGGTATAGTGACGCACCGCTTTGGGACCCATCGCTGGTGGCAAGAACTTGTGAGCCAAACGCCAGTTCTCGGTTT
Source organism: Penicillium griseofulvum (assembly GCF_001561935.1). Taxonomy (NCBI): domain Eukaryota; kingdom Fungi; phylum Ascomycota; class Eurotiomycetes; order Eurotiales; family Aspergillaceae; genus Penicillium; species Penicillium griseofulvum. The sequence continues at coordinate 989,236 of NW_024467450.1, forward strand.
CGGTATCTCCGATGAAGATGGCTGTGTTGTCCTTGACACCCCAGAGAGGGTGGTTCTCATTAATCTTCTTGGTCATGTAGACTGACTCCATTAGAGCGACGGCTGCCACTTCAGGGCTATCAGTCAGGTATGTTGTCTTTCCCATGTTGGTAGTCTTGATAACATGGCCGTACTTGCGGAAGAGTCGGTAGTGGTTGCCCAAGTGGTCCGGGAAGATCTCATAGTAGCTACCCACGAGTGGAAGACCCTCGGGCCCCTGGGGGCTCTGGACTGCCTGGCCATCAACGCGGAGGCCAATAGGTGTAGTTTGTGAGGGTGCAGAAAGTATTGCGTCCACTGACAAGAGTTCTTGTTCATTTTCTCCATGGAAGGTCAGGCCTGATCATGTTAGCACAAGTAGTATATGCAGTGGCTGGGAACGCATACCAAGTGGTGCAGCAACGTGAAAAGCAGCGCCCACAGCACGCTTGACGTCTTCGATCTTCCATTTGGAATCAACAGTTACAGACTTTGCTGTTGATACTTCATCTCCGATCAAGTAAAACACAGGATCGGGATTCGGTGCTAGTGCGACAGGCATGATGGATTTTAGTTAATATTTTCAAGGATGAACCATTTGAACACCACTGTTCTTAAATATCTTCAAGTTCTTATGCCAATATCCGAATTATCCAGTGGAGCATTGGACATCATCTTCCTTAGTATAGCGAGATCGGCATGTAGATCCGAAGTCCAATCTTCGGGCGAAGTTCGCACGAGAATATCGGATATAATGATTGGTATATTTTATGTTTATATAAATGTTTGGTGTGTTGCAAGTGAAAGAATTCAATAATCTCACAAAATGTATACCCTTGAAGAAGTTCAAAGGCATAACAAGCCAGACGATGTCTGGATTATTCTACACAACAAAGTCTACGATGTCACCAAATATCTCGAAGACCACCCTGGTGGCAGTGCCATCTTGATTGAGGTCGCTGGCACTGATGCTACTGAGGCTTTTGAAGAAACTGGTCACTCTGATGAGGCTCGTGAAGAACTAGTGCAATATTATATTGGCGACCTGCCATCAGAGGTATATTTTCCAAACCCCTAATATGAGGCGACAATAATCTAACTTGATCTAGGAACATGCCGAATCAATCGAGGTTTATCGTCCTACCTTTGAGCAAGTTGCGCAAACCGCTGTTGTATCTGTGAAGCCATCGCCAAGTCGTTTTCGTTCATTGGCACTCTCATTGCTCAAACTTGGCATGACTGGCGCTTTGGGAGGCATAGCAGTCACCGGCTACAGCAACGGATGGGGACAATTTGCCCCAGTCTTTAAGAAGGTGTCTAAGAGTGCCTCAGCTGTTTTGCACGACCGCCCCGGCTCCTCTGGCCAGTTCTGGTCTGGATTCGGAATCGCCAGTGTCGCCCAGCTGTCCCTCACCCTGGGAGTGACTATGTGGATTTCATCCAAGCTGGACGTCCAGCAAGAGTTCACTCACCATTTGCCTCATCGCACATCTCGCCCCGACAGACTCATCTTCCGAAAAAAGGTCTCATCAACCGCCAAGAAGGCTCCCACAAAGATTCTGCCCACAAACCCCCCTCTCGACCCGCGCCAGTTTAAGAGCTTCCCCCTCACCCACAAAGAAGTCGTCTCCCCCAACGTGTACCGATTTATCTTCGGCCTCCCCAACACAGATGATGTCCTCGGTCTCCCCACAGGCCAGCACATTGCCCTGCGCGCCACCATCAACGGGAAAAGCGTCTCCCGTTCTTACACACCCGTCTCCAACAACACCGATCTGGGCCGTATCGAGCTCCTGGTCAAGGTATACCCCCAAGGCCAGATGACCAAGCACCTCGAGCAAATGAACATTGGCGACACTATTGAGATCCGTGGTCCCAAGGGCGCAATGCAATATACCACCTCCTATGCGAACCACATCGGTATGATTGCGGGTGGTACCGGTATTACTCCCATGTACCAGCTTATCCGGGCGATCTGCGACGACAAGGCCGATACTACCAAGATGACCTTGCTGTATGCGAATAACACCGAGGAGGACATTTTGCTGCGCAAGGAGTTGGATGACTTTGCTCGTGAGAATCCGCAGAAGTTCTCCGTGCAGTATGTGCTTTCGCAGGCTAGCGAAGATTGGACTGGTCACCGTGGGTTTGTCTCGCAGGATCTGATCCAGACATACTTAGCACCTGCGGATGAGAACAATAAGATGCTGCTGTGCGGCCCACCGCCTATGATTAATGCGATGAAGAAGACTCTCGCTGGACTGGGTTGGAAGGATCCTAGTGCTGTTTCTAAGGCTACGGATCAGGTCTTTCTGTTCTAAGGATATTTTGATATCATTGTTGTATGGGTATAAATTGTACAAAAAGTTTGAAGTTGATATAGATATAGATATAGAATATTAGCAACTAGTTACATTTTTAGCCATTCTCTTGTTGATATCTAGTTCTCACTTTGTAGTTCGCTTTCAGGAATCTAGAATACCATTATTATGGCCTAGTAAAAATATTGTAACGTATATCAAGTTCGATGCCTCAAATTGTCTTAAAATGACGTCTCCTAAATGAAACGCCTTGAAGAATCTTTAAGTTCAGGCTTAAAGCTTGTTTAGGATAAACATTCTGCAGGATCCTCCGAACCGTTTCCGGGATGATTCCGTTATGAATCCGAGCCGAAAGAGCATTCCGAACTCCCTCCGATATAGATAGATCCCAATACTTCACCCCTAGAAGCCTATTGGCCTTGATGATACATCCGTGATATCCGCGTCTTTCTTTTTTTGGGAACTCATACTCATACTCATAATGCCGGGTTCCGATGGCGGAGCCTTAACATATCCAATAGCCTTGGGGTGGTATATGGGACCCAAGTGCACACAATGGATAGATGAATATCATCGTGAATTCGGATCCTAGGTTGAAAAAAACATATATAGGAAGCTAACTCCACTGATACCCTTGTGATCTTGTCCTAACCAAAGCCCAACGCTTTTCCCGCTCTTCACGTCATATCTACATACTTTTTATACAACAACATCTGCATTGCCACCTCCCCTTTTATCTTACCTACCTACCCTACCTCCAATATGGGTGTTAAGCCCAGAACAGACCGCCCCGTTGCAATCATCGGCGCCGGTATCCTCGGTCGTCGCATTGGCTGCGTGTTCATCGCTGCTGGCTACCATGTCCACATCCGGGATCCCTCGCCGGTGGCTCTCCGCGACGCGGCAGAGTTCATCGATCACCATAAAGCTGAGTTCTCTTTGATGCCGCGCATTCACAAGGCACGCGAAGAAGAGAAGGAGGGAAATGAGAACGACCCCGAAGTCAAGGTCTCCATTTCCCAGGTTGATCTCGAGTCGTCTACTTCCGCGCCCTATGGTAACTGCAAGACATTCACTGCGCTCGAGCCCGCAGTTTCTAATGCTTGGCTGATTATCGAGGCTGTTCCTGAGGTGCTAAAGTTGAAGATTGATACCTTGGCGGATTTGGATAAGTACGCTCCAGCGGATTGTTACATCGGCTCCAACAGCTCCTCTTTCAAATCAAGCTTGATGCTCGCCAAGGTTCCCCCCAAACGTCAGCATAAAATCTTTAATATTCACTTTGCTATGCCCCCTACTATCCGCATGGTCGAGCTGATGACCTGCGGTAAGACTGACCCCGAAATCTTTCCTTATTTGGAGACTGTGTTGGGTGAGTGTGGCATGCTACCAGTGACAGCTCGACGTGAATCTACCGGGTATGTATTCTTCCAAAAACAGAACGAGATATAAGACATCAAACTGACTCGAAAATTGTGTAGGTTCATCTTCAACCGCCTGTGGGCAGCAATCAAGCGCGAAATTATGCAGATTCTCTCTGAAGGTGTCAGCGACCCTAGCGAAATCGACCTGCTCTGGGAACACATGTTCAGGAATGGCCCCCTCCCCTGTCAACTGATGGATCCAGTCGGTCTCGACACCGTCGCCTTCATCGAAGACAACTACATCCAAGAAAGGGGTCTCCCCTCAGGCCCAACGGTCGACTGGCTGCGCAAGGAATACATCGACCAAGGACGCCTCGGAAAGAAGAGCGGAGGTGGCGGCCTCTACCCCCCGCTCGCAAAATCCTCTTCTGCAGAAGAACCCCCAGCAAACCCGCACAGCGCCGCAAAGGACATCTACCTACTAGACGTGGGCCTCGGCGGAAATGCCAAGGATGTCTCACAGGTGCACTCGAACGGCAAAATCCTCCGCCTCAACATCGCAACCCAAAAGATCACCCCAGTGGTGGTCGGCCAGAACCTGCCCGACGGTATTGACTTGTCACTGTCCACACAGCGTATCTTCTGGTCGAATATGGGCCGCAGCACGGCCGCCTGTGACGGCTCTCTCTGGTCGGCGAATTTTGACGGCAGTGATGTGACCTGTGTTATCCCCATTGGACAAGTGCATACACCCAAGCAGATCGCTGTTGTTGAATCGCGGCAGCAGGTTTACTTCTGTGACCGCGAGGGTACTAGCGTGCACCGCTGTGATTTTGATGGTAGCAACCACGTTATCCTAGTGCAGCGCCGTGTGGACCCTGGATCGAGTCAGTTAGATCAGATGAAGCTTTGGTGTGTTGGTATTGCTGTCGATGCGGAGCGCGGTCTGTTGTATTGGACACAAAAGGGGCCTCCCAAGGCTGGTCTTGGTCAGATCTTCTGCGCTAGCCTGGATATCCCTGCCGGTCAGACTGCCGAAAACAGAACTGATATTCGGCGTCTGTGGGACAACCTGCCTGAGCCTATTGATATTGAGTTGGATGCCGAGAGTCAAACTCTGTACTGGACGGATCGTGGTGAGCATCCTTTCGGCTGCACATTGAATCGTGCGTATGTTGGTGGTGAAGAGATGGACATGGTGAAGGTTATTCTGGCCCGTCACTTCCACGAGCCGATTGGTTTGAAGTTGGATAAGGCAAATAAAATTGTATACGTGGCTGACCTGGGTGGTAGCTTGTACTCGGTATCATTGGAGGATGGAGTTAAGACCGAGCTTGCGCGCAATGATGCTTGCTACACTGGCTTGACACTTGTTTAGGGAAATATATAAAACACATTGATATTTGATTTGGAGATCTGGACAACTTGTAACTTATATATTAGCATGCAATAGACAATCTAGTATGAGAGAAAAGAGAGAAAAGAGCCCGGGGCGAGGGGGGGTTTATACCTTCGCCATTCGCACCTTCCCAAAATGCAAACTTCCTTTTCCGCCAGAACTTGAAAGTTAAACTATTCCTCATCCAAGAAACAAAACGCATGGCCGTCTCATTTCACTCTATAGAGATCCTCGTTTCAGTAAGCCCCCCACGCAGCATGGGGTGAAATGAAACTAAGAAAGTAAGAGATCATACGTTGTATCCAAATATATACAACGGTGAAGAAACCTGAAGAAACGTGGCTTTTTATTGAAGCTTATTATGCTTATTATCGGATGTTACCTAGATCCCGTCTTCCCCTTGGAACCCTAACTCCGGCCATCTAAGACAATACAACATAAACATAAAATGTCACCCTTTCTCCCCTTACCCCTCGTTCATTCCAAAACACGCACGGGCTGACGATCCCATTGATCGCGTATTTCCAATTGCACTTTTTCTTCCTAAATACAATCATTCATCCCACACCAAAGGGAAACAAACCTAAAGATGCATCTCCAAACCATCCTTCCCATCCTATCCGCCTTAGGAACATCAGCATCAGCTGCTATTACCTCCAAACCAACTCACCTCTGGGCAACCCACTACAACGGCAATGTCTACTCCTTAACCCTGAAGGACAATGACCTCTCCATATCGCAAACCCTCAACACCTGTGGTGATATGCCAAGCTGGTTAACTCTGGACCCGCGCACACGTACCGTTTACTGCTCCGATGAGAGCGGCACTGCCGATCCTTCCACCCATGGTTCCCTGACGGCACTGCATGTCAAGCCAGACGGCACGCTACGCGAAGGCGCTGTTGCCAAGACTGTCGGTGGAGGTGTGAATAGTGTTATCTATGAGGCCGGTGCGGGGAAGAAGTTCCTTGCAATTGCGCATTAGTATGTTTGCTTTTTTCATTTCTTTCTTACCTACATTCCAAGGGTATTTCTTTGCATTAATTATGATACTAACAATCCAACAGCGAAGGCTCAGCCATCTCAACTTTCGCTCTACCAATCAAACAAGATCAACCAGAACTACAATCCTTCCATTTCAATTTGACCAGGCCAGGCAAAGTCGCTCAGCAGGACTCGCCACACCCCCACGAAGTCTTCCTTGACCCGACCGGCTCGTTCATCGTCAGTCCAGACCTGGGCGCGGATCTGCTGCGCGTGTACGCGATCGAGGACAATGGGTCTGGAAAGCTCTCAGAGTGTCCGAGCGTGAACATTACCTACGGTAGCGGGCCACGACACGGCGTGTTCTGGTCAGATGGTAGCAACCGGGTTGGGGCTGGGTCGACGCAGTCGCGGAAGACGGCGGCTGTTGGCGAGACCATGATGTATCTTGCTAACGAGATCGGGGGTACGATCATGGTGTTTGATGTTTCGTATCCGAGATCTGGGTGTTTGTCTTTCGAGAAGAAGCAAACGATGGTGCCCTACCCTGGCGGTGTCATGCCCAAAGGTGCGACGCCGGCTGGGATTAAGAGGATCGGGGATGACCTTTATGTTTCAATCCGAAGTGATCAAGGGTTCGCCCCAAGTGATTCGATCGTTGCGCTTGATCGGTCGGCGGACGGGTCAGTTGAGTTGCGGGACTCGTCTTCTGCGCTTGGAAAGGTGCCGCGGACTTTTGTGATTAATCGGGCTGGAGATTTGGTTGCTATTGGGAACCAGGCTACTGCGACGGTTGCAATTGTGCGCAGGGATCCGCAGACCGGCAATCTGGGTGAGGAGGTTGCTACTCTACAAGTTGGCGAGCCTGGGAAGGTCGGGACTGCGGAGGGTCTCAGCAGTGTCATCTGGGATGAGTAGATACATATTTGCATGTATATAAATCAAGAATTGGCTATTGTGACGGCCACAGCCCCTTTCTGTAGACAGCGCAGCAGAATGGAATCATTGCAGTACAAGTTCGCATTCGCATCATTTGAACGACCTCAAAAAGCATCAAAAGCATATACCTCATGACGAAAACACTATGTCCACCAAAACCCCAGAATGCGGAATGAAAGAAAATGTAGACCTTGGAATGTTGAAGACCAGCTTCTCCGGGTTTTATCGTCGGAAACCTGCACCGAAAAGACCTGGCCTGATAAAAGCAACTCCTGCAACATCGTCTCGATGATGGATCTTGCCAGATCATAGTAAAAAAACAAGAAAACCCAAAAAGCCGATCGAATGGCGAAGAATAAATAACAATATAAGAATGAACGTGTATCAAACATCAGTCGTAAAATGCGTAAAGCCAAAAACGTAGGCTGTCTTAAGTCGTTCACTTGATGTCGATTTGGAATGCCTTCCATTTGCCTCCCACCGTTCGACATCGGGGACATCCGCGAGGACCAGGGTAACTTGTTGGACCCTGTGACGGGGCATTATTTAATAGCCCATTCCCTGGAGTTCGGAATGAAGCGGGCGGGCTTGAAATGAACATTCCCACGCAGTCGCGGCAGACTCCACAAATGCACTCCGTACAGGCATAGCACTCATTCAGTGCCGAGGGTCGTTTGCAATTAGCGCAAAACACCTGAACCTCTTTGTTGCGGAATGACGACGGAGTAGGATTTGAGAATCTGTGCTGTTGGCGCTGGGAGATGGACGGGATAAGATTCATAACTGGGCTAGAATCGGAGTTTATGGACGGCGCAACGCCCGAAACCGATGAGGCAAAATTTCTGCCGGAAGCTGAAGACATGGAATCGAGCGATGATTCAATAGATGGGAATGGTTCCAAGTCACTCTCACGGCTGCGGTTGTTCTCGTATGGCGGTGGAGTTAATGATTTGTGCAAAGGTGAGGCGGCATATGAATTCTGTGGGAAAGGCCGATGTGAAGAGATAGGAGGTAGTCCTGGTCCTGCGGATTGGAACGCGGGTGGTAGCGACGACCGATTTTTCACCCCAGAGGGAGCAGACGTCACATTGGAAAGCAGTGGGGCGATCGTTGGAGACCGACCAGCCTGCGTTTGGCGCATCAGCACCGGGAAAAAAAAGGTGCAAGATTGAATTGAAACTCACCTCTGAATATTGGTCATCGTCTACTTCGGTTGCCGACGTCGCAGCTTCAATCAAATCCTCCCAGCGCTTGCCTTGCGCCCAGGCCGCGGTTTGCGGCTCTGCTGAAAGAGCCTTGCGGTCAGTGAGACTTGGTCGCCGCCCAAATTCCTTTGACTTGGGACGATCCTGCTTGGGTTTCCGGGCAGATTGGGTAATGGAAGATTTGCGCGGGCGGCAAAATTTGTCTCTCCGCTGGATTGGCGGTAATGTGGATGAGCGACCGGGTGGGGAGTGATTGAGAATGGACGGAAGAAGCTCGCGGGGTCGAGGGGTAAACGGCGGAAGAGATTCCTGTTTAAAATGGTCGCGGAGTGGGGGAAGTTCAATAGCTCCACGCATGCGAGGATGACTCAAGTCGGTATCCGAATGTGTATCCTGGGGAAATGCGGGTCAGTGCCACTGTGGAGAGACTCAGGGCTTGAAGCCCACAACAGCCTGGAGCGACAAACCATGTCTGTATCCCAGTCGGAGGCCAGTCGGTGATGGTGCAGTTGCGCCAGAGCAACCGCTGCAGTAGCTGCGGCTGGGTGGGGTTCATCCAGAGCTCGAGGGGTAGCCGGGGAGCCGTCAGCGACATAGACGTCCCTTTCCGGCGCCACATCTGTGGGTTACCGTCAGTATCCCTATAGCGAGAAAATAAGTCAAGAAAAACAAAAACTAACCCTGAGGTCGCCTAGGTTGAGCGGGTTCGGGAGGTGACAGCTGCACCCGTTGCTCGAGCGGGGTGTTCACCATCATCAGGAAGCTCTCCTCGGTAGCCGGGAGCTTCGGGATGTAGTGGTTCGGATGCGCACGTCGAATGTGCTCCTGCATGGAGCGATAGCGTTTTTCCTAGAGCACCAACCGGATTAGTTCAAGTTAGACTCGAAAGTTGTACGGGGGTTATATAGCTTTCGTAAGGTGATAGGGTGGCTCGGGCAAATACTCACACCCAGGCATCTTTTGCGACAATTGGAATTATCGTTGTTCTTCAAGGGACAGACCACCTCATTATTGGCATCGGTTACCGAGAAAGAGCTGGTCAGTGAGCTTCGAGGAGGCATGGTGCATACGGTCCGAGGTCCCGGGGGTTGAGATAAAAAAAGGAGGGGCGAATAAAGAGATCAGCCAAGCACAGACAGTGTTTATGTGAACAATAGGCAATGCAGTTCAACATGCTCCGATGTAAAAAGAGAAGTGGGAAGAATTGGAAAAAGCACTTGAGGGAAAAAAAGGAAAAGGAAGAGGGCGGCTCATACATTCAGAGTACTTCGAGGCCGTGTGGGTGAAAGTCATTGGGGGGGTATTACGGGTAATTACGCAGTTCGCCTTATTCTATTTTTCCGTCTTTTTGGGGGTTTCTAGATTCTACAGATATGTCTAATAGTAACTCTAGTCAGGAACAGCTTTTCTTTTTTTTTCGTAGCTACCTAGGGAGTAGGAATTTAGTGAGCCTCGCATACGTGGCTATCGTCCCTATCGAGTATCGATAACCAAAAAGAGGGGCGTGCAGCTTTGAGCTTCCCTTGTAAAAAAAATACCCCCATTCTTGGAATCTTCCCTTGAAAATGAAACGGAGAAAAAAAAAAAAAAGCGGGAAAAAAAAGAATACGGTATTGGTATTTAAATACACCCGAATATCACGGCTTTTCGGAAACCCCGGTGGAACACCGAACTCTAGCCATTTTCATCTGTGCATTTTTTTTAAATATTTTTTTTATCTGATGTTGGATATCTGATATCCATAGGTTTCCGACTATTTAAAATTTATACAAATTATATACATATACATAAATAATAATTCGCAGCATTACCGGGAAAAAGGAAGAGAAAAAACGGTCACGATAAAGGCGCTATCAGCGGCCCCTCTTGAAGCTCTCCCCAGCTCCTGAGCTTCATTCCAGAAGGGAGGGAAGCTCCGGGTGGCGAACTAGCGCCACGATACAGTGTAATATTACGTATTATATTCGATTCCACGGTTTCATTTTCTAATTTTCAAGTTGTTCTAATTTTATATGTATGTACTTTGTACTTTGTACTCCATAAGAACATGAGATAAGTAAAGGGACAAAGAAGAGAGCTTCTGAATTTCTATCCCCTACCTCCGCTACATAATTCTAAGTATTATTCACTATACATCTTAATATTGTCCTAGCTCCGGTCTCCTCCGTTTACCCTTATAATCAAGAAAGATTACTTAAATACCTCTAATACGCTGTATAACGAACTGCCGATGAAGAGCATCCCAAAGCAGCCTGATTGGTCCCTAATCTCCACCTCGACACCGAGTCACCAATTACCTCAATTCTCATTGGTGCAACTCGCACGCCATCCCGGTTCTAGGTGGCCGTGCAGGGGGGGGGATCATCAGAAAAAGTCTGAGATTTCCAGTTCGAGGTCTTATGCTGTACAGTGTATGTTGTATGGACTAATAACTGCATTACTACCATATTGATATATTATACAGAGTACTACATAGATAAAGCTCCTATTAGAGTAATGTACACTATTGACCCGTACAAAATGTCAAGCATGTCACGCTCCACTTAATATGACAAGGTGGAGAGCTTGCGAGTCGGGACTTTCTTGTTCTGGATAGCGGCATTGTATCTTATCTGCCTTAGAATTAAATGTAAGGTGCTTTCATGCCGATTATATTTAGAACTCCATACTTGTATCCGATCTCTCGGATCTAATGCAGGACTAAGGCCATTGTACTATGTACCTCGTAATCCTATTTACATCTTTGTTCAGACCGCATTGATCCCTGCAGATTAGCATACCAGCTATGCCTTAGCCATGCAGGGTCTAACATCATAATGGCGAATCAATGTGTCGCCACTAGTGAGGGATGAGAGCTGACCAACCATCACTGTACATTCGTATGTTGTACATCCTGTTCACGTCCCTATCTTGGAACATCCAAAATCCTTGCTGCGGGGTTTGCCTTTCAAGGGATTCAACTTGAACAAACTCGCTCAGCCGCAGAAATGCGGAAATGCAGGACTGCGGAAACCGGATTGGACACCAATAATTTTGATAGAAAACCCTCTCCTGTTAATACCGCTACTCCCATACCTATCCAAGCATAGCCACATCTCACCCCGACCGTACGGAGTAAAACCCCTCGATCAATCCAGTGGAGGCGTAATCATACCAGAACCCCCACCACATCCCATCAAATCTCCATCCTCCCCAGCAAAGAACAACAAAACTGCCTCGGCAGCAGCTTTCGCATCATCATCATCCTCCAGCCCCGGAACACGGGAGCGATAAATCAGCTCCAGATACTCTGCAATAACAGACGCCGACCAACCCGCACGACGCCCAAACTCCTGCGCAAGCTCCCCATTGACAAAAGTATCGAACTCAAAGTGACCCTGGTACGTCAGGACTCGGCCTGGGTTATAAAGACCCTGGATAGCGCACTGCGCACTACTCCCGATGCTAGACCACGGTGCCGGTAGCGAGACTTTCGTCTGGCCCGCGGCAGCTTGAGCCTCGGGCGTCGGTACCACTGCGTCACCATGAATCAGCTGTATGCGGAATGGGTTCTGAGCTGTTGCACGCGCAAGAGGCGGGAAACGCGCGGTGAAGGAGGGCTGGAGGGTGATGGGTTGGATTCCCATTTCGTAGCCGGCAGAGGAGTGTGCGACGTGGAATGTTGATGTTGGCGGGTGGTTTGAGTTTGAGTTAATGCCGAGGAGGGCTTGAGCGATTATCTGGTGGCCGAAACAGGAGCCGAAGAGCTTTACGTTTGGGTAGTGGGTGTGCACTGTTTGGATGTATGATTGCATTGCGTGGATCCAAGGTTGGTCGTCGTATGCCGAGGATGCTGAGCCCGTAATTAGGATTGCGTCTATTGGACTCAGTGGTCCGCCGGCATGAGGCTCGGCTGGGGACTTAGGGTTGGTTCGTAAGGTCTCTAGAGGAGGTAGGGACCCGCCTACGGCATCAAAGGCCGTTACATGGACGGCAAGAGGTCCGGTTTGGAGGATTTCTGGCGTCTTGTTCAAGCGTTGGGCGGCTGCTTGCAGGAGGACACGGAATTGCGAGCTGTATAGACCTCGCGCTCTATATACCGAGAGGCAGGGAATGTCGGCGTCTAACACGGCCACGTGGATCTTGCGTTGGGCCATGGGCTTGTATTCAAATGAATGTAATGCTCCAAATGAAAGAATATGACATGTGAGTCAACGAATATAGAAAATGAAAAACTTTGATGTCAAAGGGCGCTCGCATCCCCACGCCCGATAAGGATTTGAGGTGGGGCATCCCAAAGAGGAAATTGAATCCATGTCTGCAGAAGATTTGAAGTATAGCATCAGGAATGACAGTAAAGGAAACGAAAATCATAAAGTATATAGACTAAAGTGATATTAGGAACGAGAGAAAGAGATATATATATCCAAGGATATAGGGGGATTTCTACAAAGAGACTTGAGTGGTTAAGGATCAAGGAAGCAACAAATCTCAACATGTGCTTTCCCAAACCCTAAGTACAACCCATATTTATGGTAAAACGTAAAGAGAGCTTGAGATTTCTCGCCCGATAATTATTTTCACCTATGGGCTAATAGCTGAGATCTGCCTGGAGCATTTCTTCTTTTGGATCCTAGCAACCCGACCAGCCGGTTCATGCATTGCTGATCGGCTGTCAGAATATCCATGGATGTTGTGCTATAGAATAACCTTAGTTTATCGGCCGAGAATATGACTGGTTGGATGTAAATGTATACGATTGATCTAAAAGATATATGTCCACCAAACATAGTTGGATAGTTACTACACAGGCACCCCTGTACCTCTTATTTCAACATTGATCCATTGTCAGTTACCACTTCAGAGCGAGAAATCATTTATTTTCCTTCATCAATGTACATCCTTATATCTCCAAGCCAAAATACGTGATCCCCCACTGCCATCACAACATTCTACCCCGCAAATTGCGCCATCTCGGCCTTCAACCCCCAATCAGCTTCAATTCTTCAGCTCTCCCGAGGTCATTCCGCTATAGTACAATAATATACTTAAAATTGTCTCTCGTCACGCCATAAAATCCACTACATTGCTCATCTACACTGACACAGAATATAAATAAAAACAAACGGCCCTGAATTGAGCGCTCTGTACATTGTGTTTCCCTCTTTAATAACCATCCAAAATGGCTCCCGCTGCTATCTCCTCTCTCCCAACTGCCCCTCACAACCTCACAGGGCCCATCTCACGGGATCTGTTTCCAGATGGACTAAAAACCACCGGGCAACACCCCCCACTATATGATCATATCGTCCCCTTTGACAAGTTCCCTAAACAAATCACCGGCCCAACAGTATGGAAGGCCGAGGACTACCGCGAAAACCCAGAAAAATGGACGCACGTCTTCACCCAGGACCAGATCGATGAGCTGAGCTCAGCATCGGATGCTTTCCTCGCATCGAAGACCCCGCTGACCGGAATCTCAAAGGTAAGATAACAATAGAATTCGTATCTAGATGTATAAAACCAAAACTAATCATACCTTCAATAGACCAACTTCCAACTTCCCAATCTAGCCGCTTACCTGAACGCCTTACGCGCAGACCTCATTGACGGCAAGGGGTTTATCCTCTTCAAGGGCTTCCCTGTCCAGAAATGGGGCAACCATAAGTCCGCCGTGGCATACATGGGTCTCGGCACATATCTCGGCTACTTCGTCAGCCAGAACAGCCGTGGCCACGTCCTCGGCCACGTCAAGGATCTCGGCGAGGACTCGACCCAGATTGACAAAGTGCGCATCTATCGGACTAATGCTCGGTGAGTTCAAGTCCCGTTCTCTAGCGAATGCGCAAACACATACCGAGCCTTGAACTGACCCTATCTATGTAGCCAATATTTCCACGCCGACGACTCAGACATCGTTGGCCTCCTCTGCATCGCCAAGGCTCTCGAAGGCGGCGAATCGGACATCGTCTCCTCTCACCACGTTTACAACGCCCTCGCCGTAGAACGCCCAGACGTCCTGAAGACCCTCACCGAACCAATCTGGTACTTTGACCGCAAGGGCGAGACAAGCAAGGGACAGGAAGATTATATCCGCACCAGCGTGGTATACCTCGAACGCGGCGAGAACGCCCGTGTCTACACAAAGTAAGTCCCATCACACCGCATATCCCATTCTTAATCCATTAATCCCTATTTCACACAATACCTAACAATAATATTAGGTGGGACCCATACTATGTCCGTTCCCTCACCCGCTTCAGCGACGCAGGAATCATCCCCCCGCTGTCAGATGCACAACAAGAAGCTTTGCGCGTACTAGAAGAAACATGTGTACGCTTGTCACTACATATGGTACTTGATATCGGTGATATTCAGTTTTTATCAAACGCACATATCCTGCATGCAAGGACCGAATACAAAGATCATGCGCCACCTGCCCCCCGCCGCCATCTTATGCGCCTTTGGCTGGCTACACCTGAGAATGAGGGTGGATGGAAGTTGCCGTTCTGGGATAGTAACGAGAAGAAGAGAGGCGGAATTCAGGTTGATGATCAGGTTCCTGTTGCGCTTTTGGATGCGGAGTGAGGTTTTTGGATTCGGTTGGCTGGGGTTTGGGAGGTTTATAGATTTGATGATACCTTTTTCTTCTTTTTCTTTCTTCTCTAGGCTGTTTAGGATTGTGTAGGTACTTTTTGGTAGGACCTTCCAAGCTTCTGTCAAGATGGGAAGATAGTGAATTCATTCGAATCAGCGTGGTATAACGGTAGTTTCTTGGGAATTTTAGAATACATGGAGAGTAAGAGATAACTTGCATTGATGCCAGCTCTTTATTGAATTCTTTCACCCTGAGGTATCACCGTCAATCCAAATTCAGACATGTAGTTAACCTAGGCTTTGTTTGAATGTATCTAACTCTCTGTACTTCCCTCCATTGACCCCCAAGAGCTGAACAGTGTGCCAATGCTTTTGTTCCCTTATGTTGGTTCAGTGTTTCTATGTAGATGTTACATGTCAAAAAGAGAAACGCAAAGACCCTACGTTTAAATACACTTAATTGTCATTCATAAATCATATTCTTTAAAGTTAAAGGGTATTTTGAACATTTGTTCCAGCAACGCCAAAGAAGAAAAAAAAAGCCCACACTCGACAGACGCCTGGTGCTAATGTACGATCTTGTAATTACCCCCGTTGGCAATCTCTAACTTGCCCTTTGAGACCATACCACTCAAAAATTCGCGCAACTCCTCATTGCTGAAGGGGAAACCACCAGGAACAGCTATCTTTAGCATCATGACAATACGATTCAGAGCCATTGGTCCTTGATTCGTGAGCATTCCCACAATGAACTGCCAATGCACATTCATTTTCTCCATGGCAGCTGCCTCGGCGGATTCTTTTGCAGCTGCGGCAGCCGCTGCTTCAGCCGCTGCAGCTGCGTTGGCCGTGTCGCCAGCTTCGCTGTCGGAGGCATCACTGAAGTCTCCGGCTGCGTGGCCATGTTGTTCCTCATCTTCTGTAGGGAGGATTTCCAACACGCGGAAGGTGTCGCGGTGAATTTCGGTGAGGATGCGCTTGCTGACCCAAAATAGACAGGCGCTGCGTATGAGGGCAGGTGTCATCTCGAGCACGTCGGCGAGTTCCGGGATTGTCTTTGTGGCGGGTTCATTTGAGTCAGACTGGAAGGCATATATTACAGTTGCTTGCCAGGTTGTCACTTCGTCTTTGAAGGTGTGGTTTTCTAACTCCAGCTCGACGGTGACCTGACCCAGGGCATTGCGCCACATGAGCTTGCGCGAATCCTTGCGCCTTTCAAAGCAGGTCGCGTACCGCTCTTGCAGTTTGATGATTTCATCGGGGACCTTGAATTCTTGCTCTTGGAACTCTGGCCAGAAGAAGCGTGATAGAATTTTGGCGTGGAGTTTTCCAACGCCTGCTTGCTTCCTATGTCCAGACAAAATCTGATCATTCCGCACGGTCAGGTCGAGACGTCGCGAGTCGGAGATATCCTTCAGCATCACCTCACATGCCTGTAGTGCCGAATCGCCGAATCGGACCTTCAAGAGTTCTAGTACTGTAATCTCTTGATCGTAGTTCTGGCGTTTTTGGATGAGGCGGTCCGCGAGAAGAGTCTGCATTTCCTTCACGAAGGTCTCCTTTGAGTCGAACAAGCTGACGAGACTGTCAATGACATCTACACTCCTCGACTTTTTATAGTCAGGGGCAGCATCAACTGGATCAGGCAACCAGTACAAATCGTCATAGTCTAGTTCGCTCCTATTGTTTTGCATGGAATGCTGGTGGACCTTATTTAGCTCTGCCGCTAGCTCTGCCAAGGTGTCGCCGGTAGTTGCCGGCGCGTCAGCTGTCGCGGGGTCCGCCAATAGACCACTAACAATCACCTTTACGGTGTCATCGCGGTCTCTCAAGTATCGCCGGATTGGGCGAGCGATTCGATCCAGCAGAACACCCTTGGGATCCAAGATATGGAATGCTCGAATGATCGAGATGTATACCTGCAAAATCTCGACTGTAGAAGCCCCGGGGTGCAACAATCGCTGGAGCAAGTTAATAGAAAAGAAATGCGTCACATACAATCGTGCTCCAGACGAGTTGCTTGTGAAACGTCGCAGGTCCTCTACTGCCCCGCTGCTTGCAGGCCAATCAACAACCACATCAAAGAGCTCGCTGACTCGAAGCTTTCCCAGCCGGGCAATACCCATCACTCGCCACTTTTCTACGTCGCGAAAGCTCACTTCCATCGCCCTGGATTGGGTTCCAGCGGGGTCAGAATGGATGATGGCTAGAACCTCCACAGCGAGCCGTGCGTAGATATTTTCGACCCATTGTTCCAGATGCTGAGGTGCGGTTGAGGGTGACTCCCACTCACCGGCGTACGCGGCACGAACGAAATCTCCCATCATGACGTTCATCACGTGGGCGAAGACCTTCTGGGCCTGGTCACCGCCAAGACCTACAAGCTGCAGGCCCTTGAGAAACGCCAAAAGTCGATCGCGTGCCACGGTCACACGGCCATCTTCGCCCTCGACCATCATGTGGGCTTGGGCTTCGGGTGATTCTTGCCTCCAATCTTTGTACGAGACAGAGTATGCCCGTTCCATCTCCGTTCCATCGAGACTCATTCTGTCCGCATCGAAATCCTCGTTCAGGGTATCAATGCCTAAGATAACCACAGCATTTTGAGTAAGCTCTCTAGCGAGAAGTGGTGAGATCCTTTTCCATGGTAGACTGTATTGAACCACCGTATGAAAGGCGCGCTGAAGTTGAGCTAGGAACGCTCCTCGGTGGGGAGGAGCTATCAACGTAAGCAGGTGGTGCGCAGCGGGAACGAGATAAATTTGATGCGCAAGCTGCAAGCAGTCCACGATTGTCCGGAGCAGACCTTCTCCCGGAGACTTTAACAGCTACATGACCGTTAGCACGTCCAGACTAACCAAATTCAAATGACACACAGCTTTCATACCTTAGATAGTCCTGTCCGGAAATTGACCAAAAAATGCCTCCGAATATCATTCCCATACCACTCAAACAACGTCCACGGAGAAGCTCGCATAAGATACTCCAGCGCCTCGGCCGTCTCCTTGGACGGAGGGCTGAGTCGGTTCCATTCTTTCAACGCTTGGCTTCCGTCGGTATTTCGGAAGTTGTAAAGCAACTCGAAGCCAAGATTGGGCACAGATAGAAACTCTTTCGCCGCCTGTAGCGCCTGGTTTAATGTGTCTTCCTCTGGGGATCCAGCGTCTGTCGATCCTCCAATCGTCGCGAATGAGGTTGATTGCGAGTCTACTTTGAAAGTTGAAGAGGAGTCGGTTGACTCTTGGAAAGATGCGACTGGTGTCTGCTCGTGTTGGAAATCCAAGGTCGACTTCGGCGGGTGGGCTTCGAGAGACGCGGGGGAGAAGACGGAGCCGCAAACGCGCCTACGTCCCACATTGAGGGGTACGGTTGAGAGCATTTTGATCAAGGGACATCGGACATCGTGAGATACAGCTCGCTATTAGTGTGTTTGGTTGCTACTTCGATCGTGGTCGATGGTTGCCCTCTGTTATGTTGCGACGGAGTTCAATGTTTAGATTAGAGGAAGGTCACGTGTGTGGTGTACTAAAGCTTCATCTCCACCTGTTTTGCTTACTTTCTTCTGTATTCTTTTGTACGGTGGATGGGTTGTTTAAAATCTTGTTAATGGATATATGTATATTCAGAGACAAGGACGATATTAAAATCCTGCCGAAATCAAAACCGAGCGCAAGCTTCTGTAAATTTCACCATCTACATAGTATAGGGTATCGATCCAAGACAAATAGACAAGAGGATATTGCGTATGTACGAATTCGAAATCCAAAATCAAGATCCAGATCCCAGCCAAAGCACACAAAAGGTCGAGACAGAGTCTATCTTCATAGACGCGTCCTACGCATTCGTTGAGAGGTCTGAGACCTGATGAGCATGCAGTGTGCAACCGTGTTCCACCAAAGCGCGTGTGGACATTTCAAAGTAAGATGTTGTATCCTTGAGTGCCAAATATCCCTCAAGACCGAGTATCGTCAACCTTCTCCCACTCGCTATCAGTGCTCCCATACCCAGACCCCTCAGCACCGGTGCTAGGCCGCTTCTTATGATCGCGCGCCGTGGGCAGCAACCCGGACGTTGCACTCCCGGTCGCGACAGCACTAGGCTTATCTGCTTTCTTGGTGACGAGAGCTTCAGTCTCTGTTTCGCTGTCGGCGCTTTCTCTTACAGGACTCTTCCGGCGCGTCTTCGCGTCGTCACCCTCTTGTTTTTCTTTCTCAGCCTCCTGCGCCTGTTGTGCAAGTCGCACCTCGGCGGCGAACCAGTTAATAGACCACCATAGTCCACCACTGATGATGGATAGGGCGACGAAGTGGAGGCTGTATGTGGCTAGGAGGAGGGCGAGGAAGATAAACTGGAGTGCGGCGAAGGTGACGTTGGTCGCGATCAAAAGCGTCGGGGTGGGTCCTGGGGTGAAGATGCTAGACCACAGGTCTCCCATGAAGGAAGCCATGATTTTCAAAATGAAGTTGGAAATCCGAAGGTTGCAGGGTGAGGGGGTTCGGGAACTGGAATCCGTGGGGGGAAAATGGTTACCGGAATCGACACCGCTCAGGTTAGGCTCTGCTCCACGTTAAAGTGGACGTGGGCAATGAATTCCGATGGAATTTATGGAGTTTTTAGGAATGTATCCCGTTATACCCCGTGAGGAAATCTACTCTTGGATATTATATGGATATTAACTAGATATTCTGCCTATTCTACCTACTCTACGGAGTATCGTGTTATTAATTCTGTCAGATGAAGAGATCAGGCCCTATGTCTTACACTATCACGGGATAGATCGGCTTATAGTCACTTGACTTTCCGAAATGCATGGCCGGCCCGAAAATGATAAGAGTTCGAATATACATTCGAATTTGGCAGGCTTCATCATTAAACCATCGTGTTCCCGAGTTTATATGCCTGTATCTGTTGAAACCAGATATGGGATATCTTAAGATATCCATATATACTCAGTAATAGACACAAATATAGGAAGGATAGGGGAAGCTCATATCAATATTGATGCAGTAGTGACAAGTACACTACTATGTCTCTCAGGGTTAAAGCAAAGCGGATATGTCCTCAAATGTTGCAGTACAATGTTGCAGGGATGAGCCTATCTTCCACCTATCCTATCCCAACCTGGTCAGGCGCAATAAAGTTGGCGTGGCTGAGAGCCTTATTTCTCAAAAGCCGAGTAATATAACAAGAGGAAGTTGAAACGTCCAAGATCTATGCCAATAGCCGCCACCAATTGACGGCACGATATTACGTCCCTTCTCCGTGTTTTCCCCACAATCGCAATAGTGCCGATCTTCCCCAAACCCGCTGCCGAACCGTCTACGACACCGTCATCAACCCCGACTTTGGATCCCGAGGCCTTGCCTCATTGGCTTTCCTAGCCGGGGACCCCATTCCTATATGCCCCGATTCACGGAGTGAACAAACCTTGTATACTACCCCGGCTAGGTAACTGGGGAAAATGGGTATAAATATCGGAGTTCCTTCGGGACACAGTTTTGAATAAAGCGTTTGCCGCTTCATATAATCTTGAGTTCTTCAACTCACCTCTTTAATAATCTCCATTCAAAATGGCTGATGACATCCCCGCTACGAAAGAACTATCCCATGATCCCGTGGTAGATGGCTTCTCTCACCATGCCGACAACATTGCCTCAGACCGTGAGCCTTATGGCCCACCCGGTCTGCGCGGTCTAGTAGCCAACCCATTCGTGGTTCTGTGTGCCGCATGCTCAACGCTAGGTGGTTTGCTTTTTGGTTATGACCAAGGTGTTGTGTCGGTGATTCTGGTCATGGACCAGTTCTTGGCGGAATTCCCGCGCATAGAAGAGAGTAACCCGGGCTCAGGCTTTGCGAAAGGACTGTTGACGGCGATGATTGAGTTAGGGGCTTTGATTGGTGCTCTCAATCAGGGCTGGATTGCGGATAAAATCTCGCGGCGATATTCGATTCTCGTCGCCGTTGCCATCTTCACTGTTGGCTCCGTGCTTCAAACTGCTGCCTATGGTTACCCCATGTTGACGGTAGCTCGGCTGATTGGTGGTATCGGAATCGGAATGTTATCTATGGTTGCACCATTGTACATCTCCGAAATCAGTATGTCTCCTCGGGGGGTTTTCTTTTTCACATTTGATAAAAATGCTTATTCCAATCTCTCTATTAGGTCCTCCCGAATGCCGTGGTACGCTCCTAGTTATGGAAGAATGGTGTATTGTCCTCGGCATTGTGATTGCCTTTTGGATCACCTATGGCACACAGTACATGGTCGGTGAATGGGCCTGGCGTCTCCCTTTCCTGCTCCAATTGATCCCAGGTTTTGTCCTTGCTGCCGGTGTATATGCTCTTCCGTTCTCGCCGCGTTGGCTGGCTTCAAAGGGTCGCGATGAGGAAGCTCTTGAGAGTCTTTGCAGGCTCCGTTCCCTACCAGCATCCGACAGACGTGTTCGCCAGGAACTTATGGATATCCAGGCTGAAGTGCGCTTCCACCAGCAAATGAACAGGGAAAATCATCCAGATTTACAAGGTGGTGGCACAAAGAACTCCATTCTTCAGGAGCTTTCATCGTGGGCCGACTGCTTCAAGAAGGGCTGCTGGCGTCGTACTCACATCGGTATCGGACTGGGATTCTTCCAACAGGTGAGTTCTTTCTAAGTAGGGATAACTAAAACATGCTAACCATATGGGTAGTTCATCGGTATCAACGCTCTTATTTACTACTCTCCCACCCTCTTTGCGACAATGGGTCTCGACACGAGCATGCAGCTCATCATGTCTGGCGTCCTCAATGTGGTACAGCTGGTGGGTGTCACCACTAGTATCTGGACCATGGACGTCGTCGGCCGTCGCAAGTTGCTTATGGCTGGCGCTATCCTCATGGCCATATCCCATATTATCATTGCTGCTTTAGTCGGGATTTTCTCTGCAGATTGGCCGTCCCACAAAGCAGAAGGGTGGACGAGTGTGGCCTTCCTACTATTCTACATGCTTGCCTTTGGGGCTACCTGGGGTCCTATCCCATGGGCTATGCCTTCTGGTACGTCTTCCTCCTTTTATTCTATTAACCAGACACCAATCTGACATATTTAGAAATCTTCCCTTCTTCCCTTCGTGCCAAGGGTGTTGCTCTTTCAACTTGCTCCAACTGGCTGAACAACTTCATCATTGTAAGTCTCTAGTCATCATTACTTGGTCGCAAATGTGTTAAACATATTACTTATTTCTGTAGGGTCTCATCACCCCACCTCTTGTCCAAGACACTGGTTACGGTGCTTATGTCTTCTTCGCCGTCTTTTGCATCCTCGCCGGAATGTGGACTTACTTTTTTGTGCCGGAAACCAAGGGCCGAACCCTCGAGCAGATGGACCATGTGTTCAAAGATAATTCTAGCGAAGAAGAAAAGGCCAAGAGGCGCGTGATCGAGAACGAGTTGATTCGTGCCCAGTATGAGAATGCGCACCGGGAGTTTGCATGAACCAATCTGTGAATAATATATCAATTGAGCACTAGCGCTCTGTCTCAGATACCTTTCGACTTAGCATAAACAAGGAAATACTACGATATTATGATTTATATGAGTGAAAAGCAAATAATCAGTCGCGTGGAGTTACAGCTTAGACTGAGGATTTTTACATTTAGCTGTCAAATATACCGTCTTGCAGAAGTTAGAATACCTTTTTAATGGCCCTACCCTACGGTAACAAGCACAGTGTGAAATATACTGTCTATCCAAGTAATTACTATGATAATTTACAGTATAGACAATCACATGGATGGCCAATTTTATGGCAGTAAACCAAAGCCCCAAGTGTCACGTTACCCCGCTTATATTCTTACAATTTACTGCCCAGGTGCAAGCTTATCCTAGAATTGATGCGCAATATCTTCTCCGAGGATCCTATCCACTCCGATCTCATTGACAAAACTGATCAGACGGCTTTGGGAGATAGACGGTTGGAGCTTCTGACCGAGAGGGGATCGCAAAAAGTCTCGAAAAACAAAGCCACAATCACAAAGTTTAGTAGCGCCGCAGAGGTGATCGATATTATTAAAACAGTCGTTGTCATCCCTCTCAGCAACATCGTATATACGGCATTGCCTTGGGCGGTGGTTGCTTCGTGTGTGGAAGTCAGCCTCTCTTCTGTTGCAATGCCTCATGAGTTGACCAGTGTCACTGCTTGATTAGATTCTGCTGGGTTCCGTGCACTCCATGAAAACAATTTACACGGGGATGAAAGGTCATCACTCGCATCAACTGGTACTCCGAAATGACCGATCAACTTCTGCAGTATGATAAACGGCCTCTAGAACAAGTTCGGAACATGCTCGAGGATGATCTGTGTGAGAGCTATCAAGCCCTTCTCTTTTACCAGATCAAAAGTGTCTGCTTCTACTACAAGCGTCAGTCTGGAGTATTTCATCTGCACCATTTTGAAATTCGATAATTGGCATGATGATCTTAAGAGTATTGCCGATCTGGAACAGCCATTCCAAGCGAAGATGACCCAATGTCGCATAGAATTATTGGCGAATACCGCTAATCAGTTCATGTCAGTTGGAAAGGGTGTGGTAAAGCTCAAGTACCACGATATCATGAGTTCCTTGTGTCTGATTGATCCACGATGTCAAATGCAGGAGATTGAAAACCGAAAAGATAAAGTCATCCGAGATGTCTACAAATGGTTTCTGAGTTGTAAAAAATATCAGGATTTCGCCAATTGGGAGATTTCGTCGGCATCTACATTTCTGTAGATCAATGGACTAGCGGGCACTGGAAAAACAATGCTGTTGATGGGGATTATCTATGAGCTCATGGCCCAAAATCCGAGTCCCGAAGCATCAGAGGTTTTATACTTCTTCTTCAATGGCAAGGACGACAATTTGAACCATGCTTCAGCCTTCATCCGATCCGTCATGTGGTTTCTACTCCAACAAAGACTAATGCTCGTACATCATTTGAGCGATAAATAGGATAATATGAACGACAAGTTATTTGAGGGTAGGTTTGCCTTCAATAAGTTATCTCCAATTTTCAAAAGCATGATACAGGATCCGGACTTAGGCCGGGTCGTCCTCATCGTCGATGGTCTAGACGAATGCAAAGATGATGACAGGGAACAACTCATCAAATTCTTCCAAGACTTGAGGTCCACGGCTCCGTTAATGAAGTGTATCCTATCAAGTCGGACCTTGGGAGAGATTGAGATCTCAATTGAATCTGCCATGAAAAAGACAGGCTACTATACGATCTTCAAATTGGATGATTGCTCCTTGAAGAATCCAATCAATATTTATATCAATCAGAAGCAGCTTGAACTAAAGGAGATCCATGAAGAATCCTTGGATGTGGAGACTGCAGGAAACCTCATCACGTAACTACGAGGACGAGCAAGCAACACATTTATCTGTTTCTTTGATTTGCCAAGAGCTCAGTAGAACGCATCCGTCTTATTGTAGCGACATCCTCCAATATGCTCCGGAGCAGCTGACAGAGAGAGCTCTATGACTTTTTGCTGCAGAGATTGGAAGATCCTAGACCGCAAATGAAAACCAGATTTTCAAACTGCAAAACTGTTCTCGCCCTCATTTCCCTCACCTGTCGTCCATTGAGCTTGGACAAAATCAATCTTCTCGCTCCCCTGCCGAAGCAAAACTCATTGGCTGTTGTTAGGGAATGTAGATAATTCTTAGCTGTCCAAGGAGATATCGTCTATCCAATCCACCAGTCAGCACAGGATTACATGAATGACAGGTTCTAGAAGCTCCGTGATGTGTCTCACGAAAAGGTACATCATGATGTTTACAGACTTTCTTTAGAAGGTATGAAGACCACTTTAAAGCGAAATATATACAACCTGAAGGGCCCAGGCGTGACAAGCGAAGAAATCCAACCCCCCAGCCCTGACCCCTTACGAGCGGTTAGATACTCTTGCAGCTATTGGGCTTATCATCTGAAGCAAAGTGGAACACTTTCAGAGCAAAGCAAAGCAGAAGAGAGCAAAGCAATCTATGCTTTCTTTGAGGAACACTTCCTTCCACTGGACTGAGACCATGAGCTTACTAAGGACACACTGTGAGCCTAATAAGCCTCCTACAGACCATTTTTGAGCTGAGATTTACAACCGTATTTTCGTCAGTGGTACTGGACCAGGTCATGTCATTTTCATTGAAATCGAAGCATAACCATTTTGCAGTCTACAATATCATATTTTATTCTCGGTTACTCTGAAATAAACCATCTTCAGTTGAAAAAAAGTGCTATTCCAAGGTTGACAGCAAATAACCTTAGTGCTAAGCTAAACAGCCATGGTATCTCGTGTACTCTGCCTTCAAACGCCGCAAATGATTCAGACTCCTTCGCGTATAAATGCAAACCGAAGGAAAATCACAAAACACCGTGGCGCGCCTTGAAAATGGATACCTTTTCATCATAAAATAAAATCTCCTGTAGCCGGTACCGAATCCTCGAAGTACCCTGTTCTTCGGGTTCGGTATCGTAGTCATCCGGGTCACTGGAAAGGAGGTCTGTGTCAGCTGCCCCCGAAGCATCGTCGGATTCATCACTGTCTTCTTCAGACTCGTGAATGGGGTTGGCCCACCCTTCATCCTCATCTTCACTATGCGTTGGGGAATGATCAATTGCAGGGTTGTCATCGAAATCTAGTGGGTTATCGTCATGTCTTGCTTCAAGGATTTGGTAGCATTTGATGTGGAGACCAATGTAGGCAATCTTCAGATCTGGACGTATGCTGACGATGTCCAAAACCTGTAGAGCAAGCTCTTTCAACTCGCGGTGAACGCTATGATGAATGTGTGGTAGATACAAAGCACGAAGCTGGGGCATATTCGGCAATCTCTGGAGGAAGAAATGCTGTGGGATCATCATTAGTACAAGCCCCCGAGATCTGGTGGAGATATTCAAGGCTGAAGGTCGTGCTCTTACCCAATCTCGATAATGCATCGCCATCCCCAGCTCTTTCAACTGCGGCATCTTTCCACTCGTGACAAATGATACCATCTCGTGGTTAAACATCCACTTGTGCCATCGTGTGTTTGAATATCCGGTGCCAATAATACGGTCAGTGGCGTCAATCAACACCTTTCGCAGACTCTGCCTATGCTTTCGCAAAATGTGCCTATAGATAGCGTCGATCTGAACAGCTGATTCGTGGCCTGGGGCTTCATGCAGATAAACACTCTCCAAGGTATTCGGAGCCAGCGCATCCTTGATAAACAGTATAAGATAAGGCGAAACAGTGTCCGTGCGAATATGTTTCAGGTTCAGTGAGTATTCAACTGAGCTGGCGCTTGCTCGACGCTCTGAATCTTGTGGACGCTTTGTTGGCATCGCAGGAGGGGCATATTTCCGACGGAGAGCCCTCCAAAGTTTTTCATGATCCTCACATCGCATGATGGTGAGAGTAGTCAATCCAGTCCAGTCAACAGCCGGCAGCAATGTTGCCACAGAAAGAGGGACGCGCTCCAGCTCAAGTACTTTGAGATAAAGCATGTCACTGTCAGGTTGATGGGAAGGCAGCGGTAATGGGGCACTCCGATTGTGCAAACCAGAGCTTGGTGCGGACTTTTTATCCTTGGTAGTGCTGGGAGGCTGCTGCTCACCATTTGCAGTCAATGGAGTTGCGTTTTCTGTAGCATCTGGTGCATTGTTTATTGAACCTTCAAATGGCATCGGCTTCTCTTCATGGGAGGGGCTTATTGTATTGTCCTGCTTTTTGTCAAGATTCCGCCGTGCCAAGATGCCAAGTACACCATCAGCCCTAGGCCAACTCGTTGAGCCATCAGAATTCTTCCCACACAGCAGCCATGTACTCATGTGGGCCTTTTCGGCAATACCAATTCGGAGTTCAGACAGACGGCGACGTGACCGCTCAATGAGAAGTGCCAGCTCCTCTACATAAGCGGGTTCATCTATGTCAAGAACAGCCACGCTCTTGAGTGGAGGCAGTACCGACAAGGAAGGATGTTCCACATGTTTGTATTTCTGGAAAAGCCTCGTTGCCGCTGCCGACGGACTGCGTAAAGCATTCTCCGAATTATCATGCCAGCGCACCCAGATGCGCTCCAGGCGACAATCGTGCCCAGGCCGATCTGCCAACGACGCAAGCGCCAGCCAAATTTCACGGACCACTCCAGTCGGCATGTCCCAAACAAAGGCTTCGAGGTTCACCATCCGTGCAACTGCTAAGGCAACCAACGTCCCTAGCATCTTACCCACTTCTTTTGTCACCGAGTATTCTTGTACCCAGCTGAGAGGACCATTTCCAATGGAGAACGTGCGGGTATACTGGGCATAATGATTGCCTCGTCGCGACCGGAATCGAAGTCCGTTGTCGCCAGGGTCCGAGACCGGCTGATGATGAGGGTTATCGCAACCACAATTCACACAGCTATTTTGGGCTTGGCCAGATGGAAACAGCGGCATCCGATTAAATACATCCTCGCCCATGACCAACGTAGAAAGACCATAAGACAGGGCATCCACCCCCGAGTAGTCATCCGTTGATGGGTTTAGCGACTCGGGCCAGACGATGTCGAAACGGGAGTACATATGCGGGATAGCTAGGGAATGCAGAGCAGAGCATGTAAGAGCGAGCGAGGTCAGGTCAGTCGTGTGGGTCACCTATTGTACACCAAACTGTAAGCTAACTATTCACGACCTGCGGGGGAGACTTGTGTGCGTTACCTCTTTGATGATCTCTTTCAAAATATCTAAAGGTAAATCCAACAACTGCAGAGGGTTGGCCATTTCCAGTTCTTGGGGGGTTTGATTTGGTCCTTCTGTGCGGGGAGTTGTTGGAGTCGCGTCCTGTTCGGAGGATCGATTCAACTCTTGCTCCAAGCGCAACTTCCCCAAATCCAGCGTTAGATCTTGCTTGGCAACGCCGTCAAGCTCCCTTGAAGTAGTGCTTGGGCTGGAATTAAAGTCCTCTTCATCCGATGACAAGGCGGGATCGGCGTTGGGCTTATCAGCCCAATCCAAGCTGGCGCCTGCCATTAGAGAGTGGGGATTCCTGAAAGACCGGGGTAATAAAGCACGATATGTCAGTAGCTAATAACATCTCCAGCTAGAAGCTGAAGAGAATAACACCCCGGCAGTTCCTTTGTTCAAATTTATTTTTGAATAAAGACAACCACAGATGATAATGAAGGAAATTTGGGGTAGCCACCAAGCCTAGAGCTCCCGGGTTGATCATCTGGGTTATTATGTCAGCATATGTCTGCACCTGTCCACGGGTGGACCACCGGGGCTGGATCAGGACAAGGATAAATGAAATGTATTGACTAGATTTAACTACATACATTAGCTACATTAGCTATCAGTGTATAACCATGTTGGCTATATATAGGTATCTACTTGTCAAAAAAAAACCAACACTGTTCATACATAGTAGTTGACCAGTTGTTTTATGTTACGACTTCAAATGTACATGTACATATTGGTGACAGTGAAGACTGAGATAACGAAAAGGAAGTTGGATTTTGTTTTTTTCTAACTGCAGAAAATAAAATGGAAACAATTTTCTTTTTGTCAAAGACAACAGTATCATCAAAGTAGTCAGTCTGTAGCCACTTACGAGAGGTCTAGTCACCACCAACTCGTCCGATTCTTCCCAAATTAATTGCAGCGCTAACACAGGCCAGGTGGCTAAAGGCTTGTGGGGCATTGCCCATCTGCTCGCCAGAAATGGCCACTTCTTCAGAAAACATGCCCAGGTGATTTGCGTAGGACAGGATATTATCGAAGTGCGAAAGCGCAAGTTTCCAGATATTTGGAATAGGCACATCGTATTTGGCAGCCTGAATTTGAAATTTCAAGTCAGCATATTTCAATATTTCATTACATAGTAGTATCAAACTTACACGAGCCATGGCTTCCACAAGCCAGAAGGTTACCATGATGAAAGCACCCTCGCCTCCTGCCATACCTGTGCGACACATCAGCATTCTAGTTTAATATTTTAGGAACACAGGATACACCTACCATCATTGGCTTTTTCGTGGTCATATCGGAACACCATCTTAGCGCTGCATAAACCCTCCTTCTCGGGGCTTTGCAAAATCCTCTGTAGCGTGCTGATGAATCGCGGATCATTGGGTGCAACGAAGAAGACCAAGGGTGCAATCAAGATGGAAGCATCCAGGACCTCGGGACTCTCATAACTCTGGGAGAAATGGCCACGCTCTTCGTTATACCCTTTGGTCATGATTTCGTCGTACATCTCGTCACGGACCCTGATCCATTCAAACCGATCCGGGCATGGCAGGCTAGCACGCTTCTCAGCAAGGCGGACACCACGATCCAGGGCCACCCACATCATGATCTTTGAATAGATAAAGTTTTGGATCTGACCACGCGATTCCCAAATGGACATGTCCTTCCGGTTTCGAACACCGAGGACGTAGTTGATCATACGCCGGATAGAGTTCCATTGGTCGTAGGTGATCGGGTTTCCGTGCTTGTTGTACAGGTAGATACTGTCCAACAATTCACCGTAGATATCTAGCTGCGTGTGGAAGACGGCAGCATTGCCAATGCGAACAGGCTTGCTACCTTTGTACCCATCGAGGTGGGTCAGTTCCACCTCGGGAATATCGTACTCGCCCCGAATAGTGAACATCAGCGGCAAGAAGGGTCTCTTGTTGTTGGGATCAAGGTCTTGAGAAGCATGTGGGAAGACCCGCTCAAAGATGAAGTTGACATACGCTTCCGCTTCTTGGCTGTAGCCCATCTTGAGAAAGACATACAGTGTGAAGGCTGTGTCACGTACCCAGGAATATCGATAGTCCCAGTTCCTAGACCCTCCCACATTTTCGGGGAGGGAGAAGGTGGGCGCCGCGATAATTGCACCCGTCGGTTTGTAGGTCAACAGCTTCAGAATGAGGAGACTGCGCTCGACGGTCTCCCGGTAATGACCACGGAAGGAACACTTGCGTGTCCAATCGGTCCAATAGTCGGAAGTTTCCTCCTCCATTTTCAAGAGGTAGGCTGACATGGTGGCCGAGCTGGGGACAGCCTTCTCGGGGCTATGCAACACCAGATGGATGGTCTGACCCTCCGACAGACGGATCCATGCCACCAATCCGCGGCCACGGAGGCCCTCTCGTTCTTCCAGTTTCAAAGATGCCGAGGGGAAACCAAGCTTATCTGGCTCCCGTGAATCGGCAAATATCTCGAGTTGCAACCGCTCTGACTCACTCTCGAAGTGGACAGTCTGCAGCCGGTGCATGGACATGTCATCTTCCAGCTTTGCACGGGTGTTGTGAGACTCTCGCGCATAATTAAAGGCCGGGAACACCTCCACTTGCAACTCCATCGAGCCACGGCTGCACTCTAGCTTTCTGATCAGGCCAGAGTGCTGCAGTCCTGACTTGAAGCGATTGGTCCCCGGTTCATTACAAGGACAGTATCCGGACAACAACCGAGACGACTGTGCGCCCTTTTTAGGTGTGACAGGAAAGTAGTCCAACAATGTTGCGACGCCATCCTCGTTGGTCCACCTGGTTTCAAGCAGGTTCGAGTATGGAAGATACCTCTGCTTGCTGTGGGCATCTACCACCGTCTTGTAGGGCTGCACGGAGAAGAACCCTCCTTTCTTGTCGTCCAGCAGGCGACAGAAAACGGTAGGAGAGTCAAAGACTGGCCAGCACATGTAATCCAAACTACCGGCCTTGCTGATCAGGGCACAGGTATGCATGTCCCCAATCAAGCCATAGTCCTCGATTGCATTGTACGCAGGTTCACCCATGATGACAACGTGTGCAAATTATCTAGAGGAATCCGATGCAAGTACAGAATACCGATGAAGGTTGTTTGAAGATCAAATGGTGTTTTGTAACATCAACGCAAAGAAGATGGAAGAGGAGGAGAAAGGAGGGAAATGAAGGCAGGGAAGTAGGTGCAATGCCTCCATTGTCACTTATCATCCGCATCCTCCGAATATATTATAGCCGGAACTTGTGGGAGACACCACGACATGATGATGATAATGGATCTGAGGTCATGGCTATGCCGGGTGGGTTTAGGGCTTCTTCATGGCAGATAAAGATGAGCTCTACCGAGACAGATTGTCATTGCTTTTGAAGAAAGACTCATATTGACAGTGAAACTCCTTTGCTGTCAACAAGCCGTGTTCAATCTAAGGTCACCAAGGCAAATGAAATGATTAAGGAGGTCGGCTTTTATTCACAACTTCAAATTGAGGCCGGAGGTTTCAGTCCGCCAATGGGAATTGACGCCCAAGAACGCCTCTCAGATCCCTCAAACCATTCAAATCTCCTATGGGAAGTATAAAAGATCGAAATATTGTTGTTGTTTTTTCCCCCTTGACCCCGGATCGACCGGATAGTGGGGATATAAAATGTGTATCCAATGAGAGGAAGTTGTGAAGAAAGAAAGGAGAGACTTGAAATGAATATCACCGCCCTTTAATTCCAAGTTTTGCCATATTCATCTGGAATACCTGTCTCTCATTTGCATTCCTTTTTTTTCTTCTTTCTTTTATTTGCTTTCTTTCCTCATTCCCCTCTTTATTTGTCAGCATATTTCCGCCTTGCCCAACCTTGGAAGTGCAACTCCCGAGGCTTTTTGCCCTCGTGCTCGTGCGACACGCTTATTCCCGTCGACGTTAATGGAGAAACATCTCAGTTCCGATCTTTTTATCTTTATCTCTTAACTGTCCCATTTATTAGGATGGGGCTCTCCGCCGGCGCCCATCACCGTCGGCGAAGCTCCATGCTTGCCGGGACAGGGCGAGCCTCACAACCGGTTTTGACAGAGCGCAGAGATGACCCACTCTGGTCGCATGGAGATGGAGGAAATCATAAACGTGAAGAAGAACCTTTGACCGCAGAAGACCCCGATGCGTCCGATAACCTATCCGCTTCAGAGACGTTGGAGCTGGACCCGATGAGTTCGGATGATGACCAATATGACGAGGAAACTGGACTCACAACACATCAAAAACGTCAACGACGTCGACGGCGAAAGCAGCGCCGCAGGTTGGATGCCCGAATCGCAGATGTCAAGGGCCAGAGTTCTATTCGCGAGATTCTGTCAGACAGAAAGATTGTCCAGAACCTGCTAATCAATGGCGGGCTGATCTTGCTGTGGTATCTGTTCTCGCTGTCCATTTCAATAGTGAGTGATTCTTTGAAGTGTTCCAAGTCGCAAAGGAACTAACAATTGTCGTCTTTGCAGTACAACAAATGGATGTTCTCCGAGAACGATGTCGTCTTTCCTTTCCCTCTTTTCACAACAAGCTTACACATGGCTGTCCAATTCTCTTTATCCGCTATGATACTCTGGATATTTCCATCGCTCCGTCCGAAACAATCGACAGGGTCCGCAACTACATCTCCCATCGATGGCCCCGAGCAACCGCAACCCCTCGTGTCCAAATTATTCTACTTCACTCGCCTTGTTCCGTGTGGTGCAGCAACGTCTCTTGATGTTGGTCTTGGAAATATGTCCTTGAAGTTCATTTCTCTTACTTTCTTGACCATGTGCAAATCGTCTGCACTTGCCTTCGTCCTTTTATTTGCCTTCCTTTTCCGACTCGAGACACCTTCGATGAAATTAATCATCATCATTGCCACAATGACCATAGGTGTCGTGATGATGGTCGCTGGAGAGACGGCTTTCAACGCACTTGGCTTCGCACTCGTCATTGCGTCTGCATTCTTTTCGGGCTTCCGATGGGGTCTGACACAAATTCTCTTGCTTCGCCATCCAGCTACTTCAAATCCATTCTCAACCCTCTTTCTCCTTACTCCTATCATGTTCCTTTCGCTTATCACCATTGCGCTAGGTATCGAAGGTCCTCATGAGATTTACCAAGGATACCTTGCGCTCGCTAGCAAACATGGGGACCTATTTGGCTCCTTCCTTTTGATTTTCCCTGGAGTACTTGCATTCTGCATGATTTCCTCTGAGTTTGCGCTTTTGAAGCGCTCCTCGGTTGTCACATTGAGTATCTGCGGTATCTTCAAGGAGGTAGTGACAATCAGTGCCGCGGGTATTATCTTCCACGATAAGCTCACAACGGTCAATGTGACCGGTTTGGTCGTCACTATCAGCAGCATTGCAGCGTACAACTACATGAAGATTGTAGGGATGCGCAGCGAGCTACCGGAAGATGATTCATCGAGTCGCGAGTCAACTCCTGCATCTGAAACCGACGAAGGTGAGCATAGCAGTGGCGATCCGGGAGATTATCGCCGAATCGCCCATCAAGACTCTAGCATCATTAGCCCTGCGCCGGGTGGTTACATCAACGATGATCACCAATCATCATCAGCCAGTGACCAACAGCGCTCATTCCGTGTGCGCGCTAGTGGCGCCAGGCGCGGTCTCTCAATCTCGACTTCTACAATTCTAGAAGATGATGGACCCGCTTCTCCTCTTAGATCAGCACCTGCGACTATCACTACAATGGCCGAGGCAGGGTTCCCTCACTTACATGCCCCTGATCACGAAGCGTCGCCAGTGCAATCGAGCTCATCTGTTTCGCCCATTCGGAACCAAAATTTCACTCACTAGCATTTCACTCTTTCTTAACTACTCCTCTCTTATCTTGATCTACCTATATTGCACATACATGTGGTTATCTTTTACGTCACCTGTCTCTTTGATGTTGGAAGGTCTGTGACCTACTCGAAGAGAACCTGGTGTGGCTCTTGGAATCCCATGTCTACTCTCACAGATATAAATTGGTCGAACTTTGGATTGACCAAACTACAATTTCTTATTTCTGTTTGCATGAAGGGGGTTGTTTGGATTTTGGCTTTGGCTTGACTGATACCATCAATTGAATCTCCTACTTTCAACACCTATAGAAGGATTACGTTTTACATCTATGCTAGTATTTCGAGACACCTCAAGTGTCGTAATAATTTTGTTCTTCATTTAGTCCGAAGAATGACGCAGAAAGTAGACAGAAACCGCAAGCATTCCCCATCGCATTGGCAACCCTCTATTCTGAGATCAAGAATACACGATTACTCCTTCGTAGCGCCACTCTTCATCATGTCCATAAGACTCTTCTGTCCCTTGGCCTTTCCCGCCCCCTTCGCTTTCTTTTTCTCATCTGCCTCGAGCTTACGATCATACTGATCCTGGTGTTTCTCGCGCTCCGCACGACCTTCCTCCGAAAACCGAGCCTCAAGAGCCTTGAACTCTTCACCCTCAGGATCCATGCCAATCAACGACTCGAGTAGTTTGATCTCACCTGCCCACACACTTGGATCGGGAACAGCAGCGGCACCCGCACCAGCAGGTCTCTTGGGGCCCTTCTTTGTCGGTTTATTCTTCCCAGTGTCACTCTCACTGCCATCATCTGCTTCGTCTCCATTGGCTGCATTCTTTCCCGGAACACGGTCAATAGGCGTCTCAAGGACCATAGGGAGCCCTTCAAATCGCGGCTCGTTCATGACATTGTGGAACGCGCGCAGGCCGAGGAACCCCGTGCCAATATTGGCGTGTAGGTCGCGCTTGCTTCCACGCGGTGCCTTTGAGTCATTGAGGTGCAGAGCTCGGAGAAATTTGATTCCTATTAGCTCGTCAAATTCGGCGAGGAAGGCTTTGAATCCGTCTGGGGATGTCAGATCATAGCCGGCTGCAAAGCTGTGGCAGGTGTCGACGCAGATGCCGATGCGGGAGTGGTGCTCTTCCGGGATTAGAGCTAGCAAGTCGCGGAATTCGGACAGTGCGCCGCCGATTGTGTTGCCATGACCGCACATTGTCTCGAGAACTGGAACTACGGTCTTCGTTTCGGTAATAGCCTGTGTTAGCATCTCTGCCAGGCGGGCAAGTGCTTCGGGCAGAGGTGTCTGATTGGTACTTCCGGGGCTTTGGTGTGTTAGTATGGGCTGAGATGGTTGGCAGGCGGTCAACTCACTGGAAGTTGTAAAGTGTAATTCCAAGTGCCTCGCACCGACGTAGATCATCCAGGAAGGAGGTGTATGCTTGCTTGGCTTTGGCTTTATCGTTTTGGGCCAGATTGACAAGGTATGAACCATGAGGAAGAATGTGCCTGGTAGTGGATGTCAGTGATTCATACGTGTCAACCCAGTTGGGGAGATTCACTTGGATGCATCATAACCCTTTTCTGCGCAAAGTTTACGGAATTCATCGCGATGTTCGTCCTGCAGAGCTGGGTTCTCCCATTTACGCTGCGACTTCAAGAACAAGGCGATTGCATTTCCTCTAATTGCATGATTAGACTTAATTTCAAACTTTGATGTAAGACCTTATAACTCACCCAATATTCTCGCTATTATGTATGGAATTAAAAACACCTGCTCGATACGCATCGGGGTTATTATTGAATTGACACGATAGATGTTGAGAACACTGACCTTTTGCAGCACTGACGTGAGCACCAACAAACATACGCAGACCCTTAGTCCGCAGTGCCAAAGGCATTCTCTCAAGCTCTTGGTCTTTCTTAGACTTTCTCACCTTTTTAGGTTTGACGTCGTCAGACTCCTTCTTAACTGGAGCCTTCTTTTTCTTATCCTTGGCAGTATCAGCCGGAGGTGTCTTGTCGGCCTCTTTTTTCACTGCAGGAGTAAATTCTTCAGACTCCGACTCTGAGCCTTCTGGAGAAGAGAGTTCTTTCAAATTTGTAGTGGATTTCTGTCGTTTGGATCGTCTGGGTGGCGAGAGCTCAGATGTCCCATTGCTGAGGTTCCGTTTATGGTTGACCTTCGATCCAGAGTCTTCGCACGCTGGCGACTCTGGTTCTCGGCAACACATAGCACTGAAAATATCACACTGTAAAGCCTCTTGACCTAAGTGGGTAACCTTGATCGAAGACCCGAAGAAGTTGATAATGCCAAGCCTCGTGGATCAAGATAGGACCCTACACGCTCTAAAAACTCCAAACGACCGAAATACAGATGAAGGGTCTGATTGTAAAGCAAATTGAGCTTGTAGAATAGCTTAACTCAGAATGCTTATTCTATGCTCCGATGCTGTCAGAGTAGAGTATAACCCAAGGAGCCTAAGGAAAAAGTATCACGTGACTGTCTCCGGGGCAACGGTCATGTGATGTTTATCGATAACCAAAGAATCTCCTTGCAGCCCCGCCAGAGTAATTACTTGCCTTTTTCTTTGAACTTTTGGTCTACGACAGAACCTGAGATCTGTGTGATCTCATATCATCTGTCGACGTCGCTAACATGGCAGCCTCAGACGAATTGGTCGATTTCGATATCATCGAAGCACAAAAGGAAAACGTCCAATCACTTCCTGGCGGCCGATCAGCCAGAGAACTCGCCCGGATATTTTCAGCCGGCAGCAACGGTGAAAAGATCCCTTCGCCATCGCCAAATGGAACCAGGACCATCAACGATGCTATACGTCAAGAATACGAGAGCGAATTGCAGTCGATAGGAGAATCGGACGATCCGCTCGATGTTTATGACCGTTATGTCAAATGGACCCTGAACGCGTATCCCTCCGCACAAGCGACTGCAGAATCCGGTCTTCTTCCATTATTGGAACGGGCAACGAAGTCATTCCTTTCATCATCACACTACAGAAACGACCCTCGATATCTTCGATTATGGCTTCATTATATTCGACTCTTCTCAGATGCCCCGCGCGAAACATTTGCATTCCTTGCTCGTCATCAGATTGGTGAAAGTCTGGCTCTTTTCTATGAGGAATTCGCCGGGTGGCTAGAGGGCGCTGGACGGTGGTCGCAGGCCGACGAGGTGTACAGGCTCGGTATGGACCGTGAGGCGCGGCCGGTCGAGAGATTGGCACGGAAGTACAGCGAGTTCCAATTCCGATATGATCAGCGTCCACAAGATACTGGGCCCTCCTCGCCTGCCTTGCCAGCTGTCCGTCCCGCGCTGGCCGCCAAGATGAACCCGTTCGCGCCATCAGATGCCTCTGCTGACCCACAGGCTTCACGACCCCCACCTCAGACGGGCAGTCCTGCGAAGACCAAGTCCGGAAAGCCCAAGATGGCGATCTTCTCTGACGCTGACTCTGCTGCGCCGGGTCCCGCAACTGGTGGGTCGACAAAGGGATGGGAAAGCATTGGATCGATTCGGGATCGCAAGAAGGAGAACGAAGTGGAACCAAAGCCGTGGGCAGGGGAAACATTGAAGGTTGGGAAGAAAGCAGCGCCAATACAAAAGATGGCTATCTTCAGGGACGAGGTGAGTTTTCATTCCTGGTTGCCCTTTCCATCTTCAGACCTCCACATATTTACGATCACAGGACTAATTGCTGGCATGAACCTATGGTGTTTTATTATGTATTCAGTCCAATCCAGATCTTCCTTCCAAAGAACCAATACCACCCAAAGAAGTACCCGAACATCATGTAAGGGAAGCGATTAACCCGCGGACCGGCCGACGCGAACGTGTATTTGTCGACCTGGAATCCGTATACCCTGACCGCACCAACCCTGCACATGAAATGAGTTTCGAAGAGCTCAGAGCCATGAAGCGTGGTTGGATGGACAAGAATTGGCGGCAACAGAAAGAGCCCTTGCAGCAGATCTCTGGGAACACCAGCAGTACTGAGTTCCTATTAGGAAAATCTCA
Organism: Penicillium griseofulvum; assembly: GCF_001561935.1. Lineage (NCBI taxonomy): Eukaryota > Fungi > Ascomycota > Eurotiomycetes > Eurotiales > Aspergillaceae > Penicillium > Penicillium griseofulvum. The sequence goes on from NW_024467450.1 coordinate 1,026,620, forward strand.
CTCGCCAGACGAATTGCCGGAGCATTTAGGCCAAAATCTCACCGCAGCTAATCATACCCAATCTCAATATCAAGACGATGCCAATAGAGACAAATCTAGCAAAACGAGCCGCACAAAGATCAAAGGGGAAACAACACAAACACAAACAGGTGGGTAGTAAAAGTTTTCCATCTTTTGGACAGATTAAACTCACACGTGTACAGTCAAAATGAAGTTTGACTCCCCGTCCAATAATAAGAAGGTCCGGCGAAAGAGCACTCGGGAACCGACAATGACCATGCACACTCGTGCAGCGACGGATGAAATCTATGGCATCTTCAACCAGCCATTGAAGGCAGAGACTGAAGGAGATGCAGATAGCTTCTGCGGTAGTGATTACGAAGATGACGACTGCGCCAGTACTGGAGACAGTACAGGAACAGGGCACCTCTCAGCGGCCTCGAGCGAGTTTGGAGACGAGGAGACCCAAACGTTCCACAAATCATACGATGACACAGACTATGCAAACACAACACGAGCTGAGAGCGTTGATGGCGATGGGAGCGATTGGACAGACTTCAACCCTGATCGTGATATCCCAAATGCTGAAGTTACCTCACATTCTGTCGTAAGTGATGGAGCCGAAGGTAGTTCGACACAAGGAACACCGGAGAGGAAAGGATTCATACCAGAAATGCCCGAGGACTATGCTCCTCCATGGGGTACCTACCGTGACCCTGCGGTCATGGCCCAAAACCGCCTTCCCTTTATGACACCTATCGTAGAGCGAACGGAATCCATTCCATCTTTGACAGCCGCTCGAAACAGCGTTTACAACGCGAAAACGCCTTCGAAGCCTCGATCACCGGCCGGTAACTTTTTGCTTTCGAGTCCACTTGGGACAAATACACCATACCATGGAGATCACACCCTTGGGTCTACGGCTGATGTGCCATTTAGTCCCACGGCCTTCAAGGCCCTCGCGCCCAAGCCACGGAGACGGGAAGCAATAATCAGGGATGCGCAGTGCAATCCGACTGACAAGGGCATTCGCAACACGATCCTCAATTCCTTGGAAAAGCCACTTGCGACATACAAGGGTTATCACGGTCATGTTGAAGATAGCAACTATGCGTCGATGATCCAGAAATTCGTCAAAACTAACACCAGGCGATCAAAGAGTGGCGGTGATGGTTCATTTGACACACCTATCCTCGAATTTCCAGGAGCGGAACGAAGCTACATTATCAGGCGTGAGCTAGGAGCCGGTGCATATGCCCCGGTCTATCTCGCCGAGAGTGTCGACAGTCTTGAATCCTACGACTCTGACTCCGATGATGACGCAAGCCCCAACGGCAAAATTCCCCAACTGAGAAAGTCGAACGCTTATGAGACTCCCCGATTCCCCTTCGAGGCAGTCAAAGTCGAAAATGGGCCATCAAGTGCGTGGGAATTCTACATGATTCGCACAGCATATAGCCGTCTACGACAATCTACGGACCATTCTCGCGCCGCTGATAGCATTGTTCGCGCACACGAATTGCATGTTCACCAACGTGAAAGCTTCCTGGTAGAGGACTATCGAGGACACGGTACTATACTCGACCTCGTCAACATCGTCCGCAATGAAGCCATAAACTCCAGCCACACTTCTGAAGGCGGTCTGGAGGAGGTCCTAGCAATGTTCTTCTCAGTCGAGCTATTCCGCACCGTCGAAGCACTCCACACCAACGGCGTCCTCCACGGCGACATCAAAGCAGACAACTGCCTCGTCCGCCTAGACGACCACAATCCCAACGAAGCACCTTCCAAGGCCCTCTCCCTGCTCGACCTCGGTGCCGATGCAACCGCTTTCGACCCCCGCGAAAGCATCCACTATTCCCCAAGCGGCTCCCACGGCTGGCAACAAAAGGGCCTGGTCCTTATCGACTTCGGTCGCAGCATCGATATGCAAGCCTTCTCGCCAGGCGTGCAATTCATGGCTGACTGGGAAACCGGTACTCACGAGTGCAACGAAATCCGCGAGATGCGCCCCTGGACCCACCAAATCGATCTGTACGGTATTGCTGGCGTGATCCATGTCCTGTTATTCGGCAAATACGTCGAATCCACTCCCATCAATGGCGACGAAAACGCATCATCCCGCACCTATCGCATCCGTGAGTCTCTGAAACGATACTGGGACCGTGAAATCTGGGCCGGTGTCTTCGATCTCTTGTTGAACCCCGGTGCCGAGCGCTGGCAGCGCATTGAGCGCGAGAACGGAGCTGACGCGGGTCTGTCATCTGCGCCCATTCTGCCTGTCTTGCATTCCATGCGGCATGTTCGTCGTGGCATGGAGGAGTGGCTCCTTGCAAATGCTGAGAAGAAGGGTCTTGCTCTTCAGATTCGGAAGATTGAGGCTCTACTTGCTGATCGGAAGAAGAAATTGGAGAGGTAATTTTCTTTTGATATGTTTCTTGTGTTGAATTGCCTCATTGCAGATATTTTTATAACTTATACCCCCCATTTTCTTCGTATGTTACCTGTTGCTTGTTACTCTTATTCTGGATTACTATTGTTGTTTGTTGATTGTCTAATCTGTAAATAATGTCTGACATTGATTCTTCCTTACGTTAAGACCAGCTATTCGTTGACTATTCGAGTATCTTCAGCTCCTCGTGCCCACTTCGAGTCGTGAAGACTTCCACAAGAAATGTATCATGTGCTAGACTGTGACTTCAAGTATGTATGACCTAACGCTGATCAAGGCTGGTATAAAAGAGCATGTACAATTAGTATCCGGTACACAAGGGAGAGCAAGGAATAAAGAGTCTATCCGCTGCCAATGATACCTGCCGGGTGCACACTAAGAGCGATGAAAGTGCAGCCATATATGCAAGGGTAGGGTGTGTGCTCAAGAACACAGGTAGGCGTTATCAGGCAATCGGCAATCGATGACCTACAACCTAAAAAAAAACAGATGAAAATCGAAAAGATAATTCAATTGGCGGATCAATTTGATCAAACAAAGCGATTGCTCTGAAAGATCAAGCCGCGTATGGGAAGAATAAATCAGTGAGTAAAATAGATAAAACGGCCAAACTCTCACAAGCTCCAGAGTAAGATCACAAAGATCCAGAAAAAACAGGCTCTGAAATAAAAAGACAGACATCCATACGCCATGAGACGCAGAAGAGGCAGGGAAATGACCAGATAAAAAAACGCGATTATCCGAATGCAAACCCAATAAGGCTCGCCACAAGGGGAATCATGGAGCACGAGCTGAATCAAATCGAGAATCGAAAGCATGGGGTAAATCGTGGATCATCAATCGAGAAGTAGATTATCCGGGGAAATCAGCTTCAAGATTGAGATCATGAAATGCGAATTAGGAAGAAAAAAGGGACCGCTGGCAAAAGAAAACCAAACACCTCGCTTGCGTATCAGGGATGTCGTTGGTCAACTGCAATATTCATGCGCGTTCGTTTCGTTTCAGTTCGTCTATGTATTTGCATATGTATCGTTGCACATTCGCTTTTTGGGGAGTGCATTGCCGTCTATGTTGACTGACGGTGGCCAACATAAAGGCAGGGAGTCGTTTCCATGTGTGACGGGTAATTCGATAGGTGACCATTGTCAAGTCGGGTCGCATCTCCAATTTGACATGATAGGAAAGGTGCGTTGTACCATGTAGGAGATGCAGGGACGAACGACTGAACAAGGTCTGAGAAAATAAGATAAAAGAGATGATGTAAGGAGCGTGGGATCGCAAAAATAGCGAATAGTTGCTGGTTGTGACAGCAGATATGGGGTTTTGGTTGTTTTCAACTTTTTTTGTGCTTTTGGTGTTATTTTTGTTCGAGGTGAAAGCCCCGTTGGAAGAAAAGGAAATGATGTGAGTGAATGGAAGATGAAACTGCTCGAGAAAGCCAAGGTTTCACGGAGTAAATGGTGCGAAACAGACGCATAAGGTGATTGTTGGTACAAGACAAACGAGGTCAATGTTCGTAGGCAAGTAACCAACAGCCGGACGCCGATGTACTGTGGGTTTCGACCAAATGAAAAGTGGAAAGACCCATCACGTTTTTTTTTTTTTTTTTTTTTTGTGGTTTTTGTCGTTGAGGTTCAGTGTTGCGATTTTGAGGGTTGAGCGTGAAAAAAAATCTCAAATGTATCATTACAGTCGTGGACGGTGTTGCTGTCGTAAAAAGGCTGGAAATGCAAGGGCCGTACCAGGGCCCTGTCGGTATCTCGTTCAAATCATTATGCAAAGGGGATTAAATCTCGCAAATAGACGCCACGGTGAAACGGATACTTGAAAATTCGACAGCAAAAGAGCGCAACCTAGTTGCGTGTAAAAGGCATATTCAAGATTTGCCGGCGGATACGCTCAGCATCAGAAAGGCCATCCTCCGAGGCATTGTATGGCAAAGGATCCGGGGCTTTAGCATGTACTTGGGCCGGGGAAACTTGCATGGGAGAAGTGCTGTCATCAAGCCCCGTGTGTGAAGGGCCACCGCTCATGAACGGATCAGACAGCGCAGGTGCTCGTCTAGTGACTCGCTTCGGGGCTTCGCGACGCTTGAATCCTCCTTCGATTCGGAAAGGTGAGCCAAGGCGTTTGATGTTTTCGCCAAGATCCAACAATGCGTTCACGGGCGCCTTCAGAACAGGTGTAGTCTCCTCGGGTTCAATTGGGCCTGAGTTGAGGGACGAGGGTGGTGAGAAAAGCTGGTCCATATCTCTGGGATTGACAGCACTGGTGGTAGCTCCACGATTGCGGATGCGGACCCGACCATGGCCCATGTCTTGGAACTTGTTGTCACGAACATAGTCCTCCAAGCGACGTTCCACTTCTTGATCGGAAGGATTCTTCTGCTCCCTGGAAACGCTCGCGAATACATCATCGGTATCGGGCAAGGACTGGTCCAAGTATGTGTTGCGTCGGGCACGATAACCTGGAACATGAACAGTCCCACGTCGAGCACTGAAATCCTGGACTTCGCGGTTTGATCCACCGGGACCCCAAGTGCTGTACACAAATGGAGATCCCAAACGAGGGATGTTAGGAGCAGACCCGACACGAAGATGATGGCTAGGAGTCTTAGCCACTGGTGGCTCGACATTAGCAGATACAGGGTTGTTAAACCAGTCCGTAGTCAAAGGCAGGTCTTGTGTAACCTGAGAAAGTGGAGTCGGCTCGGAGGTGACAAGAGAAATGCCGAGGTCACGAGTAGTGTAGGCCGAGTTGTCAGCAAAGTCCTTAACGCGGGTATCCGTAGGAGGGCCGAACATCTCCGTGATAGGTTCAGGAGTGCGAGACTGCATTATGCGCTGATAATGTGGAGAAATCGAGAATTTGCGTCGACATAGCATCTTGAGGCGTCGTCGAGTCTTGGAGTCAGACTTGGGCCAGGCTGGTTGCAACTCCTGGTCCACAGCCTTGGGGGTAGAAATTCCAACGGGATCAACAGACTTCATCGAGACAGAGTCAACAATACGACTGCTCTTTTGCCCCCATGTCTTCTTGGCGCGTCGCGCAACACGTGAGGTGACTCCCAAAGGAGGGATACTGCCTGGGGTCATCTTGAATGGAGTCATAGTAGGGTCCTGGAGGTAGATTTGATAAGTATTCCATAAGTGGGTATCCATCTCGCGAGTCCAGGGCTTCTTGGACACTTTGGCATTCACATTCGCGGCCTGCTTCTGAGGTCGCGAAGGTGACTCGATCTCTGGTTCTTTGGACATCTCCAAAGGGAAGTACGAGTCAAACAAATCGCTTTCGACACTGGTGAAACTTCCTACAGATGGTCGTGATGCGAAGGTTTCAATTGATTCAACTGAAGAATTTGACAAAGTTGAACAGGCCGACCCTGGGCGCTTGATGTCATTTGGGCCAGGTGTCTGGTCCCACGATGGCCACGAATTCTCGGTGTCGCAGGAGTCGAAAGGCGTGCCACGAATCTGCGCAGGTGGTGTCTTAAAATCTCTTCGCACGCGAGGAGGCGCAAGATATCCCTCATCTCTAGCGAAATCACGGAACAAAGGCGCCTCGAGGTCGGTGGTCGATTGAGGTACTTCAATTGAAGGTAGGGGAACATCGGAACCGTGGAACTGGAACATATCCATGTCCATGCGAGCGCAGACATTGGTACCAGCGCGAGCCCGAACTCTGGGCAGACGACCACTGGAGATTGAATGGCGAGGCGGTGGAGGCACATTCATAGTAGTGCTAGGGCGCTCGGGCGTCTTAGGTTCATTGTCGCCGAGGGAGAAGGTGAAGTTCTTCGGCAGAGTGCGCGAAAGTTGACGTTGAGCCATGTTGGCGGTCTTGCGGTCTTGCAAACCGCAGAACGTTGGTCAATGCGATCTCTGTGGGGGGAACTGGAGGACGTGTCGGGGGAGTTGAGAGTAGGTGAGTACGGCGCGACTTCGAGTCGAAGCGCGCAGCGTCGCGTCAATATCGTGAATCGTGAAGGGGAGAAAAAAAGGAAAATGCAACGAGAGCAGAGGAGTAACGTGAATGAAGTAAAAAAACCGAGGTCTCGGTGTGCGTGATGTGCTTCCTAAGGAATGCGGCAACTTGAAATCGGGGATCACCAGATCACATCTGCGGCTCCATCCCGTCCGAGTAGTAGGGAATGAAGGATTTCGTCATTACCCGAAAAAAAGACACAAAAGAAAAGAACGTCTCCTCAAACGGAGAAGGGTGCAAGAAAATATCTCGCGATAATGGTAGAAAAGGGTTGGTAGAGAGAAAGAAGAAAAGGAAGATGGAGGAGGATTGGGCGTAGGGTGAGGCGTGCGGGAGTGGGGGGGTACTTGGTACCTGTATTCCCCGTGGTGAAATGCCTATTAGACTTGGTATCCTATACTTGTGTACTTCAACGGCCCACTGCGAAAATCTTCGATAAAACTTTGCTATAGGATGTCTACAATTCTACGTGGTTTTTTTTTTTTTGGTTACAAGAAAGATGTTTAGATTTTCTCGAGTATTTCCTATAGTGTATAGTGGACACCTCTGGGGCCTTGCTTAATGCATGTACCGTCGACAAATAAACTGACGGAGCTTTGGAGCTGGGAGGTAAGGACACCTTGGACCAAAGTGCTTTTTTTTTCTCCTCTAGGGCTTAGACAAAGTAGTAGGCTGTAAACTTTACTTTAGAGAGTAGGGCCTCATAAAAAGAGGGGGCTGGTGGAATCAGGTACCATATACAACATACGGAGTACTACGGAGTACTCCGTACATGTGGTAGATCGGTACTCCATCTTCGAGACATTGTCTCCAGTCGTTCACTCCATAACTGCAAGGGCTACAGAACAAAAGAACGGCCAGGTTGCGTATAAAAGTGCATGTCTGCTCTGATATTCTTCTCAGATTTATTTTTTTTTCCTTAACTTCCAATGATTGTAGTGGCTCGGGCCGCTAAAAGCAAAAATTCTTTGTCTTTCACAGTCAATTGGTTTGTTTAAACGAAAAAAAAAACCCCCAACGGGTACCTGGGTACCGTAGATCAGCAACATTTTCTCATTGTGCGGTCTGGAGCCCTGAGCTACCCCCATATAACTCAATTGGGGAGAAGCTTTGACGCGCGACGCGTCCACGACGCGTGAAAATTACTGTATTATTACCGTATTATATTTAATTATTAGTCACGTGTCATTGCATGGAGTAAGGTACATCTCCAGAGTTAGCATTGTGTCACTGCAGTTTAAATCTGTATGTCAATGTATGGAGTAAATTCTCCGATTCAGAGACTGATTTACTAAGATCTCATTTCGCTTATGGATAGCTACAGCATACCCGCAGCACTGTGGACCAGATGCCAATCAACTCCACTTTCGAGTCTTACCTACAATATATTGATGTCCATACAAAACGACTTGGACTTGACTTTCGTTTTTAAAATGGCTCGATAATATTTCAATGGGACACTCGAATCCAGTTTGTCCCACAGCTTATAACATCATTCCTTAGATCAACATTTGAAAACACAACACTAGCGATATTCAATATATATAAAACAGAAAGGAAATGCCCTGCTTAAATTTATCCACTACTCTCCTAGGAAACCTAGGTCAACCTCTGGCTTGCGCGACCGGAACAGAATCTGAACCCTTGGGTCAGGGATAGACTCGACACCATTTTCAATGTTCGGAGGTCGAACACCGCTCTCCACTTTCCAATCATACTTCAGGATGAAATGAAGGAGCAAAATCTTGGTTTCATTCGCAGCGAAGAATCGGCCCGGGCAGGCGTGGACACCATGACCGAAGACGAAGTGCTCGGGTGAAGTTGCGACAAACTGATGTTTGTGTTCGTTCCCGGGCTGCTGGCGTTTATTGTAAAACCGGTAACCATCATAAGTGGCAGCATTAGGGTAGATGCTGTCATCTTCCAGTGTTTTCGTAGAGACGAACAAGTTGGCACCTTTGGGAATCACAGTTCCATCGGAGAGCACAACTCGCTTAAGGGCGAGACGGTTCATGGAGGCTGTTGTGGAGTGTCAGCCATTTCAAAGAAAACAAGTTCTGAAACGAATGAACATCGAAAGACCATGAAATAACTTACTCAATGAAAGTGGGTGAGTGCGCTGCGTTTCCTTCATCACACTGTCCAACAGCTTTAGCTTAAGCAAACTAGTCTTCTTCAGAGTTCCATCCTCGGCAGCAACTGCACGAATCTCATCACGCAACGGCTGCATGTACTCCGGATACGCCGCAAGATCATACAGGACGTTGGTCAGCAAGTTCGACGTGGTATGGATGGCCGCGAGCGCTAATCCAACCTGAGCACAAGACTGGTCAAAGGTCAAATTATTCCGGGCTTCGGCGGTCTCGCGATACCAGTCCAGAGCGTCAGCTCCACGGAGTGGATCGTCTTCAGGGAGCTTGCCCGCGCGAATTAACGCCCGCCTGTCTATCTCATGGCTAATAATGGAACGAGCCTTCTTCAAGTGCATGCGTAGCTTTCGGGTGGCGGGCAAGAACCAGTGCACGATAGGACGGAGAACGGATGGCCATTCTCGTAGAGCACGCATAGCCCCAAACGCATCTATAGCATAATTCACGGAAACATCGATCCACTCATCATCGTGGGAGATGGTCTCTCCAACAAATATCAGAGAAGAGACGTGGGCTACCATATGCGGGATCTTAAAGGCGATATGGTAGGGCTTCCATTCTGCCAAGAGAGGAATATCAGTGAGAGGGTTCAATACCAATGGGGTGCTTTAGCATACCATCAGTAGCGGGCAATGATTTTTTCAAGGTCATACCAGCCTCCTTTGAGAGCCGAAGTGAAATTGACCCTGTTTAAATGAGAAATATGTCAGTTCTGTCTCTCAGGTGAGATATAGACATGCATACCGAGTGCCTGGGTCAAACTGGTCCGCACAACCTCGATGGTAACCTTTAAAGCAGTGCCATTATGAAATGGTTCAAATCCAGGAATCCGATCGTTAAAAAAGGTCTATCGGGTTAGTCAAGTTAGCCACGGTCACAGGTTATTCTTGGTCATAGCTTACATCTTTGATAGAGTCTTTAAAACTTAGATCTGGGTTGTTCTTGATTTCATCGACAAACTTCGGGTGCAATACAACCATCGGGCTCGTGGCTCCAATGATCTGAAAGACATTGGCTCCCTAAGGCGTGTAAGCACATTTGATGGTAGAGAAGTATTTGTATTAAGACTCACCTTGGCAAAGCCTTCGGCAATTAGTTGACGAGATGACTGGGTGAAGCGTAGCCGGGCCTTTTTGTTGGTGAGGTCCCACCAGGTCTTTCCAACCAAAGGAATGCGCCTATGGGGAATGTCGTTTGCTATATCTGCCCAGACACTTGTTATGAACACCGCCACTAGGGCAATGCACACACCCTGTATGACATAGGGATTGTTGAGTAATTCAGTGATGACCGCCATAGTCAAGGTCAAGACTAAAAAGAAAGTGGGGAAAGACAGTAGAAGCAACACCCCAGTTTACTCACTGATATTCTCCGAGGGGCTTCTCATTTATAGAAGTTCTGAGCTATTAGTTAAGGAGACTCCATTTTTTTTTCTACCCCACGGGCCTCGCACTAGATATTCAAAGCAGGGGGGGGGGGGGGGGGGGGGGGGGTCCCGTATAGTTGGTGTTGGGTGGTTGTGTTGCGTTGTGGGGTGGGGGTGGGGGGGGGTCCGCGTAAATATCAAATGCTACATATCAAGTTGGAACCGAAGCCAAGAAACATTGGAAAGCCATAAGTCCAATAAGGTCTAAGCCTGACGAATACCTTTCACCGGAATGAATAAAGATCTGATAAATAATATTCTTGAACCTCGGAAGTTCAGATATGTATATACCTCACCTTGCTAGGAGAGTTGACGAAATGCGAGAACGAGACCTATTAGACGATCATTACCCAAACAGGCAATTCTTGAATGGATTTCTATTCCGTCTGAAATCCACTTGCATATGCAGATCTTTTTCAAGCTATAACCGTGCCAATGATAATGGAAGTTTACAAATGCAAGATGCAAGACCGGTAGAATCGGAAGGGGGGGAAACTACACTGTACTTTGTGGTACAAAGAATAGGAAATGTCATAAGATTTGAAGTGGGGGGGCGAATACGTCGCAAGTACGAAGGAACGCTAGCAAAGAGCTAATGATAATATAAATATAACGAACTAGTTTTTCGCCGAAGAATATGAAGGCCTAACTGGTCGCCACATATAGCTTAACAGAATTAGGCTAATATTCTTATAGGTTACAGTCGGGTCCCAAGACCCCCGCATTCGTTAACTTACCCTTTTTTATTTTTTTCCCCCTCTTCTTTTCTTCAACTTTCAACTCTTTTTGAACAATATGGGTGACTACGGAACTGCCCCATACGTAAACTCCACCCCTGTCGGGAACAACCCACCACAGCCCTTGGCCTCGCCTAATGAGATATCTGTTCTAATAACAGGCTTTGGGGTAAGTGATCTGCACGGATGCTACGAGTATCCGACCCGAAAAACTAACAGTGTAACCAGCCCTTTAAGACAAACCTTGTGAATGCGTCATATCTAATCGCTTCCTCTCTTCCATCATCTTTTCTTTTCCCGAAGGACTCTGATCGTCGAGTCTCACTCCATGTGCATCCCACTCCAATCCCAGTGGCTTATGCCACTGTTCGAGAGTCTCTTCCCTTAATTTTAGAGGAGTTTGCTACCTCTCATGGTGGTCGTAGACCAGATCTCATTATTCATATCGGGATCGCAGCTCCAAGACAATATTACTCTGTCGAAACTTTAGCTCACCGAGATGACTATAATATCACCGATGTCAATGGTCGTCCCGGCTATGTGGATGGCGAAAAGCGATGGAAAGGACTAGGTCTGCCGCCGATTCTGATCCCAGGTCGTGCTATAGATGATCCCTCCTCTGCTTCGCCTTACCAGCCCGAGCACCAGTTCCTAGAGACGTGGCGCTCTTTTGCCCCCGAGTCGGATCTGCGGATCTCCAAGGACGCGGGTCACTATCTGTGCGACTTCATTTTCTATACCAGTATGTCTTTGGCCCAGTTACAAGGACAGGATCGCAATGTCCTGTTCCTCCATGTCCCTGGGGCGTCTGAGGATGCGAATATTGAGCAAGGTCGGGTTGTCACACTCGCCCTAATTAAGGCAATGGTCACATGTTGGCTCGATAAGAAGCATTCAACATAAGACAGATTGCAGTATCGCAGTCAGCTTTGTCCATATACCTCTTCAGAGGGGTCTACCTGGTATATGTTGGTTTTTTTTTCGGTATTGAGCTTCAGCAATTGCTTCTCTGGGACTTATATGCATTTTCAGTTCCTTTCCCTCTCGTTCATTGCATATTTATACGTGCATGGTGTTTTCATGTGGCATTTCCTAGATACTATGTATCTAATTCATACTTCCGAGTTCTATTATTGGGCCTAAAACAGCTACCATATATAGAATATAATAGGATAATACACACCATATCAACAGCATATCAACAGCACGACTATAATAGCAACCAGAAACACCACACCTCCCTAACCTGAGCACCTCAACATAAGCCCTCGGAACATTATATGAAAGGCGGCACTCCTTGGCAAAAACCAACTTGTCACTTTCCTTGGGACGTGTATAACCCGAACATCTACGGAGTACCCAAACAGCAAACATGCTTCAGTCACACGGCATGGCTTCGGCAGTAATATTAGGCCTCATACTCCTAATTCCGGTCATCTTGATTCCCCGCTTCACGGGATGGCCCAAACCAGGTCAATACCCAACCAAACTTCTCCGCCTATGGCGCCAGCGCCCTAAACAATCCAGCGAGATCATCTCGTTGCGCATGTACCCCATAAAATCATGTCGAGGCTTCGAAGTCCAATCGACAGTCCTAAAACAGCACGGTCTCGACCTTGACCGCCGCTGGATGCTCATCGACGCGTCCTCAAATACCTTCCTAACCATCCGCCAAATCCCGGATATGACCCGCATCCGCACCGCTCTAAATGCCGACGGCAGTGAGTTGGTCGTGAGTATCCCAAAACCAGAATCCAATGAATCCAGCCAGGACAAAAAAGATCAAGTCCAAGACCAAGATCAAGAACATCAATTTTATACAATCCGCATCCCTTCCCATCCATCCCCGCAATGGCTAGCGGAAAATACAAATACGGGTCCCGTCCAGATCTGGGACACGCACACAGACGGGTACAGGTACAGCGATGAAATCAATGCCCCCTTCTCCGCCTTTCTCGGCCGCGAAGTCGCCCTAGTCTACAAGGGCCCGACCCCGCGCGTGCTGAAGGGTAACGGCGCCCCCAGTCGTCTGGGCCGTATTCAGACAACCGGCTTTCCAGATGTGCACCCCGTGCTGATTGCGTCCGAGGCTTCGCTGGTAGAGCTCAATGATCGTCTGGGAAGAGCGGGTGTCGACCCGATTACTGTGGAGCGGTTCCGTCCGAACATCGTTGTTCGCGGCGGGGTGCCGTGGAGCGAGGATTCGTGGAAGTTGGTTCGCATTACCGATCAGAAGGCTGGTGATGACAAGGCTGTTATTCGGCCTTCGCTTGATCTAGATATTGTGGCTCGCTGTGCGCGCTGCCAGGTGCCTAATGTTGATCCGGATACGGCGATCAAACATAAGAAACAGCCGTGGGATACGCTTGTTTCGTACCGTAGGGTTGATGAGGGGATGAAGTATAAGCCTTGTTTCGGGATGTTGAGTGCACCGCGTAATGAGGGGACTATTGAGGTTGGAATGAAGTTGGAGGTTTTGGAGGAGACGTCTAAGCATCGATATGTTACTGGCTTTTAGGGAGGTTTTATATACCTCGTTGCGATTGGGGGGCTGGATATAGCTATCCGTGGACAGAATCAAGTATTGTATGCTAGAAGGTTGAAATGGCCAACATAGTATATTTTCTTCTCACACTCTGTGATATATATCTTGAAGGATGTCCATGGACATATATTTCCAAGCTTCATAGTAGTTCACCTATTATAAAACCGAAAACAACTCTATAGGCAATGTTTAATTGAAATATATATATGACAATCGATCCTAATATAAAAATTGGGAATGGGAATACTGGATTTGACAGCGAAGAACCCTCGAGTGAACATGATAATGACATTGACATTGAAAACTAGCGATAGATCATACTCGCATTCTCTATACAATTGGTAATAATCCAACCTCACTTCAACTGCTTGCTAGCAGAAACACACCAGTTATTCCACTCCGAAAAGAACGACGGCTGCACATGACATTTGGTGCTCATGAGCTGATCCTTGCGAGTAGCAGCGTAAACATCTACCACACCCGCAATAGCATCCTTATCATGCGCAACAAGCACTTTAGTAACAAGCAGACTAGCCTGACTGCAAGCAGTCGCATGGCCCATAGGTCCACTGTGGCTAGCCTCCTTATGAACAGATCGGAGCAGCTCCCAGAGTGCCTCTGCCTGTGCATCGTCTTCGATCTTCGGGAGCGAATTGCCCTTGCACACCTTGGTGTACTCGCGCAGCACACCGTTTGCCTTGGTGGCGATCTGCTTCACGCTGGTCCGGCGAGATAGTCGGAGCAATGGCAGGAGGATATCTAGCGCAAGAGGGCGGGTGTGGCTCTTCTTCACGAAGATCTCTAGCAGGTCCAGAACGCGGTTTTTGAAGTTCACCATGTTGTCGCGTGCGTCTTTCTTGTCTTTCCGGTGGGAGGTTTCTTGGCGACGCGCGCGGAATACTTGCACCAATTTGTCGTCTAGCTCATCCATCTCGTCATCGTTCATGTCGGAGTCAGAATCACCTTCGTCCGCGCCGTGTTGTCCGAGAGCTGCCGCTAGTTTGGCTTCGAAGGCGGCAACTTCGTTGGCATCTTCTTCGTTGTCTTCTTCTTCCTCTTCCTCGTCATCGTCTGAGTCGGATCCGGAGCTGCCGGCTTCGACGACCTCGACATCGCTATCGAGCTCATCCTCGTCGACATCCATCATCTCGGCATCGTCATCTTCTTCTTCCTCGTCACCTTCAGCGTCTTGCTCTTCGAACATCTCTTGTTGTCCAGCGAGACTCTCCTTGGCCTCCAGAATCTGGGTCTAGTTAGAAAATGAAATGTGTAACAGAAGTTAAGGCTACATACCGAGGTCAAAGACTCCAATCCGTTCTCGGTGATCTGGTCAGCAAAAGCGCCAAACACCTGCTCACTCATACGACGGAACAGCTGCGACTGCTTGGATGCGAAACTGAGAAGGATCTCAACCAACGCATCTGAGGCATCGCCGGTGTCTTCCGCCTTGGTTTCCTTGTCGCCTAGGAACTTGGTATGACAGAACTCCAGCTCATCAAGCATTGATACCGCGTCTGCATCTCCGTTGTACACCTGCATGATAGTCATAGAGTAAAGCAGCTTGAATGCGGCCATGCCCTTGTCTTTCTTCTCCTATGTGGTAGTCAGTATAAGCAGCTAAGCGACATACGAGGGGGGAAATAGTACCCTGCTGGACAACTTCTTCAAAGACTTGAAAGCAGCCTTCACAGATTCTGATAGCTTCTCATCGATAGAAATGATGAACTTGCCGAATTCGCCAGACTTAGCTGCATCACGGATCTGTTTCACCACAGCATACGGGAGCGTGGCGGCGAACTTTTGGTTGGAGATAAGGCTGTTCAAGCAGGAGTTGATTCGATTGCGCAGGAGTTCTTGTGTTGCCGATGAGAGAGCAGGCTCTGGGGCAGCGGAGCTCTTTCCGGCATCCATGAAGTACGCGAAGCGCACGAAAATGGACAGAATCTTCTCAAGGCTTGCTTGGAGGTCTTCGGCATCCTCTTCGGTCGAGGAAGCCTTCGAGCGCACAATGGTTAAAAGGAGGCCAGCGACGAATTGACGATTAGATGCGGCAGTTTTCTCCTCGGTCGTGCCAGGGTTTTGAATAAGTTGTTCGAAGAATGGGACAATCTCTTCCAATGCTTCGTGGTTGGCTTCGGCAACAATCTTCTCAACGGTCTTGGTTTTGGTGGCCTGGTCGAAATTCAAGGTGCCGCTGGTTCCCATCAAGCCACGGACGGCCGCAGCTGCGAATTCAGGCTCCTTGGAGACACGAGCCTGGATTGCCTTCGCCGTCTTGACAGCCATTCGGTGTAAGTACCGGTCCTCCACGGCGAGCTGGTTTGTCAAGCATCGCATAAGATTCTTGGTAAAAGTCTGAGGGGCCTGCTTCGACCCGCCATCGTTGAGAATTCTGTTGAAAAGAAGGAAGCCCCAGTATTTACGCTCGTCCGAGGATGCAGCAGCAAACAGACCATCTATGTGAGGTTTGCTGGTTAGTTCTGTGTCCCGTGTATCGTTCCACCGCTGGATAGGTACTTACTGTCCACAACCTCAGTCCAGAAATCAATGAAGGTCATACGAGACTTATTCGACTTGTCCTTCACTTCAAGACTGGTCCGAGAGATAACTGCATCCCAGGCGAAGTGAAGCTTGTTGTTCCAGACGCCAGAGGTCTTCGCAGTGTTCACCTTGGCTTCGCCATCGTTGGCCGCAGCACCCGATTCTTTCATGATCTTCGACAAGCTGTTGCGCTCCTTCGTATCCAAGGGATCGTCGTGCTTCCAGATCTTGCTCGGGAATGTAGCTTCAGGGAACATATCTTTAGTTGCTAACCAGATAGCAACACCCTCGGGCGACCGGGCGAGGTCGCGCATGCACAGCTGTTCCAGGGCAGACTGTATGTACTTGGGTTCCATCTTGCGTGCGGCCAGGTCATAAACACACTGGTATACAATCCACCCGCACTCTTCACGGATCCACGGCTTCTTCTGTGCGAGCTCGAAGACAAGATCGATAACCTGGGTCCATTGCTCGAAGGGAACGGTGGGCTGGAACAACACGGCGGATTTGATAATGGCTTCGGCGCCGAAAAGACGGCCGAAAAGGTGGTCGCGTTGTTCCTATATGAAGCGAAAGGATGCCCTAATTAGCGCATGCGACGTTTTAAACCATGTGTGGCCACCAACCTGTCCTGACTCGCTGCCGGATGAACTCGACTGGGTCTCCCAGAGGTTCAGAGCATCCGAGAAGCTAAAGCGCGACGTCTCTCTCGGTGATGAGAAGACTTGGCTCAGAATCTCAGTCAAGGCAATTGAGAAACCGATTCGAGCAGCTTTGCGGCTACTGCAGAGACCGCGGAAGAGTCTCGATAGCACCTTCTTGATCTGTTCATCGGCAGGGTTCTGGTCTGGAGTGAATTGTGACACTAGCGCTTGGGCAGCCTTGAGCCGGATGTCATCTTTTTCGCTGGCAAGATCCTCATAGAGTTCCACCAACTTCACGTCGACATTGTGAGGCTCGCGGCGGCGCTTCTTTGAACCGGCGAAAGGGGGGCCCATTGCTGATTCTGGGGGTTTTCGAGATGGCGGATAGGTGCGAGGTGCAATTAATGATCGAATTATCCGCTCTCAGACCTTGACAATGAAGATCTACGAACCAAAGGCACGTTCAACACTCCTTGCGGCCGTTGAAGTTGCTCAGAAAAATTCATGCTTTAGCCTATTTGGGACTAGTGTATACAGATAAGCTGATAAGACTTTTGATGCTCCAACCTTCCAAAGAACAGACCGGGGTTGAACGGGCAACGAACTCATTTAACGTGGATGTTTTCTAAATTCTTCAGGAAGATAATTGGAGCTCAATTCATTTGCCATGCTAGAAATCAAGTGAGGTGTGAGATTAATTTATGGAAAGGTTCCAGACATAACATATATATATCGTAGCATATGCTCGTTCTCAGCCAGACTTCCAAGACTTCAAACAAACCAATCTCCATCTTGCCACAGCATTCTAGAGAAATATTCAAAACCACCAAGTCAATTTCTCCTCACCAAGCGTACTATTCTAGCTGAAAAGAAAAATTTTAAAAAAATCTAGCCCCCAAAGCCACAAGACCTAGACTGCCTCCAAGTACGGAGTATACGGAGTACTCCGTACCTCAAATGGAGCCCCTGGAAGCCGCAGCAAAGATACCTCAAAGCCACGCAATAGCCCGGGCATGGCAACGAGCAACCAACATTTCAATAGACGAAAGAATATAGCGTAGTCGAAGCTGTCAGAGAAACCGGGGTCGAAAAGTAGTCCGGACTACTAATTCAGGGGTAATGACGAATCTCAAAAACGAGATCATCGAAGGTTCCAGCCGCGGGCCATCAACCTCAAACCACCAGTCCGACGCAGGAATACCCTGTTGTCAAAGGCAACCGGGAAGCCAGCATCCATTTATACAATCGCATATCGCCGAGGAAATCCATCCGTTAATTGCACGGGATCCGAGCTTCAGGATCCGGGCTCCGCTTGTGTTAATTTTTTTTTTTTTTTTTGGTGAATGCACCGACCCGCCCCGGGCTGACCTGTATACGAGTATACCAGACAAAGCGACGTTCTTGGCTGATCGGAGAGTAGGAACCATGCATCGAACTATCAATTTGGCTTTGGCGAGGCCATCTGATATCTGGAGTCAAATATTAGGGAGAAAATTACCTCTGTATCAGAATTGATGTGTTGGAACGGATGGGGGATCATCTGCCGTGGATCTGCATGGTTTAAGTAGTTTTTAGCTTTGGGTAGTCGTCGTGCTGGCAACATGTGGGAATGGATTCCATAGGAATTGCACAAGTGGTTTTGATGTAGGCGGACGGGTCTCGGAGTCATAATGTATGGAGTCGGGCGTGTTTGTGGGCCTGGGAGTCCTGGCAACCGTTGTGATAGATGTAGAGCCAGGTGTCAGATTTTGTGTTTTCAGGGGCTTCGTAGGTTGCCTGATTATGCAACACCCACCATATCATACGGCATTGTGTGACTTGGGGGGTTGTACGGGGTACAGAGGTTCGGAGTGAAATTTGGCTGAATACTGGGATTGGGGAGTGTACACCATGTTTAAGTAAAGACGGGGGTGGCTACAGGTTTAGCTTAAGGTGGGCTGGCTACGGCGTTAAAAAAAAAGGAATATACTTTATTGACCAAGAGAGCCTATTCTATGCGTCAAAAGAAAGTCTAGACTGGTAGAACATGGTTGAGGAATATACCAGTCCAGTGGCGTCTAAGTGTGCCTGCGATCTGTCACGCTGGGCGGGACATTTGACAGAGACATGTACCATAATAGGAGCCGTGTGATATGGGCAGTCACCAGCTTCCAAAAAGGGAGTAGGGGCGTCACTAAGAGGTGATAGCACGATTGGGGAGCTGACAGGCACGAAGCCGACGAGGCGCTGGCGCATAAATGACCGGGGGGGTGCCAATAGCGGCGATGATCGGGGTCTCCGAGCCGGGAGGATACTAGTTTGACAAATATAGAAAGACTAGGGGAAATAAAGGGTAAGGGTATTTCCAGTACTGGATAGTGTATAATACCAAAATACAGATCAAGTCCCAGTTGGGAGGTCAGAAATCCTGATCTGGAAAATTTCCTTTGATGTCATATGTGATCACGGGACAACGCATTAGTTTCGTGAAAGCTGGTTTGCTTTGTTTACATGAAGCTTCACGCGCTATCAACAATCAACAGGACCGTGACATCACATTGGACAAGAGGGGCGGAAACCCAAGGAGGGGAAAAGGTCTAGACAACACTAACCATGCAGGCTATATCTGGCAGGACACGAGTTGAAATGTGATGAACCCCGCAGCGATAAAGTACATCGGCTGGAGAGTGAACATGACTGGTCCCAGCGCACATGGCGTTGTGATACGATTGACTGGTCACATCATCGGGGTCCTCTCCGACCCCACCTTAGCTGCGTCTCTGCAGCCGTGGCGCAGAGAGGTGCTTAGATCGGGCGACCGGGCTGACACGGTCAGCATGTCAGCGAGTTTCACATCTGCAAGCGCCTAAGAAGAGCCAGGTGCTGTCTGATTCGTGAATAGCTGTTTCAATGTTATGATCATCACATCAAAACACATCAAAACAACCGTTGATGTGAGGCACCTGCCAAGGCCTCAAAACAGGCTGAGTTCGAACGTAAAAGGATTAGAACATCAGGTTTGAGTGCACGGAGCACAAATATATTGATGTTCAGTATATATGACGTAGAATCACGGGTCAATAGAATCCTCCGATCGCGTCGGAGTTGCACACCGCATTATCTGCCACTGGGTAGATATGTGTATGTTGTACTCCGGTACAAGGTTCTTGAAAGACGCATAGTTATACATTGATGGCAGCCAATTGTAAACTTTGAAGGATCGGGGGTTGACGCATCTCGGATTGATCGGATATACCAGGATGACCCAATGAAGCTCGAGGTTCCGGTGTTTCACGAGAGAGTCTAGAATAGCACACCGTGGGGTGCAGTAGTGAATCCTGAGCCGGGTGTCCACTATGACTGGGCCACTAGTATAGCTGACTCCAACGACTAGCAGTTTCGTATGACATAGTTTGTATGTTGTACAAAAGATCTGCCTGATGACGATGAGATCTTGCTGGGTACTCTGTACGGAGGAAATATCGCACCTGATAGCCCGAATAAGACCCGACTGAGATCTGTACAACTAGTGACTAAACTTGTTTAAGGTGTTGACGAACCATCCATGCCCTTTACAATGGGGTTGTCAATCACGTGCATCCTGGCCCTAATCAGCTCGTCCATACTGTTGATGTCTGTACTGTACTCTGTCCAACATAGTAGCCCTAGCTTCAGAGCGATCACAATTTACCTCGGTAGGTGTGGTTGCTTTGTCAATAGTAAAAATCGTGAAGTTGTCCGCTAGGTAGGTTTCAATAGAACTACCCTTGGGCAATTAATGTATATCGTAGTCAGACACCCGACCAAGGGGTATGGAAGGGATACGCGACATTGGAGGTCATCGCGAGCCCTTGATCAGCAAGAATGCGGGTGCAAGTAAGGGCAGCACGGGTATGGATGAGCAGAGCACTATAACTTCTTCAAGTTTAGGAAGAGTAAGAATGGGATTATCTACCATTCCTTACTCAATACTACGTTGTACGTTCCAATCTAGAAGCAATTGAATGGCAAATCGACAATCTACTGCATTGTCCTCTGTACCTCATACGACATAGATTCCGATCTCTGATCGACTCTTGATATCCCCTCATAGGGCCAGATAGTGCGAACTCTTTTTTTTATTTTCGGAAATGACGAGATGAGATCCCTCTCTAGTGTGGCCAATCAACTAAAGCTCGGAAAATGAATGTGATCACTTATCGGGCTGACTTAATCGAGGACTACGTATAATGGGCTATAAGGGCATTTCTGAGATCACTTGGATTTCTAGAGTCTAAGATATTATTGGTTTGAAGCATATCGTGACGTTTTAAAGCAATAAAAAAGAAGCCGTTCAATCGAAGCACCCTTGCATCCCATCACTTGCTATCACTTGCAGGAGCTTTAAATTTTTTTTTCTCCCGAAGACAGGGAAAGTGGATATTTTTGCATTAGACTCGATCTTCGGCTCCGTTTTTTTTCAGCTCGCCTGTGGTTTGCTGACGGACACACACGGGAAAAAGTTTTCTCTCTTTTGGTGGATACTATTGGAAGAACCAAGGAAGATGGAACAATTTAGAGGTAGGTAATTTCGCATATTTCAAGGGTACCGGGAGAGAGACAATCCTCCTTCCATAGAGCAGGGGAGACAAAGCTAGACCCAAGACAGGCGTATAGTAAGAAATAGTGATGAGTTCTGATAGGCGCTGGGTTGCTGCGGCAAGGGAGCCCCGGGCAACGAGGAAAAAAAGTATTTGGCCCCTAGCCAGAGCATGGGGACTGTCTATCTTTTACTCACTATGGTTACTACCATATTGCATACCGATCTAGTTTTCCCCATGAAATATATATTTTTGGTCTTTTTTTAATTTTTACCATACAGATTATACAGGTTCTTTAATAGGGAACTAGCTGTTTTAAACTCCCATACATACATCTGTTACTACAATATTACTATATTACGTCTATTACCTCTTTTACTCTAACTTACCTAGGTATCCTCTATTCCTAAACCTTTTAAAACCTTTTTTTTTTTAATATTAAAATTCCTAGTTACATGAAAATCGGAGCCGCAGTATTACTCAATACTTGTACATTCGGAGATCCTCCCCACCTGCGTTGCCCATTGCAACAAGCCCATCCCTTCAGCTTCACGGCTTCTTTCTTCAAACTGCTTTATTCCTTTTCTTTTCTTCTTAACTACTCTTGACAATCCTCGACATTGTGAGTTTCAATTTTGTTAATTCGGGTTTGTCGACATCCATATCATATTCTTGGACCTTCCCCTCAGTCCTGCAGCACCCACGAGCTTCCCCCGACCCCTCCAATCACCGACATATTTACCATATTCAACGCCCCCAAAATCCCCCGAGAAGCTTGCCATGGACCGATAAATCCTGTGTCTACAAAATACAACTCTCTTGCCGTTGGTGGTTAGGGTCTGGGACCTAGATTTTTTTTTCCGGAACTGGTTGTCACGGCGATCGTGGGGACCCATAACGTTGAAATTGCAAACGTGGAGACGTGCGTTGAGACTTTTTTTTTGAACCTCAGTTTGTAGGAACCTAGGACTGGGTAGGCAATCTGTGGTCAGGGCCTGATTTTGCCTCTGTTACCGTCTATTTCGGTTGCTTCCCTTCCTAGAAATTGTACTACGTCGGCTTTCTGGTCCAGTTGCAATTCGTCACTGGCCATGGAGCACTCTTCACCTCTTGCTGCTATGCAGCCTCCATCGGTCATGTTTGGTCATTGCTTTCGTTCAGAGGCACCGACTTCTTATTCGCTGGGTTCAATGTCCGGGTTTGGTGCGAACCCATTCAATTTCAAGGAATTGTCTATGAAGAAGTCTAGTTCGGATTACTTCAACATGAAACCAATTCGAGGATCTTCCCCCACAGCCAGTTTGGCTGCGGACCTTTCCCAGAACTTTCATATTGATCAGAGGTATGTGAAAGTTTTCATGTTCGTTTCATGAAGTTCAAAGGAACAAAGCCCGGCTAACTCTATATTCAGTCCCAAATTAGCCACACCACGACGGTCTTTGTTCACGGCCAGCATGCTTGGTCAAGCCAATGGACGTGGTAAGCAATGGCCACCTACAATGGTATGTCGGAGTAGTTACTGATACGTTATATAGATGATGTGATGACCACCCCGCCGCTCCCATCATCGTCACCAGCTCCAGCCATGGATGTTATGGAAATGTCTCCACTGCCTCACAAGCCAGCGTTTTATGTCACTACAGAGATCGAGATACAGTCTCCAACACCCGGGGGTAGTCCTATGGAGTCACCAATGGTGTCTCCTCTACCAAGCCCTCTGCAAGCGTCTCCAATGGAGTCGCCTCTATGTCCACCTGAGTAAGTGCACGTGATATTCAGCCAGCCACCGAAACTAGTTCAGCTAACATGGATTTCTATCTGACAGGAGGAAGCGGCCCACTTTCCTGCGCCCCAGTCTGGCTAGGAGTAAGGCTCAATCTTTCCAACTTGGACTGACTCGACCTGCACCAGAGAGCAAAGCACCGCCGTTCCGATTCGGAACTGGAGCGAAGACATCTCTTAGCACGTCCACTTCTCTGGAAGATATGTTCGGGGACTCGCCTCCCCATGAGCGTACTATCTCCCGCAACAACTCTTCAACTCACC
Source organism: Penicillium griseofulvum (assembly GCF_001561935.1). Lineage (NCBI taxonomy): Eukaryota > Fungi > Ascomycota > Eurotiomycetes > Eurotiales > Aspergillaceae > Penicillium > Penicillium griseofulvum. The sequence goes on from NW_024467450.1 coordinate 1,049,704, forward strand.
TGGCGCCGCCCCGTATGCGGCCGTCACTTCACCATGCCCGTAGCAGCGGCTCCCCCGGCCATAGTTCAATCCGCAAACCATCTCATCCTTTGATGCGTCCCCGCAAGCAATGCCGGCGATCATTGAGCATGTTTGAGAACCCAGCAGATGTTATTGTCGACAAAGAGGCCAAGGTAGCGACAAATACACCCGTCCAGTCCATTAGTGACATTTCGAGTCCGCCCAGCATGAAGCTGCCTCACTTCATCCCTGAGGATCGTGCGGACTCTCTGCCTCGCATCGACAAAAGCACTCTTCTGGAGCTCATGAATGGCAAGTTCAACGACCAGTTCGACAACATTCTCATCATTGACTGCCGCTTTGAATACGAGTATGAAGGTGGCCATATCACTGGCGCATTGAACTATAACGATAAGGAACGTCTTGCCGGTGAACTGTTCAGTGCGCCACAGGCGCGCACTGCGCTTATCCTGCACTGCGAGTACTCTGCGCACCGGGCTCCCATCATGGCCAAGTACCTCCGTCACCATGATCGCGCCATCAATGTTGACACTTACCCTCACCTCTCATACCCGGATATGTACATTCTGGATGGTGGATACAGCTCATTCTTTGCTGAACACCGCTCTTTCTGTTTCCCTCAGAACTATGTCGAAATGAGTGCGAAGGAGCATGAATTTGCCTGCGAGCGTGGACTTGGCAAGGTCAAGCAGCGCTCCAAGCTGAACCGCGCCCAGACTTTTGCCTTTGGTGAGCAATCTCCCGGAATGGAGGACAGCCCAACTGGACGTTGCCGACTTGGCGACAACGAGCGAAACCGATACCTAAGCTCTCCATTCTCTCAAAGCCCAGTCCCCGCACGGACCCCCGGCCGCCGGATGCTTTCCTACTAAATCAACTCGCCAGTACCTTTCATTGTCGGTGTTTTGCATTTTCTTGCATCTTATGTTTTTTCTTGTCTTGTCCTTGGAGCGTGGTGTTTGGCTGATGCATTGCAAGATGCTTTACGGCGGCTTTTTTCTTTTCTTTTCACCCTCAACTTCCCTCAACCACCTCAGTCCTGCTGAGGTCTGATTTGTGTGGTATTCACCTTTTCCCTTATCTCTTTGATACCTGCTATTGGTATCGTCCTCTCCTTGACGGCCCTTGTTTACCTCAATGGGTTCATGCTTTCCTCAATATTTCCTTTACTTGGCATCTCGCCACATCTCTCTATGACCATCGCCCATGATCTTCCCCGGGCAATCGACTCTCATGACCCATTCGAATCTGAGTGTCCCATTTCATATGTCTATTTACGACCTCGCAACTTCGAAACCGAAGATGTGCACGAAGACGGCCTATCATCGCCAGATTTCCATTTTCTCTCATACCTCTTGTGGGTCTTTCCCCCACGAAAACAATACCCAAACGACGATTTACATCGAACATTCTGCCGACGCTTTGGCATCTCGTTTTCTCTCCGAACATTCTTTTGACACCACTATCGCCCTTTAATCCACTATTTGGTCCTTCTCTGTACAGACTTTCTATTGTGGAATAATCGTCATTCCTCGCTGTACTAAACTTGCATCTCGATGCTCAACGCCTGTTTTGCTGGTTGAATTCTTCGCCAGGAGCATTTGTATTCAATGCATTGTCCGATAATATTCCCCTTTGAACCGTGTCATTGGGGTAGTGCGGAGGATCTTCAGGATGTAATATTGCATCGAGAGTGATTTGACAGCTGTACATAACGAGAATTGCCTGTATATAGCAGGCAATCTCTCTCTGGATGTGTTTTCTCCTGTGAGATTTTAATTGGGACTGGAAAGGGTAATCGGAGGAGACGACTTCACAAATGTTTGATTTCCCTTTGTGAGAATGAAAAAAAACAATTCAAAATCATTTCAAACTGTAAAAATTCTTAAAATGATCGACAGAATCAGTTAATGAGGATTGTCGTTTCGAGTGTCTCTAGTGAATGTGATAGGCGGGAGAGCGGGAACTATGGGGTTTCCTCTCTCTGTCAACCCTTGTCCCTAACGAACTTTTGGCGTTTCAGCAATTTCGCTCTTCTCTCATTCTTCAGGGCTGTTCTTTCGAGCCCATTTTGGCTCTTTCGGTTTTGAAACACTGCGCCTCCTTGGATCCTGCTCTAGGGCCTTCCTCTCTCTCTCCACTCTCCATTCGTCACATTCTATTTTGGTACCTTGCTGCCTGTTCAGTCCATCTTGAAGGATTTATTTGCCCTGTACTCTCTGTACTCCGTTTATCTTCACTCATTGTTCCTGAATTTACTGCGACTTCGCATCTACTATCGCTATTATCGCTGCTATCGAAGGTTACTATCGCTATTATCGCTATTATCAGTCGCGCCCCGCCCCTCTCATTACCTCGGAACCCGGCACGATCGTACTCGTTTCGGGATACAGTTCACTCACACTGGACTGCGCCTAGTTTCATACTAGGTGGATATTTTCCAAGGCTGTTCTGCAGCCATTGAGAATCGGATGATTCCCTTTCTATACTTGCGCACTCGCTATTCATTTTCAAGATGAGTCCAGCAAATATTACATTATGGGCCCGAGACACTGTGAGTGATCTCGAGTCAGTTCCAAGCACATTTTCCAGCTGGGACAAATGTATGGCCAAATCGTACTGCAAGTGAGTCTGCCCTGTGGGATATACGCCCTCCGTATTTGCGCATGATCTGACATGTTAATTGGAAGGTGGCCTGTTATCGTTGGTATCATTGTCGGCGCGGTGGTTCTACTCGCTGTATTAGGTTGCGTTATCAATTGCCTTTGTTGCGGCTATCAATGCTGCAAATGCTGCTGTAGCTGTTGCTGTCCGTCGGGCAGGCGCAGAAACAAAACCCCTAAGCACTTTGATGACCCTCAGTTCCACCAGCCTCCGCCACCTGCAGTAAATCCGGTCTATCAAGCGTCACCAGCCCCACCCTCATACCGCGGCGCACAACAGAGAGCACCATCGTTCCGCGGCGCGCAGCAGACTGCGCATTTCGACTCACCCAAGACCCCGGCCGCTCATGTCAATGAGGACGCCCTGCCCGAGATGCCTACCTGGGCTGGTGCTGTTGACAAGCATGTTGAAGACCCAAATCATCGCGACGACGTCGAGATGGAGCCATTGAACCCCCCGGACCGAAAACAGGGTGCGGGTACACCTGGTGTCGCTTACTCTGACTATTCACCCAACCCAACCATGGGTGGGGCCGGGGCAGGATATAGAGGATTTGGGCCTACTGACCCGCATGCACGCCGGTCTCCCGGCCCTGGAGTAGCGTTGAATCCTGTTCAAGACCCCTATGGCCGACGTTCGCCGGGGATGCCTTCCCCTGGGGCAGCCATTGATCCTTATTCGAGAAGATCACCGGGCCCGGGGGCGGCACTTAGTGCTGCCCAGGATCCATACGCCCGACGTTCCCCTGGCCCACCAGTAGCGCTGGCTGCCTCCCAGGATCCGTACGGGCGGCGCTCTCCCGGCATGCCAACCCCAGTCCAAGCAGCTGGCTATGGCTCCGCAGCCCATGACCCCTACGGCCCGCGCTCTCCAGGCCTAACATCCCCCGTCGGCGCACCAGTCCACAACCCTTACGACCAGCAACAGTACAACGACCACTCCTATGCAGGCAATGGCTACCACGCCGTGACAGCACCTTCTCCCGTGGCTGCATACAAGCCCCACACCAACTACAGCCCCGTACCAATGTCCTTCTCCCCATCATCGGAGATGGACCATTCCGCAGCAGCGGCCCCAACACAAGGCTTCCAGCGCCAGCCATCTTTTGGCTCTAGCCAGTATCCCCCAACGTACACATCCCAGCCTCCATACCGCACCTTCTCCCCCGGTGCTTCTTCTTCGCCCCCTCCTGCTTTCTCAGCCCCCTCGCCTTCAGAGTATACTTCCTACAACCCCCACGCCAATACCACCCCAGTTCCTGAGCCTGACAACAACAGACCTCCGAGTCTGTTGCAGAGCGGTAAAAAGCCTAACTTGAATGCTTCTAGCAACTTTTGAGTATGACCCTTGTCGATCGAGGCGGTTTTATGAACAGAACGTTTCCTTTTTTTTCTTCACGTTTTTTGATACCATTCTCAAGCTGCATTTGTCTTCGTTCATATTACATACTTACATATCATGACCCCGGGCTAAATTTGGGCCTAGAATTATGATATTTCTTTTTTTCTCATCGTTTTACTCATTTGGGCTCTCTCGCTCCTCGGGTCAACTTCGCTCGACTCGTTTAATACTCATGTATGGCAACCTTTTTGGGGAAATGCGCTTTTCCCCCTAGCATAAAATGTCCCACTGCATGATTCATCTTAATAAAATTGATGATATCCCGAGCTTTGAGGGGTTCTAGATCGTTGATTGGGATGTGTTGGGCTTGTATGGATGCGTACATACCTACTACTACACAGTAGTAAATTAAACTAACGGCAAGGTATGGCCACTTGACTAGCCTCGCGCTAGGATCTGTGAATATGGCGTTGATTCTCGAGGGAGCGCGATCGTGGCCGCACCATGTTTTTGATGCTTTCCGTTTCTAGCCGATACACCCTGGGAAGACTTGTTAATATGTCTCTTATATGCATTCCATATAGACTCTGTAATTTGTGAATTCTGGCTTCAATTCTGAACTCATCTGTCTCATTTCATCATACTGTACACGGAGGAGAGAGCATTTCGAAGACGCTCTCCGTCGAAAAATCACTTGCAAGTTTGATCACCATCCATATCACACATTTGTCATGTACGAACGAACATAGAAGAAAAGGAACTTGCCGATCTCAAATTCACCCGTTAACCCTCCATGGCGAAATCGTGTTTCTTGAAAGCCTCCTTGAAAGCCTCCGCATCCTTCGTCTCTTCATCGTCCGTCTGCACACAATCCCTCCAGTTAATACGATCATCCAGGTAGAGCACCTTACCCATAACCTGACGGCCAAATTGCAAATTGAACCGGGTCTCCGGCAGGATCTTCATAATGATAACCTTCTCCTCTCCAGATTCAGTCTTCCAAACGCCTTTGTGCTCAGGTGCAGACCAATGATCGCCTTCAGCTTCGGCTTCATTGCCGGGGGTAGGTGTCCAAATAAAGACTCGGAAATAGTCGATCATATGGTGATTGTGGATTTCGTCGGGGGTTGGCACGGTCTTGAACGTCGAATATTCCAGGTTCTCGGCTTCCTTCTTGAATGCCATTTCCACAAGCCGGGAGCGAATCTGCTCCACTGGCATTGGCAGGAATTGCCAATGTGTGTGGATACCGTTCGAGCGGCTGACTTCCCAAGTGACAGCACCTAGCTTGCCTCCTGACCGCTCGTTCAGCATTTGATGCAAGGATTCACGGTACCGTTGCATCTCGGCGAAGGTCGAGGCTCGAGTGGCCGGGTCGAAGATTAGGTCGATGGTTGGGGAATGTTCGAAGGGGATGATGAGCATATGGCCTGGGAAGCCCAGGGAAGGGTAAAAGTCCTTTGTGAGCAAAGGCCCTTTGGCGGTGGTGACGTAACTCTCATTGCCGATTGAGGTGATAAGATGGGTAGCGATGTTGGGATTTGAGAGACAGAAGAAACAATTCTCCGGGCCTGGCGGGGGAGCGCGTTCTTTGTGCCGGCGTTGGTGTCCCGGGTCTCTATCTCTGTCATCGGGGACGTAGGGTGGGTATGACTTGCTTTGGCTTGGGAGCATTTTGCGCCTGCTTTGCACCGCCGACCAAGGGCAGATGGTGGAGCCCAAGGAAATACTGGTTGGGAAAGGTGCTGTTGGGTCCAAGTTAAAGGCATAAATACCATTTTTCGACGAGCCGAAAGTAGGCAATGAGATGAACCGGGTGAGTTGGTAGACCTCTCCACCATCCGCTGGCAAGTGAAAGAAAGGTTCACGCTCGAAGAAAGCACAGTCTGACCGAGAAAAGTGGTACCGGGGTTTCAGGGTCGCGCAAACATCAGCAATGCACTGCAATTCAGACGGAACAGTCTCCTTATTCCCAGAGACCACGCGACTAGATCCTAGACGGACATCCTTCGGCCATTGATTGGTGATAAGAATGTCGGTTTTGTGAATCCCGAACAGTGCACGTGCATCGGATTCACTGTATGTTGGCTGGAACTTGCCACTAGCATTACTCTCGGGCTTGGATCTACCCTCTGCCTCTCCCATGGTTCCACCGAGAGCAACAATACGGATACCATCTGTTGTCTTCAAGGTTCCTCGCTTGCCAAGGAAGAACAAGTTGGGGCACACTTCATCAGTTGCTTCAATCTTTTCGACCACTTGAGGAGGAAGTGGTCGGTTACCTAGGGTGAAGTAGGTCGGGCATGCCACGGTGATCTCCCCGTTTATCAAGGCGGTAATATCCTTGAGCTCATCTTCAGTCGCGCAATCACCGAAGACGTCACCAACAATGATCGCAAAGGAGAAATTCTGTTTCAGCTGCAGTCTGGCTAGCTTGTCGAACACGGGCCGTATCTGACCGTTCAAGCTGCCAACGACAATACTATATATCGATTAGGTTAGTGACTGGAATACATGTAGTCCTGAACATACATACCATTTGGGAACCATTTTTGGGTTTGTCTTGAATGGTTGGTTGAGGAAAATGTTGAAAAGGCTGATGGAAAGTTGATGAAAAAGGTGGTGAGAAGGTGGGAAAAAGGAAGAAGAGAGACCTTGGGAAGGATATTTTTCAAACACCCAAAGTGTCCAAAGATGCCACCAGAGATCAACTACATGCGACTAGATGCAGGATAGAACATCTTGGGTTCTCGAAAGCAGGAGCTTGGGCCACCTTATCAGCACGTGATGTCCGTAGATATCTGCGTCGGAATAAGGAAATCCCGCCCCGATGAACTTTTTTGTATTCCATGCGGATCAGCCAAAAAAAAAGTTACCAGTACCTTTCTCACGAACCGTGCTGCTCGTCAGACCCGTCAAGATGGTGGGGACTGGCTCAAAAGCAAAGCCTGTTAGGCGCCTGAAAACGGGCACCGAAACCACGAAAAACCATCGATTTGAGGGCTTTTCATCACGCATCACAAAGCTCAAAATCGACCCGATCCACCGCGTGCGCCGCGCCAGTTTCGGCGAAGATGAAGACGAAACATCCTCTTATTTTCGAGCTGCCCTCGATCACTGGTTTGAGATGAACCTTTCAGACAACTTTACACAATTCGTACGGCGTGTCAACCCTCTTTCGGAGAGCTTTGCGCAAGTTCTGTATCATGAAGAAAAGATTATGGCTACATTGGTGGAATTCATTGAAAAGAGAGACCAACTCTCCATGGAGCCGCTATTGAGCTTACTCGCGCAATTCGCTCGGGATCTGGGCGTCAAGTTTGAAAAGCATTTCGCTACGGCGGTGACACTGGTGTCGTCCGTTGCGGCAACACATCCCGATATTGAGGTCGTTGAATGGAGTTTCACCTGCCTTGCATGGATTTTCAAGTTCCTTTCTCGTCTGCTGGTGCCGGACCTGCGACAGCTGCTGAGCATTATGACCCCGTATCTCGGAAAAGAACGACAAAAGCCATTTGTGGCGAGGTTCGCCGCTGAGTCGATGTCGTTCCTTATCAGGAAGGCCGGCCTTGTTTATTACAAAAACAAAGCACCTCTCGAGACTGCTGTATCATTCCTCTTCGACGATATCTCGAAAGCTGCCGACGATAACAAGGATACCGAGAACTACAGGGAAGGTCTGATGACCATGTTTTCTGATGCCATCAGGGGAGTCAACAACGGGCTTCACTCAAATGGCATGGATATCCTCAGTTGTGTTATGAATAAAATCCCCCCGACTAGCGACAATCACAATGATCCCGCCGAGGTTATATTTGGGTTGGTCGTCAGCCTTATCCACGCCACGACCCCTGATACCTTCGGGCCTATTCTTGACACGGTCAAGGTTTATATCGAAGAGCGCTCAAAATCAACCCCGAATCCCAATCTCTCGGAGTGCTGTCATATAATGTTTCTGATTGTGACAACTCGTAAGGGTGTCAGAATTCAAAATTGGAAGATCGTTCATCAGATTCAGGTGTCCCTACTTCAGCAGGTGTCGGCATCTGATGTATCATCAGCGACGATATCACAGCTCCTTACAAGCGTCGCATATGCCCTGCAAATGTCCCCCATGGATGAGTTGCTACCTTTCCTTCGCCCTATTATGGACCTGGTGTCTACGGGCCCGCTTTCACAATATTTCTTATTCTTCTGCGCAACATTTTCAGAGTGGGGATCAGAACGATTCCAGAGCTTGCTTCTTTCGCCTTTCCAAAAGTTTATCAACTCATCATGGCAAAAGTCAGAGTGGGAGACTTGTTTCACCCTGCTTCGCCTGCATGAGGCTGGTTGCATCACGCCCGAGGCCTCGCAACCTGGCTACATTTCCTGCCCGGATGCCTTCAAATCTCGCATCACTGATTCATTGGAATACCCCACAAAAGACGAAGCCTTCTTGAATGCGCTAGTGAAGCTTCCAGCCGCTATCTCTTTGTTTGCAGATTCTGCCACATTATCTAAGATGGTTTCTAAGTTGCATAGTAACCTCCTATCGGCATTCCAAGATGGTGCAGCTGAAGGCAATGATGCCCAGACGAAAGGCCTGGTGTTTTTCCTTGGTCAAGGATTCAAGACCTATGTCGAACTTGCTAACAAAGTTGGAGAGCTTGACTCGAGTCTTTTGAAACCGGTTATCGCCACTGCTACAAAATTCTCCCGCCTGCCAGTCTTTTTGGAGGGTGCCTTTGCTTTTATTTCCTCACTCCCGGAGTCCGCGGACCTCGAGCATCCCACACTAGAAGCCTTTGCCCAAGATCTAATTGTGAATCTGGCAAGCCCCTCACACAGGCTGAGGCTGGTATCTCTTCAGATTCTACGGGAATTAGTTGTTCGCATTGCCAAAGATGATCCCTCTCCCGTGGAATTAGCCATAGAAGTTGAAAAGAGTCCGCTGACGATGGACTCCGTGAGAACCATCTCTATGCATATCCGAAAACTCGCAATTCTATACCCCCAAATTGCCCACCGCAGGTGGATGGCCACCCTGATCCCTTACTTTTGCTTCGGATTGTTCTCGAAGAAGTTGGCCCCATTGTGGGATGACTCTGCCGCTGCATTGAAGACTATCAGCGAAAATTCACAAGGTGAGAAGATTGTGTCCGATCTGTCCATCCAGTGGTTGTCAGAGCGGGATTCCGAAGCGCCCAGCGACGTTCCAGAAGAAGACGATGAAAGCTCTTTTGTCAAGAGCCACTTCAAGTGTTACAATGTTGCGAAGGTCGAAAAAGTAGTAGCCGCAAACATCAAGAGCACAGAGGATCCGTACCATGTCCTATCTCAACAATTCAAACAGGACCACACAGTCGCAGACATCCTTCCCGCTTGCCCGCGGACCCACGCACTTCGTGTCTTGAACGCTGCACCCGGCGTTGCTGAGAAACGCTCGCGCCAGATTGTTCCATTGTTCTTGTCCTGGGCATTGCGTGAGGACCAAGATGATGCGACTCCAACTGGCGAGGCGAACGTTGAAGATGCTGAGACTGATGAGAGTAGTGATGCGCAAGTGCGTTGGGGATTCCGGGATCGGTTATCCATGCTTGCCTTGTTCGCGCAGTTCCTCAACCCCATTGTCTTGTACAAGGCTCCTGAGGTCCATGCGGCAGTCCTGGGACTCCTGTGCCATGGTAACTCTGACCTGCAGAAACATGCGCTCAAAGTCCTTTTCACCTGGAAAGATCCGAATGTGCGCCCGTATCAGGAAAACCTGCTCAATCTCTTGGATGAGGCTAGATTCAAGGACGAGCTGGCTGTGTTCGTGCATGTCGGCGACGAAGATAGTTTAATTCAACAAGAGCACCGGCCTGTTCTCCTCCCCGTGGTCCTTCGGCTACTTTATGGTCGAATGATCTCTAAGGCTGGTTCAGCCGCCGCTGGCCAAGCCGGCAGACGAAAGACCATTCTTCGAACTATCTCGCACCTTTCAGAGCATGACTTCAGACTTTTCATGCAGCTCTCCTTTGGTCCTCTTGCAAACGTCCACGTTGTCAGAGACAATGAGTGCAATCCGACTGCCTTCCAGGAAGAATTGACAACCCCAAGAAGACAGCTTGGTCTGCTTAAGTTGATTGATACTGTCTTTGAGACCCTTCAAACCCGTATGACCGAATTTGCGTCACAGACGATGGATGTGGTTGTTTACTGTTTGGTGCGGGCATGCCGGGCGATTTACAACGAGGGTAGCGATCGCCCAGATGACCGCCTCTTGCCTGTGCTCCAAAATATTCGTTCAGCGTGTATTCGCTGTCTCAATTTGGTCTTCTCGATTGTCCCGAACCATGATTGGACTCCCTACGTCCGTATCATCTTCAAGGAGGTGATTGATAGCAGACTAGATCAGTTCCCCATTGAGACAGCACAGGGTGTTTCGGGCCTTTTGCGATTATTCCACACTTGGGCCGCTTCCCCAAGGTCAACCTTCTACTTGGTGCAGCACAATGACAAGGTCTTGACTAAGGTGATTGACTGTCTCGCGGTCGAGTCTACTCGTGATGAAGTCAAGATCTTTGTCTTGGATGAGATTCTCATACCATTGGTCGAGCAGTCTACGGGCAAAAAATTGCAGGAAGCCGAAGAGATGTCTGACTTCCCAGCCGACCAAATTAAATCCGAAGTCCTCTCTCCCTATCTGGAACACGCCCTCTTCCACCTCAGCCGTCTTCTCAAGAGAGGCCCCTCCAAACCCGTTCTTTACTCTGGAGTCAATGCTCTTTCTCTGATCGCACCCTGCGTCGAATCCTCCAAGGAGACCTCTAGTCTTGTTGGAATTACGACTTATCTGCTTCGTCAGCCCGCGGACCGTGTGAGCCCCAGAACTAAGTCTGGTTTGTTGAAGATTCTCGAACACTTTTTGCCCTTGTGGGACCCCAAAGAAGATCCCGAGCTTGCCCAACAAGTATTTGATGCAGTGTGTTCGATGTTCGACTACTTCAAGGATGACGCGAACAGAGAAACACTATCCCGGGTTTTTGGTGCTCTTGCTACCCACGATGAGAACCTCAAAGTAGTTGCCGACTTGTGTGCAGATCTCAACTCTCGTTCGGCTAAAAGACTTGAACCCGATTATGCGAGACGTTTACAGGCTTTCAGAACAGTCAGCGACGAGCTGTCTCAAACTTTGAGCGCGAAGCAGTGGAGACCTCTTCTCTACAACATGCTTTTCCATCTGAGGGATGAAGACGAGCTTGCTATCCGGTCTAGCGCCTCCTTTGGTCTGAGACGATTCATCGATAGAGCGTCCATGGAACCAGACGAAGAATTTGAGACACTCATCAATGACGTTCTGTTCCCCTCTTTGCAATACGGCATCCGGCAGAAGTCTGAACTTATTCGCTCTGAAGTCGTCGCTGTCATTGGCTACTTTGTCAAACTCAATCCCACGAGACCCTCTGTGCAGGACATGCACGTTCTTCTTGTCGGTGATGACGAGGAAGCCTCTTTCTTCACCAACATTCTCCACATCCAGCAGCACCGCCGGCAACGTGCATTGCGACGTCTGGCTGGAGACGCAGCTCAAGGCTGCATTCAGGCTAATAATCTGGGCACTATTTTCATTCCCCTCATTGAGCATTTCGTCTTCGAGGATGCTGCTGATGAAAACGCCCACAATCTGATTGCCGAAGGTGTTGCGACCCTTGGAGCTCTCTCAGAATGGTTGGAATGGGGCCAATTCCGAGCAAACTTCCGGAGATACCGCAGCTACATGACAAGCAAGCCTGAAAAGGAGAAGAACATCCTTAGACTGCTGGGCCGCATGTCCGACGCACTGTCTAGCGCAATGAACCGAAAGAAGGGGATAGAGAAACAGACCGATGGCGAAGTTGAGAAGATGGATGGTGTCGAGACTGATGGCGAAGTTGACAAGATGGATGTTGTTCAGCAGCCCATGTGCACGCTCGCCAAGACTGTTCCTTCTCTTGCGAAGGTTTCAACGGAATTGACCACAAACTTCATTCCTTTCCTGACCAAGTACATCCACCACAAGCAGGAGAAGGAGATGAGTATGCGTCTACCAGCTTCGATTACCACTATCAAGCTTCTCAAGATTCTCCCCGAAGAAGATCTGGCTATTCGTCTCCCCCCGGTCCTGCTGGATGTCTGCACAACCCTCAAGAGTAAAGCACAGGATTCTCGCGACACTGCGCGGAAAACACTCAATGAGATCGCCCTCCTTTTGGGCCCGGTTTATTTCGGCTACATCCTCAAGGAACTTCGCAATGTTCTCGCACGAGGATACCAACTTCACGTTCTCTCATTCACAGTTCATTCCATGCTTGTGACCACCACTGATCACTTCAAGCAAGGAGATTTGGATTACTGTTTGAAAGAACTGGTTGCAGTTGTGATGGATGATACCTTCGGCACAGTCGGCCAAGAAAAGGACGCTGAAGGATACACCAGCAAAATGCAGGAGGTCAAGAGCAGCAAGAGCTATGACTCTATGGAGCTTCTTGCTAAGATCTCAACTATCAGCCAATTATCCAACCTGGTTCGGCCTTTGCAGGCACTCCTCCGCGAAAAACTCAATACAACCCTCGTCAACAAGCTTGATGAGCTTATGCGAAGAATTAGCATCGGTCTTCTAAGAAACCCCGACGCCGAAAGTCGCGAGATGTTGGTTTTCTGTTATGAGGTTATCAAAGAGGCCTATCGGGACAATGCCCCAGACGCGGGCCCAGCTGCGCCCAAGACCAGATACGAGGAGCGATTCTTGATCCGATTGCAAGGAGCTAAGCGGGGCGAGCACCGGGGTACGACTTCTTCTCATGTTTACAAGTTGACCCGTTTCTCCCTGGATGTGCTTCGTGCTATCCTTAACAAGTTCAATTCGTTATTGACAGCTTCTAACTTGTCCGGCTTCATTCCTATCATTGGTGATGCGCTTGTCCAGTCCCAGGAGGAAGTGAAGGTTTCTGCTCTCCGATTGCTCTCTACTATTATCAAGCTTCCGCTGCCAGAGATTGATGAGAACTCACACGTCTATTTCACGGAAGCAGTCAAACTTGTCAAGGAGTCTCCTAGCACCAACTCTGAGGCGGCACAGGCCTCCCTGAAGTTGATTTCTTCCATGCTGCGTGAACGAAAGGACACCAAGCTCCGCGATGGACATCTTGCATACTTGCTCAAGCGTCTGGCCTCTGACATTGAGGAACCAGATCGCCAAGGTGTGACTTTCAACTTCATCCGCGCAGTCATGTCCAGGAAGCTTGTCGTTCCCGAGATGTATGAGCTTATGGATAACATTGCGACCATGATGGTGACAAACCAGACCCGGTCTGCCCGGGATCTTGCCCGCGGTACATACATCCATTTCCTGATCGAGTATCCGCAGGCAAAGAGTCGCTGGACCAAACAGCTCGCTTTCTTCGCAAAGAACCTGGACTACAAGCATCAGTCTGGACGGCAGTCAGTCATGGAGGCGATGCATGCGCTCCTTTCAAAGACCGGCCCAGAGTTGGCACAGGATATCATCAGCACTTTCTTCCTGCCTATCGTGCTCGCTATGGCGAACGACGAGTCTCCGGAATGCCGCGAGTTGGCGGGTACATTGCTAGGGGAGTTCTTCAACCGTGCGGATCGGGAGCAGATGAAAACCATCCTTACTCCTCTTCGCTCGTGGTTGGAGCAGACCAACAACATGGCCCTATGCAGTATTGGATTGCAGGCCATGCGGATCTACTTCGATGCGGAGCAGACTGAGAAGGATAAACAGGCTCGTTTCGTGATCAACATCCTCCCTGGCTTGATGAAGCCCGTTCTTGATGACCATGAGAACGGCAATTGGGAAGCTCTTTACTATGCCTTGCAACTTTTCACAAAGCTTTGCAAGACGGTTCCCACGCTTGCTCTGAGCCCGGAATGCGCTTCTATCTGGACTTCCGTTCAAGAGTGCTTGTTCTTCCCCCACACATGGGTCAAGACCTGCGCTGCAAACCTTGTAGGCTTGTGGATGGCTGATCTGGCCAAGACAAATGCCGCTGCTGGTTACGCTTCCCTTCCCTTGACTGGAAGTTCCGGTCTTGCCATCGATAAGCCGGCTATGCTGCAGCTTCTTCGCGCCAGTCTCCGCAGTCTGCGTACCCCAGGCATTGCCGAGGAACTGGCTATGCAGAGTGTGCGCAACACTGTTTTCCTTGGACGTTGCTGTTCCCAAAACGGACTCGAACTCCCAAAGCTGGCAGGCGATAATGTTGAATCCGAAGATGAGGATGAGGATGAGGATGCTGGTAGTGAAGCTGAAGGAGAGGCGAAGGAGGGAGCCAAGGTGGCATACAACAGATCTGCCATCCACTATATCTTCAAGCAGGTCTCCTCCCTTTTGCGGCGGGAAACTATCTCCGGCCGAGCAGAGGCCCTCATCCCCAAGACAGCCTCCATCACGCTTCTTGCCGCACTCATCCGCCACATCGAGGTTGACCAGATCCGTCCTTCTCTCCGTGTCATTCTCATTCCCCTGCAACACCTGACGGATCCATCGATCCCGGCGCCGCGCTCGTCTGACGAGACTTTCCAAAACACATACAAGTCCCTCGTCTCCAACTGCCATGAGGTCTTGGATCTTCTCCAGAAGAAACTCGGCACCACCGAGTACGTGGAACAGATTTCTAGAGTCCAGGCGGCCATCAAGGAACGTCGTGAAGGACGACGGGCCAAGCGTCGCATCGAAGCTGTTTCCGACCCTGAGAAGTACGGACGTGATAAGATGAAGAAGAACGAGCGGAAGAGAGACAAGCGTCGTGAGAAGGGCTTGGAGCACCGCGGAAAGAGACGCGGTTGGTAGAGGATTTGGCATCTATTCGCATGTCTCATGAAATGGTGTTATTGGCTTACAAAAATTGGGCGTTTCGGTGGAGTGGGTTACTATTTTATACCTGCATTGTATATACCTTTTCAGAACAATTTTATTTCTTCTGTACAAAGCTCTTACTTTCTCAATATGTGTAGTATTTTTTGAAGATCGACTTGTCCTTGAAATTAATGGGGTTGACTGAAAATTCAGTCGAATGTGATTCCTAATGTACAAAGTCCACATATATCCTTTTTCTCGTCGATGCTTGGATCCTGCCATGCTGAGAGGAGAGAGTCTTTAATCGCCGTTCATAATATACATGTCTATCCAACGAGAGAAACAAAGCCGACACCTGCTATGCACCGAATCAAGACCAAGCAGCAACCTCGCTTCAAATGAATTCAAGTCGGCTTATCATTGCGTGATGTCAATATTTCCTTGCCCTCCAAGTCATAACTCTTCACAGATCCATCCTCCCAGAATTCCAGGTTTCCCTCCGTATGGCCGTGGGTCAATGTCTGACCCTTCTCCTTCAAAATATCTTCCAAAGTTGTCTTCTTCTCGAAGAAGACACCAAGGTGATCACTCATGACATGACGCGAATCACACGATGGACATTGGATCAGGACAGTTCCACGGTGGTAACCGTGCTTGGACATGCGGTGCGCGGAGCGATGACCACATGGCTTGCAAGTGAATGTGATACGGTAGGCTTGCTCATCTTTGCGACGCTCCTGGTTCTGTGCTTCCCATTCAGCCTCTTGCTCCGCCTGGGTCTTGGGTGATCCGCTCTTGGGCGATTCGGTGAGAGGGCGGGCAGAGCCGGAGTTGTATCGGAGTTGAGTGTGTGCGAGGATGCGCTGCGAGCGAGGGAGAATATATGATGGGCGAGCTGAGTTTAGAGAGAGGGATTGTGTTGAAAGGAAGCGTGATGATTGTGTGCGCGCAATAGGAGTGTAGGATTGTGCTTGCGACAGAAGGGCATTCAATGGGCGAAGACCCATGGTGAAGGGGCGCATGGTGACGATATGTGAAGGTATTTGAAAGCCGGTAGATAAAGGAGTCAAAAGATGCTAGAGATATTTGCAATTCAGAAAGAAACGATTCATGACAGGAGAAAAAAAAAAAAACAACCAGTGAAATGATGATGCTCGGTCAGCGACAGGCGGAACTTTAGAATTTCCGGGGTTGGCCTCCGCGGAGTGAAGAGCGTAATTCTCCTTCACCTTTTTTTTTACTTGACGTCTCTATTCACTCATTTTCTCTTGGTTTCAGACTGTTTGTGCCATCAAAATGGCAGCAATGAGGGCTCGTCACAAAATTCGAGCTCCCCGAAGGGTTCGCTAACCGCGGGGTTAACACTGAAGCTATCCGCTAACTATACTTCTATAGGGAGTCTCCCATGCTAATACCGAAGATTTTGATTCTATATGGACAATCCTTTCATCATCATTGACTGAAATTAATACTAAAAATGCCTCAACCCTGGCATTCGAAGAGATCTATCGCCACGCCTACAAGATCGTGTTGATGATGCGGGCACCCGATCTTTACGAGCATGTCAAACAACTGGAGAAGGACTGGCTGAAAACCAATGTCCGAACCCTCGTTGTCGATTCGATTTCTTCGAGCCTTGTACGAATGCAAACATCCACCGATGCGCAGGACCAGTCGAGTGAGAGGAGGGAGGCGGGGGAGAAGTTTCTCACTATCCTGAAGGATGCTTGGGAAGATCATCAACTGGGCATGGGCATGGTCACTGATGTTCTTATGTATATGGTAAGTTGTTACGCTCTATTATGTTGCTACAATGCTCTAACTTCTTGCGCAGGACCGCATGATAGCAAGCCGCACGCACCCACCCATTTACGTTGCCTGTATGGCTTTATTCCGCGACCATATCCTACGATCTCCCGTCCGTGATAGCTCCGATTTGACTGTTATGGATGTGCTCGAGGCCACCATACTATTTATGGTTCAACTCGAACGGTCTGGCCACATCATTGAGCGGCCGCTCATTCGGCATTGCATCCAAATGTTGGAGGGTCTCTACGAAACTGCTACAGAGGAAGAGAGTTCGAAGCTCTACCTAACTGAGTTTGAGCCAGCCTTCCTCAAAGCGAGCAAGGAGTTCTACCAAGCAGAAGGGCAACGGTTGTTAGACATGGGAGATGCTGCCACGTTTTGCCGACTCGCTACCCAGCGGATCACGGAAGAGGAGGAGCGATGCCGGTACATGTTGTCGCTCACGACAGAACCTAAGGTCCTTGAGTTGCTTGACGAGCAGCTAATCCGGAGCAATATTGAAGAAGTCGTCAATCTCGAGGGAACTGGTGTCCGGCGCATGCTGGATCACGATCAGTTGGATGGGCTAAGGGATGTTTACATGCTCAACAAAAGAGTCGACAGTAAGAAGCAAGCTTTGACAAAATTAGTCAACACACGGATTGTGGAAATGGGCAAAGAAATCAATGCTTCGTCTATACTTTTGCCACAAGTACCAGTCCCGCCAGCAGAGAAACCCGACAAAGGAGAGAAAAAGCCCGAGAAGGTGAAAGATAAGGAGAAGCCTCAGAACCAGCAAACCGTGTCAGCAATCCGCTGGGTCGACGATATTCTGGGCCTCAAGCGAAAATTCGATGTCATTTGGGAGCATGCCTTCGCCTCCGACCAGGGCATGCAAGGGTCAATTGGGGCCAGCTTTGCCAGTTTCATCAACGCGAACTCGCGGAACTCTGAGTACCTCTCTCTCTTCTTCGATGAGAATTTGAAGAAGGGCATCAAGGGAAAGACAGAGAGCGAAGTAGACGTTCTCCTGGACAACGGCATCACACTGTTGCGCTACATTAAGGACAAGGATCTCTTTGAGACCTATTACAAGAAACATCTATCACGTCGTCTTTTGATGAAACGCTCCGTCAGTATGGATGCAGAGAGACAGATGATTTCCAAGATGAAGATGGAGGTCGGCAATCAGTTCACGCAACGCATTGAGTCCATGTTCAAGGATATGACCATCTCGGAAGATCTCACCAACAATTACAAGGCGTACATTGCGCGCAATGGTGATCCCGACCAGAAACAGGTGGACCTGGAGATCAATGTTCTTACCAGTACCATGTGGCCGATGGAAATTATGGCAAACAGAGAAGGAACGGCCCAACTACCTTGCATTTTCCCACGGGAGGTTGATACACTGAAGCAAAGCTTTGAGAGGTTTTATCTCGACAAGCACAGTGGTCGCAAACTGTCGTGGCAAGCTAGCATGGGTACTGGCGATCTTCGAGCCACTTTCGTACGGCCCAATGGCAAAGTCCAGCGCTATGAACTCAACGTGTCAACATACGCTATGGTCATTTTGTTATTATTCAACGACGTCCCAGACGGCGAAGCTCTCACCTATGACGATATCCAAACTCGCACTCGGATCCAAGACCATGACCTAATGCGTAACTTGCAATCGCTCGCCGTTGCCCCGAAAACTCGAGTTCTGAAGAAGGATCCTATGACGAAAGACGTGAAACCCACCGACCGCTTCTTTTTCAACCATGAGTTCCAGAGCCCCTTTGTGAAAGTGCGTATCGGAGTTGTCAGCGGCGGTGCGAACAAGGTCGAGAACCAAGATCAGCGCAAGGTCACTGAAAAGAAGATGAATGACGAACGCAACGGTACCATCGAAGCTGCCATCGTCCGCATTATGAAGTATGACCCCCTCCAAATAACCTCGTATATGATCCGACGAATTAATATCTGTCAGACAACGGAAAACGCTTACTCATTCTCAACTAATGACTGAGACTCTTGCGCAACTCTCTGCTCGCTTTGTTCCAGATGTGAATATGATCAAGCGCCGCATTGAGAGTCTGATTGACCGCGAATACCTGGAGCGAGTCTCTGAAGAGCCACCCACGTACGGGTATGTCGCATAAAGCCAGACTTGGCTCAGTTGATCATGGGATCTACCTTGTACCCGATCTACTCATTTTGTTCTACTTTATTCTTATGATTTTATGGTCCGGGGTGTCCTCGCATCTCGGTGTTTTTCAGGTTGTGCTTGCGTTACTCTGAGCTTAGCGATTGGCGTCTTCAAGGGATTGAAAGAAATGAAATGAAATGATTACAGAGAACTATCCGATTTGTTGTAATGGAAACTGCCTTAGCAGGACATGCATAGTATATCTCAACAAATCCTAGTCATAGTAAGAAACATAATATATCATAGAATGAACGCCCAACACCAGCCCAGGAACCGCTACTCCGCTATGATGAAGTCGTCTATCAGACTCAGTCCAAAAGACTCAAAAAGAAATCACAATAATTCCACCTCCCCTTTCCCCCAAGCCGCCTTAACCCCCTCCCACCTCACAACCCAAACATCCCCCATTCGCATCGTAACCCCCGTCTCATTCCCCTCCTCCTCCTCCTCACCCCCAACAACAACGGGAACCTCCGCCCCAAGACACCGAACAAAAACAACCTCCCTCAACTCCGGCCCCTGGATCATACTCGTCCCACCGGCATTATCATCCAACCGCCTCAGCTGCCGCGGAAATGCCCCCATAAACGACCCCGCATAATGGCTCGCCAAGAGCGTCTGGTGAGCATGTAGGAACGACGATTCCGGCTCCGAGAGCGGCGCCAGATCCGTCAGCGTTGATATATCCGGCACGGAGTCCTCGGGCTGTTGATTCGGGTTCTGCGAGGAGGCCGTTGATTGTGTTTGCGATGCGGGGTTTTTATTGCGCGAGGCTAGCAGGACCAGGTAATGCATGCTATATTTTGTTATTTTGGCTAGTCTGGCTCGCAACAAACTGCGCACTATGTATTGCGTGCGAGCGAGGTCTGTTTGGAGGATTGAAAGGCGGAGGTTGAGGTTGGGATTGTGCGTGTTTGCTGTTGTTGGGAGTGTTGACTCTGACGAGGCGGCTAGATCTTCGATTGTTTCGATCTGTAGGTATGTATTAGATTGGTTTTAGGGATTGATAGCTGTTGTGTAATTGCTGTGTACCTGTGTCCGCACGCGATCCATTATGCGCTCCATCAGTGGCGCCGGCCATGGTAGTACCTCCGACACGGCGCGTTCGGCTACCCAAAAGCGCGTGAGCAGCTGGTGGTCTAGCGCTGCGGACTCGGGGCTGGCGCCTGGGCCGTGGTCCACTGACGCGAGAATGTCGTCGATATCCATGGGCTTGGAGGTTGTCGCATTGAGGAAAATGCAGGGCGGAGCGCGATATACGGCGGAGATAAGGTGCCTGGGGCACTAATCAGACCGCTATATCGAAATATCAATTACATGTTCATGAATCTGTGAGGGTTTACAATTAATAGGTGAGTTGTTAAATTGGTGAGTTCAATTGGCCCAATCTCAGAGCATTTGTAAATTGGACGTTCTTCTCTGAAACCGGGTGATCTACAACATACACGATATCCCAATGAATCAATTAGAGCCAGTCCACTTTGAAAGCGCAATTCTAATTCTAATTTGTATTTTATTCAAGCCCATTTAGCCGTTCAAGTTATATCATTAGAGAGAAAAATGTACTGGAGAACTCAGAACTTGATAACCCAATCCCATTCTTTCAGGGATCTAAGGCTGCAGACAAATGCTCGAACTCAGTTGAACTTCACTAAAAATGTGACATGGAAGACACGAGGAAGCATTAAAAGAGGAGAAAAAAAACATCCACCCATGTGGGTATGCGATCAAATCAAAGAAAAAGACATATTTCGCACCCAGTTGACAACGCCGTAAACCTAACCCATTAACTTCTGAAACATTTATCGATAGAAATGTAATATCGGGAGACCTTCAAAGCCATGCCCATTAAGCTTTGCGAAAATGCGTATCTAGCCCTTGTGGCCGTTGGGTGGTGGGGGGCCAGAGGGCGGCGCATAAGGTCCACTGCCACCGTACGCATTCGGAGGCTGCTGCAACTCAATGCCTTGCTGCTGTGGGGATGCGTTTTGCGCACCGAAGTAGCCGTGGTGTTGAGGGTTCGGGCTGTATTGTGGAGGCGCATTTTGCTGATAGTAAGGGTCGCCGTAGGGAGGTTGCTGGTAGATGGGCTGGTTTGGCGGAGGAGGTCCTGGAGGAGGAGCCATCCATCCGGTTCCTGTGAGAGGGCGCTGGCCATGAGTTCGGCGACGGCGTGCGTTGAAGCATCTGGAACAAGGCTTGTTAGGGTCGGTAATGGGAGAAAAGGGGGTAGGACTCACGCGAACCCGAAGAAGAGTAGGAAAGCTACACCGACGATTACGGCGAACGCTACCCAGCGACCCCAAGAGTCCCAGGTGGAATAACAGTCGCTGTTGTACCCATAGCTACAGATGAGAGATTAGTGAGATGTGTCTGTGACAGTTAATCTTTATGTTACTCACCAATATCGGGCGGATAGGACTGCCATGGTGGGCTGATTATTTTTGAGGAAGAGATCGAGTGAGAAATCCGAAAACAGAGAGAAAAGATGCCGATTTCAAGGATGTGAGATGTTCGACGTCAATGGGGGCTGGTGAGAGCGGTGGGTCCTTGGCAGTTTAGGCTGCAGTTTCAGGCTAGGAAGGTACAGTGACTTGTTTGGCCTCCTATTATGTATGGTGATAGTGGTACCAGTACTTGATGGTTTGAAGATAAGGAATGGATGTTTATGGAAGGATACAAAAAGATGAAGAGGAAAACTTATAAAAATAAAAAATAAAAGAAGAGCAAAGTCAAAGAATTTCTAATCAAACGACTGGGTGGCGCAGCTCGGGGCGCAGGGTTGACGAGGCTATACGACAACACTAAGTATGGAATACACGGAGTACATATAATATCATATTATTATTTTTTTTTGTATTATACTATGTTGTATTCTGAAATAAACATGAGGGTATACAGCTAAATTCTTCTATAATTCTAATTCTATGTCTCGATTCCCAAGTGATGATGTACTACACTTTCAAGCCTTAATACCTCAAGCTTAAGCACAGTCGATCAATCTAGATCGATGCTCCAACGCAATCTGTATAATAAAGTTAGCAGGATACTATAATATGCAATACAATTCTGACTAACCGGTGGAATGGGCGTCGGCACAGCCGGCAACGCGGTGATACTCGACCCGACTTCACTTCTCAGATCCAAACTCGCCTCTCTCTCAGCCACCCCATTAGCGTCCTCATCCAGGGTCATATGCACTGATACGACATGGATCCGGGGTGACATGTCAAACTTCGGTTTGAACGAGTATGTAGGTAATACGTCGAATGTCTCTTGTACCCAGGACATCTGTCTGTCCAGGTCCGGCCCGGAGAGGCTTGTGTCGTTGCCCTTGTTTTGTAGGGTGGTAGAAGATGACTTGGCTCGGAAGATGCTGCTGGGCCAGTCTTTCGTCTTCACAATCGGGCGAGTACAGCACGCGGTCTTAGACACGCTATCCCAGGCTTCGACCACCCGGTCCGTCTTGAGGAACTGAGATATCTGATCCTTCATTGTCTCTCGGCCATTTGTTAGTTGGTTGTGGGCCTGCTGTCGCGCTTTCGTGGGCGATTCGACTGTAGATTGACCGGTCCGGGGGCGCGGAGTGGTGCAGAATGCCCGGAGTTGTTCTATGGAGATGCTGCGTGAGGGTCGTGAGGGTTGTGAAGGTTGTGAAGGTGCTGTTTTCGGTCGGACTTGTGCCAAGTCGACTTTCTCGCTGGTGGATCGCTTGAGTAAGAAAGGCTTTGAGAGCCTATGTTTGAGTTTTCCGGGTGTCGATGGAAGGGGAGGTGGTTCGTTGCCGGCGCCGGCGCCGGCTTCTGCTATAAGAGCACTGCATGATTTGGCCCGACTCATAATCTTGCGCCGAATGCCATCGCTTGGGACAGATTGGTCTGCAGGGTTGTCGGGTTTATCTTCAATTGGGGCGGGAGTATCCAACTGCTTGGAAGCCGTCGGTGTCCTCTTTGGCTTCGATAATGGATCCCGAGGGAGAGGTTTTTCTGATACGGGTCGTTCTTTATTAAAGAGCATTTGTGTAATTGACTTGCTTCGACTTGCAGTCTTGCTAGTTTGTTTGATAAACGATCGCTGTGATAGTTAGTGCTGTAATTGAACAAGGGCTTGTCAACTCACCACATCCTTTCTACTCGCTACTCCCACTCGTCGTTGCATTTGTGTAGTCGCCAGGCCAAGTTGGCCCATGGCCTTGTTAAGGGCCCTACCCTGTCGACGAAGTTTTGATATGGCGACAATCCAGCCCTCCATATTGTCCATCATGGCCTGATGGAAAGCCTTGAGGCTCTCGGACTCGAAGCAACCCTCTTCTGTAAGTTCCCGGAAGTAGAACCACAGCGCTCCCATGGCCTCCTTTGCCTTTTGTAGGTCTTTAAGTGAGTCCGTGATGGCAAGGGAGAACCTTTCAATGGAATGTTCGATCTGATCATTATAGGCTACAACTGATAGCCGGAAATTCCGGTCTTGGAGCATCTCATCGAAGACATCGAGGTTTCCCAGCGGTAGATTGAGATACTGAATTCGAGTGCGAACGTCTAGTCGGATGATCAAAAAGTCTTCAGTGGTCCTTTCCAAAAAGCCATCCAGCTCATTCACGTGTTTCTGTAGAATCCTCATGACTGAGCCTTCGGATTTCGCCAGGTTCTTGGCTAGGAGGTGTACTCCGAAGACCATTTGGGAAATTAATTTCCAAAACGGATGATATCTATATGATTGGGTTAGTTCAGTGTCACGTACGAGTATGAGTTAACTCCTCACTTTTCAGAGGCCCTTTGGCGCCATTTTCGCCCACAAAGCCGCTCGTATTGAGGGTTTTCTAATAGATCGCGCCGCCGTTTCTGCGCGTCAATGTCAACGACCCAATTAGTTCTTGAACCATCAGTCGTTTCCACAATTGATTCTTCAAATGGGCCTTGAAGTTGGACAATCGGATGGGATGGATATGGACTGGATGTTCCTTGAGCCGTTTGTTGCTCGTTCTCAACCTCGGCCGTGTGAACAGGAGTCTCTGGTGCAGAATCCATGTCGCAGTGTATGATGTGGTTTAGTCTCCAAAGTCGAGCACACTTTAGATATAACTCCCCAGCAAATTGCGAATTAGACAATAATTTTGAAGCTTTGGTATAATGCCCCTATCCATTTATAAAAATCACAATTGCAACCAGCCCAAAGTGGCTTTAGTCATGGCGAAGATGGCTGGTGTCTGAATCATGCAAGGTATTACTCTATATCGGATCAGAAAGATAAAGAATCAATAGAAGTGGATCTGACTTACGCTGACTCTGAATAAAAGACAATTATGTTCCTGGAAGTCTGGAGGATAGTTTCACCAGTGAAACACACGATGTAAACACGGGGGGGAAGGATGAACAGTGTTATGGCCCCTTTTTTAACAAAGAACGTCTATCAATCGGAGAAGATTCCATGAGAGGAAACCATCTCGCTACGGAGCACATAATCTCAGCTCAATTTTTTCCCTGAAATTTAATAATTTCGTGTCTTTGTCCTTATGGGGCGGTAATTAAGTGGGTAGCCAGGGGGTCGATGCCGTGTTTGGGTATATGTCCACCTATTTCCAGACTCATTCCCACTTATTTCCTACTTGACACATGAAATCAACCAATGATGATGCAGTAATGTATCGTGGAAATGAGGATTCAACAAGAATCGGGCTTGGACGATCTTGGAGTCTGAGACCACGGCAGACACAATTTCGGATCAATGATTTTTCCGATTACCCTATATTGGAGGTTTCTTGGCTCCAGGCACTTCCAAGGTTGACCTTGTTTCATTGGTTTAATTATAGTGAAATGAGATTGAAATGAATTGAATTTGTGGCGAATATGAAACTGCAATATAGTCGATAAGCTTATATCGAATTTCTTGTTTTGTTTAGTTCTATTCTAAAGAATAAGGACACAATATGGCATTCGGGTGATATCCAGTGAGATCGGCAGTTCTAGAAGCAGTCCACTTTGAAATGGCTACAACATATAATACTCTTTTAACGATATTACTATGTTGTACAAGAATAGTTGGCCACATAACCGGCCTTCTGATGTCTTTTCAGAGGTCTTTTCAGTCACTTTAATAGTGTTCTCAGATATCATTCTGTTTAGATGTGTCAATTTTATACAATAATTATATGTTGGCAAAAAAAAAGGCGGCAAAAGGCTTTAAATTATGCACACAATTTTTCTTAAGTTTGACTTTTTTTGGACCAATTTCAAGTGCCTTGGGCCTTTATTCATATCTTGGCTTATACTTCCCCCTGAGACTTATAAGAAGGGAAGTAGGGATTTCACATATTATTTACGGAGTAGTTCCGTTAGGATAAGCTTTTGGGTCGTCGACTTTAAAATCCCATTCCTTCCATGGCCTTATATCCAAATAGGACCTGCCTATTTAGGCCCTGACTAACTCTGGGGTAGCGGCTTGGCATTCATTGTAGCAGTACTCAAGCCAAGCTATATAAACGTCGCTTACTGTAACTACAATATACACTTATAAAATATGCCTCTTTGATCTTGTTGCTTGTGCTGGCATTGTCTATAATTGCTAAACCAGGAAGTGTGTAGCAATGGAAGCTCTGATGGGAAGGAAACCATGTCCACGTGACCTGGCAGGTCACGAGGGCAAAAGGGTCACAGTTTCCCTAAAGAACGAAAGCATCGGCCTCGATGCCATAGTAGAATATAAAATAACCAAATGGAATAGAAAGACTCCACATCATCATCCTCCTGGCCATCTTCCTAGTCTATGTCCTCCTTGTCCGTCACGAGGATGTTGAATGGGTCCTCATTCCTCGTAATGAAGTGTTCATATGTCTCTATGAGTAGTGACCTGTGTGGTTCTTCTCTGATCAAGATATCATTTTGCAGTTGCTCCGCTGGCGCAATGCCTTGCTGAAAAATCTCCCCTCTCTCCTCTTTCGCCGCTTTTGATGCGATCGATAGCGACGATGCCGTCGAGAAACAACGCATCATCCAGTAGGCGGAACTTTTCGATTGACCTTGCCAGCTTGGTGATTCGATCGGAAAAAGCCTCATTGTGTTTGGCTATTACTATTGTTTCCGCTCTGTATATACCGCACGGCGTGAGCGGTAAATGTTAATATACCCTGTGTTTAGGGGCTGTGTCTGGTATAGTACCTGGAGTGTAGATGATACCGATGGAACTATCAATATTTCTACTGTTCTACATAAAACATCAGATAACACGTAATAATTCACAAGTTAGGTGAATACAGCACGTCATAATAATCTTCTCGGGCAACATCCTTGTCTGCCTACAATTCCTTAGTCAATTAAGGTCCGTGAGATCCCTGCTTTGTATTAAACACAGCCTACAATTTACTATCCAATGCCGATCTTTCCCCGGCTTATCGAATAGATGAACTTCCAACCTCTTAGTGGAGCTTTAACTCTTCCCCTCGTGAGGCCGATGTCACCGTTTCCCGGAGCTCCTACGGAGATCAAAAACAATTTCACCGACCTTTTCCGAATCCTTGCCTAAAATGCGCTCTTATCATGTACTAGTTCTGTTTATTTCCCCTCTTCTGGGGACTATAAGTATCCCCGTAGGCACCCTCTGTAATCTGTGCAACGTTGATTCTTGAATGTGTAGCCCATCATGCGTGTCTCACATTGGATTCCACTTCTGCCTGCTGTAGCGGCGCTCGCAGTGCCATCGGACGATGGCTTGGAGGCTTTCTTCCGCCGTCAACTGCCCAATCCCGCAAAAGACGTCAAGACTATTAAGACGGCTAATAATGTCACCATCCGCTATAAAGAGCCTGGTAAAGAGGGTGTTTGTGAAACTACCCCAGGTGTCAAATCCTATGCGGGCTATGTGGACCTCTCCCCCACAGAGCACACTTTCTTCTGGTTTTTCGAGGCTCGCCATGACCCTGAAAATGCGCCTATTACATTGTGGTTAAACGGTGGACCGGGTAGTGACTCTTTGATCGGATTGTTCGAGGAATTGGGCCCTTGTGGTGTCAACAAGAATAATGAATCTTATATCAACAAGCACTCCTGGAATGAGGTCTCGAATATGCTGTTCCTCTCTCAGCCTCTGGGTGTTGGTATGATTATCTCGTTATTATCTTTTTTTATTTTTTTCAAACATCTAATATAATCACAGGTTTCTCCTACGCCGAGAAAGCGCCTGGCACCCTTAACCCTATCACAGGTTCATACGAAGACCCATCCTTTGCAGGCATTGATGGTCGTTATCCAGTCATTAATGCCACCGCAATCGATACAACTGAACTCGCTGCTAAGGCTACCTGGGAAGTCCTGCAGGGATTCCTAGGTGGTCTCCCCAAGCTGGACTCGAAGATCAAATCGAAGAGCTTCAATTTGTGGACTGAAAGTTATGGAGGGTGAGTTTACTCTATTGCCTCTGAAATATCTATTAATGTACCATTGCTGACTTCTTTCAGACATTATGGCCCCGCCGTAAGTCTACTGCCTGTGTATTTCACATTTCCTTCGCTCAAATTCTAACATCGACAGTTCTTCGATCACTTCTACGAAGAGAACCTCAAGATCGCTAACGGCACCCATGAGGGCATTCAACTCGACTTTAACACTTTGGGTATCATTAATGGCATCATCGATGAGGGAATTCAAGCCAAGTACTACCCTGAATTTGCCGTGAACAACAGCTATGGCATCAAGGCCGTGAGTCTTCAGACGTCCAATAATATAGTTTCGCACTAACGAAAACATACAGGTCAACGAGACAGTCTACAGCTACATGAAATTCGCCAATGAGATGCCAAACGGCTGCCAGGACCAAGTCGCAAGCTGCAAGCTTACCAACCGCACCTCGCTGTCCGACTTCGCACTTTGCAGCGAAGCAACCAACATGTGCCGGGACAACGTCGGTATGTAGACCGTAACCATATACCTACATAATTAATTAACTAACAAAACCACCAACACAGAGGGCCCCTACTACGTCTTCAGCGGCCGAGGCACCTACGACATCCGCCATCCAAAGAACGACCCAACCCCAGAAAGCTACTACCAAAACTACCTCGCGAAAGACGAAGTAATGAACGCCATAGGCGTCGACGTAAACTACACACAATCCAACAACGAAGTCTACTTCGCCTTCCAGCAAACCGGCGACTTCGTCTGGCCCAACTTCCTCGAAGACCTAGAAGACATCCTCTCGCGTCCCGTCCGCGTCGCCCTCATCTACGGCGATGCAGACTACATCTGCAACTGGTTCGGTGGCGAGGCCATCTCCCTCGCGGCAAAGTACAAGCACAGCAAGGAGTTCCAGAAGGCGGGCTATGCGCCCTTCCTCGTCGATGGTGTCGAGTATGGTGAGACGAGGGAGTATGGAAATTTCTCTTTCACCCGTGTCTATGAGGCTGGTCACGAAGTACCGTATTATCAGCCCGAGGCTTCGTTGCAGTTGTTCAATCGTACGCTGAATGGGTGGGAATTGCCCAAGGGCGACAAGAAGTTGAAGCCCAATTCTGGATCGACTGGGCCTAAGTCTGCGACTCATACTCAGTCTTCGGTGCCGTTGCCTACCCCTACTAAGGGTTAATTCTTTGGTGGGAGGTATTGTGAGAGGGGTGTATGGATACATAATCTGATTATATATTTTGATAATATTCAATTGCATTGTGGTTTGAGAGATCTAATATATATATACGCATCTCGATAGACTAAAGCACGCCCCGAATAAAGCCCCCAGCGTCTAGAAAGGAGGGCCACCCGAAATAATGTACAAGATCATTGAAAAGGGATTCACTGATATTTTGTGTATTCGTCGAAAAGTGTCGAAAATTGTCGATACTCACGACCCGTGGCGCAGTGGCCCGGGCGAGTATAAAAAATGACACGCCTCATAACTGGACAATTCGTCGCGCAGTGGTGAGTCTGAAGAAAGTGATTAAATCAATTATGGTCTGCAGGGTGGTACATATGACTGGCGGGGACTGTTGGCTCCCTCGGCGACAAATCATTCTTTGGTAATAGTCTCCTCGTGAGAGTGGCGGAGAGTATCGGTAGGAGTGTGCATTTCTGCATGAGGTTTATCCATCTCCATCTCAGATGTTTCATTGGAATGACCCAGGACTTCAGCGGCGGTTTCATCGGAGAATCGCAGATCATCCTCGACGGCAGTGCTGTCCTTGACCTTGAAAAAGATCACAGGTGAAGCAACAACCATACTACCGACGAGCAGACCCCAGCAAGAGGCGAATTCGGTCATGTACGCGGTCTCCTGTGCATCCAGGCTAAAAGGTTGTTAGTTACTGAAATAATAAACGAGGAAAGTAAAAAAGCAAGAGTTGCTTACCTCCACATTCCAGCAGCGCCAGCAGACTGGATACCCTTGTAGAAACCAGCAAAGTTGGCCAACTTGCGACTGTTGTTGGAGAGAGAACCCATGTACCAGTAAGTGCAGGTCTGGAAAGCAGCATCGTAGAATCCGTAGAACATATACAAGAACATGGGTCCAACGTAGCCGCTATCGGAGAAATCCATACCGAGACCCTTGGTTTCCCGGGTATATTTCTTCTGGAATGCGTATCCTCCACCCCAGATGCCCATAGTGATAGCGAGCAAAATGCCAAAGTTGAGCTTGGCGCGCAACGGACGCGAGACACCCTTCAAATCCAACAACTTGCCGAAGACGAACGCACCCACCATCTGCATCAGCCAGTACAGAAGACTGTTCAGGGCTCGAGTGCGGACATTGAAATAGGCGAGATTGACTGCGTTGAAGTGGTATGCGTAGAACCAGTTACTAGCCAAAAACATGGGGAACATCAGGACAATGTACGAATCATTGATCAATGTCTCCCAAAGACCCAAAAATTCGGACTTCCAAGTTGGGTTCTTGATGACAATAACGCGCGAGCCGTCCTTGCGCATGACGTGCTTGCAATCGGCGAGACACCAGCAGAGAATGAAGCCAATGGCCATTAGAACAAGGAAGGCAATGTAGGTGCCATTGTTGACGTTGCCGGCGGTCGAATGCATATTTTGGCCGAGAGGGACCTGCTGATATTAGTATATTGCTTGGAATTCAAGGTGTACAAGTGAACGTACCAAGCTACCAATGACACCACCCAAGTTGAAAATCACCCAGAAGATAGCAATGTATTTCCCCTTCTCATGCTCATGTGGATAACTCAACATGACCGCACCCTGAGCACACCACAGCAGACCAGCACAGACACCGAGCAGAGCTCCGGCGAAAATGAGGAAGGCCGCATTTTGGTTGATATTGTACGAGAGGAGCGAAGCAACGTAGAGGAAGTACCCGAACCCACCCAGGGAGAGGGTGAGCCGTAGACCAATGCGATTGGCAATGGAGCCGGCGAAGAAACCCACTACTGCGAAGGTACTGTATAGTGCGGTATTGGCGTTGTTCACATCGTGGGTATCAACTTGACCGCCGCCGCCGAGACCGCTAACGGCATTGAACATGCCAGGACATAAAAAGCAGACAAATGATACCAAGTATAGTTGCATCTCCGGTGAGGCAAAATAAGGAGCCTCCCATTTGCCT
Organism: Penicillium griseofulvum; assembly: GCF_001561935.1. Taxonomy (NCBI): domain Eukaryota; kingdom Fungi; phylum Ascomycota; class Eurotiomycetes; order Eurotiales; family Aspergillaceae; genus Penicillium; species Penicillium griseofulvum. The sequence continues at coordinate 1,080,078 of NW_024467450.1, forward strand.
ATCTTGAATAGTGGCTTGTACATCCACGCAGGGCCTATCACTGATTGGTCCACACCTGATTCAGGATCCTGCGGAGCAGCCACATCCGTAGACATTGATGCATATTGTTCTGTCGGCCCGGTTTGCTTCTCGGCTTCTTGCTTCTCGGGCTCAGTCATGGCTGTAGGAAACGCGATCTACAGGGGTAGGAAAAAATAATGTAAATCAACAAGCGAGCCAAGGGGCCCGAGGAATGTTCCTCCACGTGAGAAACAAGATGAAGAATGTTAAGAATGTAGATAATCCCTTGCCAAGGTGAATTCTGCAGGGAAATGAAATTAAGATGAAGCTAAGGCTTTTTGGTACTAAGGAGATAAACTAATATATATAACCGAGTCACACTAAAGGAGAGTTTTGTCTTATATCTGAGGATCCATTTTTTTTCAATGCGACATACAACATACATTTGGGTTTAAGGCGGGGGAAAGATGGAGTCATCATCTGGAGAAGTTACAAAATCCATGGAAATGATAAAACACTGGAGTCATATAACTTTTTGAGTAACGTGAGGAGATTGTCCCACTTACGATGTGACAAGAGAGAGAGATGTTGCATTGGGAAGAAAAAGAAAAAAAAGAGACCCGCATCCGGGGAGTGTCGTATGGGGGCTTTTTTTTTACCGTATTGTCAAAGCCGGTTTTAGTAATTTACGGGCCGAGTATTGATAGTGTAATTATTTAATACAATAGGTACAACTAGATACATACTATATTGTATACCACATCGGCATGCCGAATGTCACTCAGTCTACTGTTACATCATTGTACCTGGATCTTTATGTACTTGGGATTTCCCCTCTTCTTTCTGTTTTCTTTTCAACTTAACATCTAACAACATTAGGAACATATCCTATCAACAAAAACAATGCCGGGCAAAACAACCACCCCGCGCATTACCAAGTTCACCAACTGCCGCTTGGTGTACGGCTTGAACTTGGTCGAGCAAGATCTCTGGATTGACTCTCTGACTGGAAAGATCCTAAAGGATCAAGAGGCTTTCTATGGATCACACTTGACCCCCGACGAGATCATCGACCTCGGCGGCCGTATCATTGCCCCGGGTATGATTGATGTCCAGTTGAACGGTGCACATGGCTTTGATTTCTCTGTACCCTGTGAGACAAAGGAGGAATATGATGAGGGTTTGCGCATGGTGAACCGTGGATTGGCCCGAACCGGTGTCACTTCCTACTTGCCGACGCTCGTGAGCTCCACCCCCGAGGTGTACTGGAAGGTAAGCAAAGCACAAAGTGCTTTAGAGCACTCAAACTTCCCCCAAAGAAAAAAAAAAAACTAATCTTTCTTCTCTCAGGTCCTACCCTCCCTCGGCCCAACAGCAGGAACCCACACGCCCCAAGACGGCGCCGAATCACTAGGCGCACACGCCGAAGGCCCCTTCATCAGTCCTGGACGCAACGGCATCCACAAGCCCGAAGTGTTGCGTGCCGCCGAAACCTTCGACGACCTCATCCACTGCTATGGCGCTGAGAATATGGGTAAAGATAGCCCGATTAAGATGATCACAGCCGCCCCCGAAGTCGGCAACATGATGGCCCACATCCCCGAAATTGCCAAGGGCAACATCATCTACTCAATTGGCCACTCCGATGCAACCTACGAGCAGGCTGTCAAAGCCACCCACCAGGGAGCCCGCATGATCACCCACCTGTTCAACGCTATGCGTCCCTTCTACCACCGCAACCCGGGTATCTTCGGTCTGCTGGGACAAAGTGAGCGCCGCAGGCCGTTTTACGGTGTTATCGCCGACGGTATCCACTTGCATCCCACTTCCATCAAGATCGCATACAATGCTCACCCAGATGGGTTGATCTTGGTTACCGATGCTATGCGTCTGTGTGGTCTTCCGGACGGTGTCTATGATTGGACGAATGGGGAGCGTATTGTTAAGACCGGTGCGCGGTTGACACTTGAGGGTTCTGATAAGATTGCTGGGTCTTCAGCTACACTGATCGAGTGCGTTAACAATTTCCGTCGTTGGTCGGGCGCGTCGACGGCTGCGGCTATCAATGCTGTCACTGCTGCGCCGGCGCGTCTGCTTGGCTTGGAGGGTATCAAGGGATCGTTACAGAGCGGTGCTGATGCCGACCTCATCGTGCTGGGTGAGAATGAGGATCCCTTCTCTGGGCCGACCTTGACGGTTGATCAGGTGTGGAAACTGGGTGCAAAGATCCACGATACTAACAAGACTGCCGTATAAGGTGTTTTCGATCTTGGATGCGATCTGTTTCTTTTCGGGGGTTCTTTGGTTTCTGTCACTCAGCATATGTTCAATAGCTCTTTCATCTCGGTCGGTTGGTTACAGGCGTTTTTTTGCGGTTGTGGTTTTTGCATTGAGCATATGCAAGCGCATGGTCATAGCGCCAGCACCATCTTCAGTTCGAATATTTGTTTAGATTCTTTCGAATTTCAAGAGAAACCTATTCTCAAATATCAAGTTTATACATGATTGTATATATGTCAGATAAATAATATATCCAGGTCTGTCTCGCAGACGCTGGGGAGAGACTCGAAAGATGCCCGCATTCAGAGGCGATCCACGCGCCCGACTCCAATGGAGCTCTCCAATGGAGCTATGCGCCGCTCGCTCATATGCTATAAGTAAAACCAAAATAGGACCAAAATGAAGAAACAACTTTTACAGGCATATCAGATCTTTGACGCGTAAGAAGCCCCTGCTTTACAGGCGGGGCTGGTTGCGAGACCAACCAGCCTCACCGGCAATCAGCTCGGCGGCACGCTCACCAATAGTCAGGACCGTCAGCATGGGGTTAATGGTAGGCATGTCAGGGAAGACACCGGCATCGGCGATGCGGATGCCCTTCAGACCGCGGACCTTCAGCGTGGGGTCGACAACCGCCATAGGGTCGGTGACAACGTTACCCATCTTAGTAGTACCAGCAGGGTGGTACACGGTGTGGGCAACACGACGTCCGTACTCAGACAGCTCCTCGTCGGTCTGCACCTTGGGACCGGGGGCAACTTCACGCTTGATCCACTCCTTGAAGGGAGACTGCTTGGCAATCTCACGAGCGGCCTTGAGACCCGCCACGATGGTGGCGGCGTCGTAGCCCTCAGGGTCGGTGAAGTAGCGGAAGTCCAGCGAAGGCTTCACGGAGGGGTCGGCGGAGGTCAAGAAGAGACGACCGCGGGAGCGGGGCCGGGGAATGTTGGGGGTCATACAGAAGGCGTTCAAGGGCTCGTCGTAGCCGAGACGCTTGGTGTTGAGAGTGAACGGAATCTGGTAGCAGTGCATCATCACATCGGCGATCTTGCCGTCGAATCCGGCGGCGTTAGGCAGCTCGCGGCGCAGGAAAATACCGGCGTCAGAGTCCATAGTGGTCATGTTATGATCCACGGGGCTGTTGAGCTCCCACATGATAATGCTCTCGGGGTGGTCCAGCAGGTTTTCACCAACACCGGGGAGATCCTTCACCACGGGAATGCCGAGTGCGGACAGCTGCTCACGGGGACCAAGACCGGAAAGCATCATCAGACGAGGGGTGTCGACAGCTCCGGCACACAGGACGGTCTCCTTCTTGGCACGCAGAGTGTGCTTGACACCAGACTGGAGAGTAACATCAACACCGGTCACGGTATCACCCTCAATGTTAATCTTGTTAACCCAAGCGTTGGTGAGAATAGTCAAGTTGGGACGCTTCTCATCACCACGGAGAATTGGGTGGATATAGGCAACACTGGCACTGCTACGGCGACCGTCATCGGGGTTGTAGGCAATGTTGAAGAAGCCGACACCCTCAGTCAGCTCACCGGTGTTGCGGATATTGTCGTTGAAGTTCTCAATGACAGGGATATTCATGGCAGTAGAGCAGGCCTGGATCCAATCCTTGCACAGCTGGTTACGGTGGCGAGCATGCACAGGCTGGATAGTGTTGCGCAGGTTATCAATGATGCGGGTGAAGGTCTCAAAGTCCCAGCCCTTGCAACCCTTGGCAACCCATTGGCGGCAATCATACTCGAATGGACGGAAAGAGATTAGAGTGTTGTGGCTAGAGCAACCACCTAGAACCTTTGCGCGGGAGTGGCGGATATGACTGTTACCTGCGGAAATAGTCAGCGCAAGCTCATTTCACTGAAATTTCGGGGGAATAGTGCCTTACCCATAGGCTGCTCAGTGGTACCGTAGTCGTAGTCAAGCTCACCTCCGAGCAGGTTCAGCCATTCCTTCAGGTTCAGAACACGGTCGTCCATGAAATCACTGGGACCTCCCTCGATCACCAGAGTCCGCTTGTTAGGGAGGTACTCGGCCAAGCGTGCGGCAATCACACAGCCGGCAGTACCGCCGCCAACGACGATGTAGTCGTAGCTGTTAACATCAACAGCGGGGAACTCGTTAGTGGTGGCCATGTTGAATACCGGGGAGGAATAGGCAAAATTGAGTGAGGAGAAGATTGGAGAAGAAGGGACGGCCTTTTTCTAAAGAGAATTTTCAGTTTCGGGGGTGGTCTGATCGGAGACGTTCGATCCAATCTTCAGCCATTACCTTACTTTCATTCTTTTTTTTTTTTTTCTTTTTTCCGTTAGTCTCGGCGAACCTTTGGCTTCTGAGTGGTGGCGATCCCAAAAGTGGAGAGAGCCCTGTCAGAGATCTCTTAGATAATATATGGTCCACTCCAGGCTACAGGGCCCGAGGTCAACGGCCGAGTGTGAGCACATTATCGGCATAATATGTTCAAAGGAATATTGGAGATTTGGAGAAAGAGATACGGGATAGGAATTCCTTTCCGAGTAAGACAGTTGGGCGAAGGAATTCCTTTTTTGGAGTTCAATTCCCCGTCAAACCATAACAAGTGGAAATCCGAGACCCCGCGTAGAGGTTCAGCCATTTTCAAGCCACCTTCAGCCGCTGACCGGATGGCGTATTTAGTACTTGGCCATTACGTATTAATCTGCGTGGTGGCCGAGTACCGAGTACATCTAGTCAAATTAAGTATTACGCTAAACCCCAATTCTTTTTTTTTTTTCGGAGAAACTATAAGGCGGAATTATTCTATTCTTCCCGCTTCTCTTATCTTTCTATAATTCACAACAAAATGTCTCTTCCATTCCCACCTCGTCAGCTCTATTACAACGGTAAGGTCCAAGCCGCGACCTCCGGCAAGTCATTCCAGACTATCAATCCCGCCACGGCAACTCCGTTGGCCGATATACAAATTGCCTCCAACTCGGATGTCGATGCCGCGATTACTGCTGCCGATCGTGCATTCCCCTCGTGGGCGCAGACCCCGCTGATTGCCCGTGCCCGAATTCTTCACAAAGCGGCTGCTCTGCTACGGGAGCGGAACGATGAAATTGCCCGCGTCGAGACTTTGGACTCCGGCAAGGCCTTTACTGAGACTAGCACCGTCGACGTCACCACTGGCGCCGATGTTTTGGAGTACTATGCCAACTTCATTGGTGGCGGTGGTCTCAACGGTGAGACTACTCAACTCCGCGAGGATGCGTGGGTATACACTAAAAAGTCCCCTCTGGGTGTGTGTGCCGGCATTGGTGCTTGGAACTACCCCATCCAGATGTAAGTTCTTCGATCCTGCGTTTGCGACAGAAAAAGAAGCTGACTTGGAATTTTTTTTAGTGCCCTCTGGAAATCCGCCGCCTGTCTAGCCGCCGGTAACACAATGGTCTATAAACCCAGCGAATACACACCGCTGCACGGTCAGACCCTCGCAGAAATATATACCGAGGCCGGCCTCCCCGACGGTGTCTTCAACGTGGTCAATGGTGCCGGTGATGTCGGTGCCTACCTAACCGGCCACCCACTCATCGCCAAGGTCTCCTTCACCGGCCAAGTGGCAACTGGTATGAAGGTCGCAGGCGCCGCCTCGGGCAATATGAAATATGTGACAATGGAGCTGGGCGGCAAGAGCCCCTTGATCGTCTGCCCAGACGCTGAGCTGGAGAGCGCAGTCAATGGCGCGATGATGGCCAACTTCTACAGCACAGGTCAGGTCTGCACTAATGGTACCCGGGTCTTCGTTCCGCGCACCATGAAGGCTGCTTTCGAGAAGAGCCTGCTCGAGAAGATCCAATACGTGCGGGCTGGCCCGCTCTTTGACGAGCAGACCAACTTCGGCCCCCTGAGCTCCAAGGCCCACTACGACAAGGTCGTCGCATACATTCGCCACGGTATAGAATCTGACCGCGCCACCCTGCTCTGCGGTGGTACCGATAAGCCCTCGGTACCCAAGGATCTGCAGGCCGGTTACTGGGTCAAGCCGACCATCTTTACCGACTGCACTGACTCGATGAGTATCGTTAAGGAGGAGATCTTCGGTCCCGTTATGTCCATCCTGTACTATGATACCGTTGAGGAGGCTGTGCGACGCGCCAATGATACTGAGCTCGGTCTCGCTGCTGGTGTCTTCACCAGGGACTTGAACCAGGCTCACCGCATCATTGACCAACTGCAGGCTGGTATTACCTGGGTGAACTCGTGGGGCGAGAGCCCTGCTGAAATGGCCGTCGGCGGCTGGAAGAAGAGCGGTCTGGGCGTGGAGAATGGTCGTCGCGGTATTGAGGCTTGGCTGCAGAACAAGAGCACTCTAGTCGATATGAGCGGTGCCGTGGTCAGTGTCTTCGCCAAGCTTTAATGTTAATATATGCAATGTACGACCCAAAAGCAATGACCATAGAATGTACAGAGTTTGGACCTATTTGAGCGCCACAATTGCAATGTTCTAGCTTTTTCTATATTTTCATTCTGTTATTCAGACGTTTGTACATTTCTGTACTCGAAGGCTGGGAAGATACCGACAGGGCACCCCGGTACCCTAACACATACATTCACTGGAACAACAAACACGACGCTACGCAAGTACATATAAATTTGTACACAACTTGAATTATCTGTAGCTAAAATTTTTGATAATATCGCTTGACTCCTAGTAAACGCATCTATCAGGTCGGGAATAACCGAAATCACCAGCGAAACTCCTGAGATAACACCCATGCATGGATCCTGGAAGCCAAAGTAGTAAAAGAGACCATGCAGATATGATTTGCAAAGAAAGAACCCATATTCCCGCGCATTAAAAATTGAATCAAAAAGAAAAACCCCGGAATGAAAATGCCACAAGTTTGAGAAGTGTTCATCATTAGAGGGTAGTAATTCTGGTGCCCATGCGGTCAAAGATAAGGTCGCTCTTCAGCGCACCGTCAATACCGCCAATGGCCGAGTCGACCAGGCGGGAGGACATGCTATCCGGGGTGAGCTCCTCTTCATCCAGTGAGCGGCGGTGCAACTCAGTGTTGATGCGGAGGTCCTTGAGGGTTTTCTCGGGGGTTCCATCGGGGGTAGGCTGCTGGGACTTCGGGGTCTTGGGTGGGAGTGGAGCCGGGACGTAAGTCCGAGGACGGTAAACGAGAGCGGGTCCCTGCGTGCGGGCATCGGTGCCGGCCTGTTCGATGGATTCGAAGTAACGCACGGTCTTAACCTTGAGTTCGAGAGTGGCATCGCGGTCGCAGACGACAAGCGGGTGCTGGTGTAGCTGTAGGGCGGAGAGTGTCCACATGTGATTGATGCCATCTTCGAGGCCCTTCTGCACGGCGAAGGCCTTGTGCGCTCCGGTGGCTACAATCACCACTTCCCGGGAATCCATGATGGTCTGGATACCAACAGTCATAGCCATGCGGGGCACCTTGTCAGTGTCGCCGCCGAAGAAGCGGGAGTTTGCCAGGATGGTGTCGTAGGCCAGTGTCTTAACGCGAGTGCGGCTGCTCAGCGAGGAACCTGGCTCGTTGAAGGCAATGTGGCCGTCTGGTCCGACGCCGCCTAGGAAGAGCTCGATACCACCGTAGCGGGCGATACGTGCTTCGAACGATGCACACTCGGCTACAGGATCGGTAGCGGTGCCATCCAGAATGTTAATGTTCTGCGGGGGGATGTCCACATGGGAAAAGAAATGCTTGTACATGAAGCTGTGGTAGGACTCGGGGTGATCGCGAGGCAGACCGACATATTCATCCTGTCTTGGGATTAGTGGGTTGTTTTCTCCGTGATTGTTGTTGCGCATACCATGTTGAAAGTCACGACATTCTTAAAGGAGATCTCCCCGGCGCGATGACGCTGCACGAGGATCTTGTAGATGAGCTCAGGGCTGCTACCAGTGGGAACACCAAGCACGAATGGACGCTCGGGAGTCGGATTGAATGACTTGATGCGGCCTAAGATAGAATAGTTAGTCTTGGCATGGATTGCGCGTATCGGCGCAGGATCGGGCTTCAGCTTACTGATAATGTAGTCCGCGATGTACACAGACACCTCACTGGGATCTTCTCTGATAATGACACGCCTATGAGTAGCCGGTTAGTACATAGGAACGCAGTATATAGAAGATATCGAAGATTTAGATATCACGCACATAATTACGTCAGGGTTCGAATCGAAGTAAGAAGTATGGATGAAGAAGAAAGGAAGGGAGAAAGTTGGTATCTAAAGGAAATAAGAGAGAACAAGAGAAAAGGGACCATGGGTTACAGTCTCTTGGTGGAGTGACAAAAAAGAACGTCGTATAGAGTGAGCCACGTGCTATATTCTGCAAATGTATCATCGCCACAGATAGTGTCTTCTTTGGGACTGACAAGTCAACGTCTGCGGGTAACCGTATCCTGACAAGAAAGAATCCACTAAGATAACCAAATAGCCATTGACCTCATTCGGCCGATTCCAAAGATTCTATCAAGGTCCACTCGGATGTATTCCATGTGGCCCAACAATCAGGCCAAGAGTGCGATGACGCCGGAAAAAAAAGGGAAATAGGTATTCTTATTGGAGTATGAAGCTCCACTATACACATGGTGGTCTGAAGGTTCCATTTGAGAAGTGTAGGAGTTGCATCCGGTGATGTCGGCAAAAGCTGGAGAAGTAAAGAGCTCAGTGCAACCCTGAACGTTGTAGCGTCGTAGCCGCCCCAGTATGGTATCGGTATTGGTATATACGGCACGTGACTCAAGGGCAGGATTCCGATTACAGTCAGATACGAATCACGTGGTCACCGTATTTGGTGTTTGCCAGGGGATTACCAAGGTGGATATTATAATTTATCAATAATCCATAGATGTATCTCTATGAAATTGAATATGTACTAGTTCACAGACTGTTATATCAATTGTATACTTGAACATATAATGTAGATGCCAAGATCCCGTGACCCTTCTAACAGCGGGGGGCACCTATCTCCTTATCTCTCTAGTCCCAGTTCTTCCCCGACTTTTGCGGCTCTGGGGTGAAAGACAAAGCTCCCGAGGTCCAATTTTTGACTCTTGCAACCCTTTTACCCCCTGTCACCTGACTACGCGCGTGCACTGGCTTGATATTCCTTACTTGTCAGACGTTTGCGGTGTCCACACCTTGATCCTCCGACCACTGCACCCTTTGCATCCTACCTTTCTGGGCCGCTGCAGGCATTCCTCCTCGGGCTATGGCCCGGAAAGAGGACATGCTGCCTCCGGGCTGGGAGGACCTAGATAGGTATGTCGATCTCCTTTTTCACTTAGCTCATCTCCTATCAGCATTAATCCTCTCCCCCCCCTTTCCAATCTGTCTGGGTATCTCCTTTCATTGTGGAACCTTGGGTGCCAATCTGGGGATGAGGGTCTTTAAACTATTTCCACTTTAGGAAATATGGCACCTCGGGCGCGCTGACATGGCACAGGCAGATGGGTCAGCTCTTTATGATGGGCTTTGATGGAACTTCAGTCAATCCACAGATTCGATCACTTATTGAGGATTACCATTTGGGCGCTGTGCTGCTATCTGCTAAAAATCTGAAATGTATCTTTAAAAGAGCCCTCACCATCAACTTGGATAGTCACTAACGCGCTTGCAGCGGCCGAGGATACAACCAGATTAGTTCTGGAGTTACAAACCATTGCGCGTGATGCAGGCCATCTCGTTCCGCTACTAATTGCCCTAGACCAGGAGAATGGTGGCGTCAACAGTTTATATGATGAGATATATATTCGCCAATTCCCTAGTACCATGGGCATTGCAGCCACTGGGTCCAAATCTTTAGCTCATGAGGTGGCTTTCGCGACAGCACAGGAGCTAAAGGCAGTTGGGGTCAATTGGATCTTAGGACCCGTTTTGGATGTTCTGACCAATGTGAGAAATCAGCCACTAGGCGTTCGTACCGCCGGTGACGATCCCCAAGAGGCGTCTCAATATGGTGTACAGTTCATGAGGGGTTATCAAGAAGCAGGTTTAGTAACCTGTGGGAAACACTTTCCATCCTATGGTAATCTGGAATTTATCGGCTCCCAGACGGATGTCCCAATTATCACGGAATCTTTGGAGCAACTCAGTCTCAGTGCGCTTGTACCCTTCCGCAACGCTATAAGTCAGGGCCTGGATGCCATGATGGTGGGAGGTGTCTCATTGTCGTCTGCTGGGATGAACGTGATGCACGCGTGCTTGAGTGATCAGGTGGTTGACGAGCTCCTGAGAAAAGATCTCCAGTTTCAAGGGGTTGTCGTTTCCGAATGCTTGGAAATGGAGGCACTCACACATAACATTGGAGTAGGAGGTGGCACGGTGATGGCGAAAAATGCCGGCTGCGATGTCATCCTTTTATGCCGGTCATTCCCGGTCCAGCAAGAAGCCATCAATGGATTGAAGCTCGGCGTGGAGAACGGTATCATCGGTCGTCAGAGAATTGAACAATCGTTGCGCCGAGTTTTGGATTTGAAGGCGCGGTGTACATCGTGGGAACAGGCACTGAACCCTCCGGGGCTTTCTTCACTTACACAGATGCAACCCTCGCATACGAACCTTTCTACCCGAGCCTACAACTCTTCCATTACAGTGATGAGAGATAAGAATAATTTACTTCCGTTGTCCAATGTCATCGAAGCAGACGAGGAACTTTTGCTGCTGACTCCGCTAGTCAAGCCACTCCCCACATCAGCGGTCTCTCACTCGGTCGCAGAGTCTGTGCATGGGCCACTTGATCCGTTATCTTCGGAACGAACTTCCTCGGTTCTGAGCGGAGAGGGCGTCTTCAAAGAACTTGGACGATCTCTTTCACGGCAGAGGAATGGGCGGGTGTTGCACACCTCCTATACTTCCAATGGCGTGCGTCCCATCCACGAAGACCTCATCCAAAGAGCGAGTGCCGTAGTCGTTGTCACGGCAGATGCAAATCGCAATCTATATCAGCAAGGATTCTCAAAACATGTCTCCATGATCTGCCAATCACAGTATACCTCATCTGGCGAACGCCGCCATAAGCCATTGATTGTGGTGGCTGTTAGCTCGCCATATGATTTTGCCATGGATTCCTCAATTGGTACTTATATATGCACGTATGACTTCACGGAAACAGCCCTCCAGGCATTGGTCAAAGTCTTGTATGGCGACTTGACACCTTCAGCGGCTCTGCCCGGTTCCATTGGTCGAACGCAGAAAATTCAACAGTCTCGACAGCATTGGCTTGTCGAAAATTGGAACGAGGACCGCGACTCTTTTGGGTTGGATGCTCTGCTTGACACCATCCGAGACGATTGTGCACCAGGTCAGCCATCCGAACTGCTTGGCGCTACTGCTACCAGCTTCTTGCTACGAAAGGAGGATATCGACGAAGCTCATTTCGTTGTCCGGAACAGTAGCACGCAGGCCATCTATGGGTTCTGCGCGACCTACTTCTTTCGATCAACAGGCACCGGGGTCCTTGCATGTCTAATCGTGGATCCCTCTCGAAGGAAACTATCAATCGGACATTCTCTTCATAGCCGCGCGATTCGAACTCTACTCCAACGGAGCGGGATGAAGCGCTTTCAACTAGGATCCCGATTACCAGGGATCTACCTTGGCATCCCGACCGTTAACCCTGTTGAGCGCAAGCGGCTGCGACAATGGTTTGCGAACATGGGGTGGAACACCGCGCTTTCGCGACCAGTGTGCAGCGTGATACTGCGCAACTTGTCGACATGGGTGCCGCCCGACGGACTCACTGCGACCCTGCAGAGTGCCGAGATCACATACGACCTCGTGTACGGCTGGGACTTTTCGCGCGCGATTCTCGATCACATTAAAACATATGCGCGGCAGGGGGTGGCCGACATTTACCGCATGGCTCTGGGCGGCGCGCCTAACTGCGGGATCATCCGGGCCAAGCGGCCCTCCGACGGGGTTATCCTCGGGAGTATCGTGATCTACAATGAGCGATCTGCCTTGGCGGAGCATATGCCCGTGCTACGGGCGACCCAAGCTTCTGTCGGAGGCATTTCATCTCCCGTCATTTCTTCTTGCGGTGAGGATTATTCTACGGTTATGCAAGGTCTGATCCTGTTGGCGATCAAGCAGATCCGGAAGTTGAGTGCCAATGCCGTAGTTATGGACTGTGTATGTTCTCACTTATCTCTTTTCTCCATTCATATTTCTAACAAAACATAGGTCGACGGTGACGACAACTTCGACAGTCTCTCTACGATGGGATTCACTATGCTACACAGCTTTGAGGAAGTGAACTGCGACGCAGCTACGTGGACAATGATGCATGCGTAGATATATCAGACTTGACTCGATTCGACTTTTCCTTTCTACTCTTTCCTGACCTGTTTTTCTCTCTATGATATCCATATCGCATTGGGTTTGGCATTCGTTTTATCCCATTTTCTTTCTTTTTCCAATTGGATCTGGACCCGTTTTCTTTGTTTCACACGATCCGGTAACGGTTCCGGGGAGTTTTCACACATATACTCTATTTGATTCTTTGGGGGCATTTGGTAGTGGTAGGACAGAAAGTCTGTTCTGTCATTTGGTTCAATCAATTGAATTCTATGGCCACAGGGCTCCCATTGGCACTGGAGATAGAACATGCAAATGTGGGAATATTCAAAGTGTATATATGCCTGGAGTCGGGAATCGGGAATCGCGGATAAATCGATCTACAAGGGGGAAAAAAACCTTTAATTATGTCCTGTATAAACCTCGGACCCGTGGACGGACATACGTATGTAGCTAGTGCATGTCCACAGTTCCAAACTTACATCCAATCTGAGGATTAATTAAGCCTGTGGGGGGAAACATGTTTGACTTTCAGAAAAGGCATCAAAATTAAAGCCGAGACCTTACTGGACCGGACGTCCGTTGGAAGTCGAACTCGGCTAGGCTAGATTTTGTTGCAATGTGGGTTTTAACTTCTAGACTTTATGGGGGAAAATGAATTGTGGACTCAAAACGGAACTCCGCTTTGGCGCCGGAGGCGGAGAATCCACTTTTTTCGAAAAGAAAAAGAAAGAGGGGGGGCGCGTAGTATTGGGGCTTTTATTTCAAGTGACATTAGAAATGATTTGGTATATAAAGAGGACCCGTGCGCTATTCTATCTTTCTCTTCCAAAGAGTTTTTATTCGAATTAAAGAAGCAAAACTCCAAACGGGTTTATCGGGCCTCGGGGCCTGACTTTGACCCGGACCAATGAATTTCATTGGTTCAAACTTTGAACCAATTTAGTCTTCTGTTTGCGTTAAAAATCCCTCAGTTGTACAAGCGGAGCTTCTTTTTGTTCTTTTACTGGTGTACTGGGAGTCTTCTGGAGGTCTCGTACATTCTTGATCTACGATCCCAAGAATGCTGAGAGATATTCCTCAGGTACAGTAGCACCTAGGGTATAAATATATACATATGAAGCTTTCGGGATCTCAGACCCTCAGTTAGAAAGACGGGAGCTTACAACCTTGGAAACCTTGAAAATGATTCCATGTCCAACCATGGATGGCTTCCGTGGTCAGAACCTTGGTATACTTTCTAGGCCGCAACAGGAAACGCGCCGGAAGAAGAATGAAAAGGGAATAATGAAATCAAATCGGGTAAATGCACAGACTCATTTGTGCTCACATGCGAGAACGAGGAAGCTTCTATTTTACTCTTTCGCCACTCAATTTCCCAATCTTACCCGTCTGACTTTTACTGGACTGTATCTCCTTCCACAACGGTTTTTATTTGAAATGTAAAATATTATTTTTTTTTACCAAGAAACGTGCAGATGTAGAAAAGGATGAACTTTGTAGATCCACGGACATCGCCGGACCCGAAACCAAACAGCTTAACTTTAAGGCTACCAAGGCACCGAGGTACGAAGGACATATCTGAATGCTCAACATATTACATGCATGATTACATTGCAGATTACAGATTGCCCAGCATTATTTATGAATTATTGCAGCTTATCACTGCCGTTTCCAGTGGGGCGTAGCCAAAGTACAGGGTCCAGAAGAGTACGGGGGGAGGGGCGGCGGTTTCCAACCCAATACGCCGCATATTCTGATTGGCCTTTATAGCTGCATGTCAGACGGCGGATGCTGATCATCCTCGAGGCGAATGTGATCACATTGTTGAAATGTAATGGAATTGTGTTTTAGATGTATGCTTTTGGAAGATTTAGACTGGAACATAAGACTATATATATTCAGACCTACCCTACTTATACAGTAAACCTGGGAAGCATTATAATGATTCCAGTTCCAATACTGATACGGAGTACTAATATTTAATATTAATATGTGGCGTTTTCAGGAGGGTCAACCCGAAGCAGCACCACCTTAATAGGCAGGTGGGTATTCGCCGTAAAAGTGAATTTGATCTCAGATATTCACGACTAATTTCGTATTCATTAGAATATCTCAGTGTAGAATGCTATATTGGGAGTTATCATCTTATTTTAAACATCTACTTGATCTTCAGGGCCCAGCGAGAGCCGAGAGCCGGCGATCAAGTCTTACCCCATCGGTGCTGAGGGATTTGCATGTTAATTTTGTTATTGGATATTTGTACTCCGTACCAGAAATAATTAAAAAAAAATATTAAAAACATAAAAATCATTCTCTGGTTTTTATATTATTATTTTTTTTATCTATAAAAAAGCTGAGTCAGCGCTGCGTTCGTTCTCCGCAAAAACCGCGGCTCCACTATTCCCCGAATCCGTTGATCGTTTGGCAGAACGAGATTCCTCTCTCTCTTTCTTCCTCCGGCTCTGGTGATTTGCTCTTTTCTTTTTAGGTACACACTCTAATACCTATATACCATTTTATCCACTTATAATTCTGAGCTTTTCCATTTCCGTCTCAAATGTCCTCTCCGCCTTCACTCCCGCCTTAGCCTATCTTTCCGCTCCGTTGCTTGCAGCATTCCCCAGGTCTTGTCTACTCATCCTTGGCTTCTCTCTAACCTCTTTCTCTTACCCTACTCTCCTCTTTTTTTTTACCTCTTTCCTCTCTTTCTCTCCTTAGATTGTCTTTATATAAAAGACAATTCTATATATCTTCCTCCCCCGCATCGTGTGCCTCCGTATCGCATAAGCTCTTACCATGGAGGGCTTCGATACTATGGCGGCGATGACACCGTACTTGGCTAGTCCATTGTCGCTTGGGAATTTACAGGGCTCCGACTATCTCAATGCGATGTCTGGCTTGGATCTACCCGATCACCGTTCTAACTTCGATTCGGAGACCTTTGTTAGGTGATTAGATCTCCAAGTGGGACGAGAGGGGTGGATTATCCACTCCGCTCGGCTGGGAAATTGTTTTGCTAATTTGATATATAGTGAGGATCTTACTTTTGCGCCGCCTAATTTGTCACATCAACTGAGGCGTTTCTCTTCCGCATACGATGACCCTTTTACCGAGATGCCGGCGCCCTTTGACCCAGCGCCCCAGGAACAACCCCAGGACTCGTCGATCGACCACAACAATAAGCTGTTGAGCTTCTCGCCACCAGTATATCACTTCACGCTCCTCGACTACTCCATGCGCCGAACCTCCTTATCGGTGTCGGCACAGTTGCACGGGATGTTCTTTCTCGCCGAGTCTCCCTATACAACATCCCCTTCGGAAAATGCCCCGCCCCAACAAGGCGCCGAGTTGACGTGTTACCGTCGCAATCTGTTCCAAATTACTGGCTCGGTGACTTTACCCCGCGGGATGCGCTATATAATGACCGACCAAGGCGACCGCATTCCCATCCTAGCCCAAGAACTCACCGTATCAGCCACTGAATCGGTGGAAGGAAACCCCGTGAAGATTATCTCGGTGCCATGGAAGACCCCCTCGGCTGCTGCCGCTAATTCTGGCACGGCGCCAGAGGAAAACAACCCTAGCACTGGTGCTAAGATCGAGAAGGAGCCTCCCCCAATCCCCTTGGATATCATGGCTGGTCAGGATTTGGATTCGGACTACGCGACCTTTCCTATCGCTTGGAAACGCCTACAATTCCGTGTCGCGACCGCCAACAATGGTCGCCGGAAGGAGCTACAGCAACACTTTGTCGTCCGGCTCAAGGTGGTCGCGACATTATCCACTGGTGCGAAGATCCCCATCTCAGAGGTGCAGTCAGGACCCGTTATCGTTCGTGGCCGCAGCCCACGCAACTTCCAGTCACGCAAAGATCTCCCCCTTAGTGGGAGTGCTGCCGCTTCGCGAAAGAATGCCCAGGCTAGCACCTCTAATTCCGCCATGAACCGCACACCAACAAGCGAATCTGTCCCGCGTCGTGCCAGCGTGACTCCAGCCAAGACGAAACCAGCCGCCCAGAGTAGCTCTCCCGAGACAACGTCGGTTCCTCCGCCGAGCATTATGCAGCAGAACAAAGCGACACCTGATTGGACTCCCATTCCACAGTCCAATTCAAACAATGTCATGTCTCATGCCCCGAAGTCCATGTTCCCTCATTCCAGCCCGGAGCAGCTCTCCCAGGCAACGGACTCACATCGTCGCGTCAGTTCCACTACAGCGGCCGCTGCACCGATTAATCTGTCATTGCTAGACGAGGAAGACGGAGGTGATCCTAACCTCCATCTTGATCAAAAGATGGTTTCCCCTTTCGCTGCTGAGTTGTCACATCAGCGATCGCTGAGTCTCGACCAATCGGCCCCGCCTTCTAAGATGCGCAAGCTCTCTCATGCGGTCTCTCAAACTCCCTCGCGGAGTGTTGCTTCGTCCATGCCATTATTGGAGACTGCCAACCTGCCCCAGTCATTCGCATCATCGCTCCCCTTTCCGAACGAAAGCACTGATCTTCTCTACGAGTACTTTCCCCTCGGGCTAGATGACTGGCAAGCCCCCGTTGACGCTGTCTACCGACCACATGTAGTGCATCACACCAACATGCCGGAGATGAAATTCGTGGCGTCCAGAGGTCGGAGCAAACGATACTTTGCCGCAGAAGATGTGTGCTAAACCCTTAGTACTGGGGTGCTGGGCGACGTTTGTTTTTTTTTCTTCTCATCTGCATTGTCACTCTGGTATAGGGTGTTTCTTTACTTCTTTTCTTACGCTTTTTTTAGACCTGGCTTTGTGCTCGCCCATGAAACACAAATTACAAAACATGGTTGGTTCCAAGCTGATATGCTGAACGTGTTACTGATATTGATGCTGGGGGGCTATGGGATTTGGCATGTGTGTTTTCAAAGATCGGTTCTCTTTGAATTCAAATCATGCAAGGCGAAAAATGGCGAATGTGGCGTGCTGAGGTGTTTCAACTTGATTTATTGTCTTTTTGTTTTGGTGAATTTTGGGATTGGACGGGTTTTGGACTTTGGATTACCCACGTTGGAATTGGGATAGGTACTAGGGTCTCTTTTTCTTCTCTTTCTCCTTTTGGATGGTTTAGTTATATCCCATTGTGTTATGATATCACGCTATTTACTTGATCGTGATGGGGCTTGGTGCAGAGAGGACCTTCAGCTATACATGTTCTCGCCATATTGAAAATCCCATCTTGGGATCATTATCTTTTTCATCTTCCACATAGACAATATATGCTAATTCAAAGGTCATAATATGGACCTCGTCGTTTGCAAACCCCTTTCCCACCACTTTTTGCCATATAAAACAAGAAATCTAAAGGGAATATCTGAGACTAAAGAGGCATCACAAGGCCGCACAAGCGACTATTCCCGTAGGATCAAATTGCAAGAGTAAGCTCACTCAGTGAGTTTTTGTAATTTCCTTAAAACTAATGCACCGAAAAAAGTCCGCTGCCGTCATCACAGATATCCGAGTCCATCACCGGCAATAGTCTCTAGATCAGCCTTAATCTCCCACTCCGTCGCGCCGACCCGGCCCGCAATCTCAGCCTGCCGCTGCTTGCTCATATTGAGCCATAGATACAATAGATTGCCATCAACCATACCACGTCCCGCAGCGCCATCACTTTCAATAGCCCGGAACCCACGCGGGTTCAGACCAGCAGGGTGGTCGACAGTGTTGATCAGCTGAGACTGTAACGCCGATAGTCGACGGTATGACTCTTCGGCAACCGACGTTACAAGCGCTAGGGATCCGTTCTGCGAAGCGATGAGAACCTGGTGTGTGGCGAAGGTTTGGTCCACGTCCATTGATTCTTCGGATGACTCTGTGAGCTCGGATGAAACAGGTGTGCGCGGCAAAAGGGTTACCGATGATGCGAAGTTGCCGGTGTAGAATTTGCTCCGACTGAGAAGTCGATCACCGTTGGAGGACTTCGGGTCTTCGGGGTCGTATTGTAGGACGTGCAGGTTGCAGTCGCTGTCAGCAACTAGCATGTACAGCTTGTTTCCATCTGGGAGGAAGTCGGCTGCCACCACCTCCAGATACTCGGGGTCTTTGCCGAAAAGTGTCATTCTATATGGGTCCTCTGAGTAACCGGCGAACCAGAGTCCTTTCACGGCATCACCCAGGATAACCATGCCGGTGCCCTTCAGCTCTTTCGCGACATTTACGTAGCATTGCATGTCCATAAATGCAACGGGAAGAAGGCTCCCGTCTTCCTTGAGACCGCGGACCATGCACTTCTGTCCCTGGGCCACGATTATGAATCCCTGGCCTCCGATGCCAGACAGCGCTGTCACTGCGCCCTTCACTGACTCCTTGCCAATCAGCTTGAGTTTGCGGCCTGTCTCTGGCTTTTCCGGGTCTGGAGCCACTTTGATCACATCAAAGACATAGATCGTCCCGCGAGATGGCATATCTTCTCCCTTCGCAATGGCGGTTCCGACCACGATTAGATCCCTCCGCTCGTGCGTATTCTCCGAAACCTCGATGTTTATGTTTTTCACCGCCGTCACTTGCTCATCGGGATCCAGAGGATAACTATGAATATTAGTATTCGGGTTCGTTAGGTCGCGGGTTTCATGGAATTATTACCTGTCAATGATAGTCCATGTCTTGGGACTGATGACCTTGATGCTGCTTTCAGGGATTTTCGGACAGAATGATAGCTCTTGAGATTGAGTTAGCATAGCAAGATGGGAAACGACTGAAACAATCACGAACCTTCATTCCGCCACTCAGGGTGCAGGTCATCACCCTCCGGTAACTTGAAGTCTCCTGGGTGGCTTGTGCCGAGAACATACGTCTCAGAAGACGTTGAGTAGGCCAAAAAGTCGACTTGCTCTTCAATTGGGACTTTGCGCAATGTCCACGGATAGTCAAATTGAGTTTGGGGAGGTAGTTGACAAGTCCGGATACAGCTCTAAAAAGAGGGAATTAGTAAATGTAGATAGCATAACTATGAACGAAAAGTCTCACCTGAGAATCCACGTAAATGAACCCATTATCACAGCCAGTTTCGGCCGAGTCAAAGGTACTTAACCAACGTGTAAAGTCTCCTCGAAGACGATTGATGTGGGGTGAGCTCTTTGATGTCTTAAAGACAAAGCTCGATGAAGCTCCCGGCATAAAGACGGTGCTAAACCCTGAGACATTAGGAAGAACCCTCAGCGGTCTCAACCGCTGTGGTTTCTGAATTTGAGAGGATGCCTCTCCCGAAAGGTTTTTTGGTAGAGCATAATTTGACTCTCGGAATAATTGCAAGCGACGAGACGATCCATGACCAGTATTTGCTGGGACGAGGCTCGGTCTATAGAATATAAGATCGTCATTTTCCGTTCGGATCTGGAATGTTTCGGTTAGAGACCAGAGAAAGCCATAGTCTGACATAAAAGATACTTACAATCAGGTAAGGTAAAAGGCTAGAACTATCACCAAGATTGGCAATAACAAATTCTGTCAGGGTTTCCCGTGTGTTAGATCGTTTGGGCGGCTCGGTCGACAATACTGGTGGTAAGCAGTCGACGCCCTCAATGACCGCGAACAACTGCATATCAGAAAGTCGGATTATCTGTATTATAAGTCAGAAAAAAATGCCCAAAGATTCCTTCATGACGACCTACCGATAGCTTATACTCCAAATTCAATAGGAATAGAAGCACTTCGCCTTCTGAAGAGCCCTTCGACGATGAGCCTGCAACGCTGAATGACTGAGAATTATCGTTATAAAGGCATCCAGAACGCCATTGTGAGGAGCTAATCTCTACTGGAAGCGAAACTTCATCGAGGTCACCACTTTCATCCGCCTGCAGAAGGAGTACTGATGAATCATCCCGAATAATCACAAGATAAGGGTCAATAAAGCTGGCGCTCACAGCGACGCGCTCATCACTGGTGTCTTCATCCCAAACGGGGTATATTTGTGATAGTCCCAGGTCTGTAGAGTCTCATGATAAGCTTATGCAACGCTGGTTAGGAGGTTGGAGTAGATCGTACCTATGTCGTAGCTTCTGACCTCGTTCCGCAGGACCTGAACTAGACGAGTATAGCCTGCCAGAGATCCAATATCAACCGTGCAATCTTCGTTCGGGTTGAATTCTGATGCTTTGAAAGGCTTCAAGCTTTGTTCCTCCACGACGAAGACATCGTTTACCTCCTGCTCCGAATCTGTAGGCCGAGAAATAACCACATATTGACGGGAGGGGTTGTCTGTGCTGGCTGGTCCTCTCCTTTTTGTGACGCTAGCTGACCAAACACCATCCGCATCATCGACTTTCAGAGACATGGTAGTCAAGGGATCGATTTCACGCTTGATGACTACCAAGCCACCGCCTCTGTCTGAGCCCTGGGATGCAACCAACTCCAGTTCTGCGGCAACACTTTCACATGTATCTTGGCTTTTGCCGTTCGTACTTGAGAAAGCTTTGCCCAAAGTGATATCACGCAGTGGCCCAATGCTAGAAAGGCGATCGTTCAGTCGGAAGTTGTAAAATTCAGGGGTTGAGTTGTCGGCTCCCATGCGATTATCGACTTGTGTCAACCCAGGCGCCGTAGAATAAAGATCATCATCTTCCATCTGGTCATCATCATCTGAAAGATCATCAAGACCATCTGCTGTTTGTTTTGACTCAAGCCGAGCTTTTTTAGTGGAGGCAGATGAATGCGACCATTCTAGGAGCACCGAATCGGCATTTTCGCTGCCAATGAAGACGTTTCCATCTCCGAGGCAAGTGGAACATGAGGCGGCCGACTTCAATATATCCCCACCCGCATGCGCCGGAAGAGGGTGAACAGTGATACCGGAGACAGACCGACCATCAAGTTTGAATTTGATCAGTGCCATGTCGCCGGACGCAAGTGCTAGTAGTAGGTCACCGCTATCACCACCAAGTCTCTCAACCACGCAGCCTTCGAGGCGGAACGCCAAATCCGATTGGTCGGTCATTGAAAATGATGAAACCTGCCTTGAAAACTCGTTGACTCCCACCGCATTGGTTTTACCGGCTTGATCCACATGAACAAATTCATTTGAACCAAGAAGCAAGGCACCTCCTACTGGGAGTGGGAGTGCCACGACTTTGAACAGGTCACTAGGAAGACGAGACACGGAAAGAAGGGTGGTAGAAGCTCGCTGCTCAAGGTCCAGTGTGAACACAGCGTAGAACACCACATCCTTTCTTTCATGAAGGAGGGCAGTGGAGGTTGCAACTTGAGAATATAAAATTCCGAACGTCGGCTCCCGATATTCGTATAGGAATGCAAGACTTATCGGATGTAGCAATGAAGGGTCCAAGGCTGTCAATGGCAGGACGAAAGACGAGGAGTAGGGTGTTTGGTGCACCGGTGCTTCATTGCTTTTCTCGATCTGTGCTCCCCCGCCAGAGTTCTGACTTGGGCGTTCTCCGTCAAGCTCTGAATCGTAGTCATCCATCACCAAGTCATCACCCGCCTGATGAAAGGGCAAAATCGCAAGGTTACGAATTCCGAAGTTATACACCGCGCATCTACTGCTTGGGTCAACGCTCAGGATGCTTCCACACCGGCTCAGATCAGGCACCCAGGGGCTGCGGGTCAGATCATCCCGCTCGTAGTAATGGATGGAAATTGTTGAGATTCCATGACGCTCAGGATCCCACTCAATCAAGCTGAGCTTGGCATTGCGGACTGCAATCAAGATGGCTTCTCCTCCACTCTTAGTGTTCAAGATTTTGACTCGGCTTAAATCAGTCACGGTTCCGGATAGTGGGTATTCCTTTTCCAGTGTTAATTTCGTTTCTGGTTGAGGCAACTGTGAAGAATGTGGTTCTGAGCCATCTTTCTGTGGCTGAGGGTAGAGCTTAACGAGAGAGAAAACCTGCAGTAGAGAGGTTCTGACAACAATCAAATTGCTGGCGGTTGCTGAAGTGAAAGGAATTGCCAAAGCATGAGTGACCCCCGTTGGGGGTAATAGCTCTGTGTAGCACTGCATTTGGAGACTGGGTCCACAGTCAAAGCTCGTGGAAGGCTTGATACTGCAAGGAAACCGCCAATAAGCTAAATTGTGTTTTTGATATGGTCTGAGATGCACATTGCAATTGTTAAGCCCAGGGACGGAGAAATGAGCATGCGAAGCCTTGTAAGCACAAAGAGAGACAGCACGGGTATAAGTTTTAGAATAAATGCGAGAAGCGATCAAGATCAAGATCAAGATTGATCTCTCTACCTCGCGCAGTTAAGTTTGTAGCTCCTTTGAAGCGGAAGCAAAGCGGAGATGGGAGCGGGTCAGCTGACTGGTCTGGCAGAATCGAGCGGCCAACATATTCTGCCGGATAAATTCATACCGCCATTTTCTGCATATGTCTAGAAATGGTTTAGCGTCGAATAATCAATGACGACACAGGCAATTGAGCTTTGGGAGGGAAGATCTTGATTTGATATTATTGAAAGTCTCATTCTTACCATCATTCCTTCATTCTTTTCCTAGAAGTGTTGATGCAGACCTCACAACAAACCTGCACAGTGTGAACTGTTGTCCTTCAATATGGCCCTCCTTCAGACTTCCCTTATCTGGGCTCTGTATGGGGTGGTGGTAGCTATTCTATTGGCAGTGGCGTCGGTGTTTATCTATATCTACCAAACTCCTCGCGACCGCTCTCCTTCGGTTACTCTGACTTGCATCATTTCAATTACTAGTCTTCTTGCAACAGTGCTCTTGCTGCCTGTCGATGTCGCTTTGGTATCATCGACTACGTCGTCCAAGTTAGGCCAGCGAAAGGACTGGGCGACACAGGATGTGGTGGACAGAATCACTTATTCCTTGACTGTCATCTATTATCTCCTCTACTCCTTGGATGCCCTGCTATGTCTTCTGGTTATTCCGTTCACATATTTCTGGTATGAAGAATATGATGAAGTTGCGACCGAGTCGGGCGAGCAAACTGTGGGCCAACGAATTTGGGGGGCTCTCAAATACACGCTCTCATTCGTTGCAGTCGTGGTGATCTTGTTCCTAGTTGGTTTCTTTGTCCCGGTGTCACAGGGAAAAAATGAGATGGATCTGGATTACTTTAGGCGCTTACTGACTGAAAACCGTGAGCATCCCAGTATCCTAGTGTTGGGCAGAACCATGAAGCTAACATAACTCCGAAAAGATGGCGAGCGTGCGCTCACTTTTGCTCTTGGTCTATTGATGACGATTGGGCTCTGTCTTTATGTCTTATACACATCCGTGGGACTGGCCCTTCTGCCAATCAGTTTGATCAAGACCGCACCCTCAATTTCTAGCGCTACCTTGCAAGCGAGCACTACACAGCAACTCGACACAAACCAAGAGCGGCAACGACAGCTCGAGGGGCGATGTGCTGGTGATCCCGGGCTTCTGTCCTCCAAGGACCGCCGAGAACTTGATACATTGGTGCGGGAAGAGAGGACCCTGATTCGGCGCCAACGTCTGGCCGAAGAATCCCAAGGCGGAGGCAGCTGGTTAATGAGGGCATGGTACAAAATTGGGGCAGTGTTCCGTCCCTTCAAGCTCCTGGGCGGCATCTTGCTGCTATTCATTGCTTTCCTCACATGGGTATCCATGTTGTTGACGGCCATCGACAAAGCCATAAACTCGATTTGCAAACATCGTTGTGGATATATCCTCGCACATATTAACATCTTTAACCCTGTCAACTGGGCGCTTGTTAAATCCGCCAGGTTCTTTCCCATTGACTACGCCATATTTACCGCACTTGTATTGCTGTTTTTCTGCAGCTCTGTGGTTGGAATCGCTGTGGTCGGAATCCGCTTCCTATGGATTAGGATTTTCCAAATCAGAAACGGCCACACATCTCCTCAGGCTCTACTCTTAGCTACCGCCATGTTGATGCTAATCATTTTAGCGTTGAATTACTCCATTTCGATGGTAGTCGCGCCTCAGTATGCCACATTCGGCCCACAAACATTCTGTGACCGTGCTCCGGGTACCTTCATCGGGAAACCAGATTGTTCAAACAGCAAAGAACTTATCAAGCCATGCTCAGAGCTGGCAAAAAATCCTGCTGCACAGCAAGTCTGCACACCCAGTGTCGTGAGCACCTTCTTGAACCGGGTCACCCTGAACTACCCATTCTTTGGAGTTGTATTCTTTTGGACCCAGTTCATCTTCCTAGGTATGTCTAAATCTTGATACAGTTCTACCAAAATTCCTTGTTCACATTGATCTAACACCAACATCGTAGGCTTGTATCTGATCGTCTTTCTTACTTCCCTTTTCCGGTCACCTCAGTTGGATGAAGCGCAACTCGATGAAGATGCA
Organism: Penicillium griseofulvum; assembly: GCF_001561935.1. Lineage (NCBI taxonomy): Eukaryota > Fungi > Ascomycota > Eurotiomycetes > Eurotiales > Aspergillaceae > Penicillium > Penicillium griseofulvum. The sequence continues at coordinate 1,104,958 of NW_024467450.1, forward strand.
GAGGAAGCCGAGGAGGAAGGCTTGTTGGCGAATACCGGCAGACGTTTCAATGCTAGTTGGCAAGACATCATAGGGAGAGCTGCCCGGCCTGAACGCTCCCAAGGCTAATTACCGGGGCCTTGCAAATGGCGGTGGCTAGAGTACAGAGCCCCGTAGTCACCGAGACTACATATGCCAGAGATTAACTTGAACTGTTTTTAACCTGCAATAATGATTTGTGATGTTCCACGCAGTCCTATTTGAACGATTCCCAGGGATTTCAATGGGTTCTTTTTTTCCTTGTAGTGCCTTAGCCTTTCATTTTTTTAAGCCAGAATATTAGTAAGGAAATACATAATGGATGCTTCTTTTTTCATAATAATTCAATTCTTGTCTTCGGAAATCGATTCTCAGATAGTCCTCAAGGGGCAGAGTAACATAATCTCATAATCATCATAAACGTCGTATCCATCATCTGGTTAAACCTTCATTTGATCATTTAGCAAGGCCAGGGCGTTTTGGAAAGCCTTTACTACTTCCGCATCTTTGGACAGATGAGCAATCAGACCTTGTTTCCAAGTCAAAGGACAATATGAGACTTACAGTGCTTCTTTTTGTTTTCCACATTGACCTCGGAATTTTGAACGTGCTGCATTTGGGTCTTAAACCTGTAAGGCATCAATCATTCGTTCGTGATATCTTAGACTGAAGCTGGATTGGTCGAACCTTTTCAAAGCCCTGCTCTCATCTTGCGAAACGGTAGTTTGAGACCATGCCATGAAAACCTACCAGTTGATCAGACACAGAATTGCAAGTAATATGTGCGAATAAAACTTACTTCAAGAAGCTTGGCTGTTTCAACTCGAAGATTCTCTTCGACTCGGCCGTGTGCTTCCATTGCATCGGCATATTTCCCTTGGAGTTGTTCCCAGTCACAGTCCTCGAGTCCTTGTGTCAATCCAGAGACAAGCGGAAGCTCATCATGGATAGGTGCAGAGGTAGGAGTTTCTACTGGTGCTTGAGGGCTCTTGTTTTCTAGGAAGCTCCCACTGCCAGGAGGGCTTTTGCTTTCTTGGCTGACACAGGGTGATATTACCCCCGGCCGAGGGATTTTGCTGGCCCTATTTGGTGTGGACTGCATACTAAATTGCGTGACTGAAATAGAGAGTCATCAGAACACGGTCATATCAAAACCAATGATAGATTCAACTTTGGAGTCGCTTTTGTTTTGATTCATAAATGTTCCTATCCAAAAGATAAGATTTGTGATAACGGAGCGTCAGGTGACGTCGACAAGTGCATGTGCACATCCTCCCGTCTTTCTTCTCTTTCTCTTTGAAGATTTACTGAAGGTGATGCGAACCTGACATGCTGGCTTGAAGCCGGTCGTATCCTTTAGATCAGCATATTACTTGAGTCATGTGGAATTTGCATCCATTTAATGACCCCTTCTCTCCTCTATATGGTTCTCGGCGGCGACTCAAGTAGCACCCATAATTATCATCGAACGCAACATGGAAATTCCCCCTACGCTCTCAAAGAACAGCCGAAAATAAAATCAAATTGTCTGCGATGAGCTGTTCCATATGCTCACGTGCCCCTCATTCCCGCCTTTCTTTCCACTGTCCAACATGTGCCCGCAATCAGCTATATCAACTACGAATCGACAGCACTCAAGTTCTGCTGGAGAAAGAAGCCCTTGGAAAGCAAATTGAGACCGCTGTCACCTGTGATAGCTCTTTGGATCAGCCTCCCCCGCACGGACAAGACCTGGTCGATACGGACAAAACTTGCTCTCCCCGCTGGGTCCTCCAAACGATAAGCACTCGACATGCAGTGTCTTTGGCAAAGAGAGAATTGGTTTCAGATCAGATTACAGCTTTGAAATCAGAGATAAAAGCCAAGAAAGCTGAGATTGCCAAGCAAAAAGAAGCACTAGCACGCAGACGCTCAGATGCTGAATCTGCCAATTTTCAACTAGAAGAGCGGGAAGCTGGAATTCTGGCGGGTGTTCAAAATACCAGCAAAAGGGTGGAGCACGTTTGGCATTCCCTCCATAGTAAGACGGCGGAGTCACGTATTTATCTTTGTCGAGAAGTCGCCAATCTCTATGGCCTGCGGAAGACTACAAAGAAGGGCCAAGGTCGGGAGACATATGTGCTTGGAAGTGGTTTTATCGTTGACTTGAGGGATATGAATGGCAAGTTCCCACCGTCGCTTTCAAACAATTATTCATCCACTAACAGGGCGAGTACAGGTATTCCACCAGAACAGATATCTTCGTCTTTTTCTAACGTCGCTCATCTTCTGGTCATTGTCTCGCACTATCTTTCTTTGAGGCTTCCCGCCGAAATTACACTGCCTCACAAAAACTATCCCGTGCCTACGATCTACACCCCTTCAGCATCATATCGCTCGCGCGACGGTCACGAGGGAGCTGATTACCAGTCTTCGTCAAGTCCAGCTGCATCAAGGACAGTGGACCCGCGCATCCACACACCACGCCCCCGGCCTCTCTCCATTGATAAACCTCTAGCCCGGTTAGCGAGGGAGGATCCCGCAACATACGCCTTCTTTCTTGAAGGAGCCACTCTCCTAGCATGGAATGTTGCATGGTTATGCCGAACTCAAGGGATAAACCTCTCATCGGACTCTTGGGAAGAAGTTTGCGATATTGGAAAGGGCTTGTGGCAACTACTGGTTGCTCCGCCAGCCCATCCTTCAACTCTAATGCGAGCCTTTGCCGGACGAGACACACAGACACAGATGAAATCGGCCAAAGACTCACCCAAAACAACAATTCAGCGGACAACTTCTTTTCCCATGTTGGGCCACTATTCTCACGGCACGGCACACTCTTTCCTGGGTGCATCGGAAGGTGTTGAATTCATGCGAATATGGAAACTGCCAACTCCAACCAAGATCGTGGATAAATTGCGGTCCAATCTTCAGGGGGAAATGGCCAGTGCCGAGTGGGAATTGCTAGAAGAAAAAGAATGGGATGATGCGGTCACTGATTCACCTCAGCCATCTGTTCCGCAAAGCCCCAAAGACATTGCGAGAGTGGAAACAGACACAGACAGTAAAACTACAGGTTCAAAAACACGCAGTTCTGGGAGGACTCAAGGCCATGAGGATGCTTCTCCACGACCTAAAGGTACCAAAGGTTGGACTAAGGTTGGCAACAGGTAGGTAGGGATCAAGTTCAAATTTCTATTTTACCCCAACTATTCAATGTATATCACTTTCATACACAAATCCTAGTACGCGTATTGCCCACGTGGGATCCCAGTAGATATGACTAAGCGAAAGGGGCCCGGAGAGTCGAGACTCGCATTATCGCGTGTCCCAGAACACTCTGGCTTTTCTGTTTTTAAATACCTATGCCTTTGTTGATTTCGAATTTCCCGTGCTTGCGTCAACTCAATTGTGTGACTACCTACATCTCTTTGACGTTACCCGGCCTATCAAACACTCCCCACCGCAATCCAACTGGGGATGTTATTACACCAACAGGGTTGAGATAACAAAATGCAGAATGCCCAAGACTGGCAGACTGAAAAGGGTTTGCCTTCAGGTTAGCATATCTTATAAATCAATCGTGATCGGCTTCTAAATATGTTCCGAGCAGACTTGAAGCGTACGCTATCCGCAATCTCAGAAATCCCCGATGCTCTTTTGCGAGCAGAGCTTCTTCGGCGAGATGGAGCTTCAGACGATACCCCAGCATGCGGATCTAAAGAGCGTGGGGCCTATAACACCCCGTTACATGTTATGGCATTGTTCCTCATCCTTGGACTGAGCACATTTGGTATGTACTGGCTTCTCTCGGATCTCTCAGGTTGGCCATTGCTAATGCTGAAACTACAATAGCTTGTTCTTTTCCCGTTCTAGCGCGCCGTTTCCCTGGTCTCCCGATTCCCCGTCGGTTCCTCTTTATATCAAGACATTTTGGAACAGGTGTATTGATTGCAACCGCCTTCGTCCATTTACTCCCCACAGCATTCGTCTCCCTGACCGACCCATGTCTCCCTCGATTCTGGAGCCAAACATATCGTGCTATGGCAGGATTTGTTGCAATGATAGCTGTATTTGCAGTCGTTATTGTGGAAATGTTCTTTGCGATGAAAGGCGCAAAGCACGTGCACGGAAGTGAATATGATAATCTCATTGGCGAGGATACGCGTGACTCAATAAGGGATGGGGGAGATCCAGATGATTACTCAAATCTAGAGGCCCGGCAGGTTTCAGATAATATCAATCTAGATAGCATGGACAACTCCAAGTTCAGGGCAACGAGAGCTTCCGGCTCGGACCGTGAATTGGATCGTCTTGATCTGACAGCCACGTCACCGGATAAAGTGGACGATGTGGATGACCTTGATGGACTGGATGACTACATGGATAATGACGCACTTATCAGCGGACAGGCTCCTGCGCAGTCACAGTCTGTCCACCGGCATCGATCCCGGGGAAGCGAAAGCCACCGGCAGCCGACCGACACAGACATGCCGATCCAGAATCCACAACGACAGCTTCTACAATGCCTTCTCTTGGAAGCTGGCATTTTGTTTCACAGCATCTTCATCGGCATGGCGCTTAGTGTTGCGACTGGCACGTCCTTTGTTGTCCTGCTAATTGCAATCAGTTTTCATCAGACCTTTGAAGGTTTCGCCCTTGGGTCGCGGATTGCATCGCTAATACCGGATCTCTTCGCTCCAAATTCCATGAAGCCATGGCTTATGTCACTGGCATACGGAACGACAACCCCCCTTGGCCAAGCTATCGGTTTGGTTCTACACAATCTCTACGACCCTGCCAGCGCAACAGGTCTGCTCATGGTTGGCATCACGAATGCCATTAGCAGCGGTCTTTTGCTCTTCGCGGGCCTGGTGGAACTCCTCGCCGAGGACTTCTTGAGTGAGCCAAGCTATGAGACCCTCAAGGGTAGACGACGTGTTGAGGCTTGTGTGTCCGTTGCCTGCGGCGCTCTCCTTATGGCATTCGTCGGGGCCTTTGCTTAAAAGCATTGATTATGTTTGGGGTTTCTCGGTTATAATGTCTGATAGATTAACGAAGCAAGCGATCTTTCCTTTCTCAAATGTATACAATTAATACTACTTTCCATCCATCAGAATTTTATGTGGATATATACTACTCCGTACATCCCGGGGGAATCTCATGAAACACATTTGGTTCCTATTTATTCCGATCTGATAACTCGAGCGGGACTACCCACTGCAACACTCAAGGCTGGTATATCCCGTTTCACCACGGAGCCAGCACCGATGGAAGATCCATGGCCAATAGTGACTCCAGCCAGGATCGTCACATTAGCTCCAATCCAGCAATCATCCCCAATGGCAATGGGCCTCGTAAATTCCAGTCCTCTATGCGCCTTTCGTGCTTCGATACCCGTCTCGTGTTCTCCCGTGATGATGTTGACATTAGGGCCAAACATAACATTGTCCCCAATGGAAACTAGGCCACAGTCTAGGACAGTGAGACTTGAGGAATTCTGGTTAGATTTTGTTTTATTCTGTACAAAAGTTTGACTCACTGGAAGTTGGCGTAGAATCCGGTGCCTATACTGATATTGCAACCGTAGTCCACAAATAGTGGAGGCTCAATATATACTCCTTGCCCAACACGACCAAAGAGTTCTCAAAGTACGTCTTCTCGCTGAGAGACTACTTGTGAGTCGGGGGCTTCTAATGGAGGTGGTGCATTGAATGCCGTCATTAAACGTCTTGCTCGAGACCTGCCCTCTATGAGTTCGGGGCCTAAAGGGTTGTAACTGCATGTAGGTTAGAACCGTTTGAGTCTATACAAGGAAGGATGTGTATCTCTTACAGCATCCCCGATATCATTCGTTCATATTCCTCTCCCCAGAAACGATTCTGGAGTTGCTTAGCTTTCTCAATGTTCTCACTGTCCTTTTCGGTTTTAGGTATCATGGCTGAGATCGTAACTAGTATCGAGATAGATAATGTCAGGCTATCGAGGTTAGGTCTTCTCACCTGGGCAAAGTGGTTGCTTTATATATTCCTAAATCGTCAATATAGCACATCATTATTAAATATATTGCCGCCGCCTCGGATGCCATTGACTAATAGGTAGAATGGAAATACGAACTGAGTAGGAATGGAATACGAGCTGATGGCTTTAGCATTTCAATGCTGGAATATCGGCCCTCAAACCCGACTCTTAGGCCGAGACCAACACGAAGCAAGTGGAAAACAGGATATGAACACACAAGGATATCTCATTAATTATTCTAGATACCGAGAAATCGCACTGATACTGCGAATGTTTGTCGCTGCAGGATGGGGTATGTCTGCAGAGAACCGAGTACCTTCCGCGTCAAAATGAACTTGGTATTTCACATGCAAAGAACAAAGGTCGTTTCACATCTCCGTTGTCGTTAACAGAGTATACTCTTTAGATAGATTCAAGCACCAGGGCACTGGCACCGCCGCCACCGTTACAGATGCCGACGCAGCCAAGCTTGCCGCCCTTGGCACTCAGGACACCGAGCAGGGTGGACACAATACGAGCACCACTGGCACCGAGAGGGTGTCCAATGGCGACCGCACCACCGTGCATGTTGACCTTGTCCTCGGAGAGACCGAGGAGCTTCAGGTTGGCAAGAGCCACAACACTGAAGGCCTCGTTGATCTCAAAGGCATCAATGGAGTCCTGGGTCACACCGGCGTGCTTGAGAGCCTTGGGGATAGCCAGAGCAGGGGCAGTGGTGAACTTGCTGGGCTTGTGCGCAGCATCACCCCAACCCAGAATCTTGGCAATAGGCTTGAGGCCGAGCTCCTTCACCTTAGCCTCGGAAACCAAGACAACGGCGGCGGAACCGTCGTTCAGGGGTGAGGAGTTGGGGGCGGTCACGGTTCCAGTGCCGGGGATGAAGGCGGGCTTCATGGCGCGGAGCTTCTCAGGGTTGAGCTATAAGCCGCGAGAAATGGTCAGTCAAAGTCAGGAGAAAATCTAACGCGGAAACCAAGAGGCACTCACGTTCTTGGGCTCATCATCCTGGGAAATGGTCACACCGGGCTTGCCACGGAAGCCGGGGATCTCAATAGGAGCAATCTCGTAGTCGAAAGCTCCGGCCTTTTGGGCAGCCTGGGCCTTCTCATAACTGCGGATAGCATAGTCATCCTGCTCGGCACGGTTGAAGCCGTGCTCCTCGGCGCACTCCTCAGCCGCAAGACCCATGAGATCCTGCTTGCCGTAGGCATCGGTCAAACCGTCCTTCTGGATACCGTCAACCAGGGTCTGGCTGCCAAACTTGGTACCGGTGCGGGAGGTTTGCAGGTAGTGAGGGGTGTTCGACATGGACTCAGTTCCACCAGCGACAACAATATCGGCGTTTCCGGTCATGATAGTCTGGGCACCGAGAATGATGGCCTTCAGACCAGAAGCGCAGACCTTGTTGACAGTGGTGCAGACGGTAGAATCGCTAAGGCCAGCACCGATGGCGCACTGTCTGGCGGGGTTCTGTCCGACACTAAACGAAAATCAAGTCAGTTTCAATTGCGACATAATATGTAGCAAAGTTAACCTACCCAGCAGACAAGACGTTGCCGAAGAAAACCTCCTCGACATCAGAGGCATTGATGCCCTCAGCCCGGTCGACAGCCGCTGCAAATTATTAGCATTGAAGTGGGTGGTATAGTTTGGGTGATATGCCATACCCTTGATAGCATGTGCACCAAGTTGGGGAGCAGTCAAGCTAGAGAGAGAGCTACAGCAACTAATGTCAGATCAGGCTCCAGGGGTTAAAAAAAAAAGAAGAATCCAGGAATGCTCACCCCAGGAAAGATCCCACTGGAGTACGGGCAGTAGAAACAATGTAGACGGGAGGAAGAGAAGACATTTTGGTGGAAAAAAAGAAAGATTATGGAAGTAGGAGAGCAAAGGAAGAATATACAGAAGTAGAAAAAAGGAGACAAGAGATCAAAGAGGGAGGGGCATCTATAAGAGTAAATTGTACGGTGGGGAGTGAGGAGCTGTACGGTGTAGGCACGAGTACTCCGACAGAACGCACGGACCAAGTGAAAGTTGAGATCCTCAACTTCTCCGGCATCACGCGTCTGGAGCTACGGTCCCTCTTTTTTCCCTTAACAACGTTCACGTTCTCCATTCATTATGGATGACCTCTATGATGAGTACGTTTCTCTGGCTTTAAATCTACGACCTTACTAATTGTGCTTAGATTCGGTAATTACATCGGCGATGCCGAATCCGATGAGGAACATCATGAAGATGTACAGCCACAAGCCTTCAAGTTCGATGAGGCTTTCGATGATGAAGAAGAAGAGGAGGAAGTCAATGACCTACAATTGATGGAAGTTGATGGTGTGTTGACACCCCTTATTCACAGTCTGTGTAATCTCGCTAATTTCGCATCTTCAGAGGGTCCTTCGAATGCGGTCATATTGCACGAAGACAAGCAGTACTACCCCAGCGCACAACAAGTCTATGGCGAGGATGTCGAAACCATGGTCCAGGAGGAAGATGCGCAACCATTATCAGAGCCCATCATTGCCCCCGTCCAGCAGAAGAAATTTGCTATCACAGAGACCGAACTTCCACCCGTACACTTCTCTCGAGAGTTCATGTCTGATCTCTTGAACTTCCCAGAGCAAACAAGGAACGTTGCAATTGTCGGTCATCTGCACCATGGAAAGACTGCTTTCATGGATATGCTGGTTAAACAGACGCACGACCTAACAGAGCGGCTGGAGAAGCGCACAGGCCGGAAGAGAGAAGAACAATTGCGATACACCGATGTCCATTTCCTAGAGAGAGAGCGCGGTGTCTCAATCAAGTCGGCACCGATGAGTCTTGTTCTTCCAAGCACCAAAGGCAAATCTCACCTGCTCAACCTCCTTGATACCCCCGGGCATGTGAATTTTGTCGATGAGGTGGCTGCCTCTATCCGCCTGGCTGATGGAGTGGTACTGGTTGTTGATGTTATTGAAGGTGTTCAAGCGAACACTGAGCAAATTATCAAGCATGCAGTGTTGGAAGATCTCCCCTTGACCTTGGTCGTCAACAAGGTGGATCGACTCATTCTTGAACTCAAATTTCCTCCCAATGATGCTTATTTCAAATTGAAGCATGTGATCGAAGAGGTGAACACGATTATCGAGAAGATTTTGCCAGGGCAAGGCGAGCGCCGACGACTGAGTCCCGAGAAGGGCAATGTTGGATTCGCTTCCAGCTCCATGAACTGGTGCTTTACATTGCAGTCATTTGCCCGGATGTACGCAGACACTTACCCGAGCTTGGACTCGACACAATTTGCTGCGCGACTTTGGGGTGACATCTTCTACAATCCCCAGAGCCGAAAGTTCACCCGCAAAGGAGTGGAAGAGAATGCAAAGCGGTCATTCGTTAAATTTGTCTTGGAGCCTATCTACAAGCTCTACTCTCACACACTAAGCGAGAGTCCCGAGGATTTGAAACAGACTCTGGCTAGCGTCGGGGTCACTTTGAAGCCGTCTCAGCTCAAGACCGATGCCAAGGAGCTACTCAATCTAGTCTGCGAGCAATTCTTTGGACCCGCCACTGGCTTTGTGGATATGGTCGTTCAGCACGTTCCTTCCCCAGTGGAAGGTGCCCAGAGATCGTTGGAGCGATACTACACTGGGCCTGTGGATACCAAGGTTGGGGCCTCAATGCTCGCTTGTAATCAAGACGGGCCTCTGGTTATCCATGTCACCAAACTCTTCAGCAGTACCGATGCTGGAAGCTTCTACTCGTTTGGAAGAATTATGAGTGGTACAGCGCGGCCTGGTCAGCAGGTCCGTGTCCTCGGCGAGGGCTACACGCCAGAAGACGAGGAAGACATGGTGGTAGCAACTATCTCCGACACGTGGATTGCGGAAACGCGTTACAACATCCCGACCAACGGTGTCCCCGCTGGAAACTGGGTGCTTTTGGGTGGCGTTGACAACTCAATTGTCAAGACTGCCACCCTAGTGCCCCTGAAGCTCGAAGATGACGAGGAGGCGTACATCTTCCGCCCGATCCGGCACATGACCGAATCAGTGTTTAAGGTCGCTGTCGAGCCGGTCAATCCATCAGAACTTCCCAAGATGTTGGATGGCTTGCGGAAAATCAATAAGAGCTACCCCCTCATCTCAACCAAGGTTGAGGAGTCTGGCGAGCATGTGGTTCTAGGAACTGGCGAGCTTTACATGGACTGTGTGCTCCATGATCTCCGGAGACTATATTCAGAGATGGAGATCAAAGTCTCCGACCCTGTTACACGTTTCTGTGAGACTGTGGTGGAAACCTCAGCTATCATGTGCTACTCAATCACTCCGAATAAGAAGAATAAGATCACGATGATTGCGGAGCCTTTAGACGATGGGATTGCAGAGGATATTGAAAGTGGTAAAGTCAGTATCAAGGATCCTATTCGGAAGGTTGCCCGATACTTCGAGGACAATTACGATTGGGATAAGCTTGCAGCCCGAAGCATCTGGGCGTTTGGACCTGATGAAATGGGACCCAATATTCTGCAAGATGACACTCTACCCTCCCAAGTGGATAAGAAACTTCTCGGTACTGTCAGGGACTCAATCACCCAAGGCTTCAGCTGGGGTACACGTGAAGGCCCTCTTTGTGAAGAACGTAAGTTTTGACTTCCCCTCCCTTCCAGTCGCCAATGATCTTGCAGTCTCGGAGAAAATGATGAATATGACACTAATCAAAGTTTAGCCATTCGAAACACAAAGTTCAGGCTCACAGATGTGTCCCTGGCCGATCAGGCTATCTACCGCGGTGGAGGCCAACTTATCCCCACAGCCCGCCGCGCTGTTTACTCCTCTTTCCTCATGGCGTCTCCACGTCTCATGGAACCGATCTATTCTTGCGCAATGACAGGACCTGCAGATGCCGTGGCTTCGGTATACACACTCTTGTCCCGCCGAAGAGGTCACGTCCTGTCAGACGGCCCCATTGCGGGGACGCCTCTTTACTCCGTACGTGGTTTGATCCCAGTGATTGACTCGTTTGGATTTGAGACAGATCTCCGAATTCACACACAAGGTCAAGCCGCGGTAAACCTTTCGTTCGATAAGTGGAGCGTGGTCCCTGGTGATCCACTGGACCGTGACATCAAGCTCAAGCCCTTGGAGATGGCCCCTGCGATGGCCACTGCCCGGGACTTTGTCTTGAAAACACGGAGGCGCAAGGGTCTGGCCGAGGATGTTACTGTGAGCAAGTTTTTGGAGCCGGAGCTTTGGAAGGGATTGAAGCAGAACGGTGTGCTAGATTCATGATCTCAAAATTTTCACTACTTAAAAAATAGGATTGGCTACGGGGGAGGGGAGTCCTTTGATCCGGTGTTCAACAATCTTATTGGTAGAGTTCATATGTACTTCTAATACTCATTCCAATGCAAGTCATTCAAAATCTAGAGTCATTCATCGTAGGCGGTCGTCACACGAGAGGGCCTGGCCTATTTGCCGGGTGATAGGTCATTACTTGCACCAATGCAATAAAACCCCGCTTATAGTACAGAGGGAACTTAAAATGTCAAGCAATTTCAACGGCAAGTCTCCATCATTTTGGCAATGACCCCCATCAACGCACCATTCTCGAGGGCCGCGGCAACCCGCTCCTTATCGGCGAGCTGCTTATTGACTTCATCTCCGGTGCTGTGTGTACCTTCCTTAATACGCACATCCATTCTAAATCGTGACGGAAGAGACTGTTCCAGACGAACGCGGACGCCGAGACCGATGACGGTTGCCAGACTGCAGTGAGTGATTGTGGGGGTGATAAGCACAGTGACAGTTTGCAAAGGCGAATCAGGGACATTTGGGAGGGTTGGCTTGATCGCAATATCTGGGAGAGATACCACGGCTAATTCGCCGAGTGAGATTGGGTGTTCCGGATCGGAGATGGTCGAGATGAGGTCTGGTTGTGTTAGTGGACTAAGCTATGCAATCATTCGCGGGGGCGTATGGGCTTTCTTTTTGCCCCCCCCCCCCCCCCCCCAGCGATGGGTATACGCGAGAAAGTCTTACCATATATCTCCTGTTCATCAATAGGCTCCTCCATCAGGTTGTCATCTTCGGAGTCAGATGATGGGGCACTGTCGAAGTCTACAGGGGCGAGGGGCAGAGCCGATGTGAAGATACCACCATATTCGGACTTGCGAGTGGCGGTGGGTCGCAGTCGCGTGGGGAGATCAGCTGCATTGATAATCGTGGGGTTTGAATTTTGTATTTCCGACATGATGAAATAGTGTAATCAGGTAGAGAGACCTTGGGAAAGTGTAGAGTCAAGGTTGAGGTAGAGTTAAGGTGGGAGGGTAAAAATTGCCGATAACGTTTATCGGGTTCACGTGCCAGTCCTCGGTAAGTATGCTTTTAAAAATGTTTTAATATATAGTTTTATTAAAGACTCTGGAGAATATAAATGATTTAAGAAATGTATAATTTATCATCTTAATCTTTACATGGGTAAAATAAGACTAAAGTTCTGTCGACGAATCTCAGCCACTCGGGATGATCGACAAGCCGAAAAGTGCTTTAAAATCAATTTTATCCGAAGTCTCCCCGGCAATTTTGACCCAATTTCAAGGTTACACAGAACGTGTTCTTTTCCTGTTTCAGATATAATTTTTTGCTTTTCTATGTTGTATTGCATATATGTACTTTTTATAGGTGGACTACCAGAGTACTCCTTACAGGATTACTACATAGTAGGTTCATGTACTCCGTAGCCCTATTGTACATTTATAATGATTATAATAGCATGGGGCCATAAGCATGATTCACTAGTGGAGGGGAATCCCCTTCTCTTATTCCTACATATTTTATATATACAAAATTCGGAATAATTTCTTATTATTTCCATAAATAAATTATCATAAATAGAAAGATCTTAAAGGTTATACAGATGTATAGAAATGTAAAAGAAAATCACCGGATCGCCCCTCCACCCTGGGAAAATCCACAGCGGAGGACGCGCTATTGGATCCTCTCCCACACTTGGCAACCGTACCTCTCACCCCTCTGATCTTCTCTCTCTCTCTTTCTCACAGCTCTAATCTTCCCCTCCTTTTGACATTTTCAATCGCCTCCTATGTCTCCACTTATGTGCTCGTCCTAATGCGCGCTTCTGCCACATGTTCCCCAATTGAGATGCAATGCGCCAGGCTCATTAATTCGAATGTGTGCTCTGCGACATTGATATCGATGGATATACACCGGAAACTCTTCAACTTACCCCTGTAAGGGCTCTCGATGTTCTTCTTGATCTTATTTGATCTGGATTATATATGTGTATGTGCGAGACGCTAATTGCGACCTGTGCTTATTGTAGCAATCATCTATTTGTCCGCCTATATTCGAGCCCCAAGACAACCTGATTCCATTTCACTGTCAAGCCTCACATACTTGATATACATTGCATTTAGTTTATTGAGAGCGCAAATCTTCCAATCACAACAGTCTCACAGAACATTGCGTGTCTCCGGACTTTGGCGACCTTTGCGACTTTTGCGACCTGTGCCGGTTAATTTCTGCGGAGCCTCGGCACGTCGATCGCATCCTTTGGATAACCTGGAGTTCGTCTCTCGTGGCACAGTTGGGTCACTCGCGATATATTCCCATCTCGCGGGGCGAGATTGAACCTCAGCCTTCTCTCACACACACCGACAAACCTCCTTCAGTTTCCCGAGGCAGGCCCTTGTGGATAGAAAGCACGGACTTCTTTTTTTTCTCTCTTGATACCCTGATAGTCCTTGCTTGAGTTACCTCTACCGTCATATTTTACACCGTTTTCCAAACCCATCACTTGTTACCAAACGGGCAAGAAATGCAGGGTTATTCGTTTGCGCCCCCAGCGGGCCCCCCGAGAGAAGGCCAGAAAAGTATGTCCCTTAGACCATCTGTTTCTTGCACGTTACATTGACAACTAACCGCTAATCGGTGTAGACTATGTATTCGTTGATGAGCATAACCGACACAAGAGGCTGAAAGGTAGGAAAGCCGCCCATCACTAGTCGACAACGAATACTGATAAGCATGACATTTAGTAATGCGAGCCTGTAATGGTTGCCGAAAAAGGAAAATTAAGTGCGATGCAGCTACGACAAATACGTGGCCTTGCTCTGCATGCACTCGTCTAAAGCTGGTTTGCGTCCCTCCAGCCATCGGGCAAGATGGAGACTTTTTCCCTGATGGGCAAGGCGAGTCCACTCTAGAGACCGGGGGACCCTCCAACACAGCCGAGGGCTCTCATACATTTCCCGCGGCCCCAGTCTACAGGGACAACAGTCAGCCCACCATGAACCCCTCGTATGATCAAATGAGCATGTATTCCCAATTCGTTCCACATGCTCAACCCAACATCTACAATGATCTTCAGTCATCACAAATGGCAATGCCAAACCGCACTTTTCAACAGCCGCATATGTTTCCTGGGCCGCAAACTCCGTCTATTGGATCAGATCGGAATGTGTATGTTGATAATGAGCATGCAGAAAACCTCAGTGATGTACTTGGGGAGTTGAAGATTGACGAGAGTGGGATCGGTATGGCACATTGTCCTTCTACAGATTTTCCTGCGACTAATGGCTAACACTCCACCCCCCTCCAACAGCCCCATACATTAGAAGGCAACGCACAGATCGAATTGAGCCTGACGCCCCGGTCCAGGACGACTCCGATGAGCAATTACCACCTCTCAGCACCGGATCGGGTGCGACGATTCGAATTCCCCCTGAGCTCATGCCTGCTGAAGACGACGTAATGGCCTATTTCAAGATCTACTTCGATGAGATACACCCTTATGTTCCTGTCATATCTCGTGCCCATCTGTACTATCAATGGCAGCATGATCGCCATTCCATCTCTCCCCTTCTTCTAGAGGCCCTTTTTGCCTGCGCGGGTCGTTTATCCGATGAGCCGTCAGAAGGCGCTCAGTGGCTTGCCTTGGCCAATAGTGAGTGGACACTGAACACTCGTTCAGCCATCTTCAAAAGCTGACATCTTCTAGGGCACGAGAGAAGCTTTATGGATGTACCACGTCTGAGTACTATTCAAGCATTACTTCTGCTACTAAAAGCAAGGGAGTCTTTGCCAAAGAAAGGGTACTATTATAGGTCCTGGCAAACTGTCAAGACTATTGTCTCAATGGCGAAAGATTTGGATATTCATGAACATTACAGCAGTCACGCTGAAGGCAAGCCGTGTGGACTCAGTCCAATTGAATGCTTGGTGCACACCAGAGTGTGGCAGGCTCTCATGGTGGTTGAGGTGATGATTGGCGGGCCGCAAGGTAAGCCTATTCCGTCCATCGTTTATTGCAACCAGCTTCTGATCACAGTAGGCCGCTCGGATTACGGAGTGGATCCTCAAACAGTAGACATGCGCCCGACGCTAGACATCCGGGGCCTCGACCATTACGAGATTGACCGCTCAAGACAATACGCCTATTTCGTCCGCAACGCACATCACATCCGCATCATTACAGATATCTACCACAAAGTCAAGAAGCAAAAGGACTGGGGCGCAGATGCCCGGTTTGTACAAAGCAACCCGCTTTTCGCAGACTGGCTTCGCAATCTCCCTCCAGACCTACAGGTCAATTATCCTGCCGATGGCTCTCCGCCGTGGCTTCCATCCCACTTTGTGGGTAATATGCATTCTCATTGCCACCTCGCCATTATTATGCTACATCGGCCTCAACTTTTCGCATCCCAATCTTTTGCAGCCGGCGGTGAATGGAAGATCCATATGTCACTGTGCTACTCCTCGGCGAAAAGCCTCTGTCGACTGCAAGAAGCCATATTGCAAAGGTTTGGGCTATCTGGCCTACTTTACATGCAAAGAGGCATCAATTTTGCCATATATTGTATTCTGACTTGTACGATGCTGCACCTGGTAAGCATTCAAGAACGCGTGGGAATTTAGTAGCAAGGCCATTCTAATACGAACAGGTTGCAATTACCTCCCCCGACCCTGAGTTCAATTCGGATGCCCGTGAATTCTTCACCCGTCATATGCGAATTCTCGAGACGTGTTCCACCGCCTGGCCCATGCCCGAGATTCAAGCTCAGATTGATTCATTAAGACTGGCTTTCTCTGCCGACATGAATCGTCCTTTCGAGTTACAGCCCAACTTCCCATACGGCAGTCCCTCGGAACCCTACCACCCGAGTCCACCCATGGATGCGAACTATCATCCGCACTTGAATCAACTCCAACCTAGAGTGCGCTATACCCCAATAACTCCTCCGGTTTCGACTGGTGCTGAAGACTCGAAGTCCGATACATCTTCTCAGATACAATCCCTTGGAATGGTTGCCCATCAACCTCCAACAACTCATCCTCTGGAGACCCCTTCGGCTGATGAACACCATTGGGACCCGACCCGAATTATCACGTACGTACATGATTCACATCTCCCAACGACTCGACTCTGGCTTGGTCTCTTACTAATCTTTCACTCTAGTCAATGGGACATGGCCTTCTCCGTGAACCCCGCTACCGTCAGCGCCAACTCCCCGCCGATGCCTAGTATAAACAACTCAGTTCCGGGTGTACAAAGCGTTATCAACCCCCAATACCCCGTCCAGTACGAGACACCTAACAAAGTACCCTCTGTCACGTCCACCCAGTCTCTCTCCCCTCCCCAGTTCCAAGCACCCCCAGTTCTGTTTTCGGCGCGAGACTGGCAGAACAGTGTTGCCAGTGTGTACGATCCACAAGGGCTGAAGCGGCGATGGAATTACCCAGTTGATGCTGGTTCCGACAATATGTCTAAGCGCCAAAGAGGATGAGACGCACAAAAACCCAAGTCATCTACGACCCTCTCCCATTCACTCGCTCGATTTTTCCTCTTTTTGGCCTCTTGGTTCTTGTCTAACTACCCCAGGCAACCATTGCCATTGAATCTCCAACCTACCCTCGCTGCTGTCACTCTATGTTCCCTATTTTCTTTTCTTTTGTTTAACATCTCCTTGTTTCTTTCGTTTTATATTCGAGCGCAAGACGATATAAGCATGGCTCAATGAGGAAAAATTAGAGGGTAGAAATGCTAACCATCATAATATTCTGACCAGCCGGGCTGGGATGACAGTTGATGCATGACTCCTGCTGTACATCATAAGCTTATGAATTGGTCTCTTTGGTAGGCTGAATCTAGAGAAGAATCGACTGTTATAGAAAGACGTTCAAATTGCTGGGCTTGTCGGTAGAGCAGTGGTCATATAGTTCTATGTTTCAAAGGAGATTCTCGGTTGTTCTCGCTCTTCAGTATCCTTGTTACCTTGAGTCCATTTTTAAGCTACAGCCTCCGATCAAACAATTATCGGAATATGCCAAAACGAAGAGGGAAATTGCTAAGAGCATCAGTTCTTGTCAAGATACCCGATAAATGTGATCTTGATCAACAAAGTATTGTACATTGATTTCTGCTTTGTGGCGAAGATATCCCAACTATGCCAATTCGCTTCTCTGGTATTGAATCAACGTCCTGGCCAATGGGTCACCATAGGAGGAATGGTGAGGTATGGGATCCTAATATCTTGGTAGATATTGGCAGAGAAAAACCCATGTCCTGTTAATCTCATGATCATGGCGTTTAAAGAGCACCGACGCTCTATGATTGTTCAATCGCTCGCTGTCATGCGAGGAAGATGGTGTGTGATGTATGAGATGGGTATTATGTCCTTAACGCCAAGATCCTGCACTATTTGTTTCTTGTTAATGATGAATGACATGGCCCAAAGGAGAGATTCAAGTAATCCAAAGGTGGAAGAACACATGTAAACATATCACGATTGGGTCATGTACCTCATTTTGAAGTGTTCGCGATGTGGAACAAGCCAGTCCAACATATAACGGTGGTTTGGATGCTCGAGGTTGTAGTGCAGACGATCAACCACGTCGACTAATGCCTATTCTTTCTTCACGGGTCCGGACAATCCTAGCCTTGTCACCTGGCAGTGGTTTTAACTCATCGCTGGGGTCAACGTTGGTATTGGACGTCGTCTTTGTGTGTTGTTCTGGGTGCTTATTTTCTTCAGACAGTTTGCGCAGTCTGGCTTCTTCAAATGCAGCAATATCTTCAGAAGTAATAGCAATAGCTGTTGGCTTTCGACGAAGCATTTTGGCTGTGAGAAGTTATTGTAAGGAAGACTTCCAAGTCGACGATGGCTGTGTTTACTTGGGCGGAGGACAGAGGAAGGCGGTGCATCACGTGACCACAGTTCTTCATTCAATCTTTCCGCATGGAGCAGCATCAAGTCTCTCTACCAAAAACGTTCCAGGGACACGACCTGGTTCATTCAGAATACAAGATGTTCCGGCCACAGTTGAGACAGATCTCGCTGCACTGTGAACGGGCAAAATTGGGTCTTTCGGCCCCTGCTCGCCAGTTCTCCTGTACCCGTACAGTGGCCGAAGGTCAAGACAAGCCATCCGGTATGTACATCCAAGGGAAACAGGCATTGAGCAAGACAAATGCAGTTGTGCAATTTCACCTAAAATATTCGCGCCATTGGGAGTTTTCATTCTAACACACGACCTTAGCCAACCGTAAACCCAATACCCGCCCTTCATCAGGCAATTTTATGACCTACAAGCCTCGCGATCCCAATGCCCCTCCTCGCAATTCCAACGGCCCACCATCTCGCACCAACCAGTATCAATCTCGTCCTCCTCGAGTGATTGACGCTAGATCTTTCGCGGCGGCACGAGCCAGCGGTGGAGAGCAATCTAAGATTATCCGCAGCCCGCGATCCCGCAACGTTCGCGGCGGCGACCAATTTACAAATCGCAAGCCCAAGCCCTTCGCCAAAGGCGCTAAAGGTGCCAAAGCTGCCAAGGGTGCCAAGGGTAACCGGACTCGCTCACGCAGAAGCGCCAAAACTTCCGAGAAAGACGAGGGTGAAGATGCTGAAGCGGCCGCTATCGACCAAGTCCTGGAAGAGCAAATCGTCAAATCCCGACCAACTCCGATTCGCTACGAGCCCCAGGAGATCAACTACTCTACTTTGAAACAGACCTGGCCTTCAATTCCCACCGACCTGAACTCACGTTCGGCTGCCGTCTATGAGAAGCTTGCCACCCTGGGAGGCCGCGTTGCCAATGGCTATATCCCACCCTATGAGCTTGGAAGACGCCTGTGGAAGGGCCAGAACGTTCTGTTCACTAGCGAGACTGAGAAGGCCGAGGCTATGGAAGAGATTAAGCGATTGGCCCAGCTTCGTGCCGATCGGATTTCACAGCGCAAGGGTGACCTTGTGGAGCCTCGGAATGTCGAGTTTAGTCCCATCGATGCAGGAGCCACCAAGACTCTCATAGAAACATACGTTCAGGGTAACTACCCCGCGGCTGAAGTTGGGAAGGGTGGACATGCCGTATTGGGAGAGGTCTCGAAGAACCTCAGGAACAACGGGACCTACCAAACCACCGGAAAGACCGCACAGTTCATGACCAAGATTGAATCTCTAGTCTCTGCTGGCCGCAATGCCAAGACCAAGAGCGCCTAAGGATATGTGAAGTAGCTAGGAGTGATTTGTATTATATTTGTTTCGTTGATCGGGTTTATTTTCCTATGTTCTCTTCATATCTTCCCCGATTATGCCTTTGTCTGTACCTAGATATACAAAGTTTTATTTTACAAACGCCCATTGCCTAAGTTTTTCCCGTAGTTTCCCTTGGCTTGCCAATTGGGCCTCTTATACCTGTTCCAAAGTCTTCTTGGCCGCTTCAAATGCATCCTTCACCTCCTTTTGGCCCTGGTCTGTAACCTTCTCCATCTGATCGTGAGCTTTACGCACGTCATCCGGTCGAGCTAGTTTCTTCTTCTGCATATCCTGAAGGCGCTTATGCATAGCACCCCTAGAGTCACGTACCAAACCGGCAGCCTTTTCAAATGCTTGCTTGGCAGCTTGGACATTCTTGTCCCGGGATTCTTTTGTAGGTGGTGGGATAGGAATGTTGAGCTGGAGGGCATTGTGAGAATCAGGCTGAGGAGTCAAGGATAGGTTTGAGGAGACGATCGCCGAAGTAAGAGGTTTCAAGTGCTGCACAAAATGTGTTAGAATATGTTCATATGGATAGCAATAGCAGGTTTATGCTGTAAGGAAAAAGTCGAGCATCATGAACTTACATCCTCTTCGGCAGCCAAAAGAGTAACCATGCGTCCTCCCTTGGGAACAACCTGCGCCAGATCCCCCAATTTGACCGAGTCTTTGCTGTCTTTGCTCAGGTGGACTCTCAGGCTTTCTATGGCTGCGGTATTGAACCGTCCTCCTGCGCGAAGCTTGGACAGATCATCTTTCAGCCGAGCAACAGCTGTGGAAATGCCATTGTGTAATTGGGTAAGATCAAATGGATCTTCAGAGGGGGCGCTAGAGCTTTCCTCTGGCTCAGAAGCAGAAGATTTCTTGGCCTTTTCCTTTTTCTTGTATAGGGCAGGCGAATTGGCAAACTCACGCCTATTCAGAGGAACGGCGCGCGGCGCTCGGGGTAGGAGACATAAAGGTCGAAGCGCTTGAGTCCCTTGAGGGTGTGAAACAAGACGAGGGCTAAAGGAGCGAATTGATTGGGTTATAATGCGTTGCATGGTGGAATTGATTTGAGGTAAAAGGTTTAAAAGCGGAGGTGTGTTGTACAAGTTCGGAAGTATCTCACGTTACCCGCGCTTCCGTCTCACGGCCAAAAAAAATCACACATTACTGAACTACCAAGGATTCCAAGTATTACTTTGAGAGGAAATCATCACAATGTCATTAAATTGCAGATGGCGAACTTCGTCTACAAAAAACAAAACAAATCATACTTTTCAAGAAAAGAAAACTGCGCCCAAGTTGCCCGGCTTCATAAACAAAGCGTGACAGAGACCAACTCAGCCCAAGGTCTACATGGTGCAGATTCCCCGAGAAGCAGAGTCAAAAGGAAAATTCGTTGGCCATAAGTCTATGTTCATGCCTTCCCATGTATGCATTTACCGTGTGGCCATGGCCTTGGTGATCAGACGCTTGAGAGCAAGCTCCTTCTTCTTGAGGTCCTCGGGGGTGGAGTCCTCAACCTCGAGCTGGGCCATGGCGTCGCTGAGAGCGGACTCAATGCGCTCCTTGTTGCCGCGCTTGAGCTTCATGGACATGCCGGGGTCGGAGACGATCTCCTCAACGCGGGAGATGTAGGACTCGAGCTGCTGGCGAGACTCGAAGCGCTTGGTGAAAGCCTCATCGGAGGTCTTGAACTTGGCAGCATCTAGAATTGGTACATTAGTATATATTCAAGGGATCACAAGTAACGGGAGAGAAACATACCGTCAACCATCTGGTCGATCTCGGCGCTGGAGAGCTTGCCGACAGCGTTGGAGATGGTGATGTTGGCACTGCGGCCGGAGGTCTTCTCAGTGGCGGTGACCTTCAGGATACCGTTGACATCAACCTCGAAGACACACTCGAGAGCGGCCTCACCAGCGCGCATGGGAGGAAGGGGAGCAAGAGTGAACTCGCCCAGGGAGGTGTTGTCAGCACAGTTGGTACGCTCACCCTGGTAGACGGGGAACTGGACAGTGCTCTGGTTGTCGACAACGGTGGTGAAGGTGCGCTTCTTGATGGTGGGGACAGTCTGGCCACGGTTGACAACGGGGGCGAAGATGTTACCCTCCATGGCAACACCAAGGGAAAGGGGAACAACATCGAGAAGGAGCAGGTCAGCGGTCTCGGCGGAGGTGGCCTTGCCGGAGAGGATACCGGCCTGGACGGCAGCACCGTAGGCAACAGCCTCATCGGGGTTGATGCTCTGTAGGAAGAAAGATAAGTAACTGGCTTTTTGCGTTGGATCAATTAGTGTTGTCTTACCTTCTCGAGCTTCTTGCCATCGAAGAAGTCGCTCAGGAGCTTCTGGATGCGAGGAATACGGGTGGAACCACCGACAAGGACGATCTCGTCAACCTTGCTCTTAGGAATGCCAGAGTCCTTGAGGACCTGCTGGACGGGGTCAAGGGTGCCGTTGAAAGCCTTGGCGTTGAGGTCCTCGAAACGGGCACGGGTGATGGAGGAGTTAAGGTCCTCACCGTCGAAGAGAGAGTCAATCTCGACGGTGGTCTGGGTGGCGTTGGAGAGAGTACGCTTAGCACGCTCGCAAGCAGTGCGGAGACGACGGAGAGCACGGGCATCACCGGACATGTCCTTTCCAGTCTTGCGCTGGAACTCCTTCTTGAAGTGCTCAAGGAGGTTAGTATCGAAATCCTGACCACCAAGGTGAGTATCACCAGCGGTAGCCTTGACAGTGAAGACACCACCCTGGATGTTCAGCAGGGAAACATCGAAGGTACCACCACCGAGATCGTAGATGAGGACGTTGCGCTCCTTCTCGGACTTTCCAGCACCGAGACCGTAGGCAATAGCGGCAGCAGTAGGCTCGTTAATGATACGGAGAACGTTGAGGCCAGCGATGGCACCAGCATCCTTGGTAGCCTGACGCTGGTTGTCGTTGAAGTAGGCGGGCACAGTGATGACAGCCTTCTCAACCTTCTTGCCGAGCTTGATCTCAGCAACCTCCTTCATCTGTTTCAAGTAGTCAGCAAACAAATCCCACAAATACCAATATTAAATATGTATTTTATCATACCTTCATGAGGACCATGGAGGAGATCTCCTGGGGGGAGAAGACCTTGGTCTCGTTAAGGTACTCGACCTGGACAACGGGGTTGCCACCCTGGTCGATGACCTTGAAGGGCCAGGACTCAACATCCTTCTTGACAATGGGGTCCTCGAAGCGGCGACCGATGAGACGCCTATTCCATTTGAGTCAAAACTAATTTGAAATTGTGGAGAATGCGCATATCTCTAATTGATAAGCGCAAGAATTTTTCTAGAACTCACTTGATATCGAAGACGGTGTTGGCAGGGTTCATGGCGGCCTGGTTCTTGGCGGCATCACCAATCAGACGCTCCTTGTCGGTGAAAGAGACGAAGGAGGGGGTAGTGTAACTACCCTGGTCGTTGGCAACTGATTAAACAGTCAGTATTTGAGAGAGAAAGATCGAATTTTGGGGAATTGCGTACTGATCTCAACATTGGTACCCTCGTAGTTGGCAACGCAAGAGTAGGTGGTACCTAAACAATAAAAAAAAAAGAGGCAATTAGCAACTGTGCGATCGAATTTAGTAGAGTTAGGACACACCAAGATCGATACCGACGGCACCGTCGTAAACCTCAGAATCGGCCATTGTGAATTTGGATATGTGATTTTGAGGAGGAATGGGAAGAGGGATGGTGGGGGAGAGAGGAAATTTTTTTTTATCAAGCCGAGTGCATATTTAGTCGGAGCCACAAAAAAAAACCAGAAAATTTTTAGCGGTGAGTCACGTGGTTCCGGTTATTATCTAAACGGTGTATATTACATACTACATACATCTTTACTACGTAGAGATGTACCTTTTTGGAGATGCACATGTTATTTCCTATGTATTCCGATGTACTCTCTCACAAATTATATATGGTCGTCACGTCAAAAAGGTACAAAATTGTACAATTCACTAGCTTTATTACCCATTTTGTACTCCGTATATGTACTCCATACTCCCCCATATGTCAATCAATATCCATTGGATCGTATAAATCCTCCTTCTCCGTAACCTTGTTCTCTCTAGCTCGTGCTCGACATTCAAGAATTGCCTTTCGAACGTTGTCTTTTTCCTTGGGAACCGTGAGGGAAACTGGTTCCGTATAAAGAACGAGTTCTTTTCCCGATTTCGAGTCGGTTAGAACGGATTGAGGGACTGAGAGCACTTTCTTTGCAAATGGTGAAAAGATCAAACCAGGAGAGTCGTCTTCGATTAATTCTTGGTCCAAGTTGTGGATGTAAGTCGTATGCTTGGTGTCATCCAAGAGCATTGGTTCGGGGGAAGGAGGTCTCTGGTTAAATTGGGTTTGAAGATGGTCAATGTCAGGTTGGTTATGCTGGTTATGGATATGCTGAATATGCCCCTTGGATTGGGCCCGAGCGGAGATTGGCAGGCTATTATCTAGAGAAATATGTTAACTTAACAACTTCACACACTTCCAAGTTCAACCTACCTAGTCGTAGGCCTCCAAATCTCTTCGTTAACGGTTGCGCGACATCGGGGTCATCTGGGGCCGGGCGCTTCTTCCCGAGACCTCCCTCACCCGTCATCTCCTCTCTCTCTCCCTCTCTTTCAAGTATTTGAAAGTGTGTGATAATAAAAAAATAAGTGGTTGAATTCCTCTCCGTGCACTGGGGTCAAGTTCAATTCGTTGCTCGATGCGGGTTTCTGGGGTGGTGACGAACGGGGAACGGGCCTTGACTCATCTCTTTCGCAGAAATCAACCTAGACCCTTTTATCCTCGTTTTGTTCACTCCCAGTCAACCAACCCTCCCAAATTTGACAGGATGACTTCTCTCGGTTCGGAATGGACCGCTCAGCGAGTCCGAGATACCTTTTTAGATTATTTTAAACAAAATGGCCACACATTTGGTGCGTTAAGCCCATTCTCTTTTTTTTTTGCGCTACCCCTCCACCCCCGCCAACGACATGAACTGACTTGAACTTATTCTTGGATACAGTCCCTTCTTCCCCCGTCGCTCCTCTGTCGGATCCGACTCTTCTTTTCACCAATGCGGGAATGAACCAGTTCAAGTCCATCTTTCTGGGCACCGTTGACGCCTCGTCGGAGTTTGGAAAGATGAAGCGCGCAACTAATTCGCAAAAGGTATCGGATATTAACTACCACCAGAATTATCTGCCTTGGAACTGTTGCTAATACAATTGGATAGTGCCTCCGTGCCGGTGGAAAACATAACGTGGGTGTGCCTTTGTAAACCCCAAGAGGGATTCGTTTTGGAAGGGCTTTAGTACACTGACTGACCTGAAACAGGATCTGGATGATGTCGGCAAGGACAGCTATCACCATGTCAGTATTGAATTCCCTTTCTATCATTAGAAGAAGTGCTGACGAAGTCTTTAGACCTTTTTCGAGATGCTCGGCAACTGGAGTTTCGGCGACTACTTCAAGAAGGAAGCTATCACATATTCGTGGACCCTGTTGACGGAAGTCTACGGCCTAGACCCCGATCGCCTCTATGTTACATACTTCGAGGGTAACGAAGCCGGTGGATTGGAACCTGATCTAGAAGCCAAGGAACTATGGAAGTCGGTGGGCGTTCCTGAAGATCACATTCTCCCCGGAAATATGAAAGACAATTTCTGGGAAATGGGTGACCAAGGCCCATGTGGACCTTGCAGTGAAGTGCACTATGATCGGATTGGTGGGCGCAACGCTGCTCACCTCGTCAATGAGGATGACCCAAATGTGCTGGAAATCTGGAACAACGTTTTCATCCAATATAACCGCGAGCCGGATAGCTCCCTGCGATCCCTTCCCAACAAACACGTTGACACCGGAATGGGCTTCGAAAGACTAGTGTCGATTCTCCAGGACAAATCTTCCAACTACGATACCGATGTGTTCACTCCGATCTTCCAGGCTATCCAGGATACCACTGGCGCCCGGGAATACCGCGGCCACTTTGGCGCCGATGATGTCGATGGTATTGACACCGCTTACCGTGTTATTGCAGACCACGTGCGGACTTTGATGTTCGCTATCTCCGATGGTGTTATTCCCAACAACGAGGGCCGTGGCTATGTTATTCGTCGTGTCCTGCGCCGGGGAGCTCGGTATGCCCGGAAATATTTCCAGGTCGATATCGGGAATTTCTTTGCTAAGCTGGTGCCGACTGTTGTGGATCAATTGGGTGATATGTTCCCTGAACTCAAGCGCAAGCAACAAGATGTCATCGAGATCTTGGACGAGGAAGAGTTGTCATTCGCCAAGACTTTGGATAGAGGTGAACGGCAATTCGAGCAATACGCCCAACAGGCCAAGGTTAAGGGGACCGATATGCTCCACGGTGCCGATGTTTGGAGGCTATACGACACTTTCGGCTTCCCTGTTGACCTAACCCGGATCATGGCCGAGGAACGTGGGCTTCGCATTGACGATGTCGAGTTTGAAGAGGCTCGCTTGAAGGCGAAGGAAGCTAGCAAGGGTCAGAAGAAGGCTGCTGGAGAGACGGTCAAGCTTGATGTCCACGACCTCGGCAAACTGGAGAAAATGAACGACGTGCAAAAAACGGATGATTCACCCAAATTTGGCCGTGGTAACATCACTTCTTGCGTCAAAGCTATCTACCATGGGAAGACTTTCCATAAGAGCACTGACGATATTCCCGAGGGAGCACAGCTTGGTGTCATTCTCGACTGTACGAACTTCTATGCCGAACAGGGTGGCCAGGAAAATGATACAGGTAAAATCGTCATCGATGGACAAGCGGAGCTTGAAGTTGGTGATGTACAGTCTTATGCTGGATATGTTCTCCACACCGGCTTCATGAAATACGGATCGTTTGTTGTCGGTGATTCTGTCATTTGCGAGTATGATGAACTCCGCCGCTGGCCCATTCGCAATAACCACACCGGAACCCATATCCTGAATTTCGCTCTGAAGGAAATCCTAGGCGATGGTGTTGACCAGAAGGGTTCTCTCGTGGCCGCCGAGAAGCTTCGATTTGATTTCTCCCACAAGAGTGCAATCTCTGACGCCGAGCTCGAGAAGATCGAAGCCAAATCGACTGAATATATCCGACAGAACTGTACTGTTTACTCCAAAGATCTTCCGCTCGCCACTGCCCAGCAAATTACAGGTGTCCGGGCCGTATTTGGCGAGACCTACCCCGATCCCGTTCGTGTCGTCTCTGTCGGTGTGGAGTTGGAGGAAATCCTGCAAAATGTCAAGGATCCCCGCTGGAAGGAAGTCAGCATTGAGTTCTGCGGTGGAACTCATGTCCAGAAGACAGGCGATATCAAGGATTTGATCATCCTGGAAGAGAGTGGCATTGCCAAGGGAATTCGCCGAATTATTGCTGTCACTGGAGAGGATGCACATGCGGTGCAGAGAGTTGCCGAGGAATTCGGACAGCGCCTGGATCAGCTGGATGCATTGCCTTTGGGCTCCAAAAAGGAGCAGGAGGCTAAGCAAGTCCAGGTGGATCTCAACCAGCTTGCAATCTCCGCTGTCGTTAAGGCCAAGTTCCGCGAACGTTTCGCCAAGATCAATAAGCAGGTCCTCGATGGCCAAAAGGCCCAACAAAAACTGGAATCGAAGAAAGCACTCGACACTATCAATGCTTACTTCGAGGCTCCTGAAAACCAAGACAAGTCATGGCTTGTAGTCGAGCTTCCGATTTCTGCCAATGCCAAGGCTGTCAGTGAATCCCTCAATCACGTCAAATCAAAGATGCAGGACAAGAGTGTCTATGTTTTGGCAGCCGACTCTGAACAAGGTCGTGTTTCACACGGATGTTACATCTCTAAGGTGAGTAACAGGACCCATCGGTCTTATCCCTCTTGGATTTGGGGAAAGCAATTAAATATCATTGGAATTTATACTAAATTTGACATAGGGTCTGAGTGAACAAGGTGCTTCCGCAAGCGACTGGGCAGCTGTCGTCTCTGGTGCCGTGGGAGGAAAGGCCGGAGGAAAGGGCCCTACTTCCATTGGTAATGGTACCAATGCTGACAAGGTGGAGGAGGCTATCTCACTGGCCGCGGACTACTTGAATAAGTTCAAGCTCTAAACCTAAAAGCAAGGTTCTGTGAATACTTTTTTTTCGTTCGGGGAAGATATCACGTCTGTGCCAACCACCATGAAATATCCATAAAAAAAAAGGTACTAGGTACTAAAGCCATATTAAATTGATATGTTTCCATGATTCAATGTCATTTCCTGCAATTCTGGGAAGTAGAGTCGTAGGGCTGTTTGCCAAATATCAACACTTTTGTGTTTACATCTCTCCACATTGCACAATCGTTACGTCTTGGTTGGGCTTATCCTTAGTGGTACGGGTGTGTTCAAGCATTTTGACGATATCCATCCCATCAATCACCTGACCGAAGACCACATGCTTGTTGTTCAAGAATGGCGTGGCCGTGGTTGTTATAAAAAATTGACAACCATTGGTGTCTGGGCCCGAATTCTGTTGTTGTCAGTGAAGAGCCCTTTTCTGGTATGGATAGATATGGTTCACACTTACAGCCATACTTAATAAACCGGGACGGTCATGTGTGAGACTAAAATTTTCATCGGCGAATTTCGAGGTGCCGTAGATGGTACATGACCCAGTTCCATCGCCATTAATGAAATCTCCACCCTGGATCATGAAATCTTTGATCTGGAGCGAGCATTAGTTCCACGTCGATATCCAAGAAGCTTTCTTACATACCACTCGATGGAATTTGCTTCCCTTGTAGCCCTGAGGCTGTCCCTTGGCGTTCTTGCTCTCGCCAGTGCAAAATTGGCGGAAATTCTCAGCAGTTCGGGGAGTGACATTGGCAAACAGCTCCATTTTCACTCGACCCAGAGACTCACCTGTATGCGATTATATTAGCAGAGTTCGTCAAATAGCTCAGATGGCTAGGCCATCCGAGCATATCAAATTGACTTACCCCCAAGGGCGATATCGAAGAAAACCACAGGATTAGGTTGGGCCATATTGAGTGGGGATTAAAGATGTGAAGAAGGAAGTTTGCATATCTGATGTCCCTCGCAGATGAACCAGGGGCGGCAGGTACGGAGCGGTGTAGCGGCCATGTGACCTTTTATAGAATATAAGATATTCTGAAAGAAAACAAAACATATATTTTCGGAATGATAAGAAGGATAGAATTGGGAGAATGTAGATAGTGAAAAAAAAGTGTAAAATGTGCAAACCTTTCTATATATAATATGTGATGTATGGTGTGCAGTAGTTATATCAGCTTGAATTCAGTCTTTTTCAAAACTTTAAGAATTTTTAAGAAATACTATGTACAGATTTAATAGTAAACCGATGCTCCGTACAGATTTCATACATAAAATTCGCAATACATCTGAGGCTATTGTTAACAAATGGGGTTAATGCACTATGTGTGGAGTATGGAATAAAGTACCTCTACATATATTGGTCAATAAAGGGAAAGTGGCAAGGTCAAAATCAAGTGGCAAGGTATATATTTCTAAGATTACAGTAGAATAATTGAACTTATATGTACTCAGTATGTACGATTAAAGCCGGATATGCAATAAATATGCAATACACTATAATTTATTTCAAATAGAAGAAATAGAAAAAAAGGGGTGTCTCATCCCCTTCTTCTGCATTTAGAAGTACATGTACCTCTCTTAGCTCTAGATCCTTGTCAATCTGAGGTATCTGAGACCTAGTCCCGTGATTCCCAGCCTGAGGTGTCGGTTTGGTCCCGCATGCATCCTTAAATCAACCAAGAGCCTGGCTCCATCCTGCCCTGATCCACTTTCTCTCTTTATCTCTTTTTGCCTCACACACCCAAGGCTTTTCTATAATGATATGAAATCGACTCTGGGCATTCGCATTATCTTTGTAGGAAGTTCTGTGTGTTCTACTTACGCTCGATCCATGACAGACCATCAAGTTTAATCTTCCGTCTATCCTGTCGCATGGGAAACATACCCTTGGATTGTCCCTATTCACCTTCTCGCCGTCTTCGACTCAATCCGCTGGAGTATACCCCCCGAAATCTATATACAGGGCCACCCTGTACACACAACTCGAGGCATGAAGGATCAACCTCGGGGCAACTGAGACTCCAATAATCAAGTGGCCACGTTCCGAGTGGGATCGGTGCCGCCATTTTCATATCGAACTTTGACTCGGAATGTCTTCAACACCGACCTCGGTCTCTAGCAGTGCTGCAAACACACCTGCCAGTAGCGGTGGAGAAGGTTCGGGTTCAAATAATGCTACAAGCTCACCTTTATTGTTCTTCGTTGCTCTTGGGTTTGGTGTTGTATTCACAAATTTATGGTATGTCGCTTCATGTTGCCTGTTTGGACTAGCAGGTTAGCCTTCTAGCGCTTGGTGATAACGTCTGACGGTCGTCGCAGGATCATTGTTGGAGTGAAATATTGCTTTCGATATAACCAACGAAACCGTCAGCTCCGCAGCGAGGAAGCAGGAGAGCCCATTGACTTGGTCGCTATGCCGCGAGCTCATCGCAGGAGGAGGGAGAAGAAGTTGATGACGATGGATGAAGTCAACGGGCGGTTTCCACTCGTCAAATACAAAGTGTGGAGATCATCTCGTGCCAACCAGGGTCTTTCAACAGAAGGTGGTATAACAACCCCGAATAGCAGACCACAGAGCCTAAAGGATGAAAGTGGTATCGTAACAACAGCGGTTGGGGTTGAGACAGCA
Organism: Penicillium griseofulvum; assembly: GCF_001561935.1. Taxonomy (NCBI): domain Eukaryota; kingdom Fungi; phylum Ascomycota; class Eurotiomycetes; order Eurotiales; family Aspergillaceae; genus Penicillium; species Penicillium griseofulvum. The sequence goes on from NW_024467450.1 coordinate 1,135,239, forward strand.
GCAATACCACCATCCACCAAGGGTCATGAACGAGTGGTTTCCAATGATACATCACAAATTCCCATTCAGGAGCTACACGCTGCCCCTCCAGTGCCAGCTGTGGAGTATTTTGGCCCTTCAGTATCCGGAATGCCTTCTAGTCAGCAATGCACTGATTCAGGTAGCCAGCAAGAGAAATGGCATCCTTTGACCAACGAAAACATGAACATTGATCTTGAAGACCATGATGATGGTGATGCCTACATTCGTAACGCTGTTCCTGCTGATCTTCTGCCCAACCCTGGTGATTCTTGCGCAATTTGCCTAGACATCATTGAGGACGATGATGATATCCGGGGACTTACATGTGGACATGCTTTCCATGCTTCATGCGTCGACCCCTGGCTGACTAGCAGAAGGGCATGTTGCCCGCTGTGCAAGGCCGATTACTATGTCCCCAAACCCCGTCCACAGACTGAAGCACAGCCTGCCACAGATCGCCAGGGTCGTCATACAGATTCAACTGGCGCGGATGAAATCACCAGACCTCCTCGTGCTTGGAATAGTGGCAGGGCAAATGGGTGGGTTCAATTGGGCTTCTCTAGCCGAATATTTCAACAGACATCTCCAGAGGAAAGAGACGCTCCAGCCCGAGAACAACATGTACGGGATGGGCGTGATCAGCCTTTGAACTCAGCCCATGCCTCGCATCCCTCGGGTCAATCTACCTGGTCTCGATTGATTCCTACTCGCCTCCGACGGCTTTCCTTCCACTCTTCGCCAAGAAGACTGCATACACCACCTGAAGATGGGACTTCTCCTGATCCTTTACCTTCAGAAGGACGCACACCTCGTCAAGTCGAAGCTGGTACCACATGACAGAACTTTGACTACTATTCTTTTCATACCCGTTTACCATTTGGCTAATCCGCACAATCCCTTTCATACCTGAACCACATCTGGAATGCTGGCTGGAGTTTTATTTTCCTTGTTTATGATTGAGATGTGTAATTTATCATTTTTTGCGTGGCTTGGACTGGGGCGCATATGGATCATGAGGCCCCCTTTTTCCTTTCGGTTGGATATTTATGAATTGACTTGGTCTTCCTATTTCATGTTATGAGGAACTTTGTCCTATGGTGCTACTGACAGCCACTGTTGCTCCCCCCATTCTTGCTCCATTTAGCGGGCTGAATGGATTGTGCGCTGGCCGAACATCTATATATATTTTGATGTGCAACACCAGAGTATATATAGAGTACTGTTTTGTACATGCTATACAACATATTCTTTAATAACGTGCCCCCGAGAATATGTAGTTTGCGCCACCTTACATGCATGTACTGCTATTCAGAACATTCCAACCAAGGAAGTGTCCCCTTGGTGTAGTGTAGGGAGGGAGTAATCAGAAACAAAACAAAACGAAATTTCCTTATACATAGTAGGTTGAGGGATCATTTGAGGTAAATAACATGGAGCCCTTCAGGGTTGACCCCCTAGAAAGACGGCAGAAGAAAAATAAAACACCCCTTAACACCCACACAGCTTTCCAATTGCTCACATCTGAGACTTAGGACCTCCTACACCAGCACTGATGACACTGGGTAGCTCCTGTGAGCCCATGCTGAAAAGCATTCCAATCGCACTACCAACGAGAATGATAGCAAGCACACTGACGCCTGCGACAAGGAAGAAAGGTGAGCTGATGTCTCTCTTCTGGCAAGCCGCCCCACCCCACTGAACTGTCTTTTTGCTGCCGTCGCTATTCTGAACAACAGTTTGCTTGCATTTGCATGCATAGCAATTGCCTGCAGTTGCATCAGAACCAGAGCCGTATTTCAGGTAGCAGGAACCGTGTCCGGAACAGTCATTGGTAGCCTCGGCACACGAGGAGTTTGAAGAATGGCAGACAGGCGCTAGAGTTGAGTGCAGCGGGAGCGCAGAATTCGGGGTGGATCTCTTGAAGGCATTGTGTTCGGCAGTGACTGGTACCGATGATCGCTTCGCGATCCGCGGGCTGAGTCCTCCTGATTTAATACCGGGGGGTAGAACGATGGTAGTGATTTCCCGGTTGCTGGTCGTTGATATTTCGGCTAGGTGAAGAAGCAATGCCTCAAGGGGCTTGGTGGAATCACCAGAGACTTTCTGCAATTGGTAATGCGGAATTAGAGATCATTCACTCGCTAGGAAGGGAAACTCGGTACCTTAAAGGACAACTTCAAAGCTGAATCCTTGTGATCCTTGCTGATCCAAGATTCCACTGAATTAACCAGTGCAAGGAAGTCCCGGGCAAGCAAATCAGACTCATCGGCCAACATGGGGTCCTTGGATAGACATTCTTTGGGAGTCTTGTATCATTGGAAGATTAGCGATGGGGCCTGGAGATCATGAAAAGCCGGCTATCTTACCTGGGATGTGGATGATGTAGCCCTGCTAGCGTCGTTGAAGTATGTACAGGATTGTCCGCGGTTCTCTTTCGCAGTGGGGCTGCTTTCGATAAATGATTCCAGGAGATCAGATCCGATAAATGACGAAGAAATTTGAGGAATACGAAGGTAGCTTGGTTGGACTTTTTGCATGGCTAGGGCTGTAGGGACATTAGCTAAAGCTTCCAGTCAAGTGCAAGTCGCCTTCACTTACCAGCTTCCTGGTCGATCCCTTCCAAAATAAATATGCTCTTCTTGGGAGCAACCCCCTTAGCTCCCCCAAATAGAGTGAAGTCATCTTGAGCAAATTGATTCAAGTGATTCACAGTGTCTGCATTCACAGTTCCAAGGACCGATGCCACAGAGGACTTCATGCGAAGCTCCAAGACAAGCTGGGCCTCATCTTCTGATATTGTTTGTTGTTGGGAATTAATAGTTGAAGAGGTTACAGCCTTGGAAGGAAACGTGAAGATCGTAGCATCTAGTGCAGTTGCTTGCAATGCACCTGTTAAGCCCAGGGCAAGGAAGGCGGACAACCAGCGCATGTTTGTAGAATCAGGAGGGCGGGAGGTAAGGCAAGACTATTTTGGCAGACGTGGCAATGCCCACATCAAGATTCTCCTCTCGCGGTATCTAGAGTTTGGTTGGGGACGACGGCGAGGAGTCGAGGACAGAATACCACTTGGTTACGGACGACTTGGGGGATGTCCGATAAGATATCACAAAGATATCACGTGGTTTACGTGGCTCGGACAGTACAAACAGCTTTCACAAATATATGTATTACCTGTAGAGGTCTGAATATTCATGTGATCAATTTCTAGCCCAAGATTATTATTTATTCTAGGAGATCCACACATAGGTACCTATGTATGTAGAAGTATAAGTATATCTGCCATGTAACTACTTAGGCCGCTCCCCCGGGCTCGGCCTCCAGGCCCGTACGTTACATAATCGACCAAAACGCCGAGCCCGTCGCTGTCGACAAACTCGCAACACAGATCCTCGTGCATATCAGGCTTCAAGGATTCTGTCCATTCATTTTTTCAATTTGAGATGATACTCTAGGGAGAATCATTGCAGGGATTGGCTTTTCCCAATGCTCCGGCTCAGGTATCTGCTTCGAAGTCCTCTCGCGCGCTCGTCTCTCTTCAGGCCTACACATGCTCGTCCCAATTTCTCAAAATCCAAAAATGTGCGGCATGTAAGATTTAGGCGGCCTTGGATCAGGTAAGGAACACCAACTGTACCCAACTCGAGATCTCTTTTGTCAGACTGACGCAGAATCCCTCAGGTCCTTCATATCCAAATGTCTTCTGTACGGGACCGCCTTCCATCTATGGAGCACCTTCGTGCTGGTACGATTTAATGACGATACGGACGACGATGATCTACCTCCTGTGACCAAATCCGGGGAGACAGCCTCGGGCCAAACCTCGAGAAGCGGAAACATCACCGGGAAAAAGGTCGAAAACGAGGGTGTGTTCATACCGCTTTCCTGGTCTCAGTTGGAAGAAGGCCCCCTATACACTCCATCAGATCCAGAGTGGCACGAATTTGCGAAGTTGTCGGAGGACCGGGATAAGCTTCAGAAGATTAGGGGTGAGAAATCGACTCGATCCCCATTCACGATTATTCTCTTACGAGTATAGATGAACTCGCCGACATCGTCTTACATAGTGCGGGCAGCGAGATAGCACATATGCTCGGGGAGCCCCTCTCCCTAACGGGATTCTGGCTTGTCCACCAGTTTCCAAACCGTGCCCCTCCTGGATATGTGCGATCAGGGTATCACTCCTAATCCCCCAACGCTTTGTTCTTATACTGACAGTAGGCAGCTTGGAGATTAAAGATGGCAATATATCATGGGTGACAAAGCCGATGGACCCTGATATAGGTGACAGGTTACAGTTCTTCATGAAACCGGTTCATGTTGCTCTAGCAATCAGAGATGCGTATCTGGTACTATTTTTAAGGCAAATGGAGCGTTTCAGGAACCCCGAAGGGGGGTCGCTGGGTGGATTTGATCTCCTGAATGATTCTTCTACTGCGCCTGGTGACGAAAGAGGGAACTGGATTGGCCAGAACGATCAGTCTAAGCTACAACCACCTTTGTCCGACGGGCTCAAGGAAAACGTGCCGCCTAACACCGAAAATACTAACTACCACCCGTCCTCCGTCATATCTTTATTACAGCGGCTACCGTTACCAGACCTCGGCCCGGGGTCGGAACTGCACTTGGCATCACAGGCATTCAAATTACGATTGAACCATGAAGAGGCCCTAACACTAAAATCTGCTCGTCGCGGAGCGTTCTTTGTCGGGGGCCCAGTTGGGTTGAAGGGGCCTAATGGGTTTTGTCGATTTGAAGTGCGAGGCGAGTATAATCCAGCCAACCGTGAATGGCGAGTAGTGGAAATATCGCTAAAGGATCTGAACATGAAGAGACAGAGGGCATTGGGAAGTTGATCACATATACCCGGGACTTTCAAGGGTCTTCATCTCAAAAGCCCAAAACATATCGGCTCCCTTCAGGTTCATGGGGAATGCGTGTTGAACTCGAAGCCCTTTCATCTTGCCCTTTGTATGAACACCATGTAAATACATATTTTCCGCGGTTATTTAAGGAATCAACACACACTTTCGAGGCCACTTCTAGATCTATGCATAAGCCATGGCCAGCCAGTAGGGCTATTAATCCTTTGTATTTTACCAACTCAATAGCAACACTTGAGGCTCTTTCGGTGTAATGAATTAGACAAAAACCATACCTACATATTGAAAGTTCTAGAGGAACGGAAGAATTTGCTTAATGTTTTTTTCTAAAAAAAAAAAGAAATATCCGAGGCGACTAAAGCTGAGGACCAAATGACACCAAGTGCATGGCCCAGACATCCATTTATCTGTGCGCCCCTTTGCAAATACTTAGATACTTGTCTCTTTATTTTCCCTCTGACATCGGCTAGAGGCACCCAGCAAAGGTCCATGTCTCGCCCACAGTATTTCTCAATGGAAGATAACTTGACTGGTATGATTTTCCATGCTCAGACCAAGTTCAGAGAGTGGAGAAGCGCGGCATCGGTAGCAGCTCCACAGTCCAGTAGAGAGAATAACCGACCAAAAGCTCGATTCGATAGTCACGCTAGAGCAGGCGTCCGTGACAAGACAGATGTTGGTCTTCCGTATGGCATAATAGAGAGAGGGCGTGGCCCCGGGGTCTAGCGTGTCAATGAAATGGCAGGCAAGGAGAAAATGAAACTTGAACTCATTCCAGGACTTCGATTATGAAGCTTTTGTGGACGCTAATGAGCAATATTGTGAACGTGTGTGCCTAACGACCATAAAGCAATGTCTTCTCAACTGCTCATATTTCCAAGCACAACACCGCCGATCAGATCAATGACTAACTTATTGTTGCAGTGGGGGTTGGTAGTTTAGAGGGCGCCTAAAGATGGTTAGTGATACAGCCAAGGGAACAGTCCGCCAATAACATACTTGAACAACAAGATATGAGGTTCAGGCTCATGCACCTCGTAATGCTCCCATCCCAAGCTCTGCGCATACATTGTTAAAACCCATGCACATCCTCGAATAATGTCCAACATACTTGTGTAATTCCCAGAGCTCGCCATTCCTCCTCCCACAGCAATTTCAGAGTTCCCTTTGCGCTGTCGAAGTAGTCTGCGGGGATCTTTTTGAGCATGTTCTTCGGGAGCTGCACATGGCGGTATTCGAATTTGTCGTCGTTGTATCTATATGGAGGGGTCAATGGAGATTCTACCACAATGTTGTGGGGCCCTCACCTTGCGGAGTAGTGGATAGAGTCCACAAATTCATCAAGTTTCTCGCGCTCCGTCTCTAAGAGGAGACGGGGCTTCTTGTTGCGCCTAATTGGGTCGATGTCCATTGTGATAGCGGAACGAGAAGAAAAGACCATATGAATATCTCCTGAATATGTCGAGCGTCAGATCAGTTTGTTCGATGTGTTCAAGCAACAGGGACCAGTAAATAAGTAGCTTGAGGATGCGCCTCACAATGTGGCTGAGTGACTATCGCATGTAGGGACAACGAAAACGTACGGTCACAGGGCTCTGATAAGGGCCCTAGGTTTGTGTAAGATAATCTGATATTGAGGAATCAAAGTACCTGAGGATGAGTTACCAGATGAGAGTGTGATGCGATAGAGAAAAGAGGTGCGAGTTGTAGAAACAACAATCACCGGGACTTGTTTTGCGGGACTCGGGAAAATAGTGGGGGGAAACAACCACTTTGTGTGCCTCAGGTGTCGACCCAATCTGCTCGAAGCACGTGATAATAATTGAGACATGCAGTATGGTAAGTAATGGTAATTATAAAGTTATAAAACATAAATTTACACATACCCACAGTTACCTTACATTCAAAACTTGAATGTTTGTTGATACCTGTAATGGCAGATACCATCCGGTACACATCGGTATCTATAATACGTCAATGAATACAACATGGATACCCCCGGGGCCACCTTACCTAAGGCGGGATGGCTCTGCCGACGCGTCTGCAACACGTCTGAGACGAGGAATGTCTATGCGCATATCTCCCTTTGCCATACTCTATCACTACTTGTAATTCTTTCAATCAATTTGGCTCTTTATTAAATCTGTATATCCACCCTTCCTGTGGTGTTCAGGCACGGATTATTATCTTCAATGTGTGACTTGACTTGCGACTCGGAACGTTATCAGAAGTAATCCGAGATGACCTCAAAACGACGAGCGGCTGTCGCAGCTTCCCCAGACATGAAGTTTCGTAGAACGAAACGCCGAAAGGTATCCGTAAGTATCAGACTCTTGAAGGGCAATCGCGACGTTGTGGCTATAGCAGTTGCGCCTGCCCTGTTCGAATGTCTATTTACTATCCTACATTGGTTCTTTGCGCATATAGATCAGATCGCATGTTTCAATTGCTAATTTAACCTGCGTTGCGTCTAATAGGACGATGATATCATTCCCGAAGAATCTAATCGTGCGTCGTCGCATCTGGACTCAGAGCCACCAGAGGAAGCCGATCAAACCCCGGAGTCGCAGGCCGAGTCCGAGGCAGAAGCAGATTTTGAAGGTGATAGTCTTCAGACTGCGCAGGACAAGATCATGTCCGAGTTGACCCGGCTCAAGGATGCTGAGTAACTATCACCGATTCCGATCTTTTGCTCAAGGCTGATAACCGAACTAGTGGCGAGGATGTTTCTTACCCGTTCATTGGCAAACCAGACCGGAATCTCTACCGGGATTATTATGAGATCATTCAGCATCCTGTGTCCTTACGGAGCATACAAAAGAGAGTTCGTGGTACAGACAGCAGGAAGAATTCATCCAGAACCACCGCATATCCGACATGGCAGTCTTTCGAAGAGGAGGTCAGCTATGTATGGCGAAATGCCAGAGAGTACAACGAAGATGACAGCGAAATTGCTATTCTCGCGGGCGTTTTGGAGGTGAGCTTATACCACCACGCTCTTGCTATTCGTTCGTTCCCTGCGGCATACTAATATTGGAGGACTAGGATCACTTCCACCGACGGGTTGCGGAAGCCAAAAAGCTTGTTCCGGATCCCATTCAGGTAGATGGAACCCCTGAGATGCCTCGCATCAAATTGAAATTGGGCACACCTGTGCCCCCAACGGCGCAGAGGTTAACATTGAAAATGCCTGGGCAGAGCTCCGATACACTATCCAAGGACGATGGAAAACCTTCAGATGTCGCATTCAAGAACGAATCCCAGGGCCATAAGCAAGATATTGCCGGAGCCGGATTAGCAGGCCAAGAAATCAGTCGATCTCCTCGAGGATGGTCTCGTGGAAGGCAACTTGACAGTCCCAGGTCAAGCACGGCCACGCCATCTGGCTCAGAGCAACAACAGAACGGTTCCATGAGTGCGCAAGGCTTACCGGTAACAAACGCAACCGCCCTGGCAATGTCCACTTCGCAAAATCACCCCAATGCGTCTTTTGATGTCCCTTCGGATGTCACCCGGCATTCATCTTTGGCTTCTGGTAAGTTACAATTAGTAGATATTTTGTCGTCTGACAAAAGTATTGTTCGGCTCTCGGCCTTTGCTGACCCCCTTTAAGCCTACCAGCCGCAGTTTAGCTCATCGCCAATGGATTCGCTTCTAAGGCGACCAGACCAAGGTTTGACTCTCATCGCGATTGACGGGACTTCCAGCTAACTATGAGCCAGACCCAAAGATGGCTCTGATTCGCAATGTTCAGATTCTTACACATCCCTCTTTGTCGTTGCAACCCGACTTCTGCCTAGATATCCCGCCTTCTTCGCTTCTTTCGCAACAGAATATCACAATTCATCTTCCTCCGTCGCACAATATACTGACAGTTAGGCCCCGTTTAGCGCCTAGTACTTCCCAGCGACAGATAAAAATCGTTGCGCTCATGGGTATGCAGCGTTTACATTCATCCGGCGATGCAACTACACTTTCATATGATATCCACCTGCACCCTGGCATGACGAAGGTTGATTTGGAAGCTATTGCTGGCCCAGCCAGAGGAGTTCCGAAATCTGGGCCCCCTGGATCAGATGTGGATTACGAGCGAGTCACTCTATTTTTTAATCTGCTACGTTAACAGTCATGTCAAATAATTAGTGTTTGTTCGATTAAGGCGTGGTGATATGTATAGTGAAATTTATCAAATTTTTGGGGATGATGCCGTATTTCTACTAATATGTATCAATGATTTATTACTAACTAGAGGACTTTCGCATATAGATCGAATAGGCTCATGTCTTTTTGATTAATAAAGATATATGTACATAGGATTAAACGCTATAACGTGGATATTATCGAGTTTATAGTAGAGCCTAAGCATGTGGTCTCTAGTACGGTCAAATTGATAAGAATGAGCAGGAATTAGTAGGAATTATTCCTTGGATTTTGTGACAGCCGGGATAGGTAGGCCTTGGTATTCTCGTATACCAGGAAGGTCACCCATGTGCTTGGAAGTACCCGGAACAGATTTGGACCAAGACCCTTGTAGAAACCCCTGATCCCTTCTTGGGCCCATACCTGGGAAATGACATCAATGGGCCCACGGTATATCAGATGGGCCTGATAAGTTTGCAACCGGGACCTAATTACTTGGTAAGGATATGTCACACTGCCAGCGAAGACTTTTGATAGACCGGAAATGGCAAAAAAATCAACATTACCCAGCGCTCGTTCGGCGCCCAAATGACTGCTCTCACTTGAGCCGTTCATCGACCGGAGTCTAAGAAGCTTCAACTGCTCGTATGCCATAAACTGAAGGGCACCATGACTGACGCCAAATAGGGCTGGTATGAGACCTCGGTAGAAGCCACGTATCCCTTCGCCTTGGTATATTTGTTTTGCCCCAGATGCAAATGAAGAATACGCCCCTGGGACATGGGAACCTGTCGATAACATGCGAGTTTTGATCACCCAGATTGGATTGGTGAGGACCGACGTAATAACGCCTATGGAAATCCACAGGTTAACTGAGGAACAGAGGAACGATGCTGAATTGGACATGATATGTGCATACCTGCACTGCCAGATGCGAGAAGATAATCAGACGATGTGAGAATCTGCTTCCTGTTCTCACGATGGTTTCGAATGGTATCCTTCAGGCTGCTGTAGCATAAGAAGTACAAACCCCAACTTGTGGAATTTCCGATAAGATTGGGGGTAAGTCCGCGGTAAAAAGCGGCATAGCCACCCTCATTATAGAAGATCTTGCGAATGACTCGCAGTGAGCCCCCAAATCGAGAAGATGATCGATCGACTACAGATACCAGAGCAAAGTTAGTTACTATATATACCACAGGGGGAACTAAACGGAGACTGAAGCTTGCCTTGTAGCCTTGTTTTAATCATGTCAAGAGGATGTAGCGACAGAGTTGACACAATTCCCGCTGTGAATCCCGCTACGGTCTCCACAAAGGATGTCGAGAAGCCATCTTGACCAGTCATGAACCTGCCTTCGAAAAAGATAGGAAGTTGAACACAGAGAAAGAAATGGAGGGAGAGGGTGTATGGTGAATGATATCAGAGATAAAGATAAAAAGGAAGACGAGATCGGGGATATCCCGAGAATCTCAGAACATGTGACCGCCGAGTAACTCCGTACAGACTGACTCTGTAGTAGAACACATTGGTATCCTGATTCTCTTTTCTCTTTTTATATAAAACTTAGTGTTTACTCCAAATTATTACAATGCTACGGCATTTCCGTACCAAAGACAAATATTCGGCCAAAGACTTAAAAATACAAAATCATCCAGCTTTCACAAGCTTCAAAAAGTGATATCCAGATATTCGAACCAACCATCCCTCACAGAGGGAATAATTGAAGGATCATTCAAGAATATACTGGGATATCTCCATCCCATCCACATATCCGGTATCGTTTCTCCAGTCAACGTGTAGTTTAGGCAAGAGGCGAGAACAATCTGGGTATCAAGTTAGTCACAACAGCTGGAATCCAGGGAGTTGAGAAGCGTACCTGAACAATGTTGGCTTGGGCTCGCTGTAGGTGTAGCCTGTTTTCTTTTTGTTAGCCTGTTGTGTTGAGAAAGCCAAAGGGGTATATACATACCCAGATAGACAATCAGAGGCAAGTATCCGCTAGATGGTTATCGCCGGTCAGCTCGGAGGATGATTTGAAGGTGCTATGAGGCTCACTAGTGAATCGCAACGCGGGAAATATCAATGACCTTCGAGACGCGCTCCTAAATAAATTAAAACATAGGGTTAGAAACCGGGTCTTAAGGAGGATGTGATCAGGCTTGCGACTAACCTTGGTCTCCTCGGAGAATTGAACCATTGTGAATTTATGAAGGTAAGGTTGGGGGTTTCAAGGAGAAGAATAATAAACTTGTAATTAATTCAAAGTCGATCCGGTTGAACAGTGGGAGATGTGGTTGATAGATGAAGTGGAAACGGGGAGGACGGAATCAAAAGTTTTCGGGGGAAGGTCACTGATCTCCCAGCTCCGGATTTCCTTCACTTCAACACCTTCACACCTCGTTACCTCTCCACTTCCCCTCAGTCTACTTCGTTGGACTTCTACCAACCCGACTCATCTAGCGATTGATTTACTTCGATCCTTTTGAGTCCTTTTCCTTTCGGGGGAGCTTTTCCCCCCCTCTCTTTCTCACTCTCTTTTTCACTTTCTCCAATTAATTCACCATGTCTAACGCAAGGCATTGGTAAGACCCTCTTTCCTTAGCACAAGGTCCCGATGCTAACTTAACTAGGGAACAAGACAAAGAGGCGACCGTGTACATCGGAAACCTCGATGAACGCGTCACAGACAGCCTGGTATGGGAACTGATGCTGCAGGCCGGGCGCATCGTCAACGTTCACCTGCCCAAAGACCGGGTCACGCAGTTGCACCAGGGATATGGATTTGTTGAGTTCATGACCGAGGAAGACGCGGAATATGCATCGAAGATCATGAATGGAATCCGTCTCTACGGCAAACCCATTCGTGTTAACAAGGCGTCGGCCGATAAGCAAAAGACTGTGGAAATTGGCGCAGAGCTGTTCGTGGGTAATCTTGATCCTATGGTTGCCGAGCAGGGTCTGTACGATACGTTCAGCCGCTTTGGAAACCTTGTCAGCCCGCCTAAAGTGAGATCTCCTCCTCCTAATACAAACAAGATGGACACCGTTAACAGCCCCTCAAAGATTGCGCGCGATGACAACAATCTCTCTAAAGGATATGGATTTGTTTCTTTTGCCGATTTCGAATCCTCGGACGCGGCCATTGCCAACATGAATGGCCAGTACCTGATGAACAAACAGGTTTCGGTACAGTATGCATACAAGAAGGATGGAAAGGGCGAGAGACATGGTGATGAAGCGGAGCGAATGTTGGCAGCTCAAGCTCGCAAGCATAATGTACAACTCCCGACCCAGCAACCTCCTCAGTTCCCTGGCGCTCCTCCTGGCGCACCAGCAACGCCTGCCATGTCCAACAGCGATATCTCTCGACCTATGAGCACAGCACCCGACCTAGGCATGAACCGGGGTTTGCCGCCAGCCATGCCCTACCAGAATGCACCCCCTCCAATGCCCTACCAGGCCGCTCCCCCTCCAAACCGACATGTCCCACCTCCCGTTCCTTCACTCACTACCCCACCTCCCGGGCTTCCAGCTCGACCTCCTCCTTCCCAAGCTGGCTACGGCGGCCCACAGGCCTTCTTGCCACCTGGATTCAATGGTGCAGGTCAACCGCCCTTCGTCCCACAAGCTGCAGCTCCCCCTGGGTTTGCGCCGCCGCCTGGATTTGGACCTCCCGCTGGGGCCCCTTCGATGCCACCCGGCTTCCAACAGCCCGGATATGGAGGAACTCGTTGATTTCAAGTTGCATTCGGCCCCGAGGGCCTCTCGCCTACCAAAAGTTATGCTCTTGACACTATGGAAGGTGGTAGTTTTTTTTCGATATGATTTGATGACCCAATGACCAAAGCGCTGGTCCATGTGTTTGATGCTCTCCTGGTTGTTTACCTCAAACATGTTTACGTGGGGGGTGGATCAAACTGTGCCTCGGCGCTAGCTGGCTATTGGCAGCGCTGGATGGTCATATGTAATTTAAGTGTCTACGTGACGCGGACAAAACAGACAGACTTGTTCTGATAACACATCAACTTAATAGGTTTCAATTGCCAAGGATTATTCATTCACAGATAAGAAATGCACTGTCAAAAGTGATAAATCGTAGTAACCCAAGAGCCCTGACAGCACAGACGAGATACTACTAGGTAAAATCCATGACCTCTACCTGTATGGATTATGCTAGCGAGATGGCCGCTCTGACAATCATTGGGTCAAGAAAACAAGCTAGGACTGCTGATATGGTTGTAGGTGAATCACGAAAACGAGACGAACTTGGGGTCCCTGGGCCGGCCGTCAGGTCCGATGTTATTCTTTGCGAATCGTTGCTCTGTGTAGATCCGTCGAGCTTCATCAAAGTTGACCTTTCGACTCTTCATGATCTTCTTCACTTCGGTCTTTGCTCGTTGATCCAAGCCAGCCCTCGAATCCCCATCAGCAAGATTTGCAGTAATGTCGAATTGTGACGAGCTCAGGCCAGCCTCCAGATCGGCAGTGAAACTTGAGGGCAGGCGGTGATAGATATAATCAGGCACTTGAACTAATGGCATCCATCGTGACCGTGTGAGATATAGCGCTATAGTGTAATTAGAACCAAATCCATTATGAATGGTTGCTTTGTTTCCTTTGCAGCCAGAAGGGGTACTTTACTTACCTGTTCCGCAGATAATAACTGAAAAGAGTAGGAAATAAAAGAGAATGTAGGTCATGACGATGAGTGATACCGGTGAAGATTCCGGACTAGTAAGGTAGTATAGAGCGTTGCGATATTGGGGTTGTAAGGAGGGGTTGGCGCTCTTTCAGAGTATTTCGCTAAAGAAGAATTAAGGGATGATGTGTCACATCAGGCAAGAAGCCGTCGATGAAGGCTGAAGATTTAAAGTGTCACTAGAAGAGAGAGTTTGGAGGGGGCAACGTCAGCATCGCGTTCACATTATTGGCAGCCTGGAGGTCGCCGGAAGCTGTCAGTTTTCGCCTGAGTGAACAGGCGACAAGACATCCAGGCATTCCAGAGCTCAGGCACCAAATTATTAAGTAATTAAGGCAACAAGGCCACAAGGCTATTCCTAATGTAGCCGCCTTAGCGAGACCCCGTCCAATCTGAGGTCTTGGCATTCGAGACACACACAATTTGATACGTGAAGACGGTTTTGATAGCGATTTCGATCTTTCAATTCTCCAACTCAACATCCCCTTCACAATGGCCTCCTCAAACATCTCCAACGACCTGATCTGGCAGATCACCCGTACGTCCGACCTTGCGCATTTTTACCCTTCGAATTTTCATGTCAAAGCTTTTGGAATACCGAACTCGAGCTCATCTTTGGAATAGGCAACCAGAACTCCTACCTGGTTAACCGCAACTCCGCCGGCGGCTTCCAGTTCTCCCGCGACCCCCTCAACCTGGTCAACAAGCACTCCTTCAAGGTACGGCATATATCGGGGATTAAGCGGAATGGACGAACCTCTCCGGGAATGCATGGCTAACAACGGTTTCTTTTGGCGCATTATAGTATGCCGGTTTCGCCAACAACAAGGTAATTATACTCCTCACTGGTGTTTTCGCCTTTCTTTCTAAAGGGTTTGTGGCGCTAACTATTTTACCTTCAGGCCATCGGTGTCCAGGCCACTGAGAACGGCGTCGCTGTGACCACCAAGAAGCCCAGCAACCCCAACCAGCCCGGCCAGAACTTGGTTACCGTCACCTACGGTCCCAAGACCTCCACCCGCAAGTAAGCGGAACCCAATTGCTCTTTTTCTGTATTCCAAGGCATACGGTGTATGCTACTTTCACGACCAAGTGCTGACGGTTATCTTCTCTCTCAGGATCTACAAGGGTGTTGCCGACCGCACCGCCAAGAACGGCTACCGTGCTGATATCCGCGAGGAGGCCGTTGCCCGTGTCAGCGCCGTCCGCCGCTCCCAGCTCCCCAAGAAGGATACCCCTGCCAAGAAGGCCCGCGGTTCCAAGGCCCGCAAGGCCGAGGAGTCCGAGTAAATTTATCTCGATAGGATGAATTGTGGACCATGAAGGATCGGGGATTTGGGGGAGGAGAGACTTGATAGGCGTATAAAACGCCATGCTAGAGGAAACCATAATCTAGCAATCTTGCTCTAAGGACCAAAAAAAAACCAGTGTCCTGTCCGAGACCCTCTAAAGCAAGAGAAAACAAATTTCCAAAACATACAATTCCGGATAAAAGTAAAATTCACGACTTTCACAACTGGTCGGCCCGAGCCAGAATGCTCCGGTTCTGAATATACGTAGTCCGCCTTTTCCCGATATGACGACCCGGTAGCCCGGGGAAGTTTCGGGTGGGACGTATATATTAAGAGATTTTATTCTACCTCGGAAGAATTGCCGGAGAGTCTGGAGAAAGGTCTAAGAGCTTATGTAGTGGAAACATTATACCTAGGCAGAGAGAGCAATAACAAAGGGAAGGATATTTAAAGAGATTAAACCTTATAAAAAGATATAATAATAGAAAATAGAAGATATCAAATAAAATAAAGTAAAAAAATAAAGAATAAAGGTACATAAGGTACGGGAGTATCAAATGCTTTAGATATCGTCTTACATGTGGAAAGCCGATGTTGTACATAAACAAGTCTGGGGTTGCCCCTCTCACCGGCTGCCCCTCTTATATAAATCGGACTGTCCCCCTTCTCACCCTTTCTTCCCCATCTTCTTCCTCTTTCTCACAATAATTCATCATGGTTAAAGCTGGTATGTTATTCGGCTCATTTATCGATCATTTGCTGATTCGCTATTAGTTGTTCTCGGAGCTGCTGGTGGCATTGGCCAAGTATGCTCCCCCACCTTCCCCTGCCCAGAGCAGAGGGAAGGGCATTCCAATGTTTCATATGAACTTCAGCTAATCAATCATCTAGCCTCTCTCCCTCTTGTTGAAGGCTTGCCCTCTCGTCGATGACCTCGCCCTCTACGATGTTGTCAACACCCCCGGTGTTGCAGCTGATCTCTCTCACATCTCCTCAGTTGCCGTACGTATCCTCCGAAGTATAATTGGTGAATATAATTGTTAAAAATGGACTAGAAAATCACAGGCTACCTCCCCAAGGATGATGGATTGAAGCTCGCTTTGACCGGCGCTGACGTTGTTGTCATCCCCGCCGGTATTCCCCGTAAGTAGATCCGATAATCGGCATGTGATGTTTGGCTAACGTCTTATGGTACCATCTAGGCAAGCCCGGTATGACCCGTGACGACCTCTTCAAGGTCAATGCCGGAATTGTCAAGGGTCTCGTCGAGAACATCGCCGAGTTTGCCCCCAAGGCTTTCATCCTTATTATCTCCAACCCTGTTAACTCCACCGTCCCCATTGCCGCTGAGGTCCTCAAGGCCGCCGGTGTCTTCGACCCCAAGCGTCTGTTCGGTGTGACTACCCTGGATGTTGTTCGTGCCGAGACCTTCACCCAGGAGTTCTCCGGCGTGAAGAACGCCTCTGATGCCACCGTTCCCGTTATTGGTGGACACTCTGGCGAGACCATTGTTCCTCTGTTCAGCAAGGTTTCCCCCAGCTTCCAGATTCCTGCTGACCGTTACGATGCTCTTGTCAACCGTATGTGAACAGACCTCCGTTTGATACATTTGCTGATACCCCACAGGTGTCCAGTTCGGTGGTGACGAAGTCGTCAAGGCCAAGGACGGTGCTGGTTCCGCTACTCTGTCTATGGCCTTTGCTGGTTTCAGGTATGTTTCACCCGCTAATCCGGAGCTACCACGGCGACTGACAATACTAGATTCGCCGAGGCTGTCATCAAGGCTTCCAAGGGTGAGAAGGGCATTGTTGAGCCTACTTTCGTCTACCTGCCCGGTGTTGCCGGCGGTGATGAGATTGCCAAGGCCACCGGTCTTGACTTCTTCTCCACTCCCGTGGAACTCGGTGTAAGTCTTCAATTATCCAGTATGTTAAGACAGCTAACTGACATGTTCGATCCAGCTCAACGGTGCCGAGAAGGCCATCAACATCCTTGATGGTATCACCGAGCAGGAGAAGAAGCTCCTCGAGGCTTGCGTCAAGGGCCTCCAGGGCAACATCGAGAAGGGTGTTGAGTTCGCCAAGAACTCCCCACCAAAGTAAGTCATCCTCTCCCCTGTCTGTTATCCATCATGTATACCAGGTGGGTCTCTTCGTGTCGGCATTTCTCCCAGGTTTCCTCAGGGCCGCGATGACACCGGAAAATGACAGAACGTTGCTAACCAATCCTCTCTCGGAAAGATAGGCTTTAAATGTGAGACCACGAGTTTATGAACAATGAGCAGACACGAGTAGTGTACGGTCCGAATCAGGGTAGGTTTGGCAACAAATATATGTAGCAACCAACCTGCAATGGAAAGAAGTACAACATATTCGCACGTTTTTCGGTATCCCGTCTCATATAGCCAAGAGACTTGGAATCATCAATGACCCTTGTAGTAAACCGAGCCACAAGGTCTTTGCAAGGTGGAGCTGTCATAAGTCATTCAATAGGCGTAAATTGGTTGAGTAAAAGGCTAGCCCAGGCCCAGGCGCAACCATTTTCACACTCAAGGCCGAGGCTGGAGAGTTTTGATCTGGAATGTTGCACCTGGTAGATCCGAGGTCTCGGCCTGGACGGTCGTGTTGATTCCCAAATTCGCTAATGCGCCCCGGATGATACCGCAAGGAAACCAGAGGTACTAGATTAACTTATAAGCTAACATATCCTCATTGCAAAGGGGATGATACTTACTGCCTGCGCCATGGATATTGCTTCACTCCGCACCGCCATGCTCATCCTACCAAATGGCCTGAACGTGCTATCGGTCAAAACATAGACTCCCTATTTCAATGTCGGCGTTAGTTTCATGGAAATCTCCGTGCAAGTGGCAGTTATGTCGCATCTCGCCGCAGTTATTCCTGTATTGCACATACCCGATGGTTTGTTTTCAAATTATCGACCTGTTTCTTGAATAGGACTGTCCACAGATCCTTGCAGAGGAACTTGATCACATCGAGATTATCGGTAAAGCGAGGACGGTCTCGGGCGAAGCTATGGATATTGACACAGGTTAGCGCGCTGCAGGAGAAGCAAAGTGGCCGCAAAAGGAGATGGAGATGTTTATCTCTTACCGCTCTGCAAGGCCTTGTCCGACGCGATAACCCAGAGACTCTAGACGGAAGAATGTTGTCTCTCTAACCTCTTCATCTTCTGTTTCCTTTCCCTCGGTCGCGAGTTCCCTTGCCATGCGCTCGGCCATTGGCACCAATTCTATGAGTAGGAAGTCGAAGCATGAGGAGCTGAAGACGCGGGCATTTGGGTCGGTATTCAACGGGGAGGTTGAATCGATTGACATTATGAAATAGTCAACCAAAGGCTAAATGTATTGAATAAACAAGTGATGCGGGTTGATATAGAATGAGGGCGTGTTGGTGGGAAGGACTGGAACTGGGGGAGTTGGAGGAGTTGGGGAGTCGGGGGGAGCTGGGGCTAAGCTAACTCCAGGCCGGAATCCACCTGATATTGGCCTTTTGGTCTATACAAGAAAATATCCCTTAAGCTATTTATAGAAGATTAATAATAATAGTCAAATATATTTCCAGGTTAATTGACCGATTGAAAATAGAATGATGCAATTGCTCCTTAGATACATAGCCACTCGTGATATCTTGAAGACTCCTCTCGCCAGAAACTCCACGGAAATATGCACCAGAAAAAGAGACCAATAATTTGGCCGTCGGCTTGGCAAAAACCGGACTAGAATAATTATCTAAATTCATGGTGGGTATGACCCGCCATTCAGAGGGCTGCTGGCAGGTGGAGGATAGTAATCTTGACGGGAAAAGGTTCGGGATGGCAGACTTGTAGCTGGCCTTTTGGGAGGTGGAACAGGAGACTCTTCATCTTCATCGCCGCTTTCAGTAAGGTCGATGACTTGGGCAATAGATCGCTTCTTGCTGGACATGCGCATCGCAGAAGACGGGGTTGATGCCTCTCGTGACTGTGACTGTGACTGCGCAGGTGTTCGCTCCAGGGCAATGTTCGGGGCTCCCGGTTCTTGTTTGACAGCGGGAATGCCTGGCTCGTTGATCTCGATCAAGTCGTCGTCATCGTCATCGGAAGTAGGAGTCATCCCTCCCAATTTGGTTGCGTCGGAATCACTGGGTTTTGACCATACACCGTCGGGTTCAACGGTGACTTGATCGATGTCCGATGATGTTGACTTAAGGATGTCATCAACGTACCTATAGGGTTAGTCATAAAAAGAAATATATATATCAATGAGGGGATGTGGGACTTACTGGTCAACTTGCAGAGACTCAAAGCTAGTTGATTTGGAACACACAGGGCAGGTCCAAGTTGGAGCTTGCTTTTGCAATTCAAGGAATGAAGTTGCATCGAAACATTGGTTGTGTGTGCAAACGATAGAGCGGCAAGGCACCTGAATGCGCAGGGTAGATAGAGGGCATTTAAGTGACATGACACTTGATGTTGCGACAATGTCCGAGTCATTGGCGCGATTTTGCACTGGACATCTAGATTAGCATGATATAAGGTAATAAAGGGAACAAAGGGGTTTCTTACTTTCACGTAAGACTTGCTCCTTTGAGATTAGTTTCCGTGACTTCAACTGCGATACAAGATCTTCAGTCGGATGCTGCTTCACGAGGTTGGCAAGCACAAAGAATTTCTGCGCAAGCAAATGTTAGTCAACCAGACCGACAGATGCTCTACCAAGTATAAATGGAGTGGATTCATCGAACCTTTTGTGTCAAGGCGTAAGTCATGACGATATTATTTGGGTAATTGGCCTTCTTGCGGATCAAGCTGGTGACATCTGCAGGCTGCGTAGTTCCTGGTCTGTTTTTCAGGCCCCTGAGATTGGCTTTGACTTCATCGAGATTTACTTTCAGCTCCACTTGATGTGGAAATGCGATATCCGACTTAGTGTACTGTGTGAGGCCTGAATCACCGGCGCAGTAAACCATCACTCGAAAATTTGGGTCTGATTGTAGGCTATAGGCAACTTGTTGAGATAGCATGACCTTTAGTTCAATACTATCCCGTGTTTGTTCGCGAACTGGAAAAAATTAGTCATGGATGCTCAACAAGCTTCAAAGATACATACGCAACATACTTTTACACTCCACGATTGGGGTCAAAGGTTCCAGGATTGTGTAAAACGGACTTTCCTTGAAGATCAGAGGACCTGAAGATTTATGGGCCGCGGTAGGAGGGTTCATGAGAGGGGCACTAGGTCCGGAAGAGTATTGGTGAGGTGGCATGGAGACCCCAAGCGGTGCAGGTCGAGTTTGTGCAGGAGATTGAGAAACAGGCGACGGTTGGTATTGTGGTCTAGAGGATGAATATTGCGCAGTGTTTGGGAAAGCAGTAGCACGGATGCGCCTGGCTAAAGCATCGAAACTGACAGGGTCAGATTCCGCGAGGGATTGGATACCTATTTCGTTGGTCAGTATATAGATATCTGTAGGAATAGGCCGAAGCAAGGACTTGAGAAGATTGTCAAACACGCAGGTGATAGAATGAATAAGAAATAATAAAAGTTGGGGAGAGTTGGGAAGAGTTGACGAACGTTGAATGATGCGGAACTGTAGGGTTGCCTTCAACCCGGATACCTGTAGGCCCTCATACCTCAACAAATCTTTCAGTTGTGGATTTGTGAGAGGTTTGATGAAGGCCGTGAGTGTTGCAACCTCTGATGCCAGGCTGGTCGACATGGCTGCTTATGACTGCGCAGATAAGAGAAGTGCGAAAGCAATCAAGGACTTGATTCAAGGTTCCTCGAAAGACAACGGTCCAATTCAACCAGGCCAATTGTAAGGGCTCTGCATCGATACATCCTCCGACTGAAGTGAAATGTGAAAGACCACAAACCCCGTCACAAAAGGGTGAGGGCGAGTCGGCTCTCGGTGGTGAACCTTGGAAGTGCCCGCGGGCGGTCTCCAGATGACATAAGACGAGCCTATCGGAAAAAAAAGTTGATTGTGTTATCAGTTTGACCATTTTATTTCCCACTTGACATCAATTTCAACATCAGTTTTAACATTCTTGCCCATATCTGAACTTCTTGACACCCTATTTACCTTTTTTTTATTCTTCAATATTTTACAATGGCCAAAAGTGTCCGAGCCAGTGTGTCCAAGCGCAACAGAGCCACTCTGCGCACGAAGGTCTTCGGCCCAGTGGTCGATGCCAGAACCGAGAGACTCGCTGCCAAACTACAGGAAATTGCTGCACAGCCGCGGCCTGAACCTCCTAAGAAATCAATGAAGGAGCAAGAGCTCGAGGATGGTATGTAGACTACTATCATCATTTTCCAAGGATACCGACTCACCTCATATTCTAGCAGCCAAGGCCCAGACCGGTAACAGTGAAGGTTAGTCTATGGCAATTTCATCTTTGAATCACACTCCTTTTTTAGATTTGAATTGCAGAATGCTTACCCGCTCAACACAGAGATGGATATCGACACACTTAAGTCCAAGAAGAAGCCCGAGCGTGTGCACAAGCGCAACCAGAAGCCCCGCAACTCGATTGTTTTCCAAAAGCGTCTAGGTACAACCATGAAGGGCCCCAAGAGGAAGTGAAGCGTGTGCCGAGTGAGGGCAACGAATGGATTATTGATGAGATAGTGTGGCGGAGAAGAAAAAGGCGTTTGGGAGTCCACGATTACACCTGCGATTCACGTACATATGTTTCATATTCTTATGTCTGATATACCATACCTTTTCACTAAAGGCTTGAGATATTACTTGGATTTTGCTTGGTGGGCAAAAGAATAACCCTAGTGTGGCCGGGGAGCCGATATAGGTTGCTCTTGATTTCAAATCACCGACAAGCAATCCTAGTCACGATTAATTAGCGAATTTGTGCCTTTCTCGAGCACAGTTAACTTCTACAACATACTGTGTAGATCATGAATAGAGGGGTTAAAGTACCTGTATGGAGTACAAGGTACTCGAGAAGGCGGTGTAGCGATGCGCGTCGATCATAAACACGATTCTGCCTCCTTTTAGATTCCCCGGACAGTTCGACATGTCCATTTGATTTGGGGTTCTTTACATCAAAGATTGTGCTGCCAGTGCCAACGCCAGTCAATTTGCAAAATGGCGGGCTTTCGCAGCTGGACGACGGTTATTGCCAATTTGCTGGTGCCTGTGGGCATACTTACCTTCTCCTCAGGATTCTTCCCTTATAAACCACTGATCCCTGGGTTAGCGACTTTTGATGAAACAGATGCGAATGCCACAGCACCTGCGATATTCGATAAGGTTATCTTTATGGTAGTTGATGCGCTACGGAGGTATGGTTGGAGTAATTCAACTCCCAAACTATATCGGCAACTAACAAGGTGCCACATATAGCGACTTCGTATATTCAAACGACTCGGGTTTCATGTTTACACAGAGGTAAGTGCCACTTTTGAAATCCACCATTTGATTGTACGAGTAAATAACTAATATGATATTAGCTTGATACGGTCCGGTGCTGCATTGCCATTTACTGCCTATGCGAGCTCTCCGACTGTTACAATGCCTCGATTAAAGGCCATCACAACTGGTTCAGTTCCATCCTTTCTGGATGTTATTCTGAACATCGCTGAATCAGATACCACATCAACACTGGCATACCAGGACACCTGGTTAGCGCAGATTAAAGCCGCAGGAGGACGGCTTGTGATGTATGGAGATGACACTTGGCTCAAGCTCTTCCCGGGAATGTTTGAGCGAGCCGATGGAACTACAAGCTTCTTCGTGTCGGTCAGTTGTACTTTAGGTGTTTTCGTATCCGCAGTATTAGTATTGAAACTGAGCTTCTTCTCGCAGGACTTCACGGAAGTAGATCATAATGTGACTCGACACGTTCCTAGCGAGCTTGCCCAGGATGACTGGTCTGCTTTGATCATGCATTACCTGGGTCTGGATCACATAGGACATAAGGCTGGTCCGAAAAGGTAAATGCAGCCCCCTGCCTATTCTTAGCTGCTTTCTAACCTCTAACTCTCATAGTCCGTTCATGATACCGAAACAGCATGAGATGGACTCTGTGGTGACTGAAATATACACCGCAATGCAGCAACAAGACCATCTTCAATCTACACTTTTTGTGTTGTGCGGAGATCATGGCATGAACGAGGCCGGGAATCATGGTGGATCATCTGCTGGTGAAACATCACCCGCGTTGCTTTTTATGTCACCCAAGTTTGAAGCCTTAGATGGGCGAAGAGAAAGCCCCGCGGAACCGTCGGGCGATATGCAGTACTATCAGACGGTTGAGCAAGCGGACATTGCTCCAACCTTGGCAGGGCTTCTCGGTATCCCAATTCCCTTAAACAGCCTTGGCATATTCATCTCGGACTTTTTAGAGATGTGGGATCATGGTATGTGCTCTGTTCCTAACTTCAGTAAAGTGAAATGCAACCAGGAACTGACTCGGAAACAGGTTCTCATAAACTTCGAATCTTATATCAAAATGCCGAACAGCTGCTGAACACGTTGACAACTACATTCCCTGGATCTACATTTGGCCCCGATAGCATTACGTATTGTGCTTCGGGAGTTTCATCGGGTATTGAGGGTGCGCAATGTGCGTGGGCTAAAGTCCAGCAAATTCTCTCTAGCAGGGATGAAACAGATGATCCTTACTCTACGGCCGGGCCCGCTTTGTTGCAGTTCTTAAGGATTGCACAAGAGGTCATGAGCCGTACTGCTAGTAACTACGATGTCTCCAGGCTCATTTTGGGCCTGTTGATCACGGGCGTTGCAGGTCTGCTTGTACTTCCGGCCACATACAAGGAATGCACACGTCACAGATCTTCCGGGATGTTTTTGATGCTCATGATTATCACATGTGGGATGATGATGTTTGCAAGTAGTTATGTGGAAGAAGAGCAGCAGTTCTGGTATTGGATCTGCTCGGGATGGATTGTCTACTTGCATATCAAATCACAATCATCTGCAAAGCTGGTGTCACGCAAACACTTTGGATCATTAGCATCTTGGTCTGGAAAATGCACTATTCTGGTGCTCGCGATCACCCAGCGGATCTTGCGACGATGGAACCAAACAGGGCAGAAGTTCGCAGCCGAGCCTGATATTGCTCGCACCTTCTTTGCACGCCATCCAGAAATCTTCTGGAGTCTGTTTGTCCTCACATATGTGGATGCCGGTCGTCATCTTCTCAAGAGTATATCGATCACTAGGATTTCTAAGCTCAGTGTCTTGGTCCCTGTCGTTTTAGCCTTTACGTTCAAGTTACACTTTGTGACTTCAGAATCCCCTGAGCTCCTAGAGGGGACTTTCATCTCGTGGACCGTGAAAGAATGGCCTTACAGCCTGTCATTGGTTTCACATGCCAGACTTGTGTTTTACGGACTTGCTGTCATTGTTCTGCTAGCGCTCTTTGTCGGAAATCGATCAAGAGTTGCCCGCGGTAAGCCCACACATACCCTTGATTGCCTCACGAGCTTGGAGTTATTACTGACCAGAATCTTTAGCACCACATGATACAATCCACGAAGCTCTGCACATATTCCTAATGACGCAGTCCCGTGCCACTAACGTCCCCTTGTTCTTAATTTTCCGAATCCAGGCCGGCATTCTCTCTTCCATGAACCTCACCGGCATCGAGGTGACAATCACAACCTTGATCTTCCAATATATGACGTTCTTCGCGTTTGGCGGCTCCAATGCAATCTCTTCCGTGGACCTTGCTAGTGGATATAACGGTATTGACAGCTACAACGTGGTGCTAGTGGGAATTCTCACCTTCGCGAGCAACTGGGCAGGGCCAATCTGGTGGGCTTCACAAAGCCATCGTCTCCGGCCGAAAAATCCCGCAGACCAAAACCCCTCGGCACTGTTGACCTTCCATGTCGCCATGTCCATGGTTTCTGTCATGGCCGCCTGTACGGCCCTCCGGACGCATCTTTTCATCTGGACTGTTTTCTCCCCCAAATACCTTTACAGCATGGCGTGGGCCACTGCCAATCATGTTGCGGTCAATTTACTGGGAGAGGTTATTTTCTCTCGATCTCGATCTCATTATTCATGAACAATATTGCAGCATAGAAATACATGGATATACGTCCCTTGGAATCCGTAAAATAGCACTGTACATAGAGGGGTATGAGACTCAAAATAAACCACTGAACAAATCATCAATAGCGTTCTTCTTCTTTTTCTTTTTCGTAACTTTTGAAACGCCGTCCTCTGTAGGCTTTTCTGTAGACTTTTCTGTAGACTTTTCTGTAGGCTTTTCTGTAGGCTTTTCTGTAGGCTTTTTCTCCTCGGAGGTCTTGGAGATCTTGGAGACCTTGGAGACCTTGGAGACCTTGGAGACCTTGGAGACCTTGGAGACCTTGGAGGCGACCTTGGAATCAGACTGTAAAACCTTGACCGGGCGAGTGAGTGGCGCATCATCAATGCGACGAATGCGTTCCCCAAGATCCTCCTTAGCGACAACAGAAGTAGGTTTAGACTTGCTTGCCACTGGTTGGATCTTCAGCTGATGACTGATCCCGGTGATTTTGGATAGTCGGGCCAAGGTAGCTAGAAGCACAATTCCAAGAGTAGAGAACTGATTATCGGCAACGACAGTTGAAAATGCACTAAGGAAACAGTTAATATATTGTTGGGTATAAAATAATAGAACCTTTTCATACATGTAACATCTAGGGATTATGTGGGTAGCCAGATGGGATTTTACCCCCGATCGGGCGAGATCCAAGGTGGCGCGCTTCAAGATGGATAGCCATTTCCACCATTTTGCTCGGCGATGCTGGTTCTTATTTCGATGAAAGATCAGATGCAGTGTTGAGTGGACTGCTAGGATCTCTTTGGAGTCCATGTTGTGAGAGTTGAAAAGATGAAAAGTGGGTTTTCCCAACTTTTACTGTCTACACCTCTTCTACTCCAGGAGCTCTCTACTATGCTTACAATAATCATTTTGACATCCCCAAATTTTTTTATTTTTTTTTTAATTTCCCTAATCTTCATAAAGCAATAGAAAAAGCAAAAGCAAGAAACACAGAAACAGCAGAAAACTCAGAAAACTCAGAAAACGCAAGAACGGCAAGAAAAAACAAGGCAAACGCAAGAACGCAACGAAGAAGCTGTGTTGAACGAGATGTTTCAGTCCGTAGCCAAAGGTAACTTTGGTGAGATAACCGAGAAAGTAGCCACATCAGCTAGCTGTCTTCTTTTTTTCGGTTTTTAGTTCTTTTTGGGATGCTTTTCTTTTCTGAACAAGTCGATGGCGAGGTGATCTCGAAGGCTTACCAGCACCGAGCACGGCCAATCGTAATTTTTCAGAGTAAAATGGCACATGGCCAATTGCAATCTCTTTCAAAGAGGGTAAGCAAAGAGAATGCAATGTTTCAAGCAAAGCCTTCCTTCCAGAACGTGTCAAGGATCTTGATGTTGAATTTTTTTTTTTTTTTTTTTTTTTTTTTTTTCTTTTTCGCGCGGAAAGATCTCGATGGGTTTTTTGAACATTTTGAAAACGATTTTTTTTTTTTTTTTTCATTTTCGCGCGGTAAGATCTCGATGGGATGTTTGAACATTTCGAAAACGATGCGTGATATTCGATTCGAAGGATTGAGATTTGATTGTGTTGTTCATCAGGTTAAGAATGTATTGAAGAATATGCCGGGACCGAATTTGAACGCAGACACCCATGAAGGATGGGGAGCTTGGCTTCGTGGTGAGGGCTTAATTCCTCGGCGAGGTGAACTGACGATCCTCAGCTTTCACGGGAGAAGAGTCCTCATCAGAGCCATTGGGGTCATGTTGGGC
Source organism: Penicillium griseofulvum (assembly GCF_001561935.1). NCBI lineage: Eukaryota > Fungi > Ascomycota > Eurotiomycetes > Eurotiales > Aspergillaceae > Penicillium > Penicillium griseofulvum. The sequence continues at coordinate 1,162,072 of NW_024467450.1, forward strand.
CAATTGTCCACTAGTATCCTGGGGATTGCGGATAGAAGCTTGGCCTCGGGGTGTCCGGCTGAAGGACTGGGACTGTCGTGGCGAGGTAAAATGATGATCCTGAGCACGGGAAGTCTCGCTGAAGGACCGAGAGTGTCGTGGCGAGGTAACCTGATGATCCTGAGCCCTCACAGGAGAAAAACCACTAGGTACATTGCGCATAGGTTGGACAAATTGTCCACTAGAGGCATTGCGGGTATGTTGGAATTGTCCACCAGAATTATGGGGACTGCGGAAGGAAGGTTGACCCTGGTAATTCTGGCCAAAGGTCAGAGACTGAGGACGCGAACGGTTATTGCTGCGCGGCGTAGTGTTAAATCGGGGTCGAGGTGAGAAGAGGCCTGTGAAGGGGTCAGAACAGATCCAGTAAAGGGCATGCTGGTTATCTTACCTTGTTGGGTAGTGCTAGCAACCGAGCGACGCAGCTTACTGGCGTCATTGGGGGCTGGGAAAGGCATCTCACTGCCTAAACGAGGACCGTCGGTGTAGAAAAGCTATATTCAGTCAATATCGGTATCATTATGGGAAAGGAAAGGATGCTACTCACTCGAGGTTGTTCGTCGTGAGGACGGGTCATAACGTGACTATTGCGGAACTTGCTGATGAGAGTATCTCTTCCCTGGAGTGCTGTTGAAACTTGTCAGACATCATTCTCACATTGACCACGGATGAGATACGAACTAGCATAGGAGATCTCAGTTTTCTTCGTAGAGCTGCTATCGGGCCTGTGATCGTCTTGGGTCAGCGAACAAGCAATTGATTAGGGAAAATGAGGAGGAACATACCAAGACTGGCCCTCTCGAGCGCGAACGAGCTAAAGGAAACTGGTAAGTACATATCGCACATTTTCCAAGGATATAACTCACGGTAACAATATCAAGTGGCTACAGAAGATGTTAGTAAAATGTCGGATGAAAGAGGCATCAGATGAAAAGGATAACAGGGGAAATACTCACATCCGCGAAGTTCATGAACGCATAACCAACGCTAAAAGGGCAAATGGTAAGCAACATCGAAAGCCAACAATGAGCAATCAGAACTTACTTGCAACGGTTCCAGAAATCTAGAGAACGCATTAGCGGGAACAAGCGAATGAATCATCGAGAAGAACTTACCCATCCGAAGGTAGAGGAAGTCATACTTCCCAAAGCTGGACTCATCGAGAAGCATCTTGAGTTGATCCTATTGAATGATCACATCAAATTAGTCTTCGTGGTTTTCATAAGAAGATGGAGATAATCGTACTGTATTGAGCTTATTGGGAACGTTGCGGATCATAACCTGTAATGATAGAATATGTGAGAAATTGATCTTGCGGCGAATTGGAGCAAACTTACGGTGCTGCGGAGATCTAGTCCCTGCATGATCCGATCGAGATGAATAATGTTATTCTTATTATTAGGGGAACCGGCGGCCTTGTCGAGCTCGTTGGACATGGGGTCATATGGGCTCACGGGGCTCTGAGGGGGAACACGGTTAGGTGTTTGAAGGTTAGAACCATGGGTAGGAGTTCGTTGGTGCGAAGCACGGCTAGGCGTTTGAATTTGAGAAACACGCCGGGGCGATTGAATCTGAGAAAGAATAGGCAGCTCTTCTTTCTCCTCAACTGGGTAAACCTCGAAAAAAAGACTCTGTAGAAAACTAATATTAGCGTTGCACTTTCAAGAACAGAAAAAGAGGGGCAAAATACATCGAGCTTAAATCCATTGAGGCATGAAACAGCGTAAGCCGCATGACCCAGGTTGAAATATTCCACGTGGTATCGGCTCGAGTTTCGTCCGGTCTCGATGAGCTTGCAGAAACGTGGCGTGCCAAGGGAAGCAACGATATTTTGAACAACCCCATCCATAGATTCCAGGAGCCATTGGTTGGTGAACACAGAAAGCACAAATGCACCATCCTGGGGAGCAGGTGCAGGAGAGGAAGCGGATTCATTGGATCCATTGAGGGTAGCAATCTCTTGGACAGTGGACGGGAAGACGCGCCATCCAGGACGAGTTGAGCGGATTTTATTCATGGCATTGATGTTGTCTCTGAGATCGCCAAACGAAAACGAGAACATGCCCCTAGTTGCAATGTGTTGGAGGCAAACAGCCTGAAGGGAAGGATATTCCTCGATCTTGATAAAGTCAGTTTTAGTCTATCCAATAATCAGATTAGTGTTGTAACTTACCGGGAACATCATAACGACAGAACGGTGCGAGGTGTCGAGAGGGACATTGTGCACGATAAAAGATCGATGCTTTTCAGCAACATCATGAATTCCAGTGGAGGATCGTGAATGGATGGTACCGGTAGAGCGACCAGCTTGAGGATCGATGTGTGCAGTATCAAGAGCGTCTCCAACAGCAGGGCTGTTAGTGGTGGTGAACAAGTTAGACATAAAAGGAGGGGCGGGGTTGTACTCATAGCTAAAGCCCTGACGGGATGGCGAGTAACGAGTGTTGGCAATAGCTGTCTGAACGGGAGAGAGTTGATATTGTGATCCACCCAAACGCCCCCGAGCGTGATATGGTGTATGAGGTGAGTATTGCATTTGATCCAGCGATCGAGCTGCGATGGCTTGAGAAGGCGAGTATTGCATTCCACCAGAACCAGCATTTGCAGGAGATACCTGCGAGGAAGGAGACGAGTACTCAAACTGGTTGGCTGATGTCTGCATGTTAGCCCGCCCAAGGGGTGCGGGCGCACCAACCTGAGTCAAGATATTGGCATGTTCAAATGGTTGGGCTGCATAGGCATAAGTAGAAACAGAGCTTCCACTATTAGGGTTTGCAGTAGTGGCGGGCGCCTGAGACGCGGGGACGTTAAACCCCTGTCGCATTTCATTGTTCCAACCAGCAAACGGATCACTGCGCGCGTTAGCGTATTAGGGCTATTTGCTCCAATGTATGTATAAACGACGTCGCACTTACCCGATCGGGCGGTTGGTCGAAGTTCCAGGCAACGGAACAGAACTTTCTCTCTGGGCAACAGCCTCATACCCCATGGGGTTGAAAGCAGCAAGTTGCTTCGAGGGCGATCCTCGAGTCGAAGGAAGTTTTTCCATGTTTGAAACTAAAGTAACGCCAATGTAAGCCGACAATCTTATTAAAAGACAATCTCAAGACATACAAGCTGAATATCTGTCGGCGGGAGAGCGGCAGAGCGGCGCAAAGTAGCAATTAAAGTCAAGGAAAAGTAGAGAAGGTGGTTTACGGAAATGGGATGGGAAAATAGAAGAGAAAGATCGTGATGGAGAAATGATGCTTTAAATACTCCCCAATCGCGACATAGGTTGTAGTCGCGATCTGGGTCGCCGGGGGTGACGAGGTGGGGCTATGCGCGCACAAATGGCAAACGAATGGATGAATGCTATGTAGTCTTTTACATGCACCGGGGTGAATGAATAATCATGTATACTACCTATCTACCCATACTAGTAAGCAGGTAGGAGGTTACTTCTATACGTAAATGCACAGATAGAATAAATGAAGCAGTACCATCCAAATAGGTTGGTGAGGGTTGTGTATGGAGAGGAGATAAAGAAATGCGAATATGGTAGAAACTTGAAGACACTGCGCTAGAATCTTATAGTCCATAGCTCTACGGCTATAAATTTGATATTGAAAAATGGGACTAATTACAACGCTAGTACATAATGGGACTAGCGCCAATACTCGATAAGAGATTAGAGCTGAGCGGTGTAACACAAATTGAACCTCCATGGATGAGTTCTGCCAGCCCTAGAGGGAGAAGACGGGAAGTCGCCCTGGATATACTCTGCCTCCTGATCCATAGTAGGAGCATCGCTTCAAGACCGAGATTGTACGGACAGCTTTAATAGGACTCGGTAAATATAGCTTATACGGGAATAGCTTATGGTCAAGCATAGAGGTTTATAGGGCTTTAAACCGCCTGGAATCGCGCAAACTTAAATATTTGTAAAGTGAGAATAACTTCCGACCGTACAAATATACACATAATGTATATTTGTACGGTCGGAAGAGCTTCAATTATGGAAAATGTTTATAGGATTTCAAAAGACAATCCAAGCATACAGACCATGCTACTAAGTATCTACCCACTGCCCATTTTCCCACCAGAACTGACCGAGTTTGAAGCCTATTCTCTCGATGAATTTATATTGTAACTTATTTTTATTTATTTTTATCTTATTTATAATTGGAAGCCCAATGTAATATATTATGAAATTATATCCGTAAATATTTTTCATAGAGTGTGGCCAATTTTCAAAGCCATGATAGAGATTCTGATCGCCAGTTTAGTATGGGAACTACTAGCTCTCGCTATATATAATGACAATTTATTTTGATATCTGAATTTCAACTACTTGTCACTCAACAGCTATATATATTGGACTATTCGGAAAGAGCTATTTTAATAATCTGATAATGATCTTCTATTGAAAATTATCAGAAAAATTATTACAATATAAATTTATTGAGAGAATAGGGTTCAAAGTTGGTCAGTTTTGGTGGGGAAATGGGCAGTGGGTAAATACTTAGTAGCAGGGTCTGTAATTGGACTCGAAGGCGGTAATGCACATTGGTGGCAGAACGTCTGACCGCCTGTGAACGCCAACAAGTAGCTACCTAGATCATCTATCTACCGATAAGGTTGCAAGCTTAGCAAGTGGGAGGTATTGACTATTGGGCTTCACTCTGGCTATGAGGTTGAGCCATTATGCCACCCATGGCTCCAATGCTCAATGAGCCACATGTTTTGAACCAAGTGAGCCAGCCTACACGTTGGAGAATGTACCTCAACTGACTGTTTTGTCCTTAGATTATCATCTCACCCTCCGATACAGACTATCTGGATCAACTCATTCCTTCAATCCGAGATTACAGTGTTGGAAACCGCACTCCACAATTGCTGCAGTCACTCTCCCGGTTCGCGGGCGACAAGGAGTCCGAGATCGAAAGCATCTGCAACACAAATCACCAGGAGTTCGTCTCATCTGTCAATTCACTGCTTCGGATTAGAGAGGGGACTGTGAGCTTGACATCTGAGATTCTGGACTTGAATCAATCGATTCAAACTAGTACCGAACGCCTGGCCGAGCAGAAGAAAGCATTGGTGGAGTCGCGGGGCCACCGACAGAACATTGATGAGACCAGTCGTGCCATTCAGGATTGCTTGGAGGTGCTGCGCCTAGCGAACCAAGTCCATGATCTCCTGGCGAAGAAAAACCACTACGCGGCGTTGCGGGCGCTGGAGGAATTACAAAATGTCCATCTGAAGGGGGTGACGCAATACAAGATTGCAGTCATGATACAACGCTCGGTTCCAGCGACACAAAGAGCTATTGCGGAAGCAGTGATGTCAGATCTTAACACCTGGCTTTACCGCATTAGAGAAATGTCTCAATACCTTGGAGAAATAGCGCTCTTCCACACAGACCAGAGGAAAACAAGACAAAAGCAAAGAGCGGGAAAAATTCCTTATCTAGAGCATTTCACTTTGAACTCTGCAATCGAATTGGTGGCTGACGAAGATGAAGAGTATGACCTGCTCCAGAATGAAGATCTTCAAGTTGACTTCACGCCGCTGTTCGAATGCTTGCATATCCACCAGTCTTTAGGACATATGGATAAATTCCGAGTTGAGTACGCGACCACCCGCCGAAAACAGAAAGAGCTCTTGCTGCCGTCTTCTATCACTCTTGTCGATGAAGATGGCTCTAGTCTGCACAATCTCTTGGAAGAGATGGCTGGATTTGCCATTGTTGAACGGGCCACAATGAAAAGAGCGCCCGATCTTCGGTCATCCGTCGATGTAAGAAACCATACCCTCTTTCTCTTTGGCCTCTTTCCAACTAGAGGCCTTCTAGCAATGATCTAACCCGCCCCTCCAAATAGATTGATGAACTCTGGGATTCAATGTGCCAAGGGGCTGTAGTGTTGATATCGAAAGCACTTCATGAAGTCGACAATGCTGAAAGCATCCTCAGCATCAAGAATCTGATTGCTCTATTCATGCAGACGATGAATGTAGGCAAGCCCTTCTCTATCATGATCGGCTCAAATAACTTATATCCCGCATAACAGACTTGGAACTTCCCCGTGAGAGTCTTTGATGACTTCTTGTTGACACTCTTCAGCAAATATGCTGAACTTCTGAAGAAAAGATTCAGTGACGATTTCCAGGAGGTAGGACGGTTCTCGCCTACCAATCTATTTTAAATTCTGACACTTCCAGATTGTGTCAACGGATGATTATATGCCCATGCCCATACAGACCCAAGAGGAGTATGACAAGGTTCTCAACGTCAGCTGGTACAGCCCCGAACAACCTCGTGAGGAACAAGTGTAAGTTTCGAATCAGCCAAGGCCAATTAGTCCTTATTCAGACCTAACTAATCACTGCCTTAGATTCCCATGCATCCTGCCATTCTCTCGAATGTATCCGCTATGTTGCATTGATATCCATAATTTCCTGAATCAGTTCTATCTCTTCGCAAATGATGGCTTCGCAAATACAAATGTGATTGATGAAACACTGAAGAATGTGAGTTCCAACCAACATACTCAACGATGACTTGACAACTAACCTAGCAGGATCTGGATGACCTCCTTTCACAAGAAGTCTGTGACACTTTAGTGGAGCGTCTTTCCTCGCAATATCTAGGTCAAATCGTTCAGATTCTTATCAACCTGGAGCACTTCGAGCTAGCTTGCCGCGAGCTGGAACTCTTATTAGCAGCAGCCCGATCACAGAACTCTACCGGCATCTCAATCGCGTTGAGGGCCACTGAGAAGTTCAAAAGCAACAAGAAGGCTGCTGAGAAGCGTATCTTCGAGGTGGTCAATTCCAAAATCGATGACCTTATCGAGACAGCAGAGTACGAGTGGATGTCACCTACGCCTCCCACAGAGCCGAGCAATTATATGCAAACGTTGACCCGATTCTTGTCCAACATCATGAACTCCACATTGTTGGGTCTACCGACGGAAATCAAAGAGCTCATCTACTTTGACGCCCTTAGCCATGCTGCTAACATGATTCTGGTGGGTTTTATATGGACCCTGAACCATTGGAATAGAGGTTTACTGACTAATCATATAGGCGCAACCATTGTCCCCTGATGTGAAGAAAATCAACCCTAACGGAGTGGCGGCATTAGCAAAAGACGTTGAATACCTTGCCGAATTCGTGGATAGCTTGAATGTCCCAATTCTTCGGGAGAACCTCGACGAGTTACAGCAAACCGTGCAGTTGATGCAAGCGGACAATGCGGACGAGTTTTACGACATTTCCACGAGGAACAAGAAATATGGACGCGTTGATGCCATGCAAGGGCCTATTTTGCTTGAAAAGTACGGTTTGAAACCTACACCTGATTGCCCTGAGCTGCCTGCTAACTAGTTCCCAATAGGCTCACACGCAGTGTTCAAGCCCCCACCAAGGTGGATAAGTTTGCGACTCTCTCATCGCGCTTCAAGAAGACTGGATAAATCTATGAGTGTGTTATGTGTAATGCAATTTTTAACTATGACAATGAAGTACCTCTTGGGGCCTATTGTGAGCATAAGTAAAAAGGCCATATCAAACGACTCCGGACCATCCAAGGATGTCTCTTGTCTCTCAAATTGTAACCTCGGTTTACTCCAAGATTTGCACGAGACGTAGGTACATACATGATACTGCTAACAATCAAGAGTCTAATATCACATACAACCTTCAGAATTCCACATATCGTTTCCTCTTTTCTGGCCAGGGTCAAACCTGCTCATTCCGTACGTAAAGAATCCAAAAGACCAAAGATTCGGAGTCGCTCAATCACCACTACAGCATTTACCTTGCTTTGCGTGGGAAAATATAATAGTAAAGAGAATCAAATAATAACAGTAAAAACAGTGAGAAAAAAAGATAAAACGGACCAAATTTCGCCTTTAAACGCGCATCGACTACATAAATAAAAATGACGGCTAGACCATGTGCAGATGGCACGTTCACTTAACGACAAAAATTAGCTTGTCTGCTGAGGATAAGACATGACAACTACGTACCTGCTGGGGAGGGAGATGCGGGTAGGCGTACATCCCCTCGAACATTTGGGATTGAGGTTGGCCGTATGCCGCAGACGGGTCTGATTGAACGGCTCCGGGATACATGGCAGGTTGAGGGCGGTACTCCTGCTCCTGGGGCATACCGTGCTGGCCAAGGGAGGCGTAATCTGCAGGGCCCATGTGCTGGTGTGGTTGAACTCCATGAGGGGCAGGAGGCAGTTGACCAGGGGCAGCAGAAGGCCCTGGGGCGGTGCCGGCAGCCTGACTCGAGCGCTTGGCATGAGAGGTTGCCTCTTCACGGGGAACGATATCAATCAGGAAGTCAAACATGTCCGATTTGGAGAGAGCGGCGGCAATGTCGGATCGCTGGAGGGTACGACGTTTGTTGTCCTCGGCGTGGATCCAAGCGCGCATAGTCAGCTCAGTGATAAAAATATCACAGCCCTTAGCGAACAAGATGGGCGCCTCTGCAGATATCATCTTAACCTCCGGGTCCGCCTTCATCACCTTCTTGATACGGGCCAATGGCAACTGGTGGATCTTGTAGTCGTGGTTGTCTGATTCCAGGTGGTTGATGACGTGCTGCCAGTACGTCGTCAAGATATCACGTGCGGTTCCTTGAAGGCCTTGGTTTACCTAGTCCTGGTGAGTATCGAGCTCAACATGTATCTAGTCATCTCAGTAACTTACATTGGCCCAAGTACCAGTGTACAACTCGGCAACTGGCGCATAACCTTGCGCTGAGAGCTATTTTAACACAACTTTCATTAGCTGAAACTCAAGACATTTCGCGCGATCATCATAGGGTGAGGGTAAGACTGTAAGGCTTGCGCGCCTCACCGCAATGGACATACCGCTGCGCTAGCACCTATAGATAAATGACTATTGTCAGCCTCCATTCATATCAATTTCATAACCGCCAGGTAGCAAATAATCTAGCAGAGTAGCCCTTTGATAGACCTCGATATGTAATTCTGGCGCGGAGCTTTGGCCCAATGGTAAACTTGGGACTTACCATAATGACCCCCATTTCTAACATCATAAATCGGTTGCGGCTGCTGCTGCTGCTGTTGCTGTCTGCCCTGCTGCGCAGTGCCTTGCGGAGACTGCTCCATGCTTTGGTGTTGAGCTACACGGAGCCTCTTAGGTGTGTCGGGCAAATGGTGCGGAGGGACGGGGATGCGACGCGATCTGGCGTGAGATGCGGTGAAGTGGGGTATAGGGTCTAAGAACAAAGAACGAATGGACTTGATATAAAATCTATAATCAGACAAGTATCACAGCCAGTGACTATGTGAAGCCTGGGTTCTCAACGCGCGTTGGGTGCCAAGCTGGAGGTGTTCAGCTGTCTGACGTTCCCCGGAGCCACACCCCTCCGAACTCAAGTGTATAATACCTACATGTATACAATGTATGGACTATGATATATGGGATTTATATCTTAGATGTTAGGACGGATTTCTCTAGCATGTACTTAGGTCTAGTTTCAAATAGTAGAATGGTTGTATAGCATTGGATTATCTATTGCAATGAACGTAATATGCATTTGCATTAAAGATTCAGAGAAATACCTCTGATAGGTGAATGCGTTGGGGCCTTCGACTTTCAATACAGCTGTACCATTCAGAAAATACTTTAAGATTAAGTACTAGTACTTATTACTTACGCAATAACTAGACCAATTTGCTTGTACCAGATACTGAAATAATAAGTATTTGTGAGTCACATGACAATACTCCACTCTCATAAGCAGAAATTTCTCATAAACATTTTTCCGATCCGGGAAGGAGCAAGCAAAGCTAAGAAAAAATATAAATTCTCTCCACTCACCTTAAAACTTCTTGAGTTTTCGCTTCTCTCCCTATTCACCAGGGATGGCTGACTCAACATGCGTTCAGGATGTTCAGGAAGACCTGACTGATGATCAAATTCAGCAATTGCTTCTCGAGGCAGAGACTCGCCTGAGAGGTCCCAATACACTGAGCACCCAGACTGATGATCTAGCATCCATCAGGTATGGCCACATTCTCAAGATTCAATAAGCTAGGATTCAGGGCTAATCTTCGCTAGGATTCCGAAATTGTCACCTGGATCCTCGCTGGAAACATACATTCGACAGGGGGATGATGTTGCTATTGTCGATGCTGCAAAGATTACCGACCAAAAGCAGAGGGAGTTGGCCAACTCTCTTCGCAAGGTTGAGATCAAGAAAGCGAATACCGTGAGTCACCCAATTGCCTCCTTTCTATACTTTCTTTTTTTTATATGCTATGAGGAAAATATTCCCAACGCGAAGCGCTTGATGCGGCGTAAGCAGTCCGTTTTGGGCTGTGCTGCACCAGTGAGAGCCTTTTTATTCATAGTTACTCTGAGCATTCATCACAATTACTATATTTTCACGGTGTGCGATATTCGTGGCCAATCGCTAACAATCGTCGCCCTTGATAGGACAAACCTACTGCTGGACCTGAGTGGTTCAACCTCCCGAAGACAGAAATGACCCCAGAGCTTAAGAGAGATCTGCAGCTCATCCGGATGCGTTCTGTGCTTGATCCCAAGCGTCACTACAAGAAGGAGAACGGCAAGGCCAAACCGCCCGAATATTCCCAGGTTGGAACCATCATCGAGGGTCCTACTGAGTTCTTCAGCAATCGTATCGTCAAGAAGGATCGCAAGAAGAACTTCGTCGAGGAGACATTGGCACTCGAGCGTAGCACCAAACGCTTCCAGTCCAAATACAGGGACATTCAAGCCAGCAAAACAAGCGGGAAGAAGTCCTTCTACAAGAACCTACAAGCAAAGAGATCCCGGAAGAACAAGTGAAATTTCGGTCTCTACTTTCATCAACTATGCCAGGAATGGCAACAACCCCATGTTGGCCATGGCTATACATGTCGACGGAATCTACGGAATCGCCTGCTGAGAACCCAATAAGCTGGACCCAGATCGTCACGATCTGAGATCATCATATGCATACATCTATGTCAAGCCCAGTCTTAATCGCGATCAAAGACATCCACAAGGGTTTCGACAACCAGTCTCTGGATCGATGTCAATTCATTGTCTTCCAGGGTTGATGTAATGATCTTACCTGCATGTCAATAGCTGCCTCGCGGCCAGCTTCGAGGACCTCTTCATGTCCTGCCATGCCCTCCTCTAGAAGGGCGCTGAGTTCGCCTGCTGCCTTGTTTTGGAGCAAATCATCATCTCCTCGAGGCACGGGGGACAATACGACCTTGTTCGTGACCAAACTGAAGGCGAGCACTCGCAAGCCACAGTGTCTAGCAGTGACGATCTCCGGTACAGTGGACATTCCAACCACGTCGGCACCGAGCATTCGAAGCATCCGGCTTTCAGCTCTTGTCTCGTAGCTTGATGCTATCAGAATCAAGTACAGAAGGGATTGTGGGAGGTGACTTACGTGGGACCTCCGCAGAATGCATATACCCCCTCGTGCAATTTTCTCTTGGTTTCGGGGGAAATGACTTTCTTCCATGACTGATGCACATGACGACGGAGCTCAAGGTCATAGGCGTCAGATAGCGGTGGGAATCGCACTCCAAATTCATCTTCATTGGGTCCTCTCAATGGATGGGTTCCTGCCAGACCGGCGAGGAAGAGATGCTGTAAACCGGTGTTAGAATCACTCCACTCGGTAGCTTCAACGGGGGTTTCTCCTACATCATTCAACAGAACGATATCCCCCACAGAATACTCAGAATTCAAACCACCGGCCGCATTGGTCACTACCAAGCATCATTAATCCTTGCCATTCTGTAACATCACACCTTATATTCAGGATCATGTAGAACGTACAGACAACCGTATTCACTTGTAGCTGCTTGAACACTCGAATTGGGAATGATACCTGATCAATCGAGTGCCCCTCGTAGTAACTAAGTCATGGTCAGTTGTGAATTATAAGCAGAAATCAGGGCTTAAGCTGACTGAGCACGGCCAACCATCAACACTGCAGGGATTTTCTGGCCAAGAAGACCGAAAACCAGCTTTCCAGCATGTCCAACGACTGTGGAATGTTAGAACCTCTCTCTTCTTTAAGCCTGAAGATAGATGACCAAACCTGTTGAGCGAGGGAAGTGGGGGATAGATGCATAGTCAAATTCAACACGCGACTCGGGCTGAATAGTATCTGCAAGCCCTCCTAGCCCTGAGCCACATACAATTGCGACGTGAGGCTTTTGCAGGGCCTCTGGCAACTTGGTTCTGAGATAAGAAACCGCCTCGTTGGCCCGCTCGAACGAGGACAGGTCTGTTTTTGTCATTTTTGCAGAAGTCGGCCTTATCGTATATACGGGTTTGAAGAAGTAGAATATATAAAGTGGAAGGTAGGGTTGCAAAAAGCGACGTTTCCAAGTGCGGAGTCACATGGTTCCATTGCCCAGGTCGCTAGTTTGGCGGGGGTGCAATGATCCGATTCATAATAAAAATCATTTGACATAAGGATAACTATGATAACTCTAGATGTCTTCAGAATATTCTATTCAAAGGGGCTGGAGTAAGAAAGTTGATCACTTGTAAGGAAACATTGAACATATCTATAGAAGGTAGGTAACATAGGGTATAGGTTACATATTCGGGATTTCAATTCAAAATTGGATTATCAATCTCTGAGTACAGGTATATTGGCCTTTGCCATTATTGTATCAATTTTAGTATAATATATAATAAGAAAGATATCACTGCCCGGAGTACTCCGTTTCAATCGTCTTCTCTATATCCAAGTTCCCACTCACCGCCCTAGACTCGCTCCCCGAAAAAACCCATCCGCTAACAACAACGGATCTTCCTCAAAATCACGATTAACAATGTTCTCATACACATCGCGCTCCTTACTTGGAGTGAGCAAGCGCCTCAGGGTATGTTCTCATTTTGTTTGATTCTCAATTCCCGCGCTAACAGCTCCATGAAAGGTGCCTGTGCCATTCCGCTCTCTATCATCCCCAACCCAGCCAACTCCGCCGGAGCAAGAGAAGACACCCGCTCAAGACTCAACACCGACCCCTACACCAGTCGCTCCCGCAGAAGCTGCCTCTGTGGCCCCTACTCCTGCTGACACTCCTGCCGCTACGCCCGTCGCGACCCCTGCTACCCCCGCCGCTACCGCCCCTGCATCGACTATTCCAGAAGCGTGAGATACTCTTCAATTACAGTGTGTTTTAGGTTTGTGGCTGATTGACAATTCAGATCGGCGGAGCCCGAGCAAATCACCAAGCCTAGCGTGAAAGAATGGTCAGTATCCGAAGCGATTGACCCAATGCCAAAATATATCAAAGGTCACAGCTGATAATTTCGTAGGTCTGAACGTTTAGGAGCATTCGGCGAGGAGAGCCGACTTCCACGAAGCGTGCAAGCCATATACCTACGCCCTTTGCGGAGGAAGGCCGAGTACGGCCTCCCAGTCTGCGACCTCCAATTGCGATCATACAGTGTCCGTAACGTGGAGTTCTTCACCGACTTTGCCATCCGTGCCGCTTACTACCTCAACCTCCCCGTGTCCGGGCCTGTGCCTCTCCCCCGCATCGTTGAACGCTGGACCGTCCCCCGAAGCAACTTCGTACACAAGAAGAGCCAGGAGAACTTCGAACGTATCACCCTCCGTCGACTGGTACAGATCAAGGATGGAAACCCGCAAGCGGTGCAGGCGTGGCTTGCATTCCTCCGGAAGCACGCATTTTACGGGGTCGGTATGAAGGCAAATATTTGGGAACACGATAGTCTTGGTATGGTTCTACTTTTTTTTTCTCTTTATGTTTTCGCTGATCAAGTCACTAACCATCAATTCTACAACAGATGCTGGTAAGGCTATGGATGCTTCTGTTGCCGAGGTGGAAGAAGCTCTTCGCCCCGAGCTTGCGCAATTCGGTCAGCGCAAGGACAACTCTGCCCCGGGCACGATATTCGATACTTTGAACAGTGAGAGATTCGCGGAGCGCAAGGGTCTATAGATGGAATGGTGACCTACTGCTAAACTTGTATACCCGTGAACATCTGGACTTGGTGTCTTTGCTGCAGGCGCTGTCTTCATTATATTCAAAAGCCTACTTGATCTAGGCCATATGTATTTTACTGTTTTACTATTCTCATTTAAGCCCAGATGAAAGGAAGCTTATACATACTGAAAGAGGTTGCTTGACACAACCGAGTCCTCCAATAGACGTGCCCTTATTCTGATGCTATGCTTAATATGCGGAATTTGCCATGATAGGTGTACATAACAATGATGCGCAGTACATTTTATACGGATACATTGTACGATATCGATCACGTGATACATATCGCGTTTCGCGTTTTTCAGGATCGTTGAGAACTACGGCACTACGAAGTGATTGCACTTAGAAAATTTCCATTCTCGCACGGACTAAGCGGTTGTTGGAGATGTCCGCTAACGCAATGCGTCGTGAATTTGCCTCACTGGGGTCGTTGCATACGAAACATCTCCATATCCGTCCAAGCGGGCTCTCCCTTCAAAGGAGATGCCATCGATGGAATAGCTCAAAGACCACCCCGCCAGCACATGAGCCTATTATATTTTCCGGGATTCAGCCCACTGGCGTACCTCATCTGGGCAATTATCTGGGAGCTTTACATGAATGGGTGAAGCTCCAGGAAAGTGCAGCCGAAGGAACCAAGTTATTTTTCTCTATTGTTGATCTACATGCATTGACAGTGCCCCAAGACCCAGCTCAATTGAAGAGATGGAGGAAGGAGGCATTTGCAACGTTGCTTGCTGTGGGCCTGGATCCCAAACGCTCTACAATATTCTACCAGTCCAGTGTAGGTTCTGTCTTATAGCTGTTGGCTGCCAAGTACAATAGGGTCTTTATATTGACATTCATCAGGTGCCAGCACATACTGAATTGATGTGGATTCTCAGTACGGTGGCTTCCATGGGGTATCTGTCTCGTATGACACAGTGGAAGGTGAGCGGCCCTGTAATCTTTATATAAAAGGCATTCTATTGACACCCTCCAGAGTAAACTTCAGCTACCAGAGGATACTACGCTTGATGACTCGACAGCACGGGCACAACTGCGACTTGGTCTTTTCTCCTATCCAGTACTACAAGCTGCTGATATCCTTGTTCACAGGTATGATTCGTGTCTATATTGGTGCGTTCTTTACTAATGATCTCCAGAGCTACCCATGTCCCCGTCGGAGAAGACCAAAGACAGCACCTCGAGTTTTCCAGATACACCGCGAACAGCTTCAACCACCTCTATGGGCCCATCTTCCCCATCCCAGAGGCACTGATATGTAAGATAACAGCTGGCTGTGCCAGAACGAACAAAGAAGCAGAACAGACACTAACTTGACACAGCCCCTGCCAAACGAGTGATGTCCCTTAAGGAACCCACCTCAAAGATGTCCAAATCGCATGCCGATGAGAAATCCCGAATCATCCTTACGGACTCACCGGCCGAAATCAGCAAGAAAGTCAAGGTAGCCTTGACTGACTCGCAAGCAAGCATCACCTACGACCCGGTCTCTAGACCTGGCGTGTCTAATCTCATCGAGATCCTAAGCCACCTAGAAGGTGTATCGTGCGAGGATATTGCGGCTGATTTCCACAGCGCAAGTCTCCGATCACTCAAAGAACATGTTGCAGACCGGATTTCCCATCATTTGCAGCCGATCCGGGATCGGTATATTACAATCATGGAAGCTAAGACTGGATATCTGGAGTCTGTGGTTGAGGAGGGAGCCGAAGCAGCGCGGGCTAACAGTCGGGAGACCATGCGGCAAGTTCGGGATGCTATGGGTCTGTGAGTGGCAAGTATTTGTACATAGTGAATGATTTGTATAGTAAGAGAATATAAGTGTATAAGAGTCAGATATGTACGTATAGACTCGGAAGCCTAAAGTGGGAAGTGGAGTCATCCGCGTCATCATCTACTACGTATGTTGCCTACGCATGTGCATACGGATTTCCCGATCGGGGTGTCGCCGCTTTATGGGCTGTCCTGTTCACTGAGTATTTTACAGCATAGGTTGATTACTTGGTGTACCCAAGGGCCCGGGGTATCTATGGATTTTGTAGTGCTCAGGTTATACCTAGGTACTCAGTGAGCGTTCAGGCGTGCTTAGGGAACGCTCCAGGGATGCTCAGAGAGCACCCAGCCATGCCCTGGCGGTGTTAGCGGAGCGCGTTCGACTGGCGGAGCACAAAGGTGCCGCTGTGATAAACAACGTGGCGAGCAACGTCATTTGGATGTTCGTCGTCTGCTTGATTTCCTGGAAGGCAGTCACCTTTCTATTCTAGCTGCTTCAGCGGATTCGTGACCGGTATGTCACTTGATATCTTGCCCTATACAGGAAAAACACGCTGAATTGTGATGTAATTGTTTCCGGCTCCTGTGCTGGTGCTGTTCCGCGTGTTGCAGTGCCTCGTAGCCCGATCCTAGTATATGGGGCTATGCTTTTGCGCATGATGTATAGCCGCAGAATGGGAACGCCAATGAATCTGGCCCCAGTGTTCATTTACCGTCACGCTCTGTGGGTGGCTTCGTGCTAAGCTGCGTTTTCGGGCCACGTTGTTTTGCCATGTCGAGTGGCTGCAGTTGAACGTCAATTGCATGGCCATGGGAGCTTAGTTGCTGGCTTCCCACGACAGGGTGGCGTGCAATACCCATAAGGTCCTTGGTCGTGGACTCAGCACTCGAAAGCTTGCGAGTCAGCGTTCAGGCGGCCGTGAAGCCCTGCTCTATCGCGATAGCCTACCTCACTATTTCCATGGGGAAGCGTAGCTCCACGCCATAGAGTAGCATGTGGGGGGTGTATCCCGTGGAGGTGTTGAGGAGTTGAAAGTGGCTTGAAGGGGAGTGCTACCTAGGTAGGTAGATTCCAGTTGCTTATAGCGGGATCGGGATTATCGGGACGGGTCCACGGGTGCTCAGTTTTACTTAGTGAGCAAAGAGCGGCAAGGGGTGAGCACTAAAGCGGAAGGGGAAAGCCATATGCTAATGATTAGATCTGATCATCAAAGATTATACTGGGAAAAGTAGTGTGCACAGCCCTTTTCCGCTTTTCTCTTGCCATCGACCTATAGAACTAGCACATGTAAAGTTTAATCAGAATGATATACGAGGCCACTTAACATACCAATGTGATGACTACTGAAAAGACCACTAAAGAGACCACTGAAAAGACATCACAAGGCCGGATTATTCTTTTATACGGTTGAATCTATTGAATTAGTATGTTTAGATAAAGTGAATTGTGCGTTGTACGGTGTACAATGTACGGGTTTATGCTTGGTGACGACAACACTTGACTCCACCTTAGCCGTATTAAATCAATAGAATAATTTATATTTCTAAAAGTGGCTCTGCTTAGATATATAATTCCGGCTGGGCCGAGTACATTTAGACATCAGGCCTTACCTTTTCTAATTTTCTTTTCTCACCTGTTTACTTTCTTTAACTTGCTTCTAGCCCAATCCTAAACTCACATAAGGACATCAATTCAAGAGAATATCGCGTCGATCACCCCTCGGGCCGAATTCGGATCGCTATGAAAAATGTATGGATCCTATTGGTCAGCATACTGCCAGTTTGGGGTATAACTCTTCATCGAAGAGATAATCCCGCGGTGGTGCAAATGGATATTCAACGAAGAGATGTTCTCGATCCTATTACTAGAGATCGAGCAAGAAGGAAACGTTCCGAGACAGTCAGCCAGGCATTAGACAATGAGGTATATATATATATATATATATTTTTAGTATACAATCGGGAACTTTTATACTAATGTTTCTGCCTAGGAAACTTTATACTTCTGCAACGTCACTCTGGGTACTCCAAAACAGAATTTACGTCTGGTTCTCGACACAGGAAGTAGTGATTTGTGGTGCAATACGCCAAATTCTACTCTCTGTGAATCTCGCCAAAATTCCTGCGTCCAATCAGGTACATACGACCCGAGTTCTTCCTCTTCATATTCATTTGTGAATTCCGACTTCAATATTAGCTATGCCGATGGATCCAGCGCCATCGGGGACTATGTTACCGACACGCTTACCATCGGTGGCACAACTATTAAAGACTTCCAATTTGGCGTTGGGTTTTTGTCTGGCTCTCCAGGTGAGTGTTTCGTCTCGGAGATTACATTGATTACCAGCTGACATAGATGCTTTACAGAGGGTGTGCTGGGTATAGGCTATACTGCAAATGAAGTTCAGGTTGGCAGAAACGGAGACTCACCTTATGCCAACCTACCCAAGGCAATGGTCGACAAAGGAATAATCCAATCAAATGCCTACAGTCTCTGGCTGAATGACCTGGATGCGAGCACAGGCTCGATTTTATTTGGTGGAGTCAACACTAAGAAATACCACGGCACCTTGCAAACAGTCCCCATCCAGAAGGTCCGAGGACAGTACGCGGAATTCATCATTGCGCTCACTGAAATTTCCCTCACTACTTCTTCCGGTACACAAACCCTTTCTTCGAGTTCCATTCCTGCAGGTGTGTTACTGGATTCGGGAAGCTCTCTTTCATACCTTCCAGACACCATTGTTCAGGAGATCTACAACAACCTCGGAGTCTCCTACGAGGCGGACAATGGTATTGGTTATGTTGAATGCGATATAGCAGACCAGGACATCACCCTCAGTTACACGTTCTCATCCCCGACGATAAACGTGGGCATCGACGAGATGGTCATCGACGTTGGCGACCTCTATTTCAAGGACGGCAAGCGGGCCTGCGTTTTCGGTATCGTTCCCGCGGGAGGCAGCACCGCAGTCCTGGGAGATACATTCCTTCGCAGTGCGTACGTGGTATACGATCTCGCCAATCATGAAATCTCCCTCGCCAACACCAACTTCAATGCGGTGGAGAATGATATCTTGGAGATCGGAACTGGCAGTGATTCCGTCCCAGGTGCGAGTGCAGTCTCAAACCCAGTGACTACTGCCCCAGTTGGTGGTGCCGCTGCTCGAATTGGAGGTCCGCATGGAGGCTCCACCGGCCTTTCTGGCTCGGCCTCTGCCACAGGGAACATGGCCATTCCTAAAGCGACAGCTATGCCGAAACACCTGGCCGCTGGCCTTGCTGGAGTAGGGGCTCTTCTGGTGCTTTAAGACACTTGATCACATACTTTTCTTATGTATTTACCTTGCATACTGTGGTGTATCTGGAGTCAGGGAAGGCCATACTTAGAGTTCTTTTCCGTTATACTCCAAACTATGTAGTTTTATGTGTTATGAAATTAACGACATCTGAATTATTCAATCCCTGATCCAATGTAGTGTGCATGTAAAATATAAAGTTGTCTGTATACATATGCTTGGCTGTGATCTATATCCTTCAATTCTTATCCTATACATTCTCGTCCTATTTACACTGGATTTCCTCACCTTCAGAAGCATACCCCCCTTCAGCATCAACATTCGAAAATCAGCAATGGCTATCGATAGCGAGGTACTCATATATTGTGTTCACAAAGGACAGATAGATAGTGAATGATGCGATGTATATAATTTATATCTTGGCATCAACGGGTGGCATCTCTTGGCACCAAAGTTCCTCGACTAACCACCCCCCAATTCCATAATGCCCCGAATCCCATTTTCTGTCATCATAAAAGCCCGACGAGAAAATTATCTTCTGCCCATACTCCTCAAAGAATGTCGCACAATTGATTCTGCTCGCAATGAACTGCGCTGGCTATATGAGCGGGCAGTTCGCGATAGCCAATCTCTTCCATCAAAGGCAGGATGGAGGACCCGATTGAGATCTATGTGTGAGATGCGCTCAAGAGGATATCCTCTCCAATACATACTCGGAGACCAACCATTCGGTGACTTAGAAATTCTCTGCCGAAGAGGCGTTCTGATCCCAAGGTTTGCTATCAGGTTCCTAAAAGCGATATATCTTGCTGACAACATTGCACAGACCAGAAACTGAATCATATACATACCAAGCAGCCAAATTAGTCCGTCAAATGGCCCTTGACCGTAAACACGCGTCCAATTCTCCCGAACAGGCGAGACCCTTGCGCGTCATTGACCTTTGCACGGGCACAGGTTGCATACCGCTTCTTCTGCACGCCTTACTTGCCCCCCATTTCCAGCTGGAGATAACAGGAGTGGACATCAGCCCCAAGGCCTTGGGTCTAGCCCAGGAAAATCTCAAGCATAACCTGCATCTGGGCCAATTGGAACCCACCGCAGCAACCGACATCCGCTTCCACCGCGCCGATGTCCTCGGACATGGCAGTGACAATTCAGTACCGTCCATTGAGTCAATTCTCCACACCCTCCCAAATTTTGGACCAGCAGGCACACCAGAAGAAAGTAGATGTGATCTATTAATCTCCAACCCGCCCTACATATCCCAAACGGAGTTCCGCAATGGCACCACTGCGCGCAGTGTGCAGCGCTTCGAGCCCAAGCTGGCACTTGTGCCTCCATACTCTGGCTCCGGGGTGGAAGACTGCATGCCTGAGGATATATTCTACCACCGCATTCTCACTTTGTCATTGAAGTTGAAGGCAAAACTCACGGTGCTGGAGTGTGGGGATTCCAAACAGGCTAACCGGGTGGTTGCCCTTCACAAACGACTTGCTTCTACAGAATCTGGGCAGTTCAGTGCGGAGATCTGGCCAAGTCAAGAGCAGGATTTGGCTGAGAATGGATTTCATGTAACTGATGGATCGCGAGGTGTTATCATACAGTCTCTCCGGTAGCAAGCGCAAGGTGTATATCATTGAGGCTAGAGTACTTGATGGAAACAAAATATATAGATGATTCTTAATACTAATTTCAATCTTATGGATAACATCGAACTAGTTTTGTATTTCTTGTTATCATATATATGCATACATTTTCGGTCTCAAGATGACCAACTTCCCAACGCATGAAAAAAAAAATTCATAGGAAGACTAACCAAGTACATTTGGAACGCCCATATAAAAAAAGATGGAAGAAAGAACTTTATATACAGAATGGGTAGAGTACCAGCGGGGCAGAGTGCTGATGGCCAGTTTTGTAAGTATTAAAACAGATAAAAGATGCACAGGGCGAATTAATGTACTTGAAATAGTGTGAAAAAATGGCACGGGGAATAACAGGGATGCAAAAATCCGAACCCAAGACCTAGGCCAAGAAAGCATAGACATGAAGTCCGTTCATCGGGGAGTTTGTAATGGGCCCCGATTGATCCCTGTAGTCTAGAACCAAGTAGGCATTGTGAAGTCGTGAAGAATGTGATGGAGCCGTCCACGGGTCGTTTCAAAGATTCTTCTTGTCGGAGGAGTAGCTGCGGTCGTCTTCGCCCTCGACATCCTTGAGGATCGACTCCATCTCCTTGGCCTGTCGCTTCCACTCCGTGTCGGCCATCTTCGTCTCTCTGCGGAAAAGCTCCTCATTGGGCTTGCGGTAGCTGCCACCCAGACGGTCCCATAGAGTGGTGAACTGTCCGTAGTTGTAGTTGAAGTACAAGTGGTGCATGGTGTGGCAGGCAGCACCGTTCACGATGGGGCTGTTGGCGACGTACTCGCCGTCATGAATGAAGACGGTCCAGAGATTGATGAAACCGAACAGGAAGACATAGGCGAACTTCTGCAGAGGGAAGAGGAAGGGGAAGACGTGGTAAGGGACACTCTGGGACCAGCCGTCGAGTGGGTGGAAAGCGTGCGAGGCATAAGGGCTAGGCATGATCCACTTGTGGTGAGGCTTGTGCAGAGTCTTGTAGACGCGGGGGTGGTGCAAGCCACGGTGGATCCAGTAGATGAAGAAATCGGTAAAGCAGATGAAGAAGGGAATTTGGATGAGGCTGTAGTACGGGAAGGGCTCTTCGGCGGTGGTGTCGTAGAGTTTGGCGTATCCACGGACCTCAAGAACAAAGAAAGGAGCTGTCAAGAGGGACATTGGAGGCATTGCGGACATGGCCTGTCTGATCTCCATACCAATCTGATTCTTGAGGAATTTGGGGTGGTTGTAAGTCGTCTTGTCCCAGATAAAGATGAACGAGAGAGTTGCGACCACGAAGTAGACAAGCAGACCAAAGATCCTAATTGAGTGTTAGTTCTTATGTTGCGGAAAAGCGGCGATATGAAGTCTTGAAGGGATTGGCGCATTACCAAGTAATCAGGAAAAAGCTTGTAAATTGACGATAGATGTTGTTTCTGGGCCAAGCACTGAGGTATGCGTATTTCGAGGGTTCCAGATATATCATTTGTGTAGCCTGTTCATAGACAAAAGGTTCCGGCCCAAAAAGGGCCATGGAAGTGTTCGCCGCCGCATTGACGAAGGCCGGCAGCGAGATGGACGAAGATAGGGAGGCGGGGAGGAGTGTCGAATAGAGGCGATCACCAATAAAGGTGTCCCATATTTCGAGAATGATATCCATGATTGAGGGCACAGATAGGGTGGGGGAGGAGAAGAGGAATTGAGAGGTACTTGAAGGAAACAAAAAAAAGGAGATCCGCGGCGAATAACAAAATAGTCACACCAGCGCGGAACCGCCACAGCCGTTGCGATGCCACCTCTTACTTAATAAGCCAATTGATCCAGGGGCGGATGGTATGATGCGGGATGTACATATTGTAGTTATCTTAGTTATCTTATGAGTGTTATATATAAAAGTATAATATTTTATTACTTTTTTTAATCATTTCATATATACTTCTATGGTCTACGTTGTACTAAAAAGAAAAAAGAGTAGAAACTTAAAAAGAACACCGATCTGACCCCTGGTTTGCCACAGTTGATGCCTTAATACCTTGATGCCTTGGTGCCTGTGCCATAGTTTGTGGCTAGATCAGGCAAGTGACAAAAGTACATTACAGTAATTGCAGAACCAAATTGGTACTGCACGGACCAGTTCCACTTCCATTTCCCATATTCAGAGGTACCTCCACTGCCCGCACTTGCGGGTGTAGATCCAAGTATTTTCTGGTATTCTGGGTATCTTCAGTTGGAATACAAAATACCTGTGTTTTATGCGAACCTCACGATCTGGACCCATCCATGTGCTCCGTACAATATACGCATTTACAAAGCACATACATACATGTACTTTTAACCAAAAAATCACTTGACCTTCTAATCTCATTTGTGGAAACATTACACATCTAATTGACTGAACTTTTTCTTCACTGTTGTATGTCATACAAAGTATTATGTAGTTTAGAAAAGTATATGTATTCTCTATGGACCCGCGCTTCTCGCCTATGATTTCGCTTCTCGCGCCAACCGCTGCCGCCCTTCCCCCCAAACTCAAACCTTCCCGCTTTAAAGTGTCATCTGCCAGCCTCTTCCACCCCTCTTACCGCTACACCCCCATTCTCATCCCCCAGCTTATTCAGTACCGCCCACTATCGCTGTGGCTAGCTGCGCGGTGCCATCCACCAAGCATTGAAGCCTCAGTGATCAAGATCATTGAGTCCAGGACAAAACCTTGGTTGCGATCCCATTCGCTGACCTAGAGCTGTCATCCGAACATCCTTTCTTTCTTTCTGTGACTTGGTGAAAAACAGAAAAAAAAAACCCCCAATATGTACAACGCTCATCGCGGGATGGTGCCCGCTCCCAACTCCCGTCTAACGGAGTTGCTGGATCAACTGCGCCAGGAGTTTGAGAGCCAGTCGCGAAACACCGGTGAATTTGAGCATCAGTGTACGTATCCCTTCCAACATACCCTCTCTCTTCTGTGCTCAGGCGATCTGTGCCTTAGAGCTCCCCCCTCCATATCCAATCATTTCATACAGTTGCCAGTTCATTTTCCCAATGACTGCAGCTCCATGGGTTCCGACATTCGCTGAAATGTAATCTAACTGACAGATCATGCAGTGACTGGTCAGCTCCAGGAGATGGAGATGATCCGTCAGAAGGTCTATCAGCTGGAGCAGGCGCAGATCAAGATCAAGCAAGAGTTAGTCCCTTTACCTCCTTGACAGCTTGGAAAACCCTCTCTGACATCGCATTTCCTTTTTTTCCTTTTTAATAGCTACGAGGCTGAAATTCGAATGCTGCGACACGAACTTGAGTCGCGCGGCGTGCAAACCATCCCTTCCCATATCGGCGGACCCGCTGCGGCTCACACAGCTCCTTCCCAGGCTCCTCCACCTGCCTTGGGCCACGGCCCCAGCAATCTGTTTGGCGGTATCATGACCAACCCACCAGGTAGCGGCCCCGGTCTTGCCCCTTCCCTCCCCCAGGATCAGCAGCCTCCCCAGCATCCCCTTCAACAGCCTGCTTCGGTCGCTCAGCCTGGCGCACCGCAACCCCAGCAGAGCTCCTTTGGAGGATATCCGGCTGGCGCTGCTGTGAACGGTATGTCGTTGTGTTATACAAGTCGTCGCCCAGTCCGCTGACCCGTTGGATCGTTCGTTTCCCAGGCTACGGGCCTCCTCCGCCTCCTACTGCATCCCCAGGCCCCGGTAAGGGTCGTGGCCGTGTTCCCCCAGGCCCAGGAACCCCCCAGCAAACGCACATCGCCTACCCGGATCCCCGTGCATCCCCTCAGATTCCTCGCCCGACTCCGCCGAACCCCCCTCTTGGCCGCACAGCCGAACGTCCAGGAAACATGCTGGCAAACTGGAACCCCGATGATCTGCCCCCGTCGCAGAAGCGTGAGGGTTCTGACTGGTACGCCGTGTTCAACCCCGAGGTTCAGCGTGTCCTCGATGTGGAGCTGGTGCATCACTTGAACCACGATAGTGTTGTTTGCTGTGTGCGCTTCAGCCGTGATGGCAAGTACTTGGCTACAGGCTGCAATCGCTCGGCTCAAATCTTCGACGTGACCACCGGTCAGAACGTGGCCACTCTTCAGGATGAGAACGTTGACAAGGACGGCGACCTGTACATCCGCAGTGTTTGCTTCAGTCCGGATGGCAAATATCTTGCGACTGGTGCTGAGGATAAGCAGATTCGGGTAAGTTTTTCGAATTATATGGAATCAGCATATGGGAAGACAACTGACTGAATGCGATTGGTTCTAGGTTTGGGATATCAACCAGCGCACCATCAAGCATATTTTCAGTGGACACGAGCAGGATATCTACTCTTTGGACTTTGCTGGCAACGGTCGCTTCATCGCCTCTGGCAGTGGAGACAAGACCGTGCGCCTTTGGGATATCCTCGATGGCAAGCTTGTCTACACCCTCAGCATTGAGGATGGTGTCACTACCGTGGCCATGTCTCCGGATGGTCGCTACGTGGCTGCAGGTTCGTTGGACAAGAGCGTGCGCGTCTGGGACACTACAACCGGATACCTCGTGGAGCGCCTGGAGAACCCAGATGGTCACAAGGACAGTGTCTACTCGGTCGCGTTTGCGCCCAATGGTCGTGACCTTGTCAGTGGCAGTCTGGACAAGACTATCAAGCTCTGGGAGCTTACTGTTCCCCGGGGCATGCACCCCCACAGTGCTATCAAGGGCGGCAAGTGTATTCGTACATTCGAGGGTCACAAGGTAAGATATGAGATTTACTTTGGAAGATAGACAGAAGCTAACTACAATTTAGGACTTTGTTCTCAGTGTGTGCCTGACACCCGATGGTGCCTGGGTAATGAGTGGTTCCAAGGATCGCGGTGTTCAATTCTGGGATCCAGTGACTGGAAATGCCCAAATGATGCTTCAAGGCCACAAGAACTCTGGTGAGTATCAACCTTCAATGTTTACATTGTCATCTCTAACTCCGAATAGTCATCTCGGTTGCGCCCAGTCCTACTGGCAACCTGTTCGCGACCGGCAGTGGAGACATGCGTGCACGAATCTGGAGGTAAGTGATTTTTTTTTCCCCTGACTGTTTCGAATAGGCTGACTCCTTAGATATTCGGCGTACACTGGACGATGAAAGGGTTGATGGCGTATGAAATTTTTGCTTTGGTTATGGGCTTTATTTATGCTGAATTTGTCTTTTATTTTTATTTACTCTATGCACCTCTTTCAAGTGTATTGAACACTTTTTTTTTTCTCAATTTCAAAATTGCCATTCTTTTATATCTCAAGTTACTCCGTATATGTCAAATATCAAATATTAGTCACACGGATATTTTGGAACGAGCTGAAATTCCCAACAACATCCCTGTCCGTCTGAATTACCACAGAGCCTCCGAGCTGGTAATTAATATTTTAGCATATACTCAACGGAGACATGCTGATCGAAATTTCATCAAAGCATAATATATATGCAGAGTCTAGGTGCCTTCGCCTATTCAGGAAGTAGTTCATGAAGACTAGTCGCATCCCTGCAGGAACCATTCTCAAGTCCCGATACCTCACTTCGACGCAGGACGTGCAGGGTTAACACTCGTGTCAGATTGCCATGGCTGTCACTTTTCGGAGTATGGAGCTAAGACCACGAGTAGTCATGATCGACATGAACTCCATCAGCCAAGCCATTTGGTGCAGTTTAAGGGGGAGGAAACCCATCGAGACTTGGCCAAAAGCCCTTGTGCTGAGTCTTCCTATTGGGGGCCAATATCGACTCCCTCATCCACTTATCCCAAAAGAGAGAGAGACAGATCGCACTTGGCTGCGAGAGGATCAATTTGATTGGTTCTCCGAGGAGATTCAGATCACCAGACTTCAATTTTCCAGGGCCTTGGGCGGCTAACTGGGATATTCGATGGGCTGAGATCGGACACTATTGGCGACTATCGGGATGGCGCATCCTGTGTACTCGTAATTACGGGCCAGCCATTGATTGCTGACTCCGAGATCGACTGAATAATCTACATGTCGACTGCAGGTCGATCACGGTCCACTTGAGAATTCCGCGATTTGAAGGCCCGGCCCGTCTCCTCGAGGGGAGAGATGCACAGCACGATAGGTTTGTTTCCTTTCTTTTTTTTTATTGAGTCTGACAGATGTCAGTCACTTCGGCAATATCAATGTATACAAAAAGTGTACAGAATATGGGGAAGGGGAAAAAGGCTTTCGCCAGTCGCGGCTGTGAGTATATGTGTGACTGACACACATATTCTCACACCGAATGTGTCGAAATACATTACCACTAAGGATTACTATATCTCGTGGTACAGGAAATTGATGCGTCCAAAGTAAACCATGCATCTCATGGATGCATGCTTCGCTTCAGAGCTTCCAGGTTCGGGCTTCAGGAACCCCACCCCCCCCCACACCCCACCAACACACCACCCCCCCGGAAACCCCAGTTCATCCATTTGATTTGATTTATATTATTTCTAGTGGAGTCATATCAAGGATCCCTAGTCCACGGAGATCGTCGAATCAAACATTTTGCTATGCATTGCATCTCTGGGCTTGAACTGCCTTTCCCCCCTTTTTTTTCCATTTATTTTCCCCTAAACGTCATACAGAAGATCGAAATGGGCCTTTTCGACTCTGTTCTCACCGGCTGACTCCCCCTGTCGCCCCCGCCATTGTAACTGGGGCCCTGGTATATCTAGATCGGGAGGCGCCACGGTCGATGCGGAAGATCATCACTAGTTGTCAATCATCATATTCCTCTTCACGGCATGACCTGCATATATTTGCTATTTCCTTTCCCCTCTTCATATATAGATCCAGATCTATAGACCGATTGCGCTTTGGACGGCCTGTTTGTCTATTTTCTTTATCCTTGCTTCTTCTTCTTACTGTCAGCCAGAACCCAAATACCACCGGGGATTGGGTTTCAGAACATACTGGAAGACACCATCCTGAGATATACATTGAGATACATTGGTATCTAAGATATCCAGAGGGAGAAGGTATCCTTGCCTTTCTAATATACTGAGAACACCTCCCGAATAAAGATGGAGACTGTAGAGCCCGTCTCTTACGAGTTCCCCGGCCATGCCGTGGGTGCGTTTGTACACAGACGCCCGATGGACTCGACCCTGAGCCAGAACTTTCCCTTCTATTCACACCAAACAGCATCGTACTCGCTACCTTACCAGGCCCCGAGTAGCTTGCCTTACAGCTTCGCCCACTCGGCGGGTCACACACATACACACCCGAATCCCTATCAGCAATACTTTGTCCCCAGTCAGCATCCGATACAGCCGCAGCCACTGCGTCTCACAACGGAACAACCGTTGCAGTCTCTTCCAGAGATTCGCCCGGCAAAGAACGCCATCACCCAGACAGTAAAGTCTACACCCGACCATGGTCCACGAGTGCAGATTTCCACCGGAGGGAACAGTTCACCAGTCGGGGACGAGAAACAAACCGCCGACATCGCCTTCTCCACCAACGTGGATGTCCTGATGAAGGCAATCCAGGCAAAGCACGCCTCATCACCGACCCAGCAATCGCTACCACCACTCCAACACCTGGCACCACCAACATCACAGTCCTATCCCGCATCCTACCAGACTACCTCACCCACACCACCACGCTGCTACCATACCAACGAAGCCCAGCTCTCACGCTCAGGCAAGAAGCGCAAGTACAACTGCAGCCTACCAGGCTGTGGTAAAAGCTTCGCTCAGAAAACCCACCTGGATATCCATATCAGGGCACACACAGGCGATAAGCCATTTGTGAGTACACAGCATTGCCCTAAACAGGATTCAAGATCAGCAACTAATCCTTTTCGGACGTGGCAGATATGCAAGGAGCCCTCATGCGGACAACGTTTCTCGCAGCAAGGCAACCTGAAGGTAAGCAGCGGCAGCCGCGCCATGCACACAGAAACTTACATTCCTTAGACCCATCAGCGGCGACACACGGGGGAAAAGCCCTTCCAATGTGAAATCTGCCACAAGCGATTCGCCCAGCGGGGAAATGTCCGCGCCCACAAGCTCACCCATGACCAATCTAAACGGTTCGACTGTCGTCTAGATGAATGTGGGAAACAGTTCACCCAGTTAGGAAACCTCAAGGTATGTCTAATGTTGTCTATGTCATCATTCTCATTCAAAGCTAAACGCCCAAAACAGTCCCACCAAAACAAATTCCACGCAGCAACCCTCCACAATCTTACCGTCCGGTTCTCTCAAATGGGTGAGAACGGTTCGATGAACATGAACCCCGCAGATCGTGAACTGTGGATATATTTCGCGGGGCTATACAAAAATAGCAACAAGGGTATCAAGGGTCGTGGGAAGGATCGTCGGATCTCGACGACGAAACGGTCTGATGCTCAGTGTGATCCCATGGATCGAATACAGTCCGTTGAGTCTGAAGAGGGTGTTTCGAAAATGCAGATGCAGATACAGTTGCGCCGGGGGAGTTTTGATGGGTTCTCCGTTTATAATACTTCTAGCAGTGATGGTGATGATGCGGAGCCTTATTATATTGATCGTAGGGCTCATGTTCATGGACATGGGCCTTGAGTTCCCGGGCTGTTTATATTTGTATTCTCTTTTGATATCCCTTCTTTTTTAAATTCCTTTTTCTGCACAGATCTGAATACTTTAACTATATCTTTCTTTTTACACTTTTCCTTTAGGGTCAAAGATGTAAACGATCCACGAGAACATTTCTTATGTATTTTGGGATATCCCCGAGGGTTGTACAGTTGAATCAACAGGGTCTTGGTTTCTTTTCTTTTTTTCTTTGTACAACTTAAGTGTTACGCAGTTCGGGCGCAGATTGCGCCTCGAAATGAATTGAAATAATTTTGGAATAAATCAGGTTTTTTTCATTTTCCTGTCAGCCTTGATTCGAAGACCCGGAGTTAATTGTACAATATAGAGAGAAGCTAGAAAAAACAAGGCAAAAAAATGGCTCTCCGGGACATAAATCATTTAATGAAACAGCTCAAAGAGATCGAATGCGAGAACGCAGCATGCATAAGCTGATATCTGATCGAGATGGCATCCATATATGACATCTATTGCGCATCAGCATCGGCAATATCCAAATCTTCATCCGCAGCATCTTCCCGCTCAGAAACAGGTGGGGCCTGGGTGCCGAGGGGAGTAGCGTGAGCCAATGCATCGGAGATGAAGGCTTCTTCAACTGCAGCCTTTCTGCGGAACACGCGGAGCCAGCGCCGGCCCCATTGGCGAATGATAGCATCCTCGGGCTGAGTGCCGCTGCCGTCGCCGCGCTCCATCTGTTCATCGTTGCTTCCCGCAGCGACGGAGACGATGGAGTCCTCGATGTACTTGAAGAGGGCTTGCATGTCTGCGCGCTCACGAGCGAGAGTCTCGTCGATGACGCTAAGCTGGGGCTCATAGAGGCCGGGCTGGGTGCGAGCGGCGACGATCTGGCGCATGCGGTTGGTGACCTTACCGACGGTAGCGGAAATCATCTCGAAGACGTGGGGCTTTGAGAGGATGGTTCCTGCCGCGACAGACTCAGAGAGAGCCCATTCAAGAACGGAGAGTGGGCTGAGGATCGTGTAGTTAAGCAGTTTGTCAATGATGTTGATGGCAATACCGGGCTGGTCGACCCAGTAGTCCATGACGGAGCTGATAATTTGGCAGCGGGCGCGTTGAGATTCCGTGCCGATGGCCAGGAGGCGATCTTTGCTCCGTTCGATGCATGAAAGGACGTGGGAGAGCGATTTGGATCCGACGAAGCAGAGTGAGGTCACGAAT
The DNA here is from genome assembly GCF_001561935.1 of Penicillium griseofulvum. Lineage (NCBI taxonomy): Eukaryota > Fungi > Ascomycota > Eurotiomycetes > Eurotiales > Aspergillaceae > Penicillium > Penicillium griseofulvum. The sequence continues at coordinate 1,192,607 of NW_024467450.1, forward strand.
GCGTCTGTCGAGGGAATCTTAGGGTCGTCGACGCCCTGGCTCTTGGCCTGGTCTTCAATGGCTGTAATAACGGGCTGAATCTCTTCGTCGCTAGCCTTCTTCCGAATCAGCTGCATGAGTTCTTGGCCTTCTTTGGAGTATGGTGCCACTGGAAAGTCAAATTAGCAACTGTTCTCTGTCGTCTGATCGTGGGTAAATTACGTTCGGAGGAATATTTGAAATCGGGGGTATCCTTCTCTTTGCCTGGCGTGATCAACTTCGGGTAGGGATCAGGAAGAGTTCCCTTAATGCGCTGGGCAAAGCTCAGCCGAATTTCTTTGTCCAAAGCACCCTGGATGAACGCCATTCTTGGATCAATGGCGGGCAGATCAAGATCGTCGGTCCTGCGAAAGTTTTAGAAGACTGTTTACAGCGTGGAGAGGCTGACTTTTTACTTACCACTCGCTCCATTTCCATGTAAACCCAAAGTTGCTCAAGTGGTGAGCAAACCAATCCAGGAAACGGTTGCTGAGCTCCAAATCCATTGTCTCTAGGCTGTTGTACAAGAATCGGATTGCACGGCCCAAACTGGGCGCAATTGCCGCAGGGGCAATCTTACAGCACTCAGTGAGAACAGAGTGGTAGTAGACGAGTTTGTGCTCAGCCGCTGGCAATTGGAATAGCTGCGAGAATACTGCGTCCACTGCCACATCCTCGGGCTTCCACGGCTGCACCTCCCCGATGAGCTCACGCATTCGGTCGAAAGGCGTGGCACGCTTCACGAATGTGGTAGAGGTGAAATAGCAGTCGATATCAATCAGGAACTTGGCCGTAGCAACACGGTTGAAGTCAAGGAGGTTAATAGTATCAACCAGTGCGTCCCGAATAAGAGAAGAGGAGATATCTGTGAGCGCAGGAACGGTGTCTACTTCTTGGTTGGCATACACCGAAAGGTAAACCTCCGGGAAGAGAGGACGCGGGCCGTTCGGTACAGGGTTAGGCACAGTGATCGTGGGGAAAGGAACCTTGGTCACCGATTCGAAAGACTTGGGCTCATTAATTTCGGCGTCCTGGACGTCTTTCCAAGGACGAGGGAGGCACTTAAGCTCCCAGCCGTGGTTGGCCTCCGCTTGAAGTTGAGTCTGCATCAAACTGATAACACTTTGACCGGCTGCCTCCTGATTTTCCTCGATGCTGAATGAGTTCACCAAATCGACGAGGGCGTGCGGCGTAGATGCGATAATGTCGGTCTTCTCTAGAAGCGCAGAAGCCTGGGCCTCGAAGCCCGAGGCAGGGGACAGCATCACATAAGGAATGGCGAACTGGATAATCTTTACCAATTCAAGGCCAAGAAGCTGAGGAAGACTGTTAGACGAGGTTCATCACAGGGAAATAACTCAACGTACATCTTCAGAAGAGGCAGTCTGGAGATCGACTGCACGAGCGAACAGCTCTTCCAGAAGAGGGAAGATACCGTCACCCTCATAGACCGGCTGAAGGATACCCAGGAAGCGAATAAGAAGCTTGACTTCACGCCATGCGCCCATATCAATGTATTTCTGCAAGGCCTCAGCTGCCTTGCTCAAAACCTCCGATCCGAGCTCAGGCTTGAGGCTATGTGCGACCAGGACCGTGCCGGCGATAAAAGGAATTTTCATGGGTTGTTCGAGAACGCTTCACACATCCGAGTTAGTAATATTCCACGGTGAATTGAGTACGCCGACACGTACAGATCAAGGGAGATGTTAACAAAGTCGCGGCGGATTTCCTCGTCATCGTAGTTATCCGCGACAGTCTTCGCAATACCCTGAACGTCATCTTCTGCTCTGCGAGCAGCCTATTGATAAGACATGAGCGTTAGTTCATATGGATCATTTAAAGAGCGCAATGCGCGCGACAGGAAAAAAAAACGAGGCCCATACCGATTCCGCGATGGTCAACAACTGTCGTCGGACCTGGGCAAACAATGGCTCCTCATATCTGCGCCTCTGGGGGCGACGATCAAATTCATCATCATCTGTGAGAATCACAAGCTAAGTTAGCGTGTTGTCAGGGAAACTTGTCAGATGTCTCTTACCTCTGTAGCGGCGCTTGCGCCCACCCCTGTAGCCCTGGTTTCGACGGTCGTTTTCGGCCATTGTGCTGTTGGATCAATCCAATGAGCCGGTATGATACCAGGTTTGATAGGGACAATGATTCTGGGTAAGTGGAAAGCGAGGGTGACAGCTTGGGAGCTTGAGGTGAATGGGGAGCTCGGGGGAAATTGAAGTTCCGGACCCGGTGCACCTGCCTTTCACAATAGTTCACAGTTCACAGTTCACTTGAAAGAGTTGGCTTATGCGGCCTTGTCTTTTTGGTCTTTTGGTCTTTTTAAGATGTCTTTTTTGAAAGATATTTTCTAATAGTAGTAGGAAAAAGGAGGGGAAAATGTAAGCTCTACGGTCTTTTCAATGTATACATCAAGCCAGGAATGTAATAGTCTGAATACACATTCCACTTACTATACAGTTACACTGTTCAAATCTCATTTATTCTTTACGCATCACTACCGAAAAAAAGAAGGAAAAAAAGGAAAATCGTCTGCTTGAGAACTGGAATGACATATAGCTCATGGCCGGTAAGTCGGAGGACCGGGGAACCAGCCAAGCCCGATGAATCTGATACAAGGATATTGCGAACAAAAAAAAAAAAAAGAAAAGCAAGGACGCAAAGGGAAGAACAAACGGGGATCTAGCGCTGCAAGAGATTGACCATCATAGAAGGGATCCTCTCGAAACTTGTATCCAACGAAATCTTCAAGATCTCTGATACATTTGTAGGAGATTCACCCCTCCATCCGGGGTCGATATCGGCTTGCTGCGTCTGGGGGTTCTTCCCCTCGGCCGATGAAACTATGCAGTCTCCGACCCCCAAAGGCAGACGTGCACAGAAAGGGTATCACTTTTTCCTCCCGAGAGCTGTCTCAGACACCTCAAAATAAACTCCAGGCCATGACCTCCCATTTCGTGAAAACCATCAGCCCTTACCACCAAGAAACATAGTTTCCGCTTCCCAGCCATTAAAGGATGCACTTTTCCCACTTCATACCACTCCCTGCTCACCAGTTCCAAGGCTCCACTATGTCCGGGGGTTGAGGCACACAAATCGAGTCCCCAAAGAAAAGAAAAAAAAGACAAGGTGCGTTCTCAATTCAGTTTACTCGAGATCATGATGGAACTTGGTTGGCAGGTCGAATCTTCTCACACACAGTGCAGATGGCGGCACAACGAACAGACGTATCCCTCGCAGAGGGCGGAGGACACACACTGGCCAAACTCAGTCAAGGTGGGCAAGCATCTCCTCCTTAGAAAGGGGTTTGAAGTTATCTAGGCCGAGGCCGCGGGCTTCGAGGGCAGGGCGAGCGTGAGGGGGAATCATTTGGGCGTTGAGGTCAGGGGCAATCGAAAGTTCTAAATTGATCAGCGGGGTTTCTCACTAGCGAGGATGAGGATCTTTTACCATGTCGTGAGAAATCGAAGAGGGCGGGGAGATCCTTAGGGGGGTTGTTGTGGTGGCGTGAGTCCGGTAGCCGGGTGTTCGGGTCGCGGAGCTCATCGAAGAAGGGGTGGCACATCGCCTCAACCGCGGACAACCGTTGTGTCGGGGTGTATTCCAGGAGGGCGGAGATGAGGTCAATAGCCTCGGGTGGTGCCTTACGGAAAACCTAGTTCGGTCAGCACTATTACAGACCTGGAAAGGATTGGGGAAAATACCTTGTTAAAGGGATGGGGCTTGATTTGAGGGAACTTGTGCTCCATATAGTTGGGGTTCATGGTGCGGATTTGTTCCCGAGTTGGGGTGCCCAAAACCTTGATGATTTCTACCAGCTGGTCAATGCCCGATTCACCGGGGAAGAGGGGCTGTCCAAGCATCAATTCTGCCATAACACAACCAGTCGACCAAACATCTAGCAATTAAATGTTAGAATCTAATAAAATAGTGCAGAAAAAGAAGACGTACCGATCTTTGTTGTGTAGTTGGTGGCGCCAAAGATTAATTCTGGCGCCCGGTAGTAGCGAGAGCAGATATACGACACGTTGGGCTCGTTTTCGATCAGAATCTTGGCGGATCCGAAATCGCAGAGCTTCAGGATACCAGTAGCTGGATCCAAAAGCAGGTTCTGTGGCTTGATATCACGGTGGCAGATACCCTGTGAGTGGATGTAGGCCAGCGACCGGAACAGCTGGTAGATGTAAAGCTTGACCTCTAGGATGGGCATCGTAGTCTTGAGTTTGTTGAAGTAACGCGATGCGCGGTAGACGGTCTCCGGGACATACTCGAGGACGAGGTTAAGGTACACTTCATCTTTCTATTTGGGAACATCGGGGGCACGGTCAGCCCACAGGAACGGGGGATGGAAAGACGATTGGGCGGGACACCCAGGAGACACATACCCTGTCGCCGTTTGAGTAGTAAAATGCCTTGAGCTCGACAATGTTGGGATGGCGCACGATCCGCATGATCTGCAGCTCACGGTTCTAGAAACTGGGTTAGTGATCCGACACACACACAGTGAAGGTCGAGAACCCACCTTGAACCGCTTATCCTGGAGGACTCTCTTGATGGCAGCATCTTCCCCGCTCGGAGCCATCTTGGTCTGAAACACAACACCGAAGGAGCCATTGCCCACGATCTTACACTGAGTGTAGGAGATCTCCTTGGATTCGCCAGTCAGTCCGTCTTGGACCTTCTCCCGAACCACCTCTGGGAAAGGTTAGCTCAACCCATTGAATATCCAGATCAGTATATCTTACCACCCATGCGCAAAGTTGGGAACAACCCGGGTCGATTCTGTGACATCGCGGAAAGAGATAGGATATGTGAAGTTGGTAAGACGGTTAAACCGGGGTGGAGTAGGGAGGGGCGGAAGGACCGATGGGAAAAGAAAATGGCACCCGGGAGCCAAGAATGTAGTAAAAGTAGGGAAGAAGAAGAATGAGAGAGAGGAGAAGGTGGGCAACTTTCGTAGAGAATGTTCAACCAATAAAGTCGAATCGAGTGAAATAAGACGGGTTAGACTAGGGAAGGTTAGGTAAAATTGGGGCGGGTTCAGGGCGAAAGAAAGGTGACGTTGATGGAATAGATTTCCTTTTTTTTTCTTTCTTTCTTTGTTTTTTTTTTTGGGGAGGGAGGATAAAAATTTATCTGATTCTTGATATTTGAAAGAAACAAATAAATAAGGGGAATAGATTCAAAAAAGATGAAAGCCAATGTCTTACGGAGTGGGCAATTCGGGAAGGGGGGGGGGGGAAGAGGAAAAAGAGAGGGGCGGGAGAGCTACAAGTTCAAGTTCAAATCCAACTTTCTCAGGTAATTACTGTTTAAAGATCATTTAGTCTTCTTTTTTTTTCCCTTTTTCTTTTTTTTTTTTTTTAAATTTCTATATATTTTATTACCTATACTGTATATATCTCTCAAGATATATATTTTATTTTAACTATTTACAGTATAGGTACTGTAACTTACAGTCATTTACCAGAGTTCGGGAAATGATATCATAGGTACGGGTGTTATTGGAGTATTTACCAATACATGCCGGTGTGCGAAATCCGGGAAATATTGGAAAGAAAAAAAAAGACTTTGGAGAAAGCGGAGTCTCCGGGGTAGTGGGAATATAGTCAAGCTATACATAGTATAGTATACTAGATCTGTTTATAGCTATACACCTTAATATATCCCCCAAAAATAGGCGAAAGAGACATAAATGATGTCGGGTGACCCAACGGTGATTTTCCCTGGAACCACTATTATTGGTTGAATTACTGTATTGTAATCTTTTTTACTATCACGAGACCAGCTGACCTCGAAAAAAAAAAGAAGCTTGGGCCAAGTGGTCCAAGCTGCAATTGGAGCTGGACCGGGTCCAAGTATACTAGTATACTCTAGGGCTAGTTATACTAGTTACTATATGTTATACTACAATTAACTATTGACGATTTGGCTTTTCTCTTCCCGACAGTTGTAGCTCCAGGCCCCGAAAAAACAAAAATAACACACCGGTAATTGGGATCCAGACCGAGCGAAAAGACATACAAATCAGAAAAAAGCTATTCGGCCCGGAAAATCTATCGGGAATTGAAAGGGGCTCCCGTTCTTCCATTCTTTCGATGATCTCGATACCATCAAAGTGTGTCTGTGCAGGGATCCCTTGGCATGTGAGTCGAAGCTATCTCAGCCGACGCCCCAGCTCGGGACAATCATTGGGATTCCAGCCGTAGTCCCGTCCATGCAGCTGGTACCAAACCAGATGAACACCACATATGAGATGTATCAGAAAAGCGAAGGGATCAATCAGAGAAAATCGAGGTCAAGTGGAAAAAGAACCCGTATGCTTGAAGGGGTTAGGAATGTTGGTTCCTGGCACAAGCAAGCATCCTACTCAGGTACTAAAAAAGGACGTTCCCTCGACTGAACTTGGCCCCTGCACTGTAGGGATGCACCTGGCTCAAAAGGTTAACGTTGAGGACCTACCCATTTACCTCGTACTGTTTTGTATTTGTATGGTATTTACACGGTATTTCAACAGTGCATTTAAACATTGAACTACTGTAAACCATTTAGCATTTACCTACTCCGTATATCTGTACAGTTATAAAATATATATATCCCTCAGGCACAATAATTATTCCACTTCTAATATCTACAACGCAGTAGATCAAAACCATGAGAGCTTCCCCTCATCGACGTCACCGGACGTCGAGCAGGTGACCATGGCTTGGGGATCGGAATCGCCACAGTTTGGTTCAAACTGTCATGCGACTTTGCTACCTAATATTCTTGACACGAGAAAGGAAAAAAATGACGCCCCCTCAGCAAGGGTCTGACGCCGTCAACTCGAACGAAAAAAAAAAGAATCCATGTCATATCCAGAACCATGCACCGGTACAACCATGACTACATATGTACACTCGGGATTCCGAAGTGTCCATCGGGTCTCGGCAAACAATATGCCCAGCTATTTGCTGACAGCTAAAACCCAAAATCACTTATTGAATTGCTTTTTGTTCGGGGATCAAAGTGGATTCAATTCGATATTCCCTGTCAGCCACAGCCTTGGAACCCACACATAACAGAGCCTCGGACGTTCGTATCGAAGTATACAAGTATAAAATTGCACAATGCATCACGCTATTGTTTCACGGACCCGGGATGAGGCACGGGATGCGTTCCTGGCAAAAAGCAACACTTCCCGGCTGGCACTGGCACGATGTTTAAAATGTCGATGCATATGCACGGGAGCACGGGAGGAAACCGGCGGAATGCCCAGCCCAATAGTGCACTGTCGGCATGTACGGATCGTAAAGCATGGAAGCAAGGAACGGCATTCCGTTCTACGGTATCTCTGTCAGACACGTGGTTTACCTCTCGGAATAGCGAACACAGAGAGAAAGATATAAGGTATACAAAATAGCACTTGACGTCTAAGTAATTGCCATACTCATATGATGTTGTACTCTGTAGTATCTAAGAAATGCCAAGCAAATATGCGAATCATCTCGGAGGTTATTGGCTCAACCTTGAAATGGGGTCTTCCCACGCTATGGCCAAATCTGCCATGGATATGATATCTAAATCTACCTTCCGACTGTAGAAAAAGCGCACGTTGCGTCTATTCATATTCGTATCAGAAACAGTGTTCAATGGTTGAAATGTATGCTACCTGATCGATTATATCCGAGGAACAAGTACATAACTTCACATTGTACCAACGTATAATCCATCCGGAATAGGTACACGATGAACCGAACCTTGGGCAAGACCTCCATGGAACAGATAGATAGAAATGCAAAAGCAATAAATCTAAATTGCCGATATCTACCAATGAATTTCACCAGAATGAATTTGCCTTGTGGCAAGCTACCCACATTCATTTCCAAAGGAAATTACATTCACGAGAACAACATGTTGTGCTCCGTATGTAGGTATATTACCAAAACTAGAGAGAGCCTGTCAATTGGGCAGAGACACTCGGACCCTCTCAAAACTCTCTCTCTTTCATTTTAATTCGTCTACGAAGAATATCATCCCGGGACAGCCATTTATCCGGGACATACATCCCTAGGTGCATCCCGAGCCTCGAAGATAACTGGCCAGTTTCTTCTATAGTAATCGGGAACCCGGTAAGAGATTTACGAAAAAAAAGAAAGCCCTAAAACAAGGGTTGAACGGGGGATATGATGTCACTGGAGTCTGATAATCAGTGTCCGAACGCCGATTATCAACCCCGGCACTTCCAATTGCGAGAGAGTAATCAGACCCAGCCACACTCGAAGCAGGGAACTGGGTGACCCCATCAAAAGACTTCACAATTAGCGGGTTTGGGTACATAAGTCAGGCTTGAAATATGGAGTAAGTGGCTGAGGATCCCACATGCCATATTGGGATAGAAACATGGCATTTTCCTAATATACAACATTGTAGCATTATAAGGAGTACAAAGAACGTACTTCATTTTCTATTACAAAATACTCTCCACAATAACCCTCCGTATCATTTTCGAGAGCGAAACATGGGAGACCCAACATATAAATGAATCCACTTTACCGAGAAACTTAGTCCAGCAATTGAGTGGAGATGAAGCAGAAACGGTTCCATTCTACGGAGTGGGAGATGCATGGCCACTGCTGCACTCCGGAGTATTCTACCAATTAGATCAGTTGCTCTAGTGCCCACAGCATATGTGGAGCATTCTTGTATGGTTGATTTGATTTGTGGTCTTGGGAAGATGCCGTCGTTCGTCCCGGTCACCGCTTTGGGTATATACGGGCATTATCCGGGACCATTTTCCTCTCCGCTTTGATTTGTGTGCCTGGGCAAGGATACCCTATCTTTGTCTCAGAGCTAATTCTGAATTTGTCTTTCTTAGATATCGTAAACCTGAAGTCTTTATAAAGTAGTCCAATTTGAAAAATCTGAGATTTTTATGCATGTCTAGTGATATGATTTTTTATGGGTCAACACCTCAACATTGATATCCACCATCCACCTAGACAAAAAGAGCTGATTTTTGTACATCCTTTCACTAAGGCTTTGAGTAGAAGATAAATAGAATTCAAAGACATATCACAATGAATACTTTACAACTGGATCAATTTAATCAAAACTTGTTTTACATTGGCCCGTCTATGATGCGAAAAACATAACCAGAGCTATCTGCAGGCGCAGCCATGCATCCCAGATCTGGCGATCCGATAGACCCAAAACATGGCCATGCAAGGAAATGAACTGGAAAGATAGCAAGGAGACACAAGATATCAGACCACAGGCCAAACCGAGATGCAGCATCAGGTGGTAATGGAAAAAGAAATCAAAGAAACGGAGTGTGAATCTATACAAAAAAAATTTGAAATCTCCATGGCGCCAAACAACTGTCACCTGCACCAGCAACCCAAATTCAAGAGGATATACCGAGGAAGAGAGACAACATATGTCATTCCAGACATGGAGAGTGAAGAACTACTAAAACATGGGGGGCGAAAGGGTTATTATCTCGGGGGGATGCGAGAGAGGAGAGCTTAGAAGGGAGGAGGGATCATGGCAGCGGGGTCAACCTTGTCCTGCTGCTCCATGACATCCTCACCAGCAAGCTCAAGGGAGACGGCAAGACCGAGCTTAGCCGTTTGCTAGAAAGAAAAGAAACAAATTAGTACTGCGGCAACAATCAGAAAGAAAGACGGATGTTGCTTACCTTGGCCTGGTCGATCTCACCAGCGAAGGAGAGAGAGATGGGCATGGCAATACGCTTCTCGAGGAGGCAGCTGACCTTGCCAGTGCTGTCAACCTGGGCACGGAACGAAGAGGCACGGAAGTCGTACTTGGCACCAATGGCAGTGGTACCGTCACGAGCAGGGCCGCCCATCATAAGAGTAGCGGGGGAAGGTTGGAGTTGGAGGTTCATGTCAATACCAGCCTCAACACGCTCGGACAGCTTGCGCCAGTAAGTGGCATTGAAAGTGCCCTGGGCCTGCAGCTGAGCGGTACCAATCCAGTCCTCACCCTTGTACTTGGCGGAGTAAGACAGAGCGGTCTCGGGGCGAGCGTTGATGGCCTGGCGTTGCCAGATAGCCTCGAAACCAAGAGCGAGACTGGGAGTAACGGACTGCAGGTAGCTGCCGACAAAGATACCGGTGAGACCACCCTCGAGGCAAGAGGGGTTGAAGGCCTTGAGGGATGCGGAGAAGTCACGGCCAGTGTAGTCGTTATCAATCTGGACCAAGCCCTGGGTGCCGCCGTTCATGATCTGAGCATTGGTCTTGGTGACAAGGGCCTGGTTCCAGCGGTAGTTGGCGACGGCGGCAAGCGCACCGTCGCTTCCGTAGTTACCTTGCATAAACACCTATCGGAGAATGATATGTTAGATACCGAGAGTTGCAGTCACCAGCACACGGATCGCATGGGATATTTGTCCTTACCCTGGGGCTTCCGTACATGGCGGAGAAAGCATATGGAGGCAGGTTGCCGGTTGAGCCCATAGAGAACGCATGCGACACACGGAACAGAGGGGAAACACCGAAGACCTTGGTCAGATCTGCACGGAGGCCGGAGAACATGAAGTTGGTCAAGAGAACATCCTTCTGCACTTCCCTGGCGAGGTTATCGATAGTGCCGGGGTTGGGCAGGTTGAGCAAGGCCCTTCGGTCGGAGAACGAGGAGTATGCATCGTTGATAGCCGCGGCGGCAGGGTTCTCTGCGAGAAAGGAGAGGGATGATAGGTAATCGGCCATTTTGGTTGAAATATGATAATTGACGATTATATTAGGTGTCGTCACGCGTGTTAGTCTCAGTTAAGACTCGGGGGAAAACAAATAATTGAGAATAAATGGAATTGAGACCAGCCCGAGGATCTGGGACGATCAAACGTCTTCAGATGACCTTTGATAAAATAGTGTAAAAGGGCTGTATCTGATGCGCTCAGGAGTGTAGGGGAAGCAATTCAAGACTTTCCAAGCTGTGAAAAATGCTAGTCACCTGCCTTGGCGTCTTTGGTTGCTGTCGTTCGCCGGGGATGTTACATAAGCTTTTTTTCGGGCTTTTCCGGTTCAAGGCAAGACCGGGGGGAGTAGAGGCGATTGAGGGGGCATTAGGGAGATGTAACCTGGTATTAATTGCTATTTGAAGAGGTTCTTTTCTTTCATTCCATTTGACGTTGAATTGTACCTGAATCCGAACTCGTTTCGACTGCTTTGTATTTTTTCGGCCTGAAAAACAAGGCAAGAGACAATGATCTGCACCTGATATCGGCGTTGATCGATTACCTACCTATACCGCCTCTTAACCTTCCTTAGAAGATTCCTGTTTTCTTGCTTCCCTATCTTGCAATCGGATTGACACGGATTGCAATATCTCTGAACTATCTCAGGGTTATTTACTGATAATCCTATCACGCTCAGCACTAAATCTTGTGATATCCAGTTGCGTCATATCGACATCCCACCATGGACACCTTACTGTAAGCTTGCTTTTCCCACTTCACCGTTTCATGTTTACTCCTGTGAAAGTTGTTTTGTGTGTACTTTCTGCTTGACAATACTAGGCAAAAAGAAAAAAAAGAATGAGCTATGGGCTGTATATAGTGTTGGAAAGGCTGAAGAGTGAAGTTTGATAGTGGATTTAAACTGACATCATATAGCACCGCTGAGATCGTGGCCAACTCCCCACGATTCCGTCGCAAATCGTCAATTTTTGTCGATGCAATTCATGACCTGCCGGAAAAGGCCGATCTGGCTCCGGCCCAGCTGTACAGCACCGAATCTGGTCGGCTTTTCCATTCGGGCCGCATTGTGATCATCACCGTCGGCTTGCCCGCCAGAGGCAAAACGTATGATTCTTTTTACCTTCAGATTGGTGTTGCTGCGTAAACTAATTTTCAACACATGATAGACATATCTCGGTGGCTTTGGCACGATACCTGCGATGGTATGCTTTACTCGTATGATCTGCACATTTCTAGAGGTATGCTGACACATTGATAGGCTTGGTGTCAAAACCAGAATCTTCCACCTAGGCGACTATCGTCGTGCCACAATCCCATTTGGCGAGGACATGCCAGATGATTATTTCTATGTCAATGGTAGGCATGGTATCCTGATCTACCTGAATGACCGTATTGATGTCTGTGATTAGCGACTGCCAAGTCCGTTCTTCTACGCCAAAAGATTGTGAGAAAATGCCGAGAAGACATCTATCACTTTTTAAACCATGAAAATGGTCAAATAGCGATATATGATGCCGTCAACCCGCTAGCCTCAGGACGGCGCTCCCTTGCGAAGGAGTTTGCAAAGCATGATATCGAGGTAAGTCCGAATTGATTTTTTTTTTTTGGATATTTGAATATACTAATTATTAATGCTTCTTACCAGACCTTGTTCATTGAGTCTTGGTGTGATGATGAACGCATAATCGAAGAAAATGTTCGCAGGGTCAAGATATCCTCTCCTGATGTAAGTTTCATGTATATCCCGGCATTGAACGCAAATGCTAACAACCATGGCCAGTACGTCTCATGGAAATCGGAAGATGCCGTGAAGCATTACTTGAATCGTATCTATTCACGCATTCCCCAATTCCAGACCATGGAGGAAAAGGACTTGAACTATATCAAGGTACGCGTAATTGATTTTGTCGCATTACGATTACTCACCAAATACAGATGATCAACGCCGGCGAAAGACTGATTGTCAACAATCGAAGCTTTGGTTACCTTTCTAACCGCATAGTCTTCTATCTCCTGAATCTCCACATCAAATCGAGACGTACATACTTTGTCCGGGTAGGTCATCTACTGTTCTATTGTCACAATTCAATGCCTAACATTTATCTAGGCTGGCGTTTCGCTAGACGCAGATTCATACAAAGCCGATGCTTCATTGTCAGAACAGGGAGAAGACTACGCCAAGAAAATGACGGCACGTCTACTAGCTCACCGAGAAGAAGAAAAGCAAGCAATGATCGAACGAGGAGAGACTGGCTATGAGTCGAGGCCCTTGAAGGTTTGGACTTCCACACGGCGCAGAACAGTGGAAACTGCGAAATACCTACACGAAGCCGGATATAAAATCCGGCAGAGGTCTCAATTGAGCCAACTGCACCCTGGTGTTTGTGAGAAGATGTCTGAGGATCAAATCCGAGCAGAGTTTGGGGACGAGGTTGCTAAGCACGAGCTTGACCCATACCATCACCGTTATCCCCGGGCAGAGGTAAGCCTTGCTCCAACCTCTCAAAGTGTGCCGCTTTTGACCCTTTTTACTAGTCATACCATGATTTGGCTGTTCGCCTCGAGCCAATTATCCTTGAATTGGAGAGGGAGCAAACCGATCTTCTCATTATTGCACACGAAAGTGTTTTGAGGGTTTTGTATGGCTATCTCATGGCCTGCAATGCTGCCGACATTCCGTTCCTTGAGTTCCCTCGCGATGAAATCATTGAGGTGAATTGAACTTTCGGTTGGATTAGTATCTATTGTTGATTAACACTATTCTAGATCGTTCCGGAGAGCTATCAGAACGAAGCACAGCGGATCCATATCCCCGACCTCCCCGAAGAGATTATCCCGGCCTCTCCAGAGGACTTGAAGATCCCAGTGCCCCCAAGCGGGGTGGTATCACCGACGCAAGGGCTTGGCACCCCAGAAGGTCAAGTAACCCCACAGAGTGGGCATCGGACGCCCAGTGGAATCCGAACACCACGCGAGCGCGAAAGGATCTCACAACAGCATGTTGAAGATGTGGTCTAGGGAAAAGTCCACATTCATTACCCTCGCCTGGCAATACCGCCCATATGTTGCTCTCGAATCCTCCGCTCAAACTTCAAATCAAGTCTCTTTTTTGTCTTCGTTGCGTTGATAGCATCAATACAAGCCATCAAGTTAACCGCCATGTAAAGTTGAAACAAAAACAATGTTATCCCCTTGTTGAAGTTCGTATGTCTCTTCGCCTTCGAGTTCCCAATCGGCATCGTTGATAAGGACGAGAATGCCTGGTCGTCTGTCGAAGCCATTAGTACTGTTTGAATATAGTTGGAAAGCTATGTTGACATACACATTGTCCTCCATGATGAACATATCTATCCTCTGGTCCTTCATGAGGTTGTTGACGAGGTATTTAAGCAGGTATGAGATGTTTGGCTTGCTGCCATCCTCTAAACGAGCAGGCAAAACAACCTTGTGCTTGCGCTCATTTCCGAATAGCAATTCTAAGCCACCACTATCGAGACCAATTATCAGCAGTGGTTGATCAATTGAAGAAAAGATTTGACGTACGTAAACTCGACGGTGATAGGGATGGGAAATTCTCCCTGGCCCGCATTTGAAGTATCAGCCATGGCGTTCCAGAGAAAGGGAAATTTAGAGCATATAGCAGTAATCTCTCTTTACTGAGAACGAATGGAAAGGGATCACAGTCTGTTAAAGATGGAGGGGCTGGGCGGAGACAAAACCTCTTATCGATAAGCCCCAATCTTCCCGCAATTTCTTTGCGGCTTTTCTCCAACTTATTCCCAGTACAGCAGCACAGACAGATAGGAGGCTTCGCAAGCCCTCATAATACTCCATGGTCGCCGTCAAAACAGACTACATTAGCGTGGGGGGAAACCGGCACCCTGGTGCTGCCGATTGGGATGTGAAGACAGGCGTGCTCGCCTTCGGTGCGGACAACAATGTCGCCTTATGGGATCCTCTAGTACGTCCATTGAGAACAACTGGGCATTGTAACAAGGAAGAACTGACATTTAATCAAGGACAAGACTAAACGTGGTATCCACGCCTTGCTTGTTGGTCATACCGACAAAGTCAGCGTCGTTCGGTTTTATACATGCCCCGCCTCAGGAACGAGATTTATCGTCACCGGCTCTGTCGACCACACAATACGGGTATGGCAAAAAGACAATGCTGATCCCCACAACTATGTCCTTGCATCTACCCTCGAGGGTCACACGAGCTCAGTGAATGCGATTGCCGTCACCGATGGAACGGACATTATCGCATCTGGAGCGGCTGATGGGACGGTCCGGATCTGGAGAATAAATGCACAGGATGAATTGAAATGCGAGCTCCTTGACACGATCACAATGACACCGCGGTTCTTCCCGCTATCTCTGTCATTGCAAGGACTTGAAGGCGACTCGGACAAGCCACTGGTCTTGGCCGTTGCGGGTACAACGACCAAGGTTCAGATCTACGTTTCGGAAACCTCCGTCGGCAAGCCAGAGTTCAAGCGCCGGGCTGTGCTTGCGGGACACGAAGCCTGGATCAAGGCTCTTTCGTTCACTCAGGACAAGCAGAGTAACGGTGATATCCTTTTAGCGTCCGCAAGTCAAGACAGATACATTCGTCTTTGGCGACTGCGTCGGGGCGAAGCAAGTATCCCTACTCCGATAGATGATACAGATCCCCTGCTTGGAGGAATGGAGCCTACACTATCGAACAAAGCCCACGAGTTCGAGGCTGCAGGATCGAAATATTCCATTACTTTCGAGGCTCTTCTCTTTGGCCATGAAGACTGGATCTACACTACCGCATGGAATCCTGATTCCAAGCGGCAGCAGCTTCTCTCGGCATCAGCTGATAATACCGTCATAATCTGGGAACAAGACCAAGCATCAGGCGTTTGGATGTCCACAGAGAGAATGGGAGAGATCAGTGTCCAAAAAGGATCTACCACGGCGACTGGTAGTGCAGGTGGCTTCTGGATTGGGCTCTGGTCACCAGATGGGAAACAGGTGGTGAGTCTTGGCCGGACAGGTAGTTGGAGGGTCTGGCGACAGGATTCCGACACGGATCTTTGGTTACAGAGTTTCGGTGTTTCGGGTCATGTGCGCTCATCGAACGGCGTGCAATGGGAGCCCACTGGTGGCTACTTGCTTTCAACTAGTTCAGACCAAACCACCCGGCTTCACGCAAAGTGGGTGCGGGGAAATCTAGGCTCATGGCATGAGTTTTCTCGCCCTCAGATTCATGGATACGATTTGAACTGTGTTGACACGCTGGGCCCCTCACAGTTTGTGACTGGTGCAGAGGAGAAACTCCTGCGTGTGTTCAATGAGCCCAAGCAAATTGCCCAGTTGCTCGAGAGGCTCACTGGGTTCAAACAAACGAATGATGAGGACCTACCAGACACTGCAGAAATCCCAGTGCTGGGTCTCTCGAATAAGGCACTTGGAGATGAGGCGCCAGTGGAAGAGGATGGGCAAAAAGCCACAACTGAGGCGCCAGTCGCTTCTGCCTTGCTGGCCGCCGACCACCCGCCACTGGAGGACCAGCTGTCACGTTACACATTGTGGCCAGAGCATGAGAAGCTCTATGGGCATGGTTATGAGATTTCAGCAGTGGCAGTGAGCCATGACCGGAAGCTCATTGCTACGGCCTGCAAGGCTAGCTCGATTGACCATGCAGTAATTCGCCTCTATGATACGTCTGACTGGCACGAGATCAAACCTTCTCTCACTGCTCACACGTTGACGATCACAGATCTTTCATTCTCGAGTGACGATCGTTATCTTCTCAGTGTTGGACGAGATCGCCAATGGGCGGTCTTCCAGCGGAGTGATGCAGACCCAACTTTGTTTACAAACCTCAGCATAAACCCCAAAGGTCACTCTCGAATGATCCTCGGTGCAGCCTGGGCCCCAGCCACAACAGACCATGTCTTCGCCACGGCAGGACGTGATAAGTCCGTGAAGATCTGGCAAAAGTCCGAAGACACCTTCGTCTGCAAAACGACCGTGGCCCTGACATCGGCGGTCTCAGCAATTGCTTTCTTGCCCACAACATACAAAGGCACATATGTTATTGCTGTCGGCGAGGACAGTGGTATCATCTCCATTCACGGTATTGCTGCCGACACTCTTGAAGCACAGCATATTGTGACCGTCGACAAGGCTGCCTCGCCCTCAAAGACAATCACCCAATTGGCATGGCGACCAGTGTCAGCTGCAGATGTGGATACCAGGGATCAGTTCGAATTGGCAGTGTCAAGCGAGGACACCTCCACACGGATATATGCTATCTCGAACATGCTCTCATGATTTGTATAAGAAACAAAATGGACCGAGTCCCCCTTTATGAGTTATGGTTGAAAATGGCCGAGTGTTAAATAAAATTATGTAGAATCCATAAAGTGAGTCCTACCACGTTAGGATGTAAAGTCCTAGGACAAGACTGTCCTTTCTTTTCTCTCTCTCTCTTCTCTCTCTTCTCTCACAACTCAACCCCTGAACCACCCCCAGGCCCTCACAAGGCCTGTTCTTCCATTCTTGTCTCCTTACTCTACATGATAAGCTGCGATGCCGAACCGAGGCAAGAAGAGAGCTGCCGTCAGTAAAATCCAGCTCCAAGGTTCTTTTGTTGAACCGTGTTGGAGTGTCTGAACCGATACCTATCCTCAACCCATCCAGTATAGACTGACATTGAAAAATAGACATGGTGCGTGTTCTGCGAAATGGGTGGGCACACCAGAGAAGAATGTCGCCGTTGGGCCGCCTGTCTGAGGGATACGGTCGTGGCTACTCACGCCGCTATAGCTGAGGCACACAAACCCCAGGTAAGGACCCTATGCCTTATGGGGGTCACTTTACTAATGGACTCCAAGAAGAAGGCCCGACGTGGCGGCGAAAAGCGAGATATGTCTTCTAGTTCGAATCTTCGTATATCAAAGAACCATCGAGACATGTACTGATGTATACTTAGACAAGAAGCCTGCCCGTAATACAATCCCGCCGTCTCTCCCCCCTCGCCCTCCCACTCCCGGTTCATCTGCGGAGGCCTCTGGTCCCGCCGCCCAATGTACGTGAGCATCTTCATATATAAAGTCCCATCCCTTTCGATATACCTATGAGCATCGTCTTTCATGGGTTCTGCCTGTGCCTGTTGCTAAGCTAGTCTGTCAATTCAACGTTCAACGTTTGAATCGTGCATTTATAGCCCATCCCCAAACATCTATAGAGCTTACACTGAGCATTATTCAAAGGATATACGCTGACGTTAAGCAATTCAGTGAACACCACTACCACTACTGAAGGTAGTCCTGGTGTGGACCAGCCTGGTCTACTTTCGAGATTAGGGCAGTTCTCCCAGTCCGAAGCCGTGTTTCTTGTCCAAGCTCTGAAGGAATTTAGGGAGAGAAATACCCGCGAAGACTTCCCAGAGGAGCCCCTGATTAAGGACGACCCAGACCAGGAGGAATCAACCTATGGCTTCTGTGTAGAATCTGATGAGGAGGTTAAGGGGGATGAGTAAGGATACTTGGGATCGATTCTAAGGCGTATCATATTCTTTTTAGCGTTACGGTAATTTGATCACCTTTTATGATGTCTCTCTTTACTAAATCTTGAAATATATATATTGCATCTATGCTAGATAGATTACAATTTTTTCACTTCTGACGACCTTTCACTTCTTATTCTAACCACAACACTAATAGGGGAGTGCTTTCCCAATTGGAGTCTACTTGTAGAGCAAATACTCTGTGATATTCGCATTATACCACGGACATGTATAAATTTGGGTATAGTTGAACTTCCTATATTGATAAACTGGAGAATGCGTTGAAGACTTTTCCAAGTATAACAAGGGCCAAAACATCGCACAAGCTGAACATCCATTCCGTACAAAGATTTGCAAAGATCACGGCTCGGACCAAACTGAACCCCTCTAAGAGCCTCATGATTGTGCCCACTCCGGAGCTTTGGGTTCCATAATCTGTAGCGAGCGTAGGTGAGCTTTATACTTCTCCAGATATGGATGGTTTCCACCGCGAAAGCTGGTCATAAGTAACAAAAAGTCATCTGCGAGACTCTGGGGCGTGCATGTTGAAGTTGGCGGTACCCTCTCCGCGAAATTGACCGGCATGTTAAGGGGACCCCCGTAATGTGAGCTTGCATTACAAAGGATATTTGTTGCGCAGATTGCGATATCGTACAATTTCTCGGTCTATTGAGTTGTTAGTAAGGGGTCAACACAAGTCGAACCTACAGATCTGCAGGTAATAGATGAGAGAAAGGTACATACCAGACCGATGCCATGGGCTTCCATGGAGCTCAGCCGTAATGACTGACACAACTGAAGAGTGGATTCAGCAACGGATACAGCGTATCCGAAGCTTAGTTCGGGTTGTTCTGAATGGGCACTCAGAAGCCCGTGGGTTGAGGAGAGGAGCCAGACACGGTTCTGGAGCCATTTCTGGGTGATGAAAACGTCCGCTGCTTGGGTTTCCCGTAGGCCCATTGCAAATGTGGCATTGCTGGTTTCGCCGCGGCCTCCCTTGGCTCGTTCAAACCAGTCATAGCCTCTATATCTTTCGGCTTGGTTGATTCGATTGAGATTCTGGTGGATGGAAAGTGCCTTGGCTTCGGTGAGCCGCTGGCAGTACCCATTGCTAATATCACATCGGCGATTCCAGCAGTCGATGACATCTTCGTCGATGGCATCGAATAGTTCCATCATTCGTGCCAGACCCATCATTCCCTCGGCGTCTTTCTCGTTATGGACTATAACGCCGGAGACGACGCTATGCGTGGCGCTGTGGATGAAGTCATGCACTGACCGCATAGTGAATCCAGGTTTCCCCCAGAATGTTATTGGGTGTCGGTGTTGCAAAGCATATGCTCTAATATTATGGTCAGCGGGCTGAATTTAAGAGGGCTGATTAATGCAATCACCTTTCCGTAATAGAGAGGACGAGATACGTCCGTAGTCGCTGGCCTTTCTCTTCTCCAGACAGGTCATGATATGATTCGGGATCATTCAATCCTAGCGTGGCCGCAAGATCGAGTGCCTCACGTATCCGGAGCCACGCTGCATTATGCTGGTTACTTCCAAACAAACAGCCAAAGAGGAAAAAACTTGTTAGGACAGCTTCGATGGTTGGGTTCTCGCCAAAATCTGAACAGCTTCGCATTTTAGTCGCTTCGTGCATCATGGCTCGTGCCTGCAGAGCCCGAGATGAGGATGTCGGCCGTTCATTGATCTCAATTGGCTGTGTGAGTGAGAATGCACATAATGATAGGAGCATGGCCCCGAACTGGGAGTTCTTGCGGTGTTCTTGCGCGAGCATTGAAGTGTACAGGGATGACCGGTTGAGGACGGGTATGGTCGGATGGAGCCGGTCAAAATAGACATCAATCCAGGGAATCATATTTGCTTCATTGATCGTGGATGGCCAAACTGCATCAGTCTCCGGGGTATCCGAGTGCATAGACCCCACGGGTGGTGAGAAGGGCATATTTTGAGCTTCCTGCAGCTGCATTCTCATGGCCGCAGCATCGGGGACTGGTTGAATGATAGACGGAAGAGATGGCTTGAGATAGACATTACTTCCTGGAAATTCAAAGACAGGAATTTGAGAATCCAGATTATCTGGAAGCCAATATTCGACGTCATTTCGATCGTTCCAGCTCATAGCGCTGTTGCGAGAATCTACAGATGCGGTTTCCTCACCCCAAGCTGCCAGCGGAGGTGGGATACCTGGAGGAGCCAGTCCTCCGCCCCCTTCTAGAGGGGCTGGGCCATGAGAGGGGGTCCAAGGTGCTCCGGGCACAGAACCTTGACCAGACTCGACGGATGAGGTCGGAGTTTGGAATTGAAAGGTATTCTTAGATTCTTCTTGGGGAGTAATGACAGTTTGCTGCTGTCTGATTTGCGACACGCGACTTCATCCCAGTCAGTGATACTATTCACAGTCCACGGGTGATTACTCACTGCCCGGTTGGTCCGCGCTTCTTCTGTGGTTGAAGGAATGTACACTCGAAGCCCATAGACTGACAAGCCTTGCAAGGCTGTGACAGGCTACACTGTATTGAAGTCAGACCATAAATTTTTTAATACATAAAAGGGGGATGTCGGGGATGTCTCACCTTGATTTTGCGAAACTTGCATTGATCACAAGCCCGTTTAGCAATAGCTGCTTTATTTGTGCGTATCGGGCCCGTAGCAGAGCTAGCAGAACCTGGTGATCTAGTTTCCATCATGAAGTCGAGCTTCTATAGCTCACAGAGAGAGTTTGTCGGACATAAAATCCATGAGGTCGAAGAAGGTTTGACCCACATGGGCAATTCGCCCCCCGCTCTTTTTTTTTTTCTCTTGTCTCATCTTCTATCAATATCTCAAAGAGATTCAAGATGGTCTTTTTTTCAATTTATTTGAACGGAAACACGGCAAATCACGGTTAGATAAAGTCAGGAAAATGGACTCCAGTATTTTGGCGCCACTTCCCCACTTGGTAAAAGGGCCCCCCTCGGACTGTTCGTTGGCCCCTCGGACAACAGTCCGAGAGACTATATAAAGCTTAGTCTGGACTCCTATGACAATTTCCATAGCAAAATGACACAGAATTGGGAAGAGATCGTTTCCCAGAAACGGGATATTAGGGACCAACTCATCGCACCGTACTTAGTTGACGTAGCTCAACGTCTGCCGCAAGTACAGAATGCTGCTGAACGTAGTCGGCTAGAGGATCCCTTGGTCCAAAAGATCACGGATATTGACAATGTTACTGCCCTACTAGAATGCCTGGAGAAAGAGGAGTTCCAAGCAGAGCAGGTGATCAAGGCATATATCCAACGGTATGTCTGTACCGAGGTTGGAACGGACCGTATACTAATATCATCCTATCATTCGTAGGGCAGTGGTAGCACATCAATTAGTATGTGCCTTGCATCTTCTCATTTTTGTCCCTGACCAATAAACTGATAAAATATGGCATTCATAGACAAACAGCCTGACCGAGGTTCTTTTCGAAGATGCCTTAGAACAGGCGAAGCAGCTAGATGCTGATTTCGCAGAAACTGGAAAGCTCAAAGGTCCACTGCATGGAATTCCAATCACACTGAAAGACCAATTTAACGTCAAAGGTTTCGACACGACCCTGGGATATGTAGGCAGGTCCTTCGCCCCGGCCCAGGAAGACGCGGTGCTCGTGCAGATCTTGAAGAACCTGGGAGCCATCATTATCGCGAAGACAAACATTCCACAGAGTATCATGGTTCGTAGATTATCCCGAGGGTCACTAATAGTATCTGACTCATCTGATTCGGAGATTAACTGAACCTCCAGTGGGCCGAAACCGAAAATCCTCTCTGGGGACTCACGACTAATCCTCGCAATCCAATTTTTTCACCTGGTGGCTCAACTGGTGGCGAAGGTGCTTTATTGGCATTGCATGGATCACTATTTGGATTCGGAACTGATATCGGCGGAAGCGTAAGAATTCCACAGGCTACAGTGGGATTGTATGGTTTAAAACCAAGCGTAAGTACCAACCGCCATGAAGAAACATCTTTTTTCCCCCTGAGATATGTGCTTACGATTTCCAAAAACAGAGCGCTCGGCTCCCATACCAGGGCGTACCTGTCTCCACCGAAGGCCAAGAACATGTCCCATCTGCCATCGGCCCGATGGCCCGAGATCTCCGGTCTATCTGCTACATGAGCCGTCTAATAGCGAACAGTCAGCCCTGGGATGTCGATCCACGATGTGTTCCTCTTCCCTGGAACGAGACTGCATTCCAAGAACCCCAAGACCGACCTATGGTCATCGGCTTGATCCTGGATGACGGCGTGGTCAAGGTACACCCGCCTATCACGCGCGCTCTGCTAGAACTCTCAGAAGTGCTTAAAGCACATGGCCACGAGATTGTGGTATGGGATACATCTGACCATGCGGAATGCATTGAGATTATGGATCTCTTCTACACAGTCGACGGATGTGAGGATATTCGTCGGGATGTGGCCGCTGCCGGCGAGCCGTTTATTCCTCACGTCGAAAAGCTAGTTAACCGCGGCGAGGCTATCTCGGTTTATGAGTATTGGCAGTTGAACAAGCGGAAAGCGGCGGTGCAAAAGAAGTATCTGGATAAATGGAATGCGGTGCAGTCTCCATCGGGTCGGCCTGTCGACATTCTGTTGAGTCCTACTTTGCCACATACGACTTTGCCTCATCGGAAACTCCGCTGGGTTGGGTATACCAAGATTTGGAATTTTCTGGACTATCCGGCTTTGACTTTCCCGGTGGATAGAGTGCGGGCTGAGCTAGATGTGTTGCCCTCGGAGCCTTATGTTCCGAGAAACAGTCCCGATGAGTGGAATTGGAACCTTTTCGATGCGAAAGAAGCAAACGGATATCCAGTGAATCTGCAGATCATCGGGAAGAAATTCCAGGAAGAGAAGGTACTGGGGGCTGCTACAGTTATTGAGAAGCTCTGGAAAAGTCATGTCGACAAATCCAACTGAGCCACCTGGGATGTATAGGCAGAATATGAAATTGGGTCAACTTGCAGACTGAAAGATGTATATCGCCGTTAATTGAACTAATTTTTGGGATAAATATGGTAGACGTAACTCATTATGCAGCTTGATGAAATATCTGCCCCGAGAGTCACTTGAATGAAAAACGCCGTGGGAATATGCAACAAGATAAGCACTCTTTAGTCTCAAGCCTTGGGGGGTTCGAACAGATCGGGTTTCATGTTGATCTTGCAAAGCTTCGCCACACAGCCACTCAGTTGAAGCAGTGACTGCACACCATCTAGGATACGCATATGCGTGAATCCAATCTCCCGAATGAACTCCAACTTGGAATGTTCGGATAATGTGGGGATGGTCTTGGTGACTCGGAACATAGTACTAATGATATCGTGGGAAGAGTATCCCAGGGTCCTGTAGATATGAAATGGTTAGAAACCTCGAGCACCTCGAATCAAACATAGTTACAACATACCATAGCTCATTTAACCCCTCTAGTGCCACATCCACTTTGCCTTCCCAGCAAGCCTTGATCATTGCCTGGACTTTGACTGGGTGCGGGCTGTCGACTACTCGGAAAACATTATCTCCGCTGACGAAACCAAAACCAGACCAAGTACTCTGCAGGTTGTTGATAGCCTGACGCATGTCACCCTCTGCACTGAAAACAAGTGCAGCAATGCCATCTTCGGAGTGCTGGACCTTCTCCGCCTCGCAAATCTGCATCAACCGTTTCACAACCTGAGCATCCGTCAACCGGGCATAACGGAGAATGGCGCAGCGAGATTGAATGGGCTCGATGATCTTGTTTGACTGGTTACAGGCAAAGGCAAATCGTGTGGTAGAGGAATAGATTTCCATAGTACGTCGCAGGGCTTGTTGAGCACCTGCGGTCATGCTGCGGGGAGATGTGAGTCCAATGACTAAAATAATCCTCTAGTGAACACAAACCTATCGGCTTCATCAAGGATGACCAATTTATGGCGTCCTTGGGGTAGTGTAACCTTCTTTTGGGCGAAACCTTTGATTCGATTCCGCACCACATCGATACCTTGACCACAGCATCAGCATAGACCACCTAGACATTACAGACATAATGCAAGTACTGACCTCTCTCGTCACTGGCATTCAACTCCAGAACTGCCTCCTTATATGCATCACCCAACATTTGCCGTGCCAGACACAGAACTGAAGTGGTCTTTCCGATACCCGGCATGCCGGAGATGATAACGTGTGGCATATTGCCATCTTTAGCGATGATCTTTAACCGTTCCACTGTCTCGGTGTTGCCGACAATATCATCGAGGAAGACGGGGCGGTATTTCTCGACCCTATTGGCAAGCCGAAAG
Organism: Penicillium griseofulvum; assembly: GCF_001561935.1. NCBI lineage: Eukaryota > Fungi > Ascomycota > Eurotiomycetes > Eurotiales > Aspergillaceae > Penicillium > Penicillium griseofulvum. The sequence goes on from NW_024467450.1 coordinate 1,217,203, forward strand.
TTAGCTCTGCCTAAATATTCTGAGAGATTCCACTTACCAGGGAAGTTCATAGTCTGCAGGGGCACCAGCAGTGTTTGCCTTGGCCCCATTGCGAGCAGAGGAAGATTCAGCTTGAGCCATTATGAGTTTGATTCCAAAGTGAAGAAGTGCAAAGGGAAGACGCGAAAGAAGCACGCGTGGGAAACGCGATAACGGCTTATCAGCTGGCCTGTGCACTTTAGATGGGAGGCATTGAAGCTGTTGGTCTTGTTTTGCTGTATTTTGTATTTTATATATTTTCAGAGATTAGTAGTCATTGATTCTAATTTGCTGACGATTGAATGCATAGTTGAGGTTAATTCAATGTTGGTGTTGTTTTTCTCATCTACTTCATTCCGCACCATTCTTCCTCCTTTCACCCCAACAACAATTATCCTTAATACCTAGAAACTAGGACATGACTCTAGTCCTTTCAATCTATCCACCTTGACACGTACAGCTGGAATCAACCCTCTCCTTGAAACATTCACGCTTCCTCTCTGCCACGCGCACGGCTCCCCGCATACTCAACACCCCCGGCCAAACACAACAGACAAAACACAAGCCGTGTGTACAGTTATGCAGACATCTGGGGTCATAAACCAGAGCTCTGTACGCCGCAACCTCTTCCACGGGAACCTTAGCCGCCGACCTGCATCCATGGGACCACCCAATGGCACAGCTCCTCAGAACCACAATGGACTTTCCAATCGTCCTTCGCACCGGTTGAAGACCAAGTCCTCGGACTCGGGACCGCATTCTCGGCCATTCAAAACGTCGGATAATAGAGATATTGTGGTTCGAGATAAGAATGGCAGCTACAAGCTTGAAATTCCGACATTACCGCAGGCTCTAGTTGGAGAAAATGGAGAGGAGCTGGCTGAACTTGCGCCGGAGGATGGTGGATGTGATTCTTCGGAGCTAAGCCTTGCGCGTGACAAAGAGAGTATGCTTTTGACCCGGTGGTGTTTTCCTCTATGAAGTATAGTCTGCTGATACTTGACAAAGAGTTCGAGGCAGCTCTTGTGGAGATGATGGTTCGGCATCGGAATAGACAATCGAACAGTGAACCTGATGGTAAGTTACAGTTTGGCATGCGTCTGACGTTCGTTTCTGTGATCATATACTGATCCGAAACAGAGATTCTAAATATGGTGCACGAGAGCCTGCGCAAGAAGGTAGCATCATTGGATGACGATAATTGGATGTTTGAGCCTGAGAAGGACTCGATTTCTAACTAGACGGGCTGCGCTTGCTGCATGCATCTTGATCTCATTACACTATCAGTTGGATATGTTTCCTGCAAAGGCCTGCTTCAAATCTGGTCTTAATCGAGCTCCATGCTCGATGGCGGTGCCTCAACCTTTTTCGCAGCTCTGGATTGTTTGCCCCCTGCCTTGTTCTGACCACCTCCAAATAACATACCACTCATCATGTCCATCAAGGGGTTTCCTTGGCGAGGGATCTTGATGGCGAAATATTGCTCACCAATCTGAGCTAGAGCATCGTCCCAGATACCAACTTCTCGGATTTCTGACGCATAGTGTGAAGTGAGCTGTCGGAAGAGATCGGCACCTCCGCGCTGGATGGCCAACATCAACATGCTGATGAAGTTCATCAATGGAAGAGCAGGGAACACCCGGATATCGGAGCTGGCACTGCTGACATCCTGCACACCGAGCTGAGGATTGGCTGCTGAGAGCCGCGAAGTGAAAATAAGCAGGGCTTTATTAGCGCTGCGGATATTTCCGGTGAGGAGGTATGGGAAGACTGCGCGTGATGCATAGATCGCTGCGGTATGCGGCTCGTCGCTGGTGTACCACTCATACTCGAGCTTTGCAAGTGTCTCGGCTGATTCGGAGGTTCCTAGGATGAGATGTTTCTCGGCATCGTATGGCTCGTTATCTAAGGCGCTAGATTAGAATGAATCAAACATTGCGCTCCAACATGACTCACCTTCGGCGTATACTGAACCAACAGCATGATGTAAATCTGAATCCCCTCGTTCCAGTGGTCCAAACTTCGCACTCCATCCAATCATTTCTTGGATGAATCTCTTTCGTGTAGGTTCCTCGGACGGGAATTCGCGGAGCAGCTCGATCAGACGCTCTGAAGAACAAAAAACATGTTAGCAATGCTAGATCAGTGATAGCCAATGGGGCAAACTGGAGCATCAAGACCGATTACCGCATGCTGCAGTAATCAACCCCCAGCAGCAAAAAGATACGTGATAGACTCACTCTTCCGAGCCCGACCCTCTGCATCCTCATTGCCGCCTGAAATCTCCCATTCAGCTTTGTTGTATACCTCGAGCACCAACATGATGGCCAGGTCTCCACCACTGGCCGATGCACCCTTCTGAGAACCAGCTTTCAATAGCTCCTTCGCGCCACCAGCCAGGATATCCGCCGCAGCATCGTAGTTGGACTGTTTGATATACCGGACCGCAATAACACGTAGTTGCTGATGAGCTTCATAGTAGGCGCCATCAGCAATCCTATAAACAGAAACAGACAGTCAGAAAGGGATCTTTTGAGGTCCAAGGTGGTGCAAGGTGGTTACGGGCCAGGTGGAATCCTCACTTTTCTCGCTGCCGGGCGATGACCTTATCAATCCGGGATGACATTGTCGATTAAAAGTAAGCGCTGATCATGTAAATCAAAGAAAAGTAGAATCGAAGACGCTATCAAGCAGAGTGAACGGTGCAAAAGCGTTCGCGGGGAGTAGGTTGAGATTTGGTGGGGACGCGGCAAGTCGCCCAGAACATGTGCATCTCCGTCATCCCCTCGAAAATACTCTATGGTGACTTTATATCTGGAACTACCAGCTTTGTTTTTACGTGAAATCTGCAGTTTCTGTTGATTTGAATCTGTTCGCTCTATTGGTCCCGTTTCCGGCGATATTTCGATAATACCAACGCCATTACGGACATCACTAACGACTATACAAGCTATCTAAGTCGCGATAATCTACATCAAGGACCAAGCATTGGCTCTTCTTCAGTCTACCATGCTCATGACTCAATAGTACGACAAATTCATCATGGATCGGTCTACTTTTAACATCCAACCCCTGCAACGCTTCGGCGGCGCAAATACCTCTATCCGCAGACCAAGGGTAAGCCAAACATCTGGCATTAAATCAATCAAATGAAAACAAATAACTCAACTGTTGCTAGGAAATTGCTTGCTTTTCTTATGATGACCAGCGTCGTTTTTCGCTGGGCGATTCGTCTATGGCCTACTACTACACGCCGACTCTTCCTGCGGACCTGAACAAGGGTTATGAGACATTCGAGAAGCTCAATGACGTCCCGGATGAGCACCTGGATGCTTTACTTGATACCCTTGTTGCCTACGAGAAAGAAACAGAGAAGAAGTGTGATGTAGACATCATCACATGGAGAGGAATGTTGACCAAGGTGTGTTGAATTGAAGGCCGGCGTGGACTATGATCTGATTTCAAAATTCTGACTCCTATATACAGATCCTAACGACCCCGTACGATAATATGAATGGGTTTGTCGCCTTGTTCTATTCCCAACATAGCATGCTGTTTCACTAACCCCAGGCTATCTCTAGCTTCGAAATGAATGCCACTTGTTTTCAGGTACGATATCAATCTCAGCAGGACTGTCTAGCTTCGATGATCTAATATCTATTATAGGGCACCATGTGTGTATATTAAGCTAGCAAGCTTATGATATATGGCGCTGACTTGTTCTAGATTCATCGAAGAAAACAACGAGTACAAGAACCAACAGAAGGAGATCCAACGCAAGCGAGGATCACCACCCGGAATGGCACCACAGGAACTCATGATGTATTGGGGTATGTAGAACAACCCATGCTCATATACGCGTAGACTAACTAACAACCCTAGGCTACAAATTCGAAAAATTGGCTGTACTGCAGAAGACGTGGGATGAATCAACACGCGAAGAGATCGAAGGTCGCGAAAACGAAGTTGTTAACAACGCAGCACAATATTGTTCCGTTGTCCGCACCGGGATCGGTAATGTTCGTATGATTCTTGGTGGAGAGGTTGATGCTAGTATGTTTACCTTGATTCCCATGGCTATGACCAATGCTGACTTCGTTTCTAGTCTGGGACAGCAAGCCACCGCGACAAGGAGACCCCATTAACTGGGTTGAGCTGAAGACATCAGCTCAGATCCGCAGTGATCGTGATATGATTAAGTATGAGCGGAAATTGCTCAAGTTTTGGGCACAGTCATTCCTACTCGGTGTGCCTAAGATCATTGTGGGATTCCGTGATGAAAATGGCATTTGCCGTAGCTTGGAGGAGCTGGACACAGCCAGTATTCCTGGGAAAGTGTTGAGTGTCGGCCGGCGTACTTGGGATGGAAACGTCTGTATCAATTTTACAGGTGCATTTCTAGAATGTGAGTATTCCTTGTTGGTGATTCTATAGCAGCACTGACACACTTTGCAGGGCTTAAACAGACTATCAATAAGGAGGGGACGTGGAGAATTCGGAAGAAGGAGAAGTCTCCGGTCATCGAGGTCTATCGAGTTGAGGAACAAGGACATGGCGACATTCTCTCGCCTGCTTTCAAGGCCTGGCGGGAGAACATGACCCCTGCAAGTTCATGATTAAACGGTCTAATATGTGCTAGTTAAAGCTATTGTATCATTATAAGTTGAATGTACCATTGCAATAAATGAAATCTTTGACCTCTTATTTCAACCTCTTCTAAGATTGTGTGTCGAGGTCCTTCACCGACTATGAACGGAGGAAAGCACAAGGGGAAACCGAGGCGTCCTCCTAACTACCTACACCTATTTACATGGAAGATCTTCCCTGATGGTTTAAAATAATCGAAGAATCTTGGGTATTTCTATGATTGTTAATCTCTGTGTAATGCATTAACTCATGACACAGATTCGGTTTCAGGAGCCTGGGTCGCCTGCGCCGCCTGCGCTTCCAATTCCTTCTTTCGGAAATATTCATCGCGCTGTGCCCTCTTGCTAGCAGACTTGAGCCCGCTTTTATGTCGATGACTTCTCAGATGAATATGCCATTGGTCCTCAGACGCCATGGTCTTCTCGCAGACGTCACAGGTATAGCACTTCCCGATTGGGTCTGTCTGTACACGCTTTTGGGCCTGAGCTTCCTTCGCGCCGAACTCTGTCATTGCCAACTGAGAAAGGGATTTGGGATCCGGAGTCGGTTTGCTTTGCTGCATAAGTTGCACAATCTGCTCAGATGGCTCAGTGATGCACTTGCTCCAGTCGCTGACATTGGAACTGTCTAGGAGATAAAGACGATGTGTTTCTCCAGCTTCTCTGAGTGCCTGCCAGAGTTTGTTGCGGATCCACTTGACCTGGGATGTTCCGTACTGCCGTGTGGCAATGCGAATTAATTCAAGAGAGTTCCGTTTGAGATCTTCGATTTCTTTCTCGCTTGCTTCCCCGTCCCGGATAGCCTTGAAGTATGGCGCCAATTCCTTGAATCCAATGGACACCCAGACTCCCCGTGTTTGGTCAACTTCAATGCCTTGTGAGGCTTTCTCTTGCAAATAGTCTGACATCTTCTCCGCTTCAGCCATCAAGCCCTGCTTCACCATGTCATCGACGCGTGCATCCAGGCGCGCGTTGAGGACCTCCTTCTCGGCATGTACCCAAAATACCAACGTATTCTCGAACCTTAGCAGGCCTTGCTCTTGGTCTATCGCCTTTCTTTTTTGAGAGAACTGCTCTTTATAAATCTCCGAGGCTTGCCGTCCTGTCTGAAAATAGATTTCCAATGACCGCCGGATTTTCCGTGCATCTTTTGGATGCCATCGCGCGGCCATGACAGGATCCACCTCGCGCAGCTTCTCCAATAGAACTTCAGGGGGTGAATCCAGAATCGGCCATTTCTTTGAGCTTGAGCTGAACTCCGTGATTTGTTCCCGCTCGCCCTCGCTGTCCACTCCCTCACCAACGAGCTGTTCTTTAAACAGCACTGCTTGGGTATAATAATGGGTACCCCCAACAAGAATAGGGACCTTGCCACGGGTGTGGATGTCTTCAATAACTCGCAGGGCTTCTCGCTTAAACAACCCGATGCGCCATGGTTCCGCGTCTAGGTCGATGCAACTAAGGAGGTGGTGAGGGATGCCGTTCCGTTCTTCTGTCGGTATTTGATTCGTTATGATCGGCAGACCGCGGTACATCTGCATGGCATCGCCATTGATGATTTCACCGTTGAATCGAGAGGCCAAGTCCACTGCAAGCTGTCTACAGCTATCAGTCATTGTGTCCGAAGAAAGTGAAGCGTGCTTGGAGTGATTACCTTTGACTTGCCAGTGCCTGTGGCACCGACAACCGCTATGAGAGGATTCATAATTCTTTGACCGTACCAGATAGATCGGAGAGCGGAGATCATACCGCAGTGCTCATTGTAGCGACGAGGGGGAAAAAAGTGTTATCGGCCCGGTCTTATCAGGCGGGTTACCTCATCCATGGCGTAGTGGCTCTAGGGAATTGTCTCATGTTACATGCGCTAACTTCGAATCAAGTCTAGATAAGTTCGAATTAACAGCCCTGTCTGACTCATTTTATCTTCTTCCTTTTTAGACTCAGTCTTCTCAGTGCTTCCATTCCTCCACATTCGTCATGGCGCATATCCATCCCACTCCCAACATTGAGGTACAAAACCTCTCGTACAAGTTCCAAGATGGCTCCGATGGCCTAGAGAATATAAAATTGAGCCTACCAGCTGGAAGCCGCACTTTGCTGATTGGCGGTGAGTCAATCTCCATCCCTACGACTAATCTCGAGACTAATACAAACACACAGCAAATGGAGCGGGGAAGACCACCCTCCTGCGCCTCTTAGCAGGAAAGCGCCTTGCACCCACTGACACCATCACCATTGGCGACAAGGACCCCTTCAAGGACCATCTTGACGGCGTGACCTATTTGGGCGTTGAGTGGGTGCTGAACAGCATTGTCCGTACTGACATCGACGTGCCGACGTTGCTCGCCTCCGTCGGCGGAGATGCCTACCCAGAGCGCCGGGACGAGCTGATTGATATCCTCGACATCGATTTGCGTTGGCGCATGCACGCCGTCTCGGACGGAGAACGCCGCCGCGTACAGCTGGCCATGGGCTTGCTGCGGCCCTGGCAGGTTCTGCTGCTCGACGAGATCACGGTCGACTTGGACCTTCTGTCCAGGAGCAATTTCCTGGCTTTCCTCAAGCGGGAGACGGAGACCCGCTCTTGCACTATTGTTTATGCTACCCATATCTTGGACAATCTCGCCCAGTGGCCTACCCATCTAGTCCACATGCACTTGGGTAAGGTCAAGGCACTGGGAAGTGTTGAGTCGTTCCACGAAGAAGTCCCCGAATGGACGTCGGAGAATAGTCGCCTTGGAGAGCTGGTTCTTAAGTGGCTCAGAGAGGACATGAAGCTCAGAGGTCCCCGCCATAACCGTGGTACCCAGGCGAAGACCTACCAGTCCCTCGAAGGTCTTGGAGGTTACGGACTGGAAAAGCCCGAATGAGAAAATAATTGGGAAAGAGATTTGACCGTTTTCGTTTTACCTGTTTTTTTTTTCTTTCTGCATGCGAACACTGATGTCAGGAGTCATTTAACATGCCATTATTCAACAACAATAATTGGGTTCAACCACAAGGCATAGACGGGGTTTACGGGTTGGCATCTGCATCTACACGGAGGATTCATTCAACACTTGTGAGTTTTCAACCATCATGACTCATAAAGGGGGCCTATAACTATTTTCTTTTTGTACAAATCATGAGAGCATGTTCGAGATAGCATACATTCGAATATACAGTTACTCAAGATATTATAGACGTTATAATTACGATTATCCGAGGATATGGCGCTTATGACGTACTCGACGTCATAGACCAGAATAACTCTCTGTGTTGATGAATATTCACGAGAAAAAAGAGCTCTCTCTTAAAACCTAAATACCTTTAAATCCTGTCTAGGATAAAGCAACATTGTGCTAGAGACGTTGATGTAGATTGGGAGAACATAGTTAATGTTCCAACAAATGGACACACGAGACATAAACCGGGTTTATTAGAATAATAATACTTATGCACAATATTAATTCGAGACATATAGAAGGAAATATGGACAGAAGACTCCAACTGAGATCAACTGATCGGAACAATGTCAAGTTCCCTTTGATGTATGGTACCTCACCTCAAATGAGGTTTCATACGACCTCCACCTCCACATTGGGATCTTAGCCGCATACATCTCATCGATCTCAGCAAAAGTCCGACCACGCGTCTCCGGCATGAAAAAGTAGAAAAAGACAATGATGGCAGCCATACAGCCAGCGAAGATGAGATAAGTCTTCGCGCCAAGGCCAGCTGCATCCGCCGAAGTTAACCGCGGAACGACGAGTGTGGTGATAACAGCGGTTGTTTGCGCACAGGCAATTGTGTAGGACATCGTGTGATGGCGGAGTTTGGGGGTTGCCATTTCGGAGGGCATGAGGTTCGACAGCGAGGAAAAGGAAGATGCCCAGAAGAAGTTGAATATAAAGGACAAAGCGGCGATGGCCATAGTAGCTTTTTTGTTGCCTCTGTCGAAGGCTAAGCCACCGGCTACGGCGTCGATTATGAACATAATTCCCATCCCGAAAAATGCTGTGGGACGTCGACCGGCACGGTCGATGACGAAGGGTGCGGCAATGGTGCCGGCTAATGTGCAACAGGATGCGATGATTGTCAAGGAGAAGGCATCTGCAATGCCCAGTTCTGTAAGGAAGACGGTTGTATATGTAGTTGAAAGAATGATGCCCGATATTTGGTTAAGAGAGAAGAACGAGCCAGCAGCCAGGGTGCGTTTGAGGTGCTGTCGCTGGAAGATGTGCCAAAACTTATTCTGGGCGTGGAGCTCGCGCTCATTTTCTTCGGATAGCTTCATGAGACGGAGTTCATCTTCAACCTCTGTGTCGCTGGACCCACGTAGTTTCCGCAGGCTGCGTCGAGCTTCATCTATATTTCCCTTCCCAGCTAGCCATTGTGGACTTTCTGGAAGTGGCACTGTCAGGACAAGAAGAATGATAGGCAGAACACATTGCACGGCTATCGGGATCTGGTATGATAGGTTTCCATCGATCTTTTCCGTTCTGAAGACCACCACGGTGCCCACCACGCCAGCCGTTAGATTCATGATGTTCATTGAACTGACACATCTCCCACGTATGGGGGCAGGGACCACCTAAATGCAACAGTAAGCATTGAACATTGAATAAGGGGTAAAGGATCAATACCTCAGAGACATACAAAGGGGCAGTCACACCCACGATGCCTAAAGCAACCGCATTGATAGAACGGCCTCCCACGAAGGCGCCCAGATTCGGCGCAAAGACCTGTAGCAATCCACCACCCACAGATACAAGATATGCAATGATCAGGGGCCATTTGCGACCAAAGTGGAAATTCATTGGCGAGCCAAGCAGACCTCCGATCACAGAGCCCACCAATGGAAGGGAGAAGACCAGATTCTGATTGCGAGCCGTGAGGACATACTTCCCGGTGACTGGGTTAGGTCCTTGAAACTTCTCAACCTGTATCTCTAATCAGCTGATCATCTTTTGCTATAATTGCACCAGCACTCACAAAGTCCGGCAATGCAGCAACCGGGGAAATGATCTTGTCGTCAAATCCGAACAAGAATGAAGCGGCAGCAAACACTGTACAGGCGAAGATTAACTGGAAATTGATTGCTTGAGACTTTCGAGGCGAATCCGAGTAGTCGACGTGTTGGATTTCAGGCGAAGGACACTTGAAATGCATATTGCACATTATTGGAACCAACAGAGAGCCCGAAGACAGCCCTATGCTCTATATCCATTCATATTTGATGAGGAGAAGCGGAAGTTCCCCAGATCCCCCAGGTTTTCCCCCCAAACTCTGTCGCCCCGGATTTATTTTTGGGAGAATTTCTCCGAGGTTTCCCATTTTAGTCAAAAACTGCAGGGGTGTGGTGATGTGCCTCAATTGCATATACTTCTTCACGGCTCTATTCTTCGACCCATCTACTCATCAGCTCATCTGCTAGCTGTTATGGAATAGTCAAATTCAATTTCGCCGACGATCCTCCTGTGCGCCGAATTAATTTCCGATTGAACCCCGAATCGGGAAATCGGCGATTTCGTTTCAAGAGCACGTTTTTCTATGAAACACTTCGCAGATCAATTCTCATTGAATACAATTACCACATGTATCTGGGCGAAGTGGCCACGTTTGAGCTGCGATAGAGTATATCTCTACGTGGTCATCCCACGAATCGTCTATTTGCTATTTTTGCATCAAATCTAATATCCATAAGCATGTCTGTCAACACGCCTCGGCAAAAACTAGAGCAGCTTCCTTGCGAAATACATGAAGTCCATCATGATGGCATCTCTCACAAAGCGAAGAGATTACCTCGAGACCCTTCACAATGGAGGCCATCATTCCATGTCACAGCACCAGCAGGATGGCTGAATGACCCGTGTGGATTGGGATATGACCCAACTACAGGCTTATATCACTTATGTTTCCAATGGAACCCGTATGAGAATGACTGGGGCAATATCTCCTGGGGCCATTCTACCTCCCCAGATCTGGTGTCATGGAATACGTCCGCCGCTCCCATCTTGACGCCCTATGCTGAATACGACTGCCGAGGCGTATTTACGGGATGTCTACAGGCAACAGATGCCTCTGGAAACCCGGGAGCTCTTACAATCTTATACACCTCAGTGAGCCATCTCCCGATTCACCACACTTTACCTTATACACTTGGAAGTGAATCTCTCAGTTTAGCTGTCTCCCAAGACGGAGGCAAGACATGGGAACGTCAGGACTGCAACCCTATCCTCACCATCCCGCCTTCACATCTTACCGTGACGGCCTGGAGAGATCCTTTCATCACAACTTGGGCCGAGGGGCCTCTCTCCAAACACACACCGTCAACACTATATGGCTTTATATCAGGAGGAATCGCCAAGAAAACACCAACAGTCTTTGTCTATACCGTCCAATCAACAGACCTCGGCAAGTGGGATTTCATCGGCCCATTGGTCGACGTCGGCCTCAACCTACGACCATCTCGCTGGTCTGGCGACTACGGCGTGAACTGGGAAGTCGCTAATCTGATGACCCTAACTAACGACACCGGCACGTCTCGAGACTTCATCATAATGGGAGCTGAAGGCTGTATACCGTTGGATAATCTGAATCCAAACGAAAACGGGGCCCAAGAAGCACGCCGGAGACGAGAAGCCCGAGGCCAGCTCTGGATGTCCATCACGTCCAACGGAAAAAAGGAACATATTTCCACAGACCGTCCTCTGGCTTCATATGCATTCTCTGGTATCTTCGACCACGGCTGCTACTATGCAGCCAACTCGTTCTACGACCCTCAAACCTCGCAACACATCGTCTACGGCTGGATTACAGAAGAAGACCTGTCCGATTGTCTGCGTCATCGCCAAGGATTCAGTGGCTTGGTTTCGCTTCCTCGTGTGGTGGGATTGATGACATTGGAGAATGTCAAGAAGGCACGAAGCTCGCAGTTGGGTTCGATTACTTCGATCGACGCAGTCCCCAACACATCTGGTACTAGTACCTTCACCATCCATACTATGAAGATCAGCCCAGATAGCCGACTTGTGCGGCTAAGACAGCATGCCCGGGAGAGCCACCTCTCTAGAATTTCTCTATCTACTTCACCTTCACAAAATGCCATGCCGTTGGGGACATGTAAATGGGAAATCGATGCCGAATTCTCCGTTAGTAAATCCTGTGCACGTGTGGGCATCAAGATTCTACATACTTCTGGTAAGACATTGGTTTTAATTCTCTGGGTCTATAATAGATATACTAATACTCGTTCTTTAGATGGTCAAAACTGTACGACCCTTTCCTGGGATCCACGAAGTGAGACCTTCGAGATCCATCGACCGCCAATTGACAATGCTGAAATAAATCACGGCTATGAAACTGCTCCGCATACACTGTTTACTTCCGTCAATGAGCGTGGTGAGGAGATTGAAGAGACGCTTCGAGTACACGCCTTCTTTGACTCGAGTGTGTTGGAAGTGTTTGTCAATGACAGAACAGTCATATCTACGCGAATCTACCACCCAGCAGAACATTGCTCTGGGCTACTGTTCTTCGCAGAGTCCGATGCTGGGTTGGATGAACAGCCAGCTGCGGTTCTCGTGCGAGCTTCTATTTGGGATGGTCTTGGTGTACGAGGGTTAATGAGTGCACCCCCGAGATTGTAGACCTCTGTTACTTGGCGTGTATATAAATGGGTTGGGGAGTTGCAATATGCAAATATTATGGACATTATGTATATACACTGCAGTATGCAGCGCACTAGATTTCAGTAATAAAACAGGGTAGAAGCAGACACGGCATGGGGCATGATGAAACCAGCAAAATGCAATCAAAATGCACCCGCCTAGAGCCATGGTCATCAATCGTCACCAAAAAGGCTTCCATTGGAAGCGCGAATGCAAACAAAAATCAAAGACCGCTTTCACTTTGTACATCCCAGCTATATATGCATGGGTATCACAATTATAACAGTAAACAAGCACGCGGGTGGAGAGTTCTTCTAAACTTATCGCGAACCGCGCTTCCAGAATTTCCAGCTGGGAAGGTCGATCCGACCATCTCGCTGGTAGATACGCCAGTAGTAGACGGGTACGCCGGTGATGATAAACGCAACGACGATGAGAGTCTGCAAGGGCTCGGAGATGATAGCTCGGCTGAGGAGGAATAGGCTCACGCAGCAGAAGATGATGGGCGTGGTGATCCAAGTACGGTAAGGACGTTCCAGCTGGGGTTCACGAATACGGAGGACGATCAGGCCGAGCACGGTGAGGAAGTAGAAGGTGTATCCTGCTACACCGTAGAAAGTGACGAGGGTGCCGAACTCGCCGACAATGATATAGACAGCTGTAAGGGCTCCGTTGAATGCCATAGCATAGATCGGCGTGAAGCCGAGACTGGATTCATCGCCGAAGAGACGGGAGAGAGACTTGCGGGCCCAAGAGCGGCGGCGTAGTCGGCTGCTTGCTGGAGGGCCTTGCGAGGGGGAAGCGTGGAGACCGATGCGACCGAATAGCGAAGGGAGATACCCTTCCTTACCGGCTGCGTAGACTAGCCGGCCGCTTGTGAATGTGGTTGCGTTGAGGGCTCCGAAGCAGCTAGCTGAGACGACGAGAGCTAGAACCAGAGCTCCAACAGGACCAAATACTTTTGCGCCAAATTGCACGGCAACGGTGTTGCTTGCCTCAATGGTGGAGTGAGGCAGAACGAGGAAATATGCGACATTGGCGAGCAGATACGACAGGATGACCAGTGGCATCGCTGTGTGGATGACTCGTGGCAGATCGCGGTTAGGGTTCTTGAATTCGCCAGTAACATAGTTGGTCTTTAATGTGTGAGTAGAAGCATTCTAGAGATAGTTGAGTGTCAACTTACATTGTCCCAGCCGTCAAATGCCCAGAGACCGGCATATAGGGCCACTGCGAAATCAGAGATCTCGGTGTTGGTTCCTTCAAACCATCCTGTCGTCTTCCATTCTTCATTTGCGTTTCCTCCAGCTGAGAAACCAGTCACGGCGACTATGATACCGATGACGGTGACAGCCAGCAGAGCAACGAACTTGAAGAACATAAAGAAATCGCCAATGCGGGTAGCGAACTTGGTGGAGATGCAGTTGAGGAGAGTCACAGTCACAAGTCCTCCAAATGCAACACCTTTGTTGATCCAAGGATTGAGATCGCCGACATCAGCACCCACAAATGCACGAACGACATATTCGCCAAAGATGAGCGAGATAATCGCCGCAGACCCAGGCTTCAGTACTAACACGGCACACCATGCAAAAAGGAAGCCCGTCAGCTCTCCAAAGATCTTGGACAGATAGATCTGAGAGCCTCCATTCAGCGGAATTGCTCCTCCCAGCTCCGCATAGCTAGCAGCTCCCGTCCAGGCCAGTAGACCAGCCACAGCCCAAACGATGAGCGATGCGCCCGGCGACCCCGCGTTTGCATTGACCTGACTTGGTGACGAGAAAATACCAGATCCAATAATCAGCCCGACGATAAGCGACAGTCCATTCAGGTACGTCAATGTTTTATTCCGCTCCAACGATCCATCTGCTGGTCTATCTCCGGACGGAGTACCGAGGGGCGCGTAGCCACCCTGTGTTTGCGACAGTGGGAATAGAGTGCGCCCGAAATCGAAGGCCGAGGATACGGAATATGTGCTATGAGCTCTATGGCGGCCTGTTCCTAGCTCGACATCGTGCGATTCTGCGAGAGGATCTTGGTCCTCGAGGGAGAGCTTGCGGGATGAGGAGATACCGTCGGAGGAAGAGGAGCGTGAGGACCCGCCTACGGAGCCGGGGGATGAGGAAGCGAGGGAGGCAAGCTCTAGTGAATCGCGAGGCGCCGCGAGGCTGCCAGTCCTGTTGCCTTGATATGTATTCGACATAGTCTCTTTGTGCCCAGCGTGTGGTATAAGTTAGGGAGAGAGGATGGCGGAAAGGTATGTGGTCAGGAGTGGCCAAAGGGAGTCTCCATTGCCCGAAGAGAATGTCGAGATGGAGAATGTTCAATTCTGTAGAGAGGAGAGGTCCTCAATTATAGTTGAAGTGAAGAAGAAGAAACCGCCAAGGGGGTGTATTTTGTTGTATTTTCTTGTCGATCACCCAATCGGCTCGCTCTTGGCCTCGACCTTCTTCCGCCCCGCGAAATCGAATTTCCTTTCTTCAATTGCACTTCATGAACAACTTACCCTCTTTATACTGTAGAAGCAGCCAGGGTGTCAGAGCTGTAGCTCGGCCTGTGCGTTATGCTTCAACTTCAACCTCAACGCCATCAAAGTCTCCCCGTTCCTCGCGCCGCTGGCTAAGTATCGTCTTGGTTGGCGCAGCAGCAGCAGGTGCAGGCGCCTATATTCGAACTCAAAACACATCCTCCGCAACCTTGAACCCCGAAACATTTACCAAATACAGCCTTGTGTCACGCGAGCCCGTGTCGGCAACCAGCAGCCTCTTCACGCTTCGACCACGAAAACCCAGCGACAGCAACTACGATGTCTACGAGGAAGCATGGCGGACGGGAGTCTGGAGTGTGATGTTCAAGCAACCACAATTACAAATCGGACGGGATTACACGCCGCTGCCCACGACGGCGGCCACGTCGCTAAGCGTCGACGACGAGAATGAGGGCTGTCTACGGTTCTTTATCCGGAAGGATCCATTCGGAGAGGTCTCGCGCTACTTGCATGCCATCGATGTAGGCGCTGATGTCGAGCTGCGTGGACCCAAGATCGAGTGTGCGATCCCGAAGGAAACGGAGGATATTCTCTTTATTGCCGGTGGGACGGGGATTGCGCCGGCTCTGCAGGCAGGATATTCTCTTCTGAATCGTACGCACACTGAGCGTCGGCCGAGAATTCATATCTTGTGGGCGAATCGATTGAAGGATGACTGCGCTGGTGGTCACAGTGACTCGCTGAAGCCGCAGCCACGCCGGGGCTGGTTCTCTGGGTGGTTTGGCTCGAAGGGTCAGGAAACTGTGTCGGAAAATTCTGTTGATTCTGTACAAACAGAGAACACTTCGCTTATTGTGCGAGAGCTAGAGGCGCTCAAGTCTCAGTATCCCGGGCAGGTCACTGTGGATTACTATTTGGACGAGGAAAATACATTCATTGGAAAGGAGGATATCCGAGGTGCTATTGCACCAATGCAAACGAGTGACTCTCGCAAGAGCAAGTTGATTTTGGTTTCCGGTCCTGAAGGGTTCATCAGTTACATGGCTGGGCCTAAGGTATGGGCGCAAGGTCAGGAGCTTCAGGGCCCCCTTAAAGGAGTCATCAACGAACTCGATCTCAAAGATTGGGGTGTGTGGAAGCTCTAACTGCCTTTCATAGGCCTTTGGACCACTTTTGTACAAACATCAGAACCTTTTTGTCATTAAAGCATATATAGCATGGATATACTGGGAGTTATGTTGAATAAACAGTCGCAACTGTCCTGGACACATTAGAGCGTCCTATTTCGTTACCCATCACACATTCCTGGCCGAAAGCCCCAGGTTGAATTCGCTCAAACACCGGTATTATCTTTAAACACAATCTACTGTGTTGTAGCAAAGTCCTCGAGGTACTTCACTAGCTTCTGCACGTCCTCCAATGGAACCGCGTTGTAGTTGCTGGCACGCATACCGCCTACACTGCGGTGGCCCTTGAGGCCCTGGAGGAGACGCTTTTCAGCGCCAGCGATGAACTCCTTCTCCTTTGTATCATCGCCGCCACCGACACGGAAACAAATGTTCATGCGGCTGCGGACGCTAACATCGGGAACAACCTGATACAATTGCGGGAACTTGTCCAAAGCACCGTAGATAAGCTGCGCCTTCTTGTTGGCGATTTCCTCTTGGCCGCTGACCTTTTGGGTGCTGAACTCAGCCATCAGGTCAGCCATGACCTTACCGGCGATCCAGAGGTTGAAGATGGGAAGGGTGTTGTAGAGGGAGTTGTTCTTTGCGATGGTTGCGTAGTCGAGAACGATTGGGCCGGGGAGACCGCCGATGTTCAAGCGGTGGAGGAGAGCAGGGGGAGGAGTCGCGGTCTGGGGAGGGAGGAGATCCTTGCGAACAATGGCAATGGTGATACCGGTGACACCAATGTTCTTCTGTGCGCCGCCCTGTATATGTTGTTAGCGTACCATTCCCATAACGCGGAGAGACTGAAGTCAACGTACGAAGATGACAGCGTATTTGCTGACATCAACCTTCCGGCTGATGAAGTTGGAGCTCATATCTGCGACGACGAGACGCTCATCTTCGGCATCCTGGCCCTGAGCCTCCAATGACTTGGGGAACTGTGGGAACTCGACACCATCGACGGTCTCATTGTCACAGAAGTAGACAAACGCAGAGCCCTTGCCACCCTCCTTCTTGGTAGGAGTCAATGACCAGGAATCCTCGGCGGGGATTTTTCCGAACTTCCCATTGTTGGTCTTGCGAGCATCAAGAGCAACATTCACATATTTCGAGCCAATTAGTCTGCTCGCTTCCTGGGAAGCCTTGAGCGACCAAGATCCAGTCACGAGGTAATCCAACTTCAGCTCCTCGTCGACCTCCTTCTGAAGTCTCTGGAAGACCAATTCGTCAATCTCGGCCTGTTCCGCGCCGGTCTGTGCCTTCTTCACGTCGGCTTCGGCTCTACGGCGGCGGCGTTCAATCCAGACAGGGACCAGGTTCTGCACGACAGCGCTGAACTCGCCACTGCCTCCGGCCTGCATGAAGAGGATTTCATAGTTATCAGGGATATCGAGGAGAGCGGAGAGGTTGGCTTTGGCATCGTTGAGGATCTTGTTGGCGGTGGGTGAGCGGTGCGAGATTTCGCCGAGTCCGAGTCCGGCGTCGTTGAAATTGACGAATGCCTTTGCGCCGGCCTCGACAACTGGAGTTGGGAGGGGAGCTGGACCAGCTCCAAAGTAGGAGACTTCTTGTCGGGAAGGCATGATGAGATTAATTTGGGTAGATTGAGGTAGAGGAGAAAGAGAAGAAGCGGGAGAGAAAAACCTCCAGGTGTGGACCGCAGTGGATCAACCTTGTAGGAAAAGTTAGAAGAGATATAGCTATTTATATGTTCAAAAGGCAGGATTTGAGAACATCAGCATGCAGCCTAATATATTCATCGGATCTGCGTTTACACGTCCAATTGACTGTTTTATAGACCAATCTGGCAATGGCGGGGTATGAGTCAACTCGATATGGGCCATTGAGTCACTACCTAGGGATGTATTTTGGAAGTTGAAGATGCAAATGATTCACTTGGTTTACACTGCTTCGACACCGACTATAGGCATATCATACTATGTAGACTTCAATGTTATATTGCATTTCAATTCCCCATAGTGTGATCTAATCTCGAGATCTCGGAATGGCGGGGTTGATCGACATATACAAGGTTGTATAGTATGGAATGATTGTGCTTCCAATGTATGTGTACAAGATACACCTAAAGTAAAGATCTCGCTTTATTCCTGAATCCGATTGCTCTTTTCGTAGAATCTGTCGTTCGTACTGAAAATGAAAAAGTGAAATATCCCATGACAGAGTCACAACCGACATCGGCGATGTGGGCACGTGATGTACTACATGATCTGTTTGCAATGTTTGTCTCCGAAGTATATCTGACAAGAAGTATATATCAGGATACTCATAGGAATTGAGGTATATATAGTTACAATAGCATAATTCAGTGTAGCTCTTCTGTATATAGAAAGTGTTCTATTGCATCAAGATTTAAACTTGGAATTTACCAAGGCTGAAAAGGTAGTTGTAGAAGCAAATATAAACATAACCCTGAGAGTCATATATGTAAGACTCAACCTTGTCAAAACAAAAGAGACTATTTTATACAGCTTGGGGTATAGCTCCTTATAGACCAAACTAATTCGAACCCGAGTATCTACTAAATAGTGTACCTCATGTAATAGTGCCCAATGACCGTGAGATGCATCTTCTCTCCTTGCCCTTGTCTGAACTCCATAACAAAACAACGAGAGCTGATAGGCATACCAACATCTAAAACCAGTATCAAATATGCTAGTAAGACAAATATTTAAGAGGGGAGAAGAAAAAAGAAATACATAGATCATGAACGGAGCAGGAACATTCTGACGTGAAATCAAATAGCAAATGGGTAAGAGATGCACAGTCCCAAAACAGAAGGTACTCTACTACATAACAGAGGTCGACTTCTTCCTCTTTAACTTCCTATCACATCACATCTTCTCATCACATCGTCCATCATACTTAACCCATCATCATCATTTGTCGACCATCTTCTGTCGATACATCGATTCACTACTTCCGGAATCTACAACTACTTCAACCATCCAGCATGTTTCACCCTGCAGAAGCAGCACAACAAGATGCCAGCAACCCTCTGGGTCTCCCAATCTACGAATGCTGGTTCTGTCCAACACGGTGGATAGGATTCTCTGGTCTACTCTTCCATCTTGAAGATGGTCGCTGTGTGAAGAAGGATCGCATTCGCACCCTCGCCTTCGAGTCCCCCGAATATGGCTTCTACGGAAACAGCCTCGCCGACGACAACCCATTCTTCTGTTTCCAATGCCGCGCTCACTTTCCTCAAATCTCTTACCTTTATTACCACGTCGAGCGTAATCCGACCTGCTCGCACTTGCTCAACAAACACGAGTGCCTAGATGCTCTCCGTGACTTCTACATTGAGTACTACGACTGTCCTGGTTCGGATTACGTTCACTATTGAGTTTCATTCGCCATTGATACTCCCGCCAACTCGCGATTCGGACTGGTGGGCTGCTTGATGGTGTGGGCGCTTTGAGGTGGATCAGTTTGCTGGGAGGAGAGATATTGAAGGTGAATTCTGTTTCATTTGTTCTTTGTTATGGAGGCTGGGCTACAGTGAGGCATGGTAGCTTGTTTCTTGTTCGAAAAGGCAATGGGCATGAAATATGGGTAAACTAGTTTAAGTCAAATAACATCCATGGGGTACCTATTGAATTCTTCCATCCAGTATTGTTTATCAATATTACTATTGATAAAAGACTATACGAGGTGACACTCTGTATATCCGGGTCATACTATGTAGTTTGCGATCAACTGCCAAAGTGTTCCTTCTCTGATAATCTTCCTATACATGTATACAAAGAAATACTAGAACAAAAGGTGTTAAACCTTTAACGGGAAGTATTGCAAGCTAAAAAGACCCTGCAGGAAGAAGTTACATGGACAGGGAAGCTATTCATAGCACACCTTGCACAACCAGATCGGTGGTTATTCTCTACAAGTCCGTATAGCTTAATATAGAAATTAATTTATTTAATGTTCTCTAAGCGAGAAATAAGTCCAGTTTAATTTTCCCAGGCTGCAAGGTACCTTCAAGGCTACCAATTACCTGGCCCCGGGTAAAGGCCCCAAGCATAGGAGAACGTGGGTTTCTTATTTTATTTTATTTTTTCTACTCCAGGGCTATTTACAATCCTTCTAGAAGGAATTGACATTCCATGCCTGCTATTCTTAGATCTGACATGAGTTTAGAATTGAAACATTGAAATAACTTAAATAGAAAATTAAGATATAGCAGCCAATAGGAGAAAAAAAGTATAGAAATATCTCAAATGCGAGTAATCATAACGATCGACATCCAGGAAGCATGTTTCAACCTCAAACTAAGCCTTATACAAGGCTATCCAGCTGAAGCTCTCCTCAGCATTGGAATTATCCGTGATACTGTAGCATTGATGACGAGAATAGCCCCCAAATCTTGAATATATTAATTTCGGACTTTGTTTCGTTTTGGTACACCCGGATAACCGAGAGACCTATTAAGTACTATGTAGGTACTTTGCGAAGACCACATATGGACCCTGACTCAGATCATTCATGTTTGACAAATTTCTCTGCGTCTTTGGCAAGGAAATTATCGTTGTAGCTAATTTTTGGAAATGAACCTGAACCCGGACCTCCGGGTTCATTCCTGGGTGCCTGGGATGAGGATGATGATGATGAATGGGGCCCCGGCAACCAAGGCAGACAATTTTGGGGGTTCCTTTTCTTTCTATAAGTATCGGGTTGATGATCGATAGAGCTCGCTATTTCTTAATCGTTGTATACATTATTAGTCTATCGGGCTGTTATTCATACACAATTGCATCGGCTTGCAACTTCCTCGCCGATACATCACCTCTCATCTACCACTTTGAAGCTAGTCCAGCAATCATCTCTGCCTAAATCAATCATGATGGCTTCTGCAATGGGTCGAGGAGGGTACAATGCCCCTGCCAACCGCCCATATCCCTAGCTTCTGTCTGGCCAACATTAGGCTGTTCAGGACGTGCATGATGGACAATGCACTCTCAGAAATCACCCCCATCATCTCAATTGCAATTTGCAACCAGTTGATACCACAACTCTTGCCGAATGAGTCATCACGGGATAGCGTTGCAAGTCAACTTCGTCGCTAGAACCATCCCTGAAGCGGACTATTCACTTGCCGACACAAAATCTACGACAATCAGTTCACGTTCTGGGCCATCAAACCAAGACCCGGGTCTTCGAGTACTTACTTCTCAAAGACAACTCCCAACACATCTTCAACATCTCCACTCTCGCCTTTTCCTGTGATCTTGGCAAGCATATCAGCCGCAAAGCGCAGGTGTTCCGCGGCAGTGACAATATCGACTTCAGATTCGGTATATGAACCAAGAGAGCCGAGTTCTTTCTCACGCGAGGAACCATCAGCGCATTCAGAAGAGGAGGCTTGAGACAGGAAGTCATCCAGATGGTCGAGACAATTTTGTAAATTAGAGCTTTGGCGATGCGTGACACCTAGAGAATCTTCCCAATACGAAAGATCATATTGACCATCTCCATTTCCATCCATACCAAGCGGCGAGGCAATCTGCTCAAAAGTCGTAATGAGTCCACGTAGAAAGACCTGTAGATTACCAGGGTCCGTAGTGGTATTGAACGACGATGCTCCCCGCTTGGCTTCCTCACAGGAAATTGCAAACACGCGATTGGCCGGGACCGAAGGGAAGATATCGTGGATCGTATCAGACAATGACTGCGGCACACCACTTTCCAAAGCAGGCTGTAGCTTGTCGCATTTGTTGATAGCCACAACGAGACATTTGCCCGCCTGAACGCAGTCATTAACAGCACCAAGAACCTCCGGCTCAACGAACAGTCGAACACCAGTGGCAGTGTCTTCCAGCGAAACAACCACGATAACAACATCAGACTCCAACGCCCTCTCCCTAGCCCGACGAATACCCTCTTTCTCAACAGCTCCAATAACAACCTCACCATCACCGGAGCCACTCTCAGCCCGAATTCCAGCCATATCCCCGAGCTTACAATACCATCCTCCAAGATCAACCCCAACATCAACAATATCCCTCGTAGTCCCTTGCTCGGTACTAACAATAGCAGCTTCCTTCCCAACAACCCGATTAAGCAACGAACTCTTCCCAGCATTAGGCGCACCAAGCAGCGCAACCCGAATCCCATTCCTAAGCAACTCCCCCCGCGACGCATTCGCGATATGGAAGCCGATCTGGACGCTCAGCGCGCGCACCTGGCCCGCAACAGATGAAACAAGCTCCTCGGTGGACTCGTCGAAATGCTGGTCCTCGGAGAAATCAATCAATGCCTCCAGCTCGCCGCGCGCATACAGCAAACCCTGGCGCCACCGCTCGTACCGGTTTAACAATGCATCGCTGGAGCCGCGCACAGCTAGGCGTCGCTGTTGTTCAGTGTCGGCGGAGAGTGTGTCACCAAGTGCTTCGATCTGGGGCAGACTGAGGCGGTCATTCATGAAGGCGCGGCGGGTGAATTCGCCTGGTTCGGCGTAGCGTACTGTTTGCTCTGGGGTGTTTGTCTGGGCGATTGCTGAGAGAACGGCTTTGGTTATTGCGGGTCCGCCGTGGATGTGGAGTTCGAGGATGTCTTCGCCTGTTGCGGTTCTTGGGGAGGGAAAGTATAGGACTAGGGCGCCGGCGTCGAGGATTGTGTTTGCGGTTGGGGGTTGGGTTGGGTCGTAGAGGGTGCGGAGGGCTGCATAGCGTGGTTTTGGGAGGGGGTGGTTTGGGCAGAGGCTTTTGTATATCTGGATTGCGATTTTAGTCTAGTTTCGTGGTTTGGGGTTCGTCTTTCGCGAGACACATACCGAGGCACAGGCTGGACCCGATACGCGCACAACTGCAATCGCTGCTCGGCCGGTTGCGGTGGAGAGCGCATATATTGTAGAGTCTCCATCTAGCATAAACCTAGTAGGGCGAGTTGACGAGAAAGCTCGAGCTTGCCCAGGGATCCGTCGGGGTCCTGGAGATTCGGAGAAAAAGCCATGACGTCGTATATAGGATTTATTTGGTATCGTGTGCCATGGTTGACTAGTTGAGGGGACGAAGGGAGAAGCCCAACGCAGTACTCGACGAGCTGCTCGCATGCGCAAGATTAAACCAACAAAATATTGGTAAATACCGAGAGAGTTCAAATATCCAACATTTGAGTTCAATTGATGGATGTTTATCTTGCGATAAGACATCCACGTGATTGATAAGAACTATACATAATACAGTACGAACTACAAGTGTGACAACATTGGAAGAGACCGAGAACATAGATTTGTCTAGCTACGGGTATTTTGATCCTGAAAGGCACACATAATAGCAGCCCATCTAATGTCACTTTGGTCAAGGATACACAGCAGATGTAAAACTCGATCATGCCTGCACTCCGAAGTAGGAAGTAAAAGAACAAGGTGACAATGCAGGAAACATTGAACATCAGGCTCAATATGCAATTCGATGATATGCCCTCCAATCATGGCGACATTTCCATGGCAGGTAGCGTTTGATGAAGACGGGGGAAAGAGATTATGTACAAGGAGAGAGAGACAGGGAGTCGGTGTCAGATGGGTATGCGGAAGTGGATAACGAAAAAAGAGATGATGATTGCACATGAAGGGATACTGTTAGGAGGAAAAGGAAAAGATGAAACAAAGAAATGGTATCATCACACCATGCTCGGCTCGTCAAATCAAGGAGGGTGGCTCAAAGAGTAGTTTAGGTAGGGAATGGGTATTATACAATCGAGGGCGGTTGTAGTAGTGAGTGTTGATGATGGCGATGGAGACCATCTGGGCACATGAATGGATCCGATGCGTCATCAAAGGGGATCGATAAAATTTAAATGAAATCGGCTGTCGGTGATTGACTCAATCCGACAAATCAGTTGGTTTGTGGGGAGAGGAACCGTCAATCGAGTGGTCCTGTGATAATGAATCATCTTGCTCCGAAACAACAATTGAGGGCGGAGGGTGAGACTCGTTGGGTGGGCTGGGAAGCTGATGGTCATCTGCGGCCATCGAGTCTGTTTGCGAAGGAGAAGTAGGCTCTTGAACTGTAGCAAGACCACTGGAGCCATCCGCGCTATCTTTGCTCCCGCTTGTAGCGGGGTTGCGGCGTCTCATGCGGCGATTACGACGCTCTTCGTCTGCGCTCTCTCTTCTCCGTCTCTGGCGCTCGCCGTTGCCTGAATCGGAATTGCTTCTCAGACCAAGAAGCATGCTGGCGGCACGATCTGCAACGTCTTCGCCTTCAGACACCTGACCTTCCTGCTTGCCATCTTCTGCAGTAATTGGCGGGCTGAGAAGACCGTTTTCATCGTTTGTTTCGCCATTAGTTGTGTTTTCACCTCCGCCTTCGCCTCCTTCCGCCTCACCCGAATCAGGTGGCGGCTTAGAGCCTGAAGTTATGCGGACGTTGTGACGCTCCTTTAAACGAGCACGACGACGGCGGTCTCGTTGATCCTTGGCTTGAGGTGCTGCAGCACGCAACTTCTCAAGTAACGAGTCCATGGCGCCACTTGAAGCAGGCGATTGCGATGCTTCTGCGGTGGGAGTGTTGTTGGCGAGGTTGACATTGATTCGCTTTCGGGCGAGAGATGCTTCTGTGCGCCTTCTAGATTCTTCAAGAGATGTGTTCTTCTCTCTGGATTTCTTCCATTCAATCAAGAACGCGCTCAACTTAGCAAAGAACTCCCGTCTAGCGTTTTCGTCTGCATTGTCTTCACCGTAGAAAACCATGATATCGTCATAAGCCTTGACCATCTCATCCAGGTAGAGCTGCAGCTGCTCAGCCTTCCGTCTAGCATCCTTCATGGATCGCTGAACGACCTGGCTGACACGATCCTGGGGGTGGAATCTCTTGGGATCACTCAAGTTACCAGCGTCCAAACTCGACTGTACGTTCTTGATGTTGCTAATATACTTGATAGCATCACTGCGGAGCTGATCGACATTAACCTTTTGTAGACCAATGACTCCGCTAATCTCGTCGAGGAAGCCCTCCCACTCTGGATACTGGTTCCGCACGATGCGCTCGACCAGATCGGCGAAGGTAGTTTCATTCTTGTCGTCTTTCACCATGCCCAGCCGGGCAAGGGAGCTCAGCTTGAAACCCTGGGCCTGCTTGTTGGCGTCGTTCATGAAGTTTCCAATGTCGAGAATCAAACCGAGCACATTCATCAATGACACAGAGTCCCGCAAGGACTCGCTGACTCGTGAAACTTCTTGTAGCTTCGAGGAGATGTGCTCGTACTCTGGTTCGTAGGTACGGGTCAGTGCAAGCGCTCTGTTTCTTGCTTTCCAATAGTGGTTTAGCTCAAATGCAGTGTACAGATAGATCTGATCCTCGCGAGTGATCTCGGAGGGATCCTGTTCACGATCGGTACTAGCGGCGCCAGGGCCTGTCCAATCCATACTATATGGTGCCATAAGCTTGGCGACGTTCTCTGGGATACTGCACATTTCGTCTCTTTGCAAGAAGTCCATAACGACACTGTTATCCAGGATCTCCTTGTCGCATTGGATGATCATGCGAGTCACCTCCTCGGCCGGGTATTGAGAGAACTTGGACAGAGCAATCTGGAAGTTCTTGGATAGATCGTTCGAGATAATCTGTTTCTTGGCCGCACGCTGCTTCGCACCCGTGCTGGCTCCGAAGATCTTGGTTTCCTTGGCCATGAACAGTCGCTCAACCTCATCCAATACACCCTTCTTGGCAAGCTCGGTATATTTTTCTTCCTTCTGCTCAGCAGTCGGTGCGTGACCAGCCCAAACAGTCACTTGAGGAGTGTCGACCTTATCCCAATGCAGAGCCTTGAGCTTCTTCTTAGGGCGAATAGATGGCATGTGGATTGTAGATGGCGAAACATCTCCAACCATGTATGCCGGTCTCCAACCTGCACCTAAGGCACCGGTGGGGGGCGGAGGCGGGGGGATCATCAGGCCCTTAGCTCCTGGAATAGGGGGAGGTGGAGGGGCAAATCCACCACCACCTGGGGGTGGCGGCGGAGGTAATCCAACTCTTCCACCGGGGGGCGGAGGTGGAGGCGGCAATCCAGGAACACCTTTGGCACCGCCTGGCGGCGGCGGCGGTGGAAGAGACACCCCGCCAGGTGGCGGGGGAGGAGGCAGACCAACCACTCCACCCGGCGGAGGTGGGGGTGGAAGAATCTTGCCTCCTGGCGGCGGAGGTGGGGGAAGAGCCATACCCCCCGGCGGCGGGGGCGGAGGAACAATCTTGCCGCCTGGGGGAGGGGGAGGCGGCGGCATAGCGGTTTTAGCAGCTTCATTATCCTCTTGCTTGGGTACCTGCTCCCCTTCAACGGCATCGGAATCTTCGGCATCAAACTTGGGAACCTTGGAAGCAATCTCGCCTAGCAGACCGGTAGCCTGGGCGGGGTTCAAACGAGGACGATGCATTTCCACCAAACGAGGCATCTCGTACATTGGCTCGCCGTTGCTATCCACTGGGATGTCCTCCTCGTCTTCCAGAGTCGAGTCCATCTTGGGGATGTGGCTCCGCTTGCGGTAAACAGATCCCAAAGAACCAGGGTCGAGGTTTCGGCGTGTAGTTTCAGCAAAGTCCTCACTGTCATCCCCTTCGCCTTCCATCTTCTCGCGCAACTCACGGAGTCGGTCAGATGGTCCATGCTGGCCCCAGACCTTGCCCTCCAACTTGAACTGGGTCTTAGTCCGCTCGAGCTGGCGTTCCAGACGTTCCATGAGCTTTTCACGGTCCATGATGCCAGGCATCTGGGATGGACCTGCTGCCTCCGCTGTCTCTGGGTTGTTGGCCTTTCGGGCATTGGAAGCAGCGATATCCTGGGCGTCTCGGAGCATAAGGTATAGTTCACGGGTCTCCAGCTCATTGCGCTGCAATTCCTGAGCACGCAACCTTTGTACTTCTGCAACCTCAGCCTTGAAGGATTCATTTTGTCTTTGTTGCAGTTCGATAATACCAGCCTGTTCATCAATTTGCTTTTGCAATTTCAAAACTAGGCCATCTGCGCCAAGCTCGACCTGTGCTCGCATCTCATCGCGCTCAGCAATGGCAGCCTCGGCAATCTGCCGTGCCTCGAGAGACTCGTCATACACCTGTCTTGCCTCAGCATCGGTGTGCAGCCGATCTAGCAGACTCTGCACGGTGAAGGTCAGACCTTGCCGAAGATCGAGGTCAGGCAGCCTTCGGTCCATGGCTACGTAACTCAGCATGGCGTCTACCAGCTGGAACATACGCAAACCTTCCTCGCCGGAGTTCTCCCGGATGAGGAGCATATGTTGCATAGCCGAGAGGAAGTAATCGTGGGATCGGCTACCATTAATCTTGGACGTGATTGCATCGACGATTTGCATGGGATCACTCATGTCCTTCACTTCGCCCTCGATGCTGTCCTTCATGCTGCTGCCCTCCCGCTGGAGGAGGTCCTCGTAGTCGATGGCTTCATTCTCACGGAACCGCTCAATTTGCTTGTCGATCACCTCATACTGGAATCCCTCCATCTTCGTCAACAGACGCTTGATTCCACATGATGTGAACTGGGCGCGAATGTGGCAACGCAGCTGCAGGTCAGTTTCTGCTCCGTCCACCAGCATATTAATGAGGATCATGGTTGAGACAGCATACTCCATGAGGAGGTTCTCCATGCCGATGCCTCCGCTGCGGTACTCTTCGCTCGCACCGACCAGACTTCCCATCTTTCCACGGCCGTCGATAGTGACCTCCACAATACGCATCCAAGCGTCGAAGCGACCGGTTTCATTGTGATCATGCTTGACCTTGTCCATTGCTTGCAGGACTTTTTGGTGGCCTTGTCCATCGCCCCAGTGGCACAAGAAAGTGAGGACTTCGCTGACAAGTTTCCGAGTATTCAGGCGTGGCGATGATAACGAGGTGACGAGTGCAACTAGCACATTTTGATGCTCTAGAGCGTCGTCTGCGCCATACTTGTTGTTCATCAGACCTTTCAGACATTTGGCAATATCGTATTCTCGGTCTAGATCTTTATCGCCTGTAGGGGGGGCCGGAACAGGACCAGAGACTTTCCTTCTATTGATCTTCAAGAGGACATTGGTTAAAGCGATTTGACCTTGGGCTTCAACAAAGGCTTTCACCCAGCTGTGTAGTTATTAGTGATATGCACGAAATCGAGAAAAAAAGAAGACAGTTCATACCTGATTGGCTGTGTCCGCAAGCTGACACTTAAACTAGCAAGCTGCTTGGACGTAATAGTGTCATCCATCACCTTCTTCACATACCATTCCGGGCTCCCTTCTTCATCGGCACGTTCAAGCAAACCAGACAAACCGTCATGGCCATGAGTTTGTCGCGCATTTTGTCGTCTTTTTTGCTCTCCTTGCAACTCCGTCAAGCGATCCTGATGTACCAATGTCCATTTCTTTGAAGCGGGGTACGACAACATCTGCCGTTTGGCCTGTTCAGGAAGGTTCTGCCAACCTCGCTTCTGCATCAGCTCTAGAAACAGCTGGTCCACAATGCGATCATCTCTTGGTCGAGTGAGGTAGTTATCTTGTGGCCGGGGGACGGCGGCCGGTACAGAGATCTGGTGGGAGGATCCTGCATTTGACAACCGGCCCGAGCTGGAGCTAGGGAACATGGAGCGGTCACCAGAATGCGAGGTTGTGAGAGTGCGAGAGGAATTGTCTGAGGAGAAGTAGCTCGAACCGCGTGTGTTAGAAGAAACGGAAGAGTAGATGCTGGCTTGGTCGAGGGAAGTGCGAGAGTTGGAGGAGGAATCAATAGAATAGGAGTTAGGGTGCGGCCCATTGTTCGCTGCAGAGCTGCCCGGCCGTCCCCATTGTTGCTGTCTGGCACTTCGATCACCGGAGTTGCTGCTGGTCAGCGTGCCGTGTGATGTGCTGTTTGAGGTACTGTTTGCGGTGTGCGGAGGCGGACGGGGCCCAGAGGGATGCGGGGCATACCCATTTGGTGCAGATGTAGATGTCACGGTTGGATATTGATGATAGTCACCTCCAGATTTTCCCAGGTGGTTGGGCGAAGGCTCGTGGCGCGATGAGCCAGGGCGAGGCATGTTCTCTATTGGAATTGGGGTCCTGGTATCGGTGGGGAGACTTTCAAATGGAATGGAGGTGATAACGCCGGAGGTGTGCGCGATGCTGCTTGGGTCAAAATCATGGGTCATGTCGACAGATTGAATGGAAGACCGCTTCGAATAGCGTGATGAGCGTGAGCCCGCGGCGCTTCCCGGAGGTGCCAGGCTATCATAAGAACCCCCATAATTATCGTATCGTTCCTCGGTCGGCTTCTCTTTGTACAACTTTCGTCCGAAGAATGACTTTCCGCTCGATGTTTGCCTAGATTTGTCGGCTTGTGAACTCGTTGGCATTTTGGCGGGCGTCACTAAGATGAGGCAGGGCGAAGCATAAGGGCCCCTCCAACACTCTCGGGATTGGTATTAAATCAAGATGTCGGTTTCGCGATAACGCGCTGTCGATCGCAAAGGATATGAGAGAAGATGATGACATTCAAATTGGGCGAAAGTGGCTCTCTGTGTCCCTCCCTAGCTAGTTAGTATACCCGTTCCTACAGCGGAGTCGCAAGAGACGAGGGGTAAGGGAATCCCTTCACGGCACTCACCCCACAAAGAAGGCAAAATAGGATAAAATGAAATTAACATGCAAGCTTTTTTGCAAATGTCAAGTCCAGTTTGACGCCAGAATCAAAGCCCGAGCGTTCTTCTAATCAGTCCTATTGATATTAGGGGGCTTGTCCCGGAGAAACTCCCCGACCGCGCACGTGATCTTTAAGATCACGTAAGCTTGTACTTTATACTTGACGTCCAGGGCATGGACTTGGAATGAGGTTTCATAGAGAAAGTGCGATAAAATACCCATAAGGTTGGGCATCTGTGTTTAACCATGTATTAGCATCATTTGATGGATATTCACTACGTAGTCTGGAATGAGTGTTATGTGACAGATCAATACAAACTCGCCGGGTATCGCCACTGCCCATGGACTTGGAAGGTTCCATCATTGAGCTTCTCCACTGTGATGAATGATGACATGGGCTTTTTTCCAGTACAACTGCCTGTGGAATATTTGATGGGTGGAGGATTTTGGGGAGATGGAGGAGACATGGGAGGAGACATGGGGGGAGACATGGGACTTTGTGGCTTCCACTTGAGACCAACCCATCTAGAGAGGAAGGCGCAGCCCAGGCAGCCGACTATAACCCCCTCCCCACTTCTTCTTTCTTTACCTAGAGCCAAGAACAATGTGAAACTCCCCAGTGGAACATTCCCAACTCCAATCCATGTTGACATATCAGTTTTAGTTTGAACCCCAGTGTGTTTTTGGATTATGTGCTTACAGAGAAGGAAATCGAAGGAATATATTCTCTAAAATTGGATCTCTATATATGGTACCCATCAATTTAGGAGCTATACTTTAATTGCAATTTCTTGTGGCAAGTAAATATTGCTTCGGTGGATTGGAAAATGGAGAGATATATGAGATATATCTTACAAAAAAGAGGGTGCAAGCAAGGAATTAGAACTTGAGCGGATTTGAGCCAAAGTCTAAGAAAGGAGCAAAGGCATACGCCAACATACATATCAATCACTATCTGGTAATCAACAGGGTCGCTATGTACTCCGTACTATATCTGCTATTGATTGTTTATAGTATAGCAAGCTCCAAGCTTGTTGTTAAAATACCTTGGGAATCAAGCCATGAGGGCAGGTCAGTTGCATATATTTCATCTATTTTCTACAAAATTGATACTATTTTAAGCAACTACATGAAAATGAAGTGATAATAAAACTTCAAACTCTGATATCCCGAGTGGCCGGTGCTTTGTCGATCTGCCGATCCTACCGCGTGAGCAGTTCAGACCCGTGGGACCCCGGACCTCACTCCGCAATCTCTCTAAACCTCACCACTCTCCTATCGTATTTTAGGCTCTAGGGCCTAATTTACTAGCACCCAGCATGGTATCAGCGGGTGTTTTTGCCAAGGTATGTCCAAAAACCCCCTATCCCGACGCGCAAGGCACCCCGTCATTTCCAAACATTCCATGGCCAAGAACCCAAAAAGGAACCAAACTAACAAACCCACCCCCACAGACAATACTCACCCCAGCCGCAATCGCCCTATCAATTTATATCCTAGCCTCATGCGTGGTCATCCCCTTCTTCCGCCGCTACCACCAGCGCTACTCGCAATACCTCCCGCTACACAGTATATCGGCGCACACACTGTCTTTACGCGACCGCATAGCTGATAAAGTAATGCACTTCTTCCTTCCATCTCGGTGGCGGTGGGGCGCGCGTATCGAACACGATACGATCAGTATTGATGATGAGGAAGGGGAGATCTTGGTTGGGATGGATAGGGATTCTGCGAGGCGAGGCGCCCTGGAGGAACGGAGACATGACACCCTGGGTGAGACGGAGAGTCGTTTGAGTCGGGATTTGGAACAGGGGTTTATGGATGATAGTGATGATGAGGGGAATGAGGGGGGTCGGAATGGCCTAGGTGGGAGGCTTTGAAATGTTGAAGGTCGTATTCGCATACAAGTGTATATATCTGCATTTTGGGGGTTCCTGTTTTTTGTCTAGAGGTATTTTGAAGGACGGATACAAGTTTCTATATTTATCTGGCGTTTCAGGGATGGCTGTCTACTTTGTGAATAGAGTTGTTTTTTTGCTTTCCATTTTTACAATTGCATGTAATAGGACTTGGTTATTCGGGCAATTCATACATCCACTATGGATGTATTCCATACTATTCCTACTAATCATATTTGTTCGTCAAGAATTTCTAAAAGATATCAGCCCTATTCCGTACACGTTCTAGACTCCACCAAAGGGCTGGGCTCAATTATTTGGAGATCGACATAGCTCCACCGATCATCAACTCTGCATATTGTACTGCATATGGAGGTTTGTCGTATGTTGTACTCCGGATAGAAAATCTTAAATGAATGTCAAAGTGGAAAAGAAGTCAAGGTTATAAATATAATTCATTAATATCGTGAAAGATGCTACCTTTTTCAGCATCGCCCATGCCACCTTGAGCAAATGGGACTGTAAAAAATATGAAATGAAGCCGCTCAGCCGGAGAATACCCTATACTGCATCATGCAAGACCACTCCCTACTTGCGCTGACCGTAGGCCTTGGTGGCGTAGTCACCCTTGTGGACGATCAAGTCCTGAGGACGGTAGTCCTCACGGCCGGAGAAGTAGCTTTCGAGGATGTCCTTGGTACCGTTGGCGTAGCGGACCTGGGCATCGATGGAAGTACCGGACATGTGGGGAACCATGGCATTGCCGCCACCCCAGGGGTGCTCGGCGTAGCGGAGAGGGTGGTCCTTGGGGGCGGGCTGGGGGAACCAGACATCACCACCGTAGCCACGGAGGTGACCAGACTTGAGGGCCTCAGCGACATCCTCCTTGACAACAATGGCACCGCGGGCGGTGTTCACGAGCCAAGAGCCGGGCTTCATCTTAGAGATAAGGTCCTTGTTAAAGAGACCGCGGGTCTTCTCGTGCAGGGGGCAGTTAATGGTGACGACGTCACACTGGGCGAGCATCTCCTCGAGATTCTCGACGCGACGGCAACCGATCTCCTTCTCGGCCTCGGCGGAGAGGGGCTGGTAATCGTAGTAGAGGAGCTCCTTGCAGTCGAAGGCCTTGAGGCGGCGGAGGACACGCTCACCGATACGGCCAACAGCGACGGTACCGACGACCTTGCCCTCGAGATCGAACTCATTCTTGGCGACGGCGGCGACATCCCAGTCGCCGTTCTTGACCTGCTCGTGGGCAGGGACAAAGTTGCGGACCAGGATAAGGATGGTCATGATGACGTGCTCAGCGACGGAGACGACGTTGGAGCCGGTGACCTCGGCAACGGTGATACCGCCATTGGTGGTGTTGGCAGCGTTCAGGTCAACGTGATCGGAACCAATGCCGGCAGTGATGGCAAGCTTGAGCTTCTTGGCCTTAGCCAGACGCTCAGCAGTGAGGTAACCGGGGTGGAAGCTGTTTCATCGTTAGTAGGAGTCTGCGAAAGTTCGTGCATGATAAACTAACGGGGTGGTGATAATGACTTCAGCGTCGACGAGCTCCTTATCGAAAGTTGAGTTCTCGCCCTCCTTGTCGGAGGTGGTCACCAGAGTGTGACCCTGGTCCTCGAGCCACTTGCGGATGCCGAGCTCATTCTCGGTGGTACCGAGCAGCTTAGGCTGCTGCTTGGAGTGCTCACCACCCTATATTATAGAAAAACATGGGTCAGCGATTGAGATTCTTAAAGTATGAACTAAGAATGACTTACATCGTAGAGAACCAAAAGAACTTTGCCCTGTAAATTGGCAGTTGCTGTTAGCGTACGTGCACCGGAAATAGAGCCGGCCAAAGGTGAAGCCCGTGTAAATGGGCCGGAAGCAATAGTTGGGTTGAGAGAGCCTGAGAGGAAGGGCCGTCTTAATTGACGGGAAATAGAGCGGATAAGTACCATTGTGATGGATTATAGAATATTTTTCAAGACGTCGCTGTAGAAAGGGTCAGTTCTCTGTTATTTAATGGATAAATGGTTGATCCATGAATGAGGTAAATGCCCAAGAACGGAATTATAGAAAGCCGGATGCGGTAACATTGAAGTTTAGAAGTGGGGAATGTTGCAGGCCAAGATATGTGATATCTGAATGTGGCTATATGTTGTAGTGTAAGGAAATAAGAAAAGAATAATAGACTTACAGGTGAGTAAACCGGAGTAGAATATGTTGTAGGTGATAATTGAATATAGTGTTGAAAGAAATAAACCATAAACAGCAACCGGAGCTGATTATATATAGCCCCCTCTCTATGAAGAGGCATTTACCTCCCCTCAACATAACACGCATAGAAACGGGAAAGCCGGACATTGGACATCCACTTGGAGATCTCTCTCCGCATGAGGGACAGGGTATGTTGCACATTCATGGCCTATCATCTTTGGACTTGGGAAACTTGCTATGTACCCACATATTTACGTATATTATTTTATCTTGCTATTATCTACACGTGCGTAGTACTTTCAATGGTTTACATCAATACTTCATAGTATATGGATCTTTCCTAACCTTGGAAAGCTAGGGCTCCAACGGGATGTGCGGGGATACTGTAAGTCATACAAGTAGTATATAGTTACATACAGCTACATACAGCTATACATACGTAGTTATAACAAAGTCGTATATCTGCTTGTATTATACGCAACATCTTAAAGCTATGTAAGGTATCATATTCCATACCTAGGTATTGTTCATTTCCATCAGCCCACCAAAGAAATTGCTATTACCCCGCAGCGGGGTAAGTAACACAAAGCTGACATAATGAGGGGTAAAACAGGGCAGGCCATTCCACCTGAGCAGGGAATTAATATAGTAATTGATATCTCCAACCTGCTCATCTAAATATACTAACAAGGTACTCCATACCAGTTCCTCAGCCCCTGATCTTCCAAGAGCCAGAGCAATTTCCGCCTTTCAGCCGAAATTCGGCCTTTCTTCTCCAACTCCGGCCCCGCTACTTCGTACTACAGAGCCCATGATGTACATTACCTCCTCGCGAGGAGGTTTTGGAGAAACGTCCACATCGGGTCCACTAATGAGCTTTCCGGATCAGATCATGGATAGTATGACCGCATCAAGAACGAATTTGAGGGTGAATTTTTTTTTTTTTTAATCTACCGGATCCCGGGTTTTTCGACCTAATATGTTTGTCTTTTCGTTGAGAGTTTTCCCATGCTTCCAAGACTACAGGTCAATTAACAAACTGCAATGCATGTTTTGACCGTGTTTGCTTGCCGATCGGACATTGCATTGAATGGCTGTGACATGATATACCACATTGGGTATCGAAATATGAATAATGACTACAACAAAGCGAACCCTCAATTTACCTGACAAGACTAATGTTATAGTTTCGACCCTCCGATCGCAAAAAAGCAGATTATACACCATCACTTTCCCGGGTGCCGACTGCACAATGTATTAGCTACCGTTTCAACTCATCGTCCCAACTCACCATCGATTCCAAATTGCTCGGATCCCGACCTATACAACCAATAAATCGTCGCCATGAAATTTCGCTGGGAGCTGCATGCGTGATGTGCTGTCCTCTCGGGGCTTCGGCTCATATCGTATTGTCGCATGACCAGTGCGGGGGCGCCAGGGGTCGTTCGGTTAGTCTCTCCTACTTCCAGCCTCACGGTCTCCGGGGAAGCACATCAACATGTTTTCGTGTGCTATCGCCAGCCAATATAGAATTGCGATGTGATTTCTTTTCAAATCCGGAGAGTATGCAGTCCCTGGAGCCTTGAGCATTGTACATGCATAACTACTGGACAATTCGCAGAAACAAAATTCCACCAACTAATGGACTTCGTCCCTCTCAACAACATTGAAAACCCTCATTTAGAGCCTCTCCATCCATAAGGGTGACTGCAAGGCCATTATTGTACCTTCAATTCTTTGGTACTCTCCATAGCGCCTGAATACGTGGATTATGCGCCCAATGCCTCGAGTCCGCATAACCTCCCGCCTCAATTATACTTCCCTTGGCACCGGATCACGCTTGGCAAACCCCAATTATTGGAATCATTCAAGGCAGCGAAGACGCCGGGCTATCATGCTTACACAAGTAGTCTTATATTCACGGCGCATACTCAGACATCAACAGCTGCCCGGCGGTATCAGATGCTACATAAAATGATGAGAAGACCTTCAATCAGCTCGATCCACTTTACAAATTAATGGAACAGATCTAAGATCCATTCCAAAGATGGTTATAAATGCCAAGATTATGCAAGATCAAGATTGGTGTATATTAGACCTGTGTGTCGATCTTATGAAAATTAATACCAAATTTGCACATCCTGTACAACATATAGCACGTATAATCAAAGCGCAATCTTTCTGAAAAGGCAAAGTTGCAGACATGATCTACCGAGGTTTGTTTTATCTTACATTCATAGATTCGATCAACCTATCAGTCAAAGCCTAGTGTTGGCGTAACCCTATTACGCAGTGGTATAGACACCAAGTGTCAAACCCCCATTTCTAGAGAATATCGATGTCTTGATGTCATATTCTGGCATGGTTCTTGACCGCTCCATACACTTAAAGAGACCATCAAACAGACCACTGAAAAGACCACTGAAAAGACATCACCAGGCCGCTTATACGGCTGGCTATTCTTGTAATAGTAATTCAAGTATCTTAATCATTCTGCTGGTCCTATTTCAGAAAATGAGGCATCAGGGCATTGATATTGCCTAGAAATGGGGCATTGAGCCCTGGCGTCTATACCGCTGCATAACCCTATTGTATATCGAAAGCTAAACCCAGAAGCATGGCTATATCACTTGGTGCCGATCTACATTGTACAACAGCCACTACCGTCGTTGCTATTGGCACATCACTTGAGATGATATCGATTTGGAACTTTAATCTTGCAGTAAATAGGTGTACTGGTCCACTTTTGTTTACGACTTATGATTTTTACTCTTTAGACCGCTTATTTTAAGCCTCAAATTGGAATTGTGATGTCGGTATTTTGAAGTCTCTATGGAGACAACTAGAATTGGACCGCTAGAATGCGCTGAACATGAAGAAATCACAGCAAGTTCTTGCTCTAATATTCTTAAACTTTAGTTTAGAGCGATTCACATACTAATAGCAAAATAAAGACTAAGCACATGATAAGACATTCAGTCATATATGCATAGTAGGAAGCCCGCTAGCTCTTCATAGGTATCACTTCGTGTAGGCATCCCTAAGAGCAAGCATAATCCCAAGAATTCGCTCACGGTTTGCTAGACCACTAGAACCGAACCAACTTCGATCTGCAACAAGACTCATCAATTCAAGTCGCACGTTCCAATCCGCTGACGGGTCCTGGCTATATTTCAACTCAAAAAACAAACGCTCGTCTAACCGCACTCGCCAGAACCACTTAGGTAACTCCCATCCAAACCCTAAGAGCATATTTCTCAAATTTTGAACATCACTCACTGTATAATCTGTAATGGGGCAGATGAATTCGGAGATCAAAACCCTAAGCTCTAATGGAAAAATGCTGAGACCAGAGGTTGGGTGATAGTAATCAGTCTTGGTGGATGCCATGGCTTGTTGAATTGCGGGCACGATAAGTGGACTCTGAGAGAGATCTAGTGGGTAGCGCGTGGATATCCCCCACAATTCGTTTTTCCGCCAGTATTTTCGACAAATTCGGACAAATTTAGCGAGGTCGGTATTGTTGAACCTTAGACCTTCCACTCGATCGAACAGGGTCCAACAGTGGGCATGGACCACAAATCCGATTGTCTTGTCTTTCAATCTACTAGGTTGTTTGTTGATATCTGCAGGATAGAATTGTGTAAACATCTGGGTATGGTGGCCGAGATTGTTATTCCCAGTTATTCTTGCTTTTGTTGGGTCATTGACAGCATAATAAGGCCCTTGGAAATGTCGTATCGAACTGATGCCGGTCAAGTGGTACCTAGTATCGGAATCCTTGATAACTGAGATAGTTAGAAGAAGACCGGAATTGATTGAAGGGTATTCGCTTGGTAGGTGCTTACGAGCTCGATACAGGCATGACCATAGCAGAGGGAACCTGTCGATGTTGGCATTTTCTACCTTGTGTGATGATATCAGAAAATTTCCCGAATCGGGCTTCCAGAGTCTTTTCCAATGTTGTTTGTCCAGTCTCGAAGCTCCTTCGATTGAACGCGGTATTCCCAAATTGTCTGTGGTATGGATGTCCACCCCGCATAAAAGACAAATGGGTTCAGGTAGAATACCTTCAGTAGAAGCAAATCGTTTGACCATAGCGAAAATGATATTATTAGAACGTCGAAATTTCCTTGATAATATGGAGTTGACGTTTTCATAATCGATATCATAGTAAATGCTTGGCCATAAACTGACATCATGGTGAGTGCTTGATTATCAATCACTAAAACTAAGTCCCAAATTACCTATGTAGGTAGTATTGTCAATTCTGACATATTATATATACAGGTAGAAGGCTGGCTATGATGGCAGTGTAAATACACGACTTTGTGATTGCAGACCACGTCATATGGTGACCATTAATAACACTCAAGAGCTGATCAATACCTCGGTGTAGATCTACTCGACGCTCTACCTGGTATCATTCCTCTATACCTCAAAAGGGCCTATCAGTACGGTTGAGAGAACAGATGACGTTGGAAGTAAGAGAAGCATGAGGCAAGTATAACCTAAAACACTTCTAACATAGCTGTGATCAGTTAGCAGTGCCTAGTAGTACCTAACCTAACTACTAGATTTCAAAAATGTATGATAGAAACCATGAATAGAGCTGTTCGTTAGAACTTGGAATTTAAACGCTACCTAAGTAATTTACACTAAGCGCGATCTCCGATATCTCGGACTCGGCACTCGGACATTAGCATCTCTTTTATTTTCTAACCGTTTTATCCTTTGAATTTGTCTACCTTCTACCAGTTTATCCAAAATCATAAATTCAATGCGACCAATACTCGCGCGATCACTCACACGCGCCCGGAGCGCGCGAACCTATCTAAACTGCCAGACAATCCGTTTATTATCCAGTACCCCTCAACGCAGTAGCAGACTCCGCGCGCGCCTAGCAATCCCACCTCCCTTTCCCGTTACCAAGACATGCCCTGAACCAAGCTGCAATTGTCCACCCACACCCGCCCTGCCGGAGGATTTACCGATCGATCATGAACAGGCCTTGAATGGGACGATGGCTGCTTACGCGCAGCAGATTCTCGTCTGTACAGGACAACCAGACTGGACGAGTCGGATCGAGGATGATGGCCAAAATAAAGGCTGGGGCAACCTTGTGAGAGGATTGAAGAGCCTGCTAGGTCGCGGCGGGCCTTATCTTGATGTAAGTGAATCATATAACCCAACAAATGATGCGCGAACCCTTACTGATTTGAGATCTCACCCCTCTAGCCTTTCAACAATATCTTGGTCACAAACTCATCTATCGCGCCAGCTGCAAACTCCTCCCCTACTTCCGCCTCGGCATTCCTCTTCCCCGGCTTCAAATACATCCCCTCGATACCCGTGCACACGAGCTCATCGCCCGACCAGGCAACCGACCTGACAACCTTCGTACGCGCATATCTTCTTCCCGAACGACTCCACAACATGCACTCCTCTCTCCCCGCGACCAAACAATCAGATATGACCCGATCCCCAGACCTAGCATCAAACTTCCCGGGAGTAACCGATATCAATCACTCTCCGACAGTGTTAATATGCGGACATGGAGGTCGCGACATGCGCTGTGGTGTCATGGCCCCCGCCTTGGAAAGCGAATTCAAGCGCGTGCTGCAAGCGCGAGGATTTACCTCCGCGGGCAGTAGTGGAACCACGGTGGATGACCCTAAACACGCTAATATTGGTCTGATCAGTCATGTTGGAGGACACAAATATGCAGGCAACGTGATTGTTTATATCCCGCCGAAGATGGCGTTGGGAACTTCTTCAGAGCCTCACCCGCTGGCGGGTAAGGGGATTTGGTACGGCCGCATTGAGCCGAAGCATGTGGAGGGACTTGTCGAGGAGACTATTCTCGGCGGAAAAGTGATTACGGATCATTTCCGTGGTGGCATTGACAGGAATGGTGATATTTTGAGGATGTAAACTTAGCATAGAGTAGAGCGTACGATATATGGTGATTGTAATTGCAACATAGATATACACATCCAATTAAACATGGAAGATATGACCAAAAGACCAATTGTATACGAATATGACCTCGGCATCTTCACAGCTTCTAGAAATATGTCTAAAGTATAACGCTGATACGCTAGTCCAAATCGGGGCTAAAGCTACCGGGGCTCCGGGGAAGTTTTGAAGATGCGCAAACCTTCAAATCGCGAACATGACCAATCGCTCCAATTACTATCTATAAACATTCCAGGCACATAATGATTAGCCAGCCATGCAATCCCTCGCACGACTCCGATTAACCAGCGCCGTCGCGCCTGGCCGCATTCACACGCGTCCAACCCTACGAGCCCTCTCACCAGTCTACACCCTAACCCGACTATCCAGCACCTCAACCCGCCGACTGGACCTCCCCGCCCTCGACAAAAAATGGCAAGCAAAATGGGAAAGCGACCGCGCTGCGCCGCGCGAAACACCCAACGAAACACAGAAACCCAAATCCTACATCCTGTCCATGTTCCCATACCCGTCCGGCACGCTGCACATGGGCCATTTGCGCGTATACACGATCTCAGATGTGATCTCGCGGTTCTATAAAATGCGCGGACATGATGTACTTCATCCTATGGGGTGGGATGCTTTTGGGTTGCCTGCTGAGAACGCGGCGATTGAGAGGGGCATTGATCCTGCGGTGTGGACGCATGCGAATATTTCGAAGATGAAGGAGCAATTGAGATGTATTTCGGCGGAGTTTGATTGGGACCGGGTATGTTGGTGTGATTTACTTGAGTTCAGCGGGTCTGGCCGTGAATTGGTTATGGGATGGATGGCTAATTGATATGGATAGGAACTGGCAACGTGTGCCCCGGACTTCTATGAACATACTCAGCGCATCTTTTTGATGTTGTATAAAAAGGATTTGGCGTACCAGGCGGAAGCATTGGTTAATTATGACCCTGTTGATAAGACTGTTTTGGCAAATGAGCAGGTGAGTCGGGATCAGAGGGTACATTTTGATTTTATCTAATTTTGATGCAGGTTGATTCCAATGGGTTCTCCTGGAGGTCTGGGGCTAAGGTTGAGAAGTTGAATTTGAAGCAGTGGTTCTTTAAGATCACTGATTTCAAGGAAGCACTTCTGAAAGACCTCGATTCCCTTGCTGGGGGATGGCCAGAGCGTGTTCTGTCGATGCAGCGCAATTGGCTTGGAAAGTCTTATGGTGCTAAGGTCACATTCCCTGTGACCATCGGACGCGAAGGTGGTCAAGTCGATGTGAATGTATTCACTACCCGTCCAGATACTTTGTATGGTGTGGAGTATCTAGCACTTTCTTTGAATCACCCTATTGTGTTGAAGGCTGCCGGGAAAGAC
Organism: Penicillium griseofulvum; assembly: GCF_001561935.1. NCBI lineage: Eukaryota > Fungi > Ascomycota > Eurotiomycetes > Eurotiales > Aspergillaceae > Penicillium > Penicillium griseofulvum. The sequence continues at coordinate 1,258,235 of NW_024467450.1, forward strand.
GAGGCACTTCGCAAATTCCTGAGCGAAGCATCGTCACTTGCACCGGACTCCAAAGCAGGCTACCGGCTGTCCGACATTGAGGTGTCTCATCCATTGTGCAAGATTGATACAGAAACGCCCCACTTGCTGAGGAAGCTTCCTGTCTTTGTGGCTCCCTACGTCCTTAGCGACTATGGCGAAGGAGCAGTTATGGGTGTTCCGGGTCATGACACCAGGGATATGTCGTTCTTCAAGGAAAATGTAGACACCGACTCGATCCCTGTTGTTATCGAGGCCGAGCCAAGTGGCAACGATGCAACCAACAGTGTCGTCCCAGCATCGAACGCAAAAGCTTTCACGCCAGAGGGTTTCTTGACTTCGCGCTGTGGAAAGTACCAAGGATTACACTCCAAGGAGGCGTCGAAACTGATTGTCAATGACCTGGAACAGGTCGGCCAGGCTGCGTTCGTCGAGAGCTGGCGCCTGCGGGATTGGTTGATCAGTCGCCAGCGATACTGGGGTACGCCCATCCCCATCATTCACTGCGGGGACTGTGGTCCTGTTCCAGTGCCCGACAAGGATCTTCCAGTAAAGCTGCCAAAGATCGAGGGAGAGTGGCTCAAGGGAAAGAAGGGAAATCCTCTGGAATCCTCAGAGGAATGGCTCCACACAAAATGCCCCAGTTGCAACGGTCCCGCCCGGCGCGACACCGATACCATGGACACCTTCGTGGACTCGTCCTGGTACTTCCTGCGGTTCTTGGACTCGGCTAACAAGGAAGCCCCATTCTCTCCTGCAGCAATGCAGCCAGTGGATTTGTACATCGGTGGTATCGAGCACGCTATTCTGCACCTTCTCTATGCTCGATTCATTTACAAATTCCTCTCTCAATCTGAGCTGCTCCCAGCTACGAAAACTGATGCATCCGCAGAGCCTTTCAAAATGCTCCTCAGCCAGGGTATGGTCCACGGAAAGACCTTCACTGAGCCCTCGACAGGCCGCTTCCTTCTCCCATCAGAAGTTGATCTGACCAATCCAGACAAGCCTTTGATAAAGGGAACAACAGTCTCCCCTAACATTTCTTTCGAAAAGATGTCCAAGAGCAAGTACAACGGCGTAGACCCTACGACCACCACATCAAAGTACGGCGCTGACGCTACTCGCGCGCACATCTTGTTCTCCGCGCCAGTCAGCGAAGTCCTAGAGTGGGACGAAGCCAAGGTTGTCGGCGTCGAGCGCTGGTTCGGCCGACTCTGGAAACTTGTCCAAGACACCCAACACACCCTGACGGAGACATCATTCTCCCTCTCAGAAGCAGATCTAAAATCCTCTACCGGCCACGCCGCTCCCCTCCCATCACCACTTCAGGACCTGAGTGATTCCGACGCAGACGCAGTCCTAGCCACCCACAACACCATCGCATCCGTCACCACCTGCATCGAAAGCAACCCCTACGGCCTGAACACGGTCATCTCAGACTTAACCAAGTTGACCAACACCCTGGCATCGAACCCCGCCTCCTCCCCTCTCATATTATACCTATCCGTCTCATCCCTCCTCCGTCTTCTAGCCCCCATCGCCCCAGCTTTAGCCTCTGAATCATGGGAAGTGCTGCACGCAACAAATACCATCTCTACAACACCTGTGCCATCAGTCCTTTCATCACCGTGGCCCAGCACCCTCCTCACATCCGACCAAGCCGAAATCCTCTCCTCTCGCGGCGGCCAAACCGTCGCCGTTCAGATCAACGGAAAGCTCCGCTGTGCTGTGACTATCCCGCGAATGGAGTCTCAGTCACCGCAGGGCAAGAATGCTCCTTCACAGGAAGAACAGGATTGGATTGTCAGTCGCATCTTGGAGACTGCTGAGGGGAAATCATGGCTTCAGGAGAAGAATGACTGGGAGAAAAGACGACGGGTTATTGTTGTCAAGGGGGGGAAGCTTGTCAATGTTGTTTTCTGATTTTCTCTCTATATTAGATGTACAGACTTCTAAGTTGGCCTTCGAAGGCTGACTATTTGAGAGATTTACAATCTCTTCAATCACTTCACAGTATTCCGGTGTTCTCGATGACTGGGTGTTCCAGGCCCCCGGGGATTTATCTGATTAGATCACGAAGAATGCATACAGAACTTAAGCATTTATATCTTTGCGAAACAACTAAAATGAAGATTGTTTATACATTTCCATATAGAAAAACTCCCACGCTCGGAATAGGCAGTTCGGTTATCCTCTTCGCTCTTTGATCGTATTTGGGTATCCTATAAGACATTGACCAAAATCATACATTACCCACGTTCACTCCCTTCAGCTTGAACAGACTTATCACGCCCAGCTCCAACGGGCTGCGTCTCACCCATCGGGAAGCTGAGATGCTTCCAATCCTCAATCTCCTCAATAATACACTTCAACCGATCCCGTATACTCTCCACAGCATACGTCCCCAGAATCAACCTCAGAGGCGGATAAGAGCAATGACCAAGCTGCCAAACCAAATGCGCCGCTTTAACCGCACTAGCAGGCTGCTTATCACCCAACCACATGAGCATACGTCGCGCATGCGCCGCCGGCGACGTAGTCGTATTATACGGCTCACTGGGCGGTTTCACCAAAAAATGACCGTAGAGCGGCAACGGCGAGGAAAGATGATGTTCAGAGGGGTTAGTTGCGAAATCACCCGGAGTAACAACATCCGCAGTATCATCGCGACGCATGTGTCCCGGCTCGACAAGCGTACCCTTAATATTAAAACTATCCACTTCGTACAGCATACTCTCCATCAAGCCCTCGACAGCATATTTGGAAGCACAGTAGGGTCCGAGACCCGGCACGCCGAGCGCGCCAGACGTCGAGCTGAAAATGAGGTATCTGCCCGCGCGACGCTGGCGGAAATGCGGCAAAGATAGTTGGATCATGTTCAAGGTGCCTGTGAAGTTTGTTTCGAATTGGTTGCGGATGTCGAATTCATCTTGGTCTTCGCAGGCGCCGATCACGCCGTAGCCGGAGCAGTTTGCGATTATGTCGATTCGGCCGAAGTGGGTGATTGTTTGGTCGATTACACGCTTCACGGTCTCACGCGCGCGTACGTCGCATAGGAGTCCGATGCAGTTTGCTGATTCGAGCTCTTTCATTGATGCGGGGCTGTTCTCGTATGTGCGTCCCACTGCTGCTACTAGGTCATTGTTGGCCAGGGCGGTTTTTACTAGGGACCGGCCCATGTGGCCAGTTGCGCCGAAAATCTAGGGAGATGTGTTAGTTTATTGGTGATTTTGGTTGCTGGGGGGAGGGGTTGTATACCAGCCATACGAGGGGTTTGGCGGGATTCTGGGGGCCGGGTGGATCGGTCGTTGAAGGAAGATGGAGACTTGGTTCGCGCAATGCAGGAGAAGAGGGCCCTCCTTTGGGGGACGTCTGCTCCATGTTGTGGCTCTCAGATGAGGGGAGAAGAGGAAGATGGATCTCTCTCCGCATTTGGGGTTTCTCTTTACAGACAAAATTAGCGACAAACATGGAATAAATTGCCGTGGCTATTTTCTTTTCTGGTTTTTTAATCAAATTGACTCTTATTTGCAGGTCTTTACTTGATCTAATGCTATTCCATTATCCATATACACACTAACGTAAACGCAATTACCGTCCCACCTCCCGTCGCAGCCGTCCCGCAGCTGTCGTGGGTCCTGGTTCGGGCCAACTGCCCACTGCATCGTCTACCTCTTCCAAGAAGGTTGTACTGTTGTGAATGGAAGTTCCGCCTAGGACAACTCGTACACCCGGAGAGCTGGCATTGACCTGCGCTACCATCTTGGCCTCCTCGTATGTGGTGCCGCCAACCATAAAGATAATGATATCTTGCGGCTTGTCCCGTGTGTGCCCACTGCCCTCGAGGAAGGGATATTGCAGTTCCTTCAGACGGCCTTTAATGAGATTCTGAAGGGTCACTTCCAGTCGGGGGGAGTGTTGCGTGTAGACGTTCTCGACGCCTTTAAGGCCCTTGAAGCGGTCTCTGGCGCCGGAGAAGAAGGAAGTTGATTCGAAGAGGTCGGAGAACCCGCCTGCAACTGGTGGAGCTTGGAGGGAGTGGTGATAGGCGAGGAGCTTTGGGATAATATTTACGCGGTTAGATGAGACTTCACCCGCTGTGACTAGTAGATCAAGGAGAATTGGCAGCGCGTTGTTGGGATGCTTCTCATAACGAAGGGCGTAGAGAGCCACCAGGCGTAGCTTATTATCTGAGGGCACATTTGGCAGCCCGATGATCCGTTGTAGTGACTAGAGAAGAGTGAGTTCGTGGGCAAAGCATAATCGGTTTCCTTTAAACATACCCTAAAATCATTGGAGTGGTTATCATTGCATGCCAAGCTCTGCTCCAACTCGCTCACATCGAGGAGGGTGTCCTCGCCGACGCGTCGACTGAGTTCACCTACCAGGGTAACATGCTTGCTCACATTACCTGCCAACTTGCGGAATTCAGGATAATCCTCCACAAAACGCTTCATGTCCGCAATGGACTCGATATTCGCAGTGCTTTGGGTTTTGGTTTGGTACTGTTCCACATATTCTTTAATGTTCTGGCCCAGATCACCAAAGTTCTGATACATATTCTTCTTGAAGAAGGGGTCCTGGTCCTGTGCCAAGACAATCTCTTTCAATTCCGGCCGGATATCTGGCACATCTTGCAGGTCCACCCGGCCATTGTTGATGCCAAGCATCTCGTGCACCATCGCCTGGTATGTCCATTGAGTCAGCAACGGGGTGATGGGGTCATCGCGGCGGTCAAGAACGAGCAGGATAGGCGGTGTATCCGTCCGGCGGAAATTAAATAGCTGCTCCTCCTGCGTGATGTGGTATCGGACCTCCGTTGCCAATTTCCGGGCCAATAGGCTGTTCTTCTCATAGCGGATAAGCGGGTTCTTCTTCAACGCGAGAAGCAGGGCCAGAACCCCTTCCGTAGCTCTTTGTAGTGAATCTGGGTTCCATAAGTCTGGCGATTGGCTCCATATCCGTTGCAGTGGGAACCCCATGCCCAAAGAGCAAAGGTCGGGATTTATCACAAGGAAGTCGGCAAATTGTTCCTGGACTGACTGGACAACCTCGTGGCTGTCCGCTTCTGCAAGCCGCTCAAGGGCGGATTTGCGGATAATGTTGCTAAGGTAGATGTAATATTCGCCATATTTAGGTTCTCGAAGCTCGTCGATCAAAAACTGAATAGAGGTGGGTGATGGTCGCACAAAGCACAGACATCGCAGATGTCGCATCTTCTCGCGCGCGGCATTGTCCAAGCGGTCGATAAGGTAAACCTCATGATTGAGGAGGGCGGACTGGGTAATGGCGGTCGAAACAATAGGGACCTATAATAATAAGAGTTAGCGATCAAGGTCAGTATGTTACTAGCAGGGTAAAATCACCCACTGTCTCACTATCAAGAAGCAAGATCTTCATCTTGGATGACGAAGCTCCTGCCGACTCACCCACGGTGACCATCTTGGAGATGTACCCCGAGGCAGCCGCGACGACGTCCATGGTGTGGATCCAGGGATACTTTCAGGTGGATTGGTGTTATATTAGCTCCTCGTCGAAGCTGTTGAAGCTGTTGAAGATCGAGGGGTTGAATGTGGAGAGGGCGGGAAGTTGTTGGGGTGGAAATTCCACTTTCCACATGACAAGCTGTTTTTCTTGTAACTTTTTCTTTTTTTCCTTTTCTTTCTTCCCTTTGATCCTTCAAGTTTTTTTCTTCTTCTTTTCTGTTTTGTCTGTTTTATCTACTTTCTACAAGGTCAACAATGTTGCCCTATGTAGATCAGAGTATGTACTCCCCATACAAACCTCAAGTCCAAGCACCTCGGTCTAACTAACATTACTCCCCGCAGTATTTGAGGTGCCAGCCCGACTCACTGGCGCATCGACTGATGAGCGTACGATCTTTCCGCTTCCATAAGCTCCCATTGATAGCAGTTTCTGACCCCTAGCTCCAGTCAAGTTGATCGGCTCGTTCCTCATCTCCTACCCACTGGCCGCCCTCCTCAAACGTATTCCCGACGGTCAACCCTGGAAAAAGAATGCCTTCATTATCGCCGTGTCCTTGTTCTATATTGTTGGACTCTTTGACCTCTGGGATGGTCTACGCACCCTACTATACAGTGCCGCGGGTACTTATGCAATCGCCTACTATGTGGATGGATCACTGATGCCATGGATTGGGTTCCTTTTCCTCATGGGCCACATGTCGATTAACCACATCGACCGTCAGAGAGCGAACGAGAGCGGGGCTGTTGACATTACTGGAGCGCAGATGGTCCTTGTCATGAAACTTACCTCATTCTGCTGGAATGTTCATGATGGCCGTCTCCCCAAGGACCAACTCTCGGACCCGCAGAAATACTCTGCTATCACGAAGTTCCCGAGTATTGTTGACTACTTGGGCTATGTCATGTTCTTCCCTTCTCTCTTTGCCGGTCCTTCATTTGAATATGTGGACTACCGCCGTTGGATCGACACTACGCTCTTCGAGGTGCCACCGGGCACAGACCCATCCAAGGTGCCACCCACCCGAAAGAAGCGCAAGATTCCTCGTAGCGGAAGACCTGCTGCAAAGAAGGCCGTCGTTGGACTGATCTGGATCTTTGCCTTTATCCAACTGAGCTCATACTTTACCGTCGACTTTGTGCTTTCAGACGCGTTCTTGCAGTATTCGTTCCTGCGTCGGATCTTCAACGTGCACATGCTTGGTTTCACCGCTCGCACCAAGTATTACGGTGTCTGGGCTCTGACCGAGGGTGCCTGTATTCTATCTGGCATGGGATACAACAGCTTCGACCCGAAAACAGGCAAGGTTTTCTGGAACCGACTAGAGAACGTCGACCCATGGGCTATGGAGACGGCGCAGAACTCGCACGCTTACCTGGGTAACTGGAACAAGAACACCAACCACTGGCTGCGCAACTACGTCTACCTCCGCGTCACGCCTAAGGGCAAGAAACCTGGTTTCCGCGCCAGCATGGCTACCTTCGCTACCAGTGCGCTCTGGCACGGTTTCTACCCGGGATACTACATGACCTTTGTACTGGGCTCATTCATTCAGACTGTGGCAAAGAGTGAGCACGACCCAAGACTCTTCCTCCTCATCCCTTGACTAACTGAACAATAGACTTCCGCCGCTACGTGCGCCCCTTCTTCCTTACACCAGATGGCACCAAGCCAACCCCAAACAAGCGCTACTACGACATCCTCAGCTGGCTAGCAACACAGCTAACCCTCTCCTTCGCCGTCATCCCCTTCATCATCCTTAACTTCGACAAGTCCTTTACCGTCTGGTCCCGCGTCTACTTCTACGGCATCATCAACTGCGCCGTCTCGTTAGTCGCATTCGCCTCCTTCTCCCCACTCAGAACCTACCTCGTCTCCCAGTTGAAGCGCCGCAACCGTCCCCACGTCGCTCGCACCGCCAGCACCGAGACCGTTCGTCCGCCTGACCTCGGCTTGCCGAATGATCCGGAGCGTGACTTTGACGAGGCTGTTGCTGAGATCAAGGCTGAGATTGAGTCCCGGGGTAGACGGGGAAGTACAGTTAAGATGCCTACGGGTGAGGAGTTGAAGGCTGCTGTTGAGCAGAAGATTGGACGGAAGTTGTAAGCAGTTTTGGTTGAGATCTATGTTGGTGGGATTCATTTGGTAGCAGAGTGTTAAAGAGCCACTTTGGATTGGCTTTTCTGTGTTCCCTGCCGCTTGTGTTAAAATAATTAGATGTATTTCGGGTTTATTTTTTTTAATAGTGATTTGGTCGAGATTGGTCTCGTCTAGATCTGTGGATGTGTTTATAGATTCCAATTTGGAACGGGAAGATTTGCTTAAGGAATAGAAAGCTTTGATTCAATTGCAATTACTTCAAAGAGCAGTGAAGTTGAGTATACGGTAAATATCACAATATAGAACGCCGAAGAAAGGAGTAAAGCAAAGAACGAGTACGCGTATGTGGTAAAAACCAAAATCAACTTCAAATTCAAAGTAAAAAGCAAACAAATATATCCAATACACCGATGCATAGCAGAAATGCAAACAAAGGCAGTCGCCATGCATAGGAATCCCAGTAAAAATATGAAGCCATAGACAAGTCTGAAGGCAAAAAAGTTGCAACGCACAGAAAGATGCAAAACAGAAGAGGATATTTATGTGCGTTGAAGTCGTCGAGTCGTTGAAAAGAAATATGCAGTTCAAAGGAGAATGCAAAGAAAATAAAAAGGGGGGCTGAATAGTCAATAATCAAGAGAAGAGAAAAAAAAATGCCTGCAGTATCAGCTGAAGCGGAAAAAATGGCAAAAGAACCAGTCGATTGGTTGAGGGAAGTCAACCAAAAAGAAAAGAAAAAAGCAGAGTCTCAAAGCAAATGCTGAAGGTCCAAGTCGTAAGAGCGTGAAAAAAAAGTCAAGATCGCCAAAAACGCAGTCCGAATGCTGTAAATAACCCTAAAAACCCGTGGTAGTCCCAATAACAGCCAACACAATAATAATAACAAGTATAACAACCCCAAGGGCAATCATCCATCGATTAAGAGTCCTCCACCATCGCGCATTATCTCTCCTCCTTTGTTGCAAATTGACACACTGGGCCTCAAGCGCCGCACCCACATCCGAGACGGACTCGTACTCGACCATCTGCGGCATCTTCGGTTTCGGTGGCAGCGGCAGGAAGGCCGCGATACACCAGGCAACGGGGAAAATGAACCCCGCGCAGAATGAATATACCTGGATATTTCGACGGCCGAACATGGGCTCGTTGCGAGAGTCAAGGGATGGTGGCCGCCATCGGCTTGTCGAGCGCTGTGGAACACGTCCGTCTGGGATGAGGTGCGGGGACCAGCTGTGTCGGAGGCGGTGGAGGTGGCCACCACTGAACTCGCCGTCTTCGGGTTGTGGGGAGGGGACCCAGTGAGCACGCGGATCACGCGGGTCGCTCTCAATACGGCGTTGGGGAACGGGTTTGCGTTGTGGGGAGGGGGGTCTTTGTTCTGGGGAGCGGGGGCGGGGGACGTTGAGGGGGCCTGGAACGAGGTTGAAGATGCTTGAGTTTGAGGTTCCAGTTCCTGGGCGGGTGGATGGCGGCCGTGTAGATGGCGGGCGTGTGGATGGCGCGCGGTTGCTATCTATCATGGATAGTGTTGAGTTTAAGCCCATTGGCTCGCGGAGGTAGTAAACTTTTGCCCAGGTTGGAAGGATGCTGAGAATTGTGCTTGACCCCGTGCCTGGGCGTTGAAGGCTGCGGGTGCTGTTGCTTCGTTTTGAGCCCGAAGAGAGACTTTGAGAGAAGACTGGGCGCGTGGGGAGCTTGGTCAGGCTGTCGAGGCGCTCGTCTTCGCTGTCGTTGGGGGATTCGACAAGCCAGACGGAGGATCTGGTTGTTTCTGTTTTTAGGGCTGCTGGTGGCGGTGGGGTTGGCTCTGCCATGTCGCGGTCTGAGTCTGTTTCTGCTTCTCCAGCGAGGTTGGTTAATTCATCGGCGGACCAGATGGATGAGACTGTTGATAGGTGCGGGTTCCAGCGTCCAGATGCCAAGTGGGGATTGCAACGTCCGGATGGAGGGCCAGGGGTGAAGTCGCGTTCTGATGTAACTGATGTGCCGGCGCGGGAGCTTGAGGACGATGGCACGCGAATACGCGGGTATTGAATAGGCACTCCATTGTCAATGGCTGCCTGCAGGTCAGAAGCGGAGCGGAGACTGCGCGAAGAAGATGTTGCTGATTGGGAAAGGCTGCCTGATGGTGCCCTGGATGACGAGCGGAACGAGGCTATTGACTGCGCAGGTGGGCTGGAGTGGAATGAGGCGATGGACTGCGCGGGCGGGCTGGAGTGAAATGATGGGGATCCATAGCTCGAGTGCTCGGATGAAGCTGGTTGAAAGGCGTTTTGGAACCAGGGTGCAGAGCCGGTGTGCCTGACGACGGTTCCTCGTGAATTATACGAGGAGAGTGAGTTTGTTCGCGGATCTGACTCCGATGCTGTAGCCGAACTATTGAAGTTCATGCTCGAGTTATCCAGCATAACAAAGTTGGGACTTGACGGGGCTCCGAGTTGTTCGACGACAGGGCTAGAGTACCCAGTGACGGATTCCGCAGAAGACTTTGGCGACATGGATGGCTCCGAGAGAACAGCTTTAATGGTTGGTGTGGTTGTCGGCAAGACGATCATCTCGTCATCTGAGTATTCGGGTTCGGAACTCTCGAACCCATAGTTTGGTGCTTTCCCCGTATCTGGCAATGATGACTTGCTGGATGATGGATCGTCATCCCATAACTGTGGAGGCGAGTTCCCGGTATCCACGGTGGAGGATACATCCCAACTCTCACCAATTGAAAAATCTCTCGGGCTGTTGGGTGCTGGTGGGCTGAATGGTGGTGGGGAATACGCAGATCCCAGTTGGTGATCTGAATAGCTGAAACCAGTGTCTGATATGTATTGTTGTTGTCCTTTTCCGGGAAGAGGTAATAGGATCTGCTCGGGTTTTGTCGGGAATGGGGTCGCAGTGTACATATCAAGCTCTTCGTTCGGCACCATTCGCAATGACTGAGCGGGTGATCTTTCGTTTGAATGAGAGGGGGTACGCTCGTGCAATGCCCTTCGCGCGCGTGGCGAGGTCGACCGAGCGGTAAAAGACATTATTTGGACCTTATATGCTTGGAAAGACGAAATAAATCAAAGGCAAAATCGGTTGTCAGGTGTCAAACCAAAAGATCGGATCAAAAGAGTGGATTGTTCAATGTTGTTGTTTTTCGGAACGATGTAAAGAATGTGGTACCCGTTGATATGGGTAGTTCTATAGGCTGATGTTCATCAAAAAGAGCGTGGGTAGACGTGCAGAAGGTCGTCAATTAGTTCGTTTCAAACATTGGCCATTAAAGAGAGGCAGAAAAACAATCATTAGAACGTTTCAAAACAAAAAAGGGACAGAAAAAGCACAGGAGTAAACAGCACGAGAAGCAGAACTTGAGACACTTTTGGATGGAAGGGGGGGAATTTCGGTTGCCCAGCGGTGAGCGTCTAAGCAGGTGAGATTCTAGCCAGACACTGCAGGGGGTTGTAACCTGCATGCAGTTGGAAAAAAACGTTGCTAACTTGTGTGGCTCTAGATGATTGGTCAAGATGAGAGCAAAAGTACAAGTTGTGGGTGGTTCAGTCTTTTTTCTCGAGGTGTTCGTGAGTTGTTTATTTCTTATATCGGTACTTGGTAGGATTATCACGCTTAATATAAGAAAATCCATATTAATGCGGAGCATCTGTCAAAGGAGAACCACAATTGACTCCTTCAAACACATTTCCTCATTTAATCGCGAGTTTTGGGTGGATCCTGTGTGCGTTGTCCCTGATCCTGATGAACTGCCACTAGTTTATAGCGTCTGACAGGGGTCGAACACCACTCGAACACCAGAGAAGAGCAGAACGGAGCAAGAATGATGCTCCGTATACTCATCAATGAATAATGTCTCCTCGTGATCGGAGAATAACCCACGATCCCTCGCGTTGACTTACATTTATAAAAACTCAATAGCTTCAAAAGGGGGTTGAGAGCTCAGATCCTGTTTTTCCCAATTTAGCACGATCCACTTCAAATCAGGTGACGTTTGATCTTTTAAGGGGTTCAGGGTGAAACCGATGAGATTGTTTATTTTTATATATAGAAAACGTCAAATCTCTCAAATATATATATATGTAGACATACGGAATATCAAAAAGAACAATCGTAAGAATTCACATTCAGTCTGTATCTAATGATGACAATACCATACTGTATTATATCACTTTCAACCAATCATCTCCCATTTCTCTGTACAGTAGGAACAAAGAAAATCGGCCTTTACCTTTTTCTCTCATCAAACCATAAAAAGGCCAAAAAAGACCAAAAGACCAAAAGACCATAAATAGCCTCTCTCACCCAACTCTACAAATGGCGCCAATAGGGATAATGGCTCGACTCAAAAGTCTCTATTCCAAGCAGGGTAAGTTAGGGACAAAAACCTAAAAACAAATTGTCTCTAACGCGCCTCAGATGAACCTGCCCTGTCAGAAAAGACGGTCGCTTTTCTGTCTGTATGTAGACCTCCTAGAAACACAGAAAAACAAACATACTTCACTCTACACCCTTGTATCTAACTCCCCCAGGTCATTCTCACACTACTCTACGTGGTACCATTCTATCTCTCCCCAACAACCCGTCCATCCCCAACTCTCAGTCGCGATGCCCCATCCGTGATTCGCGCCCGCATCCGCGCCGTCACGGGCTCATGTATTGTCGCCTCATTATTCGTCCTCTGGCTCATTGTCGAGGAAGATAATTCTTCCATCGGCGCTGGCATCAGACTCCTCGGCTGGTGGCCCGTCGGCCTGCTAGAGACGCTTCGGAGTCTTCTACTAACCATGATTCTATTCCTGGGCCCACTCTTTGAGCGTGGTATTGTCGAGGGCGAGTGGAAGTTCTGGTTCCGTCCCAGCAAGCTCGCCGAGAGTCTCGGTGGCTGGATTGGCTGGAGGAATTTCGTCGCGGTACGCATCTGTACCTGCATTTATTTTTGTCAAACCCCCAAATCTAATATCCTCCTAGGGTCCTTTCACTGAAGAAGTCATGTTCCGATCCGTGATGGTCCCGCTGTATTTGCTAGCACATACCTCGCCGGGCCGGATCGTCTTCATCGCACCGCTGTGTTTCGGCATCGCGCACGTGCACCATTTCTATGAGTTCCGTCTGACGCACCCAGATACCCCAGCTATAGCTGCGCTACTGCGGTCGCTCTTCCAGTTCGGATACACGACTATCTTCGGCTGGTATGCGACTTTCGTCTATTTGCGGACGGGCTCGTTGCTCGCCGTTGTTCTCATCCATAGTTTCTGTAACTGGTGCGGATTACCGCGGTTCTGGGGACGTGTTGAGGCTGGTGAGACTATTGGTCCCCCTATGACAAGGGGAAAGGAGGATTCTGACGATGGTGGTGTTGGGGTTCAGGGTGATTTGGGTGTTGGGTGGACGATTGCTTATTATGTGCTTCTTGTTGCTGGGGCGGTTGGTTTTGCTCAGGGTTTGTGGCCTTTGACTGAGTCTTATCATGCTCTAGTTTCATTTTCGGGGGGCTCGAACTAGATCGGGTAGAACTTGAGATCCGGTCTTGGCTTAGTACATTTCAGTTTTCTTCCAGTGTCATTCTTTTATAGACCTGTTATGCCCGGTGTTATGTTACATATGTCGTGAGCCAGCCGTGGAGTCCGTATATAGAATGGGGGATTCTCTGCCCGATTAGGTCTGTGTGGCATAACCTGGCACTTCGAGTCGATATATATTGTCATCTAGGACACAGGAGACATTGAAATGGATCAAATGCTGATTATTTGTGGATTAGATGCTCAAATTAAAATAAATTAAAAATCTTGTGATAAAAATGGTAGTTATACAATGGCTGAATATACTCCCTGAACTAGGGAGTTATATATTTTGAGCAACTAAATAGCGTCCGATACTGGTTCCCTGATATTTGTGGCTGGGAGTATTGTGGCCTTGACTACTCCGTATATCCAATAGAGAAGGAGAATTGGCAGCATCGTAGCTGCTAGTTTGAAGGAAGGAATAAGGAGCTCATCTCACATTTTGTAGTTTAATTAAAAGAAGAGATCAGAATTGTGTCGATTCCGTTAAGAAATAAAGGGAAGCTTCATACATCAATCGCTATGTGGCTACATAGAGCAAATAGTAAATCTATTAGGTTACCTATAGACTTCCAACCAAGGTTGGTTTCTTCCCCTCTTACCTACCTAGGTAGTTACCCATGAAGCCAAAAAAATAAGAAAGGCGGGAAGAAAGTCTAAACCGAACGGATCGCGAAGAGGGGGTGGCAATGAATGACCTCGGGAGAAACCCTACGTGCGCAATCCGTGGATAGGCAGGGATTATCGAGCCTTGGTTTCTTCAACATAACTACCACTGAAGCAGGTTGGCCTTTCTACCCCTAATACTAGGAATAACCTTGGAACGTACGGGAAATTAGTCAGGATAGGAATGGGATGTGACTTTAATAGTTTCATGTTAAGCTGATGACAAGAAGATCGATATCTGCTTAATTAGCGGGCACTCCGCAAGTAGGCATGTAGATAGTCTGGACGGCACTACCGTTACAATGACGTTGATAGGCTCTATTTCTCACACCCCTGCTTCCTCTCTAAATTGTTGACTATTGAGAAATGCACACCGACTAAACAACTTTTCCCCATGAAGCGCTTTCTCTGCATCAGTCATAACCTCCATGTCCGCTTCGATGCCTTCGCTACATTTAGTGGAACCGGAGCCATGAGGACCACCAAACAGCTGCAGCGAGATATGGTTAGGCACATCGCCCGTTGAAGATTTGACACAGTCATTCGAAAAGGCAGGCGGCCATGACTGAAGTCGTTCGTCTTCCCCTTTAGGAGCGCCATGCACGAACTGAATAATTGTCCGACTGAAATCCCGCGCTAGCGCAAGCTGATCGTCCGAATTATCTGCACCGGCCTCTAGGTGGTCGTTGTTGAATAGGTAGGGGATGTCGCTGAGATGAGCTACACCCCACATTGACACACCCATGAAATCAAAGACTGGCGTGTATCTGGTTTGGTTGAACTCATACAGCCGCACCTGTGAGGCTTCCACACCCCCGTTTTTGACATACTGCCACGTAAAGTCAAGGACTGGACAAGTGAACCAGATGTCGCGATTCAACTGTGCAGCACGATAGTACTGTGGTGAAAGTTGACCACCATGTTCTTCCTTGACCATGTGTGCAAAGTCCTCTAGAGGATATAGGTGTAGGAGCTTCTCTTTGGTGGATTTTGAAAGTTTGTGCAGCCATAGCCCGAAGCTCCCTAGAACTTCGTCGTCTGTCGCAGTCGTTGGGAGTGCGTACCAAGCGCCATCGTTTGTGACCCAGGAAGCTATTAAGGGAATTCCTTTGGTAAACTTTCCTGCGCGAGTCAACTCGGAGGGTCTATCTTGAATGAAGTCATCATCGATTGTTGGGTAAAAGAACCCTTCGCCGAAAGGCGGACGGGCTGCGCGAGATGCAGTAACGGATAGGTTGGTTAGTTGCTCGAAAGGAACAGCTCGAAGACACTCCAGTGTCTGCAGATCTTGGTTGCCGCCGCATCCTACTTGCTGTGCAATAGCAGCCGTATTATCCGCAACCAGTTCTGGCTGGCTGTTGAAGTTCAACCCTGGACCGCCAGACATCATTCTAGGCGCGGATTAGCATGGAACAGGTTTAGATATCGGTTCACTCACACTCCTTGCTGGAATGGAACATCTCGATCACCACCAAAGGCGGTTAGCTGTAGACCGATGTCACTGGCCCCAACGCTCTGTCCGATGACAGTCACTGAAGCATAGTATGTCAGCATCGGTGCTTGAATGCAGGAAAGGGTAGTTGAATATACCTCTGTTAGGGTCACCGCCGAATGCCTCAATATTATCGCGGACCCCTGATTGCTCAATGTTTTAGCTTCTCATGATGTGATAAAACAGTACCGAGATACATACACTCCAAAGCGGCACGCTGGTCACGGAGCCCTGCATTTGTCTCTTTCTTCTCAACCAATGATTCGCTAGTCGCAAAACCGAATACTGAACAAGAAGCAGGAATCAGTACATAGCCACGGCGCAGAGTTCCAGGAACTCCTGATACAAGACTTACAGCCTAGGCGATAATTTATGCCAACATATACCAGCGGCAGTCCATCATCAGCAGCCAGATTTATCAAGCCGTCAGGTTCGTAAAGAATATCGGAAGCTGAGCCCAAAGCATGGCCACCTATCTGCTCATTAGCTCCAGCGCTTACATTCCCCAAGTAGTAGACTAACCTCCATGGATCCAGACCGCAACTGGAAGCTTAGCATTCTTCTGTGTACCTGCCGGTCTCGCGATTCTCAAGCTCAGACAATTTTCGCTAATATTGGTCACTCTACTTGTGAACGGAAGTATATCCCCCGTTGCTTGTGGACACCAGGCCCCAGCCTTGGTGGCATCAATGACAGATCCCTTCACTGGCTTCGTTGGAACTGGCGGTGCGAAACGTCGCTGTCCTGTAGGTTCCTCGGCGTAGAAAATGTTCTGGAAATGCTCAATCCCGGAAGGGGATAGACTGCCAAGGTAAGTAATATCTCGTGCCGAGTCAACTACCTTTAGGCTGGGACTTAGAAAGAAAGTATTCAAAAGTTCCTGGTAATAAATTGCAATGGCTGCTAGAAGCACGGCTACCACGGACGCAAACACGCGGTTAGCCATACTGGCTAGAATAATGTCAAAAGTCTAAGGTCCTAGACGTTGAAGTAGGTATTAACTCTTACGATAGATGAGTGGGAAGGTAATGAACCTTAGAAAGCCTAGAGTTGATAAGGCGCAGCAAGGGGTTGATTAGCGGTGATCTCTGTACCATTGTCATTTGTACAGATGATCTGCTATAGGTGTGACGATCATGCCTGGGTGCCTTCTTAGGTGTGGTGTATGGTATGCTTTGACCACTTTTCTTTGTTTGCTAGGTATGCGCACGGGTAGCCACATTATCCACTTTAAGGCCCCCGACATGAGTTATACATTCACTTTCTAGGCGGGTTACCGAATTAGTATGATATTTTGCTAATTATGGAGTAGACTGATCATATAACCCTATTACTTGCTTCTTCTGCTTTAACCCGTTTGAGAGAATAAACAAAGACGTTACATTTCATTAAACTGGAACCCCAAACAAGAGTCGAACGACTTCTGTAATAATAGGGGATAAAATGCCTGAACATATGCCCTATTTCATCCATGCATCAGTCTGATTCCTAATATTACATCATCTTAGTTCTGGACAAGCCAATAAAACGTTATACCCTATCATTTCCCACCCACGGGCCTGGTTTTGCTTCGTAAGAGTGATCACGATGTGCATACCCGCATGAAGTATTAAACTTGGTGAGGGGTGTCTTGCCATCATTCGTTGATGCCGATGTAGAATGCCCAAGGAGACCAAAATCACCTTCCTTTGACTGACCGAAGAAACGGTACAGAGTATCCCGACATTGACCAAGAACAGGTCCAAAGACCGGCATGCAGCAGACAATCATAGCCACATTGACCTCGATCTCCGACCATAGGATAAATAGCGTGAAATCAGCTATGAAATCAGGATTATCCTCCTTGTCATAAGACGTCACGAGATAGATGTATGTCCTTGCAACTCCTGCGCCGATCGTGCTATGAGAATGCAAAGTTAGCATCCAGTATTCCAATAGATCTCCAGGGAGGGGAAAAAACATACAATATTCCGACCATGAACACACTCGTAACTCCAATCTTCTTTTTCGTGGACATTTGCAATTTCCAGATGATCGGCACAGGCATGAACATGATCACAAAATCCGTCAGTAAATCCGTCCCACAAAATACTGTTAGCATATTCAGTGTATCAGTGCACTCTGTCAAAAAGAACCCAATCGGTGCCCAGTTCCAGTCCCAGTGTGTCCCGCATTGGAATAAGGTCGCGAAGAAGAAAGATATACTCCAAGCAGCAACAATCACAATCATAGCCCAGCAAAACAACTGGAAAGAGCGGATAGGACTTAGCATCCGCTTCCATAGGAATAAGATAGAGAGTTTGATCAGTCCAAAGGCGATTTTTTCTGTTGTTTGGAAAGCATATTTGTATTTCTGGGCCAGAGTTTCGAGCGCGCTGGGCTGGGGCCAGTTGTCTATAACTATGGAGTGACCAGTGATTGCTCCTTGGATTATGCCTGCGAGAAAGATTCCATTTAGAGCAATGACAAAGAGCTGCCTTCATATTAGTATATCGTCGCTGTAAACACTGGGGTAACTGTATGAGGGGAGATGGACATACAAGAGAAGACAGCGCAAACCAGTCATCAGCCCCCAGGGATACTTTCGTGAGTCGTCTGGAGTAGAAGCGGAGAACCACTGAAATTATCCCTGTCAAGAAGAAAATAGACGTCATGACTATTAACCCTGAACGGTCGTTCGCGTGTGGAAGGGTGCGGTGATATGCCATCGTTGGCCACTTCGCCAAATGCGTTTAGGTTCAGGTTTGTGTTTGTTTCTGAGGACCTTTTGTGCAGTATATAGTAGATTCTGATAAATAATAAAAGGTCAAGAAGAGCGAAAATAATGGGCTCGTATACCCATCAGTTAAGGCGAAATCAAAAAAAGGTTAATTGAAAAAGGGCTTGGCTGTAAAAAGGAACCTTGGAAGTTGATTTCAAAACCAAAAGGAATGGCTATCGGTTGTACAAAGAGGGAGGCATCCAGGAATGACCGAGATCTCGGCATGTTTACTTGATTAAGTGGCTTACAGGCAAGGTTGGCCTGGAAGGGTGAAAAGCTCAGGTGGTTTTATTTGGAAGGTGTCGGGGCAAGGCTCTCGAGTAACCGCTGCAGGGGGGGGGCGTGCTGCAGCATGCCGGGGATGTTGATTTTCTGTACTCGCGAACTTTTACCGTCGATCAAACCCTCTACTCTACTTAGTTTTGTAACCTTTTGGACTGTGTGATTAATTCTGGAGTCTGCAATGCCATCTGATAAGGAAGAATGCACTGGTCTTCTCAACGACAAGACCAGCCATCCAGATATACCTGCAAATAGCTCTGGCGCGAAATCCTACAGACGTCGATTCCTCATTCTGATTCCTATCCTGATTCTATCCCTCACTGCGAACATGATCACCATCTCTATCATCTTTTCGAACCCGAAACCCTACCAACCACCATCAAAATACGCCAACCTTAAACTCACCCACACAGAACCTTACGTTCTTCTAACCGACTACGCTTCTCATAACACCACCCTAGCCGACTCCCTATGGCACTCCATAAATATTGACAGCGGCGTCGTCGCCCTCTCCGACACCTTTGCTGCATCCCACAACCTTCGCACAGCGCAGCGCTTTCCCTGGGATACCAGCAAAGGAATCTATATCCTACATGGCTTCCATAACCTACACTGTTTGAAAATCATCTACAATAGCCTTTTCGAGTATCGAACTGGCCAGGAACAGTCGAGGACATGGCATCACATCGCGCATTGTCTTGATGCGTTGAGACGGCAGATGCTATGTGATGCAGATGATACGCCTAGAGCTACAGACAGAAGGGCCGAGGTTGTTAGTGGAGTCGGGCAGCATCGCGTTTGTAGGGACTGGGGAGAGTTGGAACGTTGGGCGAAAGCTCATACGGCTTGTTATAAGCGTCCTGAGAAGCCCGGGGATGAGGTTGGATTGAAGAGATTTATGCATTGTCCGGAGGGGAGTGGGTATGTGGTTGATGAGGGGTATGTGCCTACGGATGAGGTTTTGGTGGGGTTGCCCGAAGAGTCGATTGCAATAGCGGTGACTGGGGATGTACAGAGAGAGTAGTATAGTTGTGATTGCGATAAAGATTGGTGTGTTACGTAGAGGAGACCTCTTCTATAGGGTACTAGGATTGTATAGAGTACTAGGACTGGAATTGGCTTCACTAAGAATTTCAAGAGAATGAACTCTCGAGGGTCTTAGGTACATATTTTGAAGATACAACTCCTGAATTCGACAGGGATTTTTCAAAATCCATCTGCGACAACCACACCGTCAGATTTCTCTCCGTTGTCTTCTCTGGCGACCATAACGGGTTTGACAACCGCTGAGTCTTGATAGCATCTGTCAGCCCAGTCCAATTGTAGACATATGTCTCTTCTTGTGATATACTTACTTTCAATGGGTGTAGGTGCAGCCAATGCCAAGGCGGCTAGGAAGGTAAGGAGGAGAAGGTATGTACGCATGTTGGGTGGTTGGGGCTCTTGTTGTAAAGTGGATTAAACGGTCAAAGATGTTTCTGAAAGTTGGTTGCTTCACGTAGACAGAGGCCTAACTTGGCTTTAATAGAGACCTTCTCAAGAATACGAGGAAATGCATTCCATAAATATAGTAGTTTGCTTACTACATATCACCACATATTTTCAGTCCAACCTGGATGCATGCTGATCAACCAGTTAAGGGCGCCTACATGCATTATGCCCCTCTTCTACTCACACCGGAGCAAACTCCTAGTATAGCAATAGTATGTAGATCCCTAAAAGATATGCAAGGTGCTACACCTTACACTCACCTCTTCTACCCTTGCAAATGTGATCCGAAGTGACAGAATCCAAGAAGGGCGCTTAGATAAACGTGATATATAACGGCGAGAGGCAGAGTCCCACATTATAATACATTCCAGCGCTAACAGTCCATTTCCAACTGGACTAGGCCCCCATCAAATAAGTGACGTGACCGTGTGATTGACACTGCATTTAACCGCTGACTTGTCTCTCGGCGTCAAGCAAGGGGGTACGACTTAACTTAGACATCCGAGTTAGCCTTAACACTCTATTTCTGTAATCTTTTCTTCTCTGGCGTTCTAGCCTTCAAATTCGCATTTTAAAACTTGCGTTTAGTTTATACAATGTTGATAGCAAAAGAACATGAGTATAAACCTCTCTCAAATGTCAATGAGGACTTAAACCAAGAAGAGGAGCCTCGACCTCATCTCAGCAGACCATCAAACAGACGATGCACAGTCCCACACGTCATATGCTTCATCCTCGTTTTCATAGCCGCATTCATAGCCGGGGCATTATTCACCCTCTACATTTCCAACCCACCCACCACGCACAGCTATGAACCTGGGACTGTAGAAAACATATCAATAGCACCTCATCTCCCGCTCCCCCAAATTGCGGGTGAATTCAAACATAAATCCCCTTTTTCAGAGGAACCACCGCGGGAAGGAAACGCATCAGAACCAATATGGGATGCGTTGATACCTAGTACGTCCTGTTTTATTTCCATCATCTCATATCAGTACCTACTATAAGATACGGCAATAACAAAATCTATAGACGGCCTGGGGTACTTCATCCCCGAAACCACCAACACATCAAAGTCAAAGTCCTCTTCGGTGGTAATACCATCTGTCTTCCACCAACTCCACTGTCTCTACCTCCTCCGGCGAGCCTATTACACACCCGAATCAGAGCTCCAACGTTTTGACTTTGGACGGAATCGCTCCGTCCATGTAGCGCATTGCTTTGATTACCTTGCTCAGGCGATTACATGTTCGGCGGACAGTACACTTGAGCCGGCAGTTGATAAGGAGCATGGATTTTTGGGAAGCGGGTTTGCGAGACAGTGTTCGGATTTCGAGTACTTGAAAAGCGTTGTGGAGAGTAGGAGAGCGTTTAATGCGAGTGGATTTATGGCTTGGGGAGCAGGGAAGGAGGGGAAGGTTGACTTGGGGTGATGGGTTCAGGTTAGTAAAAAGGATCTGGGGTACTGGGGCCTTTACTATAACGTCTAGGAACTATCGGAGGGTTAATAGAGGTTGATGTTGAGAAGATGAGGAGTTTATATAGTTGTAAGAAAGATGGAGAGGGATCTACTCTTCGTCAAGTCCTAAAGCAAATAGGGGGGCGATTTCATGTGATTGACCTAACAATATATATTTATGGCTCATATACCATGTAGAGTACAGAGTAGTGAGGATATACTTCCAGGGGTTGTAGCCATCATACCTCTTGGGATCTTAGAGTGTGCTATATATACAAGGTTAGCTTCCCCAAAAAAAGAAGTCTGAAGAAGATTCCGATGCAAGCACTCACCACCAGCCAATCCATGCCCTCTGCAATACCTACGCGGTCAGTAGCGGAGCATGGAGCAATATTCCATCTTCGCTGTCCTAGTAGTTCTCCCAAATTCAACGCCTCTGATATCTCCGCCGGGCTCTTTGCCCCCTCTAAATCCTGTTTATTGGCAAATACCAGAAGAGGAATATCGCGGAGCTCACGAAAGTGTTCGTGTTCAAGCAAGAGCTTGAGTTCGTTGGCGGCGTGATCTAGTTGAGCATGCCATGCGGCGTCGACAACAAATATGATCGCATTGGTCTTGGCGGCATAGGTGCCCCACGATGCTCGCAACTTGTCTCTTCCTCCTACATCCTAGATAGAAAATAGCTCAGCGACAATTCTTTACGCAAGGGTATAGTCCATCCGGGCTGGTCGAAAATCATACCCAACAAACGAAGTTCATGCCTCCATGAGTCAATGATTCGACATTAAATCCTACTGTGGACACCGTTTTGATAGGACCAGAATTATAGTCCTAGAGACACTTGTATTTAGCTTTCACCCGCGAAAACTGACCGTCTTCAAATTACTTTGAGTTGTGAATATAGAAGTGTAGTCTTTCCAGTATGAAACTGCGCAAAAGATGAAGGTCAATACTAGTGCCTGCAAATATCTTAGATTTGGATGTGAAGAAGTTCTAGCATACCGGTCCAGCAATAAGTATTCGATATTCCTTCTTCTGCCAAAGCGAAGATAGTGGTAGTGATATGGAGGATCCCATGTTTCTGGAACATGAGGAGAGAGTAAAAAAAGCAAGGGGAGTTTATTCAGTCTCTTGATAGCTATGCAACAGGCAGAAATATGGGGGAAGGCACTATGGGCACGACTATTTTGATTTGCACACTCCCACTAAACTACATTGGGAATCTCCCTGGCAGATCCCATATGTAAATTACAACGTATTGTTTGGAAAACAGTTATATTACCCGTTTACCAGAGGCTCATTAGGGGGTGGATATAGAGTGCTGATACTACGGTGGAAAAGGGCGAACACGTTATGTCGGGGTTAAGATATTGATATGGATATTCTTCTTTCGATCTGTGAGGGCACCATGCACACTCCCGTGACCTTCCTTTTTTTTTTCAGATTCCTCATCTAACTCCCTCTATTCTGCTGCTGGACACCAATCATAGTGACCATTCTCGTTGTTTCCCCACCACGAGGGGAATGGGTGTGAGACTCCACCAGCTCCGAAAACAGCAAATGAGAGAATGAAGAGAACCATCAGACTAGCGCCATCAAAGGCTCCCGCAATCAGATAGGAATAGTCCCTGAAAATTCGAGGCTTGTAGTTTCGGAGATAAAACTGAACGTAGAATCCGGCGATGATCCAGGTGAAGATGACACAGGTCTGGCTTTGGTTGTAGGGAATGTAGCCGGCGTATTGGATGAACTGCGGTAGATTGATCTCCGAAGTGTCGAATTTTCCAATTTTGGGCACGAACTAAAAGTGAAATTGGCGTTAGCTTCAAGTAGAGGGACAGGCCGTGAGGATACTTACTCGGTGGAAGATAGCGTGAATCATTACTACACCAGCGCCAGCAATCAAGCCAAGAGGTACAGCCCCGTATGGAGTGCCAATCTTATAGATGTAAGGAGCCAGAGCCCATGATGCGGCATTGGTGTTGTAAGACTGTATAGTTGCACCACTCCAGGAGGAGTTTCCATCGCCATCGGAGAGAAGCTCTCGATTGCCCGACACAATGGAGATCATAATGGCGTAGTTGATGAAACCGCCAAGGACTGTGCCATAAATTTGTGTCAGGAACATGATACGTGGAGGGATTTTCACTAGAAGATACGTCAGTTTCTGATCAAAATAATGAGAGAGCGAGAGAGATATTCACGGTATTCGCCCATCTTCAGATCGTTGGAAAGATTAACCGCATTGGTGATGACATTATGCGACCAAGCAGCAAAGTACATGTTACCGATCGGGCGTCCAGGAAGGATGAGCCCAGCCAGCATTTTTGACAAATTATTGGTAGCAATGCCATTACCAAATCGAGAGTAGAGGATGGTACTCTATAGCGCACGGCTGAAGTTAGCGCATTGCTTCACAACAATTCTCATTAGGGAACTTGTACTCACAAAGGGTGCAATAATGCATCCGAGCGCGAGTGAGACAACATATGCCCAAGCTGACAAGGTGATGTTCTCTTTCGTGGTGACAATTATACCAAGAACGAAACTACCCACAAGCACGGTGATATACCACCACCACGGAGCCTCTTTATAATGCTTCACCATATGCTCGTGGTGCGGATCGTCATATCGACCTTCCCTCGCGCTTTTATAGGCCTTCAGAATATCCTTCCCCCAAAATAGAACAGTATGGACGATCAGGGCACCGATTGCTGCGTTGGTCATAAACATCGCGAATGCGAACGTTCCAGTGAGCTTCGGCAGCCCATATTCACCCATAGCGGCTTCGTCGAGAACACCACCGGGAAAGACAGCGTTCAAAGGGTATGTGGTGCCATTGCTCTGAAGCATTCTTGTCGACATGAATGGAAGTGATTTCGCATCCCAGGCATTGCCATAGTATATGCCTATCATAGCAACAAAACAGGCAGCAAACCCTAAAGCCTGATGGATTTGTAGTTTGAGGGGGAGGGAGGTTTGGAAGGATGTGAGCTGCTTCTGTTAGAGACCTGCTAGCTCAATATATTGGTATAGAAGGTTATTATCTCACATATTGCCAATCGAACGAGAGCGTGAATAGGCCAAGACCTTGATTGTTGGTGGCGCCGCCAAAGACATTGTTGAGTACGGAGGCAGTTTCACCAGTGGCCTTTTGTGCAGCCAGGCACTATAAAGTATGAAATTAGCGACTTTTGTTCAAAGACCGATAAACCGGAGAACTCATCCGAAGAGATCAACAAGACATTCTAACAAAAGAAAAGCACATACCGGAATAGAAACAGAGTTTAACCACGGGAAGATGTAGGCAGGAATGGTCTCGTACACCGCCATGCCACAAAATGCATACCAGAAGTATTTTAGTGGCTTCGAATTTTTGACATCCTGCCAATGAAGCCCCTGGAGAGTCTTAACAGTAGGCAAAGTACTCCAGTAGACGGCCTCGGTGTGCCAGACAGCGATAGGACGCATAACTCCACAGACTCCATAGCCAAATAAACCGATAGAGATAGTACTCAATATCACAGTCGCCGCACTCAAGGGGAGATTGTAGAATAGATCTTGTGCTGCAAACACCATCGAGGAACTGGAAGCATTGGAGGCCGAGGTAGCAGTAATCGAACATATGGCGTGCTCTTTGAGACTCCATTCCCCGTGATTGATAAATTTCATCGCCGTGATCCACCAAGGTAGTTTTCCCTCGCCATTTTTCGCCCTCCAGCGAGCTTCAAATTTATCGCCCCGGGGCAGGAATTTAGCCCAGCCATTGCCGAGGAAGTAAGAGATGAGCACGATAAAGGTTCCCTGAATTGTAACGGAGGTCGGTTTGAACTATAGATTAAATTGTTCAGTAGCTGTGCGGGAAAGAGGTGGATTGGAAGTACCTGATAGATCTGGTACATCACAGCCTGGAAACAGGAAAGACCGGACGCAAGGAATATACTGCGAACGGTTAAGACGCTGTCAAAGTCATCCCGGAGAGGCAGCAGATGATGAGCTGCATCAGCACCGGTAACGATAATCGCGTCTGGATTGTCGCCGAGGCCATCGTCACTGTGTGCGTGCTCATCTTTTGCAACATGCAGATTAGCACCGGACTTTTCACCGATGACTTCCTGGCTAGTCAGGGAAATGTCACTAGTCTTTACAGGTGACTCGGACATGGTGATATATCATGTGTATGACTATTTATTCCAAGGAAGTTGCCCAGGTGGTGTATGGATATAAAGTCGCACTTGCTTGTTTTGGGAGGTCCTAGGGACCTCTTATACTCCGGGATAAGAGAAAATGTATTCTTATCAAACCGGGGTAGGTAACCTTGTCCATGGGTATTCTCATGATACCATGCAGCCCTAAAATGAGCCACCATGCTTGAAGCAATACAACATTGTTTTGTCTTATTTGATTGAACCCTGATATCCATTTAAGAACCCCCCCGCTTAGTCCCGATGGCAACATTTCCCCGAAGATGATAACATACATTGGAAAGCTCGGACCCTTACTAACGTCCGTATAATATTATAATTGGTTTCAGGTTATGCTAGTTCCCCCAGGCCTGGGATTGTATTATCCGGAATATCACCCTCGAATGGGGCCAAAAGCATACATTATCATATTGGGCGAGATGCGTTATGTGTATGCACAGAGTTCTATGGGTGCTTTTTGAGATAAGGTATGTAAGGTCTCGGCCGTTTATGCCAATTTATTAGCGCTAGCTTATGCGTGCTTTCTTTAGCCAATTCACGTTTCTTGCTTTAGCCAATGTACGCCACTTTAATAACAGATTAAATCGGAAATATAGTCAGCTGGTAGGCACTTGGCAGTCGGAATTCCGACGGACCCCCCACGATAGGGTCCTTTTCATGTAGGGTACGGAGTAGTTTTCTGCTTTCTCCGGGCAACCCGTAGGATATTTGGCCCGAGATGGGATGTTCGCTCAACTTTCTTTGATTAAAACTTAAATTCGATTCGGAAAGTAAACAAAATGGGAAAATGGGTAATGATTTTTCTCTCGACTTTCTACAAATGTCGTTATAGTCGAATTGAAGTAAGGCCCAAGTTCACATTTAAATAACGAAACGGCCCCAGAAATATTTACTATTCGGTTAGAAATTATGGCGCCCATGTGAAAAAGACTCCATAGTAGATATAAAAGGGACAGAAGGTTGGAAACTATCTAGCATGAAATTGATCCTGATATGGCCGTCGTAAGCAGTCTATTACCGCCAGTTCGCCAGTTCAAATCTGTATATGGTTTGTAATATGGGTAGTTTTTACCGCGGAACACGCCAATATCACAATAGCCTAATCTTAAAGCTCGGATCTTTAAAGCTTGGCTTGTCTTAGAATGCTTGTGATAATCGCAAGGCCCGGGGGTTCGGGCAACACTGTGCTTTATCAATGCTTGAGACATGTATGGTACGGGGTATTAATATATAACCTAGGAGAACAGAGATAAGGATCACTGTTCAATTATAATAGACTAGTAAAATAAAACCCTTCCGTTAGTTTCTCCGCATTAGCTCATCTGACGCTAATATGGATCATCTTCCAGCCTCCTCAAAAATCCAACAATCTGAAATCCAGCCAATTTACCGTCTTTCTAAGTTCTCCACAAAATGGCTAGCTTGTATACAGAAATAACCCCGGCAGCGGTCAGGAATGCGAAGGTATTGGCACAGTCTTATCACTTTGACTAGATGCTGACGATAAAACCAGGGCTTACACCTTATCACTTGTTTGACCCCCAACGGAAATAAAGTCCACATCCTCCTTGAGGAGCTGAAGGATGTTTACGGACTAGAATGGACAACTTCTTTGATAGATATTGATACTGATGAGCAGAAGAAACCGTGGTTTCTAAAGCTCAACCCAAATGGTACAATGCCCCAAAGTGCGGGGTGGTATGATGTCTTACATTTATATAGGGAAAATCCCCGTGCTCATTGATAACACCGGAGAAGAGCCTTTCCCCGTCATAGAGTCATCAGCTGAGCTACTCTATCTTTGCGAGACGGTGGATAAGGACCATCACTTCAGCTTTTCCAATGCCAAGGAGCAGTCCCAGATGATGCAGTGGCTTATCTTCTGGCATGCTTCGGGTCAACCTAACCAAAGCCAACTAAACCATTTTGGAAGATTTGCTTCTGAACAGATACCTTGTAAGTAGGCCTCTTATATCTACTTGACACAGAAAGTGTAGAGCAAATCTTGGAATAATTCGCTAATTAGTTAACGTCTCAAGATGCCATTGAGAAATTCAAAGCTGAGACGCTCCGAGTTTACAACGTACTCGAGCTGCACCTTTCTGGACGTCTAAACTGTCAGCCTCGTGAATATCTTGCTGGAAATGGTCCTGGAAAGTTTAGTATTGCTGATATCAATGCATATCCGTGGGTCAAGGGATGGAAGCGCAGCAAAATTTCAGAACAGGAGATGGAGAGTTACCCACACTTGAAAGAATGGATAGACCGAATTGCGTCCCGACCAGCTGTACAGAGGGGAACAGGTGATATGTACGATGAGGATATTCATCCCGAATTACTCATTAGTACGAACAGCGAATAAATGAATTCGATGCCCATCTTTACTTGTTTCAGAATAGAGATGCTTCCTGGCAATTGGTGAACGCACCAATATCTACCCACTAACACTGCCCACTACTCCATGAACAAATACTAATCCCGAGATTCTAGGAATCGTGATTTACTTACCTGGGTATCCGCGCCGTGACACTCGAGGTAGACAGTTTCGTGGTTGATAATGCCGGCGTTGGTATACGTCAAACGAATAGCGGCAGCTTGGGCCTCGTGGTCGAGGCTGTTGAACCCAGAGGAAAGAGAACATACATCTGTTTGAAGTGGCTCCACGATAGCGCAGATAAGCTCAAATTACGAATGGAGTCTGACAGCTTCCTAACAATCACATAGCTGACAGCCTCACCCTTGATATATTCATCGGCATCGGCGTTAAGCGTACGACAGAGCGGCGAGGTGGAATGCGTGTGGGTGACACTGCCGGCATCCGTGCGGTTACCTGGGCTCAGGTCGAGGTTACCCCGTACTAGTGGTCAGAATGGCAATATCAACCTCATCGCACTGCACAGAGAGGCAGCAATGGCGTGGCTGGCTGGCTGGCTGGTCCTCTGCGTCGCGATTCTGCATACTACCATAGTCTAGATCCAGTGATTGCCAGTTTTGATCCTCCTTAATCCCACCGGAAAATACGAGAGATGAGTTTTTGAGGAAGCTTGCTACAAGGCGATAGGTCTGAGAGAGAGAAGAGAGGAATGCCCCTTCGAGCGGCCTTAACCATCAGGTAAGCGTCTAATAGCCATTACACGGCTCATCTCAACGAGTTTCCTTTTGCACTCGAAGTCCTCTTTTCTCGTAGTGTCATCTGAAGGGTATTTACGGAGTACTCCGCATGTACAACATACTCCGCTGAAAAGAGGGTCAAATGGGGCCCGATCTGCATTTTTCCCTGACGAGTCGTCACACCACGCAGGACATGATATATCATCTATGATGTCTCACTTGAGGGGTAGATCGGAGTTTTTGTTGTGTTCACGAATTTACTGAATAAAATATAAGGCCCTCCCTTTGAGCGCTCAGAGAAGTCAGTTACAGAAATCCAGAACAATTCACATGTGAAAGCTCTGAGAAATCCAACATCATGAGACAGCACCCTCTTGAAAATATCACCGCCTCCGAGATCCGCCGAGCTGCAGATGTTGTGCGACGCGGCATAAAGAGTAGAGACAATGTGACGTCAATTAGGTTCAAGTACATCACGCTGCATGAGCCCCCCCAAAGCTCTGCTGATGCCATACCTCGACGCGGAAAGCGACAATGTCCCAGTTGAGTTGAGGCCGTTTGTGCCACGACTTGTCGCAGTGCCATATGCAGATGAGAGCGGCCTGGAGGCATTCGAGAGCATTGTGAGCCTGGACACCAACACCGAAGTGGATGTGATAAAGCTATTGGCTGGGCAACATGCTCCCAATGACGGGTAATATAGCCGGAAAGTTTCACGTACATTGCTAATTCATGCGCTCTAGTGGCCAGCCGCCACAGTTCATACAGACCATCCTCAAAGACTCTTCGGTTATAGCAGCTATCTCTAAGCTAAATCTCCCCGCCGATGCCACGGTATACTGCGATCCATGGAGCTACGGGACGGACAAATTCTCCCATATGAACACACCTGCGCAGATCCAGGCTTATCTGTATGCCTGCACGTCCCAGCATCCAGAAATCAACCAGTATGCTTTTCCTCTGCCCATATCTCCCGTTCTGGATGTTGCCGAGAATAGGGTTATCCGGATCAACACGCTGACTACGGGAGGTATCGAGGATGACCTGGGGCATAATATAGGATCTGACGCACCGTTGCCAACTACCCGCCCAAGTAGTTCTACCAGGACCTGCTTGAGATTCCTGTTAGAAAGGACCTCAAGACTTTGCATGTGGTTCAGCCGGAGGGCCCAAGCTTCGCCGTGTTGGATGGGAATCTCGTCTAATAGCAAAAATTGGCGGTTTCGGGTCGGGTTTCATTACCGAGAAGGCCTAACCATCCATGATGACCGTTATGACGGGAGGAAGGTCTTTTACCGTCTCAGTATGAGTGAGCTTACGGTGCCGTATGGTGGTGAGAACATACCAGATGCATGTGCAGTTGCATGTCCGATTGTGCGTCAATTTCTAACAGCCTATAGCCCTGTACTACCGGAAGCAGGCATTTGACATCGGCGACGCAGGTGCAGGTGCTTGTTCCAATGCCCTTGGCTTGGGGTGTGACTGTTTAGGTCTGATCCAATACTTCAATGCATGGATGGCCGACAAGAACGGAGAGGCAGGGGAGAGCCGAAACGTGATCTGCATGCACGAGCAAGACTCGGGGATCGGGTGGAAACACAGCAACCGTCGGACTGGAGTGGCGTCTGTCACTCGAGGACGGACTTTGGTACTGTAGAACATCCTCACGCTCATGAACTACGATTACATCTTCGCGTGGATCTTCCACCAGAACGGGACGGTCGAGTTTGAAACTCGCGCCACCGGGGTTGTCTCAACGGCCCCAATTGACAAAGAAGCACGTAGCCCCTTGGGCAATGTAGTAACACCGGGTGTTCTAGCCCAGAACCACGAGCACTTCTTTTGTCACCGAATTGACCCTATGATCGATGGCACCCGAAATACCCTGGTCCAGGCGGAGTCGGTCGCTCTTCCAGAAACGGAAGAAAACCCCTTCGGCAATGCATGGACAGTGCAGAAGGGTGCCTTTGAGAAGTCAACGTTTGCCGATGCAGCACCGGAGAAGAACCGTGTGTTCAAAATCCGCATATCTGGGAATCTAGTGGGCTATACTCTCGTTCCTCTCCCGTCGCAGATGCTTCTAGCCGGGAAGAACTCGGTGATCCGCCAAGGTGCACGCTTTGCCGAGCACCATATCTGGGTGATGCGGTATCGGGATGGAGATCTATGGGCCGGTGGGCAGTGGACAGAGCAGAGTATGAAGGAAACAAATGGGGTATCCGACTACGCGGCACGGAACGAAGATGTGAAGAACGAAGATATCGTCGTCTGGCATACAATTGGTATGAGCCATTTTCTGACTCCCGAGCAATTCCCGGTCATGGGAGTCGAAACCCTCTCGGTCGCTCTGAGGCCGACTGACTTCTTCGAGTTTAACCCTGCGTTGGACGTTCCCCGGAGTACACAGGCTATCAATAACAGCATCCAAGTTGAAAGAAAGATGTGCGAAACCTGTTAGCTCTCACTTATTCTGATGAGAATTGGCCATGGGAAGCAGCTGTTGGTTAGCCGCTGGCAGTTGCCTCCTTTTAAAAGGGACGTGTTGAAAACGCGAAGTAACTTCACCGTAGCGAACAATTCTAGTCAAACTGCACAAATTTGCAGCAGAATATGCAACTATGTTGGTCACTTCCCACAATTTTGGCAGATTGCAGAGTAGATCCGTCTAGTTCCAGCCCATCCAAGGTCACAATGTAAGGCTGATGCATCCCATATGCTTGCAAGAGACACATAGTGATACATTCCAATCACCTGCAGGAATTGACTGGTCAGATATGCAGCCCTGGAGAGGCATACCGATAATGATCGTCCTGGTTATTTTTCCAAAGGAAAAACCATGGGGATCGGCAGGCTGAGCTGAAGAATAAAATATTCCCCACTGATGACGATCTGTAGGACTCGTCACATTTCGATTTGGCCTTTACCAGTCAATTTTCTCTTATAAAATAATCCATCCGAAGATCTTTATTAGGCCAAATTGTACCTCAAGAACACAATGACTTCGGATACATACTCGTTGAGCGAAGTGATACGGGTGGCCAAAATTCATCCTTTCTATAACGCCGATCAGAAGTACCCTCCTGATGCAGAAGCAATCCACAAGGCTCTACAATCCTCACCGACAAAGCCAGAGCAAACTGATCTTGATTTGCAACCTTTGCTGAAAAAGAATGACATGTAAGGCTGTAATCTCATATGTTTTTTCCTTTTCAATTCCAACTGACCACTTCCAATAGTTATCGTGTTATCAAACGACTCACGAATGACACGAATCCGAAAAATGAATATCGACGCAGCGTTTATATTAGTACCACAGGGGGAGGCTCTGGTGGACTACCACTGATGTTTGCAACGGACACGAAGGAAAATCGTAAACACAGGGCAGTATTTGGAGAATTTCTACAGACCTGTCGAGTCATCGAGCCCCAGGACTGGGTTCTCACAACCCACACTTCAGGATTCCTTTACAGGTATGTAGATACAATCATTGCAAAAATGTGTGGGTTTAACATTCTACATAGGTCCCTCGATCTTATCAGTGAGATCTGTGAAAATGCAGGAGCATCTGTTCTATGTGCCGGAAGTCGAATGGAAGCTGCCGAAGTCGTCCACGCTTTGATCAACTACCGTGTGAACGTTCTGACTGGGGACAGTACTCAAATAATTAATATTGTTCACCACATTTCGACCCTTCCCGCTGAACAAAGAAGTGAAATCGGAATCACCAAAGTGATGTATACCTCTGATTTGATGACAGCTACTCAGCGAGCGTATATCTCAAAGACACTGGGTGCAGTTAAGATAGTATCGATTCTGGGAAGTGCTGAGGCAGGGCCATACGCAATTAGCAACCCTGACCTTACCGGACACTGCGCTTGTTCAGCAAGAGACTTCGTCTTTGATACTCGGACCATGCTGATTGAGATTTTCCACCCTTCTGCTGTCGATGAGGACTCTTCTGGTCCATTTGGCGGGAAGCCGCTTCCCGAAGGGGAACAGGGAATCATTGTCCAGACCTCTCTGCAGCGCCTGCGCAATCCTCTTGTACGGTATATAACAGGGGATGTTGGGTCTATCCATGCAATGCCCAAGGCTGCCGCTGAGGAATCTGAACTGAAACACCTTCGAGTTCTCCGCCTTGGAGGTCGGGACCGTCGGTTCAGCTTCAAATGGTACGGCGAGTATTTCAATTTCGATGAGATTGAGAATCTTATGCAGACTGAGGGTTCAGGAGTCCTACAATGGCAAGTGATTCTGGATTCTTTTGACTCGTCTCCACAGTCCACTTTGGAGGTCCGCATGCTTCGTGCGGCTGCAGGCGAAGGAGTTCTGGAGACGGAAACTTTTGTGGAGATGGTCAACACTTTCTTTTACGTTTTCCCTGAAAATCAGCAACTTTTCAAGATTAATTTCCTTGATAGTCTTGAAGGATTTGAGAAGAGCAGCACGGGAAACAAGATCATCAAGTTTGTGAATAGATTCGATTAAACTTGCCAGTTGACGCATTTTGCGAAATTCTTATAACTATGCTATTTCTAATACAAGGTGTCGTAAGATACAGACCCCTGACAAATTCCTTAGATTAATAGGGTCGACGCAATAGATTTGCTGTCACTTGGTTTCCAGAACAACTTGGCCCAGCCCCTCGGTGGACGTCGTAAGAGGAGTAAGATGATAAGATTTGCAAGAAAACGTAAATATATTATATACAACACTCATTACCACATGGCGGGCTGCTTTTGAGTCTCATCCGGCACGCTGAAATACCCTCTATTCGCTAGGTGCCGTTGAAGTTCTCGGAACTTGCTGGTTTTAGCCCTCTTTTCAAACAGGATATCAATCTCCAAGTAACTTAACCCGAATGTCTCGGGAAGTCGCAGGTAGCACCAAACAAAACAAATGGCGCTAAATCCCAAAAAGAAGAAGCATGACTTGCCCTTCCAATCCCAGCCTGTAGGATTCAACATTCGTGGGGTGATAACATTGGTCACAATAGAGGCCACATTATACACGATACGGGCAAGGATGACAGTCTTAATTCGGAGCCGGGTGCACGGGATCTCTGCAACGAGGACATAACATATAGGCCCAATACTGAGATTGTAGACGAAGGTGAGGAAGGTGATCAGGCCCCCAAGAGCCCATGATTGGCCACTGCTTGTAGGTAGGAACCCAATACCACCTGCAACCGCGAGAATAGTCATCGAGACTATGAGGCCAATGAGGTAAATCCTACGGCGCCCGACTTGTCTCATCCAGAACCACGACAGAATGGCGCCAAATATAGCTATGCCGTACATGCCGATGGCAAGGCTGAACGAATTTTGAACGCTGAGACCAGCTTGTTCGTAGAAATATGCTGCGTAAGTCCCCGAACTCGAGAACGAAGCTTGCTGTGTAATCCAGATCATGCAGGCAATCTCCGTCCGTCGGAGATTAATCCCTTTAAAACAGTCCAAGTATGTGATTTGACCATTGCCCAGGTATTTCTCTGTCTCATTGGTATGCGTCATCATCGCTACTACCTCGTTAACGTTGAATCCCGCTTTAGTCAAGCGTAGCAATGCTCGCCTGGCTTCCTCGGGTCGCTCATTGCGAATCAGCCACCCTAATGGTAGTGTAAGATTCGATAACCAATGTAAGAATCAAGTTAGGGATATCATACCTGGGGACTCCGGTGCGAAATAAACCCCAATTATAATTGGAACAGCCAAGGCCCACTGCAAGGCAAGTGGCAAGCGGTATGCCCACTCCGTTACATTGCCTGCTTGGCTGCGAGCAACTCCAACAGCACAGAGCTGTCCAATCAACCAACAAATATTCATGCTGCTCAGAATGTATGCCCGAAGTGCAACTGGCATAATCTCTGCCGCATACGTCGTGGCTAAGGTCTGAAAGATTCCCCAAGGAATCCCGCATAGAATCTGACCGGCTAAGAACATCTGAACATTCACAGCGAAGAAAGGCAAAAAGATAAAGCAACACAAAGCGACTAATGCTGTCAGTATCGTCCGGCGATAGCCGAACCGATCTGCGAGGAAGCCGTTTAGAAACAGCCCAATGATTTGGCCTACCACAGCTGCAGAGGTCAGGCTCGATTGCCATTTGGGGGAAATTTCAAAATTTCCGGGATGAGATGGGTCCGGGGCTCCATATTTCTCCTTGAACCCCGGGAATGTAAAGAAACTGACGAGAAGTGCTGTGTCGTAGCCCTCCATGATGATCGTTGCAGAGAGGACAATTGACCATGAGATTGCCTTTGGATAAAGCTGAAAGCCTGCGAGTAGCGACATCTTTTGTTCCGTGCTTGTGGCAGCTCTGGCACCCGATGACAGCGGCTGTAGGCTAGGGATACGCGCCGACAGATCGGCAAAGATGTCATCATGTTGAGAACCTGAGTCTTGCTCCATGGGTATATCATCAAAAGAGAATTCCACAAGGTCATGGTGAGCCTTGAATGCCATATGGAAGCAGGAAAGATTTCCAAATATGAGATTGAATTCACCGGCCGTAATTATTTTTTATCATCACGGGAGAAACGGTGAAAGTTTGAATAAAAAGGGGGAAGTAGATGACTTTTTTTTCGACCGTTCGCCACTTAGTCGCATATGGGTTAGTACGTGTTGATTCCGGGGAAACAGTTGGCATTGGCCCCAAGCGGAAGCGAAGGATGTGATGATAAAAGTGGGGATCTCGTTTTCCCCAGTTTTCTA
Source organism: Penicillium griseofulvum (assembly GCF_001561935.1). Taxonomy (NCBI): domain Eukaryota; kingdom Fungi; phylum Ascomycota; class Eurotiomycetes; order Eurotiales; family Aspergillaceae; genus Penicillium; species Penicillium griseofulvum. The sequence goes on from NW_024467450.1 coordinate 1,293,572, forward strand.
GCGTTAAAAATGGGGGGATTTATCGAGGCTAGACCTAGAGAGACCGAGTTTACAAGCAAGAAGAAGCGAGACAAAGAGAACAATGGGGATGTTGCGGACAAGGATTTCCCCCTCGTGTTGACTTCCCCAGACTTCCAGGATCCGCGCTGGGTCCAATCCGTGGCCAGGGCAGTTAGCGTCGGCAATTCCTTTTATGGGGTTGAACATGTTAAACTAGCATACGAACTGCCGTATACTTGATGATCCTTTCTCAATTTGACTTCTCTATTGGAATCACTTAACTAAGGGTATTAAGTGATAGGAAATTTCCTGCCCAGGTCGTCTATGTATAACGAAAACCACCTCTACTATCTACAATTGATCTGGACACAGACATTGGAGATTTAAACAGGGCCCTCGATGGCTTGTAGGACATACTAAAGATCGTTCCTAGCGGGGTTTGGAGTAGCAGAATTCGCTGCTTGTCATATTTATATCTAAAGACTAATGCAGCGTTGATACTTCCGCTCAATCAACGTGAGAAGTAATGAGAAGTCACCAGAAACGCATATAAAAAGAGTAAGGAAATTGTACAGAGGTGTATTCAGGGCCTGCTAGCCTAGCAGAATACACCCTCAAGCGCACTCCAAATCCCATCTGGCTCAATAACAAGTTCCCAACCCCAACCCCAACAATATCGCGTCTTCGAAGGTTGCGCACAGCCGACCGTCACATGTCGCCGTTGAAGCTGTCTTAGTTGCTCTGAAAGTCTAACCTTCAGTACAAGTAACTATCCAGCTACAAGAAGGGCCTGTGCAATATATACACGCCATAGTTAGATGGATAGTAGTTACTTAGAGTCAAATGCTGAAGATGCAAGATGTTTAAAGGGGAAATACGCTCTACTATCCCTGAATAACTATAATCTCAACCCATCAGTCTCGGAAGTTTGATTGTTTCATCCCGAGAACGTTACGGAGTCTCCCAATGCGCCTGCCAAGTTGCCTATTTGGGCCAATAGTAGGCGGGATCCAAGCATAGGAGATCCGAAGAACGCCAATTTAGGTAAGTAATGGAAATGAGCTCCTTTTCCCTCCACATTATTACAAGTGCATATTTATTGTTACCTTATGGGCTGTCGCGTGATCTCTTTATTTCTTAGATATCTCCACGGTGATCTTTCCCCGGTTTTTGGCCTTCTGTATTTTCAAGTTGTCAGATGGTCACATGACCATCTTTGTGCTCCCAAGACCTATTAGTCTAAAACATGTAGATAGCTTTTTCCTCTCTCTACGCATCTCAATAATTTCATCCAGATATTTACTGCTTTCTAGTAATTTATCTACTCACACAAGTCCAATTGTGATACCGCCTCATGTTTACCCCATTGAGTTATTGCCGATCTTCAAAGTAAAATCACACTTGAAACGACCCCCGCTTTTATTGGAGGAAAGATTTACATATAATGGGACGCGCACTCGGGTTCGGATCAGGAAATGATCCGAGCATAGACATGATCGGATGTTGAAGGAGAATATGATCCTCTTACAACACTTGTTTGGAATACCTCAAATGTGGTGATCGTTTCCTGTTTTCACACGGTTGTGGAGAAATACTCCGACCATCCTGGTTCTGTTACCCAAGCTATGTAGAATACTTGGATATAAGAAGGAGCTCCTCGCCTCTAGCTTCTTCCTCCATCACAATCTTCTACATCATCAGAAACAGCCAATCCATCAATTCACAAAGCCTTCTTCTCCATATTACAAGATGCAGCTCATCTCTCTCGTTGGTCTCATGGCACTTGTGCCTGCAGTGCTCTCATCTCCCACAGACTACAACAGTATTGTGGCTCGCGCTGATAACCGAGGCACGGAAATCATTGCTGGCCTGGGATCCCGCAAGCAGGAGGTAGTTAGTGCCGGTGGCAACACCCGTGACCTCGCAATTGCGATGCTGGAGACGTTAGTTCATCTATTATCTGATTTTGATATAGTCCATATGTCTGACCGAAAATAGGAAGACAATGCAGACCGATTACACCTATGGTACGTACACCCGCTAACCATCCTGTCAAGATAGTAGGGTGTTAACAAAATACTCCCAGGTGACGGAAAGACTGGCGATGCCACGAACTTTGGTATCTTCAAGCAGAATTGGTTCATCTTGCGACACTCTGCGTCCGAATTCATGGGCCAGTCCGTCGGTGATGTCGACAATGGAGCAATTCTCAAGTAAGTTCTCCAGCGGCTTATATACTTCCCTCATTATCCATGGACGTTTGCTGAAGCTCTGGTGCTAGCTCCGACCTGGGCAAAGATATCAAGGCCCGCCACGAGGGTGAGGAACACTATGGATTTGAAACCTGGTTCAGTGGTCACCGCAACGGAGAAAGTGGTGTCAACAACCCCGGCACGGAGGACATCAAGGGTGAGTTTGCCTATTCTATGAATCGATTGACCAATCTAACATTGTAATATAGGATATATCGATGCCATTGCCTGGATTCAGCAGCAGATTGAGAGCGACGAGAAGTACCAGTCTGATGATACTCGATTCTGGGTTGATGTCCAGGCCATCTAGATCCTGACTGGAGAAAGCAAGAGCACACACACCCCCAGGTTAGGGAGACGTCTGGTTTAGCTCCATCCTCTTGAGATTTCACTTCTTGCACTCGTTTGGTCATGACCATTTTTGCAAATCAAATTTATCACAGAAATCCTATCCTTTAGAAGTATTGTCCCTACCGTATTATAAGGTATTTCGACATGGTGTTGAGCCTCAGGAGAGAACCAGCTATATCCTCGGATGAGCGCTAAGATCGGCATATTTAAAGTATATATGTAGTCGGTTTCCGGAATTCTAAATATATAATATAAATCTACCTGTCTGAAGTTAATACTAGTATTGATTTTCATTTTACAGTGGAAGCAGCCAATAATAAATAAACTAACTATGTTGTAGCTGCTTTATTAACTGAAATATATTATATATCTTATATCTTCCCTAATTAATTCGAGGGTTGAGAGAGTTGATGGTGTCTGAGAATATTATGTATCTTTTGTATAGGAAGCTTATACAAAAGATACCTAGTTCCTACATTTTGAAATCTCGTGACAAATTTCAATCTAGTGGGGTTGTGGCGGACGCGTGGCGCCATTAAGACAACTTGTCCGCGCATATTGAATTACTTCGGAAAGCCATTCACGATGGGGTGCCAGATGTATCCAACCTTCGCAGTTGGTGACCATGAGGCTTTCATGGATTTCGCTCTCATTCAGGCACAAAAATCACTGCCCGCTGCCAACAAATTCTGTGTTGGGGCCATCTTGTTGACGCCGCTAATGGCAAGGTCCTATCAACAGGGTACTCGCTTGAATACCTGCTAGATTACAAGGGAGATCCAGGAACCACGCACGCAGAGCAGTGTTGTTTTATAAAGATTGCCGATGAGCACAACCTCCCCGAGGAACGCATCCATGAAGTCCTTCCCGCCAACACGGCTCTATACACAACGATGGAGCCATGTAACGAGAGACTTAGCGGGAACATGACCTGTGCGACCAGGATATTGAGACTGAAAAATGTCATAAAGAATGTCTACGTGGGAATCAAAGAGCCAGGGACATTTATCGCACACAATGACGGACAGGAGAGGCTGGAAGCAAACGGTGTCAATGTCGTGTTCCCTGTTGAACATTGGCGTGACAGGATCACCGAGATCTCGATGGCTGGACACTGAATTTTGGAAGATCGAGATTACCTAGGGAGCCATGCAGGTTTCAACCCTGGAGGTTCCAAGGTTGATGAGAAGAATAATAAGGTTGCGGAAACACCCGTCCGGCCCGTCTGGCCACACGGCTCTGCCTCGTTTTGCTGGACTCTCTTATTGTGCCTTACTTATAAAAATATAGCTGGATTTCCGCCATTTATGCCATTTATATATTGAGTCTTATGTAACGGCATAAATGATACTTTCCAGAGTAAGGTGGGGTGTCTTCAGTGTCAAAGCTGGGCATCAGCGAAGGATTTCGGAATGGCTCGACTCCATTTTTGGATGGGTTGTTTTCTGAACTTAATAGGGGGATTTAAAGGCTTCGTATTAGATATAGAGAAATATTGAAGGTGGTATAATACTGTTAACGTTCGAAGTATAGGCAGGTAATCGCTAATTGAGTTATCTTGGTGCATCCACTCAAGGGAGCCGTTCGCATTAAGCTGCCCTTTACTCGGTAGTTACAACTTGCTCCACATGCTCCGCAGTGGTTTTTAGGAGCAGGATCTGAAACTGTATATTAAAGGATTTAGGCGTTGATCGGTGCGGATCCTGCGCCCCAGAATTCCAAATCTATTATTATAACTATTAGACTTCTCTATAACTATATCAGTTCTTAGAGTAAGAGAGCTCGGTAGTATATTATCTTTGGCTGTAATAACATTATATAGATTAATCTACATCATAAATGTGTTCATATATATCTATTGTACAACATACTAGGCAACACCGCCTCGGCCATGCCCTTGCTCCCATGTGATGCTAACGTCCACCCTCTTTGCAATTCCATCCGGCGCTGTGTCCACCCCGTCATCGCTGTCATTTGCATTCACAGAAGTCCTAGTAGTCCCCATCTCAATGTCCTCTCGTACACCAGAGAAGATATTCTGTCTGCTCCCAGAGGCATCGCGATTCGTTTGCACGCGATTCGTCGTTCGTTGGTTGGTTGTTGATTTTTTCCTGTACGATGAGGTAAAAGGAAAAGTGCTAGACTTGTCACTTGCGAATAACTGGCGCACGGAAGAAACAACCAGTGAGCGAAGGCAGGGAACGGAGGCGGAGATAATAACAAGATAGCATTCGATCATAGCCCAGCAGGTAAGATATATTGCGTTAGCGGTACCATCCCAGGTCAGGATCTGCTTGAGATATACAGCCTTCATTATGGCACCGACAGTTGCACTATATATAGGATAAAGACGCCTTTATTAGCAAGTTGTGCTAGATAAGGGTCATTGTAAGTATAGAAAAGAAGGGACTTACAGAACACCTAAGCTCGTGAGAATCATAAGGCTGAACTTGATGATCGGCTTTAACTTAAGATCCCAGAAAATATAGCACGGAAGGACTGCTAGTAGCAAGTCTGCGGAGGAGTTGCAGACTATCGATAATTTCATATTGTTAGTCAAGAATCCAGTATTTTTGCGCTCTGTGTAGGTGTGACGGAGCCTTGGGGATTGGAAAAACATACAGCAGAGGAAGTAACCGAAATAGAGCTGAATATAGTCTTCCATGCAGTGCGTGGCGTATTCTTCATCCCAAACCCCACGGATATCGCGACATTGGGCTAAGATGAGAACAATCATGACAATATTTGCCACTACTTGCACTGCGAACAGTACCCATAGGCTTATCTTAAAGACTCTCCTCGTTGAGAGAACTGGCAATAGGTAGAGAATGAATGCTACCCGGCCTAGGCAGGTACTTGCAACGCTGCAGGCCTCCGTTATGGTATAGTACTTGAGAGCAGTGGGTTCGTCGGCCCCAGGACGACCTGATGCAAAGCCGTAGTCAAGAATTGAGATTGTGAAGTGTATCGATGCGGCGAGGGCGAAACCCTATAATAAACATATTACGGATTAGAATAGAGAACTTATATCATCCCTACCAATCATTATCATGAACTTACCAGAGATGCAAGCATTGTAACATCATCCGATCCGAGATGGCGAAGCCTGGCTTTCGCAATTATTCGGAGTATCACCACGATGATTGCGATGCCCCCAAGAGCCCATGTGCCCTCTAAGACTGACTTCCGATCGCCATTGATAACCATCATGCGGGGGTGATACATGAGTTATGATTACATCCCCCTGAAAGCGATCAGATTGATAGCCGTGACGTTAACACGGTATAAGGAACAAGGCAAGAAAAAATCCAACGAAGATCTGGGTTACGAACTCATTATATTCCGGGTGTCGATCCAAAAACCAACCCACTGGAACTAGGCTCTTAACAATCTAGAACCAACACATTGGTTTTCCCTAACAGTTGAAGGGGCATTTGATTTCATTCCACGGTTCATGTATGGAATCGCGGCTTGAGGCGGAGCCTATACTTTAACCTTCGGGTCCGCTTTTTTTACGTATCTGAGACATGCCTCGTTTTGGAGCTCCAAAGGGGGCAATCTCAGCAGATATCAACATGAATGGCCGAGTCATGTATTGCCCGGGAAGGTTAAAGTCTATATGATAGGGGCCTACATTATATCGAGTATACCAGTATTTCTCAATTAAACAAAAATCCTTGGGTATGTTCGATTAGAAGTAGTTAGTGCGTCTTCTAGTTTTTCTTTTTTCTCTTGTGGGACGGTTCTAATATCCAAAGCTTGGCTCCTTTTCCATTCCCATCAAGATGTTTTGTGTCAGGATGTCGGGATTACAGATCTCCGTGTATCCCGCCTCGTATTCGCTATCCCGTTTCTGGTCAGTTTCATGGAGCCGAACTTTATTGCGGCGGCGATTAGCCATCCAACCGTTTTCCCATAACCTTTTTTAGGATGAAAAATACATAGTAGGTTTGGTCTGACATATTAGGTATCAAACAATTTCTCCGCTTATGAATGCCTTGTCCAAATAAACCTTGTGAAGATCAGTTCCAAGGTTCCCAGTTAAGGAAATTAATTAGTGTTTGGTAGCATATCATCTTTGGAACGCAGATTGTACCCACCAACCACGCGGCACAATCGACTTCTCCGTGCTCTGTATCTCTACGGTAATATAACATGAATAGCATTATAAATAGTCTAATTTAGATTACCTCGATCAATTAATATCTACACCCACAACTGCTATATTCAGGAACTCGAAAAACTGAATGGAGCAGTGGAGTTTGCAAGTTCTTGGCGCTCAGTTATGGTGGCGCGCAGTGTTAAGGTAAATTATGCTTTAATACGCGACACTATCAGTACAAATAGTTCAAGTTGGTTCCTTGTGTCATTTCCTTTTCTTTTCACTTGGCAGCTGCATTATTTTGAGATATTTCAAGCTTTTGAGTATGTAATAGGTCAATGGGAAAAAAAAACTTGGAAGGCTGAGTGGTTCAAGGTATCTCAACTTGCGATTAGGGGTTTGCTAGCGTGCGGGATAAGCTTAGATTAGCGCCTAGTTTTCCAAGGTTTGCCGGCTAGCGGGGTTAGTAGCGAGGAATGGCCGAAGAATCACCTTTGATTGGGTCCGAGGGTTGTGATAGTTGTGTTGATCATTAGGGTTGTTTATCTCCGTCGCATGATCACATGCAAGATCACATGCTGAGATTAGATTGTTTGCTTAGTTTGCCTTTTCTTTCCAAACCTTTGGAGGTTCCAAGGAGGTTCCAAGGTTGAGGAAATTTGCATTGTTTGCATATATCCTTGGTATGCCGATCCAGATCTTCTCGTCTTTCCCCCTGTATTTTGAATTATGTACTCTTTCTCTTATGATCTGTTCGTAAAACTGTCTACCCAACTGAGAAGGAGGCAAAATATCTAGTTATATTGTAGTTGAGAATGGTCTCGTATTCTGCACAGACCACTAAAACACGAAAGTGACGTGGCAAATGTCAGAGCTGACTTGGGATATAAACTTACATCTACGCAACATGACCGGAGACAGCAAGAGTTACATGCTCTGGTACCCAGAAGCGAGTACTTGGAATCAGGTACAATAACTAGGGCATATCCACGGAAAATAGTTTTTGACATGTCACCAGAACAGCAATAAACCCACTTGGATAAGAGTAATCATCTCCATTCCCGAGAAATCTTGCAGCTTGGTCTAATGCGTTTGCCTTTTGAAGGTCCATCGCAACCACTTGCTCCCAGAAAGCCTCGAGGCCTACGATGTGCCGTTTGAATTTAACGAGGCCAGTCAAGTACATCTCAAGGATTTGTACAAGGCACTGACAGTAATCTAGAGGGATCCAAATTATATTGACATCAAAAATTGGATTAGCGATGAAGTTATTACCAACCTTTTCGCACACACAAAACATCTTCGGGAAGCTGAAGGGCTTCAGACTTATAGAGAGTCGGGCCCCGGGCAAGCCTTGAAATCTTTTGATGCTTTTGGCCCCTTCAATCCGAACCAAAATTTGAATTATCAACCGCCAAAGTGCGTATCATTCGGAGAACCGCTGAGCTTTGATATCGGTCTGAAAGCGTCCACTGTCAAACAATTTGTAGGTGGGTTCAGAGCTGACCCATCCCACCGAGGACATGCCGGCCAAAGGCTTGATGTCGTTGGTTCGCGGATGCCGGGGTATGGGAAAGTAATTCTTTATCGAACGGGAGAGACAATCAATGAAGGACATGATCCTCAGTTTTCATGGACGTGAGTTCTCAACCCGATCCTGATCATTAGGACACATACTTATTACAGCATTGAGCATTAGCCACATGCAAACTGACTCGAAGAGCTTCGATGATTTTATGGTGAGTGTGTTATCTATGTATTGTGATTTCCACTAACAATGTAGCGCTTTGCATCAAATGTGCCGAACCTGGCAGATGAAGATCGGGCTCTCGTCGTGTCGCTCTTGAAGCGCATGCAGCGGAATTTCCCCGAATTGAGCGAGCCGCACGACGTGATGCGATGTGTTGGCACCACTCCCACTCAAACCCACGCGGAAAAGTCCGTCATCTTCGTTCGTCTTCCTTACTATTCAGCCCAGAGAATGGATGCAGCCCGATCTTTCAAGTCCGCCTATTCGACTCGCAGCCTCCTGCAGTATTTCTACAACTTGGAGTCTACCCGGCAACGTGACCTACAGCAAGTAATTCGAAAATCAGGTGTCTTCCCAAAGGACCATATTGTTCATGTCTCAGAATTGTGGGCAGTGATCGTCAATTTCCGTCTGTGAGCACCGTTTCTACGCGCCAGCACAAAGTACTGACGGCTGGGGACAACAGAATTCATCATTACTAGTGCACCAATTCCTCTTATGGATGGAGCGAGCCCATCTTTGGAGATCGTGAGCCCGCCAACGATCCAGTCATTGTCACCTTCTAATATCTGTGTCATCAACCCCGACCAGCGTGTTTTCTTCTTTCCTGTGGAGCACTGCAAGACATTCTTTGTATGACATCTATTTCCCCGTATATTATGTCATCTTTGTCTCAGTGCGTTAATGTTTATCGACTAGGCAATGAGAGACAGGATCCTCAGATATTGCCTACCGCAGATCAAAGGCCGCAGGTATGAACTTCGTCCGTATGAGCCTACCCGTGGCTATGAGCCTCGTGGCTATGAGCCTCGTAGCTATGAGCCTCCTCGCGCGTACGAGCCTCTCCGTGCGTATGAGGCTCACGGATATCAGACTTCCCATTCGTATGTGCCTCGTGGCTATGAGGCTCCTCATACGTATGAATCTCGTGCGTATGAGTCCCCTCGCGCATATGGGCCCCCCGGTGGCTATGAGCCCCCTCGTGCGTATGAGACTCATGGCTATGAACCCCGTAGCTATGAGGCTCCTCGTACGTATGAACCTCGTGCGTATGAACCTCGTGCGTATGAGCCCCCTCGTGCATACGGGCCCCCCAGTGGCTATGAGGCTCCTCGTGCGTATGAACGTCATCCTCGTGGGTATACAAGCCATGAGTACGGAGGCCGTGGGTATGAAGGTGACAGCTATAAAGGCTATGAGCATGAAGATCGCCATGATTTCAAAATGTTCACCGAGGACAAGGTTCCGATCAGAGAAGAGGATTGGGCCAAATTAGTAGCCTCATGCACATCGACCCTTCTTCGCATTCACATCGAGACCTCTATACCGGGGAGCTCAGAGGAACACCGACGTAAAGAGGAAAAAAGCAAAAAGCGGACAAAGCCAGTATTCTTCGAGGAATCTTCTGAAGCGGGGGGGTATGACCAGAACCCATCTGAGGCAGATAAACCAGCTCAATTTGAGAAAAGTCATCATCCACTGGAAACCGATGAACAGATTCAACCAGGGATAGATGAAGATGAACGAGGTCCATACGAGGCGAGTGAACTCCCCGACGATTCGCAATCGGACTGGGGTTATCAAGATAGGAATCCGACCCTGGATGAACGGCGCTATACTGGAGCAAGGAATCGTTTACGGCGGCACACCAGTGTGCGATCTCTCTCACCTCCCCCCGGCGTGGTAATCAATCAAAGACCTCCAGGTGACAGCAAGTCGCCCACTCATTCGAATATTTACTTTGGACCAACCACAAAGGCAGCACATGCGGAAGGGGAGACCTATCATAGTCACAGTTCCACGCCACCCGAATGCTTACCCGGAAACTCATCTGCCTCCCAGAACTCTTCCCCTGCTCGTCGATCCGCCATCAACTTGGAATTTCCGCCAGTCTTTACCTGGCAGACAAGAAAAAAACCGTCAAAGGAAGAGAGCACGATCTCAAAATCAAACACATCTCCCGATAACCCCAGCCCAGATCACCTGAATTCGAATATTCAGCCTCTAAACAAGCCCATCGAGATTTCGAATGTTGATGAAGAAACCATAAAACACGTCTCGGCGCACATTCATAGCGAGCTTCTCGCGCCTATCGATGGGTATGGGTGGCGAATTTACAAATATGCGACGACAAAGTCCTATTTTGACGTGGATCAGGCTATCACAGAAAGATATGCCATGTCTCTTCCGAAGTTGATCGCAGAACATCCTAAGGATGTCTCAGACTTAGCCTCACCAGAAGCGGCGGCCTTGAAAGATGTTGTCATTCGGCTTTGTCGACTATTCAACTTCTTCGCGCCACTTTCATATCCATGCGCTGTTAGCGGCAAGTTCTGGGGAGCAGTTCACGATCTTCTCACCGTGAGAAACATCCAATCCCTCTAATCCTACAATATCTAATGCCCAAACTTACAGACAATACCCAAATATTGGGACTCATCCCTTATGCATGAACTGGCCAACCGAACGGGCCATCAGCGGATCCCACGGACCTTCCTTATAGACATTGACATCACTGATTACGCTGACATTAAAGACGATGATAATCTAGAGAAAATTATTTTCAGCATCCGGAGGTGCTCGAAATGCATTGCATCCCGTCAATACTCTACTCGGACAGAAGCCATCGACCATCTGTTTACGCACGTTCACGCAGCCTGTCCAGGACAACAATCAGTGAACAGCTCACAATCACGATGGGTGATGAGCTTTGAAGAGAACATGACGTACATATGTCGGAAAGACCACCGAACAATAATTGGGAAGTTACAGCCCTTTTTGACAAGCCTGGAAAAAATGGCAGCTCAGATCCAGCACGGGGTGTCAGCCAATGGAGAGTTTGACTGGGACACATACCGTATCCCGTCGAGTTTGGTCGATGCCTTTCAAGATCTCCTGATGATGGTCGTGTCCAGTGCGCATCTAGTGAAGAGTTCTCATGAGAAGCGAGAAATGTATACAGGCCCTGAACCTGCATCGACCTTCTTAATATCATCAGAGATGGTGCGTGGGGTCACGCATGTCGGAGCAGAGGCAGAGACTTCTATGGAAAACGCCATGAGAGACATTGTATTGATGACCTATACCGACGAGGTATCCGATGTCGTGACTTACGAAGCCGTGAGTCCAGGATTAGTTCTCGCACTTATTATAGGGGACATCCGCTGCAGAGACTCGCAAAACAATCCGGTCAACTTGCTTGAGATCTATCGTGACCACGTCCGCAACCTAGTCAGTATTCCTTTCTCAGTTCTTGCCACTGATTGTAATGTTGCTAATCAATACATATGTTCTTAGCAATTCAAAGCGAGTCAAAATCCCCATCGACGCCTACTACAGGAAATCTATCTTGTCCGTGAGGAGCTAGAAATAATCCAGAAGGCATCCGAGAGGCAGCGCCTTGTCCTCACAAACTACCTGAACGTCATAAACCCGCATTCTTTCCGCGTCACCACCGAGTCCCGGATCTCCTCGTTCGAGCTCGAGAACGTGCAGCTAAGTAAACTCATCAACCAGCTCAACGCCGAACTTGGAGCAATCTCACTCCTCAACATAAAGCTTGACTCATTGGCCAACCAGACACGCAGCGGCGTAGACGTACGGCAGGAAGACCAAGGAAAGGCGATCCTTGTATTCACCATTGTGACTGTGGTGTTTATGCCGTTATCATTTGTGACCAGCTATTTTGGCATGAACACCAATGACATCCGCGACATGGACAGCTCGCAGACACTGTTCTGGGCTATTTCCGCTCCACTGACTGTGGGAATTATCACGGTCGTCTTGGTGGTTGCGTTTCAAGCGGATCGGATTAGAGAGGCTTTCGACGCTTTTTGGGCGTATGATTCCGCGCTAGGGGCTAAACCTAGTTCGGCTGTTGTGCATGGGAAAGGGAAGAAGTCTCATACTGAAAAGCTTTCTGGATTGTCGCCCCCGAAAAATTGGGTTGCAACTGGCTGGTCTGCTGGAAGGAAGACTGAACTGAACGAGTCAATGAACGTTTAGTTCATCTATCCTAGATTGTTTGATACTAATACGAGTACTTTGCCTACGATTGAACATGCACTGCATGTTGGTTTCAGACACGAATTATGTACACAAAGCCTATAAAAGGCACTTGGTAGAAATTCTTCTTCCGTCCATCTTGATTGTTCTTCATGTCAATTATTTCCACCAGGAAAAGAAGGACTGCTAGATCTTTCCAATCTCAGTTCTAATTTTAGACTCAACAATTCATCTGCTGTTCACAATTCGTCATGCATCTAGATATCTGCCTATCTACTCCGTAGACCTTACTCCAACATCTCGTCAATTCTAGTTGCCCTATCCCTAAAACTTAGGCGATGAAATGCTTTTGCAGGGGCTCAAACTGCATACACCATCGTCAGCTTGGTCTGACGGACTTGGGCTTCTCGACTCCACCTTTTGGCCCCTAATGGGTGGGGCCTGTATAGTACTTCGTCCTATGTCGACGCCACCACCTACGCAGGATTCAGAGATCTACATCCAAGTGAGAAGTGGGATTTTTTATCTTCCATTTCGAGATACGAAAAAGTTATCTCTCTCCGGTAGTGGCCTAATCTGTAATCCCCCCAACGACAGGTTGCACTAACTTCGTTCCTGCAGCGGACAGTCAAGGACAAACTATCCTTACAGTAAAGGAATTGATATTTGCGGGGTGCTATTAGAACCTTGTTCATGTACACTTGCCTATGCATCAATAATTCTTTCGTTTCCCCAGAGCTACATAACATCGTATAGAACACCGTATAGGTAGAAGACCCTCAGGGCTGACATTGTATGTTGTATAGAGCAGCTTGGCTAATTCTTGTGTGATCTGCAATTGCAGATCACAGATTTCCATTGATTCAACTGGATATAGAGTACGTTCGGCTTGGCTACCTGTCGATCATTCAGCTTTCGCTGAATGAAGAAATGTCACTTGGGGGCCAGCAACAGACACTCGTCGCAAGATATTAAACCTTCCTCAATTGGAATAGTGAATGAGACCCTGAGAGTAATAGAACAGGTATTGATAATCTCATGATGTCATCTGGTTCTGTCAGGGGCGGAAATATAACTTGAAGAACAGATATAAGAAGCCTCTGAAATCGAGACAGAATCATCTTACATAGGAGCAACAGACCATTCTACTCTATCTATAACTGTCAAAACCTTCAAGCCTGAATTCACACTTTCTACAACCTCATTATGCCCTCTATCCGCAACACGCTTCTTTGCCTAATGGCTACCACTGCAACCGTTTACGCCGAGCGGTTAACAGTCGTCTGGTCAAACAGTGGCTTTTCAACGATCTCCGGTCCCACTGGCAATGAACATGGCCATGACAGTGGTTTCGCGATCCTGAACGAGGCGGGCGATGCTATCTACGAAACAGCCTATCCCGATGACCATTCACCTTGTTACAACACCGGTGACGGCCGCGAGTTTACCATCGAGGGCGACTGCTGGGCCAGTGCACGCAAGTTCAAGTGCAAGTCTAACTTTGCCGGCATCCCAGAGACCTGTGAGGTTAAGGACGGCAATGGAAACAGTATCGGCTCTGGTGAGGGAGCGACTGATATCAAATCAATTGGTATCGCCGTTATTACATCCGGCAGTTGTGCTGTTGAATTCGATTCGGACAGCGACGGTTGCCCTGTTGATGATGGCAACGGTCCTCTTCATGTTACCTCTGGTTAAACGGCACAAATCGGTTAGTGTTGGGGAAATAAACACAGGAATGGGAGATGCTAGTCATTGGTTGCTTCAAGGGGGTTGAATAAAGAACTATATAGGCTATAAGGAGTTGAGAAATGCAGACTTTGTTCTTAGTGCTTGAAGCATCTAGACTTCGCAACTATTCCTGCTTTGTATATAAACAGTATTCTATACTTTGCATCTCACGTCCATGAAGACTGTTAAGTGCTGCATGATTAATGAAGACTCAGTTACTCCTCTTACCTCCCATCCTTATCATGTCAACGTAACTCAAGTAAAATAAATACTGGCCCCAGGTGTAGAGTAATTCGCAAGGCCATACTCTGAGCCCCATTTATGCCGGGTCTACTATACTATATTCGTAGTTTATAACCACCCATAGTTCCTACCTACTTATGTTGTCGCTGAAGGGATACTGAAAATATAGACAGAAATGCGTCTCATGTTTGTTAGCCATACATTAATATACAAAAATCCAGAACGGTCCCGTCTTGAACGCTTTTTTGCAGGATAAGTAGTGGAGAGATTCTTTTATTCAGCCACCTGGCCAGAAAAGAGACACGCCGGTCTTGGCACCAGCCACAATAACAAATCCGCCGTGTATAAAATACAATGCTCTGAAAACACAGGCTGCGAGATGCGGTATTAAAAGCGAATAAGGAAAACAGGAACCTCTATGCTATGTCGTTTGAATATGACCAAAACCGAACACCGGGGAAGAGAGATTCGATGTGGGGGATGTCGTTATGGAGAAAGAGACGGAAGGGAGGATGGGTTGAGGGCGATCGAAGGTAGATAGGTCGATCGTGTTGGTGAATGGATGAGGAGAGAGAATTTAAGCCAGGGCCTTGTGCTCGGATGGAGGTGGGGGAGGAAGCTGTTTTGGGCAGTGGTTAGCAGACATGTCCCGACTCAAACTCAATAAATCACTGGGATGAAAAGGAGCTTATCGTACCTCGAGCTTTGTGTTATCAGCCATCATGCGCTGGAAACCAATGCCGACACCCTCAATCACAGCAAGGAAGACGGCACACATAATAGCGGAGTTTCGGGCAGCCTTGTAACCACCACGGATAGCGAGGGAACCACCGGTGAAGAAACCGGCGATGATAGCGTTGTAAGGGTCTTCCTTCTTGCGAATTCCCTTAATTGAACAATCGTATATACTGAAGAGTCCTCCCCAGCAGCCGAAGTTACCACCGAGGACGGGTGCGCGCGCCTTGATAGCTGTGAGAGCACCTATCCGGCGCTCACCGTAGGGACTGTTGCGGAAACCCTTGACACCGTGCCAGACGGCACCACCGATAGCACCCATGGCGAAAGCACCACCGAAGTCGCTCAGAGCAACCCAGGGGCAGGGGTCGCGTGTGTGATCCATAATGTGTGAATGAGACGGGTTGGTTGTCGGGGATGTAAAAGCGGATCGGCTGATAAAAGACTTGTGGAAGGTGAAGGTCGAAGGCCGATGACAGTGAAAGAGAGTTGTTAAAGACGTAAAGGGCGGGTCGAATTTTCTCAGGTCCGGGGTGCACGTGACATCTGACCCGGTCGCCACCGAACTCCGTGTTTATTTCATTTCTCTTTATTATTCTTATTATTCGTTCGGGTTATAAATCCCCGGGTTCCTGACCCGGGGGGAAGAGAATATCCCGGCCATTTATCCCTGCATGATGTCTCGAGGCCATCAGAGATTTTCCGTCAATTTGACCTTTCTTTACGGAGTACTCCGGGTATGAGAGCTAGCCAATTGGGGGTCATAGAATCTATAGACCTTAATTCGTCAATTCTCCAACCTCCTTAGATAGCCATATATTAAAAGTTAAAATAAGTTTATTAGATTTATATAATGCAAGATACTTCTTTATATCGAATTGATCTGACGTTACAGAAGGAATGGTTTTAGCTGTGATACATGCTCATTGGTCGATATATACTATGGCGATTTTAATATGCGATATAACGTGATTCATGTCAATACCTTTAGCCTTACCCGTTCCAATACCATTCGCTGCACTGCGAAGTGAGAATTTCTTTATTATTTCGTAAACGGTCCTGCCTGATCTCTTCATCTGCTGTACCTTAGGTCGACTGCGGCATCTGCCAACATCTGCTTGCTCCTCAACAAATTACATATGTATCCAAGCTTCGCTATTCCTATATCACTGCATCCATAGGTCTCACGACAATGTGTTAGCTAATCAGAAATGATCTTCATAGCATGTGCTTCGGAGTTTCATGTTGCTTCAGCCGCACCAAAGCCTATGTAGTTTGTCAATACTGTTGGCTAATTCGAGAGGTAGGAGAGGGGCTCCTTGACTCACCTCTTGAATGCAGGTAGCAACGAGAGTTCCATTTGTGGACCATATCCGCTGTACAACCAGACCTCGCTCATTTCCTGCCCATGGAGTCTCCATTTCTGTGAGCATCCAGTCGTCTACTCGGACCGCCTGTGGGTGATGTAGGTATATGGAATGGTTGAGGCTGGCCATCACTTCGATTTCTTCGGCCTTTTGGTTTAGCTCTTCCTGATCTGTAGGTGGTGGAGAAGGGTAAGGCTATAGATTGTGGGCTCGCCACAGGGTTCGAATAAATTAGGTGTCTGTTAGGTATGCGAGTGCCAATATATGTACGTTGGAACCGCCAGAGTTAGATATGGTTCCCCTTAATCACATGAAACGTCTATATCTTTTGTCTGATGGACGAAGCAAGTCATCCCTACCAATGTCATTGTCCACAATTCGAGATTCAAACAGCCCGTTCCCAGTACCTTCTCCTGTGATTACCGCAGGATCTTGCGGCACTGAAACATCAGATTTCGATGTAGAGTGCTCTAGGACCTTTTCGTCCATACTGCTGTGGCTATTAATAAAGTTCACAGCTGCTGTGGATGTCAGATGGTTTCTTTGTTTGGCTTTCACTATACAAGTTACCAACCTATCACCATCATTGACATGATCAACATGGTAATAAATGGGTGTCTCTGCTGTCGCTGCAATGAGAAAATGGCAATGCATACTGTGCATGTTGACAGTAGAGGGAAGAGTGAGCATGGCTGCTGAGAGGGATTGGGCGATGAGAGTCCCTCCGTATACTCCACGGGATCCAGACGGATGCCATAGAGGATGGGTGTTGATGAAGACGGCCTATCAGGCAGTCAGTCGTGACCTAATTCCTTTTTTTCCTCTTTTTTTGGGATTTCGTACACTAGGACATATTAGTCGCTACACTAACTTGGCCATCGTTTCTGGGCACAGGAGTCAGTGCAAACACATTCTCAATCGGCGCCTTGCATTCGTCTAGTGGTGGGGTTGGAAAGAGAGTAGTATATGCCTTGGCCATCTCCAAAGCGTCTACGAGGAACCACGATCGATGAATTAAAAGTATATGGTACAGTTGTGGTTGGCAGGATTCGTATGAATGTCCTGGTAAACCAACGGATTTACTATTTTCCGCCTGGCCAGAAAGCTTGAACACCCGCGGGCCGAGATGTGTATCACATAAGCGACTCTTATTGGTCATGTAAATGGACCGTGGAAAGCCACTCTGATCGAGCAACGCAGATATGTATATCATCAACATTATCACATATTAAAATATTTCTCGACCTAATTAAAAAAGACCTAGCATGATATGAAAGACGCTAAGATAAGCTAGGGCTATACTCTAATCTCGGGGTGAATTTGAGTGTGCTGGACATTATGTCCTCGGCGTCGGTTCGGCATCTGGGCACAAAGGTGGCGGACGGATTGCACGTGAAGTATGCGACTAGTATCGATTATGCTGGCAATACTCACCTTCTCATGGAAAGGCCATAAGTGTCTTTCATGGCAGATAGTACTGGTGCTAATCATGAACTGTGATCCCAAATGGTGCACCTACCATCCTGGTCTACACATTTTCTTACCAAGTATACGAGCATTCAATATGATAATATGCCCATAAAAGCGGGAACTCGTCGCGGAAAGGCTACAGGTTCAATATATATAAAGAGGTAGAGGCCACAGTTTGGGTATTCGGATCATCGGAGACAATATCTTAAGGAACGGATGGCCGGAAAGCATACTTCCCACTCACGGATACCGGGTTATCGTACTTCCCGAGATCTGGGCCGTTAACCCTAACTAGTTACGATTTGCGACAACTAGTCAGTAAGTTCCAAGGTTATAGGAGATTGCTTACCAATCCATATGACTATAAAAGCATCGAACAAGACATTGGACAATAGCTGAGCTGTACCCAATTGACCTTGCTATTTTACACTTCTCGCAACCCTGAATTCTTTTCGAAATGAGCACTCCTGGTAGCATTCTCGTCATCGGAGCTGGCGAGCTAGGAACTTACGTTCTGCAAGCTCTAGCCCACCACCCTCAGAGACGAAACAATGCAATTATCTCCGTCCTGCTTCGTGAAAGCTCCATCAAGGCTACAGAGCCAAGCAAAGCTGCTCGCATCGACTCTCTTAGCAAACTCGGAATCACATTCACTCCTGGCGACGTCACCGGTGACTCCGAAGACAAGCTCAGCTCAATATTCAAGGAATTCGAAGTCGTCATCTGCTGTACCGGATACATGGCAGAAAGTGGACTCCAGGTCAAAATTTCCAGAGCTGTCATTGCTTCAAAGGTGCCATACTATATTCCTTGGCAATTCGGTATGGATTACGAAGCCATCGGACGGGGCTATAAGCAGTACATGTTTGATGAACAGCTGGATGTGAGGGACTTCCTTCGGTCCCAGAGTACGACTCGTTGGCTTGCGTTGTCGACCGGGCTGTTCACTAGCGTTATCTTTCCTCCTATTGGGGGTCTGGTGGATGTGGAAAACAAACTCGTGTATGGTATCGAGGACTGGGATAACAAATTTTCGACAACCACGACGGAGGATATCGGGAAGTTCACGGCGGAGATTGTACTAGGGCCAGAAATGGATGCCCTCTTTGTCAATGGGCCGGTCTATGTGGCCGGGGACACGGTGTCCTACCGTGAGGTAGCTGACGCAATAGAGGAAGCTACTGGGCAGAAGTTCACGCGAAAGCTCCTCAATCAGAAGGAAACGCAGCACAATCTGCAACAAGAGCTAACCGCCGGGAACATTTGTCGTAATGTCTTTGCACAAGGAAGGGGGTTCCTCTTTGATTCTGTGGATCTTTGGGTACCTCAAGCTGGCTTAAAGACAACTAGTTTCCGGAAATTTGCTCTGGAGTTCTTTCAGGGCTCGGCCTAAAATGCATTTGCATGGCTCTGCCATTGCAACTGTTCTCTAGGTCGATGCATATGCTATATGCTCAAAGTGCACTGCGCACCCTACAAGTGGTCCGGATGGTTTCGAAGAGATGGTCAATCTCACCTAATGGGAGGAAGAACATCTGTTATTCCAGATTATCAAGCCAACTCTCGACGCGCTCCCTTTTAGGACGTGTCATCACAATACTATCAGAATCTTTGTCATCCAATTCTTCGTCAGAGCTCTCTATGTCGATCCATGAATGCTGATATAGAGGCTTTTCGTTCATTGGATAACCTGTTGATCTTAACCAACCAAATATTCCACGAGTAGCCATTTCAGACAAGAACTGCGAAGAACAATCATAGTTAAAGTCCCACAGCTTTGTTGAAGCGTCGACCTGACAATTTTCCGGAGGTGCCTTTACAGAAACTCGATGCTTGTTCAGTCCAGAATCTGAAATTGGGTCCCCATTTGTGACAAGCCAGTCCCAACTCTCGTATTCGAGACAATGTGATCCACATTGGGCATGTGTTCGGACTTTGATTTCTGTGTTGCATAGTAGCGTCTCGCCGAATGGCTTCCATGGGCCGATTGGAACACTTGTATAGTCATCACAAGCAGTTAGGAATAAAAGTCGACATTCATCCTCTCGGCGTATTGATTCTCCATCATTCACTCCCGTTTTGTAGGTTAGGAAGGTCTGAGTTGTGCCAGTCCACCCAGCAGCATGAAGATCAAGCGCAGTGAATCCCGCTCGTATATCACGTATGAATGATTTCGCAAGGCCTGTTAATATTGCACCAAGCCATAGTGGTCCGAGCCGGGGATCAGGTATTGTAAGAAATGTGGCGAGCTTGGCGAAGTCATTCTCCTTGAGGATAGTGTCAACTATAGCAAAAGCTGGGTTCAACCAAGGGCTGACAAGATTGCATTCAATATCCGAATTGAAAAAGGTGCAATATAGAAGTGATCGTATACCCCACGTATTGGAACTCAATGTCATATAGTAAGGTAGCAAATCTTTATACTCCTCGAAGAGCGCGGGAATCGATGCTCCGCACTGGGCTGGAAGAAATTGCAAATTGTAGGTTGATAAAGGAAGAGAGAGTAATCTGCCGCTTAGATAAGGAATATAAAGCGCCGCAGCAAGAGAAGCCGAACTTTGATTGTATAGGCCATGACGCAGGCAGAATCGAGAAACATACTTGAGGGCAATTGCTGAAGAGGGCAGCTTTGCTTTAGCAATTGACGATTTCCTCGTGACCGCGAACCCAGAACTGTCACAACTTGACACAGACCATGGTGAAAAATAAACGTTGTGATTATAAAGACAACTTATGTTCCAACCGCCATCGGAACATAATATGGCGTTCCACCAAAAAGCTTCAGCCTCATCTATGTCATTACCTACGTCGATTTCGACCGTAGCCTGCCGATTTGAACCAGTGGATGAACCATGTGGGTTACCCAGAGAATTTTGCATGAATTCTACCCGGCAGGGATTCTCAGAGGAGTGGTTAAGCAATTCAGCCCATTGCGCAGAGAGAATATAAGCCCAAGCCAGGAAAAGAACCGTAATGTACTTTTCATCGTCGCTAAGGAAGCTGCCATCCAAGCAGTACCGATCCGGGGAGAAACAAATTTTCGTAAATTCAACCCTCATTGGGCTTTGAACAGCTAATACCAGCTGTTTACGCAGTACTTTGGGTTCGAGAGTACAGTTTCCTTTTGAAGTCCTCCAAACTGACTGCCCATTGATGAGAAGGCGATTCTTTCCTCCTTGTAACGCCTGCTCCTCGCAGACAAAAGACATATTCGAGGATAGAGTTCCTTGTCCGAGAAAACGTGGTGTTTGTCCAAGAAGACTTTTTAGATCAAGGCTGTTGGGTGGAAATAATGGAGATCCTTTAGCGAGATCGAGATAGGATGACCACTGCCTTATGCTCTTGCGAAGAACGCGATCGAATTCATCGTCGCTCGGGCGGATCGCATCGCCCATAGTCAAGGTAATTATGCCTTTTTCGAAGATAGGAGATGTGGATGGTTTATATAGATAGCACTGCTAATAGGCGGTGAGTACATATATTTAATCACGTGAAGCCTTTGTCTAAAACCAAAGCCAAACCAGCCCGTTACATTTATTACATAGAAGTCTTACATAGTAAATCTGTCCGAAATACATAGTAGCTATAACTGTTAGAACCTAACTTTCAGGAAGACTACTACTTAAAGGGAATGTACTAGTTCTTCGACTATAGCGGTTACTTAAAGCTCCTCTATACTATCTATAGGCCACACGCCGGTGAGTAAGTAGTTGGGTGGGTGGCCACCAGCGAATCCTCACTTGTATGTTTTTTCGGGTCAAAGTTTTTGTCATTCGGCTTGCTGAATTATTGTTTGACTGAGAAATAAGCACAATGAACTTTCATCAACCAGGTATATCAAATTGGGCTTGAAGGCTCCAAGTACCGAGGAGTTATCCACAGTAAAATGATAACCTCTTTGGAGATAGCGATAGCAACCTTCATATCTCGAAGTATTGCTTCTTTGAAATCTTGCCCTCGAAATTCACGCATTCATCGCCATAATCTGAGTAGAATGCTGAACATATGCCCCTGTAACACTGATGTCTTTTTCGGGGTTATATCTCTCCAGCCCTTCCAGCGGAGCGTACTTCTCACACAGAAAGAGCATATCATTATATGCTCTGAGATATGCTGCATTAGTAATCTGCGAAAAACTAGAACCAACAGGGGCAAATAGGGGGCCATACATTGATCTTGAAATACTCCCCGGATGACCCGCAGAGTCATTGAGGTAGGGGTGAAGACTGTAAAGTCGATTGCGATCGTCCCATTCCTCGACCGGCTCCGATGGCTCGATATGGCGTTGATAAAGCCTTATGTAAACAGGAGAGTTAAAGTAGTAGGCCCAAGAGCACCTCCAAGTTCCAAACTCCATTTCGTTGTGAGCATAGGTAGACCCCGGATCAAAAACAATGGTTTCTCCGGTTTCCATATCGACTCCGATGTTCTGCTCCCACAGATCGCCATGAATCAACGCAGGCGTTATTGATCGACCTTCGGACTGCAGTGCACCCAAAAGTCTTGGTATAACGGCGTTGAGTATTTGCTTGCAGGCGTCATCAAATTGTGGCCAAGGTCCGTTTGTTTGATTGTCAAAATCGATGACCTTCTTCAGCTGATTTGCAAAGCAGTCTGCCCATCGCTTTTCCCATGTCACGGGTCGTTCAAAAATACCACACACGGTAGGAACTGGAAACCCAAACATTCCCGTGGGTGATTTTCCTTTGGTATGGAGTTCTGCTACTTTTGCCACAAATGGCTCTGGCTCTGGAGGTGCCCGGAGGTCCATATCGTGGTATTCGCCTAGGAAAAAATAGACTTGAGATTCGCCGTCATGATATTCACCCCATTTAATAGGCATCGGAACAAACCCGGGAACAACCGCGCGAATTGCAGAGGCAGATTGATATTCGCCCTCTACCAAAGCCTGTGCACCGGTTCCCGTAGCACACTACTTGGCCACATCTAATGTGAGTATGCGAGGTAGATTTCAGAATGGCATATTCCAACCTTTAGAAAATATCTTTGGGGATTTCCACTAGGAAGGACGACTGATATCTTTGCAGTTTTCGTCCACGCAGAGACACCGCACGACTCTGCCGAACGGACGCGTACCCCGCTGGGCATCGCTGCGAGGCTGAGTGCTTGTATCACTAGACTAGCTTTTAAAATATATCGTATTTTGCTCACCTTGAACAATAGCTTTATGGAGAAGAAAATTACCGTCCACCCCGGTCATCCACTCGTCAGTTGTAATGTCCATGGCTTAATAACCTCACTACGTCAAGATAATAAATGATACTTTGTGTAGGAAGTAAATAGGAACTTTCTTTCAGGGGTACGGCCTTTCTCTTAAATCAACAATTTATAGTCACATGCGTTACCTCTAATGCCAAATGCAGGCTACTTCGGACTGGACGTATCGAAAACTTGAATTATTTTTTATTCGTATACATATGCAGGCGTATACTATATTAGATACGCGTGGCCCCCTCTGCGATCAAAGTATTATTGGTCAATCCGTACAGGTTATGATAGCGGTATTTAGTGCATCGCTCGGACCTCGTGTTGATTCCCAAAGAATCTTGGTATGTATTGTCAATATATTAGATCTTACTATTTATTGCTTACTGAATTTTTGTTTGACGACCAATTTTCGTAATGCCAGCAAAGCGCCTAATTGTTCTATCGACATGGTAATATTCTTATTGCTAACCTTCTATTTATTACGCTATCCTTAGAAATTAAAAAAAAGAAAAAAAGAAAAAAAAGAAAAAAAAAGAAAAATGGAATGAACAAACCCCCCTAAATGAAAACCGGGTCAACAAGGGTCTATCTATCTATGTTGTATAGTGTACAACATATAGAGTACTAGGTACTAGGTAGCAATTTTATACGTCCTAGTTTGATGTGTTGTCAAAACCCAAGTGATGCATATGTTTGTACGTATATGGTATAGAGGAAACCGCCCCCTGCAAACTACTCCGTAAAGGGACAAGATACGTGATAGGGGACTCGTAAATGTGATATTCGCGCGTCTTTAGCAATTTGATCAACAACGCTACCTGAATCCTGCGGTCTAGTCAGCGGAGCCGCTGTTTTTTTGACATCCCCGCTCGATAGCAATCCTAGTTTATCTCAATTGTTGCCCTGCACATACTCGACAACTAAGATCCTGTTATCCTGATCGGAGTTAAATCTTACATATACTTAGCAGCAACAATCTAGGCATTACCGAGAGCATCTTTAATCTACGGGCCTACGAGTAGTCCATAGGCTCCGATATACTAGAAAATCTAACACAGAACATGGTGGGTATCAGATTGGAGTGCTTGCCCTCGGTATTATTTTTAACACTTCCAAGTTGTCCAAGAAATTCAGTCTGCGAAAGAGAGGCTCCCATAAAAAGACCCCTTCACACACACCAACTTTCAATTCATCAATATCGGACGCCCCCATTGAGGAAGAAGATGAAAGTCCACTGACTGCGATCGTGACATCGTCCTCTCATCAAACGATTCCACCGATTCAGGGACATCCTGAAAGTGATCCTGGTCCCCTTGGCCTGAATGTTGTTTATACGCCACAATATGGCCATAAGGCAGATATCGTCTTTGTCCACGGTCTTGGAGGTAGCAGCCGCTGGACGTGGTCAAAATCCCGAAAACCCGAGTTGTTCTGGCCTTTGACGTTTCTCCCACTGGAGCCGGATCTCTGTTTATCGAGGATTCTGAGCTTTGGCTACAACGCGAAATTTCGAAAATCAGGGAATGCAAGCACTGTCGTCCTGGATTTTGCCAAGGAACTGTTGTTCGATCTCAAACATGCCAATGATAGGCAAAAGGAAAACCTCAATATCGGTGCTGTGAGTGGAGTAAGGAAGTCATAGAATTATACGAACTAACAACAATCCAAGGTGCCGCTTCTTTTTGTTGTTCACAGCATGGGAGGACTCATTGTGAAGGAGGTAAGATAAAAGGCAATTAACGCGAATATATAATACTAGGCTCACTCAGCATAGGCTTATATGCAGGGTCAGAATGACCCAAAGTACGAAAAAATAGTCAAAGCCATTTCTGCAATTCTCTTCCTTGCAACTCCGCACCGAGGGACTAACTTGGCTGCTGTACTGAATCGCCTATTGCAGTCCACCCATATTAGTAACTCAAAGCTCTACATTTCCGAACTCTCCAGGGATTCTTTTACTTTGCAGAAGCTTAACGAGCAATTCCGACACATCGCTCCAAGACTTGACATCGTCTCTTTCTATGAAACACAGCCAACTTCCCTTGGACTCAAAGGCGCTCGTGTGGTAAGTGTAATTGTGTCCATAATCTTCCATGTTGGCTATATTAAGTATGATTCTAATTGACAAAGATGATTTTGGAGAAGGACTCCTCTGTACTGGGCTATCCAGGGGAAACTTCGAAGGCCCTAGACGCAGATCATCATAATGTCTGCAAGTATGACAGCCCAGGAGATCCAAATTACATCACAGTAAGGAACGTACTCAAGTCAATAGTGAGCAAGATTATCGCAAAATCTCCTGGGACTCGATTAAGCATCACAAATGAGAGAGGCGTGCGAGATTTGAAAATTTCGCTGGCGATTTCTGATTTGCCTGACCTGGACTATCTCTTCTTCCAGGATCAATGGACAGAAGGAACTAATTCATGGTTTTTGGAGCAAAAGCCATATTCAAAATGGCTTGACAAGACGAACTCGTCCCCTTGTATACTTTGGGTGACCGGAGGCCCTGCGACTGGAAAATCCGTCCTTTCCACATTCGTCATCAAAAGTCTTTTAACTGAAGGTTCTTGCTGTCAGTATTTCTTCATTCGGTTTGCGGACATGAAAAAGCGTTCTCTGGGCCTTCTGCTTCGCTCTATCGCCTATCAAATCTCGCAAAATATTCTCGACTTTCGGACAAAGCTTGCTGAGCTTGCTGATGAAGGCATTGATTTTGAAACAGCCGATCCAAAAACGATCTGGGAGCGTGTCTTCAAGTCTATACTGTTTAGAATGGACTGTAAAATTCCGCTCTATTGGGTCATAGATGGATTAGATGAAGCAGTCGATGCCCGATCCGCTATGAAACTCTTCCAAGACCTCGGCATGTCGTCAGTCCCAATAAAGGTTGCAATATTCAGTCGCAAAACCCCAGATATCACAACGGCAATGAAAAAGATACCATCCTCAGTACGTCAGGAGACAGTCAGCATTGAAGGACACCCGGAAGATATATACGCTCATATCCGCCAAGAACTGAACCTGTCGGGTACCGATGACTTTAAAGAGAGGATCGTGCAGCGTATAGTTGAAGGCGCACGAAACAATTTTCTCGTAAGTGCAATGGCCATTATTTAACTTTTGGTCTTTCTAACTTGTAAGTGGGTACGGTTGGCCGTCGAGAAGCTGAACTTATGCCACACAATTAGTGACGTGGAAACGGCTCTTCATGAATTACCATCTGGAATGGAAGCACTCTATGACAGAATGGGATTGCTGATTGCGCAGAATCCATCCTCATCAGGTCGGGCCTTGGCGATAGCAGTCCTCCAATGCGTCACTTGCTCTTTCAGGACTCTGACAGTTTCCGAGTTGTCTATGGCATTGGGCACAGAATTCTCTGGCATGTTGGACTTTCAGCAGTCTATTGTAGAGCTGTGTGGTGGATTCATCATTGTGGATAACGGTGGCAACGTTGTCATAATTCACCATTCGGCGCGTGAGTATTTGATTAGCGATGAAAACCGACCATTCAAGATCAACTATGCAGCAGCCAACGAGCAGTTGTTTGAGAACTGTATGCGTTGTCTTATGAAGACCGGTCTTCGAGCAAAAGTTAGCCGAGAGGAGATCCCTGGTTTCCTCGACTACAGTGCTAATTGGTGGTCTTCACATCTCCCCTTGGTTTCTGCACAAAGCACAGTATTCACAACTGTCAACAAGTTTCTAACTAGCCACTGGGTCTTGACGTGGATTCATATCCTGGCGATCCTGAGGCGGCTGCGGATTCTTGTTCGCGCCTCGAAAAATCTTTCCAGATATTCTGCTGCAAGGCAGAAGAGCCAAGATTCATTGATAACCGATATCAATTGGTTGGGGGAGCAAAACCTTTTGGAGACGTGGGCAGTTGATTTGGTCAAAATCGTGGGGAAGTTCGGTGCTATTCTCCGGGGCCACCCTGACGCGATTTACAAAAGCATTCCCCCTTTCTGTCCCCGTAATTCTGCAATATATCAACAGTATGGAAAGGTCGAAGCTAAAACACTGGCGGTGTCTGGAATTTCAATACCTGATTGGGATGACTACATCGCTCGTTTGTCATTTGGCGGATATGCGTCATATATCACTGCTGCAGGGCCTCGGGTTGCGGTCATGGCTTCCTCAGGGAATGTTCTTGTTTACGATGCATCTGATTTTGAAGAAGCAATAATCAACCCAATAGCACACGGGGAGCGTGTGTATCGAATTGCTTTGAATCGGACAGGGACCCTCATTGTGACGTACGGTTATCGAACGACTAAGATGTGGGAGATCGCAACAGGGACATGCAAATTATCCGCCCAAAATCCCGAGTCTCGGCCACGACCTCTTACCATGCTTTTTAAAAGCAATGATAGCATTCTACTGGTGGGCAGTGATGACCGACAAATCAGAGCCCTTGACTTGCTTGATTCATCTCCGACTTGGAAACTCGTTGCAGACTTTGAGGAACCCGAGCTGGAAGGACATTTGTTGAATTCGTCAAGCTACATGGCACTGAACAACAATGGAGATCTTCTAGCAGTAGCTTACAGGGGACATCCACTTTCGGCTTGGGAAGTGGACGGACCAGTACACATCAACCACTGCTGGCGAGCTCGTGAAGTCGTTGCAAGAGGTGAAATCCTAGAGGCGATGTGGCACCCGCACAATGCAGAGTTACTCGGTTTATATATCGAAGGCGTGGTCTTCAAATGGAATCCTTATGAAGGTGAACCCGAAGAACTTGGAACTGGTGCCTCCAGGTTGGCCATGAGCGCTGATGGAAGCTTGTTTGCTACTGGTGATGTACAGGGAACTATCAAAGTATACACTACATCCGAGTTTCGGCTTCTCTACCAGCTCGCATCGCAAGATTCCGTCCTTGGGTTGGCATTTAGTCCCAGCCTTCATCGATTTTATGACATCCGCGGGTCATACGGAAATGTCTGGGAGCCGAATTCTTTGGTACGGTATGCAGAACATCTTGAAAAGGGACCCGATAGCGACAGTGAAACCGGAAGTCTTGAGCTTGGTTCTATGGTCCCTTCTAGACTTCCCCGAAGAATTGACCGAATCTCCGTTATCGCTGCATCGCCCCTTGGCGGACTGTACTGCAGTGGAACAGAATACGGCAAGGTCCGGTTGTTCCACACACAACATGGCTTCGTTTGCGATGTTCATACCTCCAAAGGCTTTCTCGGTATTGAACAACTTGTTTGGAGTCATGACGGTCGTTATATTTGTTTCTCTGATTCAGGGAAAAATACGTTCGTATTTTCCATCCGCCCTCAGAATACCGACTTCAGCTCGGTTGTGCTGAATGTCATCCTTGAAATGTCGATGAAAAGCATCACAACAGGCCCTATTGTACAACTATTGTTCGACCCAAGCTCAACATGGCTTCTGGTTTCAACATCATCCTCACTTTGTATTTTATCGGTCAAGTCAGGATCTGTGATGCACTCGCTAGAATGGTCACCTGAAGTTCGCAAATGGTTGGTTCATCCTCGGAATCCAGCACTTATCTTTTGGGTTGGTCCCCAATCTGTCGGCACAATGGACTGGGACTTGGCCAACATGCGGACATATCGCATTGAGTTCCCAGTTCCCACAGACACAAATTGTGCTTACGATGACGCATATGACACAAGAGCCGTTGACTGTGCCATCGTCACCCATGACAGAAGTCGTATCTTTATTCAGACTTCGACGGGGAAATCCCAGAAAGAAAAAGTATTCTTTTGGTTATCGACATCTTCGGTGTCAGAACCTCTACCAGTGGACCACACCTGCAGTGCTGCGGACAGTGTAATAAGCACTCTGGCCTTTTTAACGCATGATTTGTCATCACGTATCCTACTCTCCCTATCGTTTCTGGTACATGACCGCTTAGTGTTTCTTTCAAAAGACTATTCGATATGCTCCGTGAAGATCTCGTTCGGCCATGAGTTATCATCATCTGCCGCCCGTCGCTCTAGTAGTGCCTCGGCTACTTCAAGCATGACCGCCTCAGACGACAATCGAAGCTACCAACGCACTGCGCATGGTGAGCAAGCAATTAAAGATATCATTTTACTACCAAGTGACTGGGTGAGCAAGGACTGTTTGACTATGTGCAGTGTATGGACTCGAGAAAGATCTTTTATGTGTCCAAGAAACGGAGAGGTTGCTGTTGTGAAGTCCGCTGGATTGGTCTGATTTTCAAGTTCTGTTAAACAATGAATGAGCTAAACAGTGTTTAAGAGGTATATTCGCTCGAGAATTAATCCCGCTCTAATATACTAAGTATCTACCCACTGCCCATTTTCCCACCAAAACTGACCAACTTTGAAACCTATTCTCTCAATAAATTTATATTGTAATAATTTTCCTGATATTTTTCGATAAATGATCATTATCAGATTAGTAAAATATCTCTTTCCGAATAGTCCAATATATATGGCTGTTGAGTGATACTTGACATGCAGTCATTTTCTATTTACTCCTCGGCTTGTTCATGAAAGGGTCTGCTTTACGATCTAGAACTCGCTACCACTTATTGCTGTTCTGCTTTGCGATACCTTTCTATCAGAGGCAGTGTGTGCTGGGGATTCATTAGAAGCACTATTAGATGACAAAAGTGTTACAAGGAATGTACATCACAGTCTCGGCAAGAGTGATCAATTCCTGCGTATGGTTCAATAAACCAACACTGCATGGTGTCCATAGTCCTGCAGGGATGATTAATCTGGAAGTAATTCCAAGTGCTTCTACTACGGTAAATCAATAACTGTGAGAGAATGCTTCAGCATGCTAGTGTTTGTAAGGGTCCTCATCTCCGATTAGCCCTGTCTACTTCCCATTTAGGTAATTAAATCCCGGATCGTGTACTTCCCAATGGGGTAATCTGCTGGAAACATTCCAGATCTGTTAATCTGATGTTTGTTTCTTCTCGTGATTGGACATTTCGACTCAGTGGATGTTTTGTTAGAAGATGATATCTTGATTAGGGTCATTTGGTTAGTTTGGTTAAAAAAAAAACCAGATTGACTGGTTTGTAAAGTAGAAGCTCGCTCTAGCAATATATTTTGGCGTATTCCACAATCTTTTGGTGGCATGAGAACTTAGACATCTTCATTTATATCTTCATCACTCTGCTCTTCGGTGCTTTCAACTTTGACCTCGGTTTGATTATATACCACCTCCCAATGGCATCCTCGCAGCCATCTTCCATGTTCGGAAAAGATGTCGAGCCGGACTTAATGACCGCCAACAGCCATACCAAGACAGGGGCAGTAGCAGAAGAACCACCAAAGCCTGCAGGACCACCTTCACCACCCAATGGAGGCACGAAAGCATGGCTCCAAGTCCTCGGGGCCTTTTTCCTGAACTTCAACACTTGGGGTCTCTTGAATACTTTCGGCACATTCCAGTCTGAATATAGTACCGGCTTGCTGAAGGACTCGTCACAGTCCTCGATTGCTTGGATTGGATCGCTGCAGGCGTTTCTGATGCTGGTGATTGGAGTCCTGTGCGGACGCGCTCTTGATGCTGGGTATTTCTACACGGATATCACCCTGGGTGTCTTTCTCGAGGTGTTCGGCATGATGAGTGAGTTATACCACCCATTCGCAACGAGAGAAGTACTAACCCAGCAGTGACTTCGATTTGCAAGGAGTACTGGCAGCTTATCTTAGCTCAGGGCCTGTGTGTCGGTATCGGCGCTGGAATGTCATTCATCCCTAGTGTTGCTATAGTCGGCACGTATTTCTCCACGCGACGATCAACTGCGCTCGGTCTGGCTGCCACTGGCTCAAGCGTCGGAGGCATTATCTACCCTGTCGTGCTGAGGCGTCTGATCGTCCAGATTGGACTGCCATGGGCGGTCCGAGTCATGGCGTTTATCATGCTGGGGACGCTTCTCATTTCGGTCGCTGTTATGAAGCCTCGCCTTCCGCCTCGCAAGTCTGGCCCACTGACCAACGTCGAGTCGCTCCGGGACCCCGTGTTCGCCATTTGGCTCATCGCTGCGTTCTTCATCTTCATTGGTCTCTATATCCCATTCTTCTACGTCGAGCTGTACGGTATCAACCTGGGCATGTCGCGGGACTTGTCTTTCTATATGCTGATTATCATGAACGCGGGCTCAATCCCCGGCCGTGTCATGCCGTCCATCATCGCAGATAGGATCGGTAACCTGTCGGTCATGATTCCGTCCGTCCTACTAACCGGTGTCTTGATGCTGGCGTGGATCAGCGTGGAATCTCAGTCGGGTCTAATCGCTATTTCGGTCTTTGTCGGTTTAGCAAGCGGTGCGATCCAGGCCGTGCTTCCCGCGACGGTCGCCTTCCTCTGCCCAGATCTGTCTAAGCTGGGCACCAACATCGGTATGACTCTCTTTGCGTCGGGTCTGGGATTGTTGATCGGTAGCCCTGTAGCGGGTGCAATTCTGGATCACCAGCGAACGTCCCGAGGAGATGTCTTCTGGGGTACCTTGACCTTTTCCGCGCTCTTCATATTGGCAGGATGTGTGTGCTTGATCATTGCTCGCGTGGTCAAGGTGGGATTCGCTTTGAAAAAGGCTTGAGAGTGTGTATAAGACGGACAGACGATGAATTCGTTAGCATGTCTGGAGGCAAGATCAGATTATGACTGTAATAGAGAATGTAATAGAGAATGTAAATCTGCATGTTTAATTCAATAGCACTCCCATATCTATTCGTCTATGTGCAAGTGAAGGAAGTCATATGCCAGCGGATCTGAATTTAAATGTCTTCCCATAAGAGATTATGTGGAGACTGGATCGTCGAAGTAGACATGAATGGCGCCATGGAATATGGTAAACATACGTCGGACTGCATACCCAGCTCCGGAGATTCTGAGTCTGGGTAGAAGTCACAACCATTTGGAAACAACGTCTGCATTAATGGATCCGGAAGTTGTGCATGGCCCATCCAGTCCGACGCAAAATGGGTGGGGGCACTTGCTGGAGCTGACGTCCTCGTGCTATTGAATCCCAGCAAGGCGAGTGTTGAGTCTTGGTCTTCCCGTTTCAGAGAGGCTTCCATCTCAGTTACGACCTCCTCGGCAGCTTTGATGCCTATCTTTAAGAACTTGGAATCCTGTTGTGAGCCACCAAGGTCGTTGATCAAGCTTGATGTAATAGTTGTTGCGACAGCAAGGATAAGTCTTGTCTTCGCTGCAACAGGTCCGAGGTGGTATCTTCCAGCTAGAATCTGCGATAAAGAGTCTAGATATTTCACCAAAAGCTGCTGAAAGATGACTAGCGTGGGCTGGGGGCCATTGGAGATAGTTATCCCTAAATTGATGCGCCGCAGGCGACCAACCACCAAACATGCAGTCAATGCTGCACGGGCAATATCAGTCCAGAGTAGATGATACGCCATGCTAGAGAGCTCAGAGCCGCTCTGCAGCACTTCGTGCAACTGATGAAGAACGGACACCGAGTTATCCCATGATTCATAGAGATCTCCACTCTGTGAATTATGAGACGGGACTCCTAGGACAAAATTGAGTGTGATAATGATCATGAAGCTATGCACATGCATTGATAAGAAGGCTTTCTGAAGCTTCTCGATTGGACAGCATGATGGAGCTCCCTCTTGTAGACTCGGAGGTAAATCATGCAGGATTTTGTGGAAAGAGGCGCGCATCCGATCCCGTACCTCGCTTGACAACTGAGGAGTTGTTGAGCGAAGTCGCTGGTGTAATGGAGCTCTTACTACAGCGAGCTTCATTGCAGCAATGTTGAATGCTTGGTCCGATGCTTCATGGGCCTTGTGGGACAAGGTACGTGACTCCAGCATGGTTCCCCCAAGGGTTTGAAGGTCGATAGGGCTCGGAAGAGGACAGTCCACATCTTCCAGTCGAATACCAAAGTGGGAGCCACTCCGGATGCAATAGTCGAGGTTTAATCGAAAGAAGCACGCCCATAATCGTTTCCGAACTTCTGCATAGTAAGGATTGACACCGGGGAACAAGGCCGGATCCCTATGCAAGCCCATGCTCAGAGCCATTTGCGTGGTAAGTCCCATGATACCTATGAGGTTATAGATCTTGTCAGTATCAGAGGCAGTGATAGTTTTCATGATTATCAACAACAATAAAGTCTGCATGACCCCGATACAAGGTTTTTGGAACCGTGTGGATGTATGAATACGGCTCTCTGCTTCTTGTAGTAGCAGACGCCCGCGTAGTCGCTCTGACTTGTCTGTCTGCATGGCAATCGCAATTACCAACACAATCTTCACAACATATACTTCATTGGTGTCGACGCATGCGGTAAATCGTTCCTCCAGGTCGGTGAACAGGCAGTTCTGGTCAATCACATGGTAGATTCTACCATATGTTTCACAAAATCGCCTGATCCACTTTTCGCAGGTCGATCGATCGGGAATGAGATCCAATAGCTTCTTACGGTCTCCATTCACCCCGCCTGGTACCGAATTTGCGACGCGAAGGAGACACTTGACTTCCGCGAAAGTTCTCCACATCGGCTGGAAATCAACAGTCTTCTCTAGCATGGCCCCCATTACGGGCAAATCATTGCACGCGGCCATCCAATGGGTGCCACCAATTAGCCTTGTTTTGAAGTTCGACCCTTTGAAGGCAGTATTGGCATGGCTGACAGTGGTTTGGTTGTGGGGCACAGATTGTGGATCAAGGATCTCGGCATCAGAGGGGCGAGGTATCGGCTGCAACGGGAGTAGATCGATCTCTGTGTTTTGAGAGGATTCTATTCGCCTGACGGATTCCGAGACTGGACCTTTGGAACGGGAGTAAGTGCACTGGGTGTCCATTCCACGATCTTGGCAGGGTTTGCATGGTGACTTGCGATCGCAGCGCACTTTGGATTTTCGACAATTGTTACATGAGACAGGCTCTCGAAAGCGGGGTCTCTTTCGACCATTGTTTTTCTTGGGATTCTCGAATGTGTCTACATTCAGATGACTGAATGTCAACATCTTGCCGCAGAGTTGAGGATGAAGATGCTGACAACACAAGGTCGAAACTAACCTTGGAAGGTTGGCCCCCTGTGAAACTAGCGTCAATGAGCAGTTATAGTCTCCACCCTCCAATGTACTTCTCATTAGGTGTTAGGCAACCTATTAAAGGCACTTAATGGAGGACCTGGAACGCCGTACATAAGTATTAGGGATATTCTCAACACGATTATAATATAGTACACGTCACATTACACAATCACTAAAAGCCATGCTCTTTGAACTCTTGTTCTGTCCATCGCCACAATTCTTCCGCTTTTCCCATGTCACTCTCACTGCCCGTTCTTTGCACTTCCTTGAAGAAGGGGATATAATACGCCCCGCTCTTCACTTGAGCAGAATCGGCGGTACTCGCCCATAGCTGATTGAGCGCGCCTGTAGCAACATCCATGGAAGCCAGCGAGGTTAATAGTTGAAAGATAACTGACAGAATCCGGTTGGCTGACATCCCACCCCCGATGTTTGTCCGGACAAGCCCCGGGTGTAGAGCAACCGACTTAATAGTGGGGAAGCGTTGGGCGAAAGATTTTGCAAAGTAAATGTTGGCAAGTTTCGAGTGACCATAACGGGCGATAGTGCTGATCTCGGTGAGAGGTGTCTTGACCTGGTTGAGAAGCAGACCGGCCTTGGGAGCGTTTCGATATATCTCGGAGCTAATGTTCACAACACGAACATCAGCCCCGGGAGTAGCAGCGGTCTTGGTGAGGATCGGTAGAAGTAATCGAGTGAGTAGTGCCGAACCCATGTAATTTGTGCCGAATTGGACCTCATATCCATCTTCGGTCAACCCCGGGGGAGTGGCAAAGACACCGGCATTGTTAATGAGGATATCGAGACGGTCGTTCGTGGACATGAATGATTCAGCGGCGCGTTTGATGGAGGCGAAAGACGCAAGATCCATTTCCAGAAATTCAATGTCGGCGGAAGGGACTTCTCGCTTGATATCAAGAATTGCTTCTTCTGCTTTCGCAGCATTGCGAGCACCCATGTATATCTTGGTGGGTTTGTGCATCGCCAATTGCTTTATTGTTTCTTTCCCAAGACCATTGTTGCCACCAGTCACCAGAATGACACATCCAGCAAGACTTGGAATATCTTTTCTAGGATCATAAGAATGGCCCTTGCCAAAAAGAGAAAACATATTTGAAAAAGATTGAATCCAACTTCAGCCAATGTCGTACAAAGAGTGGGTGCTATTCAATTAAATACTTCAATCTTCAACTTGAAGTCATAATGTAAGCTCCCCTTGTTTCTTATGTAGGGAGGACCCCTGAGGTCCCGATGAATAATAATCCCGAGATTGGTAGATGATCGTGGCAATCACATTTGACCGTCGGCCTCTTCAATCGTTCCGTCAAACCTCAAAGACCTTACCAAGCGAACCTTTGAACTAATGAAGTCAACCGCGGCTCGGGATGATCACTCATCATTTTAACTATAACTTGACCGATAAAGTCTTCAAAGCCAAGGCTTTGCCGCAGTGTACAGGAGACCGCATTTGACTTTCCCTCGTGAAATTAGTTGCTAGGGCTCGCCTAATTATAATTGTGCTACAGCTTGCTCCACAAATGTTTTTTGGGCGTATTGCCGCTTTAGTAATCTACTAGCGGATCCATGGATATTCTAATGCGGCAGCGCCTCGGATGATCTTTACACTGAAATCAGCTGAGATTGTCCGTATGGGCCCACGGGCAATGCATAGGCTAATTTCTAGGCGCTCAGGATGTCTCGACGTCACCCAAACGCACGATGATATAGAGCAATAGTTTGGCCTGCAGGCCCAGGCCTTCTTGATAGTTCACTTTATTTACTACATTTCAGAGGAATATTGAATAATTACTTCGAATTTTATTCATCTCACTCCATTGCAGCGCTATACTAAGCTGGAAATTCAACTACTAACTTGCCCCCAGATACAGTGCCTGCCCGTAGCTTGTTCAATCCATCCAAAATACCCTCAAACCCTTCCTTTTGCTTGGTAGTAGGAATTGGTTTTAGGATGTGTGTGATT
Source organism: Penicillium griseofulvum (assembly GCF_001561935.1). Classification (NCBI taxonomy): domain Eukaryota; kingdom Fungi; phylum Ascomycota; class Eurotiomycetes; order Eurotiales; family Aspergillaceae; genus Penicillium; species Penicillium griseofulvum. Next base: position 1,329,824 of record NW_024467450.1, read on the forward strand.
GTTGGAAGGTTTTTGTAAAAACGAGCAAGAGCTTCTCGGTCGGCTGGTTTGGCCTCGAACTTTGGGCCAATTGGGGGTAACCACTGGAAAGGGCGACCAAACAGCGTATATGCCATCACCAGCTCGTACTCCACACCCGGTACGCTTGACTTGCCATTAGGCAATAGCATCATCACCGTGCCGCCAGTGTTTTTCAGTACTTCGGCACATACGGAAGTAGATTTCCCTTCGGAGAAACAATCGACGGCCTTCGAGATATTGGGATATGCCTTGACAATATCTGCTGCAACAGTTTCCGACCTGTAGTCAAACACTGCAGTGGCGCCGTACTCCTTGACAAGGTCGAATGAACGCGGCGAGGCAGTCGTAACAACTTTATACCCAGCTGCCTTTGCAATCTGGATGTGATACAGCCCAGCACTGGTCGCTCCAGCATAGATGAAGATCGCCTCATCTTTGGGGGATGCCTCGTCACCTTGGACGAAGGGGAGACCATGACGGACATTGAGGGTCAACATGGCAGTCACGGCCGAGACACCGTATGTGGTGGCGTCCGTGTCGCTTATTCCATCTGGAATCTTCCAAGCTAAATCCGAATCGACTTTCAAGTACTCGGCAAAAGAGCCCTTGTCTGGAAAAAGGCCGCCGTGCACAGCACCCGCCACGCGGTCGCCGGGTGTCCATCCCTTAACGGCGCTGCCGACCTGTTGGACCACGCCGGCATAGTCGCAGCCTATGATGGAGTGAGGGGGAGAAACGACGTCTAGGTGCTTGAAATCCGTCGGATTCAATGCGACAGCTTTGACTTTGACTAAAATCTCGTCGGGCGAGATTGTAGGAATTGGCACGTCCTTGACTTGTCCTCCTTGGCCACAGACTGATTTGCCAGTGGCGAGGTTGAAAAATCTGGTAGCAAGACTGCGGTTGGAAATCAGAGCCTTCATGATGGGCAACGAATAACCAAACGCAAAAGGGGTAGGCAGGTCCTGATATTTATTGTGGTCAACTATCAACGCCACATGCTGGCAAATAGTGGAGAAATATATATGTCGTCACTACTATATGATCTGCGGTGGGGATGGAGCAACTATTCTGCCGACTGGCACATTCCACGGGTTAGTTGAGAAAGCTTCCGAGGTCGTTGCGGAATGTTTATATAATCTGAATAATGGACCCGTGGACCTGTGGACCTCGGGATCCACTGAGGATGGACTTCTAATTGATTGAATATTTCATAGGCCTAGTTTATTTAGGCTCTTTTGCTTCAGCTCTTCTTCCAAGGTCAACTAGCCACATATCACTCAGTAGTGGCCAAGGCCGAGGATCGATTTATCGAGCATTCATGCCAAATACTAAGCATACATAGGACAACGGTATGATAAAGTAGGCTATCATGATAAGCCTAGGATATGTCAGTTCTCATTCCTCGAAGGTAGCTTCATATCATACCTCTTCATTGTTTCTGCCTTCTCGATGAACTTTCTGCTTTCTTTGATTTGCCGAGTTGTTAAAGCTTGTTGTATCTTGCTATTCTTTATATCGAGTAAATTCTGGGTTTCAGAGAGAAGATTGCTCATCTGCAATCGTATGAGAACATACTTTTCCATCATCTCATCCAGCACTTGCACAGAGCCGAAATCGTTTGTGGATGATCCTATTTTTGCCGTACGCGAATCAAGTTCCAACCGCTGGCATTCTCTCGTCTTCAGGTCGGTACCCTTGCACATACATCGTCCGTGGTACGTCAATAGAAAATGTGATAGGATGACCTTGACGATGGTGGATAGACCTAAGTATCGAGCCCCGAACCGTGAGGTCTTTTGCATGCTCCACATTGGCGATGGAAAGTCTCCCTAGGCGGCTTTTGACAATTTGTAGGTTTCTCTCATACTCGTATGTGCCGACAGATGAAGAGATCTGCTCGATCTTTGTATTGCAGAGCTTTTCAATACCTGTGCTCTTTTCGATATCTTTGAATGATGTCCCGATATGGTGACTGAAAACATTAGGGTCTAAAGCGAGCCCACTGCCTAATGCCTCCATGCTCACACAAGTGAGATGTTGTGCGGAGATAATGCGACAGCGTCGATGATTGTTCTGGCAATCAACGTTGGAAAGATGGGATTTTAGTGCTTTCATAGAGTCATGGTACGTCCCATCATAGTCGCGACGATCTATAACTCGATCGTTGTCGTCGATATCCATTACGAACACCGGAGAGGACAGAAGAGAAATCTCGGAATGATAAGACAGGCTATGAGGGGTATGTTCAGAAAAGCGCCAGATCCGGTCGTATCGTGAATAGGTCAACAAATGGTCATAATCAGGAGAGAGTGTTTGCAAATATTGATGGTAAAGCCCCTCGGGTGTATCAGGAAGCCATGCTAAAAGGACCTCTTCCAACCTTTGTGTGGTGGGATTTCCAGGCTTTGGCCCGTTGCAAAATTTAGAATTGGCCATGTGAACAATAGATTCAAATATCAATAGAGCGAACGTGCGGGTAGAGATTGTTAATGAACGAGGCTCTATTTGCAAACAACATTTGGGCCCAGTGCCTAATATATCACCATGGATAACACATCATGACATGGTGCAGCAAGAGTATATGCAGATGCTAAAAGACGGTGTGTTTCATCAAGAACTTCTATCCAATAGTCTGGAATCCTCGACAAGCTGAGGGGTCAATGCGGCGGCAATCGCGTTACTCAGTGCTTTTCGCCTGGTCTTGTCAATTTCTTTCTACTCATATTGAACCGATGACTTCGCTTTATTTGAGTACGTGGATTTATATTTAGCGAGCAGCATTGTATTATCCCGGCTTTTGGAACTTTTGAGGCGTGTACCACCCTAGGGATTATATATCGTTGTGTCTTGGAGGTATATTTGCAGATCTAGTCTTTCTTATAAGGAATTCAACATAAATTTCCAAGACACAGCTTCAAATGACTTCCCCTGCACGCCAGATAGATATCTTGATAATTATTCAGATTGTTCCAACTTAAGCATTGTTCGCACTTTCAGGGTTTATTGATAGCATCGATATTTGCACGGCCTCGATTTGTCTTCGCAGGTACACCAGACGGCGTTTGGCGAGTCGCGGCTTGTAGGTATCATATTGTCAAACCACTCATCTAGAAATTGTTAGAATGAACATCGTGAAACTAAGGAATGTGAACTACATACCCTAGTATTGCCATTCCCTGTCGTAAAAACTATGATATCCTTCCATTAGCACGGGGGCCAATCGATCGATCCATTCACTGAATGAAATTCCAGCTGTTTTAGCATTCAAACTCAGCCCTCTCGTTGGGTTTGGTTACGCCATCAAGTCCATGGATGAAATATTGCCTGGGGTCGGAAGAAAGCTTTGCCATGGAAAACCTCCATAGCGACAGCTCATCTCGGAATAAATTCCAAAGAAGCTCCCAGGGAAGAGATTGTCCAGATGTGTAATTGATATTATCATCCGTTGCCATATCCTGGTCATCCAATGAGACTGCAAAGAGCGTGAAGATTCTCAGAGTGGGCTTAGCAGTCGTAAGAAATGACTTTAAATTACCAGAAGTGAGATAGACCCAATGAAGATGGAGCTCTCTAAGCCGAGTAACTTCGACGAGGTCGGAAAGTCGTCCAAGTTGATGCTGCCTCGTAAGAGTAGATGTAGTGACCTTGTGAAAAGGCTAGTATGTTCAGACGGGGAGCGACCTTGATAATCAGATCAAACCAAGTCGTAACACCCGAAGTATCATCTGGCTCCAGCAGTTCTATGCATATACGTTTCGTAGGTTTCCAAGGCTTCCGGTGAAATAATATAGGGTCCTTGTAGTATATACATATGCGGAGGTCTTCTAGATCCTCCAGAATGGAAAGCAGAGAATCATATTGCGATTGTCGAAGGTTCAACTCAGCGACAATATCGCCATAGTTATCTGCACCACATGCATGTGATCTCTTCTAGGTCACGAAGGCCGCTGTGTGTGGCAAGAGAGCGAATGCTCTTGAAGTACCGATCTGAGAATGCGTCGAGCGAGACTTGGTATAAGTTGCGACATGTTAATCTGAGTGTTTGCAACTCTGATAGCTGCAGATAGCTGCAGACCTCACTGATCAGCTCAACTGGAAGGGATGTAATCGACATTTGGGGTTTGCGCTTGAAGCTTGAATTGACTGTAGCCATCTCGGTCGAAATAAGAAGCGTAGCCTGATGGGAATTACTGGGGATTGTACCCCGCATGATCCCAATTGCCAAAAGTTATTTACATTTTACATGTAAACGGTCTATGAATGGGGTCCTGGTATGGCCGTCCACCCATGGACAAAATAATTGATTATGTCAGCTCCGCCAAGACTTTGCGTTTCATCCGAGCCCTAAGTGGATCGGGGAAAACGCCCATCTACAAAATTAAAAGAGCAAAAAAAGAAATCTCAGGTTTGGTTTTTAGGAATAGCCGAACGCGGGGGTCGAACCCGCAGCCTTAAGATTAAGAGTCTTACGCTCTACCGATTGAGCTAGCCCGGCTGGGCTGTTGGAAGACGATAATTATAATGATACTTAATTAGGTTAGTCAAAAGAGAAAGGTGCTAGTTTGACACATATTGTAGTTACTAAACTTTGTTCTACCTCTTCAAATTGCAAATTATATCGCCCCTTTTCTATCAGGAGCACCTCTTCCATTTCAAACTTCTCAGTATAAGTAGTCGACGCTCCAAGCTATCTTCTATTTTCGTCAGCATTGTGCGCGTTGCTGTTATATATAACCTACCTATATGGTCCCGGAGCATACTGCCTACCCATCATTTACAATGTTATTTACACAATTGGGCGTCTCAGGCTTTGGCTCGACTGAAAGACCACAGACATGTAGCTAGACCTAATCTCCCTGCCAAGGGCTCGACAAGTGGCTGTGCGTCTAGATCAGCATCGTTAGTCGTCCTCGGTGGATATATATAGCCAAATTCATCATATTTGGCCGAAAGGACAATCTCGATGTTAGAGAGTTAAGAACTACACAATGGTCAATTGGATGAGGGAAAATTGGTTATATTAACTTTTGTACATTAATAATATCAAAGCGGGCGTGCCTCGTTATCAGGCCACATTAATTCCATCATCTCCTGCTCCTCCCCTTCTGTCCACCATGTTGATTGATGAGAAAAGCACAAAACACTAGCCTGTTGACATTTCTGCTCCAACCATTCATATCTCGCAGCATCCTCTGGCTTCTCGAGATTCCAATGTTGAAGGTGTATCGTTGCCAATTTAGGGAAGTTCTCTGATGCAGCCAATTCTGCTAACTGATCAATAGCGGCGTTAAAATTTCGGTCTCCGTCGAGAGAAACATATAATATCTTCAACGAGGGAGGAAGGACATCTCCAAGCTTTTGCACATGTAAACCGTGCTCGTCAAGTCCAACAAGATTGTCAAAGGGAACACGAAAAAGCCTCAAAGCGGTAAACTCAACAAAAGATCCCATCCATTCGTCATCGTAGTTCCCACAACCATCATCATTTTCAACCCAGACAGACTCCAGCGTCGACTTATGGAGCGAAAGCGATTCGTAAATCTTTCGCGGCTGAAAGTCATCAAAGGAGATATGTGCCCCACCATGAGCAATGCGGAATGATTTCAGTGCTTTGCAAGCCTGAACCCAGTCCCTCATCCCTTCCGCAGCGTTGCTTTCTTGGAGGTCGATGTCGGTTATATTCGAGCTTTGTGGCGGGAGCATTTCTCGGATCCGAACTTTGGAGTCACGCCATCCAGGCACATACTCATCGTCGACATCGTCATTCGCCGCCTCCGCCAACATGTAGCAGCCCACTTTGCGCATTGATGGAAATTTGAAGAATGGGTCCATGTAATGTGATGAGAATGCGTTCTCTGTATCACTCCAAGCTGCATACGCTTCCTCGAGATGAGGAAACATAGGTTCCGGCTTAGTAGCAGCTCTTTGCAGCATATTCAACACATAGTATACGCCATATGGCCAGGTGACATTGAGTTTCCGCAATTCCTTCAATTGCGGTATAAGCAAAGCCAACCAAGCATCTTCATTATCATGCTCAAGATCGTTTAACCATTTAGATCTCTCTTCGTCGGAGTATCCTGTTCGTTCATAGACTAGTCTGCGTACAAGGTTGTCGTCAAATTCAACTTTCTGCTCTTTGCTTTCGTTGGTGGCACTTATTACATCCCAGGACTCCACCTTCAGAGACCTAACATAGCTAGCGAGCCTCGGTGTTCGGGCCACAGCATATAGGAAGATGTTGAATGTTTGTTCACTACTCTCCGATTGGCAGAAAGTCACGTCGGTGTAAAGAATTCTTTGGAACACGGCGTACAGCCGACGTGATGAGCATACCAGGTGATATAGATCTTTACTACCGAGATCACGCGCAATTAGATGGAGTATTTCCACGGGCAGATCGCTTAACATGATTGCACGGCATAGATGATAATGTGACGACGACGCTGAATTTTTGTCAACATATGTCCCACTGGGTGGCTGTGCGTTGACGCCAAGGAACTAGCTATTTCCAGTTCGCCTTGCAATCCAATCATACCACGATCCTTGTCAACTGAGGGGATCACTTTAGAGGTTGATATTAAGTGTGAATTGGGAATATCTAAAGGAAGGCGACAAGGAACTCGACGGACAGAAAGAAGAAAAAGGCGCCGCAATTATTGCAGTAACATTGCTATGATCCCTGCTATTCGCCACGCTGTTTGCTGGCTCAGACTGTTCGCCAGTTTGTTTGTTAGTTTCTTGGATAGATACCCTATCTGTCCATAGATTTTACAATACAGTTCTACTCTCTCTTTCTCTGTCTCTATTCTCAAAAAATCATTTCCAGTAAAAGAAGCATCCAGTTTTCCAATAAATCGGATGATCCCTAGCTTGCATACCAATTTCACCTACATTCACTATAATCAGAATTACAAACGGATTTACCTAGGTATGAGGCAGGTAGTCCGTGAGCTATATATGGTCTTAACTTTTAGGCTGGGCACATCTTGTTGGTCTACTCGGATATTTTAAAGGTCGCTACTTGAATTCAACATTAACCAAAATCTTTGTATCATTGAGGGAGTTAGTCACTAGTCGAGTTCCTGAAGTTGACACCGTCGTGAACATGTCTCGGAGGGTCATACAATATGGAGATACTGATGCAATGACTGGGAAACCAGTGTAAGGTAATAAGGCTGCACGCTTTGTCCGTGTTGATCAAACCACCATCGCAGCTGTGGTCTCCCGTTTGAGCACAGCACTATGCGAGAAACTATCCCACTGCTCGTTTGCAACTTGAAGAACTCCTTTCTTCTGTGTTCACTTGACATTTATGTCAAATATATGCCATAACCTTAGGATTGGCCAAGGAATTATACATCTTCGCAGGTTCTAAATATATTGGAAGCCGGGGTATCCGGCAAGAACCGTCTCATTGTTTCGGACCTCCGTTCCGGTCACATTAAACAGCGACAGGCTCATGTAGGGCAGTGTTGGCGTGAAGGTGGATGTTCTTCGAAACTCCCTGCTCATAGTTAGATTGGTTTCAACTGTCCCTGTACCTTTGAGATCGGACCTCTGTTGGGGCGACTGTGAAACCGTTGGATTGAGCTACGGCAGTCTCCAAATGCCAGTGTGCCATAACATACCTTGCCTATAGTATAATTTTTAATATAATGGTTGAGGATAGCACAGAAGAGAGAGGGAGAAAGGTGAAGAATGGGGGAGTTCTTGAGTGTAAAATATATGAAAGAGCAGGGGATTTATACCTGGTAAATGAAGCAAACAATCAAGCACACGACCATACAAGGAGCAGGGATGAGATCATCCAACAATGGGCTATACATAAGCGAATAAGGTAATTCTAGTGTAAATAATGGCATGACAACCTTATAGTGTATCTTTGATTATAGAGGTCTTCAATCACCGTGGACCTCAACACAGCAGGACCAGTCAAACTATGTAGTGAATGAACTGTACATGGATATATTTACATACCCTACACAACTTCGCTAGTTTTTGTATTTTGAAATTGAAAAACTTCTTCCCGTGAACCATTATGCATACAATAATCTAAAAATGCCCAAGACATGCCTGCGCCTATCAAGGATTTTAAACCCTAATCCCGAGATATGTTTTCCCAGTCCGCCGTATGCAAGTTTCACAACCAAATCAAGTCATCGAGGTTGGCTTCTCAAGCTCAGTAGCATCTTCAGTTCTCCAAAGCGACGTGACAGTCTTCCACTGTGTATAGAATCGGATACCGTCCTTGCCGTAGAAGTTGAGCAGACCCGTTCCAGCCACACTTCGCTTGTTGCCAGTGAAGGAGAACATGGGAAGCGGGACGGGGATAGGGACGTTAATTCCAACTTGTCCAGACTCGACACGCTTCTGGAAGTGTGTTGCGCTAGATCCAGACTGGGTGAAGATGACGGCACCGTTGCCCCATTCGTTGCTGTTGATCAGGTCGATTGCGCTGTTGATTGTATCGGCTTCAATACAAAGCAATACAGGACCGAAGATCTCCTCTTTGTAGCATCTCATTTCGGGTTTCACTCCGGTGATAATAGTCGGACCGACCTATTAATGAACGTGTTAGCAGGATGGTTCGTAGGAGTTGAAGATAAGATAGACTTCCATACCCAGTTTCCATTGGGAAAGCCCTCAGGCTTCTGGTCCCGGCCATCCAAGGCGATGGTAGCACCCTCCTTCTCCGCACTTGAGATGAGGTCCACACAGCGATCCCGACTCTGGGGTGTGATCAATGGACCCAGATCAGAGCGAGCATTGAACCCACTTCCAGCCTGGTATCCCTTGGCGTTCTCAATTAATTCAGGGAGCCATTCGCGAGCCTTCCCAACTGTAATCAAGACGCTCAGCGCCATGCATCGCTGACCGGCTGCTCCGAACGCCGCACCAGCGATGGCGTTCAAAGCATGCTTTTTATTACTATCGGGCAACAGAGCTGCGTGATTCTTGGCTCCCAAATTCGCTTGCACACGCTTCCCGTTGGCTGTACCACGCTCGTAAATATATTCTCCAACCTTATTCGATCCAACGAAGGAGATAGCCTTAATCTCCGGTGCGTCCAAGATAAAGTCAACAGCTGGCTTAGAACCATGGATGACGTTCACAACACCCGGGGGAAAGCCGGCTTTCTTGCAGAGTTCAGCGATAATCATAGAGGCACCGGGTGCGCGCTCGGTCGGTTTTAGAATCAGGCAGTTACCGGTCACAATGGCAATCGGAAGACTCCAGAGAGGGATCATGGCGGGGAAGTTGAATGGGCAGATAGCGGCGACAACACCGAGGGGGAGACGGTAGGAACGGGTTTCCATATCCTTGGCTACCTCGAGGACCTCACCCGGAAGCTGGGTGGTAATTCCGCAGGCGGTTTCGCAGACCTGCAATCCGCGAAGGACATCGCCCTTTGCGTCGGCGAAGGTCTTGCCTTGTTCTGTGACGATGGAAATTGCTAGGGAATCCATATTCTCGCGGACAAGGTTGGTCAGCTTGAAGATCATTTCCTGACGCTTCATAATGCTAGTGTCTCGCCATGCGGGAAATGCATTTTGGGCTGAAATCACTGCGGCCTTGCACTCTTCGAGGGTTGTTTCTGGGACTCGAGAGACCACATTATTTGTTGCGGGGTCGTGAACCTCGATCCATTTGGTTGTCTTAGAGTCAACGAGTTCATTATCGATGAAGTTTTGAGTGTCATGGATGGTATCTGGCTTGTTGTGGTCGCCTTTATAGTTTAAGGTAAGGAGGTGAGTTTGGGCCATGATTGCGAGTACAGGAGAGTTAAAGAATTTCCTAAGGGAATTGGGGGCTATCTATTTAAACCAAAGTGCGGGGAAAAGCCCGCGATTGCAACCCCGCAGTTAATATGTTGATGGCAGTAAAATGTTCTCATTACTTCGTTATCTGTTTAGATAAATCCAAGGGTTATCTTAAGAAGCTCTTGGCATTCTCGTGTTATCTGTATTTCAAACATATCGGAGTTAGGCGTATTCCGTGAACGTATTAGTAGATCTATACTTATACCTAGTATATCCCTACTATGTATACTATTTCACCTCACCCCTTTCAACATTGAATATCCCCCAGGTCACATTGGAAACTTGGGGGTGGAGACCTCGGGACTATCAACCAATAGAATATCACGAGAATGACTGGGGTTGGTAGATCTCCCCGAACCTTAGAACCTCAATCAAAATATATTTGCAATTCAATGATAATCATGAAAGTATCTAGTTTGTACAAAGAGGTTATTGGGGGTATGCTACATGGTCGAATTAAGCTAAAAGACAAAAGGCAGCTAGACAGATGTGATATCTATGCTCTTATTGAAATGACAGACCACATCAGAACAGTCAAACACCAAGATCATGCATCACTTGCATGGATGATACACAACTCCTTGGCATGCCAAATGCGTCGCCGCCGTACCACGTCCGCACCAAATGTATCCATGATGCCATCATCGTTGTAGCGGGGAGTAGCCGAATCCTCGGTTGCACCATCATCATCGAAAGACGGACGCAGGAGTCGGGCTTCCTCGACACTAGCGCCGAACTCATATTCGCCACGACAGAGGACTGTGACGCCGATGGAGGCGGTGGTCGACTCGCCACTTGGCAGGATAGGGAGCGCCTGTTGCAACATCCCGGTCCACACAAGACGACGGGTTAGATCTAGGGCGATATTGTTTGGTTGGTGGCGGAGACTAGGTTGGAGCCGGAGGAGGGGGTGGATGGAGCGAGAGGAGCGATTGTGGACAGTGATATTTAAGGTGAGTAGGTCATCTGTCTTGATGCGGAAGCGTGAGCGGCCCGTTTGTTCCACTGCGTTAGATGTCTCGGGTGAAGACGATGATGAGGGTAAAGAGAATCGCATTTCGACGTCTTCCAGGCGCATGGCTTCAACCATACGATTGTTCAATCGGATGTTTCGGAGGTCAATAGATCCCTCACGGCCTGTGGAAAGTTCCTTCCAGCCTCCGAGAACTCTCTTGAGAAGCTCTTCCCGGAACCAGAAGGCTTCGCGCGAGGCCGCCTCGGCTTCGAAGGACAGCTTGTTGGCGCTGACGACGAATTGCCTCCGAGTACCGGTGTTGACGACAGGGATAGAGGCATGTGGGTTGTCCAAGTAGACGCGAGGCAAAACCAGAACAAAGCGAGAAACCTGGCCGGGCTGGAGCTCTCCATCGACAGAGTACTTGCCCTCGAGGTCATCCTTGGTCGTCGCATCCGGCGGGAGAGTTGCCATTGTTTGTTCGCTTACGCGCAACCACACCGAGAGAGGACTTGGCCAGGCGTTGCGCAGGTCAAGCAATACGACACAATGATCAGGTCCATAAGCCCCATTGCCGAGACGCCCAAGTATTTCCGAGAAAGGATCATTCTCAGTAGCGGAGAATACGCCATCTGGCTTTTGTATAGAGTCAACGGGTTCAATCTGGTTTTTCCAGGCAAAGTCACCAGTGAACGGAAGAATATCACAGCGCGCAACTTCCACGCTCGCGTTAACTGTGACTGTCAACGGTACGAACAGTTGTCGGGTATAGAATATATCAGGCAATTCGCCCGGGGCTGCCCCAACGCAGGAGTAGTCGATCTGGACTGTTGTGTCCTGCAAACCAGGCTTTCCGAGAACGTCAACGGTAAAGGTTGCCTTCTGGCCTGCTGCAATGGAACAATCGCTGGGGTCCTGGCCCTGCCGGCGCCATCGCAAAGCGGGCTTAGTTGCTAATTTGAGCTCCAGCTCGTAGATCTCGACTGGTAATAGATCTTTGTTACTCAGTGCAGACTGTAGCTGTTTGGTGGTTGAATCTTGGAAGGTGAATAGGACAAAGTCCACGGGGCACGAAGAGGAATTTTGAAGTGTAACGGTGAAAGTTTTGACTTCCCCTTCAAGGACCATCATCGCTGATTGTGAGAGAGACATAGATTCGATGACAAGTGACGGTTGTTTGGCAATGACCTTAACTTCACATGTTGACGTTTCAGGACCTTTCTTAACATCAACTTTGCCGTCCTTCGAGGTCGTTGAGGCCCAGGAAATTGGGCGCTCCGTAAGAGGCTTCTTTGCCCCCAGGCCAGTTCGCTTAATCTTGACCTCAGGCTCAGGTTTCCAGAATGTCTTAAAGATGGGGAACCTTCGCGTTCGACAGTGTCGTACTTTCACAATACATCCCGTGATCTGAAGGCTGCCTTCCCCATGGGCGACGCCGAGAACAGTGACGGCCTGCACAGACAGGGGAGGGATGGCAAAGTTCTCTGCCACTGCATCAAACGATACACCACTGCTCTCTAAGCGCAAATGTTCAATCTCAATCTCAAATTCGTATGGGTTTTGGAGAGTCACTTGGAACGATGCAGGTTCATCAGCCACAGTGAGCATTTCCAATGCCTTGCTAGTAGGTTTTGCGAAGGGGTTGTACAAGAACGGATCCTTCTTTACTTTGTCCGAACTTGTGGTAACCGCATCCAATTCCGTTTTAGACCGTCGAACGGGCCTTTTAGGATCTGGGAGTGACAATAACTGGACATCGCGTACTAGGAAATCATCCCAGTACTCCGCGACCATATCAGAAACACCTAGTCTAGTGCCTGCGCCCACGGTGCGCTTGATGTTATTCAGAAGACGGACTTGTTCATCTTGTGGTAAATACGGCGGGGACTTGTATCCTTCGCCCAGCATCATATCTCCCCGAATAGTCTGCAAAAGCTCAACTGTGAAACGGAGAACTCCATTAAAATCTGGGAGGGCTTCGCAGCAGTTGATGCATGCCTTCAAGACATCGATTTTCAAATTCAGATCACCGTAACGATCAAGAACTACATGTCGGAATGCTCGCTCGGCAATACTAGCGACCGAATCATACTCAGTACTCTCAGACTCGCTCACACCAGATTGTCTTTGTCTGTTCTCCCACTCCGAGAATGATGAAGGCTGAACTCCGTAGATTTCTCCAATAGTCGCAAGAAGGAGACGCACACTTGACTCCATATTGCCTGGGCCTGTGTCTAGAGCATTGACATCAAATGCGGTATCACTGAGAGACGCTAACCCGGCGGCGGGATGAATTCCCACCTCCGCGGCACCAATTTTGCGTGCTTGTACTAGGCTCGGCACCATCACTGAAAGAAGCTCACGAAGAATGAATGCTTTCTTCCTAGGGAGGTCAAGTATGTTAAGAACAGCAACAACGCCAACAATGATGGGAACAGCATCAGTCGCAGGTAGGCCCGCACCAGGGGCAAGCGGCAAAGCCCGGTATAAGAAGTTGGCAATTTCAGACTTTCGGAGTAAAACAGTTCCCCGGGGAAGCTCAAGTTGGAGCAATGGAACCAAGTGTTCATTCATCACGATATGCTTCAAAGCATTGTCATCCAAAGCTCCATCGCGAACACGAGCTGACACCATTAGACGTGCTAAACGAATCACCGTCTCCGAAAACACTAGCTGGGGGAGAGGTTCATCTGTGATGTTTGCGGCGCGGGTATAAAGATTTAAGATGTTGTTTGAGAGATCGGGTAGGAGATTTGCTAGGTTCTGTAGAGAGATAACCCTATTCCCAGCGCTACTAGGGGTCGTTGAGTCACGGGAAGGCTTGGAAGATTTGTCTGCAACGGGGTACAAGACTGATGGAATCTAATAAGCAAGTAAGCAACCTGGCACAAGTACCTCGGGGATTTGATGACGTTGTTAGCCATTCACATACCTGGAAATCCATGCCTGCCCATCCAAACATCAGCAGACAAAGAAGAATTGTTTCGAGCGCTTTAGCGTGCCAAATGTAGTCGCTGCTTGCTCGGGCATTATTGACCGCTTCGGTCAGTTCCTTGAGGGCATCTGGCCATCTTCCCGCCTGCAGGAAAAGAGTTCCAATAATCACCCCGGCACGACCCTTGATCCGGTTCTTAGTTCTGTCAGTAGCACTCATGCCGCTGACAGACATCCGGTCACGGCTATGTTCCTTCGGGGATGATATTGAAGGTGATCTGCCCGAGTTTGTACGACTGGATAGGTGGATCGCCCGAGTGATCTCATCAAACGTAGTGGGAGTCTCATGATCGCTAGGGGCTGGGGAGCTGGCGTTGGAGCTTAATGGAGTTCCATCCCGTGTTCCGTTCGGACTCGATGGTAGCTGTGCGGGTAGGGTCATACGGTTCAAGAGTCGGTCCACTGGCCGTGGCCGTAGTTCTGGGTTTCTGTGCGGGCCCCATGAGGAAGCCTTAGGCGACTCGATTGAGGGTATGCTTTGAATGGTCTTCGCGAACTCATCCATTTCGGAAAGTAAAACCGACGTAATATCGCAGAGAACTGTTTTCATTGTCGTGGCCTTGGAGACCTGGGGCGGAGGAACCCAAAGGACATTATCCGGTCCATTCGTGATCTTATCCAAGCCAGGATGATCAAAGACCAAGAGTTGGTTTACCAAAGCACGTGGATTCCTTTCCTTTACTCCGTCCAGTTCTTCCAATAATTGATCTAGTCCCTCTGGAGTGGGGTGATTCTGCTCGTCGCCACTGCTCTCAGGCAGTTCAGACCCATCTGCAATGGCAATGATCACTAATGGCTCTCTGTATAGCTCAAAAGGAAATAGTTCAAGATGTGAGGTCGGCGGGACCGAGAAGGAGAGGTCATAAAGGATCAATCCGGTGGGAAATGCCAGCGGCGAGAACATGTCTAAACAAGAGCAGGTTAGTATATATGGTAACAATATGCACAAGCTTGCGATCATGAATAGGGCATACTTCTATTTGGCCGCGCATCGGGACTAATATCTCCTAGTCGAACTACGTTTTCAGCTTGTAGTCGAGCAGCGAAGCTCAAAAAGCGCGAGCGCTTGATCTTGCCGATGGGAAGGAGGAGGGCCCTGAGGCGCACAGGCGCAATTGGGGACAGAGGGTCAACACCCATCCTGTCAGTTGAGAGCGATTGGTAATATTAAGCCCGCATCCACACAATTACCTAGACAGGCTCCCGGGAGTCATGCGATAGGGGAGATTGCGAGACACTGGACGAGAAGCGGGTCTGGGGTTCTCCTATGAATACATGTACACACGATGCTCGGGATGAAGGCGGAGACTAGTGGCAATTATGCGATAACCAAGATAAGCCCGTAAACTCCGCAGTATCCCCCGGGGCCAGCTACTCGCCCTCCTCTCACTGAATAATCTTCCTTTGTGTCATTTCTTTGTCTTTATCGCAATTTAGACTGCTCAGCGTTTTATCAAATTGTACTTTCTCGGCCTCGCTCTCGCCTTTGGCCTCCGTGGACAGTGCGCCCGACCACAATATCCGACGGCAGCCTAAACAACCCTGATCTTGTTTGTCAATGCTCATCTGCTTTTATATGGAGACATAGATGAATCTTCCTTCTTGATTAAGATAAACACCGCGGGAATAACCAGATAAAAGAATACATATACGGCAAGATGACCACGAAGGTTGACTTCAACGCGTTGAAGGCGCGGACCATGGGGTCTGGAGCCGACGAGGAGGCTGTGACAGTTGATACAAGAGGGTTGATCTCGAAAGTGCTTGCTCGATATTCAGGGAAATGGTAAGAGGTGAATGTCTTTCCATCTCGAGATCTACATATTAACCTATTCATTGTTAACAGGACTGTCCTCCGAGAAATGATTCAAAATGCCGCCGATGCCTCTGCTACGAAGGTAACGATCAAGTTTGAGACCCTTCCATCAACCACAATACCGTCACCTTCGTCAAATGATCCTACCGCGCATCTGAAACATACCATCAGCAACCACACTCTTCGACGTGTTCTAATCTCCAATAACGGTGCCCCGTTCAGTGAAAAGGATTGGGCAAGATTAAAGCGGATCGCAGACGGAAATCCGGATGAAACGAAGATCGGCGCATTTGGAGTGGGCTTTTATAGTGTTTTTGATGATTGCGAGGAGCCGTTTGTGTCTTCTGGTAGCCAGGCTATGGCCTTCTACTGGAAAGGGAATGCTTTATTTACCCGCCGGCTGGACCTCGGCGAAGCCACAAGTCAAGACACCACCTTTGTATTGGACTATCGCAATGACTCCTCCCCGGTCCCATCGTTGCTACAACTCTGTCAATTTTTGTCGAGCAGTTTGACGTTTGTCTCATTGCAAGAGATTGAACTTTGGTTAGATGATTGGAACCTTCTGCAGCTGTCAAAAAAGACGGCCCCTAGTGTGGATGTCCCGATTCCGAGAGATATTGATACTAAAACTGCAGAAGGTTTGATGAAAATTGTCAACGTCACTCGAGAAATTGCGCAGGTCGACGCTTCATGGATGCGGATTGTGGAATGGAATCCCAATGCAAGCTTGTTCCGTCTTGATAATATTCGAGATACAACCAGCTCACTCAGGAGTTTCTTCTCTAAGTTCACGCAGGCTGTACCCGATAAGCATTCCAATGGCCAGATATCGGAATCTGAGCGCCAAGAAGACTCAGGCAGCATGAATACGATGCTCTCGGCATCGGTCTTTTTGCATATCAACACAGCATCGCTCATACCGTCTATCAGTAGAGATCTGAGCAAAGAATTGGAACGGGCTACACGGAAACCCCCACCTAAGAAAGCAACCCTCGCAATTCTGACTCCTTCCTACGATGTGAACATGGCGACTGGAGGGACCTCATCGCAGTCAGAGGTTCTTTCATCAATCTTACCATCGAAAGGCGGAAGAGTCTTTATTGGTTTCCCAACACAGCAGACGACAGGCTTGAATGCTCATGTCTCTGCTCCATCTGTCATTCCTACTGTGGAGCGAGAGAGCATAGATCTAAATACTCGTTACATCAGCAAATGGAATCTCGAGATGTTGCGGGCAGTTGGTATTGTTTGTCGAATTGCTTGGTCCGCAGAGATGGCTACGATAAAATCAAAACTCGCATCCAGAGTTGGATCACGCTCATCTAAGATTCGGAAAGAAGACATTGTGGATGTACTGCCAGAGGCTATTCACACCGCAAACCAATTTGTATTCCGTGAATCGACCCCGTCTTCTGTATTGGGGCAGACAATTGAAGATGCATTTTGGATGTGCAACAAGAATGCCTCTATCGAGGTCCTCTCTACCTGCGGTGTCATCCCCAGCCATCAGACACGCATCGCACCCAAAGACCTCAGTTTCATGGACTCTATTCCTGCTTTGCCTGAAGAGTTTGTCCAAGACTCTAAAGACTTTGTCAAAAGGCTCACAGATTTCGGGTTAGTTACGGAAATCACGGTATCAGACATCAAGCGCGAGTTAGAGTCTAATACTTTGCGATCCAACCAAGTCCTTGAATTCATTTCATGGCTTGGCCGTAAAACAGTTGCTGGTCAGCTTGATAGATCTTCGGTCCAGAGTCTACTACGCGTTGCAGTGGCTAATGACGAGGACAAAGAAGGGGTTCCCACTCGTTTAATTATCTTTGCGGAGATCACCACTTTTTTGAACCCTCAGCGCATTCCGGCGGAATTGCCCGTACCACCCAGCGTGATACCTTTCAAGTTCACTAAGTCTTTAGGCAAGCATGAAATGGAGGCGCTTGGCTGGGTCGAGCTACAAATCGTTCCTTGGCTTAGATGGATCGTCAGCAATTGCGGGAACCGAAATATTTTTTCGATAGATCAAGACATTACGCAGTCGGCAACCTTTTCGGGCCAGGTATTGCCTGTTTTGTCCAAGCAGTGGGAAATTCTGAGCCAACCTTCAAAGCAAAGTGTTATCGCAATACTTCAGTCCCAGACCGTGATCCCCACAAAATTCGGAATGAAGCAGCCTGCGCAGACATATTTTGCCTCCGTGCGCCTCTTCGACGATCTGCCGGTGGTTCATGGCTTAAATGGTGTCAAGGAGAAAATCTTGGTTCAACTTGGGGTTCGCAAAACCGTAGAGCTTGGTGTGATCTTTGATCGTCTGATCAATACCCCATCCTCTAGCGATGTGAAAGGCTCTGCGTCCAGGAAATGGAATCATGTTGACCTTATCCGATACCTCGCCTCTGTACAAGAGGACATCCCCGCCAACGATATACAGAGACTGAAGGGGACAAGCATTTGTACTGCCGAAAGTGGGAGCGGCACCGAAGGCACACGTTACAAAATTTCCGAGCTCTATGAGCCGAAGGACGCACTCCGAGCTCTCGGGTTACCCATTATCGAGTGGCCTGGCATTTATACCAGTAGCAGCAAGGAGGGTAAATTCCTTACCATGATGGGGCTTCAGAGTTACCCATCAGCTGTTGAACTCGTAATGCTCATGTCAGCCGGGAGCAAAGAGAAAGATAGTCGATCAAGCAAGGCTCTGTCATATTTCCTCGGCGAATATTACACGAATGGGTATGTTTCGTTCGATATAAGTGCAGTGACAGTGCCATTCCTTCCCATCGAAGGATCTGATAGCTTAAGTGCCCCGAAAAAGTGCTTTACCGATGAAGGTGCTGCCTTGTTCGGTTTCAAGCTTCTCAAAAAGAATCTCCACCCTCATGCCTCCAGACTGGGAGTCAAGCCTCATCCTCCCATGACGGACTGTCTTCAAGTTCTCGAGAAGCAGCCTCCGACTACCCAGCGGGATGCGCGGATTGTGTTTAAATACCTGGCAGGCAGAGTATCTGATCTGAGACAGCAAGATATAAACCGTATTAGCCAAGCTCCTATAATCCCAATCCCCATTCGCGACCATTCAGAAAAGGGAGTCAATCACCGGCTTGTGGCCCCTAGGTTCTGCTATCTTGGAGACGGGGAGGACTACAAGGACATTTTTGACTTTGTCAATTTCGGACAGGAGGCGAACCTCTTCCTTATGGCCATCGGCTCGAAGCGAGAACCAACTAAGATTGAGATTGCACGCATGCTGGTCAAAGAGCCCGCTCGTATATCTGCTGCATTCCAAAGTTCGGAGAAATACCTCATGCTTCTTAGGACCCTTGCCGAGCAATTCCCAGCGCTGAAGAAGGACAAAGATCTTTTTGTTGAGATGCGGAGAGCGAAATTCCTCCTTGCCAGTCGAGACATCCCCCCAACTGTGTCAGACCACGGCGGCAAAGAAAAGCCGTATGTGAAGGAATTACATGATGAGGAGGATACTATGGACATCAAAGAATGGAGTCTCGCCTCCGCCAAGGACATTGTCGTAGTAGATGATTTCCAAAGTTTCAACCTCTTCAAAGAGCACATCTTCGCAGCCCCGCAAGAAGAGGCATTGGAGGACTTTTACGCTGCTCTTGGGGCCATGCCCTTGAGTGGTCTTGTTGAACAACAAACACGGTTTGGCAGCCTCGCCTCTGATCAGACGCCTGCATACAAGCTACAGAAGTTGATCCTAGAACGTGCGCGACTTTTCCTTCATGATCAACCTGCAGACTCTGTTCTACATGGAGCCCGATGGTTGGAGAATTCCTTCAAAGTCCAGGTTGTGACATCGATCAGTCTTACAAGATCGCTGAAGGGACGTAGGGTGTCGCACACGCAGAAGCGAAACGCCATTGTCGCACAGCAGACGGCAGGCTTAGTCTTGTGTATCTGCCCTGACCGATACGACCTGTATGAGATCAGCCAGTCCTTGGCGCATTTGATTTTGAAGCGACCGAAGCTGCACTCGATTCTGACGTTGGAAATGTTGTTAAAGACCGAGCTCCTAGAACTCCGGGCTCGAGGTTACAACGTGGAACGTATTCTAAGGCAGAAAGCCCAAGAAGCTCGAATCGCAGAAGATAAGCGCCAAAAACAAGTGGAAGAGGAGAGGCGTTTGTTACAGGAGAGGGAAGCTGCCTGGGCAGCCGGTCAAGCCCAGCGGGACTCTCAGCGGGCGGAGGAAGAGAGGGCCGAAGCACAGGCGCAGAATGCGATGCCTGGCGTTTTCCCAGAGTCACCGAAGAACAACAAGAGCTTGCCAGAACAAGCACATGTCGTTCCCCCAGAGCCAATGCCATTGCCGTCGCGGCCTAGAGGAAGCATGTTTGCCAATCTATCAAAACGGTTTGGCTTGGATGGTGGAAAGTCTGCCTCAAACTCTGGCACTGAAGAACAATCCCGATCTCTGCTTCCCGAGTCTTCCACGCCTCCACCGCCGCCTTACTCGCCCAATGACCCACAGACTCAGCAAAAACGCCCAGAGCAATCTGTAAATTCCAATTCGCCGCACCGACTGAACTCCGAGCTCCTCTCCGCTGTCCAAGCGTGCCGACCTCATGGATCCTCCGATGTGTACAGTCGCCCGGAGACAAACCAAATCCAAGAAAGCAAGTCCTACTGCGACGAACGCCCAAGCCACGATCTGGAATTCGTCGCCACGCTCCCTAGCAGTGGCATGAACGTCCTCTTTACAAAGTCAGTCACCGAGCGATCTGCCTTCCTTGCGAAAAACCGCGTAGGATTTAACCTCTTTGCTTCGATCCTCCTTGACTGTGGCACGATCTTCTCTATGCGGGCTGACAGCCTGACCATCTTCTATGACCCGGGCGGCAAGACTATCGCATTCAACCGCGCGGGCAGTATTTTCTGCAATTACTATTACTTCCAGTCTTTGCAAGAGCAGGAGTTACTGAAGAGCGCGAGCCCAGATCGCGCAGATGCTATTGTGTATTGGTGGGTCATTCTGTGCCATGAGCTAGCTCACAACTTGGTCGGGGACCACAGTTCTGCGCATAGTTACTACACGGAAGGCTTTGTGGCCCAGTATTTCCCCAAGGTTGCTGTTAAGCTCGCTTCGCTACAGGTGCCAGCCCCAGCTCCTCAATCTGGATAGTCTTGTTTTGCCTTGTTGAATACCCTTTAGCGACTCCGTTCGAATGTATAGCGCTTTAGTCTAGCAATTTAGGTTCTTTTGCAAATATGTGAATGTTAAGAGTCCTATCAATGATATCTCCCGTAAAAAGCAATATCTCCATGATCCATTGGTACGCTAGTGGTTATTGCTATTGGGTAGGGTCACAACTTGACAGGTACTATGCACTGTTGAATCATTTATTCCTCGTTCTCTTATAGTCTGACGTTTTCTAGCTCCTTCTGGCTAGTGTTATCCGATAGTTCATTGATATATTTACAGGTAGGATGAGACAACCCAATAATAATGTTGTGTTTATAGGTTCTAACTTCGAGGCTATACATTAGTCGACAAGGGGTTTATAATAAGTACTATATGATACATTACATTACCTTTCTCACCGACATTCTACTATTTAAAGGCTTCAAGTTAAATAATCTCATGTTCTATATCAAAAACCATCTCATTGCCACATCGGTGAAAGTTCCGTCGGTACCCGCTTTTGGCCTTTTTCCCTCTCGCCAACCTTAAATTTTTCTTTGCTTCCACGACCTCGGAACAATTGTTAGCTTGCATATCTACATATCTGCATTGACATTGTACTTTAAAACATATACTTATCTCTTTTCCCTCCCTTTTTCATCCCATTGGGGCCATGTTCTGAACATCTTGCCACTCTCCGACCTCGGCATCAGATAAGCCTCTGACTGATTCAAAGACTTGGAATTGAAGATCCTGGTATGCAGTTGAGCCTTGATCTCTTGGGTTTTGTTTGATCTCATACTTTATTACGGGTGCGGAGTTCTTCGTCCAATCAAGCCCAATATAAACCCCACCATCGGATACCGATACCAACGTCATCATGGCACCAATGCTAGGTGATTGGGGTGCCCCAAATGAAAACATTGTACCACAACTGGATCCCAGCTCTTCGACTAAGAGCGTTCTGTACGTTGATGCCTACGACTCATTCTCCTACAATGTCGTCGCCATGCTGGAGGAGACACTAGGGGTCAAAGTCACAGTCATGACCATCGACTCAGAATGGCCAGATTCAAATATGAACGAGTTTCTCCAGCACTACGAAGCTGTCGTGCTTGGACCAGGACCAGGAGATCCCAACGTGCCTAGTGATGTCGGTATCATGAGAGACATTTGGAACCTTCATGACTCAGATCTCCTTCCCGTTTTCGGTATCTGTCTAGGCTTTCAAAGCCTTTGCCTTCATAACGGTGTTCCTATCGAGCGGCTCCCGTACCCGATCCATGGCCAGATTCACAAGATCTCCACATCAGCCAAGGATATCTTTGAACATCTACCGGAGGTAGAGGTGACGCTCTACCATTCACTCTATGCCAACTCGGCTTCTTCAAAATCCACCGACTTAGAATATTTGGCTTGGTTGTCTCTCAAAGATCGCCCGAAAACAAAGATACCCATGGCAGTTCGCCATCTCAAGAAGCCATTTTGGGGTGTTCAGTTCCACCCGGAGTCTTGCAAATCAGAAATTAATGCCTGCAAAGCACTTCTACGAAATTGGTGGAGCATGGCTCTTGGGTACAACAAGATTGTTGGACGCGGGGGATATTGCTCCCTTCCCAGCACAGTCATCAGCCCCCTGACTGCCTCTAGTCCATTCCCTGATGCTGCTTATGAAATGCTCAACTGGAGCAAGTCGACATCGAAAATCTCGGCTTCTAGGTCCCTCGACCGAATCGACTTGACTGCCGAGGCTATAAGTGAACTTTTCAACAAAGCAGGTTCACCAGCAGTCCTTTTCAAATCTAATGGCCAATACAGCATTGTTTCAGTACCGAGTCCTGGCTCATGGCGATTTGAATACAATGTTGAAACACATAAACTTCGATTGATCCAGTTGGATGGCGATTGCAAAGAGGTTGAGAGCTATATTACCGTTACTCAACTGTGGGATGCCTTGCGGTATTTGATGGAGCTGAAGAAGGTAGATTCCGGAAACTCTAAGATTCCATTCTGGGGTGGCTTCCTGGGTTATCTGTCCTACGAACTTGGTCTCACTTGTCTTCCCCACCCAGGCTATGCGCAGGCTTCGGAGTCACCAAAGCCCTCCAGCACCGGGAAATCTTCATCTGATCCTTCCTTTGCGGATCCACCCGATGTAAGCCTTCTGTGGTGTGAAAGAAGCATCGTGGTTGACAGTACTACTGGCGCCGTCGTTATTCAGTCTACTCGTGATGATGATGCGGGTTGGCTTAATGAGACACTGCAGCAGCTGCGAGACTTCTCGGGCAGTGGGGTGGATACATCTGCGGATCAGGGCTTGGATTCAATTCTCCGGCAAAGCAAAATTCAATTCCCCGAGGAAAAGGAGTACAAACAGCAAATATTGTCATGCCAAGCGGAGCTGGAAGCTGGTGAATCTTATGAGTTATGTCTAACCTCTGAGACGTCAATCACCTTGCCAGTTCCAGAAGCGGAGTCGGATCGTCTGATGTTCCCCTGGAAACTGTACAAGCGACTCAAAACGTACAATCCAGCTGCATTCAGTGCCTTTGCAGATTTGGGAGATACGAAGATCGCGAGCAGCAGTCCAGAGTGCTTCCTCAACTGGGACCGTGAGTCAACGGTGGAGATGAAGCCAATGAAAGGAACAGTCCGAAAATCACCAGGCATGACCATGGAGAAGGCCTGTGAGATCCTCGGCTCTACGAAAGAGATGGCGGAGAACCTGATGATCGCGGATTTGATCCGGCACGATCTCTACGGCATCTGCGGCTCAGGTGGCGTCCATGTCGAGAAGCTGCTCGAAGTTGCAGATTACGGCCGAGTTTACTCAATGATCACTCACATTAAGGGCAAGATCCGCCCCAACCACCCTGGTTTCGCTGTGCGACATATGTCTCAGCTGAATACTCCCAACATGTCCGTTCATGGCCTGACCACCCTCCAGCGGTGTCTCCCCCCTGGTTCCATGACTGGTGCACCTAAGGAACGCTCCTGCATGCATCTTCGTACGATTGAGAATCGCAAGCGTAGCATCTACTCCGGTGTGATGGGTTTCCTGGATCTTGGCGGAGGTGGAAGCTTCTCGGTTCTGATCCGTTCAGCATTCACCTGTTATGGTGGTCGAGACTATGCCGAGAAGAATCAGCAGACCTGGCGAATTGGTGCCGGTGGTGCTATTACCACACTCAGCACAGCAGAGGGCGAATGGGACGAGATGTTGACCAAACTGCGTGTAGTTTGCAACGTATTCACGCCGCTTGATGCAAGCGATAAATCGTCCGCGACTTCTTAACTACTCGGTGCAGGTTTTTACAGCCCATTATCTATGGTTGATCGCATCCTGATCCAGGCTTTTCCTTGCTTTCAACATTCGGATCTATGCGTTGGGATAGAGATTCGATTCAACATTCAGCGTTGGCGTTTCGGTTAGCCTTTTGCTATTGTACATCTGCCTTGTATTTTGTATAACACCTCTCCAACAAATATAGAAATTAGAAATGCAAATATTCACCACTCACCTTAGCTGATTCTTCCTGTCGTCATCATGTACTGTTAAGATGCAAACAAAACAAACAACATTTTCTCCGCAGCTTCAACTTCCGAGCTGCATCTTTCCCTAAAACTTCTTTCGCAATCTTCAAAAATAAAAGCTTGTCCTAAGCCTCGATAGACCGGAGTTGACTCGGTCTATCATTCCAAAATCGCAAATGGCGAGCCAAGATGCCTCGATGGAGGAGATCCTCTGGCGGTCTCCCCCGCACGTCCAGATGATGGGGGGTTTCCTTCATTCCAACAATAGTGAGTTGCACACCTTACCACCCCTGGCCCTGAGATTAACTTTCCGATCAATTAGTTCTGTTTTACTTTGCCGAATCACCTTTCTTTGATTCGACTTCAAACAATGCCTCGCTCGCCATCCAAGCCAATTACAACGATGCCTTTCGTCATTTCGTCGAGACGCGTGAAGCGTTCGAAGCCCGACTGAAAACAATGCAGGGTCTTGAGTTCATTGTGTCATATGACCCCCTCCAAGCAGCCGCACAAACAGACAATCGCTTTGCCCACGAGCCGTCCAACATTTGGGTGATTCGCAAGCAGAACCGGCGGAAAAGGAGCGGCATGGACGACGAGGTGACGGTGATATCTACGTACTTCATTGTTGGCGACTGCATCTACATGGCCCCTTCAGTTGCGGGTGTAGTGGGCAACCGAATTGTATGTATTATGCTCAGAACTATCCATCGTCCCGAGACAAGTATACTAATGAATCCTTCCTCGCAGCTATCCGCTGTCACATCCCTAACCCAGCTCATGAAATCCGCCGCGACATTACCAACATTCACCGCCTCCCACGGACACACCTACTTACCACCCGGAGTCCGCAGCAAAGAAACTGCCGGAACCACCAGCCAGGCCTCCCAGAGCAAAGAAGCGACGCCCATGCCAGATGTATCCTTCCCTACGACCGAATCCTCCCAATCAGCCGGCAAATCAAGTCTGGGCAGCTCAGCCACGGGCTCAAGCTTTCAAGATACTCGCAGTCTAGCCGAATCATTTAGCCTACTCACGCGCTACGGCGACGAGTTCATGGACGAGAGCCCCCTTGTCGGCGAACCAGGCTCTTTCATCTTATCACGAACTGGCGGTGAGGCTACTGGCACGGCTGCCAAAGCCGTGCCGAAAATTGCTGCTACTGCGGCGGCCACTGGTACACCTTCTGCCCTGCCTGTCAGGGCATCGACGCCGCAGGTCCGCGTCGAGACTCCCGGCAAGGCTTCCGATAAGAGTAGTTCGCCGCCTAGCTCTGCTGGTGATAAGTCGAAGCGGAAGAAGAGCCGCATTGTCAGCTAAGTTGTTTTCTTGATACCCTTTTTTGTTGCATCTCTGGGCGTTTGGGGTTGGGCATAGTATTCATGGGGGCCTCCTCTGTTGGATTAAGAGCTGGTTATCAGCTGGATTTGACATATTCAGTCTTGGTCTGACTGCTGAATTTTGACCTATTATTTCCTGGAATACCTAAACGTTGTAGCATACATAACTTTTTATTTTTATTTTTTTAGGATCCTACGGGGGTCATTCTCATGGGTTGTTAACACTGCTGCCATGTTCTACAATGAAAGCTCCCACTGCATACTGATGTTATCAGGAATCAGTATATCACCTTTTCACGTTGCTATTGGATTATTCGCTTTGTTTCTAGGACCACACAAAACAAGGACATATTGAAACATCTTCCATAAGATACAAAGCTATGGGTCGTTGT
This sequence comes from Penicillium griseofulvum, assembly GCF_001561935.1. NCBI lineage: Eukaryota > Fungi > Ascomycota > Eurotiomycetes > Eurotiales > Aspergillaceae > Penicillium > Penicillium griseofulvum. The sequence continues at coordinate 1,355,846 of NW_024467450.1, forward strand.
GCAGGGCGGTTGGATAATGTAAAAGCAGCCATGGCGCAAGCTTTTCCTGGCAAATCAAAACACTCCCAGACCATGTGTGATGAGAGAGGATGATTATCTCAGCACTGTAGAACCAGCAAGTTACTATATGAATAGCCTGTCTGGAATGAATGAGTATACACACCTCGAGACCGACTGCCTAGGAGGAGTATAAATCTTGGCCTCAGGGATTGAGCCATCGCCGATAGATATTGGAATATCTCTGAGGCATACCACACCTTGGGCCCTGTGAGGATGATAACGGAAAGGCAATATTGTCGACTACAGAATAGGTCAGCAAAGGATCTATATTGAGTAGTGTATGCCTTACCTCTCACGTATTGAGCGATCGTGGCATGGCTTGGACGGATCTTCTACATTCCTACAGTTCGGAGATTGGAACACTCCAAAGTCCGTCCCCTAGCGTGGATGTCGAATTGCTTGCCAATAAGCGTACTTCCAGCACTCGTTTGTGATTTGTGGACCAGGTGAACTGGAATCTTGCTGAAAGCATGGATGGCATGTATCTCGACGATGATGTTGATGTCCTGTGCTTCTTGTTAGAGCCTGTGGTTTCTTGTAATACACATAACATCGAATGCAGGCAGTTGAGGAAATTTCACCTTCTCATAGCTTATATGTAAACTAGCTCTACTCTGTTTGACCCCTGTCTTTGTGGGATATGCATTGCGATAGAACCCGATTTGTTCGAGACAAGAGGAGAAAATCACCGACATGAAGAGGATCCCGGCAGCTGTGTGAAGATACCGACCAATATGAACGCCTTATGTGAATAGGTCATGCCGACACCCGAATTTTGTGTTACAGGGCGGGATAGAAGAGCCGTAGCTCGTCATGTTTGGTTCAACTCTGCTAGGCTCTTGTTGTGAATCAAAACCATGCAGCTAAACAGCAGTAGAGTATGTTCAACCATACCCCAACACCCGCCAGCAACAGTATTGTTGCACCAGGATGCTGTGCAGCCGATGTTATATACTAGTCATGGCAAAGGAGGAACAGGAGAAAGGTTGACAGAAAGGAAAAAGGAAAATTTATGACCTTTAGGGGTCATTCTCGTGCCTAGGAGCATGGTGAGGTTAGAGACAGGAAACATATTCTTTTTTTCCCACTTTACACACCTCGACCAAGGGTCCTCAAATAAAGATAGAGCTGCTAGAGCCGCTGGGGGAGTTTCGCTTGGCACGGATGCTAACATGTCTCCTAGAGGCGCGGCTAGGGTAGGGTACTTTGCTCGACGAGGACAGCCCACTATCAGTGTGGCTGTGTTCAAAGCGAGAGGTATGCGAGGGGTGAGTAGATGGAGCCACATTATTCGCAAGCACTGGGGAAACGGAGGGTGAGGGATTCAGCGTCCACCGGCGGTGAGGGAGGTGCGAAGAAGAACCTTGAAGGGTAGGTATTCTCAAATACCTGTCAGCTTAGGTATCAGTGATGGCCCGCAAAAGAAAAAGTATAGTGGCTTCAGGTAGATAGGTATCATCTAGCAGACACTCACCTTCCACATTTGGACAGCTTCATGCCCTCCCACTTCGCTGACTGACATGTCGATCCATCAAATGCACATTGAAAGACAAGGAATCCAGAGATGTACTGGAAAATAAGAAGTTTTTGAAAAGACACTGTGGGTCAGCGCTTCAATATGTCAAGCATGAAGCTAAAAGTAATATGAAAAAGCGTGGACTCTAAAAGTTTTACTAAAACATCTGAGACGTCCGACATGTGCAAACTAATATAAAAGGTTTGCAGAATATATAGATAGATATAGCAGATGAACGATATGTCTGTAAGAGGATAAAGCAAGAAAGTGATTGACAGCAACCAATAGCGACGATAATCGTGAAGCTCCTTATATAGCTTCATGAGGACAAACAAGACTCACTATAAGCAAACAATGCCTTACTGTCTGATTTCAATATGATTATGCAAGAGCAAATGTATGGCTTTTGGTAGGAATTCAAGACATGAATTCAAATAGTCAACATATGAGGCGGCCAAAAAAAAAGGACCCAACTACTATAAACACCAGGGATCAACCATTTCCAATGAACCATTGATATTTAAATGTCTCATTTTAGGCAGTAACTAATACCTGAGTACCAGACTGATTAATATACCTTTAACAAATCATATCACTATATTTCTGGGAGTTTGAAAATAAGCAGTTAACTTGGAACTATAGGGCATCACATCCAACCAACTATCCAGACATACCTATAACATGAATCATATTATCACACTCTCACCACTTAATCATATATTCTATCATATATTCTATCATATATAGTAAGGTAAATAGCTCCAAAGTTTGAGTTTGAAACATGAAACGTCCAATCGCAGTATTAGCCGCCGAACCTCAGGCCTCGTCTATAATACCCTCTATACACTTTCTCTTTCTTGCTTTTCTCTCTCTCCTATTTTCCCCCTTCTTTTACATATATGAGCTGCCTTTTGTTTACCTTCTCTTTGATCTTGATCTAATTAAAGACTAGTGCAATACCCCCATTATTCATCTCAAACAGGTCAACTGGCCTGGTATCATCGAGACCCCAGTGCAGTTTGTATGTTAATAACATGCCTTTTGGATGCAAAAGTTTTGACTTACATTATAGATATTCTGGGAGGGTCTTCACCAAAGACAGGATGTACAGGATTTTGAAACTCAGATTTGGGATTTTCTCAATCGTCAAAACTACACGTTCACTCAAATACCCACGTCAAAATCTCCAGCCCTTGCATCAGCCCTTGCAAATGCATCGGAGGTTGGGACTAGACTGTTTATTCAGTCAAGAATCACTTTGTACACACCAAGTATCAGTGTAATTGACCGCTTTATATCAACACTAGGTGTGCCCACTGAGACTTTAGTCCAGTCTCCTTTGGTTTATGATCCATGTCTTTTCCGCAACAAGCTCATTTGCCATGCAGTCAAAGGTGAAACATTCTATATTCCAAAATGCGATATCGTTCCCAACTCATTCTAACATATTTCTTTTCAACAGCTGGGTATTTGAGCCCTATGTGGATTACGCTACAACAAGCGATATCGCCTATGGCGATGCCTCATCAACAGATGAAATTGCTTTACATGTCTGCAGATTGTCCGGTCATACACAGCACACCTCACGAAAGATGGAAAACGGCAAATGGGCCGCAGATACTATGCTTGGAGGGCCATGATCAAGACGAGTGTGCAGAGCTGGCAGAACAGGTCTTTCTGACATGGAAGTCTGATAATTTCACTTATGGAAGTGACGAGATACCTGGTTTGTTATTCAATGTTCCCTCTGGAGTTCTCTCGGGACCTTCTATGACCCAGATTATATCCTCGATGGTACTACAGGACCTCGCAACTACTGATCTTCCTGTCACCGAAGAGACAACTGCTATACACGAGAATTTTCTAAAGCGGCGAGGATGGATCAAGAAAGATCTCCACAACCACAACACTCTAGCATACTTAAAAAAGGGTTGCATTCTTGTGCTGCAAAACATTGACAACTGTGATCACGCTAGTAGGGAAACTCTTTGGGGGCTTATTCGAAGATTCGAAAGTGCATCAGAAGAGAAGCTGAGGATAGTGGTGTCTTACAAGCGCGGCTCAACTGTGCGAGATGAGCTAATTGGCATGGAGAGTTTATGCCAGTTTTTTACATCCAACGAAAAGCCAGTCGAGGAGTGGGATATTTCAAAAAGTCGGTACATCAAGTTCCTCATGGAACGCCTCTGCTTCCCCGGCAGTGACCCCAGCAGTGACCCCAGCAATGACAGGCAGCGGATATCCACAAACCTGCAAAGACTCATTACCATGGATAAAGGCAACTTGGGTTTAATAGTCAAACTGCTTCAGTCTCATACCGGCTGGCCCGATGAAAAATCACCGCTTGCTTTGTCCAAATCTGGCGATCTTCTCAGCTATATCTCACCAGAGACCTCTCCCGCAGAAGTACTTGATCTTATACTAAGATCTGTCGCCAACAAACCTGCTCTTTGTTGGATTTTGCACTGGATCCGACACGGGCATCGACCTTTGACGGTACGAGAGGCTTGTGTACTGGCTTGTGTACTGCTGTATCACCAAGGAAACAGTACTCAAGGGATCACAGGCTTGCCATCTATAGAGCAAGTGGAAAAGCATCTAAGCCATCTCCGTAACTGGCTTCCAGCTGTGGTGAGTTTTGAAGAAGACAGGCTTTGTATTCACGATCATGTCCAAGAGATTCTAAGACAGGGTCCAAACTACATCTGGAACGAATCCGACACAGCCGCACATGATACCATGGTGGACTTTCTCACCTCATATCTCACAAATGCGGCTGTCCGTAGCCATATCGGGAATGTCTTCGGCAATTATCTCAGTCGCTATCTTGCTGCAAAGGATAATATCGTACCTCAGCTAGTTGGAACCGGCGATGATTTTCTCTTTTATGCTGTCCAAGCTTTGCCTTACCATTTGACAAAGGGTCACCGAGCCGTCCAATCGTTGAACAAAGCTCTTATTCTTCCAGATGGCAATCTGACCCCGTGGGCTCATGTGTTTTGGTCCATGAGCAATCCCTTTTCAAGGCCTCCACCAGAAACAGTCACATGTGCATATGACATACTCCGGTGTCAAGAAGCATTTGATCAGGAATCGCGAGAAATATTGGAGAATATTGGAGGGGGTGTCTCAGGCACAAAGAAATATGAACCTATGACTGAGTTTCTGCATTCTTTACAGGTCGGCGATGAGAAGGCTGCTTTGGATCATGTCCACAATATCATATCTCAAGCCAGCCAGCACAGCATCGTTGGAGATCCCGATGCAACTGAAACAGATGACAATCTGTCTTGGATGCCGGCCATTTTATGGAAAGCCACCTGGCTGAATATGCCTCGTATTGCCAGTGTTCTTCTAGAAAACAAGACGCCAGTCGATATCCCAGACAATAGCACGTCGCGTTTCCCCTCTCTGTTGTATCTAGCGTCCTATCTGGGTCATACCGGCGTTGCTCGTGTCTTGCTGCAACACGGGGCCGACAGCCGCGCTCTCCGCGAAGGCAAATACGGGATATGCTGGTTAGCGGCTGCCAAAGGACACGCTGATGTTGTGCGCGTTTTGGTGGAGGCCAATCCCGAATACTGGATATTCCGGCACCACAGACTCCTATCTACGCTGCCTCGTTCTATGGATGTTGGAAAGCAGTGGAGACTCTAATCAATCTGAAAGCGAGCGTCGATATACATGACGGAGAGTTCAATTGGACACCACTGCTTGCCGCATCATCATCCGGTCACTTACGCATTGTCCGAATGCTTTTGGGGGCAAAAGCAGATCCCAATAAAGTCTGTGGTGAAAATGAACTAGTCACTCCCTTGTACTATGCTGCGACACGGGGAGCCAGCGTCGACTGTGTCAAAGCCCTTCTTTGGAGAGGGGCAAATCCTAACCACATATCGTAGACGAATCCTCTAGTCTGGGCGATCTCAAAAGCGCGAATGCCAAGCCAGCAAAAGGTTGCGATCTTGGATGCCCTTGCGAATCATTCCTCCCCGTTCGATGTTGACGGCAGTTCTTGCGAGGGAAGAACAGCCCTAATGGAGGCTGTCGAGCGAGGGGATGAGGATTTGGTTAAATGGCTCCTCAGCCATCGCGCAAATGTGGCGGCAATTGACAAGTTTGGGGAGACGGCACTGTTTCCCGCCGTGCGAGGAGCTCACATCGATATACTATGTGAGCTTTTAAAGCAAGAGGGAGTACCATTGCATACCATCAATGGAATGGGGCAAGGGTTGCTCCAGCTAGCTGGCAAAGGTAACCAGCTAATTGAGGCACTAGTTTGTGCAGGTGCCTGGCCAATCATTGACTCAAATAGAGGAAGAGAGATTGAAGAAGAAGATGCAAGTGTGAATAAATGTTCAGATACTGTCTTGGACAGTTCTCCGGTGACTAGGTCAGGAGTCGGATTCAAGGCAAGGGCATTTGGAACGGCTTTTGTGCTTTTTCTTTTTTGGTTCTTATATCCTGGGTTTCTATAGTATAGTCAGTTATTATTTCTACCCATTTCATGCATCAAGATATTGAAGAATGTATTCGGTTTTCATACTGGAAGCGATGATTTATATGTTCAATATCTTTCCTAAAAGAAGCCAAAGAATATATATCTTGGAATATAAAATAAACTTGGAATTCTTAAATTACCTTATTTTACAGCTCATACTATCTAAGGATTAGAGGTTTATAGATATAGATTGGCAGTGGATTCTGAGTCAAAGAGCCTTGGAAATTTCGAGTCAACACTGACGTTATACTTCGCTATCTCTTATCGGAGTGGGGGAGTTTCAAGGTTGGGTACCTCTAGGGCTGTTTCGTCCCTCCCGTGTCAATATACTCTCTAAAGTCCTTTCAAGATCTATTTCTCTATTAAAATCAAACTCCAAACCAAACTCCAACTATATTTAAGATGACAGACGCGGAGACCAAACCAGCCGTCGTCTGTGTATTGTGAGTCATACCTCTCACAACCTAGGCGCTTTCTACACCTACACAAATAATATACCTTCTTCCTTGAAAATGTCACTAACAAACGCCCCCCTGGGGTCCCCAGCTGCGGCTCCGTACCAGGAAACAGCCCAGTGCATATGGAAACAGCCCGAGCTCTCGCCGCAGAATTCCACAAACACAATGTGCAACTAGTCTACGGTGGCGGCACCACCGGCCTCATGGGCGAACTAGCACGCACGCTGGTCTCGCTCTCGGGCCCGAAAGCAGTGCACGGCATCATCCCACGTGCACTGGTCAAAATCGCCACAATCAGCAGCATGCGCGAGCACAGGGAAGGACAGACCAGTGCCGAAGGAACTGGAAAAGCCGCTGAGCGGGTTATCGATGCTGCCGATGCGGATGGAATCCCTGAGTCGGAGTATGGTCTTACGACCATTGTCCCCGATATGCATACGCGCAAGCGTATGATGGCGGAGAAGGTCCTCGAAGGTGGGCCTGGGTCTGGGTTTGTTTCGCTGGCTGGTGGGTTTGGAACTATTGAGGAGGTTATGGAGATGACAACGTGGAATCAGTTGGGGATTCATAAGGTTGCTGTTGTGTTGTTGAATATTAATGGGTACTGGGATGGGTTGTTGGCTTGGGTGCGCAATGCTGTGAAGGAGGGATATATTAGTTCTAGTAATGGGGAGATTCTGGCCGAGGCTAAGGAGGTTTCGGAGGTTTGGCCGAAGTTGGTGGCCTATCAGGTCAGTAACGGGCGGATGCAGTTGAACTGGGGAGAAGAGTGAAGTCGCTCAGTTTGATCATCAAACAAATGGGGAACAGGGACAGATGTTGCATTTCATTGGGGTTTGACCGGGTTTCGGTGGAAAATTTCAGTGTGTATATGAGCATACACAAGTACATTACTTCGTTAGAAGAGTCTTATGAATTGATGATTGAATAATTGAGATCATTGGACGCAAACACAAGACAAAGCATAATCAGGATTTCATGTCTATGCGAATCATTAAACCAAATCAAACAATTATGAATCAACCTCCATGGACTCGCCCTCTGCACCAGCGGACTCACGCTGCTCCAGCACCTCAAGCAGGGCAGCCGTGTCCTGGCCTTCGTACAGCTTGAAGCTCTCCTTCTTGCCATTAGTCACACCGACAACACCAACAGAAGTATTGTCCACCGTAAGCTCCTTATCCTGAGAAAGTGTCTCCTTTAGCGCGCTCAACCCATGCTGGATCAGCTCGTCACGACTGCAGTCCTCGAACTTGTCGAGGTTTCGCTCCAAATACGTACGTGCCATCTGCGAACGGGCACCGATGGCACAAGCAAGCATCTCGTGTGTCAGACCGGAGGGCTGGAACTCGAACAGGTGTGGGCCAGCCTCGTCAACACCGGCAACCAACAGTCCCACACCATACGGCCGTTTCCCGTAGTGCTGGGTGTTGGTCTGCGCGCGGTCGCCGATCTGGGAAACGATTCGGTCCAAGGGGATGGGCCGACCGTAGGTCATCTTCGATCCGAGGGACTGCTGCTTCATGAAGTTTGAGAGGACGCGAGCATCTGATGCAAGGCCGGCGATGGCGATCGCCATGTGCGAGTCGATCTCGATGATCTTCTTCTGGTACGAGGAGAGCTCTTCTGCATTGCGCTAGAGCGTATTCAGATGTTAGTTTTGACAGTTCGGCCAGTTCGTTTTCTGTTGTAGGTCTGCGAACCTTGAGTCCAACCAGCACGGCATGTGTCTTATTCACCAATCCCACCACGACGGATCCTTGCTTCACTGCTTCCTGTGCATATTCCACTTGAAATATCCGACCCTGTGGAGAGCTGGGGTTCTTCGAGTTAGCATCTGATGAATCCGAGAAAGGTCGGGGCAACTGGTCTTACAAGGTGACGGCATCGTTGTCGTAATTGTTTCTGAACATCGTAGCGGCAAGGGTTGAATGGATATCAAAGCAAACAGGGAAAGTGGATTATTGTTGATAAATAAAGACTCAGGAACAGCAACTCAAGAATCCGAGGGATAATCCGGTGATGGGGGAGAATGGGGGAGAATGGGGGAGCTGGAGCAGGCAGTAAAGTGACGCGGTGTGAAGCATGAGCTGTTGGTGCCTGAGGCCATAAATCCAGTGACCTCCAGGCGCCAACGTCACTCATTCTCGAGCTCATCTCCAGCTTATCGCTCTTGTGTCTTTCTCCGATTTCCTGCACTCAGCCAATGGGGCTGTCATTTTTGATCTGCTCTTGATATTGTCTCCTGGTTCCACCCAGTTCAACACCTCCTACCCCTCCCACCTTTAGTCTCATTGAACGAGCTTCGGCATCTCCGCAATTATGGCCGCTGGACTCAAGACTATCATCGCGCTCTCCTTTGTACGTTTCTTTTCGATGTTCGTCTGGCTTTTAAATATTTGCTAACATCTAACTAGGTTCTCGCGATTGGCTTCCTCCTCGTTATCCTTTCTTCCGCGCTATGGCACAGGTACTGGCCGCTGCTGGTGGTCGGCATCTACGTTGTTGCGCCGCTTCCCAACTGGATCTGCCAACGATGCGCAAACCCAGATGATTTTATGGACAGCTCAAGCAACTCTGCGATGGACTTTGGACGGTTCATGACCGGATTTTTGGTTCTTACTGGCATCGGTATGTCGTTGGTTCCGTCACCAGTACCCCTCTTGTGGACATATCATTCCTCGACCAGTCGGCTCTTGATATGTAGACCACAATATGTCTTATATTGATTGGCACATAACTGCGACATTGATGATCATCCAACTGACCTCTCTAGCACTTCCTATTGTTCTCGCCCACAGCGGCGCAATCGAGATCCCAGCGATGATCATGTCTATTTTCGGAGGCCTATTGATTTATGGAACCATTATTAGCTTCTCAATGTTCTTCCAGGAACAGGAAGAGTTCTGATCGCCCAGACTGGATGAGGCGCGGGGTTGCCAAGGACCATACCTATACTGTAGGCCAGCTGGCCTCGCAGCATCCGGCCTTCTTCATGATGATATTTGTTTTTTTTCTTTACTCTTCTTTTGATTTCAGCGTATTCCTGATATGCTATGTATGAGTGATTTGGTGCAGGGTGTGCCTCACTTCAAATGGCTATGGCCTCAACACCTGGCTGTGCTACTCTAGGTGTACTATAACCCAATGGATATAGAATTCTTCTGAAACCCGAGGGATGTAAATCTACTTAGATTTGAAGTTATGTACAGTTCCTCCCTTTTGAACTGATTTATTTGGTCAGATCTATGAAATGGTTCACGTGACCGCGCGCGGATTCGGCGCGTAGAGGAGATTCGGAGATAGCAGTAGACCAGTTTAGAAACAACACAAGTATACAAAATCGATATCACTATGCTGGACACATGAAAGGCCTTTCTGGGATCCAGATAACAAGATGAATGTTTGGACAGGATCCATTCCTCTCAGCTCGGACTCTAAGTTAGAAGGTAAACTACACGCGTATCGCAGCTTATTCTTCGCTGACCATTTTACTAGAGATTCGACTGGTCGATCCGAATTCCTACTGGCAATCCGAGCTATCCAAAGAGTCTCAACTCAAACTCCGCAGCTTCGTCAATCCAGCACTCATCCCACTGCATGCACGAGCCGGTCCCAACCTCGAGCTACACACATCTCATGCGGGAACATCAAGATGGCTCCAGAGGAAGCTAACAGGCGCCCTCTGGCTAAATGAAGAAGACCCAACACTCCAGCAATCATTACAATGCCCAGTTGGTCTGCTGGTTAGTGTAGAAGGCAACACTAAATCAGGCAACGCAACCCCATCAAGTCTGTTAGTCTACGGCGTGCTATCCAGCGCAACATCATGCACACGCCCACCCACCCCACCGCATTCATCCCCTTCCGAGACCCCAGGTCAAAGCAACACACTACAGCGTGCCCCCTTCGAACTCAGAATCTACGCCGCGCCACTATCAACTTCACGACTCACTCAAGCCCAGGCCTACCCGTCTCCGCCACGCTCCAACCCAGACCAACCCATCGAGAACTCGCGCTGCGCAGAGTTCCTACCAGACATAAGCTCCCCCAGCCCCAAACGCAAAAGAGTCGCAACGCTCTTCGAAGTAGCCGCACAGCACCACCGCCGCGTACGCCAGCGAGGCGGCGAAGCCGTCTCACAACTAATGGCGCCTTCACGACCTCTCTCCTCATCACAGAACTTGCAAACGCTACGCATCAAGCGCGAACCAGAAGAAGACGGTCCCTCCCTACCATCCCTCGACCGGATCGTCTCTCACCGTTCCCGATCCGTCTCTATCGGGGCGGGCCTACAGCGCCCAGGTAGTGTGCGCGGCCGCGCAACGACAGCCCTCAATGCCGATCCGCAAAAGCGTGCTCCGACACCAAACCCGTTCTTGGATTCTGGTCTGCGCCGTGGACCACATATGTCGCAGGGCCAGGGCCCGTCTTCTCTTTCGTTCTCCGAAGAGAAACCCGTGTCTACGCCAGGCTCGCCAGCTAAAGATCCAGACACTGTGGTTGCAGAGAACAAGAATCTCATCACGCGCACGATCTTGACATGTATGCGTCTGTATGGATTCCACCGTGCAAATCCGAATATGCGCGCTGCGTCTATGAGCAAGCCGCCAGGTGGTGCCGGAGAGCCTGAGCCTGATGCCTCGGGCACAATGCCGGCACCGGAAGCTTTGCGTGCTGAAACGCCTGCGCCGGGCACCACTGCGGATGATGATGAGTTCAAGGCTATGTACCATGCGATATACAAAGCTGCTGCTTTTGCGCTCCGCAGGTATCTAAAACAGACGCCGGGGTTGGCGCCTCCAGTCTTAGAGAAGGAGAAAGCTATGACTTGTATTGATGAGTTACTAAGATTATTCTGCGAGGATCACTGAAGGGGTTGAAGGTAACTGCGGTAATTTTTACGATTTGATGAATGCATATCTGGGCTTCGGCGTTCAAGGCATAGTTGCAATGATACTTTTCTCTAATGCTCACCTCTACTGTTTATTTGTAGAATATCAATGATATTCGAGATATTTTAAAGATCGTAATAAGTACGCCTAACTTGATATCACGAAACCTAAGAGAAATGCAAATAAATTCATGCTAAAGCGCCAATCCCAGCCAAAGATGCGGATGCATATAATGCATCCCGGGAAAAAGTCATCACACCAAGAAAATCGAGTAGAATACAGAAAGACAAGTTATAGATTGAACCAGGCGACCTCACAGTGCAAGATTGTAGGTGTAGTCATCTTCAATGTTCTGAGAGACCCAGAGGACGATAGAGCTAGATCGGGAATCGCATTGTTAACATCCATCCAAGCACAGCTTCACGTCGAATAATATTGAATCAGACAAGTAAAAGACATACCTGAGCATAACAAGGCCATTCGCTACAATATTCGCAATTCCAAAGTACAGCGTCTGAATAGGATAATCCTTGATGAGATACTTGAGGACCATAACCGTCTACCGAGAAACGAGTCAGCAAAGCTCCCCAAAACCCATACCCTCTCCATAGGGTATAAGTAGTAGGAATCTGGACATATACATACCACACTCCCTGCCAATCCGCCAGCAAGCAGCGCAAAGCCCAAAAACAAGACGAATCTCGCTTTCCATGCGACCCCGCTCCCGCTGTAACTAAAGCTATCAGCCTGCAGCCGGCTCTTCTCAATCGAGTTGATAACCAGCATTCCCAGAGCAGAGCAGATACCCGGGATCCAGTCGACAAATTTGATATGCACGTCTGAGCCGTTGCGCGGGCTGCGCGAGAATGAGGCGACGTCGATTAGGAAGAAGAAGCCAGCTGCGAACTATAGCAAGACGGGCTGTTAGCTTTGGATTTTTCTGGGTTTTTTGGTATTTGTTTCGGGCAGATCTAAGATTCAATTCCATTCCATTTTGCTTTGGAGTTCAAGGCTTGGAGCTTGGGGGTTCGCAAGGAGCGACCCCGGAGAGTGGAGGTGGAGGAGGGCGGATTGGATGCTTACCAGTGCGCCTGCTACGTAGACGCCGCCATTGCGGACGGCGGAGTTATTCAGCCACTCTGGCTTGGAGAAGCGGAATAGTCGGTTGCTTGAGTTGTCCATTTTTGGGATGTGTGGGAGATGGGGTGGTTGAGGGGATGTTGCTGGTGAGAGCTGGAGTCTAATGACGATGCCTGGGTGGAGAAATGTTGTTCCGATATATCTATTGATATCATCAAGAGCAACATAAGCTCTAATCTGTACCTAGCAAATTGATTTCCGATTTTATTGTGCTCTCCCATGAACAGTCTACAGTATAGTACGTATTTTGCTATTTGTGTACGCGATCACAATCACAAAACAGTCGAAGTTAAGCAATATAGGCACCGAAGTAGATATACGGAATCAGGCATCCGGAATAGACAAGTCGAAACTCGTGATTGCATTTGATGTAGGACAAAGGTCCCTGGGTATGTACAATTCAAACATGTGCTTATGCCACAAAAAATCAGGTTGGTAGATCACGCTGATGCAACCCTAAGGCAACCAAATAACCAGGAACCAGTGCAGAACCATTTCGGGTATCCGCACATCAAATAATCGCCGGCATTTACCAGCAGTGAAGTCTAGTGTCGTCATCACAGCACTCAAAGCAGTTGCAGTAACAGTATAATTGCCTGTTGCATTGCGAGCGCCGACCCTTGGCACGACACAAGGCAGTCCCAAGGGATAGACTCGCATTCAGTGGGTATCTTGCTCTGTATCTTTTTGTATTCTGACTCTTACAGTCCAGTCATAGCTCGGGCCTTTCATGCAGAGGTGTTGATCGGGTGAGACCGTAGCTTATCCATGATAGCATCAATGCCATCCATGTCGCCAGCGTCGGTCTTGTCGGTGGGATAGCCTTCCGGGAGGCTCTTGTTCAGTGCATCCAATGCAGGCTGGTGGTTACGGACTGCAGAAGAGATGGCATAGATGGCCTTCTTGCGGGCTGCGGGGTTGGACTCTGTGGTGGCGAGGGTGACGAGGGTAGGGATTTCATTGAGTAGGACGAGCTGGTGAACGTGTCAGTATTGTGATTATCATGCTAGGTAGGTTCCCATAAGTCATTCATACCTGATCCTGTGCCTTCGGGTTGTTCTGCACGGCTGTTCCTACACACCAGGCCGCATAACGTCTGATCTCGGCCTCGTCGTGCTTGAGCAGCTCGACAAGCGGCTTCCATAGGTTGAGTGGGATGAGATTGTTCGCATTGTCGATTCCCTCAATCAGCTGCTCAAAGTTGTCGAATGCGATCAACTTGTTTTCCAGGTCGGACTCGTTGTCATGCACAACCTCCATCGCGGCCCGCATCAGGTCGGCCTCAGAGGGGCCGCCAAAAAGTGTGTTGACCATCTGCGGGGTCAAGGTTGATGCCGCTGCCGGGAGATTAGCGCCGGCTTCACCATCTGCACCTGCAGATGCCTGAGAGTTGGCGACACTCCATTTGAGGAGCTTGTTCATTTCGGGGTCCATGGTGGGCTGGCGGGGTAATTGTGCTGTCCGGGTGTAAGGTGTATTTGTCCAGAGGTGAGGTTAAAGAAGATAGGAGTAGGAAGAGTTTATATCCTAGGTCAGAAATTGATTTACTGTGTATCACGCAGTATTGTTGCAGTCGTAATCTTCTCCCAATACTTTTCTACAAGAAAAAGATCCGCTGACATAATCTGACGTGCGCTCCAGGGCTCCAGGGCTCTGGGCGATTCGCGCGGGAACCAGCGGGTTCGATCATGTGATATCCCAAATCTTTGGAAGAAATTGAACTCATCATAGACTACTCCGTACAATAGTAGTTACGCTTTCTCTAGAATACGATAGTGCCGCACACTTGAATAACCCTGGCATGGAATATATTATGGAGTCAAAAACTCCATCGAATGGAAAGCGCGTAATAGGGGTGTGTAATTTCAACTGCGTGGAACCGTTGACGGATAGCTCGGTGGGCCTAGCCATCCCAGACTCGAAAATCTAGACAACTGACTACCAGTTGTGAACTCGGATGTGATAGGAATAATCGAACCCTCGTGCTGCGCGGGTTGATATATCAAGGGTCGTGGCTTTTCCAGTTATCAAAGTAATCTTCGAATGTTCCAGAACCCAATTATCAAAGTTCAGTCTCTGCCAAGATATATTCCAAGGGGCTCAAAAGTACTATTTTGAATCAATTTATTGCTGAGGAATGGCAGGATTCTCAAGGATTCTTATGGAGATATTCAAAGTGGGCTGATGTATAAGTTCTGTGTAGAATCAGGAGACCAAGGAGTCAAAGGGGGATAGAGAGCTTCGTACTTTCCATGTCACGTGGCATCGCCTCACCGTTACAGGCTTTCTCATAAACCCTGGAAATGGCGGTAACGAAGACAACTTTTCTGACTTGGCTGAGAGTCTCAGATAGCCGTATTATCCCGCTATACACCTCCACTCCAAACAACCTTGGAACGGGGTGTCTACCCCAAGGGACTGAAGTCTGGGTCCGGTGTGTCCTATACTTAGAACACTTGCGCCACTGGAGAGAATTCAGCAGCCTTGAAGTTGAACTACAATTGTATGCCTTTTATAGGCTTGCCACTGTCATTGTAATCATTGTAATATAACTAACCACTAAAATCACTAACCCCGGTCAAGGTACGTGTTCCCCCCCGTACCCAGAAGGGCCTGGGAGGCTCACCCCCAAGATTGTCCACGCAATGCTTTTAGGTAGACAAGATTGAATGAATCAAGGAGAAATTTATACTAGGAATATTTCTGCCTTATTCTCACTAACATATATAAAAAAATCAAGAAAGTACAAAGTCTGTAGATCGGAGGGGGTAAAAAGAGAACAGAAGCCTCAGGCAGCGCACAATCCCAGCCATCACAAACCCCTCTCCACTCTTCTCTCACACTCTCTTCCTTCTTCCCTTCTCCCCTAATCCCAACTATATTCCCCCTCTAACCTCATTCCATCTTTCTTTTCTTTTTTCCCCTTTCTCCCCCCAAGTTCCTTGTTTAATCTGTCACAATGGAGGGTACGTTATTCTTGATGTGGCCACATCAGCAGCTTCCCCGGAAGCTGCCCCCCCCCCCTGCCCAGCTTCGAATCTTGAGAATGAGAACTAACCCATATATCTCATTATAGAAGAAGTTGCTGCTCTCGTCATCGACAATGGGTATGTGATATGCTTTTCCAACCGGAGCTTCTGCCTTGTATCTGGGCCTGGTCGTCAAACTAGCCCGGTCGCGGTCGTCGCCACCCCTAATCCGCCATGACGGCAGATGGAATCCATCCCAATGGCTTTCCATATCCCCCCACAACTGCCAGATAGCGCTCCAAGGACTACAAGAACTATGATACTAATGATTTGTGATGTAGTTCGGGTATGTGTAAGGCCGGTTTCGCCGGTGACGACGCACCACGAGCTGTCTTCCGTAAGTCAAACCCCACAGAATCTGACACCCCTCCCTTGCGAAAGCCGCCATCCCACCAACCCTTGCGTCGGATGGCTTTCCCCTCTTTTGCTTAGGAACAGCCTTGAATCTGAGGATCAAATAACTGACAAATTCAAACAGCTTCCATTGTCGGTCGTCCCCGTCACCATGGGTAAATAATCCCCCCTTTTTTTCTGGATCGTTTTGGCTATATACGCAATATGTAGCCCATTTGAGCCGCAATAGAGCAAAAAGCAATACTAACATGTGCGCAGTATCATGATTGGTATGGGTCAGAAGGACTCCTACGTTGGTGATGAGGCACAGTCCAAGCGTGGTATCCTCACACTCCGTTACCCCATTGAGCACGGTGTTGTCACCAACTGGGACGACATGGAGAAGATCTGGCACCACACCTTCTACAACGAGCTCCGCGTTGCCCCCGAAGAGCACCCCATTCTCTTGACCGAAGCTCCTATCAACCCCAAGTCCAACCGTGAGAAGATGACCCAGATCGTGTTCGAGACCTTCAACGCACCCGCCTTCTACGTCTCCATCCAGGCCGTTCTCTCCCTGTACGCCTCCGGTCGTACTACTGGTATCGTTCTCGACTCCGGTGACGGTGTCACCCACGTTGTCCCCATCTACGAGGGTTTCTCTCTGCCCCACGCTATCTCGCGTGTCGACATGGCTGGCCGTGATTTGACCGACTACCTGATGAAGATCCTCGCTGAGCGTGGTTACACTTTCTCCACCACTGCCGAACGTGAAATCGTCCGTGACATCAAGGAGAAGCTTTGCTACGTCGCCCTCGACTTCGAGCAGGAGATCCAGACCGCTTCCCAGAGCTCCAGCCTTGAGAAGTCCTACGAGCTTCCCGATGGACAGGTCATCACTATTGGCAACGAGCGCTTCCGTGCTCCCGAGGCTCTGTTCCAGCCTAACGTTCTTGGCCTCGAGTCTGGCGGTATCCACGTCACCACCTTCAACTCTATCATGAAGTGTGATGTTGATGTCCGTAAGGATCTGTACGGTAACATTGTCATGGTAAGAAAATCCCCCGGAATTCAACCCGTACTAAGATCCCCACTAACATTTACTTCTTTTTTTTTTCTAGTCCGGTGGTACCACTATGTACCCCGGTATCTCCGACCGTATGCAGAAGGAGATCACTGCTCTTGCTCCTTCTTCCATGAAGGTCAAGATCATCGCTCCCCCCGAGCGCAAGTACTCCGTCTGGATCGGTGGTTCCATCTTGGCCTCCCTGTCGACCTTCCAGCAGATGTGGATCTCCAAGCAGGAGTACGACGAGAGCGGTCCTTCCATCGTTCACCGCAAGTGCTTCTAAGCTTCTTGCAGCACTTTACTACTCGTATTCGCTCGTACTTTCCTGGTGTATCAAAAAGCAGGATGGGGGCACTGGTGGATTGCAAGCGTTGTTGGACTCGCATTATCAAGCGGATAGCCTGAAAATGGAATCTCGATTTTAGTGGAATAGAGTCGGTCGTTTTCTTTTTGTTACTCTTTACCTTACTCTTTACCTCGATCTCTCTATTCATCCATCTCTGCTTTCAAACATTTTATTACCTTCACAATTCTCCGGTTTTTTTTTTCTTTTGAATCCGCTGTCCCGTCCGCCTCTCTGAATGTTTTGCCTGGACGGGTCTCTAACGCTGCGGCGACAACGGTCTACCTGTAGGGCGAGGATGTATATGGAGTTGGTCGGCTATAAGGCTTAGTTTGCGTTTCTCTTTCTCTCGATGTCTTTTACCGACGTCTTTCTTCTAGCCCCTCGTTGTTATCAACCAAATTGCCCGACTTGGTCCATAGTTTTAACGTGACTCTTCCAAAAATTTCATGCACTGTTCTTTCCTAGAACTACTGTCGACAAATTCAGCGCTTGTTGAATCATCACGCTAACTATCCTTTGTCTTAACCTTTCGATGTTAGATATTTATCATGGCAGGCATGTCTTCTTGCCGTTCAATCATTCCATATATATACATAGTTGGGCGACACTAAATGAGCAGAGTAAATAGGAAACAATATGACAGCCTTGAATCTAGAATCCTTTCTTCCACTTTGTCAGAAATCCTCCGCACTGCCAGATCTAAGATCGTACATCAGCCTCGAATCAAACTCGTCTTCTTCTTGAACGCTTGCTTTAGGGCGTGGTTGGATTGTGCACTGATGCAAGGCTCCTCGCGAGTATTGAGGTGATCGGGCAAGACGATTAGAGGAATTGAAACATTGAAGATCAACAATAGTATAAAGATCCGAGTATCAACACAGCCTTACAGCACACCTCTAACACATTTGTAAATCAATGGTATTCGTTTCAAAACAGTATATATAATTTCATGCATCATGCATCATGTATAAAAACCGGCATTAGTTCGGGACACATTCAAAAGCCCTATATTATGCGACCCCAAGCAGAGAAGAAAGACGGGGAATACGAAGAAACCAGAAAAAGAAACAGTAACAAAAAAAGATCTATAAGATAGATAACCCAGGCAAATCATTTTCTCCGTCCATATATAAAGCATCATGCATCAACATCAACAGCACCATCACCATCAAATTTTAACGTCAGATCGTAGAGATTACGCAGACCAAGACTCAAGTCCAGACAGCACACATCCCTCTTCACCCTCGCCGCGAGCACGCAGCTCACCAACGCGGTAAACAGTCTCACCAGCAGCCTCGAAGGTCTGACGGATAGCGGCCTCGGAAGCAGGGTCAACGGCAATGATCATACCAACACCACAGTTGAAGGCACGAGCCATCTCAACAGAGGAGACGTTACCGGCACGCTGGAGCCAAGTGAAGACAGAAGGCTGGGTCCAGGTGCTGACATCAACCTGAGCAGTAAGGGTGTCGGGGAGCATGCGGGGGATGTTCTCAGTAAGACCACCGCCAGTGATGTGAGCAAGACCCTTGATGGCAGTACCGTGGGTGTTCAGTGCGCTGAGGATGGACTTGACGTAGATGCGGGTCGGGGTGAGGAGGGCACGGCCGACGGAGACGCCGGCGTCAAGACCGGGCATGGAGAAAGGTGCGGTGTCGGTGTAGCTCAAGCCGGCGCGCTCGACGATCTTCCGGACGAGAGAGTAGCCGTTCGAGTGGGGGCCGGACGAGCCAAGGGCGAGAAGAACATCGCCGGAGCGCATATTTTCTGTGTGTGGGAGGATGGCACGAGCATTGTCGCCCGTGGTGTTGATAGCACCGACGGCAGCACCGACGGCGTCGTAGGAATCGTCGACGAAGAGACCAGGCATCTCGGCGGTCTCGCCACCGATCAGGGCGCAGCCGGCTTGGACACAGCCCTCGGCAACACCGGTGACGAAGGCCGCAGCGGTGGGCACGTCAAGGTGACCGCAGGAGTAGCAGTCCAGGAAGAAGAGGGGTTCGGCACCTTGGACAACGAGATCGTTGACGTTCATAGCGACGAGATCGATACCGACAGTGTCGTGGATGCCAATTGAGTGGGCAATCTTAAGCTTGGTACCGACACCGTCAATGGCTCCGATTAGGGTTGGCGAGTGAGGGTGGTAAGCGGAGTTGGCAGCGGGCAGGGAGAATAGGCCGCCGAATCCACCGATGACGGCGTCAGTGCCGGGGCGCTTGGTACGACGGACAGAGCTCTTGATCTGGTTGACGAGCTCGTTGCCGGCATCGATGGAGACACCGGCTTGGGCGTAGGTGAGCGAGGTGCTGGTGGTCTGGCGGAAAGCGCGGTGGGCAATGTCCTTGCGGTAGAACATGTCCTCAAAGCTGATGGTCTTGATTCCTTCGTAACTCTTAGCAACGGCCTCCTCAAGGGTCGAGGCAGTGGCTGTGGAGGCGATTACACGGCCTCCAGAGGTTTGCAACTCGTTGCCAGACAAAGTTGTGCCAGCGTGGAAGATCAGGGTTCCAGCAGGCTCAGGAGCCAGAGTGATGGTCTTGCCCTTGGCATAAGCGTTGGGGTAGCCGCCAGCAACAGCAATGACGGTAGTGGAGAAGTTGGGCTCGATCTTGATGGAGACACCGTCCAGCCAGTGGTCAGCACAGGCCACCATGATCTGTGCAAGATCGGTGTCCTTGCTCAGCAGGGGCAGCAGAGTCTGGGTCTCTGGGTCTCCGCCACGAACATTGTATTCAAGGACCTTGGGTCCATTCTTGGTCATCATGAGACCGGTGAACAAGATACCAACGAAGGGGAAGCCTGAACAGGATTAGCAACATGCTTTGGGCATGTATAATTTAATAAGAAACGTACCGTCCTTTCGCATTCCGTCAACGGAAGGCTGAATGATGGTCCGGTCGATCTCATCGACAACCTCCTTCGGTGCAATGCGAGTAGGCGCATAGCAACCCATGCCACCGGTGTTGGGGCCCTGATCGCCATCGAAGATGCGCTTGTGGTCCTGCGCTGGAGGAAGCGAGCGGATGGTGTAACCGTCACTGAAAGTGAGGATACTAAGCTCATCACCCTCCAAGCACTCCTCGATCACGACCTCGTCGCCAGCCTTGCCGAACTGATGGTCCACCATCATTTCCTTCAAGGCCTTGTGGGCCTCCTCTTTGGTAGTGGGCATGATCACACCCTTACCACCAGCCAGGCCATCGGCCTTGATCACCACATTGTGTGACACAGAGTCAAGATAACGACGTGCGGACTCGTAATCAGAGAAATTTCCGAATTCGGCAGTGGGGATCTGGTGGCGCTGCATGAAGTCCTTGGAGAAGGTCTTGGAGCCCTCCATGCGGGCAGCAGCCTTGGAGGGACCAAAGCATCGAATTCCGACTGTTTTTGAGAGGTATTGTTAGAATTATTCAAATCAATTGGCACGGGGGACAGAAGGTAAAAAATATCTTTCTTTCTTTTTTTTTATTTTTTAAAAAAAAAAAGAAACATGTGACTCACCAGCCTGGAAATATCCCTGGATGCCATCAACGAGAGGTGCCTCGGGGCCTGGCACAACGAGGTTCACCTGGTTCTTCTGCGCAAATGCCACGAGGCCAGGGTAGTCATCGCCTTTGACATTGGCGTTTGTGATCTTGCTGTTGCCCCGGGCAGTGCCACCGTTTCCGGGAGCGACATAGATGATGTCGACCAAGGGGGACTCGCTCAGCTTCCAGGCGAAGGCATGCTCACGGCCGCCATTGCCGACAATGAGGATGCGCAATTGTTCGGAGGCCATGGTTGGAGCAAGGTCTCGACTATGGTGGTGTTAGCAAGTAGATAGGAAATCCCCGCGGGGTATATAGGTAGTGCCCCTCCTCAAGGAAAAAGTGAGTCATAGAGCAATGGGATGGGGTGGACAATTGGTAAACACTTCATAACAAGAAAATCAAGACTTTACTTACCTCACGGAGACCTAATAAGCAAGTTATAACAACTTAGTATGCGAGAATGAGAAGTTCAAAAGTGTTAAAGTTTATTCAACTTTTTTTCTGCCCGGCTGGGTGTTTCTCCGACCCCAGTATTCTAGCGATCTCGGCCGGACATAAGAATTGGAATTGGAATCGAATGAATTGAATTTGATTGAATTGAATATATTTGATAGTTTATGATTTTATATGTTTTATATCATATACTATATGTAGTATACATGTACTACCCTTTGACTAGATAAGGGTACAGTATTAAGATTCTATACACTGAATACTACAATGAATACCCTTTATAAGTTTAGAAAACATTAAATAGTTTTATAAAACTTTAATGCACTTCCAATTGAAATATAAAACATATATAAAAATTCAAAATATACAATTCCCTACTATAACTACATACATGTACAGATGTCTCTCCGATATTGCCTCAGGTACCAAGATAACAAAGCGGTGACCCCAATTATCTGGCAGAAAAAAAAACCGGAGAGGCAATTCGCCCGGGTGGCTCGTTGACAGCCGCCTGAGTTCTCGAATTCTTGTCTCGATATACACCTCGAGGAATTGTCTATATCCTTTCCCAAATTATCCCTTGACCGTTGATCTGAATGCTTCGGACCTCTTTGCGGTCTGTGTCAGGCCCTTCGAGCCGACATGTTTGTCTCTCCTGTTTAGCTCGCCCTGGCGCGCTTGGTTTGCGCCAGTTTCACCGCATATCTGCACTCCGTATCGATATAGGCGAAACCAAGCCGGCCGATTTGTTTGACGCGTCGATTGAGCCCTCAGCGCCATTGCCGCCTAATGTATGTCCATTCCAAAGTACAACGTGAGAACAAGCCTGACAGAGTGTGATATAGAGTCAGATTCCAGAGACGCAAGATGCGGCTTCTTCCGAATCCCAGAAATCCCCAAGGCGGCATATTATTCCACCGAGAAAACTCACTGCTGCTGTATGGGATCAGATGACCAACTCACAACGAACTAATTACAAAAGGAGGCACCCAGAGTTGTACCAAAGGTTCAAGGATTCAATCACCGCAAATGGGCAAACGACACTTCGGAAAGCAGTGGAGCTTGCAATGGGGGAAGCCAAATTAGCAGAACAAGAAGCAGCAAAGCCAGAAGCAGCAACGTCAGAGACAACCCCGTCAGAGGCAGCGTCAGAGCCAACCCCGTCAGAGCCAACCCCGTCAGAGGCAGCACGGGTGGAAGCAGAAAAAGTCAAGGCCTTGCATCAGAGAATGGCAACGGAAGAAGCCAGAAGGGAAAGAAAGTCGAAAAGCAAGGAGGAAAAACGACTGGCTAATGCCAAACTTGAGCCTAAAATGTTAAAGGGAAAGGAGGGTCTAGCAGCTACGCCAGCAGTCAGTGAACTGGAGAAGACGCGCAACTCGGAGTCCACGAGCAATACGGTGGCTCAGATATTGGAAACCAGCTCCAAGAACGGTGTTGAAAGTCCGAATAAGCCATCATTAAAGGTGGAGATGGAGGAGAAGGCGGATTTGGAAGAGGGGATGGAGGAGAAGAAGGAGGTGGATGAGCCCCTTTCTTTCCTTAAGCTTAACTTTTTGTCCAAGGACCGCGGGGCTCTTCAGTCAAAGGACCCAGAACTGCGCATGAAAGGTGAGTTTCAATCTTTGGCATGTATCTATTGAAAGTTGGCTAACTTTATACTGAAGAGGTGCGTGTCCCCATGGCTCCTGTCCCACGCGTCGCCTTTGGCCTTGACCGAGTGCTTTTCAAGTGAGTTGTTCAGGTTACCCTGTTATCAATCGATATACTAATAGCAGACAGTCCCGGTGTCTACCAGCTACGTGACCATCGGACTCGTGTCTACAATTTCGACCCCTACCTTGACCAGATCATGCCCGTATCGGAGTTTGACTTTGGTACTCTGAAGCCGTATATCACCTCCTCTAAAGATGTGACGGCTTGCGAAATAACCAAGAAAAATAAAAAGAAGTACTACGGCTCATCGTCGAGCATGACTTCGGTTCTCTCTCATTTCCATTTCCTTCTGTCTGCGTGGCGGCCTGTCGACATTTCCAAACTGACACAAGGGTTTGGAGAAACTCCACGCAACTTCACCCGTCTCCTTCGAGCACCGACTGCCATGTTCCTCCGTTATAATGAGGCTGATGATATTTACGCCATTGATGCCGACAAGGAATATGACTCGGCTAATATCCTTATGCACCTGGGCAAGTCAATGGAGAAGCAACTCACGCTGCCAAAAGAAAAGTTTGAGCGCTACCGCCGAAGCGATGCGAACAAGATCACTGCAGAGGAAGAAGCAAGCGTCCCGGAGTCATACCACTACAGCACCATGGGCAATTTCCTCCTGCGAGGGCAACTCGACGCCTACGATCCCAGGTTACCAGGTACTGGCATGTTCGACTTAAAAACACGTGCAGTAGTTTCGATCCGCATGGAACCCACCTCACACGAGCGCGGAATGGGCTACGAGATCAGACGCCGCTTTGGTAAGTGGGAGTCTTATGAACGCGAATACTTCGACATGATCCGCGCCGCCTTCCTCAAATATTCCCTGCAGGTGCGCGTTGGCCGCATGGACGGCATCTTCGTCGCGTATCACAACGTCGAGCGCATCTTTGGTTTCCAATACATCACTCTCGGAGAGATGGATCAGGCTTTACACGGCCAGGACAACGTCGAGCTCGGAAACGCCGAATTCGAACTGAGTATTGGTCTGTGGGAGAAAATCCTAGACAAGGCAACACAGAGATTCCCCAAACAGTCTCTGCGTTTCCACTTCGAGACACGCGATGGTCCAACACCCTTCATGTACATCGTCGCCCAGCCCGTGACGAACGAAGAAATCGACGCCATCCAGTCAAAGAATCAAGCCCAAATCGATGACTTCACTGACCGCCTCTTCAACCCGGACAAGTATCAGCCCGAAGAAAGCGAGAGCGTGGAGTCAGCCGAATCTAAGCCTGAAGGCGAAAGCCTCCGCACAGACGAGAAGCCCAAAACCAAATCTCTCGCCGATTCCCTTGCAGACGCCCTCTACCCAGTAGACCCGGCTGACGGCCTCGTCGAGGCAGGCGAGGAAGGCGAGGAAGGCGAGTTCGAGACGCCAGAATCCACCATCTTGTCCGACGCCTCTGTTTCCGAACCAGAAGCCCCCAAGCCCGAAGTGAAAGCGGAAGCGGAGCCCAAGACCAAAGACGCCGAAAACAAGCCCGAGCCCGCCAAGTGGGACGGTTACGATGAGAACCTGCTAGCTATGACACTCATGGTGAATAGCAAGGTGAACGGAGTTCCAGTGCAGCGGCCGTCATATTTCACCCCGTCTGACCGATGGTCGATTAACTACGAGCTCAACGAGCTTGATGTGGAGGAGGGCAATACTATTCTGCGATTACTTAAAAATCGTCGAAACCAGGCTTTGAGAAAGAACGTGCAAGACCATTCCAATGTGTTTTTCACGAACTTGCAAAAGGTTACGAACAGAGGGCGTGCTTGGCGGAAACGTTTGGATAAACAGGATCGTGACCGTGGAATTCTTGTTTATAAGGATTCTAGTGAGATGGAGGTCTAGGTCCTGGAAGTCCTGGAATCGGGGGAGGTTGGAATCCCTGTTGTAAAGTATTTAATTTCTTCGCATTTTTCCTGTACTGTATCTTGAGATAGTCTAGGTATACATTCGTGGCGTTCATTACATAGTTGGGCTAGATACGTTCTAGGGTTTTGGTTGGATACATATGGGTGTTCAATGATGTACAAATATATTTTATACCATGCAACTCTCCAGATACGACTACGAAGTTTCAGCAGAAAATGGAAAGGAATAATGGTATTTTAATGCCTATCCAAACAGTATTCAAGCCAGACCGAGGAGCAAGAGCAAAGACAACACCATCAAAATGAATAACGAATAGCCCAAAGCCCCAACCCCCGAATAAACATTAATGCACGCAAGCGACTAAGCCGCAAAATGAGGACGAAATCTTCCAATAATAGTGTAAAAGCAAAGAAAAGCACGAGGGCTCGATAAAACAAATAGGTGGATATCGATTGCGTTGGTAAGAGGTATTGGGAAATGGAAATGAGTAATGAGTATAGAACGCCCGGAGAATGCGGTGTCTCTGTAAAAAGAAATTGGAACGCCAGGGTATCAGTGCCGACTGGTCGGTTTCGAGAAATGGGAATTGGATGAGGGGTGGGTTAATGAGTTATGAGTTAATGAGTAAGATAAAAAAAAATATGGTTCACAGGGAGAAGGAGAGGAATGGTAAGGGTGTGCAACCGAAACCTGGTTCGTCGTATATGTACTGCGAGAGCCAGGCTGCGTTTCGTGCTGGTGAGGTATGGAGGATTCTGTACAAGGTAGAAGAGGATGTATCTTGATGGGCGTAAGGAACGCTACTGCAGCTCTCCCAAGTCAACCTTTGGTGGTGACCAGTCTAGCTGAGGCGGCTTGTCACTGTTGATATACACATGCGAGGGACGCACTGCATCCGCACGGCGACGTTCCCTCAACGCGGTGCCGCTGAGGAAGCCTCTTAGGGTAGACGAAGCGACGCCGTAGGCGCTTCGCGTACTGCCGGCACCTATTGAGGCATTGCTGGAAGAACTGTGTGCACTACGGACGCTCTCGGCCTTTCGGACCGCTGGGGGTACAGCTGGAACCGGGATAGCTAGACGAGAGGTTGGGGTTGACGAACCATGACCGGATGGAGCGAATTGTGCAGGAAGAGCGGTGTGAGGGCGGCGGGTATCGGATGGAAGGCGTTTTGGCTGCACGGAGGTGGACTCGATGTTTGACGACTGTGATGGGGTGTCGGACGTCTCCGAGAGTTGGATGGCAGCAGGGGACTCGTCCGGCAGTGACGACGCTCGGATCTCATCTGCCGACACGGACACATCGAATTTGAGATTGTCAAGCATCGTGCCCAGGCTCGCTGCTGTTCCGGGCCGTCCATCGCTGGCAGCATCATCATCAATTTCCTCAATCCCATGGGCAATATTGTAATTGCGGCGGAGGTATCGATTAAGCCGGGCCACTTCCGTATCCCATCTCTCGTTCAGAGACCGCATGACTAATTCAACGTTGTGGTTGGCGAATGGAGAATGTTCCAAGGCTGAGGCGACACTAGGTGGCGGCGCTTTGCTCAGTCTGTGTCCTTGCCCCCCTTGGCCAACGCTCATCGCTGCATACAGAGAGCGACGAACCGAGTTCGCCGTGGAAGTTTGGTTGCTGTGGCTAGACTCCCATCGAACACTATCAACCTCTCGGCGTACTTTATCCAGTGACAGGGTTCGATCCCGGTTCATGCAGGAGAGTGTGAGAAGGGAGCGGTTGCACCGCAGCCCATTGACCAACACCGTAAAGGACTGCAGATTGATGTCATTGTTCTCACAGTGTACTTCACGCAGCGAATCATTCTCCTCTAACACAGAGGCAAGCGTATTCGCACCTTGAAGACCGAGTTTCTGGTGCTCAATTCTCAGGACCTTCAAAGATTTGTTTTTCTTCAGGCCAGTCAGCGCGAGGTTGAGGCCAATGCCAAAGCGTGCAACATCGAGGTGCGCATTGTCACCGCTTATGTCTAAAGCCTCAAGAGTCTCATTCTCCTCGAGCATTACCTGCAACGATCGGCAGGTTTCAGGGCTAGCGTCGTATGGGAGGGAAGCCTTCGAAATATCGAGGAACTTGAGGGTGCTGTTCTTCCGAAGTGATTCAACCATTTGACGGAAATGGTCTTCTTTCTTGAAATCAATCATGCGCATTGACAGGTGCGAGGGAGTTTGATTCTTCGTAATAGCGTTGAAAATATGCGAACAGCCATTGTCAAGACGGTTCTCATTGACATGCAGATGGAGACTCCGCGGGGCATCGGGTCCAACGGACATCGAGTGCATAAACATCGCCACGTCTTCTCCGGTTAGGCCACATTGATCAAGGCGAATCACACGAAGATTGCGAGAACGATCGCTAGCCAGGTAAGTAGCAATGGCATCCACAGTCTCGCGGTTCAAAGCTGTCCGACTGAGAGCCAGCTCTTCCAGTCGCCAGTTAAACAGCATTTCGGCCGTGATGAGCGGGTCAGCGCCGGATGTCCGTGAGATGCGAGACAAGTTGATTTTTCGTATTTGTCCGAAGTAGCCGATGTATTGCTGGAGTACATCGGGGTTCAATCGGCCCTGCACGCCTGATATGTTGATTGCCTCAAGTGTTGATTCTTGCGCGATGATAGTAGATAAAAGAAGGTCTAAATCATGCACAGATAATCCACAGTCCCCGACCTCCAAAGCTCGTAGATGACTACGCCTTTGGGACGCCGCATCGACGAGATAGTCTAGATCCGACTCCCCCAGCTTGATGCCGTTGAGCACGACCCAGTCCACGCTGGTCAATTCTCGGCGACACACGGGGAAGATAGCTTCTGGAATCCCACACCCTGGGTCACGAGTACCCTTGTCGAGAGTTTGTATCGGTATCCGTGTAAGGCAGTAAGAGAAGTCAAGTCGGCGTAGCCATTTACTCTTTAAAGTTAAAGCTCGCACCTCTTGCGAGAGAACAGTCAGATTTTCCTGGCCTGGAATGTGTACGGAGGCGCCTCCTCGGTCGAGATGGACGTCAGGATCCACCCCGTGAACATCACGAAGGCCCTGCAATGCATCAAGATTGACCCCGCGGAACGAGATTGACCGGAAGAATTCATTATAACGAAGTGCGCGCATGACCGCAATGAGTTCTAGAGCTGTGTACCGCGGGGTTTTGGGGGAAGCAGGCTTCAGGAGACGGAAGCATGGCGCATCCTCGCATTCCTGGTCGATTGTGTATCGAATATTTGACGTGTCGATATCATAACTGGCGGAGTAGGCGACCAACGTTCGATCGAAGCATCCATAATCTTCGTCTAGAGCAACAGGTGGGAAGTTGTCGTCATTTTGCAGTTCCTTTGGAACCACGAATTCGTACGGCTGTCTTATCCACAATGGACGGAGATATTCAGTATGTTGTCGGATCCAGCACGCGACTTCAACAGAGTGAACAGAGGCGAGGAACACATTGAATGACTTCTTGAGAGGAACCCTAAAGGTAAGATGCAGGCTGTCGTCACCGTACTCCATTGACAAACCAGTGAGGTTCATCAGACCAAACGATGTACCAGATTCCCAGTCTGATAGGGATACGACCGATGATCGATTGGTGGTCTTCTGCATGGGAAGCAGATGAAGCTTGTGTGCGCCAATGGCAAGGTAGCAGCCCGTGGGCGACAACTTGGTTAGGTCGTCGGAGGAAGAGCGGGTTATTGACTTGCTGGAGGCGATTTGAATGACCCGGAACATGCGGAACACCTCCGGGTCATAATCTCGCTCGTGTTCTAGCATGCGAGTGACATACTCAATCGATCCCCTGCTAAACGGCATTGGAAAATTTGCTCTAGCCATCTGGGCAGCTTGACGAATACCCACCATCCAAAGGTTCAATTCTTGCAGATCAGATGTTTGCATCTGAACTAATGTAGCTTTATGCGTGCGCTCATCAAGATATGCCACCTCAACCGACGGGGATAATCGTGCATCCTCCAACATGTAGACTGCAATTATGCTGTTTAATGGGATCCCACCAGATGAATCTGTAGTAGCCATTAATTGCATGTCCTGCAGTGAACTGACTGAAGCGATTGATTGGCGATGGGAAGCTGGAGCCCGGGCATAAGAAGCGGGGATAGAACCAAAAACATCGGCGGCTTTGCTTTGGTTCTTGAAACGAATGAGGTGCGTGTCCGTGAGGACCAAATATTGACTCTTTTTCCTCCACATGCCCCCAGTCGTCTGAACTTCCCCGTGGTGGAGAATGGCAGATGACCAGATCCCATTTCGGGGACTGGCCATGGTTTGGTCATCCGCCACCGCATCGATGGAGGCACTTATAGGTTCATCATCCTCCCATGAGTGTAATGACCTCAGAGATCCAAAAACCGAGGTTCGCTTTTTCTGCAGAGACTTCCTCCGCGGGCGAGGGGTTTCAATAACGGGTGTAGATGGTGACCGGCCGCCGGTGTCGGAGCCTGCTGTCCCAGGGCGACGGTTATTCGATCCATCCCCTCTGTTGGGACTGTGAGAGCGGCCAAAGAAGCTAGAATTCCGTCGGCTTTTCTTGTCTCGGGTCAAGGTATCATCCGAAGGTGTTCGGTCATGTAGTGGAGGTCGAAGGGAGGTTGATACTGTGAGGGATGGACTGAACACGCTCAGGCTCTTTCTCCGTTGTCGTTTGCCGATGATTTCAGCCATGTCGGGTTCGGGAAGGGGGGAGGGGGGAAATTGGGTAAGGTGGAAGAGTAGCGGCGCGAGTGTACTGAGAAAGGAAGCTTATCCCATTGACGACCTCAACGTCGTTTGTACTAGGTCAATTAGCTTGGAAAGTCATGGCGGGCAATAAAGTGAGGAAGCATGAAGCGGAGAAAGAATGAGGGGAAAGGGTCACACATACTGCAAACTGTCACAGCGCCATGAGAAGCAATTAGCAATTGCTAAAAGACAGGAAAAGTATTGTAGAACTGATTTTATCTAGGACTCTAGACACAGATCAACAATGTGAAAAGTGATGGTTGCGGAATGGGGAATCCACAATATCGGTGATATCAGGCAAATAAGTGTGATTTGATAGGTCTTCCTTATAATCTTGGAAGATCAGATTAGAAGAAATCTGATTGCGGAAATGAAATGAAAACAGTGTCCACAGGGATAACCCTCAGAGAGTAAAGGAAAAGGAGGAATAGAGAAATGGACGGATGCAGTCCAACTGTAACGATCGAGAGATGTTTCAGGATATTTTTTCCACTTCTCTTTTTCTTGTTTTTTTTTTTTTTTTTTCTAAATTAATATTATTATTTAATTAATATTCTTTATTTAAGCTTGCTAATAATCATAAGCTATTAAATTAAATCACTATTAGATATGCCCGCTTATTTATACCCAAAGAAAAGAACCCCAAGACACGAGGTTGACTTTTCAGATATCTAACGGAGTTTTCCGTAGAAAAGGTACAGATCCACGTAGGAGGCGTACTATAGCGCCGATATAGCTAGGCATTTAGGGATTAGTGAGAAAACTTTTCTTCGGTGACCTCCTTTGGTTGGATATCATCCTTGGTCTTTAGACAGACCTTAAGAAGCTACCCCTTATACGATCTACACTGTAATTAACATATAGGTTCAATCTTAGGATCCACCCCCAAAGTATGATCGGCATTTACACTCCACGATGCTGCTTCCGTAACTTCCATAGGGACGTCGTGGCCCAAAAGGAGATCACAATAGATCAGCGTAATTAGGGGGAAAATCCCCAACCTGGCGTCATCGGTGACGAAATTCATTCATCAGTTGATGAACGCAGCTACAAAGTATTCGCCCCAATTATGCGAGGTCTTACAGGGGACTGGGAAATAAAGATTCAGCTGATCTGGAGATTCCGACAAAACAGATGTATTGTGTTCGGTGGAAAGCTCCAAGCTCCAAGCTCATATCGTTGTTGAAAAAAAGTGGCGATATCTCTTGAAGCTCTTTATCGACGATTACCCTCGGCTCTTTCAGCTTCCACTCGCTCCGCGCGTTTGATCCGTCGAACTAGCTCAATATATTCCGTCACGCGTTTCTCTTGCCAAATACAACCGCCCAGGGTCATAGCCGCAACTTGTAGGAATACCTTAAACTGCGGCGTTAGACCGCGGTAGACACGGGACCCAGGGGATACCCAGCTTGAGAAACCCTCCAGGGGACGGTGGAATAGTCGTGAGCGAAGATACTCGCGAGAGAAGATAGAAATGCGTGGACGGGGTTGTGTCGCGGGATACGCGGGCGGACTTGGTGCGGAAAAGACGAAGGGGTGGGGTAGGGAAAGAATCATATGAGCTAGAATGGAAACAGAGCCAAACTATAGGAGATTAGCGATTGCACTAGGGCTATATTAGTTGAAGGTCCGGCTTCTTACGCGGAACACGCCGGTCATGAAGCCCTGAGCGGCTATCCAGGAGATTTCCTCCGGGGGTTCAATGCCGCCACTTTTGTTGGATGGTGCTGGCATTTTGATATTTACAGTTGCGAGTGTGGTGAGCAAGAGCCACAAGTCTGTCTTGCGAAACAAATTGAGACCTCGGGATGGATGTTTCTTATCGAAGCCGAGTTCGGCGAGACGATAAACAAAGTAAAGACAATGCTCAAAGGAAGATGTGTGTTTTGGACACTAATTGAAATATGGAAGATAGTATTGATATCAAGGATGTCAAGAATGAAAGTCTGGACCAGCCAGTGTCTTAAAACCTGTTCAACTTACGATCTGAAGTTGTATCTTCCCCATACTGTAAAATGCGGATCAACGATTCTCCAGCGGACGAGTCAGACAAAAAAGATATCCGATTATCGCAACCATCTACAAAGCACTGACTCAATTAAATTCCCAGTCAATTCGACCTACACAAAATTTTAAACTCACAATGGTCCTCGCCGCACGCACCGCGACCATTTCACGGTCCACCAACGAGACCAAAATCCAAATCTCCCTCTCCCTAGATGGCGGTGTCCTCCCACCCTACGAACCCTCCACCCACTTCCCCGCCCCAACAGACCCCGAAGAAGCGGAAGCCTCCAAGAAAGGCATTGTTCCCCCTAAAGATGCCGGTCATGCCACACAATTCACCCCGACCCAGCAAATCACCATCAGCACAGGCATCGGCTTCCTAGACCACATGCTGCACGCACTTGCCAAGCACGGCGGGATGAGTCTTGCAGTTCGGGCAAAGGGTGATTTATACAGTGAGTTCCGCCCTGAACACCTTATCAAACCCCTATATAGAATGCTGTTGCTAACCCACCTAGTCGATGACCACCACACAACAGAAGACACCTTCCTCGCACTGGGCGAAGCCTTCACAGCGGCACTTGGCGCACGACAATCTCTCGAGCGATTCGGCCGTGGAGATGCACCTCTTGACGAGGCTCTCTCATGGGCAGTGATTGATCTCTCGAGCCGGCCGTGGGCTGTTATTAACTTGGGCTTCCGGCGCGAGAAGATCGGTGACTTGAGCACTGAAATGATCACTCATGGCTTGCAGAGCTTTGCCCAGGCGGCGGGCGTTACATTGCATGTTGGTTGTACATATGGTGATAACGATCACCACCGCGCGGAGAGTGCGTTCAAGGCGCTTGCTGTTGCCATTCGCAATGCTTGTAAGCGCAGGGTTGCGGGTGATGTTGGTGCTGGTGATGTTGTCAGCACTAAGGGTGTTTTGTAAAAACTTTGCCCAGAGATTTCGGTATATAAAATTGTTTATGAATGAGATGAGATAGAGATACAGCGTGGTCCACGTATTACTATTACATAGTTCCAATTATAGAGCGTGCAGTCTGGCTATGAAATGAAACGCAATGAGATCGGATCTTTCCAATAAGAAGTTCATTACAATCGCATAACATAATCCTATATATTCCCATAAACCATCAATCATTAAATATCAAACATCAAATGTCCAACCCGACAAATAGAGTAATCAACGCAACATCGAAGAACCAGCCCCGAGAACACAAGCAAACCAAATCAAAACTCAATTGTAAACCCAACTCTCTAACCCAAACCCAAACTCTATACCATTCAAGCCCTAAACCCCAATCGCCTTAACAGCCCTCTCCCAATATGCCTTCCTCTCATCGGTAACAGAAGTCCCCACACAATCCGAGATGAACCGTTGCCACCCCATCTCCGAGCCATCAGCAAGTGCAGCCCGCACCTCCTTCGAGCACTGCGTAGTAAGGAACCAAGCTCCAGAGCCAAAGTCCGTAACAGGATCGTTGCGCAGGAGATCGAGTAGCTCTGCCGGGCTGTTACTAACGCTGGGGAGTTTGTCCTTCAGTTCCGGCAGGGAGGAAGCGTATTTTTTATTGTAGGCTGGAGATTGCATGTTGCGTGCTGGAAGATAAGAATATGGTTAATATATGGATGTAGAGGTTGGATGGACAAGAATTAGGGCTACGTACTGCCCTGCCCAGCCACGCCCGGGAAATGATTCTTGTTATACTTGAAACCACCGCTTTCAAAAGCCATTGTGCTGATTATGGCAGCTTGCTCGGCTTTGGAGGTTACTTTATAGGTGTCGAAGGCTTGGGAGGTGTACTTTGCGGCTTGCTTTGCTGTGGCGCATTCGCCTTCTGCTGGGGCGTCGGTGCAGGATTTGGATGTGGGGGCGATGGCGATGAGTTGGGATTCTGTTAGGGCATTGTCGCGGGTGAAGAGGGAGAATGGGATTGGCGTTGCGGTTGTTTGGATGGTGAGGGTTAGGGTTAGAGAGAGGAGGAGGGTTTGGAGGTGCATTTTGTTATCGTGTGTGGATGGAGTAGATATAGGAAAGATGGGCGATGGGTTAATGCGTAACTATATCACATAGGGTTCCAGAGCCAAGGATGAATGGCCTTTATAGATAGATAGTATAGAGAGAAATCTTGATTCTTTGGTGGGACTAAAGGGCATGAAGTAGGTCGTCTTTATAAGTCCTCGCGCATGTCTGTAAGAGGCAGACAGTGTATGAAACAGGGGTCTACATTGTCTGAGCCAGCTGGGACATACAAAAGGGAGGCAGAGGGAAGATACCCCGTCAATAGCATGTACATTGTAGACTAGACGCGGAGAATGCTAGGCGCGGACTGAAGTATGTGGGATGACGGCAGGGGGCAATATTAAGGATGAACACTAAATAACCTATTTACTAAGAACATTGAAAACATGCTCCACCCTGTACTACTTTCCTTTTTATAAAAAAAGACCAAAGCCCCGGATTTGATAGGACCACTTGGAAAGCTTGTCGATGCAAGGCACGGTGTTGCCATTGGAGGGAGAAATTAGGGTTTCAGGATCAGGTGCTATTTGGGGTTGACGTATCAGACCTCAGACTGGAGGGTACGAGATATAATTCCAGTCTACTTCAGATTTTATGCTTAAAATGTGTGAAAGGCATTATTGATTCATCATCCCCCCCCGGAGATATCTAGTCCGAGTGCATAGAGGTATGTCCATATAATTTCACTGTCTCCCGAGAAGCGAAATCTAACTTTGTTTACAAATCAATAGGGGAAAAATAATAATAGGGGACAGTGAAATATAACCGACACAGACACTGGGGTTCTGCGCACATGTCCAAAAAGCAAACCCAATTGCTCCAGGTGAGCATTCAATCCAGGATCCTGTCGCAGGATTGAGACACCATGCATAATGCGCTCGTAAACACAAGAAAGAGCAAAAGTTGTACAATAAATGCTGATGCAGAGATCATGTCCGGGGCCGTATCGTTACAGACAAATACACAAGCTGCAAAATGGCGAAGTTGCGGGTCGAGAAGTCAATCTCTAGATCTCTAATCATCGCGACGTCCGAGTTCGTACGAGGTTTCTGTAACCCCGCCAGCTTCTTCGTCTTCTTTGAAGCTGACGCGTCGCAGGAGTGTCGGGACTGAGAGTCGCGAGCGTCGGGTTGGCGACGCTGAGAGTCGCGACGGGTTGATGATGTTTGGCACTTTGGAGTAGCGGTAGCGGTACTTGGCTCCCAAGAGCATGACACGCCCATAGCTCCACCAGAGGCATAATCCAACGACTCCAGCAAGGAGGAAGCCGCAGATGGTGAGGAAAACCCAGTGTTGACCCATCTACAAGATATTAGCATTGTTCAATATTTCCATACCAGAATTTTGTCACTTACCCAGAAGATCAAGTGCGCATCCTTGCCGTGCCAGCTGTTACCCCGGTGGTGGGTGAAGAAGCTCCAAGAGAACCGGTTGTACTCATCCTGCATTAGGATGCGCACGCGCCCAGCCTCGCTCGGCATCTCGCGCATGTACTCTTTCCAAATGACGGACAAGAACAGCGGTCCGGTTGAATACATGACCGTGATGTATGGGAGGAGCCAATGGCGATCGTACTGCTGTAGCACTTCGATCGTACGGAGGAAGAATGGGTGCTGTGGTACGGAGCCCATGGCGTCATTGGAGATACCAGTGGGTGCGGTACGGCGTACCCAGGCGGGATAAGCGAGAAGGGGATCTAAGCGACGGTTGCATCCCTGTTTCATGCGGTTAGGAGCGAACCACTGCGGTATTCCGGGGGTATACTTACGTCGTCGAGGTCAATGTATGTTCCACCGAAGTGTGCGAGAATGAAGTATCGAATAGTATCTGCGCGCTGAATAGGATAACTGTAGCCATCGAAGGTGTCCAAGAACCAGGGATATTCGGCGGCGATAAAGTCTCGTGATTTCTCGTTTGTCCAAAGCTAACCACATACGTTAGGAACGTTGAATTAGACAGGTCGGGGTGGGGGACATGGACGTACAATATATTCATAATCAGGGTGTAAGTCAATGCAACTCTGTTGAGCTTCTGCCCAGACCTCGGGAATAGTCTCATTCTTGTATGTTTGGTGAATGATCTTTGGAATGATCTGTGGGCGATGCTCGATCAGGCTGGAATTCGGCGAGGGCAACTCTGCGCGGTGTATAGCGTCGGCAGCGGCATCTTCGAATAGTAGTGCCAGAAGTGTCGAGACACTGCGGACGAGCAACGAGAGGATAAGGAGGTTGACGAGGATGAAGATCAAGAGACCGCGCCGCATGATGAAGGCGAAGGACAAAAATATAGGAGAAGCGTAACCAATTGAACCCCCAATTTGTTAAGTCGTAAAGTCGTATCAAGTTTCACAGACCCTCAGGCCGTAGATAAGGAGTCAAAGTACGGAAATGCAGGTCATAAAATGTATCGGATAGTAAACAATAAAAGGAATAGGGAGAAAAAGAGTATTTAAAAGGGGAGACTAGTTCACGATAATAAGGAGTGACGGGAGTGGGGAGACTAAAGCTTAAGGAGGAAAGGGGAGATTGTTTTAAAAAAAAAATGGCAATCCTGAGGCAAAAAAAAAAAGCTGACGGAGGGAAACAATACGATACAGCAAACTTGGGAAGGAAAGCTGTTGAGAAGATTACGAGGCTGAGCAGAAGGGGTGGCTGTGGTTCCAAGATTAAGCGGCTTGGTCGTTTTCTGATTGGTGGGCTCTCGGTGGGCCAACTAAGGGGAAATTTTTTAACCTTTTTTCTTCCAATATTGTATGGGTGTATTCCGTAACTGAATTTGGGCTCGGATTATTTATTACTTAGATCATTCTTTTTAAATTTTTGCGTTTCTAATATAATATTCACTACATACATATACGGCTAATAGAAGTATCTCTCAATGTATAGCTTTCAACGTCGCTGAAATATCCCAATATTGGCGCAAGGGCTCGTCATCGTATTGTAAATATAGCGCCGTGGGGAAAAGAACCCCACACCAACGCGAGAATGTTTGTATTGAACTAGTCCTTTTTAGATATGTCTTTTATTGGTACCTTTCTAAAGCCGAGGCTAGTTTGCACCCACTAGTCTGTTAGTTTACTAGTCTGTTCAAAAAAACAAAGCGTTAGTACGAAGTATAACTAACGGAGCAGAAGGTTCGGGCTATACTAGGCACATAATAATTATCCTGCATACTCCGAGTCGATAAAAAAAGGCTGTAACGGTCATGTATTCTCGCTACCGCCACGTGTGGCGTGTATTTCACACGTAGACCTTTGATCAGGCCTAACAATCCCTTGGGAGTACACTATATGAATGCACTCCGCGCGTAAAAAGAAAGAACCAAGCCTTGGACGCCTTGGCCACAGGCTCGGCCAAGGTCATTCTAGCACAAGACGTAGGAATTGGCACCGATTCGCCAAGTGGAACCGCCACCGCCTGAACGGGGACGTGCACGGTGCGATAAGAGGCCGTACCATTGCCCCCATTTTTGGCCTCATTAGCGTATTCGTATTTATTATATGTATTAAAATTTATTGAAGTGTATTACATTTCTGATGGAACTTCTTAAATGCACACACAATGTTGGAATTATAGCACATTCCATTTCCATGGGAACTGCTGGAGAGCCACTTTAAATCTTCCGTTCCACCTAGAACGATTCCGAGGTCGTGGCAAATCCAAGCCCATGGTTCACCACGTTGTATCTCGATTCCAAGGTTCAATTTAGGTATGGTAGGTACCTCGACATGGATCGGCATTTTCAAGCTACTCCAGTTTTTCTAAGATCAGATGTGACGTGGGAGGTCCCAATTTCAATATACTTTAATAACCTAGCTTATTATTTTATGGAGTACTCCTCCGTACTCCGTACATTGAGCAGATTACCTGCCGTGCAATGCTAATGACAAGCGGGATGTGGGCGTAAAAAAAAACGGCGACGAATTACCCCTTTGGAACAGATCTGATATTAACTCGCAGCCCGCCTATGTTAACATTTTACCCTACGGAGTATGATTATCTACCTTTATAGATGAATTGATCATCAAGGTAATATATATGTGCGTAGCAAGCATACATGTACTATACAGAGATTTACTGCCCTGGTGTGATATACGTGTCTTGCGCGCCCTGGGTTAAAATTAAAAGCGCTTCATAGCACCATATTGGTTTAGACTGAAATATGGGGCTAAAACATGAAATGCACGGGGCGCTGTACGACGTATATTGCCTCGTGGTCTTAGTCTGACGTCGTGGTCCTTCAAACCATGTTAGAACGACTCTTTCTAATAATAATCGAGTGTAGTATACTTGAATAAGGTGAGATGACGAGGCTGACTACAACAGTATTATGCTGCCTGTTGATACTACCTATGCATATGCAAGATCGAAGCTGTACAGCCCTGTAATTGACTTGGCATGATCAAACATATGACCATGTATGGCTGCCTTCTGTTAGGGGCTTCAATAGTGGCTGGTAATGCATGCAATCACACGGGGTTGCTTTACTTTATTTTACTTTAAAGCATGTGGTGTTGAGTTAACTACTTCGAGGGGGCAGAGCGAAGTCATGCTCTCGTACTTGGCACTCGTACTTGGCACTGGAGGTCATGGCGAGCATTTTATAAATGTCGTCATCTTAAGGTCTGCGCCTGCATGCAGCTCCAAGCGATATAGTAATAAAATAAAAAAGTAATTCGGGTATCCATGGCTATTCCAATGTCAAAAGACATGCACGCTCTTGTAAACAAAAAAAGAGAAAACGAGTCCTAATCCTTGCGTCTTTTACATGTCACATCGAGCGGACTGGTTTAAGGGGTAACGTCCCACTTCAGCAGATAAAAGGGAGCTGTTCCGGACAGACCGCTCGCTAGTATCCGTCGTACCACCTTTAGACACAGCTCTAAAGTGGTCGGTTTCCATGACTAACCGGTATTGCATGCAAAAACTCGCCGAATAATGTCAAATACTCTCACCCGGCAGGAGTTAGATGAAAAGCACCACCCAGAGACTTGCCCCCTCCCGTGCATAGATCAAGACCAGTGTCAGACCGATTCTACCTATACCAGCAAGACCTGTCTTGTGTTGAATGCGGTCTAGATTCAACTTCCGTTTGCACAAGGAAGCTTGAGATTCGTTCCTGAAAGGCGACGCTTGATCAATACAATATGGCTCATCGAACCTCGGGTGCCGCAGCCACAAACTCGCGGTTCACATTAGCGACACCTGTCGCACGTTCATTGGGCCCAGATGCGGGCTCAAACAAACGCCGCCACCAGCGAGGGGGGTCAAACGGACGGTGGCCACCATGCAGGGGCGGGTAGACATCGTTGAAGAAGTACCAGATATGACCGACGACAACACCGAGCATCTCATCCTTCGGCACGATCTTATGCACGATCACACTGAATCCCATCAGCACCCATGGAAGATAGGGAGCAGTGAATACCAGTAGTCCTAATAAACTGAGACGGGTGTCTGGGTTGCGCCGGGCCCAGATGTAGACCAAGCTGGATGAAAGCGCGCTGCCCAGGAAGGGAATTGAGAGGAAAGGCGAGATAATGAGGAGAGATGTCATAGCATAGAAGATCAGCCATGCGAAGTGCGCTGGGGAGCGGCCGGAGGTTTCTTCCAGAAGTCGGGAGTAGCGTTGCAGGAAGAAGACGTGGAATAATAAGTCGAGATTGAGGGGCCCGAAATAGAGAAATGTCGTGAGTAGTCGCCAGTACTGTGATTTGACGTAGACAGACCGGAAGCTGTAGAATAGCTGGAATGGGGTCACAACGTGGCACTGCACCAAGACTGAGGTTGCCACGGTGGCTACCGTCCACCACCGGGTGACGGGTGGCATCTCATAGAACCATTGCTCCAGGGGAAACTGGCCTGGTTGCCCATTGTTCTCCCAGAGGGCAGCCATGGTGTATGGTTGTGACTTCGGAGACAAAAACCGGAGAGAAGCAGGAGTGAGGGCAAATGACCAGCACGAGCACCGAGAGCTCCACAAAGTGCTTATATCCAACGTATGACGGAGATAAGACCAGGTAGGCCAGTTTATCGTCACGTGTCCAACACGAAACGCGTTGCTACGTGAGAATCACGGGGGGCTGGGACGCTAAGACCGGAATAGTTCATATTGACAGCTCCCCCGGCCATTCCTTCGCAACTGTCAAATTATTAGCAGATACGATTTCTAATCCCAATCCCTTTAGCTGAAACCTCGTGTGCAAGCCTAAGCCTCCTCTATACTCGAACACAGGTTCTGCAAGGGACAATCTCGACCCAAACGCGGCAATTTGCTGGTTGCTAGGCGCTAAACCTCCCAATTGATCGCTTTCCACCACCCCACTACCGAAAAAATCACACTGCGCGTTTTACTTCCACCACAATGCCGCCCAAGGGAGCCCGCAAGTCAGCACCAGGCAGCGCACAAAAGAACAAAGCGCGCAAGACAGCTGCTGCGCCCGTCGCAGCTGGGGATGGGACACCAACCAAAGCACGCAAGACGAAGGGAGAATCGCAAACAAAAGTCACAAAGACCAGTGCCACCGTCCAACGTACGTCATCCAGAACGAGCACCTTAGATTGCTCTACTCGCGCAATTCGGCGACTAATCCCCTACGAACCCAATCACCTCATTCTAACAATCCTCTAGCCGGAGACCCAACCCCTACAGGCCGCCGCCGCCGCTACAAGCCCGGCACTGTCGCTTTGAAAGAAATCCGCCGCTACCAACGCTCCTATGACCTTCTCATCGCTAAACTGCCCTTTGCGCGCTTAGTCCGCGAGGTCGCGCTCGATCTCCTCCCCGCCGACGTAGGCGCCGAGTTGCGCTGGCAGTCATTCGCTATCCAAGCTCTGCAAGAGGCCGCGGAGGCTTTCCTTGTCCACCTCTTCGAGGACACAAATCTTTGCGCGCTGCACGCGAAGCGCGTTACTATTATGCAGAAGGATATCCAGCTTGCGCGGAGAATTCGCGGCGTCTGGGCTGGGCTTGGTTGAGCTGTCCCATTGACTGTTTCGATTTCTGCGGCTTTTTTTTTCGAGTTTAATATTAATTTCGCGGTGCTATGGTGGCTTCCAATATTCTCTAGATAAGGAGAGGAGTCTCAAGGACATTGCTGGCGTATTGTGGGCATGGAGTTGTCCTTTGCTTTTTTTTATGTTTCCTCCAGCTTCTGCTACTGGAGCCTGTGTCTGCGACTGCAGGCTGGCTTATACCATGGTGTTTGTACATTACGCATGGATGACGGGTGTTCGATGTTCTTCTGTATAGGGAGCGAAGCAATTCATGATCTTCCTAGGGTGAATCCTATCAATGTTTCCAAGTCAACAAATCCTACAGTTATATCACTAAGTAGACTTCCGTGCGTTGGGTATCGAAAAGGTATTTCTTGATTCGCCAATAACATCATTTATCGGCTTGCATCCCCGAGTGAACAATAACCGCAGAAAATGTGAAACGCCTTCCCTAGTAGCCATCAAATGGTATCGTAAAGCGACTCCCTAGGAACAGTTCTGAAACAAACGCCAAGGGAAGACATTAGGAAAGCAAAAAGGTATATCATGTTTATATCAATAGACAAAAGCAAATTAGGCAGGACGTCTCAAACGAGGGGGAAGACCCGAGACTAAGCGTTGGCCTTCTTCGCGGACGCTTTGCGCTTCCTCGCCCTTGCCTTGTCGCTCCAGAGTCTCAGCCAGCATGTCGTCGGTGACGCTCGCCCACATACGGTCATTGGCACGTTTGGCCATTGCACGGCCGGCTCGAGCGCTTTTCTCGGCTTGCTCGCCGACCACGCCACGGAAGTACTTCCAGCTCATGAATGTTAGGGTCATGCAGGTGATTTGGCTGTTGCTGATTGCGGTGGCGGACTGCAGAGCTTGTTGGAGGTACTGTTTTGTTTGAATAGTCGACTCGGAGTGAACGGTTGCGCAGACTAAGAAGTAGGCAGCTTGTATGTACTTGTTTGGACTGCTTTGGCAGAAGGGTTCGAGGGTTGCTAGAATGGCGCTTAGCAGGGAGTGTGATGGGTGATTTGGATCACGGAGGATAAGGACTGTGTTGAGACCGGCGAGGATGCGCGTATCACGACATGGGTCATTGCGTCCTGTCTTGCTAGTACCGGGATCTAGTGACAAAGTTGGTGATTGGAATATGTCCAGAGCGGTCTTGAGATCGCCAGTTGCCTGTGCGATGGTGCCCGCAGCATATTCCATCAGACATTCGATGGTGTCCGGAAGGTTGGAACCAAGCTCCTGGAAGACCTGTCGAAGATCGTTAAGAGTCTGGCTGGCAAGATCCCAATCGGTTCGAGCGCACGCCAGGAAGACTCGCTGAAGGAGAAGGTTGCAGTAAAGAGACTGGCGCCATTGAACCCGACGATTGGCATTGACCATGGATTCAGAAATTTCTTGGGGGGCCTTGAAATTCCCTTGAACCATTCGAAGTCCTTCCTCAAGATATTTCTCTGCTTTCCGGCCATCATATGAGTTCTTCGCACTGAGCGTGATTGAGCTTAAGAAATAGCAAAGCGCATAAAGATCGTGCTGGGGAAGCCAGTTGAAGCTTAAGAGTAATGTCCCATTATGAACCTGCAAAATGTCACCTGTGTCAATGGACGACGGCCCAGCGGATTTACCGTTGAGAGGGACCGAAAATGACCCATCGGGCCGCCAGTTGCTGTCGCTGAGCGTCTCATCCATCAAAGCCTGCATAACCTTCAGCTTTTGTCCAGACTGGTTGACGTCGTACTCTAGAAGACTGCAGCAGATATCGACCATTTGAATTAAGGTTGTAAGTTGAGGTATATGGCGAAGTTCATCATTCAACTGATGGCTTCGCGCTGCTGCGACGGCGCGCTGCGCCTGCTCGATAGAATCGGAATTTGTCGCTTGCTGCAAGTGTGCGAGTGACTCAATGACAGCCGCCATTGCTGAAACAGCCTTGTCCCCATTACGGCTAGCCATAGCTGTGATTTTGTGAAGATGCTGTAGCGCTTGCACGGAGTCTTGGTGCGACGGAGATGACAACGAGAGTGATACTCGAAGGAAACGAAATGCGTACTCCCATGCGGCATGGCGGTACCTATAGCTATTAGCATCCCGTGGTCAAAGAAAGTCGAATGGCACATACGCTTCCACATCCTGAATCATCCCATCGACCGCTTTCAGGGAAGCTTTAGGGTTACTCTTGTGGAGCATTCGTGCGAGGAGGTGCTGCATGCTGTATTTCAAGTCAAGCATACGGTTCTATACAAGTTAGAGATCAAAAACAAATTCGCTATCAAGTTGCAGTTGACTAACTCGTTCACACAGATCGATCTACTCAAGGTTAGTGGCTATTTCTGGGACAGAGGGAGAAAAATACACACCCCTTTACTCAATGCTGTTTCCGCTTCGATGTCATTGTCCGTTTCCTCAAACAATGTACGCGCATAGCGAAGTCTAACAAGAGCTTCTTTGCGAGGTTGCAATCGCCAGTTCTATCATATCACTTGGTTAACATATGTGCAAAATTTCTTCAATGGAGCAGTTCACCAACCTTCAAAACAGCCTCCAAGCAGCCCAGTCCGGTAGCAACCAGTTTGTAATATTCCTCAACGTCTGCCTCACGGGCGGCCAACGATGTACTTGTGCCGCGAGCATGAGCAGCATTTAGATATTCATCAGCCAGGGATAACAGCAAAACCTGATAGTCGACTGGAGGCTTCATAGACTTCGCAGGCGTGGGTTTTCCATGCTTTTCGGCATTTGGTGGGGCCTGCTGTCTCTTCTTTTCAATATGCTGTGGTTGAGGTTGCTTCTGTGGAGTCTGGGCTTGGATCCTTGCTTGGACAACTGGAGAAGGAGCCGGTATCATGACTTGCGGAGTAACATGTGTCACTGGTGATGGAGCAGGCTGGGGTCGTTTCGGCGTCGCAATAGGGGTAGATAGTATTTTCCGAGGCTCTACTTTGGGAGAGATCTTGGATGGCGTGGGTTCGGATTTGATAATAGGGTGTGTTTGCGGTGTATTGATATTGGTTTGTCCTTGAATTCTTTGGGTGTTTAGCTTAGGGCTAATAGGAGGTGGGGCAGGAGCAACATGAACAGGCACGACTGGCGGCGGAGCTGGCAAAGTAG
This sequence comes from Penicillium griseofulvum, assembly GCF_001561935.1. NCBI lineage: Eukaryota > Fungi > Ascomycota > Eurotiomycetes > Eurotiales > Aspergillaceae > Penicillium > Penicillium griseofulvum. The sequence goes on from NW_024467450.1 coordinate 1,399,628, forward strand.
CCGGTGCTATTTTAGGGGGACTAGCACTCGGGACAAAAGGTGGCTCGCCATATTGAGGAGAGAGTTGAGTGTATCGGGATCGCGGAGCAGTAGGCAGAGGTTGTTGTACAAACAGTTGAGCCGGATTGACAAACTGATGCTGTAGCTCTTCTTGTTGGATTTGAGGCGGAGGCGGGGGAGGAGGAGGCTGAGGTGGAGGGGGGGATTGTAGTTGTGGGAGAAGCTGCTGTGGTCCTGGCTGTGGTCCTGGCTGTGGCCGTGGTTGGAGAGATTGATGTGGTAATTGCTGCGGCTGTCGCGGGGGAGTTTGCGGAGGAGGACGCGTCTGCTGCTGCTGTCGCTGCGGCTGTGGAGTATACATCGATGGGTAATGATATGGTGTCATAGTCGAAGGGTACATTGCGGGCTTGCCATTGCTATCGTATGGGGGAGGAGGACCGACATTACTATACAGTATCGGCGGGGGGATTTGCCCGTGCTGATACTGCGGCGGCGGTAAATAATGCGGGTATTGGCCGGGACCAGGTGGTGGGAAGCTCATCGCCCCGACAAAGAGACAATACTCGTATAATCCGAGTATTAAGTCGAACGCGCGAGATGGTGAGCGTGGATCCTCGTGTCGGTCCGGAGAAACCCCAGGGCGGTCAGCTGATAAGGGATCTTGCGATTACGCGACTCTTCTCCATCGAGGTACATCTAGACCCCTCTAGATGAAAAGTTATGGATAAGTTGTCTTTGACGAGTTGAAATTTATTTTGGTTTCGGTTCTTCGTAATGGGGAACTTGGATAAAACAACAGAGATATTCAAGGGACTCCCACAAAGGACCTTACAAAAGATGTCAAAAGAAGAGCCAGGTGACCGTCATTGTTTGTTCTGAATGATTGAATTATTTGAGATTATGCCTAAATACTTGATGCTAACCAAGAAACTAATGTAACGCTCTGAACCGACGCTTACTATACAGTATATACTACCTAACAAATGTTGGAAACATGAGAAGAAATGAACCCTAATTGGTCCTCCAACTCCTCATGGTCTTGCCCCTAAGGCCTCTCTTGCAGCTGAACAAAACCGTTAAACCATGTTGATATATGTGTAAAGTTGGTTAATGGGTTGGTTACCTATTCCAGAATCGATAATTTCCTGTTCTATACTCGGCGCGAATGAGAGCGCTGGATGTTCGCGTACTGTCCAAGGACACAGCTCGTTGCAGTTTTCAACACTGACTGAAGGCTCGGCTGGATGGATTCTCTGTACTCCCCAAGCCGAATCAGGAGCTGGACCTGTCCCTCCGAGGGTTCTTTGGGTCGAGAATGAATATGTCGCTTTGCCAGAATTCTCAGAGTGGAATGGTGCTTTTCGTGGACATGTCAACGACGTCTGGCATGCACTGCAGACCGATATACGCTGACAGGATGAGCAGAAAGAGTCGAAGAGGCGACATATAGTCGTTTGGTGAACGCTCGAGACCCACAAGTCGACCGACCGATGTGCACATCCGAAGCGTGGTGTCATATAATCTTCCTTGCCAACCTGGCCTGACTCGGTGGTGAGTTGGTATTCCGTGCGGAGAACCAGCTGGTTATCGGCATTGATTTCTGGAAACAAAGATGTCTTCAGCTCGGTTGGGCCATACTGTTCGGTGCATGTATGCCAGCAGTAGCGGTCGTCAACGGCGTGTCCGAATTCTGATCTCAAGGCTTGCAGCGTCACCTGTCGCACTCGAACATGATCCGCGAGATCGAGTTTGTCACGGAAAGTTAATTTCTTGCATGGGCACAGATCGACGACCCCTGCTAACTCTCCAATATTGCATGTTCGGTTCTCTGGCTTCCGCCTCAGCTCTCTAGATGAGAATGCAGCCCGAGGGTGGAGTTTCAAACACTTGGAGCATAGTTTCCAGCGGGAGTTCTCCAACAAATTGAGGAATGACCACCGGGGTGTGACGAAGTTATGTCCATTGCGGTAGTGATGGAAAAGTGGTGCAAAATCGCGGCTGAATCGGAGGGACTTCGAGAGTAGAATCTCTCCGGAGATTGCAAACATGCGCTTGTTGGTCATAGCAAGCGCAGCCTCCGGCAGCACTGTCAGATGAGATATGATCTCCAGCAACAGCTCGGTGGGTAATTCCATTAGGTAGCAACGGCCGTCCTCCTGTTGCTTCTTCGCTCGTTTCGGGGACCAGGATCTCATTTTGATCATGGTCTTAAACTTCTCTGTGGCGCGGTATAGAGGATCGGACATGTCGGACGGGAACTTTCTTATTAAAGTCATGGGTGCCAAGCTGGTCTTTTATTTATATCGAAGTTCGTTCAATGGTGTTTGATGACCAGGCCTCATGAGATGTTTGTGAATCAACAATGTGTATAGTGGCGTTTCGACTGTTGAGCTATCATGTTGTAGTAGAGATCAAACGCATCGTGTGACAAAAAGACTACATCACCTTTAAAAGGAAAAAAAGAGAAAAGGAATGGATCCGTTGACCTTGAAATAGTCTGCTGGAAGATAAAGATGCACGGAAACGGACCATGGGACTGGGTCACAAAAGACGGGCGTTAAATGCTATCAGTATTACATATAAAGAAGAGGGACTGATCATCGGTGGGCTCAGCCCGTTCTTTGTCCGATGATCCATATGCAGAACATCGGATACTTCAACCTTTTTGCCCTGCATTTAACTTGATCGGTTTTGATAAGAACATTGCTATTATCGGAAAATATGGACATCTCGCCCTGTCACTTCACGCCGGAAATGAATTTAGGGCTTCCGCATGCGGAAAGCAGATTGCCGCATTGAGCATCATAACATCATCACTTCAAATTCGGCGGAATTCCCCCCAAACCTTTTGCAACTACGTTAATTAAGGGGAGTCTTCTACCTAATCTGAGCTCAGGACTTCTATGCGCTATGACATCGTCAACTGACTGCGGGCGTATGACAAAAACGCCAGCATGTTATCAGGTGCCCACCTTGCCTGCCCAGGCAGCCTCATGGTCATGACTAAGCAAACCTTGAGGTGCAGATCACCTGACAAGCTGTGCATAATTGTGTAAATCACGTGTGGGTGCATATTGTTGGCTTAGTCACAATGAACCACTTCGGGGCCCGGGGGTGCCGTGGTCCCGGGAGTGGATCTTGAGTGGAAAATCTAAACATAACTTTTTGCCGAGGTCTAATTAGATATCAATATTATTGGGCTGGATCCTTGGATCAGGTATTGGGGTTTTTGCCATTTATCTCTTCTGAGAGTATATAAAAGTTGAACGAGCCTTATTGGGATATCGATTTGTCCATTTACTCAAATTCGAGCGTTCTCTAGTCTTCATACACCCCCATGCTCGACCTCATCCCAACGCTTCTGAATTCAATCCCCCTATCAGTCCTCTTATCGGGGCTGATCGCCATGGGTTTGATTTCATGGCTTCGTCCAAAGGGACGCATAGCTTTCTATCATGCCAAAGACAATAAGTTGACATTGACCAAAGTTTCTGGCGCCGCAGGTGCTAAGGAACAAACCACGTTCGTGGATGTCTGTCGGTCTGCAACACCAGAAAAGTGCAACCTAAACCCTTTCTTGTTCAATGGGCACCTACAGACATGCTGGACCGTTATGAAACACGACAACGTTCCCATTTACTACAAACGTAAAATGTTCGAGTCGGATAGCCCTGCATTCATGGGGCATTATGCCATGGATTTCGTGGTTGCACCGTACGACATTCCTCAAGACCCGGAGCTTATTGATCAAGCGAGAAAGTATACCCAAAAGTCTGGTATGCCGCCACGCACATCGTTTTTCACCAAGGATGAATTTTCTGTGTTGCCTTCAGATGACACCAAGCCTATGCTTGTGCTTCTTCACGGTCTGAGTGGTGGCTCCCACGAAGTATACTTGCGAGAGGTCCTAGCACCACTTGTGAAAGATGGTGCCTGGGAAGCATGTGTTGTCAATTCGAGAGGGTGTGCCCAGACAAATATCAGTACCGGTGTTCTTTACAATGCCCGAGCTACCTGGGATGTTCGCCAGTCGGTGAAGTGGCTTAGGAAGCAGTTCCCCAACCGCCCTCTTTTTGGAATTGGCTTCTCACTCGGTGCGAACATCCTCACTAATGTATGACCCCCCTGCAATTTGACTGTCTACGCCCCCAACTAACAAACTGTGCAGTATCTTGGCGAGGAAGGTGACGCCTGTCAGTTGAAGGCAGCCGTTATCTGTGCTAGCCCGTGGAACTTGGATATTGGTTCTATGATGTTGCAAAACACTTGGATTGGCAAGGAGGTATACAGTAGGACCATGGGAACAAGTATGAAGAAGCTCTTCGAGGCGTGAGTACCTGTCTATTCTGATGATATGAAACCTTAACTAATCACATGGATAACAGACATGTTGACCAAGTCTCCAAAAACCCTCGCATCGATGTTGATGCGATAAGAAACATTACCTACCTTCACGAGTTCGACCGGTAAGAAGAATCCATTCTGCATATCAGAATGACTACCATTCTAACATGCAACAGAGCTCTACAATGCCCGACCTGGGGCTACCCCACCGAGGGGGCGTATTACCGTGATGCCACTTCTACCGATTCCATGCTTGCTATCAGGATTCCTTTCCTTAGCATTCAAGCAGAGGATGATCCTGTAAGTTATTCAAGTCGTTCATACCACAGTGAACACGACACTGACTTTACTAGATTGCTTGCCGAGAGGCTCTGCCCTACCAGGAAATGACCCAAACGCCATATGGAGTCATGCTGACTACATCAGGAGGTGGCCATCTAGGCTGGTTCGAGTTTGGAGGGTCCAGGTGGTTTGTCAAGCCGGTATGTAATCTGCAATTGCCCATTCGAGGCGGGAATGAACTTCATACTAACCCCTTCAGGTGACCAACTTCTTGAACAAAATGGCAAGGGAAATTGACACTAATATCCCTGGTGTTGTCGAACATCCTGAAAGACTCCCTGGAAATATTGCTAGCCACGATGGTGACAACAAAGAACCCGACCTGGCACCAAAGCCTGAATTCGTCTCGATGCGACGCAAACTCGCACTACCTTTGGGGCTGTAATTGGCTGGCCCTCAAACATTCAGTTCCCCAACCCACCGTTACAATCATCATGCCTGAGAGCGACAGGCCATTTATAGATTACAGATGGGGAGACCACAGCATGGACGGTGTTTTTGCAGAATGATGTTTCTGTTCCGATAGACATAGATTGATAAATTGGTGAAACGCCAAACCCCGATATCTAAATACATAATCAAAGTATAGACACAAATATTCAGACTTTTTTTTAAGCAAATGCAACGGTCTTCTTCTTTGATCGCCCGGGCTTCGAGATGCTATCCTTGATACTCGTCGGCTCCGCGGCCTTGTCGCCACGATTGCCCTTCTTCTTTTGCCGGATGGAATCCTTCACATCGTCAAACTTGTTCTTCCTCTCCTTCATGCGAGCCTCAGCCTCGGCTCTCTTTGCCTCGCGAATCTCTTCTAATTGACGTGCCTTCATCATCTTGGATTCGATCTGACCTTCCTTCTCGGCGTTCACCATGGCGAGAATTGTCATCATGCCCTCCTGGAGGTGGTCGGGTTAGTATCAGGCTTTCACAGAGTGCAATCAATATAATATAGCGTAGGATGCAAAACATACCGCATCATCGACAAAAGTCTTGCCCTTCTTCTTGCCCTTGGGCTTGATCACTCCAACAGGTGTGATTTGGTTCAACTCGGGTAGGTCCAGCTCCTTCTCGGTGTACACTCTCTTCTTCTTTTTCTTCAAGTTTTCCTGGACGGTGCGGGGCTTGTTCTTCTGTTCCTTGGCCGGGGGACGCTTGGGACCATCTTTCGATTTGCTGACGCGCGAGGCAGACGACAGGCTGGAAGATTTGCCTCCCTTTGCACCTCCCTTTGCGCCCTTTGCGCCGCCAACGTTGGGGCCTTTGCTAGGAGCCATTTTGTGGTGTTTGAAGAATTGAACGGTTGATTGAGTTGAGGCGAGGCGGACTGAGTGGGAGGAAATGCAAAGATTGATAGGCTGGCGAGAAATGAGTTGTGATTACTTGAACAACCCAAAATAAATTCAATACCCCTGCGACAGAACCAGAGATATCAAAAAATATTCGACGAAAAAAAAAACAAGAGCAGAGAAACGTCGCGCAGACGGTCCGATAATCCCCAAATTCGCAAAGATTTTTTTTGAAAAGGCAGGCGGTGAGCAAGGCCCATTCCACCACCAACCTCAGATCGAAACCTCCACCTTCATAGCTCAGGAACCCACGTTCAATTCTCTCCCGTCTCTCTGCACCCAGTGATTGAATCGCACTGGATTGAGTGGGCACTCAACTCTCCTTCAAAATGACTATCAACCCTACCTACCTGGCGCAGCGCACTCGCTCCTGTACGTCCCTTCCACGCCCGATGCGTTCCGCCGACCACCCGGCGGGATCGTCAATGGAGTCTATCACACCCGCGAAAAGGTGCTAATATGCCTGTTTGTTTTCTAGCTGTCAACTGGGGCGATGCGAAATACCGAGTCCTGAAGTCGTACCGTGAATGGCTCCGCGCGGTTAGTCTACCCCGAGATCCCAGGCCGATACACATTCGCCCTTCATACGCTCTTTCCTTCTATCCAATGCAGATATCTCAGGAGCTGATTTATCAATGACCCTGTTGTCTGGCTTCAGAGGCCACAATTTGACCCCGCAATGGACCCAGCTAACGTGATATCGCTCAATACAGTCCCCGGAGATCCAGACCATGTACTCCCTGGGCATGCCCGTGTCTGCCATCCGCACCAAGATCCGCCAGGAGTTCGAGAAGAACCGCTACGTCAGCCAATTGAACGTTGTGGATGTGCTTTTGTACCAGAGCCACGCCGAGTTCCAGGTCAGTCCAGGTCCACCTTTCTATCTGTGGCTATATGTCTATGCATATGCGACATGCGGGTTCTTTCAAGAAGGCAATCATAAGAAGAAAATCTACTTATCTTTGTCTTTATTTGATTGAACATCATCGCAGTCACCCTACAATCCAAGAATCAAATACTGACTTCATTTCAATGCAGGAAACCCTTAACTACTGGAAGCAGCTCTCTCATGTTATGAAGTACTTCCGCCCAGAAGAAGATCCCGGCGCCCGGCTACCCCGCAACTTTGTGTCTGGCTTCCTCGAGGGCCGCAATTAAATCCCTCTTTCTGCTTCTTTCTCTCTCATTTCCTATCCTCTTCGTCTCGTTTCTAGTCCGCGATGTGGCAGTTAAAGGAACTGCGCCGTCGATAGACATGATGTGTATATATTGTCTGAATAAGCCATTCCATTACCTTATATTGTTCCCATCTACATATTGTAGTGTCTTAAATCTGCCTAGCTCTGAGACTTGGTGCTGATTCTATGACAGCACAGGCAATATCGGTTTCGTAGAATGCATCACACGAATAAGTCCTCTATCTTCATCAAGTATTTCTTATAAATATATATACCAAAGAGACCAAAAACAAGCACTTCTCATGCCCGAGATAGAAAATGTACTTTTCCCTCTACCCAGAACGCCAATTAAATAATACATATGCAAATAAATAACCTCATGCCTCCATGCGGTTACCGCTCTCCGCATTGAATTGATCACGCGAAGCAGTGAACTTCTCCGTTACGACATCACACAGATCCATCAGGTCATTGAAGCCCTTCTCCAGAGCCTCGAGGGCAGTAGTAGCATCTGAAACCACGCAGTCAGTACACAATTCAACATTCCGGCGATATACAAGAAAGTAGCAGGTCATACCGGTAGTCTGGATACGGACGTTCATCTTCGGATCCGAGGGGTGGGGGATGGTGTAGCCGCAGAACTCAACGGCGGGGCTATTCAAGTCAGTGACGATGTTCGAAAGATTTGATTTTAATGCTCCCGAGAAAGAAACCGGTGTAACCAAATCCATCCTCGCAATCACAGGCAGCGCGGTATACTCACTTCTTCATAATTGCGTACCGCAGCGCATTGCCCATGGTGTGGCCTTCGCCTTCGAACTGGAATGAAGCGGCAGTTTCGGTGGCGCCCGGAAGCTGGAAATAATGGTATTAGTTTGGTGTTTTTAACCACATAGAGATTGATACTGAGATCAATTTACATATGTCGGGAAGATCAGATACGTACCACGACAATCTGTCTCTCTTCAAGGATGGGGTCGTTGGACTGGGGCAGCTCGGCGGGCTGCTCCTGCTCTGCGTCGACCATGGACTGGTCCAGATCTTGGGAGTGGACGGACTCAGGCATTGTGTTGGATTGGGTGAGAAGTGTGAGGTAGGTGGTAATCTAACAAGTTCGACACTAGGTCGAATGCTGAGCGAATGCGGGAGTTGGGTGGGTGGTTGGTGGTGAGCTGTGTCTGGATTTGCAAGAGGGTGCGTTGAGGTCTTTGCTAGCGTCTAGCTTAGAAGATCGAACTTTTAGTGTAACAAATTTGCGCGATCTGGATCTCCAAGTCGAAGATTATCGCGAAGAAAAAAAGGTGGGTTATCGATAGTCGGGTCTCACCGCCTGCTGTTTTTGTCATCTATAGCACTGCATTGTCGAGATCTTGTCCATTGTGAAGTCATTTGTGAAGATAAAGGATATCATGGTTCTTTTCTAGAAAACCTGCAAGTATAATATTTGTATGACAATGTTATTTGTGTGTCTTGGAGGTTGAAAAGGTCGTACGATGGATCATTATAGCCTGTTCCTGCAACCTTGGAAACATCGTCCATTTACTAATCCCTCAACACGAAGTACATATGCACATGCTTATGTTGGGAACCTGATGCAAGTATATTTTCCAACAGAGCCTCTCCACATGTGAGAATATACTTCTAATAAGTAGGAATACTCTACTCCGTAAGTGCGGAGTACTCTGTGGTATGGAATAACGGCTTTAATAATAGTACAACATATACAATGTTTTATGTAGATTTTTTTACATCTCAGATAGATTAGAAAAAAAAAATCGAATAGTCAGTAGGATCTGAAACAAAGGTGAGATTTATACTTTCAAAGATTTCCCAGGCTGAATCCCCGACCGGGTATTTGTCATTTTTCATAGGCAACACCTTTTGTGATAAAGGGCATGCACCTATGGTCTGTGCATTTACAGGAGAATGGCTAATTTCAGGATGTTATATTATAACTATGTTGTATGGATTTCTTTTTCTTTTTTTTTTTTCTCAAAATAGGGTCTGTCCTGAGTCATGAAAAAAAAAATCTTGTTCTGTTTCAGTTTCGGTTTCAGTGCTATTGGTAGGGTGTTCTACTCGCATGGGACAGGTGTTGGTTGGTGCCCAGGTGATGAGTGGGTGACTTCTTTTGTGGACGCCACACACTAGTGGCCCCCTTTCGATATAAGCGCCCGCGGCGCCATGTTTGACATATAACGCTGTACGAGTGGACGGAGATGTGACTTGTTTTTTCTTTGTGTGCCGAGTGGGAGTTATGATTTGATAAATTTGGGATTTTTGTTATGTTGTATACTATTAGAGAGAAAGGGGTCCACATATATTACTATAAGCGAATTATATACTCCGTATACTATAATTTTAGATAATTATAGGTGACATGTCGGAAACTATTGAATAGTAATACAACATAGTGCGGAGATTTATATTAAAATACTCTTATAAGTTCGATAAATAATAGTAATACATACTACAGTAATAGAAAATGAATTCAAATAAAATGAACGGTGGATCCCCCTGGAACTCCCAGAAACATATCGTGTCTCAGTTGGATCCACCAGTCCACTGTCCGGGTATCTGGTACTTAGCTGGGGTCAGCATTGATGCCTCTTTCCCCTCTTTGTATTTCGTGGCATCAACGTACTGTGTACTTACTCTTAACTTCCTTTTTTTTTAACTTCCCCCTGGATAGCTTGGGCGATCTCTCTCTCTTTTTTTTTCCTCTACGGGCCCAGACTCCTCACCCCCCCCTCCTTCAGGTTTTGTCCATTTCTTTCGCTTGTTACTCTGGACCGTCACACTGCCGCTTGACGCTTAACCGCCCTTCTCACCATCTCTTATACTGGAGATTAGTACTCTCCGACTTGGATATATCAACCGGCCGATCCCACGTTTCGATCTTTCCGGTCCTGCCCGCACTCCGGATGCCCTTGCATCCTGTGAAGGAAATCTATCAACCATTTACGTGATATCCAGAGGGAAATCACAGTATCGACCATGTCCACTGCAGTTGCATCTGCACCGGCCCCCTTGTCATCACCACACCCTACTCGTAACCCTAGCCCGCGAAACCTCCCGGCTTTGGCTCCTCCGAATAACATCCCGTCCAATATATCTCCGCCCCGGATGTCCAAAAGTCCCCAACATGGATCCACGGTACACGGTTCTCCGACCGAGAAGAGAGGTCCAGCATCTCCGTAAGTCGGAAGATTCATATCGGAGCTTCACATACTCACATTATGATCAGATCCCAAGGCAGCGCAGGTCCACAGATTACTGTAAAGAAGGAACCGGGATCCTCCCCACGGATACAGAGTCGGCCCAGGCCTCGGAAATTGGACCTTTCGACTAGTCTTCCATCCTCCAGTGGGTTGTCCGTTCGCGCTCCTGGAGGCCCTTTGACAGCCTCGATGCAACATGTAGGCCTAGCCTGCCTATCACCTGGCTTCCAAACCCACGATCCGGTCATGCGAGAGCAGCTGCAGCGCAGCCTCTCTGTGCGGGATCAGCAACGGTCGATCATTGAGCAGCGCATGCAGAGATCCGCCAAGGACGATGGTCCCGATGGTGTTAAGCCTTCAGAATCGAATTTGATGGGCATGCCCAAGACAAAGCGCAGACCGGCCGGCCTGTCTATTGTTCCTCCATCTGCCTCCCAGTTCGCAAACGAGCGAGTCATCCAATCGGCTCCGCTACACCAGACTTTCACGGGCAGGTACCAGCCACAGCCGCTGACCCGCCATGTTGTCAACCAGAGCCCAACCTTAGGCTCGACTTCCCACATGCATCAACTCCCGGCAACCCAAACAAACAATCGTCTTCCTCCCCTCTCCGACGTCTTCGGCTCCGATGCACTGGGTCGCGACCGCGATTCTGGCCTTGCCAATATCCACCTGAACCCGTCGAGCAACAATTCCTCCCAATCCAACAACTTGGCGCCGATGCCCTCCCCTGGTCTGCCGGGTAGCGTGTCCCAAACCCCCAACCGCCCGCGCGAATACCACTCAGCCGAAGAAGCCGTGCAAGAGATGTCCGGTGGTCGAGAGGAGCTCTTGCCTCGCATTGTACACTATGGAGGTCACCAACCTCCCACTCCGCCATCCCCGCAAATACTTCATGCAGCCCCCAAAACCGCGCCTCTTGCCCCTGAACCCCAAGCGCCACACGGTCCACCTCCTGCCTCTTTTGGTATGTTCGCCCCGTCCGAAGTTACAGCACGTCGGCGCCCTCGGAGCGAGTATGAACATGACAATGGAAGTCCACCACTGGGTCATGGCCCCGACTCTCAATACCGACCTAACCCGGCTTCTATACCCGGTCCACATGCTTCGTTCCCTGGACCTTTCGGCGCAGGAAGAGACTCGCCAGAGACGCAGCGGAGAAAGAAGGATGAATTTCTGGGTCTCTGTGCACGGGCCTGGGATCTGTTCCACTCGTGATATGATATCAATCTGTTAGTTTCAGATGCCTCTTGTAGAGGCCTAGGGTTTGCTCTGCTTCGCGAGTTTCAAGCAATGATGCAACTTGCTTGAACTTATTTGCTAGAAAATGCGCGACCCGACATAACCTCATATTCCTTGATCTATATCGATTCCACCTGAGGAGTCTGGTGCCTTGGATTGCAAAGACCTTTCTTTGGTGCTATAAGTCCTGGGCAATCATTTGGTTCCATTGGCAAGTCCAATCTCAAAAAGATTCAATGCCTGGGCAAATACGAATGTCCATATTCCCCGACTCATCCCGGATGATGGAGTCGTTGAAACCCTACCCACCACACCAATGATGCTTGCATCAATATCATGTTATCTATGTTACGACAGTATCGACAGGGCACATTACCCTGTAAAACTTTGTGCCCGGGTTCCTTTCTGCATCAAGTTTGCTTTGGGCGTTGGAGGTTTCGTGTTTCGTGTTTCGTACTATACCTTTTGGACTTTTTTTTGGGGAGATAAAGCATTATGGTAATGAGTTCTCTGCCTCTTACTGGCCTGTTCCGAATGCCCTCTTTCTGCTATTTGCAGCCTTTTGCTATTGCCATGTTGGCCCTCGGCTCCGAGACTGGTAATCCTAATGCATCACACCTCGACATACGATATACCCGTGGATATGTAGACAGATATTCAATATTTATATGCATAATACTATGTGCTTTTCATTCCCAGATAGCTCAACGCCATGACCCAATATAAAAAACGTCTACTCCAACCTTCTCCTCTTCCCAGCATTAGGCATACCCCCATCCTCACCACCACCCTCCGCCCCCCTCCTCTCCCAAGGCATCTCCTTCCGCTCCTTAGAGGTCAACTTCTTGCGTCTCCTCTCAAGCGCCTTCGCACGCTCCCGTGATCCCATCTCTTCATACTTCCGCTCAAGAACCTGCTTCTGCAACTCCGAGTTCTTGAGATAGTACGGATTGGCCTTCTTGCCCTCCCGAATCAGCTGCTTCTCACGCTTCTTATGCTCAGCTATCACCTCCGCCTCGCGCTTCTTATTCTGTGCAGAACGCAGCTTATCCTGCGCCCGCCGAATCTCCCCCTTAAGCTTCTCCTTCTGCTGAGGATTCTTTGTTTTCCTCATCTGTTCCTTCAAATCATTAAGCTCAGACGCCCGGTACTCGTCAAGGAACGCATACGCCTTCCCGCCGTGCGGGTGCTTTCCGACTCCACTGTGACCCATGACAGCCGCGTCGAAGCGGGGGTCCCTGGAGCGTGGCGCGGGCGGGAGTTCGACTGCCATGCGCTTGCGCGTCACGGCCCGTTTGGACGATTGCTCCATGGGAGCGTGCTTGGATGATCTGCTCTTCTTTTCTTTAGATTTAGATTTGGCGGCTGCTTCGAGCTTTTGTTCACGTGCTTCGCGCAGCTTCGTACGGATCTCGTCGACAGTTGAGGGTGTGGAGTCGTCTTTCGGTGTGCGCTTGTCTTTGCGGTTCTTCTCGCGCATTGAGGCTTGAGCTTTGGCAAGGGCGCCGAAGGAGATGTCTGCTAGTGAGGCTTGGAAGTCCTCGCCGTCGTCGTCGTGGTCGGATTCGGGCTCTTCTTCTTTGTCTGAGTTGCTTGCTTCGGAATCCGAGTCTGTACCTGCATCTTCGGAGTCGGAGCCAATTGGCTGCTAGATTGCTTGTTAGTTGTAGTTCCAAAAAAAAAAAAAACGTATGGGGTTGGCTTACTGATTGGATGGAGCCGTTGGATTCGGCATCAGAGCCAACCTGCGAGTCCTCCTCGGAACCTGATGCCTCATAGTATACCTCATCATCAGCTGGCCGAGCTCGCACTCGGCGATTGAGCATATCGGAAATAGCCATTTTGTTGCTGTAATTGGAAACCCCCGCAGAGGAAGAAGAACTGCAAAAAGAAAAATATTGCCGCACGGGGCGGTCAGAGCGATAAGAACTGATTAGATATTTTTCGCGATGCCCCGATACTGCGAACCTTGAACGCTCTTAGCCAATTTGTTTTTGTTGTTCTATAGATGTCCCTGCATTTTCTGCGCAGTCGAGACTTCCCTCTTTTCTCACTCGCAAATTTATCATCGCCTCACTCTCAGCCTCTTCCCAGAGCAGCCAATCAGGTATTGCCTCCACTACCATTCGCTACGTGGGTAGCATATTCGCCAATTGTTGATTTGTTCTAATTTATATTTTAAACAGATTCTTGCAGTTCCAAAACCTGGCGCTCTGAAATCCCGTCTGAGATTTTCTACTTTCCTCGTGTCACGGCCAACCTCCTTCAAGCTATCTCGCGCAAACAAAAGAACGCAGCGAGCGTCTAACGCCGCAGATCTTGAATATCAGCCGAGTTTGACCCCCCAGTATGCCGATTCAGCCGATTATGCGATGAAAATGAACCCTGCATCAGCACAAAATGGACGGGGGAGCAGCCGGCCGGCTCCCTCGCACGGCTCTTGGGACCGCAATGCGCCTCCTCGGGATACACATCGGGGTGCGGGATACGGGGACTATCCTGTACAAAACAATCCTCAGCAGACGCGGTACGACCCTACGACGAATATGAACTCGAGTTTTGGGTATCAGATCCCACAGGCCTATCAATCTGGGGGCCATGCTCCTGCCATGCAACAGTATGGTCAACCGCAAATGCCCTCAGAACAAGGCCAACAACAATTTGGGACTTTTATTAATTTGCCACAGGACCAAATGGCTATGGATCAGGCTTTCGTCCAAATGGCACAGGCTATGCCCTGGATGTGTCCACCCTTTGATAGCGGGGTGCCATTTCCACCCCCATTTCCGCTCTTCCCTCTCGATATGAATACCCCACCACCCTTCCAGAACACCCGACCCATGAGTACAATGACCGGCAACGCAGGGAAACGGTTCACACCTGATCATCAAAGACAACGTTCGCCAACACCGCCAGTCAAAGTCCCGCTTCCGACACTGCAATACACAAATCAAGCATCACTGAAGCCAGAGAAGACCGAAAAGCGACCACTTCTCGTCATCCTTGATCTCAATGGCACCCTCATCTACCGCAAGCTACGCAAATTCCCACCGAGATTTGCCAGGCGCACCGGTTTAGATCACTTCCTAGCCACGCTGATTAAAGACTACAAAGTCATGATTTGGTCCAGCTCCCAACCCCCGACTGTAAACGCAGTCTGCGAGCAGATCTTCCCAGGCCCCATGCATGATGCTCTCGTTGCCCTCTGGGGACGCGACAAATTCGGCCTCACCGCCGGCCAATACAACAAAAAGCTCCAGGTCTATAAAGAGCTACACAAAGTCTGGGCTGAAGCAAATATCCAAGCCGCATTTCCGGGCAATGAGCATCTAAAAGATCCCCCAGCCTCATCATCAACCAATGAACCGCCACATAAGAACCGCAGTCAAAAGCTCCGCCAGGCTGAGGCTGCAAAGCTCCCCGCGGGCCACCGCTGGGATCAAACGAACACCATTCTCATTGACGACAGCAAGCTCAAGGCTTCCAGCGAGCCGTTCAATATCCTCGAGATTCCGGAGTTCAACGACGACCCCACTATCGATGAGACTAAACTCTTCACTAAGGTTCTCAACCGCCTCGATTATCTTGCCCACCACGACGACGTGAGCAAGGTCCTATACGCCTGGAATGAGCGCGTAGACAAGGGCGAGGGTACTATTCTCGAATTGGATATTGGGCTCCACGAGGATTCTGTCGACAATGAGGAGGGTGGCATGAGTCTCCTCCCAAAGCAGCCGAATGCCCACTCTAATGGCCATCCCATGGCGGTCGGTGGCGCGGGGGCTATTCCTGCTCCTACAAATGCCAAGCCAAAGGCCAAGAAGAATAAGAAGGCTAAGGCCAGAGAAAAAGCGAACGCCGCCAATAATACAACTACGGCCCCAAACACCGCGGATATAAACCCCACAACCGCCAATACTGCAGCCACCAATCCGCCGGCAAAAAAGAACCCGAAGGCCCCCAAAACCGAAGAACAAAAAGCCGAAATCAAACTGTCCCGCAAAGCGCGTAAAAGAGCCAAACAAGCAGCCCTGCTAGAAGAAGCTCGCGCCGCAAAGGCCACCGCCGAAGCCCAATACCTAAAAACCCATGGCGTGCCCATGCCAAGCCACGACGATGTAACAAGCAATCAAGTCGTCGCTAGTATCGAGTTAGGCTTAGACGGTAACAAGGACGAGCTAGATGGAAACGGCCACCGTAACGCTCCAGCCGGCAAAGGCCCGAAACCCAAGAATCGCGGACGGAAGGCTGCCAGCAAAAGGGCCAAGTTGCAAGCTGGTCCCCCCAATCCTCCTAAATCTAAGACTACCAGTCCGGTAGAGCCTAGATACAACTTCCGAAAAAGGATTTTGCATCCTCCTGGCCCTGATGATGAACAGACTTCTGGAGATGCGCCTGTTTCTACCTCTGCTTCTATCTCTGGCTCTGCCTCTGGTTCCCGGGGAGCCTTCAAATCCGCCTCTGCTGCAGCTCACGCCGTTAACGCCGCAAAAATCGTGACAAGCGGATCATCACCCGAGTCCGAGTACCTCCCTCCAGATGTGGATATTACTGAGGGTATGGAACTGGATTTGGCTGAGTATGTTCCGCCAGATGTGGTGACTGCAGCGGGAACCAAGCATAAACGGTCCCTGTCACCGGCTTCGTCGGTTGATTCGACTAACTCCCTGCTTGATCGTCTTGAAGAGGGACTTGGGATTATCAAGCGTTGAGTTGGTTTAGCTGTTTTCATGGTTGATGCGCAGGTCCTAAACGTTTGGGATCTTTTTGTTTTGCCCTTAGCTTGTTTCTAGATATCCCGTATGTGTATTGTTACTCTTTGAGGGTTTGAATGAGTAGGTAGTTTGATCAAGGCGTTTCAAAATACTACATGTATCGTTAAAACATTGGCCTACCATATCATACTAGTCTTGTTTATCATGTAGATCAAGTACGGAGTAGACCGGTAAGGAAGAACAAATGTAAATACAGGTCCCTATCAATATGCTAATAATTTCGTTCCTATAGCTACATCTATCGAGGTCAGCCCCCTTCCTTGAATCTGGATACCTGATTCACAATTGCATGAAACATTCTCCACGGTCTGCAGAACATAATCAGAAATGGCCAAAGTCCCACTCCATCGGGCGTATCCCACTGGCTGCCGAATTGCTTTCTCTAAATTCCCCCAGGTCCGACACAGGCATAGTCCAGAGCCATGTATCAGCTCTCAATCCCTCATTCGGTGTGATCACATGAATGGCTGCACATGGTCATCATGTTGTCCGAGAGAAGTGTTCGCTTGATTCGGTGCTGTTTGCCCATAATTTGGTGCACTCTGTCCTCCATCCAGTGTGTTAATTGAGGCTTGTGCTGGAGTCACGAATATCTCTAGAGGCTGCAGGTCTGCACTTCTCCGGTCTGTAGAATCCAGGGATTTATCAAAAAGTTGACCTGGTGTCCTTAGACTTGATCCACAATCAAATTGCAATATTTCCCACATTAGCTTTGTGCTGAGACGGATCAATGGTCTCTCATTGCCATCACATGATTCATCACTTGATGAGGCTATCTGAATAGCCTGTTCTAATTTTTTGGACTGGGAATATGTTAGGATATGCACTTTGCAGCCGGTATATTGATCTTACCAAATCTCTGCACAGACTCGAGAACCCAAAGCCTTCTAGGGATCTTTTAAATTTGCCCAGATCTGTATTAGATTTTATTTTCAGTCGCATGTCTGCAGAATATGAAAAGTAAAGATAGATGGTAGCTGAGATGGCCGTGATATGTGCGAACAACGGATCTGTCAGTTGAATGCGCTTTTCTGCAACCATGTCGATCATACGCACGATCCAGGTCGCATGCAACAGAACCGAGTCAGAGGATCGTCTCCAGAATGTGTTTGGGATGTTTAGTTTCTGGTCGCGTTGTGACGCTGTAATAGAAATGAACGGGTGATTCAACAGAATATGACAGCCGTGGTAGATGAATTGATTTTTCAACCAAGGTATCCAATAGGATAGACGTTGTTGAATCTCCTCGGGATCACGAGCGAAAAACCCCGCTGAATCGTATCGGTGGCATGCTGGAATTATATTCTCTACCTCGAGAAGCTCGGATTGGAGTGAAGTATATGTTGAGGTTGGGAGCCAAGGGCTCTGTATTCCAGTCAGTTTGCATTGTGAGACGTAAGCTCGAAGTTGGCTCCAAATCCATCCAAGATGAATTGTGTAGCACCATATACCACGATAGGCTGGTTCTGCACCGGTATGATCCGGGGTGAAAGCTGGGGTTGGAAAACATTGACAATCGAATTCACAAAGATTGCATCTCAGATATGGTGGCGGGTCATTATCTCGTATTGGAGGACAGAGTAGATCTCTGTTAAGCCCATGACATTGTTCCAGCAGCTGAAGACTCCAGTAAACTCTTTTCTTCCGCCCTTCTGAGGAGTCGTCGTCTTTATATGTGTGTGCTCAATCTAGTTGGGCTGATTGACAAAGCTCGAGACCGAGACGAAGGTGAAATTGTCCGAGGTTTGTCTGCCCATTTAGAATATTGTTAACATCTACCAGTCAACGGCCACGCGCGATAACATTGAACTTACTTAGAATAAAGGAAAAGGAAAGTAGACACAGGCTTTCGATCGTCGAGAGACCTACTGTACCGTTCGCAATTCGAAGCATAATCTGACTTCTAGCGCGGTTGCTATAATGTAGTTGGTCCAACTCTTGGAGGAAGCAAGAGGTCAAGGCTAGAATAGCACAAGCTAACTTCTCGCTGATTGTGTCATAAGGCAAGAGGGTGTCACGGTCGACACACCAAATAGGCTGTCGATGAAAATGTCTAAAATGTCTTCGGTTGCTTCTATTGTTGCTAGGGATGCTTGAGGCTGGTTACGGGCAGCACTCAGCACATCCAGCAAACTTTCAACTTGTAAAAAGAGGTTCTGCTCGGCAGCAAAGGATAGCGCGGCTCCATGCTTATACTGACCGTGAAAGTAATACAGAAACTTGATGAGTGTTTTGTATGGATGACGATTGGCCCGGACCAAGGCGTAAATGTCCCTTTGGTGGCAAAAGCATGATGCGATGATCCACAGGATCTCAATAGGTAGTTGGGTGATTGCCATTACGGGGAAGTAGATGAATTCAATTTCGTAAGTGTATGTACATACAGGGGAAGTTGAAAATACGTAGAAGTGTATATAGTAGATTTGGCTCCAGAGGCTCTAAGCCGTATGTGTTTAGCGTGATAAGCGATGTTCCCTTCATCGTTGAACGAGGAGGGAGGACTGAAGCTGACTTGATACTAAAAGCTTACTGTACGGAGTAAAAGGTAAGTGTAATTTGCAAGAAGAACTCGCTGTTTAACCCTGAATGCTAACAATGTTTAGTAAGCGACAGTTAATAAACATATATGTGATTTTGGATCTTAACGATATAATATTTCATTCTTGAAGCTGTATCTACCAAGAAAGTTCTGCCTTTTGACAAGTCAAGGAAGAACAAAACTTCAAATCTTCCCTTGTGCATGTCTGTTTCGATATCTGTCGAGCAGGCCATATTTCCTTCCCAGCTTCTTCTTCCTGCTTTCTATGAGTTTGAAGATGCTTCCGTACTGACTCCTGGAAGAACCGAGGACCACTCTCCAATCTTGGGTGCATTTCACCGTTCACGAAGACTCCCGCGTTCAGATTTTTCTGCGCATTGTTACAAAGCCACTTATCCTCGGATAAGATTCGCTCAAACATTGAGTCAATCCTTTCAAAGTCTTTGTCACTCACATCCTTGTGTCTGTATACTTCATACTCCATTGAGCAATGGTTCGCGGATGTCGGTACATAGCGCATCATATAGAAGAAGTGAGGCCTAGACGACTATTATTTCAGGATTTGGTAAGACCAAGTAAGGAAACCCTACGTGACAGTCATGCAAGCGTTAGGGAAGTAGTTGCTCACGACAAGCAGACCTTCACTTTCCTGGTCAGGAGTAGTACCGGCGAAGTGCTGGATGTTGCCACCTTTATTTTCCACTTTATAGGCTTGCAGATCAGCTACAGTTCCAACATCTGGATGCGCAGTAGGGCAATGATAACATTCATTGTAATTATCTCCAAGGGTCTTCCAATTGTAATCACCGCTCATACCCCTGGTATGGTCGAATTTATAGTCGTCGAAGTCGAATCGCTCATGTCTTGGAAGCTGGTCAATACCTTCGAAATCCTCCGACCAAGGGATTCTAGGTTTCTCAGAACTATCAAGGTTGACCCATATAAATCCTTTAGCATCGACCAATACATGGATAGGGAGGAGTCCATTTTGCGATTTGTCGAATCCCTTCATGTCTTGGTATTACGGTGCTTTGGCGAGTTTTCCATTCAGACCATACGACCAGCCATGATACTGACATGACAGAATACTCGATTGACCCTTTTCCTCTGTCACAATTGGGAAGGCGCGATGTCTGCAGATATTATGGAACCCGTTGATAGTTCTCTCCCTGTCTCGTCATAAAAAGAATTGGAATCCAGCCTCCTCGAATCTCACCCAGTCACCAGCGTTAGTGAAACGTAACCGATGTGTGGCAAGGATCCACCGCTTGGAGAAGATTGCTCTTCGCTCCAACTCGTAAAGTTCTGGAGACTTATACCAGACAGATGGTAGAGCGCGGAAGGTTTTATCTGAATTGAGGCGGTCATTTGCCTTGCCTCGGCTGATGTGAATCCATAAAAACACAGATAATGCTATGAAAAACGCAAGAGATAAAGGAAACAGTTGTGATTGGGTGTCAAACATGATTGGCACTTGAAGCTTCGCGATGAGTGGTCGTGTGAACGTCGGTTGGTATTTTGGGTGTGTATTCTATATATATGCGACGACCTACATTAGTGATAGGAACTAAACACCGAAAAAGCCGTCCACATGATCGGCGATATCTACCCAAGACCCCAAATCTGGCCAAAAGTGTGTCCTCGTGTTTATTTGGTTTATGCACTGGACTCGGTACAGACGGAGTAAAGGAGTCCCAATACCCCCACATAGTCGCACATGACCGGCGAAAGAGTAGTTTCTCCGTGATAAGTCGGGACACGGTAGATAGTCTACATGACCTTTTCAAATTACAGCTACGCTAGGTTGAAGAGCATATAGCATATAGGTCATTTTTTACCATGTGGTAGGTAATACAAGCTCCACAAAGCGCGCTGGGACAGGTATGTACGTAGTCAACGACTTCAATCTCTTGTCAGAAACAAGCATCCTGTCAAGCTCGCTCACTCCACGGGCACCTAGGAGCGCCATGAGCCTAGACAAGTCTTGTACCGAGATATTTGTTAGACAATGGCTGAAAGCGGATAAGGGAAACTGGAGAAACCTCCAAGAGTAACTCACATCGATACTATTGTACATTGGTGTAGCCGTGGCTAAGATATTATCGAAGACTTGTTGGAGAACTGTAGAAATGGCCGAACTTGTGTTCTTGACGGTGTGTACTTCATCGGCAATTAGAGTGCCGAATATTCTAGTATGTCGCTTTGTCGATTTAGCACATATCTTAGGCCTGGAGGAAACCTCACATTGCTCATAGCAGCCGTGCTTAGATGTCTGCCGTCTCCGATTTCTTTCCGCATAGTAGTGTCTGTGTGACTGAGCACTGGCTTGGAAAATGGCTAGTGGCCAAGTAAAAGGATACTGTCTAAAAGGAAGATATATATTTTGAAAATGTTTGCTGGTATAATAGTCGGCCGTACAAGTGACCTTCTGATGTCTTTTGAGTGGTCTTTTGAGTGTTCTTTCTGTTTAGATATCTTGTTAGTTTTATAGTTGACTTAGAATAAGGCGGAAAGGCTTTGTGAAATGGACGTTTCCAAGTACAACCTTTGATTTGAGCTCTCCGAAGTAGAGACAGGGCCCGTAGGTATAATATAAGCCTGCTTTGGTCCAAGTTGAGATTATAAAAGCTGATCATGAAGACACAGAATGACTGGAATATAAATATGGGGCCTCTGTTGTGGCTACTAGCAAGGGAAGGAAGAGGAAGAAGAAACACTATTCACTAATCTAGCAAAGAGCAGGGGATTTATACTATGCAGACAAGCTTGACAAACAAACTGCTCAGTCTGCAAACAACGAGAGATGGGATATTCCGGAAGCCTTTATCCGGAGCTCAAAGAATCAATAAACAGAAATTCAAAATAGATACAGAAAAGCCAAGTACCTGGAAGTAAACGATTGGGAGAAGTCACTAGCACTTGACTAACATCACAGTTTGGTGCTACAAGTGGCAACACTTGGAATCCCAAATTTGGATATATCTTCCTTAGTCTCACCATCGATTGCTAGCTCGGCTAAGACACGTCCAAAGGCCGGGGCGAATTTGAAAGCGTGAGCCGCTCCTAGGCCAACAATGATATCGGGATGACTGGTTAATGGGCTGATGATGAATTGGCGATCAGGTGTAATCGTATACTGGCAGGTCACCGTACGGAGTGGCTGAAGTTCCTTCTCAGGTATGAAATTGGCGAGAAATTCTACCAGCTTATTCTGAAGCTGCGCCGAGGGGACAAATGCCCGCTCTTCGGGGGTCATGAAATTGAGGGACGTATCTCGTGCTGCCTTGATTGTCGGCTCACCGTAGCAAGGGAAGCCATAGAAAGATTTCTGGCCAAACCAAATCCATGTCGGGAATCGAGTTGCTTCGAAGACTGAAGCATCTGGTGGTTTGAAGTATGTAACCTGCTCCTGCATCACAGAAAGCGGGATATGCACGCCGAGGGGGGCGGATAGCTTATTCGTCCAGGCGTCAGTTGTGAGGATAACTTTCGAGGCATGGAATTGTCCTCTTGACGTCTGAATAATAGTCCCTCGACCAGAGGAATATTTAGGCGTGACTCGCTCAACGCGCATATTTGCCTTTAGCACGGCGCCTTTTTGGAACGCCAGGCTCTGCATGGTAGCGTCCGAGCGGGATGCATGAGCGATCCCCGTATCGGGCGTATACACAGTGGCGACGGTATCGGGGATATCGAATTGAGGCCAGCGCTTTGTTACCTCCTTAGAAGAAAGAAGCTCGTACGGCACACTGTTCGCCTTTGGGCTGGTTGTGTAACTTTCAACTGGGAGTGGTCCGTCTTTTGGCATAAATACCACACCACCAGTAATGCTCAACAAATCTTGACCGGTCATCCTTTCTAGCTCGGCCCAATCCCGATATGCTGATTTGGCGAGGGCAACATATTCACTTGCAGAGTTGGACGTTCTCACAATGCGATACGTATCGTGAGAAGCCCCGCGCACATGGCCGAGCTCAAATTGTTCGAATGCGATTGTTCTTGCGCCTTTTAGAGCTGACTGGTATGCCGCTGCACTGCCTAGGACACCAAGGCCCACGATGGCGACGTCAAAATGTTCCATGTTTCTCGTTGCTGAAATGAAGACAGAAAAGTGCGAGCTTCCCAATAACTTGATGCATTTTTGCCTACATCACCAAGCATTTATAGTCTCTTCATCACGGTAATCCCACTTGTTAACTGTCTAATCTCATTGAAGAGTAGGGTTAGGATGGTCAGATGACCGGAGAAGTGAGCTTCACTTCTCCGGTGCTCCGCTTCCCCACTTCTTCAAGTGTTGATCTATGTTGTATCTACTCCGTAGGAGCAACGATACCCCCATTGGGGCAATTTAATCAATGACCAATAGATATTCTATACACCAAGTGTCCCCCTTTGCCACAACACTATCGAAAATCGTAATGCGCGTGTCCTATCTTAGACTTCCGGTCTTTGCTATCTTTACCATTGTGATATACGATTTCGTGGATATAGAACACGAAGCTCTTTTATCGACACTTCATATATCTCCCTTCCTGCTATGTCATGAATCCAGCCAAAGGTTCTCGATCACCCACGACTTGTGGCGAATCCCTGCGGTTATGATCATTTTTCTCTTCCGGTCACGTGTAGAACCCAATAGCCCTAATATAGTTAATAAGTCGGCCTTGATAAGAATGCCATTCTGGTTAGCCCTATCTTTGGAGATATTAGAGTGGAATGGGGAAATTGTGATTCTTTCGGCACTTATAAAAGGGGGTTTGGACCTCGGAATGTGCTCACCATAAACCGCTCTTTTGAGCGTCAATACCAACCTCTAATTTTCGAGCATCCTTGATTCAAGATGGCACTCAATACCGATCTCAAGAATCATGAGCTTCTGGAAGCTACACCTCAGGATCAGCCACTACAGGGAGAAATTATTGCCTCAGAATATGCGGATACAGACCCCGTCCTTGTCGCGAAAATGAAACTAGTTAATAATGTTCGTTCCTACACATCCAGAAAAGCATTCTATATCTTATACAGTCTAGGCCATTGACGAAATTGGATTCACCAATTACCATATAAAGCTTTTCTGTCTCAATGGCTTTGGGTAAAACGCGTGCAGCCCACAGTATCTATTGGAGCTTCACTGATATTTCCTAGTTATGCGAGGATGAGAAGGTGGTAAAGACATTAAAACATATCGCCGAAAAATACAACCGAACTTGCAGTATCACACTCGAGCAATTGCAAAGTTACGGGAAAATCAACCGTTCCCAAGGAAGGAAGTGTGAGTGGCTTTTCGAAGTCGAAAGACACTACAAAGGCCTGTTTGCCACGAAAAGAATGTATACTTCCATGACACTCATTTGGCTTTCTTGGTCAGTCATTGGGTTAGCTTACCCTCTCTTCTATATATTCCTTCCTGACTACATCACAAGTCGAGGTGCAAGCTTTGAAGAGAATTCGCCTTATAGAACCTGGAGAAATTATGCAATTACAAACTCTCTAGCTATTCCGGGGCCAATAATAGCTGCATTCCTGTGTCGTCTGAGGCCCTTGGGCAGGAAGTATACAATGCTCATTGGGGCTTTGCTTGCAAGTATGAATTTATACTGATATTTATTGCCCAACCAAAGACTAACGAGTTCTATAGTGACTTTCTTTTTTGCATATTCAGCTGTCAAAAGTCCGGCGCAGGACCTTGGGTTCAACTGTGCCGCCTCTGTCTGTATCAATATTTATTACGGGTATCAATATTTATTACGGAACACTCTACGCCTACACGCCTGAGGTACTTCCTTCCGCCCATGGTGCTACGGGGAATGGCACTGCCGTTGCTTTGAATCGTTTCATGGGAATCATGGCTGTGGTTATTGGTACTTTTTCCAACACCGCAACTTCTGTGTCGATCTATTTATGTGCGGCTTTATTTGCGGTATTGGCTGTAAATAGTGTGGTACTGCCTTTTGAGTCGGTTGGGGAAGGGGTTGTGTCGAGGGCATTCGACTTCAATCTGGGGATTACACTTGATATCTGCTCTTCTCAGATACCATTCTGAGTTGGGAGTATACGAATGTGAGGGCGCGA